>NW_025110937.1:0-1260905 GCF_015476425.1 Leptopilina heterotoma | reverse complement strand
AACAATCAAAATTTGGTTAAAAACGAAAAATAAAAACTTATTTCTTCCAAATTTAATAATTCTAATCATCTTAAAATTTCCAGAGTTCTAGTAGGAACTGAGTTCTACACAATCCTGAAGAATAGAGAATTTTTATTTAATTTTTAAGTAGTAGCACCCTCACCCGAACGCCATCAGACAATCAAAATTTGGTAAAAACGAAAATAAAAATTTATTTCTTCCAAATTTAATAATTCTAATCATCTAAAAATTCCAGAGTTCTAGTAGGACTGAGTTCTACACAATCCTGAAGAATAGAGAATTTTTATTTAATTTTTAAGTAGTAGCAGCCCTCACCCGACGCCATCAGACAATCAAAATTTGGTAAAAACGAAAATAAAAATTTATTTCTTCCAAATTTAATAATTCTAATCATCTAAAAATTTCCAGAGTTCTAGTAGGGACTGAGTTCTACACAATCCTGAAGAATAGAGAATTTTTATTTAATTTTTATGTAGTAGCAGGTCCACCCGTACGCCATCAGACAATCAAAATTTGGTAAAAACGAAAATAAAAATTTATTTCTTCCAAATTAATAATTCTAATCATCTAAAATTTCCAGAGTTCTAGTAGGGACTGAGTTCTACACAATCCTGAAGAATAGAGAATTTTTATTTAATTTTTAAGTAGTAGCAGCCTCACCCGTAACGCCATCAGACAATCAAAATTTGGTAAAACGAAAATAAAAATTTATTTCTTCCAAATTTAATAATTCTAATCATCTAAAAATTTCCAGAGTTCTAGTAGGGACTGAGTTCTACACAATCCTGAAGAATAGAGAATTTTTATTTAATTTTTAAGTAGTAGCACCCTCACCCGAACGCCATCAGACAATCAAAATTTGGTAAAACGAAAATAAAAATTTATTTCTTCCAAATTTAATAATTCTAATCATCTAAAAATTTCCAGAGTTCTAGTAGGGACTGAGTTCTACACAATCCTGAAGAATAGATAATTTTTATTTAATTTTTAAGTAGTAGCAGGTCCACCCGTACGCCATCAGACAATCAAAATTTGGTAAAAACGAAAATAAAAATTTATTTCTTCCAAATTTAATAATTCTAATCATCTAAAAATTTCCAGAGTTCTAGTAGGGACTGAGTTCTACACAATCCTGAAGAATAGATAATTTTTATTTAATTTTTAAGTAGTAGCAGGTCCACCCGTACGCCATCAGACAATCAAAATTTGGTAAAAACGAAAATAAAAATTTATTTCTTCCAAATTTAATAATTCTAATCATCTAAAAATTTCCAGAGTTCTAGTAGGGACTGAGTTCTACACAATCCTGAAGAATAGAGAATTTTTATTTAATTTTTAAGTAGTAGCACCCTCACCCGAACGCCATCAGACAATCAAAATTTGGTAAAAACGAAAATAAAAATTTATTTCTTACAAATTTAATAATTGTAATTATCTAAAAATTTACAGAGTTCTAGTAGGAACTGAGTTCTACACAATCCTGAAGAATAGAGAATTTTTATTTAATTTTTAAGTAGTAGCAGGTCCACCCGTACGCCATCAGACAATCAAAATTTGGTAAAAACGAAAATAAAAACTTATTTCTTCCAAATTTAATAATTCTAATCATCTTAAAATTTCCAGAGTTCAAGTAGGAACTGAGTTCTACACAATCCTGAAGAATAGAGAATTTTTATTTAATTTTTAAGTAGTAGCACCCTCACCCGAACGCCATCAGACAATCAAAATTTGGTAAAAACGAAAATAAAAATTTATTTCTTCCAAATTTAATAATTCTAATCATCTAAAAATTTCCAGAGTTCTAGTAGGGACTGAGTTCTACACAATCCTGAAGAATAGATAATTTTTATTTAATTTTTAAGTAGTAGCAGGTCCACCCGTACGCCATCAGACAATCAAAATTTTATAAAAACGAAAATAAAAATTTATTTCTTCCAAATTTAATAATTCTAATCATCTTAAAATTTCCAGAGTTCTAGTAGGGACTGAGTTCTACACAATCCTGAAGAATAGAGAATTTTTATTTAATTTTTATGTAGTAGCAGGTCCACCCGTACGCCATCAGACAATCAAAATTTGGTAAAAACGAAAATAAAAATTTATTTCTTCCAAATTTAATAATTCTAATCATCTAAAAATTTCCAGAGTTCTAGTAGGGACTGAGTTCTACACAATCCTGAAGAATAGAGAATTTTTATTTAATTTTTAAGTAGTAGCACCCTCACCCGAACGCCATCAGACAATCAAATTTGGTAAAAACGAAAATAAAATTTATTTCTTCCAAATTTAATAATTCTAATCATCTAAAAATTTCCAGAGTTCTAGTAGGGACTGAGTTCTACACAATCCTGAAGAATAGAGAATTTTTTTTAATTTTTAAGTAGTAGCACCCTCACCCGAACGCCATCAGACAATCAAAATTTGGTAAAAACGAAAATAAAATTTATTTCTTCCAAATTTAATAATTCTAATCATCTAAAAATTTCCAGAGTTCTAGTAGGGACTGAGTTCTACACAATCCTAAAGAATAGATAATTTTTATTTAATTTTTAAGTAGTAGCAGGTCCACCCGTACGCCATCAGACAATCAAAATTTGGTAAAAACGAAAATAAAAATTTATTTCTTCCAAATTTAATAATTCTAATCATCTAAAAATTTCCAGAGTTCTAGTAGGGACTGAGTTCTACACAATCCTGAAGAATAGAGAATTTTTATTTAATTTTTAAGTAGTAGCAGGTCCACCCGTACGCCATCAGACAATCAAAATTTGGTAAAAACGAAAATAAAAACTTATTTCTTCCAAATTTGATAATTCTAATCATCTTAAAATTTCCAGAGTTCAAGTAGGAACTGAGTTCTACACAATCCTGAAGAATAGAGAATTTTTATTTAATTTTTAAGTAGTAGCACCCTCACCCGAACGCCATCAGACAATCAAAATTTGGTAAAAACGAAAATAAAAATTTATTTCTTCCAAATTTAATAATTCTAATCATCTAAAAATTTCCAGAGTTCTAGTAGGGACTGAGTTCTACACAATCCTGAAGAATAGATAATTTTTATTTAATTTTTAAGTAGTAGCAGGTCCACCCGTACGCCATCAGACAATCAAAATTTTATAAAAACGAAAATAAAAATTTATTTCTTCCAAATTTAATAATTCTAATCATCTTAAAATTTCCAGAGTTCTAGTAGGGACTGAGTTCTACACAATCCTGAAGAATAGAGAATTTTTATTTAATTTTTATGTAGTAGCAGGTCCACCCGTACGCATCAGACAATCAAAATTTGGTAAAAACGAAAATAAAAATTTATTTCTACCAAATTTAATAATTCTAATCATCTAAAAATTTCCAGAGTTCTAGTAGGGACTGAGTTCTACACAATCCTGAAGAATAGATAATTTTATTTAATTTTTAAGTAGTAGCAGGTCCACCCGTACGCCATCAGACAATCAAAATTTGGTAAAAACGAAAATAAAAATTTATTTCTTCCAAATTTAATAATTCTAATCATCTAAAAATTTCCAGAGTTCTAGTAGGGACTGAGTTCTACACAATCCTGAAGAATAGAGAATTTTTATTTAATTTTTAAGTAGTAGCACCCTCACCCGAACGCCATCAGACAATCAAAATTTGGTAAAAAACGAAAATAAAAATTTATTTCTTACAAATTTAATAATTGTAATTATCTAAAAATTTACAGAGTTCTAGTAGGAACTGAGTTCTACACAATCCTGAAGAATAGAAAATTTTTATTTAATTTTTAAGTAGTAGCACCCTCACCCGAACGCCATCAGACAATCAAAATTTGGTAAAAACGAAAATAAAAATTTATTTCTTTCAAATTTAATAATTGTAATTATCTAAAAATTTCCAGAGTTCTAGTAGGGACTAAGCCCTACACAATCCTGAAGAATAGATAATTTTTATTTAATTTTTAAGTAGTAGCAGGTCCACCCGTACGCCATCAGACAATCAAAATTTGGTAAAAACGAAAATAAAAATTTATTTCTTCCAAATTTAATAATTGTAATCATCTAAAAATTTCCAGAGTTCTAGTAGGGACTGAGTTCTACACAATTCTAAAGAATAGATAATTTTTATTTAATTTTTAAGTAGTAGCAGGTCCACCCGTACGCCATCAGACAATTAAAATTTGGTAAAAACGAAAATAAA
This sequence comes from Leptopilina heterotoma, assembly GCF_015476425.1. Classification (NCBI taxonomy): domain Eukaryota; kingdom Metazoa; phylum Arthropoda; class Insecta; order Hymenoptera; family Figitidae; genus Leptopilina; species Leptopilina heterotoma. The sequence goes on along the minus strand of NW_025110937.1, from coordinate 1,256,705 downwards.
AATTTATTTCTTCCAAATTTAATAATTCTAATCATCTAAAAATTTCCAGAGTTCTAGTAGGGACTGAGTTCTACACAATCCTGAAGAATAGATAATTTTTATTTAATTTTTAAGTAGTAGCAGGTCCACCAGTACGCCATCAGACAATCAAAATTTGGTAAAAACGAAAATAAAAATTTATTTCTTCCAAATTTAATAATTCTAATCATCTACAAATTTCCAGAGTTCTAGTAGGGACTAAGCCCTACACAATCCTGAAGAATAAAGAATTTTTATTGAATTTTTAAGTAGTAGCACCCTCACCCGTACGCCATCAGACAATCAAAATTTGGTAAAAACGAAAATAAAATTTTATTTCTTCCAAATTTAATAATTCTAATCATCTAAAAATTTCCAGAGTTCTAGTAGGGACTGAGTTCTACACAATCCTGAAGAATAGAGAATTTTTATTTAATTTTTAAGTAGTAGCAGGTCCACCCGTACGCCATCAGACAATCAAAATTTGGTAAAAACGAAAATAAAAACTTATTTCTTCCAAATTTAATAATTCTAATCATCTTAAAATTTCCAGAGTTCAAGTAGGAACTGAGTTCTACACAATCCTGAAGAATAGAGAATTTTTATTTAATTTTTAAGTAGTAGCACCCTCACCCGAACGCCATCAGACAATCAAAATTTGGTAAAAACGAAAATAAAAATTTATTTCTTCCAAATTTAATAATTCTAATCATCTAAAAATTTCCAGAGTTCTAGTAGGGACTGAGTTCTACACAATCCTGAAGAATAGAGAATTTTTATTTAATTTTTAAGTAGTAGCACCCTCACCCGAACGCCATCAGACAATCAAAATTTGGTAAAAACGAAAATAAAAATTTATTTCTTCCAAATTTAATAATTCTAATCATCTAAAAATTTCCAGAGTTCTAGTAGGGACTGAGTTCTACACAATCCTAAAGAATAGATAATTTTTATTTAATTTTTAAGTAGTAGCAGGTCCACCCGTACGCCATCAGACAATCAAAATTTGGTAAAAACGAAAATAAAAATTTATTTCTTCCAAATTTAATAATTCTAATCATCTAAAAATTTCCAGAGTTCTAGTAGGGACTGAGTTCTACACAATCCTGAAGAATAGATAATTTTTATTTAATTTTTAAGTAGTAGCAGGTCCACCCGTACGCCATCAGACAATCAAAATTTGGTAAAAACGAAAATAAAAATTTATTTCTTCCAAATTTAATAATTCTAATCATCTAAAAATTTCCAGAGTTCTAGTAGGGACTGAGTTCTACACAATCCTGAAGAATAGAGAATTTTTATTTAATTTTTAAGTAGTAGCACCCTCACCCGAACGCCATCAGACAATCAAAATTTGGTAAAAACGAAAATAAAAATTTATTTCTTCCAAATTTAATAATTCTAATCATCTAAAAATTTCCAGAGTTCTAGTAGGGACTAAGCCCTACACAATCCTGAAGAATAGATAATTTTTATTTAATTTTTAAGTAGTAGCAGGTCCACCCATACGCCATCAGACAATCAAAATTTGGTAAAAACGAAAATAAAAATTTATTTCTTCCAAATTTAATAATTCTAATCATCTAAAAATTTCCAGAGTTCTAGTAGGGACTAAGCCCTACACAATCCTGAAGAATAGATAATTTTTATTTAATTTTTAAGTAGTAGCAGGTCCACCCGAACGCCATCAGACAATCAAAATTTGGTAAAAACGAAAATAAAAATTTATTTCTTCCAAATTTAATAATTCTAATCATCTACAAATTTCCAGAGTTCTAGTAGGGACTAAGCCCTACACAATCCTGAAGAATAGATAATTTTTATTTAATTTTTAAGTAGTAGCACCCTCACCCGAACGCCATCAGACAATCAAAATTTGGTAAAAACGAAAATAAAAATTTATTTCTTCCAAATTTAATAATTCTAATCATCTACAAATTTCCAGAGTTCTAGTAGGGACTGAGTTCTACACAATCCTGAAGAATAGATAATTTTTATTTAATTTTTAAGTAGTAGCAGGTCCACCCGTACGCCATCAGACAATCAAAATTTGGTAAAAACGAAAATAAAAATTTATATCTTCCAAATTTAATAATTCTAATCATCTAAAAATTTCCAGAGTTCTAGTAGGGACTGAGTTCTACAAATTCTGAAGAATAGATAATTTTTATTTAATTTTTAAGTAGTAGCACCCTCACCCGAACGCCATCAGACAATCAAAATTTGGTAAAAACGAAAATAAAAATTTATTTCTTTCAAATTTAATAATTGTAATTATCTAAAAATTTCCAGAGTTCTAGTAGGGACTAAGCCCTACAAATTCTGAAGAATAGATAATTTTTATTTAATTTTTAAGTAGTAGCAGGTCCACCCGTACGCCATCAGACAATCAAAATTTGGTAAAAACGAAAATAAAAATTTATTTCTTCCAAATTTAATAATTCTAATCATCTAAAAATTTCCAGAGTTCTAGTAGGGACTGAGTTCTACACAATCCTAAAGAATAGATAATTTTATTTAATTTTTAAGTAGTAGCAGGTCCACCCGTACGCCATCAGACAATCAAAATTTGGTAAAAACGAAAATAAAAATTTATTTCTTCCAAATTTAATAATTCTAATCATCTAAAAATTTCCAGAGTTCTAGTAGGGACTGAGTTCTACACAATCCTGAAGAATAGATAATTTTTATTTAATTTTTAAGTAGTAGCAGGTCCACCCGTACGCCATCAGACAATCAAAATTTGGTAAAAACGAAAATAAAAATTTATTTCTTCCAAATTTAATAATTCTAATCATCTAAAAATTTCCAGAGTTCTAGTAGGGACTGAGTTCTACACAATCCTGAAGAATAGAGAATTTTTATTTAATTTTTAAGTAGTAGCACCCTCACCCGAACGCCATCAGACAATCAAAATTTGGTAAAAACGAAAATAAAAATTTATTTCTTACAAATTTAATAATTGTAATTATCTAAAAATTTACAGAGTTCTAGTAGGAACTGAGTTCTACACAATCCTGAAGAATAGAAAATTTTTATTTAATTTTTAAGTAGTAGCACCCTCACCCGAACGCCATCAGACAATCAAAATTTGGTAAAAACGAAAATAAAAATTTATTTCTTTCAAATTTAATAATTGTAATTATCTAAAAATTTCCAGAGTTCTAGTAGGGACTAAGCCCTACACAATCCTGAAGAATAGATAATTTTTATTTAATTTTTAAGTAGTAGCAGGTCCACCCGTACGCCATCAGACAATCAAAATTTTATAAAAACGAAAATAAAAATTTATTTCTTCCAAATTTAATAATTCTAATCATCTTAAAATTTCCAGAGTTCTAGTAGGGACTGAGTTCTACACAATCCTGAAGAATAGAGAATTTTTATTTAATTTTTATGTAGTAGCAGGTCCACCCGTACGCCATCAGACAATCAAAATTTGGTAAAAACGAAAATAAAAATTTATTTCTTCCAAATTTAATAATTCTAATCATCTAAAAATTTCCAGAGTTCTAGTAGGGACTGAGTTCTACACAATCCTGAAGAATAGAGAATTTTTATTTAATTTTTAAGTAGTAGCACCCTCACCCGAACGCCATCAGACAATCAAAATTTGGTAAAAACGAAAATAAAAATTTATTTCTTCCAAATTTAATAATTCTAATCATCTAAAAATTTCCAGAGTTCTAGTAGGGACTGAGTTCTACACAATCCTGAAGAATAGAGAATTTTTATTTAATTTTTAAGTAGTAGCACCCTCACCCGAACGCCATCAGACAATCAAAATTTGGTAAAAACGAAAATAAAAATTTATTTCTTCCAAATTTAATAATTCTAATCATCTAAAAATTTCCAGAGTTCTAGTAGGGACTAAGCCCTACACAATCCTGAAGAATAGATAATTTTTATTTAATTTTTAAGTAGTAGCACCCTCACCCGAACGCCATCAGACAATCAAAATTTGGTAAAAACGAAAATAAAAATTTATTTCTTCCAAATTTAATAATTCTAATCATCTAAAAATTTCCAGAGTTCTAGTAGGGACTAAGCCCTACACAATCCTGAAGAATAGATAATTTTTATTTAATTTTTAAGTAGTAGCAGGTCCACCCGAACGCCATCAGACAATCAAAATTTGGTAAAAACGAAAATAAAAATTTATTTCTTCCAAATTTAATAATTCTAATCATCTAAAAATTTCCAGAGTTCTAGTAGGGACTAAGCCCTACACAATCCTGAAGAATAGATAATTTTTATTTAATTTTTAAGTAGTAGCAGGTCCACCCGAACGCCATCAGACAATCAAAATTTGGTAAAAACGAAAATAAAAATTTATTTCTTCCAAATTTAATAATTCTAATCATCTACAAATTTCCAGAGTTCTAGTAGGGACTAAGCCCTACACAATCCTGAAGAATAGATAATTTTTATTTAATTTTTAAGTAGTAGCACCCTCACCCGAACGCCATCAGACAATCAAAATTTGGTAAAAACGAAAATAAAAATTTATTTCTTCCAAATTTAATAATTCTAATCATCTACAAATTTCCAGAGTTCTAGTAGGGACTGAGTTCTACACAATCCTAAAGAATAGAGAATTTTTATTTAATTTTTAAGTAGTAGCACCCTCACCCGAACGCCATCAGACAATCAAAATTTGGTAAAAACGAAAATAAAAATTTATTTCTTACAAATTTAATAATTGTAATTATCTAAAAATTTACAGAGTTCTAGTAGGAACTGAGTTCTACACAATCCTGAAGAATAGAAAATTTTTATTTAATTTTTAAGTAGTAGCACCCTCACCCGAACGCCATCAGACAATCAAAATTTGGTAAAAACGAAAATAAAAATTTATTTCTTTCAAATTTAATAATTGTAATTATCTAAAAATTTCCAGAGTTCTAGTAGGGACTAAGCCCTACAAATTCTGAAGAATAGATAATTTTTATTTAATTTTTAAGTAGTAGCAGGTCCACCCGTACGCCATCAGACAATCAAAATTTGGTAAAAACGAAAATAAAAATTTATTTCTTCCAAATTTAATAATTCTAATCATCTAAAAATTTCCAGAGTTCTAGTAGGGACTGAGTTCTACACAATCCTGAAGAATAGAGAATTTTTATTTAATTTTTAAGTAGTAGCACCCTCACCCGAACGCCATCAGACAATCAAAATTTGGTAAAAACGAAAATAAAAATTTATTTCTTCCAAATTTAATAATTCTAATCATCTAAAAATTTCCAGAGTTCTAGTAGGGACTGAGTTCTACACAATCCTGAAGAATAGATAATTTTTATTTAATTTTTAAGTAGTAGCAGGTCCACCCGTACGCCATCAGACAATCAAAATTTGGTAAAAACGAAAATAAAAATTTATTTCTTCCAAATTTAATAATTCTAATCATCTAAAAATTTCCAGAGTTCTAGTAGGGACTGAGTTCTACACAATCCTGAAGAATAGAGAATTTTTATTTAATTTTTAAGTAGTAGCAGGTCCACCCGAACGCCATCAGACAATCAAAATTTGGTAAAAACGAAAATAAAAATTTATTTCTTCCAAATTTAATAATTCTAATCATCTAAAAATTACCATAGTTTTAGTAGGGACTGAGCCCTACACAATTCTGAAGAGTAGAGAATTTTATTTTAATTTTTAAGAAGTAGCACCCTCACCCGAACGCCATCAGACAATCATAATTTGGTCAAAACGAAAATAAAAATTTATTTCGTCCACACTGTATTTAAGAATATGTCAAGGATACGTCTGAATAAAACGGATGTTAACTGGTTCTTTCAAAACTAAAAATACAACTTGCTTTAAAACATTTTAAGTCCTTTACTACTTTTCTACAAAAATAAAAAGAATGTAAAACGTTCTGTCTGACTTGAAATGCCTTTTACTACTGATACAAAAGTTTAATTAATAAAAAAACATTTTTTTAAGTGAATTTTCTTTTTGTCACGTTTCACCAAAAAATGACTCGTATTTAATTCTTTTTATTTAAAGTAATATGAACCACAGATGCAAAAATAAAATAGATTTTAAATTCGTTGTCTGATTAAATTAAAACCTACTTTTTTCTAAATTGCAACAATTTTTTAATTCCGAGCTTATCCGTAAATTTTTTTTTATTTTTATCAAAAAGGAATTTAAGAACCATTTTTTATTATTATATAACACGCAAAAAATATTTTATCTGGAACAACTATAAATTTTAGTAAAATAGAGAAATTTTTAGTTATTTCAGTTTTGACTTTCGCTATTATAGAGAAAATTATCGCTGTTCCAGGTAAAATATTTTTTCTGTGTGAAAATATATAAATATATAAAAAAAATATATATATATAAATATATAATTATATAAAAATAGGTATATAAATATATATATTTATAGAAAATATTTATATAAAATATAAATTAATTCAGAAACAAACAAAATTTATGTTTAATTACTCAAACATAAATTTTATTAAATTCCAAACTATTTACATTTAATTGACCAAAAAATTTTGCAACAAGCTTAAATATTTCGACTCTACAGCTGACCATATACAGAAAAGGATAAAATAGTTTTGAATGAAATATACCTTTGTTTCAAAATATTTAAACATATGTGGAAAATGAAAATAAAATAGAATTAATTCCATTAAATAAAATAAAGACTCAAGTACAACAAATACTACAAATTAAATTTGAAAACAAAATAATTCGAAACCAAGTTCCACAGATCATTTTCACAGTTCTATATAAACACAATCAAGGGACACAAAGCAACTTTGTTTTTCACATTCATCATTCAGAACTTGAAGTTAACAGTATGCACGTCGTTAAATGTTCTGCCAATAGGACTCAAATGACACTCTCACATTTTCCGACACACATACAAGCAGACATATATAATGAAATGAGTAGGAGTGAGGAAGTAATATAGCGTGTGGCAAAAGAGAGAGGGATCGAATGGCTTTTGACGTTTTCACATGCTCGTGAAGTCACCTGAACATGTGTTGGTTCCTACATAAGCCGGACGAGCATGAAACGTATTAAACGTTTATTAACATGGAAATAAGGGGTAGAACCGTGTGGCATAAATTCTGCACTGCTTCTCGTTTGGCGCATGCATAATATACAAAAACAAGTAAAATCCCTCTTACCCAAATGCATTTCAAAGCAAATACTCATTTCACTTTTGAATGATGTTTAGAAAACGACTGACATTGTTACAACGAGAGGAGACAATTTTTAATAATAGGAAATATATATATATATATATATATATAAATAAAGCCCTACGCATACTTTTATCTTTTCATAACTTCTGAATCTTCAAAAGAAAAAAAAAAAAAAAAGATGAAAGGAAAATTTAACTACCCAAACGTTTATTAGAAAACAGACATCGAACACTGTAAAAAAAAGGAGTTAAATCTTAACTCCCCAGGGGATTCTATAAAAGTCGCACCCATTTTGGGAGTTAAAGCAAAGGGAGTTAAATGAATGGAGTTAAAATTTACACAGCTAAAATAAGAATACTCCAAAAAGGAGTTCATTTAATAATTAACTCCCTTTTGGAATTGATTTTTAACTCGAAAAATTTCACTCCCAACTGCAGTGACCGTCAAGTTCCTAAATTTCTTACAGTGCACTCGATAATTATAATTTTAGAAAAGTAGCAAAAAATAGCTTTTAAACTAAAAAAATTAGTAGAAAAGTAGCTATCGAAAAATTGAACTTGACGACCAAAAAACACGTTTTAGAAACTTCACAAAAAAAAAATTCTATTCTAATATTTTATTTTCCTGACTTTTTCCTAATTTTCGTCAAAAATATTTACTTCTTTTTTATTCTACTGCTAATAAATTAAATTTCTGCAACGAATTTAACTATTCATGAAAGAATTTTAATATTTATAAACATAGTTTAATTCTTGCAAAGAATTTTATAAAAAAATTTTAATTATTGATTTCTTTCGACTAATTTTATGCAAATTCTAATTTAAATAATTGAGTTCCAGAGAAATTTTTATTATGCATGAAAAGAATTAAATTCTTAAGAAGGTTTTTACAAAAAAATTAAACTGCGAAAAGTTTTTAAAAATAGTTAAATTTTACAAAGAATTCCATTAAAATTTTTGAGAATAATTGAATGTTTGTGTCGTATTTTATTAGCTTTTTTGAAAATAATTGAATTCTTGGGAAAGAATTTTATTAAAATCTTAAAGAATTGAAATTAAATTTTTTTGGAATAATTACATTTTTTGAGCAATTCCTGTAAAATTATATTAAAAATAATTGAAAATCTACGATAAATTTTATTATTTACGAAAATAATTAAATAGTTTCAAGAATTTTATTAAAATTTTCAAAAATAATTGAATTCCTGAAAAGAATTTTATTATTTATGAAAAAAATTGAATTCGATTCTATTAGAATTTTTTTAAAATAATTGAATTTCTAAGAAAAAATTTATCACTTTTAAAAATAATTGAATCCTTGTGATGAATATTGTTATTTATGAAAATAATTGAATTTTTGCAAAGGTAATTTATTTCAATGCCTCAAAATAATTAAATTTTCGGAAAAAATTTCGTAATTTATTGACATAACTGAATTCTTTCCAAGAATTTTATTAAAATATTTAAAAATAATTGAATTCCTGTGAAAAATTCTAATACCTATTTTTGTAAATAATTGAATTCTTCCAAAGAATTTAGAAAAAATTTTTTTTAATAATTGATTTTTTTGAGGAATTAAAATTAAATTATTATCAATAATTGCATTTTTTGAGCAATTTCTGTAAAATTATATTAAAAATAATTAAAATCCTTCCAAGAATTTTATTATTTATGAAAATAATTGAATAGTTGCAAATAATTTTATTAAAATTTTCAAAAATAATTGAATTCCTGAAAAGAATTTTATTATTTATGAAAATAATTGAATTCCTGAGAAGAATTTTATTATTTATGAAAATAATTGAATTCTTGCAAATGATTTTATTGGAATTTTTTAAAATAATTGAATTTCCAAGAAAAATATATTACTGTTAAAAATAATTGAATTTTGCAAAGAATTTTAATAAAATGCCTCAAAGTCTAAATAATTGAATTTTCGAAAATAATTTTGTTATTTATCGACATAATTGAATTTTTTTAAAGAATTATTTTTGTAAGTAATTAAATTTTTGGGAAGAATTTTATAGAAATTTAAAAGAATAATTGACTTTAAAAAAAATTAAAATTGTATTAAAAATAATTGAAATCCTGTGATGAATTTTCTTATTTATGACAATAATTGAATAATTACAAAGAATTTTATTAAAATATTTAAAAAGAATTTAATTTCAGTGAAAAATTTGGTTGTTTTTGAAAATATTCCAATTCTTTATAAGAATCTTACTAACATTGTTTTAAATAATCAATTTTTTCGAAATGTAATAAATATTATGAAAATTTTATTTTAAATAATTGAAAGTTTGCGTAAACCTTTATTTGTTAAAATGCTATTCTAAATTAATTGAATTCCTGTGGGACTTTTATTATTTATGAAAATAATTTAATTTTGTATGAATTTTATCAATTTTTTTTTTAAATAATTAAATTCTTTTGCGAATCTTATGAAAATATTAGATATTGAAAATAATTGAATTTCGAATATTTTTTGAAAATAATTGAATAGTTTTAAAGAAATTGATTATAATTTTTGTGATTTCTTTTTTAATTTCTAGTATTAGCGAATTTTAAAGTAGTGGAAATTCTCAAAAAACAGAATTAGTAACTTTTACTATTTATTAACAAATAATTTTGCCAAATAACTTTCTTTGTTACGTCTGTATTTTTAAAAATTTTAAATTAACATTTTTAAGTTTTATTCGAATTTTTAGTTTAAAGTTTTTTGTTTCCTAAAGAATGAGATTTTATAAAAACCTTCTACTTGCTGAAATTCGAAAATAAACTTTTTGAATTCAACAGTTTACACGAAATTTTCATTGAAATTAACCATATTCTCTTTGATAATGTTTACTCATACTCGTATTGTTATCAAATCAATTTTTCAATCAAACAGAATGCATTTAATTTTTGGTCACCTGTATACATATAGAGATTTTCACAATTACAATGCAAAAACAACTGAATTCAATGCCAATTCAACAAACGCGAAATTCGTGTCCTGGGAAATTAACATTCGAAATAAATGCCGTTGAAAACGGGGTGTTATCAATTTAAATTAACTTCATTCTTTATGAGAAGCAATTGGTGTGAGACTTAAAACATTCAATTTAAGCCGCAGTTAAAATGGTCATAAAATCTATATACCTTTTAACGTCAAGCTCATTAATTGTCGCCACGAATTTCATTTAAGGAAAAAAAAGACTTGATGCAAGGGGGGTGAAGGGGATAAAAGTCATAAATTACCCCCCTCCCTCCTTTTACTCTCAACGACATTGTTGAAGGAACACAGATTCTAGATTTAATTACATTCTTAATTAATTTTACTTTTATTTCATAATTACCGCGTGTCTCCCGTTCACTCCCGTTATACAACTTTTCAAAAAGAAAGAATAAAAACTTATATTATCAGTTTAAAGACTATGAAAACTGATTTTTCCACTTAAAGACTTTTTTTTTAATTAAAAAAAGTAAAGTAATACGGTACTTGGGAAATATATTTTCTTTTCGTTTATAATGTTTGTATAAGAGGAAAAAAACTTGTACGGACATCAGGTGCTTTCTATTTGTTCGTTTTTTGTCCAGTTTTTAGTTTCTGATGGTCGTTATTCGTACAAAAGAATGAAAGAGAGAGAGAGAGAGACGCGTCTTGAAAAACAAGAATGAAGAATAATGGGACTACGTGACGTTCTATTGTAAGCGTGAAAATACGCGTAAAGACGTTATATTAGAATTAAAGGGAGCTCTGAGATGAATTAATCGACACTTAAATCAGCCACTAAATATTCTCGTCTCGTTTAATGCTTTTGCTTTGAGCTGTTTACATCTGTCATAATTTAAAGGTAATTTATCAATTTTTTTTTTTTTTTTTTTTTTTTTTTTTGAGGTTTATAATGAATAGAGAGCGATTATGTGATCGTTTCATCGTTATAGCAACAAAGAGTTATAGTCATTTTTATTAATTAATTTATTACACGAATAATTGCTCTTCTTCTTTTTCTCGTACGTAATTCTCATCAAAGTTTAGAAATATATTTCATTACTGTCAATTTTATTTATTAAAATTATAATTTTTGTTCCTTGACAACGTCTGACTAAAAATGTCTTTTACTACTGATTGAATAGTGTCTTAAAATCTTAAATTGTTTTTCTGTCTGATCAAAGCAAAGTTGTACTACTAATATATATAAAAAACTAATAAAAAACCTCTACATTTTTTTTTTGACAAGAATGAATTTTTTTATTATTATTTAATTATTTTAAAAGTTTTAACGCAATTATCTTGACAAATAACAAAATTCTTCACAGAAATTCAATTCTTTTTATGAATTTTAATAAAATTGTTTACAAAATTCAACTATTTTTAAGAATTTTAATAAAATTCTTTAAAAAATTCAATTATTTCAATAAATAACAATATTCATCCTAAGAATTCAATTACTTTTAAAAGTAATAAAATTCATAGAAGAAATTCAATTATTTTAAAAAATTTTTACGAATATTTCGTCAAGAATTCAATTAATTTTACAAATAGCGAAATTTTTCGCAAAAAAAAAAAATTACCACCAATTCTAATACAGAACCTTCAATTTTTACCATTTCTGACAAAAATTTTCTTTTTAAATAACTTAAATCTTGAACAACTATCATAAAATAAATAAATTATTTAATGGATAATTTTACTTAAATATTTCAAAATTACTTTAATTTTAAACAAATTTTAAACAAGTTTACAATTTTCATAAATAAATGAACTTCAAACGGTTTCAATTTGAAGTTTTATCAAATTTCAATGTTAAATGAATTTAATTAAAAATTGTAATGAATTTAGATTTTTGAAAAATTTTAATAATTCAAAATCTTCTAAAATTAGTAAATTTTGTCAATATACATTTTAATTGTTTTTTAAAAATAATGGATTTATAAAAGAATTTTAGTTAAAAACACTTAGAAAATTAAATTTTGAAGAAATTACAAATAATTGCAGAAATTCAATCATTTTCAAAAGCAATAAAATTCTAATGACAAAATTCAATTATGTTCAAAATTTACAAAAAAATGACGACAAAATCCCAATTATTATCTTTATAAATAAAAAAATTCTTCTTAAAAATTCAATTATTATCAAAAAAAATTAATATAATGATAATCAAAATTTCAATTATTTTTCAAACAATTTACTTATTTACATGATTTTCAAAATCTACAATTGTAATCAAATTACCCGAAAGAATTCAATTATTTAAAAACAATTTTAATAAAATTGTACACAAACAATTCATTATTTTCATAAATAATAAAAATTTCACAGAAATTCAATTCTTTTTAAATATTATAAATAAGTTTCTTCTCAGTAATTCAATTATTTTCAAAAAATAATAAAACTCATCGCAGAATTTCAATTATTTTTAATACAATTTTAATCAAATTGCTTGAAAAATGCAACTATTCTAAAAAAATCATTAAAATTCGTCAAAAGAATTCAATTATTGAAAAATTTGTTAATAAAATTCTTTATAAGGATTAAACTTTTTAAGAAACATTCGATTATTCAATAAATAATTTACTTTTGTATTTAAATTATTGAATTCTCGTAGAATTTTCTAAAAAAAAATTGATTTGGAAATGAATTTTAGTTAAAATGTTAGATAATAATTGAATATGAAAATAATTTTTAATACAGTAACTTTTTTCTTATAGTATAAAATAATGATTTTAACATTCGATCCTCTTCAATTATTATAAAACATGAAGAAATCGATCACTCCGAGTCGAAGACTAGGAGTAATTGATTTCTTCTGGTTTTATAACAATATTTTTATAAAATATTGTTTTATAACAATATTTTTATAAAATATTGTTTTAGAACAATATTTTTAAAGTTGATTAATTTCAATGTTTTGAAGAATTTTAATTCCTACGGAAAAATAATAATAGTTTAATATTGAAAAAAATTTGAAAAGAAATTATTGTTTTTGAATAATTTTACAATTAAAGATATTTGTAAATAAATTTAACAGAACATTTTTTCAATTTCCATTTTTGAAAATCAGACTAAAAATGTCTTTCACTACTGATTAACGGTGTCTGATCAAATCCAAGTTATACTACTGATATAACTAAAAAAATTTAAATTTTATAAAATTACATATCTCACGTCCGACTGAAAATGTCTTTCACTACTGATTAACGGTGTGTCTGACCAAAACCATGTTCTACTACTTATATAATTATAAAATCACAAAACAAAAATTAAATATTTGAGAAAATGTTAAAATGAACGATCAGAGGAAAACTAGAACAGAAAAAATGCGGAGATAATGCCTAAGTAGAGCCACCAAAACTATCTCTAAAGATCAGAAAAAATCTCCACAAACTATGTTTTTACCATCGACCCTTGAGGTATAAAACCCTTTTCTTACATCTGCTCTTCAATTTGAAAGATGTTTATCGATTATTTCTTGTGGAGAGAGCGAGTTAAGTTAGTACTATAAGATGTTCATTTCAGTCGGTGAACGTAAGATGAAAGTTAAGAGCCAGGGACGCTCTGGTGGTCACACGTACGTGATACCCATAAATTTTCAGTCTGCGACAAGGCAAGTATGTCCTAGGTCGAGCGGATTTTCCAAAGCTATCCTTTCTCTCTCTCTCTCTATTCTACCTTCGTTTCTCCCCAACAATCTCAATGTTCTATATATATATTTCAATACCCTTATCCAGTTTGTCTGAATTTTTATGGAGATTGACGACACGCCCAAGTCTCATAAAAATCCTCTCAATCGCGAGCCGTGATTTTCATTACCTATAATTTTTTACGTATCTATCACAAAACTGAAATTTCATAATATCGTGTAACTATCACAATGAAATTTATTGAGATTCGTATGAAACATTAAAAAAAAGTGGAGGAAGAAGAAGAGGAAGAAGAAGAAGAAAGAAGAAAATTTCAGAATTCATTGCTGATGAATTGTAAAAATTTTTGCAAACTATTTATTGAACTGAAATAAAATTCTTTAATTAATCGTTGGCCTTAAAGTTTTTTCACGCTGCACTAAAAGAAATGGAAAATTGAATAATAAACTATACGACTTGACGAAAAAGGATTCCAATTTTTTCACAAATATTATAACATTTTGAGGTATGCATTTTAATTAAATTAATAAATTTTAATATAAAATACATGCCTCAAAAAAACATACTCAAAAATAATAATAATTGTATATTTGTTAATAAAATAATAATAATTAAATATCAATTTTTTTTTGCAATGTTTTTTTCAATAAAATATGATTTCTAAAGTAGTGTAATATTTCCATATTATATGGAAACTCTATGAAAGATATTATTTGCATTTAGATTTCAAATTATCAAGGAAGTTACAATCACTCGAATTTTGAACTTATAAAGCTTTTGAAGTACTCATCTCTAGGAATTGAAACATAAGACGTAAAAGACTGCAATTATAAGTGTAAAGTTTTAATATAATAAATTGTGTAATCTGACTTTATGGATGTAATTTCTTCCTTTGAATGTACTTTTATTTGCAGAAATCAAAAGGAACGTCTTAATTTGTATTCTACTCAAAATTAAAAATGTATATTTTATAAACTGTAACTAGGTGTTATTAAATTATTATTGTTATCATTATTATTATTATTTTTATTATCATTTTTATTATTTATTATTATTTATTATTATCTAATAAAAAAATAAATTAGACTTGAAAAAAATTTTTTTTTTAATTTTTTCACGTATTTTGTAAAGAAAAATCAAATTTGCAAATGTAATTAAAAATAAAAATCCCTTTTTTTCCATCACTGTCGGATAAAAGTTAAATATTCATTTTTGTATTTCTCGTTTTTTTCACTTGTCCTTTGCTCCAACGTTTGACCATTTCTCTCTCTCTCTCTCTCTCTCGTAAATTCTTAGTCGAAGTCAATACCATTGAATCGAAATCGAATAATCTGATGAAACGCGCGTCTATAGGATTGGATGTTTACATTATACCCGTGATTAATTAACTTCATTCCATTCGCTTCTGAGCCAATAAGACCTATAGGAACACTGCTAATGTAATCAACATTATTCAGTTTGCTTTAATCACACTGAAATTATTATATATTCAGTTTAAACGTTTATAATTCAAACTATCATTTCCCTTGTTTTATAATTTTTTACTTTTTAAAGTTCATTTTCATTTTCAATTTATTAATTTATAATACGAACAATTTTTCTAAATGTGCTACTTCTAAACTTCAATTTTAAAATATTTTTTAATTTAAAAAAAAAATTTTTTTTTATTTTTTTTTCTACTGAAACTTGAAACTACTTTATTTCGTACTCAAGTGTAAGAATTTAATTTGCACAAAATTAATTATTAAGAATATCAAAGTTTTTTCTTATTTTCTAAATTTTTACTATGAAAATGGTTAATAATTATTAGAGGGTAAAAAAGACATCGAAAATTTTACTTCATAATTTACTTTATAAATTTCTAAATAAATAAAAATAAATAAAAATAAATAAAATATAAATTTATTTCAAATTATTAATTTATCACTAATTTTAATTTTTAAATTTACATACTTCTTATTAGTGAAATTACATTCAAATAAATTAGAAATCAATGAATAAATTACACCGACTAAACGAATGTATAACTAAACTTAATTAAAACGTGACCTATTTTGATTAATTCCCAATAAATTGAATTATAATATTAAATTAGATTACAAATTTATTTAATTAAGTTTGTAATCTAATTTAATTATAAATTATTTTTATAAATAAATTTCTATAAATTAATTTGAAATTTAATTAATATCCATCTTTTTAAAATAAAATTTTAAAAGAGCAAATCATTTTGCACTAAATAAATACTTTAACTCCAATGTTCTTCCATTGAAAGTAGTAAATAAAAAAAAATTGCGTACAGTAAAAAAGGAACGTATCAGATTTTTCTCTAATATAAAATTTCCCCCCGGAGAGTTCCAATTATTAAGAGTGGGTTCAACCTTTGCTTTAACTTGTTTTTTGCAGACATAAAAAACACGTGTCTCATACTTTTTTATGTAGTACAACATATTGTGAAGGCGAAAAAAATCGTAAGAGAGAACGCCTACCTATATAACCTTAAGTATACTCTTGAGTATCCATTTTTCTCCGAGAAGTAATAGTATAACAGGCGAAAAAAAGAAGCTAGAGAAAGAGAGAAATAAGAAAGGGACACAAGAAAAAAACCTACATTCGTAACAACTGTTACAAAAAAAAAAAAAAAAAAAAAAAAATCGCGCACAGTAGTAACAGTATAGCTATAGTCAGCCACAACCGCAGACGCGCCACAGAATAATTCAAGTAGGTGCAGTAAAGAACAGACTCTGACAAAGGCTAACGAAGCCTCTGCAGGGCCTCACTCTCTCTCTCTCACTCACTCACTCTACTTACTCACCGAGTTAGACTGAATTTCATATATATATCCATGGAATTTCAAGCTAAGTGCCCTGTTGTTGCTCACACGAGAGAGTTTCTTTTTTTTATTTTTAAACATCTCCCCCCCCCCCGCCCCTTCATTTCTCTTTTATATAGAGTCATTGCTAAATTAAACTAAATCTCGACAAGAATTAAAAAAAGAAATCCACTTTTATTCAATTTTCATATTTCTTTCATTCAAATTATTATTGAATCGATAACTTCCTAACGAATCATAATCCAATTACTTCCAATCAGTTTTGTAGGTTTTCTTCTAATAAAAATGTTCTTTAGACAGAAAATCACACTTTCTACAATTTAAAGTTCAAAGTGTATTACTTGTTAATCAACTTAATTTTTATCCTCTTCAATATTTCTTTTTAATTCTCTTTAATTTTAAAATAGTTATTTTCTCAAGAACTCAATTTTTTTTAACTTACCTATCAATTAGGTATTCTTTTAATATTTTATAATTATTTGCAATTATAAAATATTTATAATATTAATTATAGCAATCAGGCTTCGCACTCAATAATTAATTTTAAAAAAGTGGCAAAAAGCACACTGAAAAAAAAATGTATTTGATTCAAATAACTGATTAATTGACTATTATCAATTAAATATTTAATTTAATCAAATATCTTTATAAGAATGAAAAAAGTAATTATCGAAAAATTAAATTTGACTATTAAAAAAATCGTTCTAGTCCATTCAAAATATCCTGGTAATAATTCCAATTCTAAAGTTTTTATGAAATTTAATTATTTTCCTAACTTTTATTCAAAAAATTCGATTATATTTAAAAGTAAATTTTAAAACTATAAAAAAAAAATTTTTTTTAATATAAAATTTACCTCAATTAAATTATTTGACAAAATTTCGAATTAATAGTAAAAAAAGAAAAATTTTTCAATAAGAGAATTTAACTACATTCAAAACATTTTAATTAAAACTTTTCAAAAGACTAATTTTTTCATAATTTCCAAATTAAATTATT
The DNA here is from genome assembly GCF_015476425.1 of Leptopilina heterotoma. Lineage (NCBI taxonomy): Eukaryota > Metazoa > Arthropoda > Insecta > Hymenoptera > Figitidae > Leptopilina > Leptopilina heterotoma. Next base: position 1,239,057 of record NW_025110937.1, on the reverse strand, counting down.
CATACTTGAATAATTTTTGTTCAATAAATACTAAAATAGGTTCTTTATTTTTCCATAGAAATTAATCTTTTAAACAATTTTAATGCAAAAGCTTTTTAAAATTTAAGCATTTCTACAAATTCATGTACTATAACCTATTTAATCTTAATGTAATCAATTATCAAAAATTTTAACTGAAATTAATTTTTAAATCAATTCTTTAAAAAAGTTCTACAAGAATTCAATTATTTAAATACGAAAATAAATAATTTCTTCAGTAATTGGATATTTTTTAAAATTGAAAACTTATAAAGAATTTTATCAAACTTTTAAAAATAATTAAATTCTTTTGAAGAATTTCAATAAATCTTTTGAAAATAATTGCTCACTTTCTCTAGAAATTGATTTAAAATTGTATTAATATTGATATTATTAAAATTTTTAAGAATAATTTTTTCATTTTAACTATTAGCTTCGAAAAAAAGTAGCTTTTAGTGTCACAAATTAAAAAAAGTATCCAAATAGTAGTTAATCATAAAAAAAAGTAGTAAATAGTAGGTTTTAGTAAATATGTGCGAAACCTGACCAATGAATAAATAATAATAATAATAAATTAAAATTGTTTAAATAACTAAGGAAAATATCTTGCAATTTAGATTTAAGTAGTAAAAGTCGATTTCAGTCAGACGGATTTTTCTCTAAAGTTTACCTTATTTACGTGACAGTAATATAAAAATAAATTTCAGTCAAATGGAACTATCGCGAGAAGCTATGCGTTTTTTTATATCAGTAGTAAAAATAACTTTCAGTAAGACACTTTTCGTTATGATAAAAATGAAATAAAGTAAAAACTTTTTTAAATAAAAAAAACTGACTTGGCAATCATTAACTTGAAAGTAGTTAAAGTGTAAAAAAAATGAACCACTTTTAAAAGTTATTAAAAACAGTTATAAATTTTGCTCGAAACTCCTCTTGAGGCATATTTTATTTGAAAAAAATATTTTTTAAAAAAAATTGTTCTTCAATTTTCTAATTTTAGTTTTTTCTTTTACATGGAAAAAAATTTTCAACCTGGGCTAATAATAAGTTTCTCCGAAGTAGCAAAAGATTTAAGTGACATAAATAAAAATTTCGCTAATATAAAAAAATTTGTCTCAATTCCAGGTGAAGAATTTAATCATGATTAATTTTCTCAAACATTTTTTTTAGACCAAATAAAAAATGAAACTAAATTAAAACCTTTTATATAAAATAACAATTTTTTTCAAAACTAAATTTTGTTCAAAATTGACATCGAACTAATTTTTTTTTAAGTCTCTTAAATACTTTTTTAATTAAAAATATTTTTAATTTTTAATTAAATTTTCAATTTTTAAAAATATTTCTTTCTTCTAGCAACAAATGTCTTATATATACGAAATGCAGTATATAATAGATGGAAGACAATTAAAATGATTTAAGAGTGTAATACAGATAATAACTTATATACCGTCAGTGTTAAGACTTGTGTAGGTCAAAGTTCATTTCTTTCTCGAATTTTCCTTCTCTATCTTTTTTCTATCTTTTTTTCCTTTATATATATAGAAAAGAGTTCCTATAGCCATGAAGTCGACCTGTGACCGGAATCGCAATATTTCGAGACGCTTTCCACAAGGTTGCCTTTGAAAACCGTCTTCCTAACTCTCGTGTTTTATTCGTACTCGAAGAACCATGCAGTTCCACATGGAAGGAAGACAATTCAATATTTTTCGGCAAATCGCACGTCTCGCGTATTTTACAAATACCACTGCTGCGATTCTTTTATATAGATTAAAAGAGTGAGCGTAAAAAAATTTTTTTTTTCCGAATCACGAAATAAAATTCCCCTTCAATATAAAGAATTTAGGAATTATAAAAATAAAAGATGTTTAAATTCATTTGTTTGGTCATTGGGCCAAACAAAAAAATTTAAACATCTTTTATTTAGTTAATAATTATAATAAAAAATTATAATAATAAAAATAATGAAAATAATAAAAGTAATAATAATATAAAATAAAATAAAAAGTAATAATAATATAAATAAAAATAACACAGTCTGACAAAATTTCATCAATTGCATGTTGCCTAAAATGTTATTGCCAATTCTTATAGGATTTTGTCCGTAGAATCCGAATTTGACCTTGAAAATATTGAATTAGCTCTAGTTTTCAAGCAACTTATGTTTCAATACGCAAAATACGCATTTTTGGCATTTTTTGAATGGTTGTAAAACCATATACCGAAACAGTAAATTTGTCCGCATAGGACCAAATTACAGCTTAAATACTGCTCTTTAATAACCAAAAACAAAAAATTTAATATATATACAATTTAACCTTTAATGTTCAATGGAACATACGCTGTTCCATAAACGTATTGAAAATAACATTACTTTTGACCAGGTAAGGCAATTTAAGTAAAAATTAGTCTCTCTGGGGGTTTTTCTGGTCGCTGCTTATAAAAATGCTATGAAATATAAAAATTAAAAATGGCGGACTAATTTTTAAAAATAGTTTACATCTTTATGATAAAAATGTAAAATAAAAAAAAATTCGCCATATTGAATCCGCCATTTTGAATATTAAAATCTGAATACAGATTTATAAGCAGCGACCACAAAAACCCCCAGAGAGACTAATTTTTACTTAAATTGCCTTACCTGGTCAAAAGTAATGTTATTTTCAATACGTTTATGAAACAGCGTATGTTCCATTGGACATTAAAGGTTAAAGTGTATATAAATTAAATTTTTTGTTTTTGGATATCAAAGAGCAGTATTTAAGCTGTAATTTGGTCCTATGCGGACAAATTTACTGTTTCGGTATATGGTTTTACAACCGTTCAAAAAATGCCAAAAATGCGTATTTTGCATTGAAACGTAAATTGCTTGAAAACTAGAGCCAATCCAATATTTTCAAGGTCAAATTCGGATTCTACGGACAAAATCCTTTAAGAATTGTCTTCCATTGGTTGGGCAACAAAATTTTGTAGGCCTGTGTAATAATAAAATCTGTCAAAGAAATTGGAGCTTCATATTTCACATTCGAACGAAGGTAATAAACTATTCCGGGAAATTTAAAATTTGAGTAATGATAATCTGCTGTGAGAAAAATTATTACTATTTCTATTCTCCTATACGTTTTAGAAAGGGAAGAAAATTTCCAGACCGAATAATCGCCTTAAGAGCAGTTTTACAAGTAAGTCAATACTTGTCGTTCTTTCGGATGAAAGCAGCTTGACCATCTGTGAAAACAATTTCGTGTATCAAAAAGACCTCCAGAGCACAATCATATTTTGTCGGACATTTGAAATTTTCACGAGAAAACTGCAGAACCAAAAAAGGTGTTTAAAATTGTCTCTCTAATAATTTTTCTCCCCAGTTAATACGATTTCGAAAAAATTCTATACAATAAATTTTATATTCTACAATTTAATTTTTATTAAATTGAAATTTTATTTTAATTTTTTATTAAATTTTATTTAATAAAAAAAAATTTTTTTTTATTAAATTTTTTTTATTAAATGAATAAATTATAAAACTGAACAAGTCAATTTTATAATTTATTGAATTTTACTTGTTTAATTTTATAATTTATTCAATTTGATGACTTATTCAATTTTATGATTTATTCGATTGTATAATTTATCCAATTTTATAAATTATAGAAAAAAAATAAAAATTATTTTTGAAAAAAGACAAAAGATTCAACGAGGAATGAAAAAATATTTTGTGAGAACAAAAATTCCAGCGCGAAACAAAACATTATCATCAAAAGTGGAATCAGTATATCTGAGAGAAACTAATTTATTCGCAAAATAATTAATTTCTGTTAAGTCTATAAACTTGTACAGCTAATACTATAGATGAAAGTAAATAGAAGCTTAATTAATCTAGTGAAACATCAAGTCCTGAAATACAAAGATGACAAGAACCATAGAAACTAATTCTACTTCGGAAATTAGAATAGACTCTAAAGAACAATTTAAAATACGATCTTCCCTTAATTTTACGAAAGAAAAATAAAAAGTCCAATTGACAACAAATAATAAACAGAATGAAAATTAGAAAACATATTTAACAAAAAAAGTCAAAGAGTAAAAATAAAATAAAAATAAAGAGAACAAATTTTATTTCAGTGTCTGTTTAAAGAAAAACAGAGAAATGAAACTGAAATTTTTTTTTAAATGTATTACACAACTTGTTACTTAAGTATAACAACATTGAATTTTGCAGCAACGATTTGAATTATCTACTAAAGTTCAACGAATTTCCAACCAAATAACAGAACTTTCAACAAAAGAGGTATATAACTCAAGTTGAAACGTGTTGGAGAACAGTAATCTAGTTTTCGAAACTTCACTTGTCAGAACAATGTGAAAAGAATTCTAGAGATTAGGTCTAATAATCCAAAAGTGACTCAAGTTGACTTTATAGAGGGGACAACTACCACCAAGACCAAAGAGACAATCGTACATTCGATTTTCACGTCTTTTTAAAAGAAACGTATTTTTCCTATTTTTATCAAATTTCAAGTAATAAATAAAATTCTAAGTTATATATAAAATTGTAAGTAATATATAAAATATTAAATAATATACAAAATATTAAAGAATACAAAAAGTATTAAAATTTGAAAAAAATTGAATTTTATTAAGAATTCAATTATTTTCAATAATTATAATGAAATTCTTTAGTCAATTTATAAATAATAAAAATCTTCGTAAAAAATTTAATTCCTTTAATAGAAAATAATAAAATTCTTATTAGTATTTCAATTATTTTCAATACAATTTCAATTAATTTCTTCGAAAATTTCAGTTATTCTTAAAAATCTTGTAAACATTCTCCGAGAAAATTCAATTATTTAAAAAAATAATTGAATTTTTCACAGGAGCTCAATTATTTAAAAAAAACTTTTAATAAAATCCAATTCAAGAATTCAATTATTTTTAGAAAAAATAAAATTTTCGCTTGAATTCAATTATTTTAAATACAATTTTAATTGGATTTTTCTTAAATTCTTCGAAAAAATTCAATAATATCAATAAATTGTAAATTTTTAGCAGGAATTCAATTATTTAAAAAAGTTTTAATAAAATTCTATTCAAGAATTCAATTATTTTCAGAAATAATTAAATTGTCGATTTGCTGAAAATCATTGAATTCTTGTAAAGTATTTATAAAAAAAATTTGAAAATAATTAAATTCATTTCAAGAATTTAATCAACGCTTTTTCAAATTATTGAATTCTTTCGTGAAAATGTATAATAAAAATTGTATTGAAATTAATTTAATTCTTGACAAATTTTTTATTAAAATTCTTTGAAATAATTCAATTGTTTTGAAGAATTTATTTTTATTTTCTTGAAAATAATAAATTTTTCTTTAATAATTTTTACTGAAAATTTTAAAAATAATTGAATTTTAAAAATTTCTTTTAAATTTTTAAAATAATCGTGTTTATTGTTAATTGTAATTAACGATTTTCCTATTAAATTATGTTAAAATTATTCATAGAAAATTAAATTCTTTCAAAGAATTTTATTAGAGTTTTTGTAAATATTTACATTCTTTTTGAAAAATTTCATTAAATTTCGTATAAATAATGTAACTTTTTAAAGTAATTTTAATTGAAAATTTTAAGAATAATTGAACCTGTTAGAGAAATTTTATTAAAATTGCATCTAAAAATAATTGAATTTCTCAGAAGAATTTTATTATTAACAAAAGTAATTGAATTTTTGACAAGAATTTTACAATTTATAAAAATAATTAAATTGTTTCGAAAAAATTTTTATAAAAATTGTTGAAAATAATTGAATTTCTCCGAAATATTTTATTATTTATAAAAAAAAATTGAATTCATTTGTAGAATTTTATTATTTATGAAAATATTTTAATATATTAATTAAAATATTTAATATTTTAATTTTATTTTATTTTGATTTGTTTAAATGAATTTTATCAAAATTGTTAAAAATAATTGAATTTATATAATAATTCTTGAAAATAATCGAGTTTAATTAATATTTTTCAAAATAATTGTATTCTTTCAAGAAATTTTATTAAAATTGTACTGAAAATAATTCGAATTGCTCTAAAAAATATTATTTATGAGAATAATAAAATTCTTGCAAAAAATTTTATTAAAAATTTTTGAATAATATTAAACAAGTATATTTAATATTATGTACTCAATAAGTGTTTAATAAATGTTTTTAAAAAATATCCCCTGAATTAATTCAATGACATTTTTAAAATAAAAAAAATGTCTTGAAAACAAAACTTATCTATCAAAAAAGTAAACAAATCAGATCAAGACGAATCTTATAAATTTAGATTGCAATGCACTTGAAGAACTCTCAAAGAATATGGGGTTTTCCCTCCCCCCATTAAAAGTACTAAGCCAGCGCGCGGTTCATCGGATGAAAGTGGTTCATCAGAGTTGAAAAGTTTACAACTTTCTACAAACTTCATGTCTCATTGTTAACCCACCGTAAGAACGCTTATGACTGAGTAATATCTTCAAGTTTACTAAAGAGACATCGTTAATCATGCATAAAACTTGACATTTCATGACAAAGTAAAATGATTTTTTTACGATAATTTACGCCCGGCTATATTTTAATTTGACATTTTGCTCCTCTTTTCCACTTAGAAGAGAAAAAATTGACAAAATTTTATCTTTTCATAAAAATGCCAAAGGGAGTTTTTCAACTACTCAAATATATTTATTTTAATTTAACTTTCGAATTCATTTTTCAATGCTGCAAAAAGAATTGTATAAATTTTTCTTTATAAATAATTTCTTCCACCTTTGTTTAATTTTGAAAAATTCTTTAAGAAGACAAATTTTTTGAACTTTGTATAAATAAATTTTTTTTTCTAAGTTAACTTTTGAAAATGACGGAGGAAAAAAGTACTCTTGAGGGAATATCTAGCACGCGTGATAGATGTAGGATATAAGTTTATCCTTTGGGAATAATAACCGTATTTTGATATATTTTTAACAGACAAGCGAAAGACGATATCGTTTTTTAAACTTTCGAGTAATAAAATTCATCTCGATATTTATTATATTAAGTTTCAATTTTAAACTATTCATCACTTTTTAATTGACTCTTTTTACCGCAGCAAATAATTTTGCCAAAAAATTCTCTTTGTTACGTCTGTTTAATCTTTTTCAACATTTTTAATAAATGATTTAAAATCATTTCAATATTTTTACGATTTGGTATATTAATGAAAAAGACTCACCCCGATCCAACTCATTTTGAGAAGTTTACCAAATTTTCCGTTATTACTTTCTATTTCATTCCTTATCGTTTGCAAAATTTCCTTTGAGGATTCTTTCCTCTTAAGTGATACGTAGATTAGACCTGAAACAATTAATAAAATTATTATTATTATTATTGTAGGTTAATTATTATTTAATCTAATTTAACTATTACGCTATGTCATTCATAATTATTAAATTAATCATTATTTACTGTAATTTTTCTTTTAAAATTATACTATCATAGTTTTTATATAGAGAAGAGAAAGAAAAAGAGAAAAAAAGAAAGAGAAAAAAGGTACAACAAAAAATCAAAAAATTAAAGGTTGTTTGTCATTTTCATGAAGAAAATACACAAAACAGGAACAATTCAAGTATAATCAAGTGGTACAATGAGAAAAATTACAAATTCAAAAGACACTGCTCAAAACTTGTGTATATTTTAAGGAAATAAATAATGTGAATAATGTCACGTGATACTACTCAAACTTTAACGTTCTATATTCACAACGGCATGTCACTTTCTCGTTATAAGTTATGACATTTTGTACTATACACATGAACGCAGTTACACGTGCCGAGTGCCTATCAACTATCGGAAAAATTTCAAACGACTGTCCATAGAAACGTGACCAGCCATGAAATAAAAGCTCACTTGCCTATATAGTTTCGTTTTATACTACACTTTTCACATAACTCTTCATTTAAACTTTTCAAAAACAAAACAACAAACAAAAATCATTGTAAATATATACCTTACTGTTCTTCAAATTTATTTTTAAACACATCATCAAATGGACATTATTCTTTTTCTATAAATATACTAAAGTGTGCCAATAAAATTGAGAAAAATCCCCTTTTTATATTTCATACATATCAAACCTTTTTTAAATATAGATCATCTTTTTCTACACTGGAACAAAAAATTTATTTGATTTAAATAACCGAATAATTGACTATCATCAATTTACTTTTTAAATTTTATATTTACTTGAATCAAATAATATTTATTAGAGTCAATTAAATAATATGAAAATAATTGAATTTCGGAGAAAAATTTTATTATTTATAAAGATAATCGAAATTTTAACGAGAATTCTTCAGACGAATTTTATTCAAATTTCTTTTAAAATAATTGAATTCTTTTGTGAAATTTTATTGCAATAGTAAAAAACAATAATTGAAATAATTGAATACTGACAATTTTTGAAATTAATTAAATTTCTACGAAGAATTTTATTAAAAATATTTTGAAAAAAATTGAATAGTAACAAAGAAATTCATTAAAATTTTTGTAAATAATTTAATTCTTTAAAGAACAGGGTGTTTAACAAGGATTGAAAAAATAATTCACTGACTTTTCCATGACCTTTCCCTGACTTTTTACTAATTTTATTTCTGCTTTCTTAGGACTAAAATATAGTAATAGACATATTCTCTTACATTCCCTGACTTCCCTGACCGTTAGACACCCTGTTAATAGTCTCACCCCTTTGGTAAAAAATCTAAAATTATCGAAAATTATCAAAAATCCAAAAATTCGAATTTCTTAAAATTCAACATTTTTTCTTCCTTTTTATGGCATTTAGCTTCATTATTTTTGTGCTTTTAGAAAATACTTTACTTATTTAATAGTCTCGACTCTTTGGTAAAAAATCTAAAATTATCGAAAATTATCAAAAATCCAAAAATTCGAATTTCTTAAAATTCAACATTTTTTCTTCCTTTTTATGGCATTTAGCTTCATTATTTTTGTGCTTTTAGAAAATACTTTACTTATTTAATAGTCTCGACTCTTTGGTAAAAAATCTAAAATTATCGAAAATTAGCAAAAATCCAAAAATCCGAATTTCTTAAAATTCAACATTTTTTCTTCCTTTTTATGGCATTTAGCTTCATTATTTTTGAACTCTTAAAAAACACTTTACTTATTTAATAATCTTCACCCTTTGGTAAAAAATTTAAAATTATTAAAAATTATCAAAAATCCAAAAATCCGAATTTCTTAAAATTCAACATTTTTTCCTCTCTTTTATGGCATTTAGCTTCATTATTTTTGTGCTCTTGAAAAATACTTTACTTATTTAATAATCTTCACCCTTTGGTAAAAAATTTAAAATTATTAAAAATTATCAAAAATCCAAAAATCCGAATTTCTTAAAATTCAACATTTTTTCTTCTCTTTTATGGCATTTAGCTTCATTATTTTTGTGCTTTTAGAAAATACTTTACTTATTTAATAGTCTCGACTCTTTGGTAAAAAATCCAAAATTATAGAAAATTATCAAAAATTCAAAAAACCGAATTTCTTAAAATTCAACATTTTTTCTTCTCTTTTATGGCATTTAGCTTCATTATTTTTGTGCTCTTGGAAAATACTTTACTTATTTAATAGTCTCGACTTTTTAGTAAAAAATCTAAAATTATCGAAAATTATCAAAAATTCAAAAAACCGAATTTCTTAAAATTCAACATTTTTTCTTCTCTTTTATGGCATTTAGCTTCATTATTTTTGAACTCTTAAAAAACACTTTACTTATTTAATAATCTTCACCCTTTGGTAAAAAATTTAAAATTATTAAAAATTATCAAAAATCCAAAAATCCGAATTTCTTAAAATTCAACATTTTTTCCTCTCTTTTATGGCATTTAGCTTCATTATTTTTGTGCTTTTAGAAAATACTTTACTTATTTAATAGTCTCAACCCTTTGGTAAAAAATTTAAAATTATTAAAAATTATCAAAAATTCAACAAACCGAATTTTTTAAATTTCAACATTTTTTGTTCTTTTTTATGGCATTTTAGCTTCATTATTTTTGTGCTTTTAGAAAATACTTTACTTATTTAATAGTCTCGACTCTTTGGTAAAAAATCCAAAATTATAGAAAATTATCAAAAATTCAAAAAACCGAATTTCTTAAAATTCAACATTTTTTCTTCTCTTTTATGGCATTTAGCTTCATTATTTTTGTGCTTTTAGAAAATACTTTACTTATTTAAGAGTCTCAACCCTTTGGTAAAAAATTTTAAATTATGGAAAATTATCAAAAATTCAAAAAACCGAATTTCTTCAAATTCAACAATTTTTCTTCTTTTTTGTGGCATTTAGCTTCATTATTTTTGTGCTCTTGAAAAATACTTTACTTATTTAATAGCCTCGACTCTTTGGTAAAAAATCTAAAATTATCGAAAATTATCAAAAATCCAAAAATCCGAATTTCTTAAAATTCAACATTTTTTCCTCTCTTTTATGGCATTTAGCTTCATTTTTTTTGTGCTCTTGGAAAATACTTTACTTATTTAATAGTCTCGACTCTTTGGTAAAAAATCTAAAATTATCGAAAATTATCAAAAATTCAAAAAACCGAATTTCTTAAAATTCAACATTTTTTCTTCCTTTTTATGGCATTTAGCTTCATTATTTTTGGGCTCTTGGAAAATACTTTACTTATTTAATAGTCTCGACTTTTTAGTAAAAAATCTAAAATTATCGAAAATTATCAAAAATTCAAAAAACCGAATTTCTTAAAATTCAACATTTTTTTTTCTCTTTTATGGCATTTAGCTTCATTATTTTTGAACTCTTAAAAAACACTTTACTTATTTAATAATCTTCACCCTTTGGTAAAAAATTTAAAATTATTAAAAATTATCAAAAATCCAAAAATCCGAATTTCTTAAAATTCAACATTTTTTCCTCTCTTTTATGGCATTTAGCTTCATTATTTTTGTGCTTTTAGAAAATACTTTACTTATTTAATAGTCTCAACCCTTTGGTAAAAAATTTAAAATTATTAAAAATTATCAAAAATTCAACAAACCGAATTTTTTAAATTTCAACATTTTTTGTTCTTTTTTATGGCATTTTAGCTTCATTATTTTTGTGCTTTTAGAAAATACTTTACTTATTTAATAGTCTCGACTCTTTGGTAAAAAATCCAAAATTATAGAAAATTATCAAAAATTCAAAAAACCGAATTTCTTAAAATTCAACATTTTTTCTTCTCTTTTATGGCATTTAGCTTCATTATTTTTGTGCTTTTAGAAAATACTTTACTTATTTAATAGTCTCGACTCTTTGGTAAAAAATCCAAAATTATAGAAAATTATCAAAAATTCAAAAAACCGAATTTCTTAAAATTCAACATTTTTTCTTCTCTTTTATGGCATTTAGCTTCATTATTTTTGAACTCTTAAAAAACACTTTACTTATTTAATAATCTTCACCCTTTGGTAAAAAATTTAAAATTATTAAAAATTATCAAAAATCCAAAAATCCGAATTTCTTAAAATTCAACATTTTTTCCTCTCTTTTATGGCATTTAGCTTCATTATTTTTGTGCTTTTAGAAAATACTTTACTTATTTAATAGTCTCGACTCTTTGGTAAAAAATCCAAAATTATAGAAAATTATCAAAAATTCAAAAAACCGAATTTCTTAAAATTCAACATTTTTTCTTCTCTTTTATGGCATTTAGCTTCATTATTTTTGTGCTCTTGGAAAATACTTTACTTATTTAATAGTCTCGACTTTTTAGTAAAAAATCTAAAATTATCGAAAATTATCAAAAATTCAAAAAACCGAATTTCTTAAAATTCAACATTTTTTCTTCTCTTTTATGGCATTTAGCTTCATTATTTTTGTGCTTTTAGAAAATACTTTACTTATTTAATAGTCTCGACTCTTTGGTAAAAAATCCAAAATTATAGAAAATTATCAAAAATTCAAAAAAACCGAATTTCTTAAAATTCAACATTTTTTCTTCTCTTTTATGGCATTTAGCTTCATTATTTTTGTGCTCTTGGAAAATACTTTACTTATTTAATAGTCTCGACTTTTTAGTAAAAAATCTAAAATTATCGAAAATTATCAAAAATTCAAAAAACCGAATTTCTTAAAATTCAACATTTTTTCTTCTCTTTTATGGCATTTAGCTTCATTATTTTTGTGCTTTTAGAAAATACTTTACTTATTTAATAGTCTATTTAAAAAAGTCTATTATTAAAAATTATCAAAAATTCAACAAACCGAATTTTTTAAATTTCAACATTTTTTGTTCTTTTTTATGGCATTTTAGCTTCATTATTTTTGTGCTTTTAGAAAATACTTTACTTATTTAATAGTCTCGACTCTTTGGTAAAAAATCCAAAATTATAGAAAATTATCAAAAATTCAAAAAACCGAATTTCTTAAAATTCAACATTTTTTCTTCTCTTTTATGGCATTTAGCTTCATTATTTTTGTGCTCTTGGAAAATACTTTACTTATTTAATAGTCTCGACTTTTTAGTAAAAAATCTAAAATTATCGAAAATTATCAAAAATTCAAAAATCCGAATTTCTTAAAATTCAACATTTTTTCCTCTCTTTTATGGCATTTAGCTTCATTATTTTTGTGCTTTTAGAAAATACTTTACTTATTTAATAGTCTCGACTCTTTGGTAAAAAATCCAAAATTATAGAAAATTATCAAAAATTCAAAAAACCGAATTTCTTAAAATTCAACATTTTTTCTTCTCTTTTATGGCATTTAGCTTCATTATTTTTGTGCTTTTAGAAAATACTTTACTTATTTAATAGTCTCGACTCTTTGGTAAAAAATCCAAAATTATAGAAAATTATCAAAAATTCAAAAAACCGAATTTCTTAAAATTCAACATTTTTTCTTCTCTTTTATGGCATTTAGCTTCATTATTTTTGTGCTTTTAGAAAATACTTTACTTATTTAATAGTCTCGACTCTTTGGTAAAAAATCCAAAATTATAGAAAATTATCAAAAATTCAAAAAACCGAATTTCTTAAAATTCAACATTTTTTCTTCTCTTTTATGGCATTTAGCTTCATTATTTTTGTGCTCTTGGAAAATACTTTACTTATTTAATAGTCTCGACTTTTTAGTAAAAAATCTAAAATTATCGAAAATTATCAAAAATTCAAAAAACCGAATTTCTTAAAATTCAACATTTTTTCTTCTCTTTTATGGCATTTAGCTTCATTATTTTTGTGCTTTTAGAAAATACTTTACTTATTTAATAGTCTATTTAAAAAAGTCTATTATTAAAAATTATCAAAAATTCAACAGTAGATAAGCAGTGCCGGTTCTATATACAGATCCCTGCACCGACATGTTACCGACACTTTTAGCCCAGACTCAAACCATTTATCCAAGACTCAAACCCTTGGGTGGGGGTAAGATCTTGATGATTAGGCGGAAATGACGTCATACACATTCCTGCACCGACACTTTTAGCCCAGACTCAAACCATTTGGGGGAGGGTGCGATTCAGAGGCGGATATGACATCACGGGGGAGGGTGTGATTCAGACCATGATGCTGAGATGGATATGACGTCACACTTCCTAGAATTTTTGCTTGTGTAATTTGATATATTCTTATCTAAGGAATTTTTACCATTTACTTGTTGTTTATAATGTCTTTGATTTATTGCTTCCGGTTTGGGATTTATCTAAGGAATTTTCCCCACGTGTAATTTGATGCCTATTTATTTCTTGGAATTATAGTCTTTATTTAAGCTATTGTTTTACATGTAATTTGATATCTTGTTTATTAGATTCTTATCTAAGGAATTCTTCCCATGTACTTGTTGTTTATAATATCTTTGATTTATTGCTTCCGGTCAACATTTTTAGTACTTTTCATAAGAATGCTTTTGATCTTACCGCAATTCTAAGAAAACTATAATTAACTTCAAGGTTAAATAGGTCATATCTTGTGTATATAAAGAGAGCAATTTTTCTAAACGAAATCATTCCTGCAGTTTAAGTTGGCTGATGAACATATTATTAGCAAAGCATAGTGAAATTCAAGTGCGATTAAACAAATTAATACAAGAAATTGATAAAGTTAAAAGTTTAATTGAAGAAAGGTCACAGTTAAATATTTTAGTGAAAAAATTTGAAAATTTAAATTTAAGTGATAAAAATGAATTTCGATAAATTAAACAAGGCAAGCAAAGTCTTTGTCACCAAGACAACAAAGGAATTAACCATCGATGCATTCTATAAAGTAACAGACATTCGAAAAATTGATACGAAATTTGGTCCGAAAATTGTTGCTGAAATAAGTAATGAATTTAACATTTTCCTACCACCAAGAATGCTAAAAATATTTGAAGAGGATGCAAATCTTTTCAACAGTCTGAAAGCAGAAGCTGTAAGAGGTGGTGTATATTTGAGAAATCGTGGAGGACCTTACAATCAAATAGAGTTTGTTCCTGAGGGAGTTGACCAGTAGAAGACAAAAAAATGTCATATTTACCATGTAGAGAAATGTTATTATCTAAAATTTACAACTTAAATCCATCATTTACTAAGCAAGTTGTCGTTGGAGCAGAACTGGACACAAATGGGAAAATAATACCAAAAATTCAACTAAGAAGCAGCCATCCACGAGTATCATTGTCTTTGAAGCTTCAAGAATGGCGTCTATTGTGTGATGCAGTAAAACATATCATACGATTTTTCAACGGATATTGTGATGCAACAGTGCTGGATTGTGAAACGTTTACAATACGTTTTAGTGTTACATATCGTTTAATATCAATTGAGCGTTTAGATCAATCATTTACATTTAGTGAAACTTCATTTGCAATATTTAATGAACTTATTCCTTGTGTTGAACAAAAATATGTAGAACTATCAAAATTCAATTTGCAGTATAGTAAAGATATAATTGTAAAGTTTATTGCAGAATTAATCTTTAAAAATAATGTAAAGTCTACAAAACATGCCACAGAGTTTATTAAAAAACATTACAGTAGAATACTTCAAAAAATGATGGGAAGAACTAATGTTTTAAATTTAGAGACATTATTGCTGGAACTTGTCACATTTCACTGTAAACAAATATCAAATGAAGCTATTCAACAAATGTCAAATATTCAATGTATAAATGGTAAATTATTGTAAAGAGAGGATAAATAAATACAAGAATGCATACAATTCAATTTATTTTTATTTTAACCTTCCTTAAATATATTATAATTCAGATTCGTTTATCCAACTGTTATGAGAGTTATCAAAACCTAACCATTTTACAAATACATTAGATCCTCGTTTTTTTAATACTTTTTCAACTAAATATACATCTGGATATTTAACTTTAGAAAGTTCTTGCTCGTAAAAACATCCACTTATTAGATTTTCCTGATAATCCTTCAAGATATATGTTATTGGATTAGTATTTTTTACATCGCTTATAGTAAATATTTCCGTAGTCCAGTTTGGCGTATAACCTTTTTCAAAAACATGCTTAACTTTACTTATACGTACTCTATCTCCAACTTTAAATTTCTTATTATATTTCCTGTTTACTGCAACTTTTTTAAATACATCAAACAACAAATTATTTTCATTTTCAGCATTTACATCTATTGGTTTCATTTTTATTGTTCGATGTTTACTATTATTATACGCATTTACTAAATCACTTAGTATGTCTATCCATTTGTAATTACCGCGTAAACTGAATTGCATCCACATTTTATTCTTCAAAGTACGATTAAATCGCTCACAAATTGACGCTTTCAAATTACTATGCGTAGAATACAAGTTAATGTTATAACTTTTAATGAGATTTTCAAACTGTGAATTATAAAACTCTTTTCCTTTATCTACTTGCAAATTTTTTGGTATACGTTTTTTAAATAAAATAGATTTCATTGCCGCAGTCACATCTTCACCTTTTTTGGACTTTACTGGAACAGCCCAAGCAAACTTTGAAAATGTATCAATGACGGTTAACAGGTACTTGTAACCTTTGTTTTCTCTAGCATAAGGTTGCATTTCAACAAGATCAGCTTGCCAAGTCTCGTCAATACCTCGAATGTCAACATTTCTTCGCTTATAATTTCTTCTCGCTGGTTTATGTAACTCTTTCACCAACTGTAGTTTTTGATCCTCCATTGTTAATTACCTTCAAGTGTGCGCAGTCTGCTGTCTAATTGTAAAATAATCTCTTTGCTGGTAGACATCATCTCTATATTTCTTTCAATACTGATTCTTAGATTTTCAAAATATTTTTTTATCAAATCTTCTATCTCTGCAATCTTTACAACATTGTCATTTATATCATTTCTCACAGAACCGATTACATCATAGATGGCGTTCGTTTTAGATTCAATAACTTTGTTTACAGTATTCAAGTTTACTGCATCACTGTTGCTCTCAGCATCAGCTACGTTACAAAGTTTCTTATTTTCAATATTAAAATCTCCTTCACCAGTCAACTTAAAACCAAGTCCTGGTGGACCTCGATTTGAAGTTTCTGTGCTTTTAAACTGACGTCCGAATATGTCAATACTCATCATGAAAATGATAAAAATTTCTACAACTGTTAATTAATAAACAATTCCAGCTTCTCTCAACTCTTCAATAATTGATATAATCTCATTATTATGACTGGGATTTCCAGCTGCTTGAGATGCCAAGAGCAATCTTAAACGATCAACCAATTCATTAGGATCATCCCAATAAACATAATCAATTTTTGCATCTTCTTGTTGAGTCATATATTCTGGAATTAAACCTTCACCAGAATGTACTGCTATATAGTTTAGATATTTTAAACTCTTTTTATCTCTAACAGCGCCATCTGCTTTGTAATATTTTCTATGAGCATTAGTTGATATTACAATATTTTTATAATTTTCCCGATCAACTACACTTAAAACAGCTTCTTCTGGAACTTTTTTGAATAAAAGCTCAAGTAAACCTTTCGTTGCAGGATATGTTTTATTACCTACACTAATATTATTTTGTTCAAAATTTATTCCTGAATTACCAATCATTAATTGCCCTTTAGATAATTTACGAACTCCATATGAAGGATCTAAATCTTTTCCCTTTTCATCCAACATTTGAAGATATAAAATAGCACCATCTTTCTCTGATTTATCTCCATCTCCATTATCATCTCCATCATCATCATCATAATCATCACCGTTATCGTCATCATCAGCAGCTGTTGCAAATGATAAGTCATCTCTTAAAAATGAATCATTCTCTCTCTTAACTTCTTGATCTTCTTCAAACTCTAAAGGAAGGTCTCCCTCTCTTTCAATTTTTACTGGTCGAATTTGTTTGACAATTTCAATGTCGTCAACTAATTTCTGAATTGGTGTCACTATAGGTTTAAAGGTATTATTTAAAGTCTGTTCAATTTCTTCCTTGCCCAATTTCATCAGTCTATGCTTTCGTCGAATAGCATCACTGGCTTTTGCAATTTGACCAAGAATATCTTTTTGTTTTCGCAAATGTTTCAAGTGTGTAGAAGACATGTTGATTGACCAATGTCTTGAATGAAACTGATTATAAAGAATATCATTTCTCTAATTTTATAAAACAATCAAAACACTTTCTATATCTGCCTTCATTGATATCACGATCTTTATCAATCACTATAAAATCATGCTTATTTTTCCAACAAGAGTTGCACAGTTTTTTAAATTCCATAAATGTCATATCAGTATTTACATGATCATCATAAATATGTCTAAGATTCATTTCATCTTGTTTGAATAAAACTAGTAAATTAACATTGTCACGTATTAAATGTTTTGGAATGCGCGCATATGTTTGACATAAATAAAAGCAATCCACCGCTTTGTGTCTTCCCATAGCAAAAAAAGCTTTAATATTATCTTGTTTTTCACATGCTACGTCATCAAATATAAATATTGAGTTTGGTAACGCATTGTTTGGTTCTACAACATCCACATGTTCATTAAATGGAAAGTAGCCAACACCCTCTACTGGTTGCAAAATGTTTTCTAAAAATTTGTATTTTGGTTGATATAACGATTTTGAGTACACATAAACATTTTCAAATCGTAATCCATTGGGATGTATTAAAAGAGCAAGTAAAGCATTTGTCTTTCCACAATTTGACGGTCCACAAAATATTGCTCGCACACTATTTGGCAATAAATTTCCATGACGATTATCTGTTTTTTTATTACAATCTTGAACAAGAGTGTCAAAATTGTAAACTGGTAATTTAATCGATTGTGCTTCGAACTCCATTCTTACGATAACTGAGGTTAAAACTATAAATACAAGGTTTTTAATAGTTTCAATGTCAGTTTACTGTAGTCGCTTGTAACGTTTGCATGCAAGTCCAATAATAAGGTCCATGCTACTTTACAGCATCTGATTGCTAGGTCTAGTTTTTTAGGAGAGGTTTGCGATTTGGTGTCGATCGTCAACTCTTTCATGCTTTGAGCAAGGTCCACGTTTCCTACTGTCGGAGGCAATTGGGATAATTGACTATTACTGTGATAATTGACTATTGCTGTCATAATTTTTTTGTTAGATCATTAAAGGTTGACTGTTTGTAGTCAAATGGCAAAAAACTATAAATACATTGGTTATATAGATTTCCCCTTTAGTCTTGAAAAAGTTTTCTAACAGTAAAGAATATAAATATGGGTGTAAATAAAAAATAAATTAGTTTAAAGAAAACTTCGAAAAGAGTAAGACGAGGTAGAGGTATTTTGAATAAAATTATCAATAAATTACCTTTCGAACTTCATATACCTGGCTATCAATACTGTGGTCCAGGAACAAAATTAGCAAAGAGATTAGCACGAGGTGATCCAGGAATCAACCCTCTCGACGCTGCTTGTAAACAGCACGATATTTCTTATTCAAAAAATAGGGAAAGTGTAGAAGCGAGAAACGCAGCTGATAGAGTACTTGCTGATAAAGCTTGGCATCGTGTGTTTGCTCCTGACGCAAATTATAGTGAAAGAGCTGCAGCTTACGCAATAACAAATGCAATGAAGGTCAAATCAAAATTGGGTATGGGAATCAAGTCAAAAGAAAATATGAAGAAAAAGAGGGAAAATAAAAAATCAACGTTGAGGAAGATTGTAACCGCAGCTAAAAAATCTATGAAATTGGATACAAATGCCCAGTCTACTATTAAATCAGCACTTGAAGGTGCACGTTTGGCAGTTAAAATTGCTGGTGGCAGGCGAAAAATTAATAAACCTCGAGTTTTACCGATACCTTCTAAAGTGGGAGGAATTTTACCTTTTCTTATTCCTTTGTTTGCGGGTTTTAGTGCAACAGGGGCTCTAGCAGGGGGAGCAGCTGGCATAGCTAAAGCTGTAAATGATGCAAATTCTGCAAAACGTCAACTAGAGGAAAGCAAGCGACACAATCAAACAATGGAGTCTATTGCCTTAGGAAAAGGGCTCTATTTAAAACCATATAGGACAGGTCTAGGGTTACACCTTAAACCTTATAAAGCAGGACAAGGATGCAAGTCAAAAAACTTGAAGTAAAGCTACCTCACCGAGCCCTAACCGACTTAGATTTACTTAAATTTGCAAAGCTTTTAAAAATTCCATATTTTCGAGGAGTTTTTATGCGAAATGAACTACCTATGCGTGGTCCTAAAGAAACTGAATTTGCAATTATTAATCTAGATGATAAAAATGGTCCCGGTACACATTGGTGTGCATATAAAAAGAATAAAGATAAAATCGTATATTTTGATAGTTTCGGTAATCTTCAACCACCTTCGGATCTTGTTAAATATTTTGGTGTTGGTAGCATAAAATATAATCATAAACGATATCAAAACTATAATACATATGTATGCGGACATTTATGTCTTAAATTTTTATGTAAACAATTGAATATTCCTGATTTGTATACTCTGCATATAAATAAATGATATTCTTAGTTTAAACGTTAGTTATTACTTTGACCTCATCATGGACGATTCACTTATTTTAACGTTGTCTGGAAATTCTTCCATCTTAGAATCTCAATTTTTTCCACCAATAGAGTTGTCTAATTTTAAAAATTATGCTCTTGGTCTTGTTGAATTTTTAACTTTTAATTCTATTCCTAATATAGATGTTGGAAAGAATAAATTTTACGTAGGAAATGAAGAAATTATTATACCCACAGGAAGTTATGAAGTTAGTGATATTGATCAAGTTTTGCATTTAATTTTAAAAAATAAAGGAATTAATTTTAGAATCAAACCAAACAATAATACATTGAAATGTACAGTTTATTGTGATGAAGAAATTAATTTTAAACCCAATGATTCTATAGGTAGTTTGTTAGGATTTTCTCCTCGCAAATTAAAAGCTCAAGAATACCATGAGTCTGATCAACCAGTATCAATCATTAAAATAAATTCATTAAGAGTAGAATGTAATATAACAACGGGAGCATACATTAATGGTGAAAAAGTGCATACAATTCATGAATTTTTTCCTATTGTTCCACCAGGATATAAAATAGTGGAAGTACCAAATCACGTCATTTACTTGCCAGTCGCTGTCAAGACAATAGACTATATTCAATTGCGAATTGTAGACCAAGACGGAAATTTAGTTAATTTTCGAGGGGAAACTTTAACAATAAGGCTTCATATTAAATCCTTAAAATAATGGGTATTGTTTTTAATAATAGAAAAAGGATTGGTTTTGGTTATAAAATTAAGACACCATGCCAGAAGCAAATCAGTCGTCGGCGAATCTTGAAGAGATTAACACCTCAGAACCTGCAACTACTGAAAAATCTCGGTCTAAAGATTGTAAAAAAAGGAAAAGAGTAAAAAAGAGATTTAAGGTTATTTTTACTTGTATTTGTGCCTTTGTATTTCAACGTATTATTATTTGCTATGGAAGGGGAAATTTTAAATATTGATTCACCAGTAATTTTTGATGAATCTATTGCTCATTATGAAGTTCATGCGCAACAACCATACACCTCATCAACATACAACAATAGTGACGAAATCCGCATCACGGTACAGAATCAGGATCATTGCTTATTTCCAAGCAAAAGCTCGATTCACATCACTGGAAAACTTGTGAAACCTGATGGAACAGCTCTAGAGCGTACAAATTTAATTTCTAATGGCATATGTCATTTATTTGAAGAAGCAAAGTATGAACTTAATGGTGTAGAAATTGATAAAAATAAAAATGTTGGTCTTACAAGTTTAATGAAAAATTATATTTCTCTGGATGCTAGTCAAAATAAATTTCTTGAAAATGTTGGCTGGTTAGAATTTACCAATGAACCAACCTTAACAAATGCACAAGGTTATTTTGATGTTTGTATTCCTCTGAGTATGATTTTTGGTTTTGCTGAAGATTACCAAAAAGTTATTATTAACGCTAAACATGAGCTTATTTTAATCAGATCAAGAACTGATGCTAACGCAGTGTTGCAAGTAGCACCTTTAGAAGAGTTTAAAATTGTCATTGAAAAAATTGAATGGTTATTACCATACATAAAATTATCAGATGCTCGAAAGTTTAAATTATTAAAATATATTGAAAAAGATCCATCTATTCCAATAAGTTTTAGAACTTGGGAATTGTATGAATATCCTTTATTACCAATTACTCCTAAGCATATTTGGAGTGTAAAAACTTCAAGTCAATTAGAGAAACCTAGATTTATTGTATTAGGGTTTCAGAGAAACAGAAAAAATAATACAGTTCAAAACTCTAGTTGTTTCGATCATTGTGATTTATCTGATGTAAAATTATTTTTAAATTCACAATGTTATCCTTATGGTAACATGAATCTGAATATTGGTAGAAATCAGTACTCTACTTTATATGAAATGTTTACAAATTTTCAAGCATCTTATTATAGTAAAGAGTCTCAACCAATTTTATCAAAAAAAGAATTTTTACAATATGCTCCTTTAGTTGTAGTAGATTGTTCAAAACAAAATGAGTCTTTAAAAAGTGGACCAGTTGATATCCGCTTAGAATTTGAATCAAAAGAAAATTTTCCCGCCAATACTTCAGCTTATTGCTTAGTTTTGCATGACCGCATCGTTGAATATAAACCAATCAGTGGAATTGTCAAAAAAATTGTTTAACTTTAAGCTTATATATATTTAACTCTTTACGCGTAATGAGATTAGTTGATTTAAAAATGCAGTACTTGATAGATGTGCAAGGATTCAAATTGCCAATTAATAAATTTGTTTTAAAAGAATTAGCTATAGTTTCTGTAAATAATGATTCAATACCAATAAATATGGTTTTCCAACCTCCTTGTCCATGGAATTGCGTCACAAACAAATATAAATGTATCAATCGTTGGTTAGAAAATAATTTCCATGGTATTCGTTGGAATGCTGGTGATGTACCGTACGTTTATTTAAAAGAAATTTTAGAAAATGTGTTTAAAGAAGCAAAGACAATTTATGTTAAAGGTTTAGAAAAGAAAAAATGGTTAAAAAGCTTAATCGATGAAAAGTATTGTATTGAAATTATCGACATGAATGATTTAAATTGTCCTTCATTAAAAAAGTTAAACATTGTAACATGTATTGGAACTTGTTCAAAACATTTATTCAACAAGAAAACTTTTACTTGTGCTCTTAAAAATGTTATAAACTTAAAAACATGGTTCTGCAAAAACTGTAATATTTAAGTATTTTAGTTTAAAATGTGCATTCTATTTTTTTCCTCAATAAAATTACAAAATATCAATTGGACTGTAATTATTATTCCTAACCTAACCGTATTATTTTCAGGTCTAAGAAACAACAACATTTATTTTGATAACATTTATTTATTATAATAATTTACAATATTTTTAAGTATAATTTATTGTAAAAATTGTACAAAGTAAACAATAGAGAACTAATACAAACTAACATTTTATACACCAATTTCATCTATTTCCATTGGCTCTTGGTGTTGGTAACTCCAAGGAAAAGTGTCAGTTTTCCCTGGTATCAAAATTCTTTTATCATCCTGCCAACTTAAAGCAATTTTTTTTGTTTTACAGTAAATACTTCATGTTTTTTGCTGCGTATAAAGTGCTGAGATCGGATCAGGTTTTCATTTTCATTGAGAGTATGCTTAAAATCATCGAATCCTATTTTTTTAAAGTTGAATATTTTACCCCTTTTGCTTTCTTTTTAGCTTCCTCATCACCCCATAACTTGAATGCATATAGTTTTGATCTTAAACCTATAAATTCGTCTACAATTTTACCGTTATTTTCGTCTTTCATAAGACCCAGGATTTTTTTATTTGCAAGTGGTATATTATAAATGTTGTTTACAGGATAATCGGATGTATCGAATTTATGTAAATCTCTTTTAATATAATCATAAAAATTTGGTACTGTGATGTGATAAACAAGACTGTCAGTATCTGTGTAGAGTAATTTTGCAGAATCACTGAAAGTCTCTTTAATGTAATTGTAATGAAAGTCATATGTTATTATTTTTGATATGTCTAGAATAGTGAATCCTATGTAAATTGGTTTGTTAAAGTATACCTTTGTTTTATTCATCTCAATAATGACCATATCTTTATCAAATATGGTGCAACTATGAAAGTTTGGTTGAGCAATCAAATTTTTCGCGCAATACCTTCCCTCCCATTTTGTTATTAATCTAACATCTTTGTGTTTTCTAACATTTTCCATTGTCTTGCCAAATACGGAATTGTTCATTAGCTTGTAAAAATTCTTCTCAAATTCATTACTCGATTTTTTTCTAAGCTCGGTATTTAAATCAATGTAGGGTTTTAACCACTGCTTTTGCTTAAATTTTAATACTCTATGTATTTTAGTTAATTTCATTCCCAAAGATAAATATAGCTTTAAATTTCTATAGTGAATTGTATAGTTCTTCTTTGGTAATAAATTTGGAATCAATTTAGGAATTGTACATTTTGCGAGAGGAGGTATGAAATGTTCAGGGCATAAGGGCAAGTCTTTATGTGAATCATGAAGTTGAGTTGGATAATCTAAATCTACTTCAAGAATATATCCATCTGGAGAATCATCTGGAATATTTAGGAAAAAGTCATTACTATAATTTTCTAACCATTCAAAATCTGTATATGGCAAGCTCTCGCTCATAGAAGCACCATACTGATTATTTATATCGAAATACATGATATAAGATTCTGGTATTAAGGGATTAAAATCTTTTTCCATAAATCTATTATTAGCTTTCGCGTATCTGTTTGAGCATTGTGAAACACCACCTCTAATTCCCTTTTCAATAAAAAGCAACATTTCTACATCTGTCAACAAATCAAGTTTTATGTCTGTGTACTTGAGCATAGCGTCAAATGCCAGTCCTGGGGCAGTATAGTAATGTAACGCGTCCAAGTTATAAGTTGTAAAACAGGTTTTTCTAAAATTTTCAAAAATGTCGGCAAGTAGTAGAACGTCAGTCTGTAAATACAAGTCAGAGTATTCTCCTATTGTTTTTAAATTAAACGTTTTCCATACGTTACAAGCATGTTCATAGTCTTCGTCTGAAATATAAGCGTCATTTAATTTAGAGTAGAAAGAGTCTTTTACTGGCAATTGTCCTTCTTCTAATTTTTCCCAGCTACTAACATATTCGTAAGGAAATATTCCTTTTCTTGTCAATAAATTAAACTCGTCCATATTTTTACAATACTTTTTAGTAATTTTTTTCTCATCATTTTCAAGATAGGAGGATAATTTGTCTAAACTGCTGGGCATAAATCTAAATTAATCCAGAAATCTTAATACTACTTTTGTGCCTTTGACATACTTTGAAAATGAAATGTACTTTTCCTTGTTTATTGGTAACAGTTTCATTTCACCCTCAAAAGACGTTGCTAAAGCTTTAATAATGAAATGTGCATCATATCCTGACAAGTTGTGAAAAATTATGGGAACAACATGCGAATCTTTATAATTTACATTGCAACCTTGATGTGCTGGACCACGATATTTTCCCGTGAAATGACAATGGTCGCGGTGTTTAATGTCATCATTTTCAAAAGGTTTTTCACAAATATGACAAACTGTTGCTGTATCAAATTGAATTTGTTGTAAAATAGTTAAATTTTCCATTGGAATAATATTTGTAAAATAAGTATTTGCTTTTTCAGCCAATTGTTTTAATTCAGCCATGAACCAATCAACACAATCTGGACCCCGATATGATTTAAATTCTGAAAGTGATTCGTCGAAATTGCAATGTACATAGAAAGCAAAACTTGTCGGGATATGTTTTTGGTATGTTGATGTGTTTGTGTGTGTACTTGCTATAGGTTCTAAGAGGCTTTCAGTGTCAGCATACACGACAAAGGGAACACTTTCTTTATTTCTATAGTTTTTAAATTTTAAAATTTTATCCTCTTCTTTAGGCAAAATTACTCGACACTTGTTTATTTTATCACAATCCAATTTATGATTATTAAATGATTTTTCGTGTACAAAATGGCATAAACACCTATCACAAAGTAACATTCTATGACTGTTTTTTGAGATCTGTGAATTTACTAATCGAGATAAATTATTGATTAATGCAAAATGATAAATTTTGTTATTTTGAAAATTATTATCATCATCATCATCGTCTAAATCAATTTCAGTATTTTCAATCATTAACAAATGATAAGTAGGTTCATTTGATTTGTTTTTACTTAAATAAAGTGGAACAATTTCATTCTTTTTATTACTGCTTTTATCAATTCCATAAACATTAATACTCAGGTTGTTTAATTTTTCAAATTTTGGTATATCCTTCAGAGAAATGGGGAATTCAAAATCATCAAACTTTAAATCAGTATCTTTAAAGTGAGGATATGAACTTGTAAGATTCTGGTTCGTTTCAGCTGGATATCGTTGTGCAATGATAGACCATAAAAAACAGTATTCATCAAAATTTTTAACATTAATCACAGCTCTTTTATCAATTATAAACTTTGGCATTCTAATAAAAGTTGAGTATCCAGCCGCAAGAGGGACATATTTATTTATATTAACACTTAAATTTATAATTTCATTTAAAGACCAACCTGACTTTTTTTGTTGAAAATCATCAATCTTAACTAGAAGCTTTTCACGAATTTTATGATCAAACCATTCATCAAAGTTTGTTGATTCTAAAATTTTTGAATTTTTAGTATTGAAATATTTAATATCTTCAATTTCCCTACCCTCTTCTAGAGCACTAAAATTTGCTGCAAGAATAACATTAACTTTCATGTTTCCCGTCTTTTTAAATGCATTTTTTAATCGAGAAATAATCATTTTCTTTGCATCACTTAGAAAACTATCTATATTTTTATGTTTTAAATTTATAACTACACCTGTTCTAATTCGATTCTCAAAAGCATTCTCTAATTCTTCCCACCTGATCCATCTCTCATCCTTTTTAAATAAGCCCGTTCCTGTTCTTCTTAATTTCTTAAACTTTCTGCTGTTTGCTTTCAGTAGTCCAATAGTTGACAAAATCTTTCTTTTCTCTCCACATGACACGGATCCATTTCTTAACAATTTGTTCAGCAATCTAATGTTCTTTACACTATTATTTATCCAAAAATTTAATTCCTCTGTTGTAGTTTTTTTACTTAATGTTTTAAAAGCATCGTTCATAATTTTCACAAAATCTTTACAATAACTGGAGCTTTTATCAGTTTCCATAACTTTGCTTGCTTTGTTTAATTTATCGAAATTCATTTTTATCACTTGAATTGAAACTTTTAGTTTTTTGCTAAAATGATTAACTCTGATCAGACTATAATAAAACTTTTAACTTTATCAATTTCTTGTATTAATTTGTTTAATCGCACTTGAATTTCACTATGCTTTGCTAATAATATGTTTATCAGCCGATTTAAACTGAAGGAATGATTTCGTTTAGAAAAATTGCTCTCTTTATATACACAAGATATGACTTATTTGACCTTGAAGTTAATTATATATTTCATAGAATTGAGGTATGATTAAAAGCTTATGAAAAGTACCGAAAATGTTTGTAAAAAAATTCCTTAGATAAAACTTAGTCAAAACAAAATAAATAAACTGTATAATAAGACCTGAAGCAATAAACAACAAGTACATGGGAAGAATTCCTTAGATAAGAATCTAATAAACAAGATATCAAATTACATGTAAAACAATAGCTTAAATAAAGACTATAATTCCAAGAAATAAATAGGTATCAAATTACATGTGGGAAAAATTCTTTAGATAAATCAAAGACATTATAAACAACAAGTAAATGGTAAAAATAGAATTGCGGTAAGATCAAAAGCATTCTTATGAAAAGTACTAAAAATGTTGACCGGAAGCAATAAATCAAAGATATTATAAACAACAAGTACATGGGAAGAATTCCTTAGATAAGAATCTAATAAACAAGATATCAAATTACATGTAAAACAATAGCTTAAATAAAGACTATAATTCCAAGAAATAAATAGGCATCAAATTACACGTGGGGAAAATTCCTTAGATAAATCCCAAACCGGAAGCAATAAATCAAAGACATTATAAACAACAAGTAAATGGTAAAAATTCCTTAGATAAGAATATATCAAATTACACAAGCAAAAATTCTAGGAAGTGTGACGTCATATCCATCTCAGCATCATGGTCTGAATCACACCCTCCCCCGTGATGTCATATCCGCCTCTGAATCGCACCCTCCCCCAAATGGTTTGAGTCTGGGCTAAAAGTGTCGGTGCAGGAATGTGTATGACGTCATTTCCGCCTAATCATCAAGATCTTACCCCCACCCAAGGGTTTGAGTCTTGGATAAATGGTTTGAGTCTGGGCTAAAAGTGTCGGTAACATGTCGGTGCAGGGATCTGTATATAGAACCGGCACTGCTTATCTACTTTCAACAAACCGAATTTTTTAAATTTCAACATTTTTTGTTCTTTTTTATGGCATTTTAGCTTCATTATTTTTGTGCTTTTAGAAAATACTTTACTTATTTAATAGTCTCGACTCTTTGGTAAAAAATCCAAAATTATAGAAAATTATCAAAAATTCAAAAAACCGAATTTCTTAAAATTCAACATTTTTTCTTCTCTTTTATGGCATTTAGCTTCATTATTTTTGTGCTCTTGGAAAATACTTTACTTATTTAATAGTCTCGACTTTTTAGTAAAAAATCTAAAATTATCGAAAATTATCAAAAATTCAAAAATCCGAATTTCTTAAAATTCAACATTTTTTCCTCTCTTTTATGGCATTTAGCTTCATTATTTTTGTGCTTTTAGAAAATACTTTACTTATTTAATAGTCTCGACTCTTTGGTAAAAAATCCAAAATTATAGAAAATTATCAAAAATTCAAAAAACCGAATTTCTTAAAATTCAACATTTTTTCTTCTCTTTTATGGCATTTAGCTTCATTATTTTTGTGCTCTTGGAAAATACTTTACTTATTTAATAGTCTCGACTTTTTAGTAAAAAATCTAAAATTATCGAAAATTATCAAAAATTCAAAAAACCGAATTTCTTAAAATTCAACATTTTTTCTTCTCTTTTATGGCATTTAGCTTCATTATTTTTGTGCTTTTAGAAAATACTTTACTTATTTAATAGTCTCGACTCTTTGGTAAAAAATCCAAAATTATAGAAAATTATCAAAAATTCAAAAAACCGAATTTCTTAAAATTCAACATTTTTTCTTCTCTTTTATGGCATTTAGCTTCATTATTTTTGTGCTCTTGGAAAATACTTTACTTATTTAATAGTCTCGACTTTTTAGTAAAAAATCTAAAATTATCGAAAATTATCAAAAATTCAAAAAACCGAATTTCTTAAAATTCAACATTTTTTCTTCTCTTTTATGGCATTTAGCTTCATTATTTTTGTGCTTTTAGAAAATACTTTACTTATTTAATAGTCTATTTAAAAAAGTCTATTATTAAAAATTATCAAAAATTCAACAAACCGAATTTTTTAAATTTCAACATTTTTTGTTCTTTTTTATGGCATTTTAGCTTCATTATTTTTGTGCTTTTAGAAAATACTTTACTTATTTAATAGTCTCGACTCTTTGGTAAAAATTGAAAATTTATTAAAAATTATCAAAATAACGTTTGAAAATAATTGAATTTCTGCAATCATTTGTAATTGCTTTAAAATTGTAATTACTGATATTTAGTAAAGGATAATTTAATCTGACTGAAATTGGTCTCTACTACTGACTATATGACTAAAGGAATTTAGAATATTTATTGTCTGACTAGAAACTACTATTACCACTGATTACTTAATACAATTTAATTTTACACTATTTCGTCTGACTGAAATTGGTCTCTACTACTGATTATGTGACTAAAGGAATTTAAAATATTTATTGTCTGACTAAAAACTTCTATTACCACTGATTATTTATTACAATATAATTTTACGTTGTTTTGCCTGACTAAAACTGTTATCTACTACTGATTTTATAATTAAACTACTTTAGAGTATTCTGTCTGACATTAACTGACTCGTACTACTGAAACTCGATAGTAAAATTTGTCCGTCTGACATAAATTGACTTCTACTACTGCGATATTACAACCAAAGTTATAATTTTCACGTTCTTATAAAAAATGAAAAGGTCTTGTATTCTTTGTCTCAGAAGAACAAGTTTTTCAATTTTTCCTCGAATATTAAACTTTACTCTAAAAAATAATATATATTAAATAATTTTATTCAGTTATAAATTTTGAAAAAAGTCAACATGTACGTTCTTTTGCAAGATTCCCAATGCAATATTCCCGAAATGTAAAAGGAATATTCCGTGCACCATTAGTGAATTTGCAATTACACATTGAAATTTTTAAATGACAATGAGAGAGAGGGAGAGAGGGGGAGAGGAGAGAGAAATATGTAAAGTTTTATAGAGCGTAAAGACGATAGAGCAACGTTGAGAGTTTCAGCGATATTTCAACATTAAAAGCCGACTGTCCTGCATGCTAAAACCGGAGGCCCATCCGATTATACGCAGAAAACTATATATATACATATAAAGGTTGCGCATCCTTGTGTTATGTGTCCACGTACACACTGAATATACATACACAGTGGGCACATCACGTGCCATACGAATAATTCTATACGAAGTTTAATATTGCCTTATACGTATTCATATCGTGGCACAGACGCCCTTTCTGCCACGAATCAAGTTACGGTACACCACAAACTTGATACACGTATAATCTTTTTCATTTTATTTTTCTCTTCACGTACATATACACAAAAATTATACTTTCCCCACACTTCATACTTCAAATTGCATATCGCAAATGTTATCAAAATAAATAATATGTATGCGATTTAAAAAAAAATTTAATTAACCAAAACTTTTAATTTTAATAGAAATTTATAGAAATTTCCCTAAGTTTGAATGAAATTCTCTGACATTTCCTGACTTTTCCCTACCTTTTACTACATCGAGAATATTTAATAAAAATTATACTTTTATTTTATAAAATTAAGAAAGTTCCAAAGGTAAAATCTCACATTTTTTTGGAGATGGAGCGCCTCGTATTTGATAAAAACAGCTAAGAAAACCGATATTTTGGTTGAATAATAAAAAGAAGAGAACGAAACAATAAGACAAGAAGACACGAGTCGTAAAAGGAGATGAAAGTAAAAGACACCATATAGCTACTTTTCCCGCACCTTCTTTCGTTTCCCATTTAGAAAGTAACAAAAAAAGTAACACACTTTATTAAAATAAGAAAACAAATAAGAGAATAATAGATATTTTCCAAAAGTGTATAAAAACAATCTGTAGATAAAATTAACGTCACAGATTTTCTAATAATATCAAATTGATCCAAAAATAACCAAACTGAAAAAATTATATTCTAAATTTAAGAAAATCTACTTAAATAGGCGCCAAGAATATTATTCTTATTGTAAGAAATTAAGAATATTTCCACTTCATTAAAGTGGGTAATATATAATATTCCTGGCGACTATTTAAGTAGAATTTTCTTAAGAGAATATAATTTTTTCAGTGGCGCGAATAAAAAACAGAATCAAAAAGAAACTCATACCTTTCTATATGATATCATAAGGATATTTTTAATTTACGTATTTTAAATGACAACTTAATGTATCTTATTATTGAAATATCAAGAAGAAAATTGTACGATGAGAGCTTAAATGAGAAACTTGAAAGGCGAAAATACCGCTAAAGATAGAAATAGATTGTTGTAATTCCTCATTTAGAGTCTCATAAAAGCAAGGGAGATATCTCTCACTCTCATCTTATCAAAAACGTGACGTGATTCAGCATCCCAATAAAATCCAACAGAAGGCACTTCACTCTTAATTAACTCTATTGTTTTCTGATCAACAGGTTATATTGGAGCAATAAGCAAGGAAGAATGGAAGAAAGTTGAAGAATGTTTTCTTTAGAAAGGATGGCTCTATATAAAGAACATTCAGCAAGTCCTTTAATGAGAGAATCTCAGAGAGAGAGAGAGAGAGAGAGAGAGAGAGAAAGAGAGACAGAGGGATCTCAGTTTTCAGCTACCCTGTTAATAAAGTACGACAAGTACAGCTTTCTACGAGCGGGAATATGAGAAAAGGAGAGTAGAGAATTACTCAAGAGAGAAGAGAGCAAATCCGTTGATACCTTATATCTTATACAGAGGAGGGAAGAGAGAAAAAATGCGAGAAGACGAGAATAAAGAAAGGGAAATTTCGTTGCGGTTCAGTCAGGCGTGAATCGCAGTTTTGTGGCGCACATGTTGGCACATTGAGGATAAAACAAGCACACTGTCTTCCGAGGAACAAGAGAAGCATGGTTTGCGAGTAGGCACTCGGGGAAAAACAAGCTGCTGTCACGAAAAGGGGATTAAGAGGACTGCATAGCACCCTCTATATATAGAGAGAGAAAGAGAGAGTGAGAGAGAGAGAGACCACTGGCTCTCGAGCGGTTAGAAACAACAAACCACAACAACTAACTTCGTAGATACTCTGAATTTCAGTTTCCAGTGTGCCCATACTATGTTTCGTCGACTTGCGATCTTTCAAGAAAAACGACACTTGATTCAACACTAAACTCTGATTAAGCTCACTCATTTTCATAAATATCATTTCAAAACTAATCGAGACAAAAATTCCAGACTTCGATAATTAATAACTCGATAATTAATTTCAAAAAAGGAGCTTTCAAACTAAAAAAAACTTATATTATTTATAAAAATAATTAATATCTAGGTCATCAAAATTAATTTAATTCACAATTCAAAAAAAGTAACCAGAGCCGATAATCAGCAGAAGATGAAAATTTATTTTTTGAGCGAACTTTATGTACTGCTTACTAACAATTTTCAGTCACAAAATTTTTTACTGGTCCTAATTTCTTGCTAGAACAATTCCAATAATTATCTGACAGGGTTGCCACAAATATTTAATTTTATTTTTCCCTGACTTTTCCCTGATTTCCAGACTTTTTCCCGACTAATTTTGACTTTTTCCCTGACCCTAATAAATATTCTGATTCACTCTAAAAATTATTAGATACCTACTCAAAAAAAAAACACTCTATTACATTTACTTACGAATTTCTTAAATTGTAAAATTATTCGCAAACATCAATAACTAAATTTTTAAATAAGTATTTAATTATTCTTTTTCCATAGGAATTAAAATTCTTCAAAACATTCAAAATCAAACATTTTTAAAATTAAACAACTTAAATAAGAATATTATTATAAATACAAATACAAAAATAAATAATTTATTAAATAAATGAATGTTTTTCGAAACTAAATTATCATAAAGAATTTTATCAACGAATTTTTTCGAGAAATTTTAATAAAATTTTCAAGAATAATTAAATTTTTCGAGGAATTCAATTAAAATTGTATTAAAAATAATTGAAATTCTATGATGAATTTTATTATACATGAAAGTAATTGAATTTTTGTAAAAAATGTTATTATTTATGAAAATAATTGAATTATTGCGAAGTTTGCTTAGAATTTTATCAAAATTTTTTTTTGACATAATTGAATTCTTTTGAAAATTTTTATTAAAACTGTAGATATTGAAAATCATTGAATTGAGAAAAATTTTTTGAAAATAATTGAAATTTTGCAAAGAATTTTATTAAAATTTTTGAAAATAATTGAAATTTGGAGAAGAATTTTATTATTTTTAAAGATAATTGAATTTTGACGAGAATTTTTTTAAATTTTTGAACATAGGTAATTGAATTTTTGCGAAGAATTTTATGTACTGTTTACTAACAATTTTTAGTCACAAAATTTTTTACTGCTCTCAAACTATTGCCAGAACAATTTCAATAATTATCTAAGTCATAAAAAATTATTTAAATAAAAATTTATTAAAAGTATCCACAGCCGATAATCAGCAGAAGATGAAAAAATAAATTTTTAGCGAACTTTAGCTACTGTTTACTATCAATTTTAGGTCACAAAATTTTTCACTGGTCCTAAACTATTACCAGAAGAAACAACAATCATTATCTGAGTCATAAAAAATTTTTTAATTAAAATTTATAAAAAAGTAACCACAGCCGATAATCAGCAGAATATGGAAAAATATTTTTTAAGCGGACTTTAGCTACTGTTTATTATCAATTTTTGGTCACAAAATTTTATACTGCTCCTAAACTACTGCCACAACAATTCCAATAATTATCTGAGTCATAAAAATTAATTTAATTCTCAATTCGTAAAATTTTTATTACTTATTTATAAAAATTATCATAAATATGAATAGAATCGATTGTGACTTTTTGTCAAATTTAATTATTTACCAAATATTTCATTAAAATTTTTTAAGAATTCAATTATTTTTTTAATATCAGATGAAATTCTTTAACATTAATTATTCGTTATCAAATTTTGTTTTAATTATTTATATATTTATTGATCAAACTATTTATTTTTTGATAGAAAATAGAATACAGTTTTCTCAGTGTAAAGTTAACCAATTATTGTCTTCAAAAACTAGAAATTCATTGTAGAAAATAAAAAATCGTTTTTGGAAATTTCAAATTGATTTTCTTTCTAAAATGTATGAATATAAAAATTATAAAAACAAAAATTCTACATTTTTCTCTATATGGCTACAACATATTTTGCATAAAAATATGTTTACCGTTTCTTTCGCCGCTAAATATGCAGCTTTTTGGTAATTAACAAACGTAATAAAAAATTCTCTTCCCCAAAAAAATAATAAAGCTAATTAAAATTTTTTTTCATAGGTGTGGGATTTTTCACTCACGAAACATATATTCACTCGTCGTATAAGCAGAAAAAAACCGAAAAAAAATTACCTCTGACGCGAGATTTAAAATAAATGTATCAGTAGGAAATAAAATATCTGTTAAATTTTTTAAATAAAAACTTACATTTCTTTGTTAGCACCCACGGCTGATTAGCATACTCAGCAAATATTCTGAAACAAAAAAAAACCATATTTATTTAAAGAGAAAAATTATTCAACAAAATTTAACAAAAACAATGAAATTATAAAACGATTATTTAAAAATTTGTAACATATTTAAAAAATAAAGTGGTTAAATGAATTTAATTTACTCGTTGAAAAGTATTTGTTTTTCTCTATAAATAAAAAGAGGGAAAAAGGGAAGAAATTTTTAATTAAAGATGAGAAATCGAGAAACAGAGATTTAATTAAATAATGAATGAAGCAAAGCGTTTAGCGTGTGAAACCAGTGTCTGTCGAAAGGGCCATTATTTTATGTGTGAGACCAAACTTTTAGTTGGTGCTCCAGTTGAATTGAAGGGGACTGATGCGTAATTAACTAACATTGCCCTCAACCAAACTATACCTCCGACCCTCAATAAGTTAAATTGGAACAGGCTCAAGCGAGACCTGACCTATTGCTCTCTCCAAACATGAAATGTCATGTTCCTCTCAACCATGAATATTGGTCAGTCCTCATCTCTATCAACTATATATATATGAATTATTCCAACATTACACATCTATATCTCAAAAGAAATATCGATTCAATTACTCTTTCAATATATTATTCATTCAAAATTAATATAACAAAATTTTTATATAAAAATAATTCAATTCTTACGAAAAATGTTATTATCTATGAAAATAATTGAATTCTTGAGAAGAATTTTATTAAAATTTTTGAAATTAGCAAATAAGAATAATTAATTAGTAAATTAGTTAATAATTAAATTTTTTTTAAAGTTTGAATCTGAAATTATTTAAAAATTAATATTTGAAAATAAAAATTTTGTAATTTGCATTATAATAATTATTACAGTAAAAATTAATTCTGCCATCATGAAAAAATTGTCAAATTTCCAAAAAAGTAAAAATTTATTTATTTTAAAATAAATAAATATTTTTTTCAAAAAAAAAGAAAAGAAAACCAAAAGTACCAAAAATGTTAATTCCTACATTTTTTCCCCTTGAAATAACACTTTTGTATAAGATAGAATTTAATCTCAATTTCGCCTTATGTGAAAAAAAATTCATCAAACTTTCCGTTTGGTTTCAATTTTTTTTTTTTCTTTTTTTTCATTTCATCATTCCGGTGTCGTCAGTGCTTTCACATCTGCCACCCGCGCATACAGTCTCGACTTAAAAAAAAAAAAAAGAAAAGAAAAAAAAATGAAACACAATGGTATTGCATTTTCCGACGTCGCGAACTCGTAATCTCGAATTCCAAGACCATATCGACTCGCAAAACGCGCACCGTTGAATCCATAAAATGATTTTCCATCATAAGTAACAATTTTTCTAGAATTTTGTTATACTCTTAAAGGAAAAAAAAATTTTCTAATTTTCCGAATTTATGAACTGTTCATAAGAAGGAAACGAAAGAAATAAAGAATATCTTGTTATCGAAACGAAAAAATTGAAAATTATCGTAATTCTTAAAATTAAAAAAACCGCAAGTATCACAATTTTGTAATAAATTCAAATAGAAATTTAAATCTTCGCAAAAAGAATATTTCTTTTAATTTTTTTTATTTCATTTAATTTATTATATAAAATAAATAATAATAATTAGTAATAATAATAATAATAATAATAATAAATAATATTAATAATAATTAAAAATAATAGTAATAATAATAGTAATAGTAATAATAATAATTATTATTCAAATAATTTTACGTCCGTTATTAAAGAAATAAAATTGATCGGACAAAATAACAATTATAATCTTAATTGTAATTAAAAAAAATTATTTATATTACTATTTACAATAAAGGCAGAAATAACAAATCCACTTGTTTTTTCGTATTTCTTTCGATTTAATAAAAACCATTTTTTCTTAAACTCTAGTATACGAAACAACATTTTTCATATATTTTTCCTGCTTTCTTTCATTCTTTTTTTTTTTTTTTCTTTTTTTTTTCCTTTTTTTGTTCCATCAAACATAACATATCCAATATACAATTTCAAACTTGAACCATTGTGTATTATTGTAAAATTAAATCTGCGTTTCGAAAACATTTGTTTTATCACTTTTCTTTGAATTTGCTTTCAAATGAATTTTCTGATGCCTCACAAGTTTTGATTTTGATATAAATGCTTTGGCACAAATTTCACATATAAATGGCTTTTCACCAGTATGTATTCTCAAATGTATTTTCAAATGACCAGATTCAAAGTACGATTTCGAGCAAATTTGACATTTAAATTTCTTATCGCCACGATGATATTTACTGTGCCTTGTGAGTTCGGGTTTTGAAAAAAACGATTGCTCACACAATGA
The DNA here is from genome assembly GCF_015476425.1 of Leptopilina heterotoma. Classification (NCBI taxonomy): domain Eukaryota; kingdom Metazoa; phylum Arthropoda; class Insecta; order Hymenoptera; family Figitidae; genus Leptopilina; species Leptopilina heterotoma. Next base: position 1,202,266 of record NW_025110937.1, on the reverse strand, counting down.
ACAGGGAAAATCCCGTTTTCCCAAATGTATTTGTATATGACGATTTAATTCTGAATTGGAAAAATAATTTTTCCCACATGTTTTACAAGTGTATGTACTTTCACCTGTGTGACGTTTCATATGAAGTTTCAATGATTGTCGATTTTGAAAGGTTTTCCTACAAATGTCACAAGTCGGCTGTGTTACCACGTGACAACTCACATGATACCTGGAAAATTTTATTTTTATTAATCAACATAAATGTATCAATCGTTTAATTGTATTAATGATTAATGGTATAATTAGTTGTATTAATTACAGTAATTAAAATTACAAAAGTTTACCTTAATTCCGTTTTTTTCAAAAACATTTTTCCACACTGTCGACATTTGAAATTCTTCTCAACATGATTTAATTCATGTCTTTTCCGCGAGGAATTTCTCGTAAATGCTTTATTGCATATTCCACACATAAATAATTTTTGTACTTTGTGCTTCTTAATGTGCTCAGAACATTCATCCGCAGTGAGAAATTCTTTCTTACACTGCGAACAATGATATTCCTCATTACTCTGATAGTTTATATTCTTTTCGGATTTAATACTATTATTCTCGGAATTTGTGACACGCGTGTCACAAAAATGTTCCTGTATGTGAATTTTTAAATTTTCTAACGATGAAAATTGTTCAAAACACAATTCACATTTAGTCTCATCATTTACATTATTTTCCTCATTATTCGTCACGTGATCGGATAAGTGAAGAGCTAATTCTTGACTATCGTTGAAACATTTATTGCATTGTGCGCAATTATTTAGACGTTGTACTTTTGTTTTACGATCAATAATTCCAGATGCATATTTTTCCGGTGACATTAAAATTCCATCGAATTCCTGTTCACTCTCATTATTGTATGCTTGAAAATCATTGAGAATCGATTCATCGTAACCAATATTATCCGATTCTTCTTTATTTGCATTGCAAATTTTCCAGACCTGAAAATTTTTAGAAACAATTAAATTTAATTAATTTAAAAAAGAAGGTATAATAATTTTAATTATTTGGTATTTTTTTACTAGAATGAAAAAAAGGGGAAAATATTACCACTTCCATGTCATCATCATCAGGAACCATTATCGTATTAACTTCACCTAAATTTAAATGAGCATCGGAAAGATTGTTACTTATAAAATTTTTGTAATATTCATTGTTCTCTTCCTTAAAAGAAGTTTTTTCCGTGCCCAAAGCAGTTCGTAAAGCACGATCCGAAATTTCCACTTGAGCTCGAAATTCATAAAATTTTTCAATTCGTAAATTACATGGATGACAAATTAATTGCGGCAATCCGTCTCCTTCGTTTATCTATAAAAAAAATTACTCCAAAAATTAGTTTCAGACGAAATAACATTAAATTGTACAGTAAACAAATTATTCTCAATAAAACATTTAAATCATTTTTTTAAACATTTTTAAAACTATTGTAATGAATAATAATAATTTACTAATTAAGAATGACAAATACAAAATTTTTAAAAAACCGAAAAGTAATAAGAAATAAATTGTAAATTATTTATGGCACAAATTATTTTTTTTCTTCATATAGAAATTAATCAAATTAATAGAATTAACAAAATAAAAACAATGAAATGATTAAATGCTTTATGTTTATAATACAAAATTTTGAGGTTATGATTCCAAAAAATCTGTAAACAATGAATCCAAATAAAAGAATGTCAATGAAACGAAACGTCATTTACGAAATAAAGAACTGTTTTCAAAATTGAATAAATAAAATGTTTTTATTGAGAAAAAAAAGTGAAATATAGTAAATAAGAAAAAAAAGTATTCTTACCTGAACTTCCGCGATAGACGATATTTTATCTGCTAAAGATAAATATTCTTCCAATTTTACACCGTTTTCTTTAAAAATAGGCAACATTATTCCACATTCTTTTAAACAAATTCGACAAATATTATCAAATTTATTATTTAATAAATTGTTTTTAATTTTATCCATTGTACACTTATTAACACACTATTTACAGACAGACATTAAAATATTCTCCATTTTACCGACAAATTATTTACACTGTCGGTAAATCTTTTCGATACGCGGTAAAATTTAAAATACAAAAATATATTTTATCATTTTATTCCTTTTGTATTTGTTATTCAAACAAATTCAAAATAAATACAAATTGATTAATTTCAACATGAAAAATTTATTGCACTTTTTATTGCACATGTATTACAGTTTGTAGAAAATTACACATGTAAACATTATTAAAAACGTTATAAACATTAAAAACATTAAAAACATTTACTAACTATTAATAAAATTATTCTAAAAATTTATATAAAAAAATAACAATATTACAGATAGAAATATATCTGTAGAAGTAAAAAAGAAATCAGATAGAATACTTCCATCAAATTAATGTTAAGAAAACCAATTTTTCAATTTCTGGAAAAATGTTTTTTTCGGTTTTGGACAAGGCTCGATTCCAGCCACTGAATCACGATAATTTTTCCAAACTTTTGCCAAATTGAGACAAACTGTTCCACCGCCCCTCGTGAATTGAGTATCCTGAGGAAAAAAATGAGTAATTTAATAAAAGTTTGCAAAAAAATGAATATTTTAAAAATGAATAAATAATTTACAGCTCGATTTATATCGCCCACGCAAACCCAATTGCTATTGGATTTATTTTCGGAAGCCACAGCCCATTTAGAATGATCATGACTACTGTTAAAGTTGAGGTCAACTTCTTTCAAATAAACCGATTCAACGTTAAATACTCTGAAAAAAGAAATTACAGTGAATACAAAAATGAAAAATAAATAAAGAAATTAAAAATAAATACAAATATTTAAATATAATAAAAAAAAAGAATTTTAATTATTATAATAAATAAATTCTTCACTACCTAGACCCATTGCATTCCGATGGTAATCTTCCTCGTCCATTCAACCAAGTTTCTGTCAATAAATCAGTCTTAAGTTCCGGTGCAACAAAATCATCGTACAAATCTACAAAAAAATATTATTTCGTCAAAAAAACTTCACTCAAACATTTAACTTTATAAACAAAAATTTTTTTTAAATGTATTTTACCTTTATTCCACTTTGCACTTTTTGCGAACGAAATAAATCTTGTTTGTTCCAAGGACGAGAGAATCGCGGCATTATAAAATGGTGCAGTTTTTATTCGCACCTGATTTGCCGCCTGAGCAAGAACAGAGAATTTTTTCCCCAATTCTTTTGGTACATTATTTTTGTAAACAGTAATTTGATTGTACATCAATTGTTTACCAACAAGATCGAATTGATTTAAATCGAGTGAAATGCACAAGAAACTTTGTCCATTTTGTTTACCCGTAGAGGGATAATCATACGAGCCATCGGGTATTTGAATCGTTGTTGTTATATTTTCCGTTGAAGCACGTTTTCTCGGTTCTTTGCCACCATTTGGTGCTGGTGGAAAATTCGGAACACTGTGAATTAACCAATAACCCTTATTATCGTCAACGTTTACAACTCCTTTTGCGTGGCCATATCTTCCTGTACTTCGATTTGGTGGTTGATCATTATAGAGTAACCACAATTCGTCATCTTCTTGTTTCTAAAAAAAATTAATTAATCTTGTAAGAAATAAAAAAAAGACAGTAAAAAACTAAAATTTTAATATTTTTTTATTTCGCTTCTTTACGAGGAATTTAATTATGTAAATATTGAATATTAAATAAATTTAATTATCTAAATATTAAATATTTAATATATTTAATAATGTAAATTAAAAAAAGTGAAATTACCAATTTATTAAAAAATAGAAAATTTAACTTACATTATCGTACAAAGAAGCCAACGTATTTCCAGGAATAGAATTTTTTGAACTAATATCCTTGTCAGATAGTGTCCACTTTTGACTACTTGTCTCACTAGTCATGTAAAGATAAGCAACACCTTTTTGAACCAATTTATTGCTACTCTCTGGCCTTTTTGGTAATTTGTACAGAACATACCTAAAAAAGAAAAAAGTTTTTAATTCTAAAATTAAAAATTAAATTTATTTAAAGAAGAAGCAGAATAATAAACGTTAAATTATAATAATTATTTTATTCACTCACCAATCAACTGGCTGATTATTTTCTCCTCTACATTGTCTTGGTCCAGCTGCGACGATTAAAGTTAAAGAACAAGCTCCAGAAAGGAGAAAGAAAATAAACGATAATTGATACATATTTCCAAATAAAATATCAATTCTTTGCAGCAGCGATAATATTTTATTATCTTTCAGGAAACTAACTGCGTCATGGTTGAAGGATAAGATCAACAATAATTGTAAGAACACTACTGCAAGAAGTACAATAAACTTGACCTTGACAATCGACTGAAACAAATCGACTAAATGATGGTAAATTATAATGCTAATAATCTTAATACATAGTTGTATATATATAATACTAGAGACTTTATCGTAATGCAAGGAAATTGCGTCAAAAAATTTTTTATTACAAAATTGTTAAAAATAAAAGAAAAAATATTCATGAAACTTACTTGCAAATAAAAAAAACTTTTTCAGTATCACTTGCCAAAAACACTAATTTTCAAACTTCACCAAGCATTAAAATTTTGGTAACGTGAATATAAAAAAAAACAAAATATACAAAATGCGTGATTAAAAAAGCAGTGCAGTAAATATCCAAAAAGCACATAAATATAAAAAGTGCAAAATTAAATGAAAATACGAAAAACACAAGAAATAAATACAATAAAAAAATAAAGCAAAAACAATTTTTAAGACGTTTCTAACAGTTTTTTTTAAATTAACAGTCAAAAACGTATTAATTTAAAAAATACAAAAAAGAGCAGTAAGAATATTTAATTTTGCTCCAAAAAAGCACAAAATGACTAAACAGATAAATATTAATCAATTTGTTATCAATTTGACCTAAATTCATTTTAAAAAATACCAAATACTGCGTGTTTATATTGAAAAAAATTGAAAAAATCAATTGTTCAAATAAAGAACAAAAATTCAGAATGCAATTCCATCTTGCCAAATTAACATTTTAAAAAACTGGAAGAATGCAAAAAAGTAAACAAACAAAAAACCATATTGTCAATAGTTTGAGGTTAAATTTTGATTAACACATAATTTAACCTCAAAACTGAATATTTTACTCAAAGTAAACAATTTTTTATACGTCTGGTAGTAAATTATTTACCAATTTTTCAAAAACTTACATTAATTTAATAATTCAGGAAGCGTCAACAAAAATAAGAAACAGGAAAACTCAGAAATCGCGGGGCAATAATTATAATTTCTACTGTAGGAAATTTCTTGAAACATTTCAATTTCCAATGGAAGTTTCTTGGGGAAATATTCAAAATTCCCCAAATAAACAAAACAGTGTCAAAAGGTCATATAAATCAAAACAAATTAAAAATAACAATACAAAGAAAACTAACCTTAAAAACTTGTTTCTCTCCAAAGAATCATAAATGTTGAAAATTTACTCGGAGCACAATAAAAACTTTCATTTTTTTAATTAACAAACAAAATTTACTTTTTGTATAAACTTTTTACAATTCTGCCAATTTGGAGTTCGTGACTCAACGTGAATTTAGCTGTAATTTCCATCTTTGCGCCGACTTTGTACACTGGCAGCGCATTTTGATTTTCAACATTTCGTCAAAATTAAACATGTGGCCAAAAAACTTTTACTTGAAAACTAATACTAAATATCTATATTAAACAATTTTCACCTATTTATTATCATTACACTACATTTATATCAAGATTTTAACAATTATTAAAGAGAAAAACTTCTACTTCTACTCCGGACAAAGTCACTATTGCAAATGGCGGCGGAACTAGCTGTCAGCGCGCTAGTGACTTTTACGGCAGAACTCGGAACTAACATTTCCTGAATTTAAATATTTTTATTTAAAAAAAATGTAAAAAATTATTAATTACATACCAAAATACGATTACAAATCAATTGATAATGTTTCAAGCATTCTAAAATTTGTAAATTCGAAAAAATGTTCACTCTTTCTTTTTGGCTAAAAAGAAAATTCGCTCAAAATAGAAAAAAAAGAAGAGTCACCACTTTGACTAGAGTTGTCAGAAAAATGGCGTCTTTTATTGACAACTGTTGACAGCTTTCTAAAAAGGACTTGAGCGGCACAGGCGCTTGTCTTTGACGCCATTTTGATTTCACAAAAATTTTGTGTGTGCCAAGAGGAGAAGCCAACTTTCGTTTGCAAAGTAGTTTTGCAAAAATACTAAATTAGTTCTTGACAGCTAATTCAATAAAAAATGTAAGTCAACTAATTTTTGGTTACTTTCATATTTTCTTTGCTCCAATTTTCACTTGAGCGGTATTGTTTTGAGATTCGACAGAAGAAAAAAAAATAATAAACGACCTTCCACAAAGCTTCAGATACGTTTTTCTTTAAAGTTTTCACTGACGTTTAAAAATCTAATTCTACAATTATTTACCTCTTACAAGGAAGCTGTGGGAATTTTTCCAGAAATTTGTGATAGAGATTATTATTTTTGTGTGCCAAGATGAATTACAAGGCTATTTTGAAGTTAAAAATGGCCGAATGTTTACTTATTGCGTACCTATTTTTTTTGTACATTAATATAAAATATTAATGTCAATAATTATTTTTAAAAAAATGTCTCTGAATATGGGGAATAATATGATTATATTAATTCTGATGGTAGAATTTTCATACAATTTGTTTTAAAAGAGGGTAAAGAGTTCTAATACAACTAGAATTAGGTGTTATACATTTATTGATTTTTAGATAAAATTGTAATATTCTTATTAGGGTTGAAATGAAATCTTGATTTTCCTTGTACTTATTGATTTTCTATAGAGTGGAATATGACTATAATTTTATACATTTTATACAAACGTTTTCAATATAAAATTCTATTTTTATAATATGTTTTTTATATTTAAAAATTTGTCATACTTGAAGATTTTATTGCACTTGATTTATTTTTATCGATTATTTAACAGTCTTATTTTTATTAAAAATTGGTAATTTCTTCTACTTTCACAGAGCAGATAATTATTTATCAGCTATTATTATTGATTAATCAATAATTATATTGATTTAGGGTAATTCGTTAATTTTATAAATTAATAATTTAATTTGTTAAATTTTTATTTTAAATTATTAAAAAGTATTTATTAAATAAGAAATCTATGTTACGAAATCTCAAGTTTATTTTTATACATTGCAAAAGGTTTAAAAATAGAAAATTATGAATTTATTTTCAATTTCTATTGAATTGCTTGGATAATTTGAATTTAACAAAATTAATTTTTTCAGAATGGCACGTTATCGTGAATGGGATTTATCTTGCAAGGTTTATGTCGGAAATCTGGGAAGTAATGCCAGTAAGCACGAAATTGAAAGTGCATTCAGTAAATACGGTCCATTGAGAAATGTCTGGGTTGCAAGAAATCCACCCGGATTCGCTTTCGTCGAATTCGATGATCCCAGAGATGCTGAGGACGCAGTTAGAGGACTAGACGGAACGTAAGTTAACTTATTTTTACTTTACTGTATAATTGAAAAATAAAAATCATGGACAAAACAAGACAAAATTCAAACGAAACGTAAAATTTTTTTGCTTAAAGAAACAGATTATTTTCTAAATAATAATAAAATTCGTTGCAAAAATTCAAATATTTTCATAAAAAAAAACTTTTAATTCGTCGCAGAAGGAAAATTATTTTCAAAAATTTTTAAGTAATTCTGCAAAATAATTCAATTATTTTTATAAATTAATATAAAGTTCTTTTTAAGAATTCAATTATTTTCATAAATAATCAAATTTTTCGAAGGAATTCAATTATTTAAAAAAACTTTCAAAGAATTTCAATATTTGTGAAATATAATTGAATTCTTGCAAAAAATGTTTGAAAATAATTACATTTTTCAAGGAATTCATTTAAAATTGTATTAAAAATAATTTAAATCCTAGGAAAAATTTTATAACTTATGATAATAATTGAATTCTTACAACGAATTTTATTACATTTTTTAAAATAATTGAATTGATGTGAAAAATTGTATTACTTGTAAAAAATAATTCAATTATTTAATTATTAAATTATTAAATTTATTAATTAATTAATTAATTTAATTTAATAATAAATTTATTTAATTATTAAATTTAGGATTTTATTAAAATTTTGTAAATAATTACATTTTTTTTGAAAAATGTTATAGAAGATTAAATTATTATAAAACATTATGATTATAATAATATTCTTAAAAGTTACTATTGAATTTCAAAATGTTTAAATTTGAATTTTTTTAAAATCCTAATTCCTATGGAAAAATAATGATTAAATAGGTATTTATTTAAAAAAGAAGTTATTGATGTTTTCGAATAATTTTATTTTTGAAGAAATTTGTAAATTTTAATAGAACATTTTTATGAGTATCTAATGTAATAATTTTTAATGAATTAGAATATTGTTTAGGGTCAGGGAAAAGTCGAAATTTTCTCTAGGAATCAGGGAAAAGTCAGGAAAAATGAAAATAAATTTTTGTGGCAACCCTGAAATAAATTCTAAAGTCAAAAAAAAAAATGTTTACAGCCGCTGTTTCGGAACAAGAGTACGAGTGGAAATGTCTTCAGGCAGAAGTCGTCGTGGTGGCGGTGGACGTAGACCTGGTCCTCGATATTCTTCAAGGTAAGCCACTAAATTTGCGATCTAATTGATCATTTCTCTCCTATTATTCATAAAGTTGTTAAAAATTGATTCACAAAAGTAGATAGATATGGTGAAGTGTTGTTTTTTAAAGAGAGAAAAGAAAAAGAAAAAAGATGCACTTATTTCTTTCGAAAAGAGAGAACAAATTTTTTTTCCAGAATGCTACATCATTTCATCATTTTGCTAAAAATAGGAATGTATTTTTTACCCCAAAATATCGTCAGATAAGAAAAATACTTCGGCTTACGAACATAAAGTTCTTAAAGTAGAGCTTGAAGGTGCGAGAAAGAATGTTTGATTTAGAAAAAAAATTTAGGGAGCTCAGCATGTTAATGATAGTGAATGCTCGAGAGTGTGTTGAGAGTTAAAAAAATTATTTTTTGATCTTAAAAAAAAATTTTTTAGGATCCTCATCAATAATTGTTGATTTGGTATTGGTAACGAAACAGATTTAAGTTTCTTTTCTCACGCTATTGTAGGTCCAGATCTCGGAGTCCAGGAAGAAAAGGTGGCCGGTTCCAGAGGTAAGAATTTCGCGACTCAATTTACAGGTGCAAGTAAGCTATAATTTTGTAACTTTGAACAGGATCTGGTAATTATTATTTACGTTGAAAAGATTTATTTATTATTTTTTTTTAATTCTTTTTTAGATCCTATTCAAAGAGTCCAAGGAGATCATCGAATAGTCGCTACTCGAGGTAATGCATTTTCGTTTTGCATTTTTGTTAAAAAAAAAAAAAAAAACTTTTTCAGAAACGTTTTGGAGTTGCCCAGTGATTGACAAGTATGTATTAAAAAGTACCGCTTGTACTTTCGCACGCAGTAATCACTATTATTATTTACGTTTGTTAATAATGAATCCTTTGTGACTGGACCAAAAATAATTGATATTGAGGAACAAGAGATATTGATTCTCATTGGCGACCGCTTTATTCTATCCTTTAAATTTGGATTGATTAGAGCAGAAAAAGTGGTGTCTGGTGTTGTTTTGATTCGTGGGATTAGATTTTATTTTTTCTATTCTTTCTCTAAAAATTATTTCTTTTTTAGGTTATTTTGTTTTTCGTAAATTCTTCAGGAATGATTGAGTACTTTTTATTGCATGAATATCCACATGAATGAAATTTAAATTTTACCAATTTCATGAAATTTTTGTTTTCAAAATTGTGTTTTTGAAAATATTGACTTTTTCCGTAAATGAATAATTCGAATTTTAAAATGATGGAAAATTTCATTCATATGAATATTCGGGAAAGTAAAATATTTTCACGATTCATACAAAAAAAGTACAAATATTTAAAAAATATATTTCAACAGCTAACATTTAACATTAAGTTGAACACAAACATTAACAAAATTAAAACCAATTTTTTGTAAATTTTGTAAGACGTTCATAAATTGCCATAAGTACACAAAATTTTCCAAGTTTTTTTATTTTATAAAATTTGTATTTTTGTTCCAAAGGCCCAATTGTTATAATTTGAAACATTATTTTTAGTACAAAAATTTTTTGATTGCTTATTTTTATTTTAAAATAAAAATAAATTTTACAAGTACAGAATTAAAATCAAAAGAGATGTAAAAAGTACTCTAAAAACTTGTGGGAAATAATTGAAATATAAATTAATAAGTGGGCAGTCTTTAAAAAAAAATTGAATTAGTTACTAGTAATTGAAATGATTTTGCATATTTTTTGAAATTTAAAGATAAAAAGAAGCGTGTACAAATAGTGGCAAGGAGTATGATTAACGATGATGGTTATATATTGGTAAAACTGACGTTTGCAGATTCTACCAGCGTCAGCTTCTAGCTCTACTCGTCTCCCCGTCACTACTACTACTTCTACTGCTACTACTACTACAGCCACCGTGAAAAAAAAAATTCGCTAGCAATCAAAAACTGATCAAAAAAATCTTTTGCCTGCCTGCCCACTAATCTCCCAACCAGTCACCATCAGTCACCACCAGTCACCGATAGGAGTCAACTTGTCCGTCGCATGACAGTTCGTTTTTTGCTGTCCGTCGGGTTCTTCGTCAGTTCGTCACCTCCCCGTCAATAAAAGACATCTTCGGGCTACCTCAACTTCTAGTGACTAGGAGCATCGTGAAAAAAAAACCCATCAAACGGCTGAAAACGCGATTCAAACATAAAAAAAATCTTCTTTGACTTGTGTCAAAAATCAAAAAAAAAAAATAATAATAATCGGTTCATCCACCCCAAGCTCTACTGCTACTTCTACTGCTACTTCTACTCGTCAACCATCACGTTTTAATTAGCTGACATGCGACCGCTACTTCTCTTCGACCGAGCAAAGCAAAATGATCACCACCTACACACCATTCCACCCAACCAAGTACCACCATCACCTCCACCAACCACCACCACCACCACTACATGTTCACAGTTGTCTGGTATTTCACCGATTTTCCAAAATTTTTTATTATATTTTACCAATCGGACAGTGTCTCCAAGGAGGAATCGTGCACCAGGGTACAAAATTCTTTTTCTTTTTTTCTACACGAAATCAAAATGTTTCCTAATTATTTTTGCTCAATTTTATAGATATTTTTGATTCTTAATATAATTATTTTTTCAAAATACTTTTTTTATCTATTTAATTTAATACTATTCATTGTAATATTATATCATGGTTGCCACAGCTCAGGAAAATCAGGAGAGTCAGGGAATTTCATCAAAAAGTACTGGAAAAATATTCAATTTCTAGAATTTATAAGAAAATTCTGAATTTTGTTGTCCAGCACCCTTTAAAAGTATTGAAAACATTTGATTCATTTAATTAGAAAAAAAGTATTGAAAAATTTTCAACTTCTAGAATTCATAAGAAAATTCTAAATTTTGTTGTCCATCAGCCTTTAAATTTCATTGAAAAATTTTCAATTTATTGAAATTTCATGAAATTGAATTGTAAACAAGTTTAGGGAAAAAATTTAAGGAATTTAGGGAAATTAAAATTTTAAATAAATTCAAATTTAGAATAAATAAAATTTAATTAAAAAAATTTAAAAGAAAAAAAGTTCTGTCTGGAAATCAGGGAAAAATATAATCGAATTTTTGTGGCAACTCTATATATTCAATACCATTTTATATATTTTTTTGTTTAATTGTTGAATTTTTTTTAATTCCAAAAGAAATTAAAAACGATTTTGTAGCCCTGGTTTAAATTTGTAAATTTCAAAGGGGGGAAAAATGTCGTTTGGGTAGTAGAATAATTTATAAAAAAAACTTTCTTGGAGAATTGTCGTGGAATTCATAAATCTATAACATTATTATTAATTTTTTTCTAAAATTTTGGTTGTTTAACTATTTAATTTTTGTTGTTGGTTGATTTACCATTTAATGGTGAGATGTCATTTTTAATTAATTATTAATTACTATATACCTAACTAGTATTTTATATCACCCCCTGATAAATAGGAATTAGTCGATCCTAATTCAATTACATTGTCTTGTGATGATTTTTATACCTATATGTGTTGCATTTATTCGTTCGACCTCGTTCTAATTTTTTGCTTCTTATAATTTTAATTGAATTTATTTAAATCTTTTTTCTCTTTTCAATTCTTTTTTTTGTTTATATTAAACGCATGTTTTTATTCTAAAGTTAATTAAAAAATTCCCTTCTTTTTTATTTATTTTAATTTTTTATATATTTAAATTTAAATAATCTCTTTATTATTATTATTTTCCTTATATTTTTAATTTCAGTTTTATTAGAAAAAATAAATTTATTATTATGAAATAATTATTTATTTTCATTCTCTTTATATTTTCAATTTTATTTTTATCATAAAGTTTCTTACGAAATGTGAATAAAATAATTATGGCAAACAATTAAAACGCTATCGAGCGAACTGCTCACAGTTCTGTTTTAATATTTTTGTAAATGGCAAATAATATAAATTTATTTTTCGCTTTTTAGGTCTCGCTCACGGTCGCCACGTAGGAGATCTCTGACTAGAAGCCGAAGCCGAGATCGTCGCTCCCGATCAGACTCCCGTGACAGACGGTAATTAATAATTTTTTTTATTTATAACAAAAAAATTATATTTAATAAAAATTGAATTAACCTTAATGCCTTCTTGTTTTTTCAGTTAAGGTGATAAGAAACGGAAATATGACAAGAGGACAGACGTGAAGAACAGCGAAAAATGTTTTTATTGTATATAAAAAAAAAGATGAAAAGATCTTTAAACTTGAACAAGCGAAACAGTTGATTATAATAATTAGTGAAAAATGGTACACAATTACAGAAAAAAAAATACACTTGCATAGAATTAAGAAAATGTCTTATACGTTTAAGTGATAATAGCATAATGATATTCCATTTTTCACTTGAAATTGTTTCTGGAAACTATCCATTTGGACGATAAAAGAAATGATTATTTGTGAAACTCATCGTTTTAAAAATCTATAATCAAAGTTTCGATAATTGTGGTGTTTTTTCTTAAGAAAAAATATATTTCTTAATCGTATTATAAAGTTTACTCACCGATTTTTTTTTTATTTCGTATTTTTTTTAATGGAAAATTCAATTATATATGAACAATCAAGTTGAATATTTTTTTCACTAATAAATCAAATGATGATGTCTAAAATAGGCATATATTTATATTTTATATAAATATATAATTATTCAATAGGCCAAAACGGAAATATAATTGTTTTTGTGTTGTATTCATTTTTTGTACTCATAAAAAAAAATTAAGATTAATAAAGTTGTAATGTATAATCAATAATTATCATTTCTTCATTTATATAACCATTTATTGTTTATAAATCTATTTAAATATTAAAACAATATAAATATATTTAAATATTATAACAATATAAATATATTCAAATACTATAACAATATATTATTATTATTATTATTATTATTATTATTATTATTATTATTATTATTATTATTATTATTATTATTATTGAAGTAATTAAAACTATGAAAAAATGGGGAACTAAGTTGCTGGGGGTTTTCGATAATTTTACTGATAAAAAAAAATTTACCTTTTCAAATTGCGGAGAAATTGCCAAAACTTAGAAAACAAAGTCGAACACCCTCCTGACAGAGGTGAAAATCTTTGATCGGTAGACTTAAAGTTGAGTCTAGTAGTTTGAGTATTTTCAAATAATATTTAAGAGCTTGTTCAAAATCGCCTTCTTCTAAATTATGCGAAGCTAATCGGAAAAGTGAATCCGTATCTTGTAGTGCTTTCAAGCCTTTCAAAATATTTGTACTTTTACCACACTTGAAACACGACACCATAAATTCGTTTGTGTCAGTTTTTATCGGTAAAATATTATCGCAGAATTCAGTTTCGCATTTAAACCTAGAAAACAGTAATTTCAAATTATTAAATGCCTTTTAATCAGATTAATTAGATATAAAAAAAATTTATCAAAAAGTTATAAAAAAAAATGTCTAAATCTTTCAAATATGAAAAATTAAAAAATTTCTAAGTTCTCTTTCAATTGTCATCAAAAAGAGAATTAAAGAACATCTTTTTCAATTCCTGAGAAAAATGGAAATTGTTTCTAATAAAAAGAAAAAATGGAAATTGTTTCTAATAAAAGGAAAAATGGAAATTGTTTCTAATAAAAGGAAAAATGGAAACATGCTCATGCAGTTCTAACAGTGAAAAAAATTGGGTTTTAAAACAACTAATATTGAAAGTTCAGAACAATTTTTAAGAAAAGAAATTCTAAATGAACTATTGCTCTCTAATCTAAATTGGTAAGACTGATAATTTTACATTAATTTATTCTCCCTGGAAATGTTTGATTGTTCCGAATAATTGTATTGCCTGAAAAATGAAGACACATTTCACATGATTTAGAGACATTGACAAAAACATGCTTATGAACATTATTTCTTCCTTGAAATTAAATATCTTCGAATTTTCATAATATTAGTAAACAAAAAAAATTGACATATCAAATAAAAAATTACAATAAAATTGTTAATAATTATTACTTATAGGCAGTTTATTAGATAATAAATTATAATAAAAAATAAATAAATATTAAATTATCAAGAATTAAAATAATAAATTTAAAAAAATTTGAACATACAAAAATAAATAATTATAAATAAATAAAATTTTACATTAATTGAATTAAAAGTCATGAAATATTTTTTAATATTAAAGTTGAGAAATTCGTGGAAATTGACAGAAGACTGAAAAAATGATGAAGTGAATGTACGGAGCACAAATGAAATTAGTACAATCAATGATCGACATTTATATTAAAGATGACAATTATTTGGAATATGAGTTGGAAATTCTTTCATACCTGAGAATTCGAGGGTCAATATTGACTAAAAGTGGCCAGTGACCACTGCACGCTTCGCAATTACAGTCAAACCAATATTGTATCCTCAATTTTCTTTTTCGTTCTGTTTCTGTCATTTCAGCAAAAATTGGCCCATAATTATCACTAATTTCCATTCCTGCCTTAATTGTCCTTATTGCTCTCACAATCATTGTTGTTCCTATAAAATACCTGCAAAAGTTACAAAAAAAATTTAATATTTCCACAAACAAATAATTAAACTATAAATATACATTTTTTAATGCAATTACTAATTAAACTCTGTCTCATAATTAATTTATTTTAAGGCGAATTCATTTCAGAGAAAAAAATTTGAATAGAATTTGCACGATTAACGTAAGACTTAATCTTTGCATATTAATCCTAAAATTAAATTTCACATTATTCTTTTGCAATTTAATCTGAATTTTTTTCATACCTTAATTTTAATTTCACGAAATCAGTTATGTCACTTTAATTGAAAAATACTTGAAGAATTTCTAACGGGAAATGTAAAAGAAATGAAAATAAACTTACAATTATGAAAATAAATTAAATTTTCTCGAAAAAAAACAACATTATTGTTTTAATTAGCGTTTTCTTATGTAATTACCTGATGACTCCTGGATTGCATGAATGATTTAAAAGAGCAACTGAAGGAAATTGACCGCCTCCAATAAATAAATTTTTCGCCTTAGATAAATTTTTCTCGCCTTTCAGTTTTACGAGCTCGGAAATCTGTTGGAAAAAGAGAGAGAAATAAAAAATAGACGAAGAAAATAAAAGAGAAAATTACAGGAAAATAAATCTTTCTCTTCCCTATTTTTCCATGCAAATTATACCTCGTGCGCATTAAATTGCAGCAATTGTAAATTATGAAGTAATAAGTGTCCAATGAAAAGTTCTTCGTTAGAAAGCTGTTCTTCCGATGAATCCGGAGTTTTAACATTTTCAGGAAAATAAGATGTTGTCTTCAAAAGTCTTAACAGCCAACAGGCCATAAATGTCCGATGAAAAATGTCCTCCACTGTTCTTTTATCCTCGTGAGTCACTGAAACAATAAAAAAAAATTGTTTACTAGAACCATAAAATATTTAAATTTTTAAGTTTTTCTTCAAATTAAATTTTTAAGGTTTTCTTTAAATTTAAATTTAAATTAAATTAAATTAAATTAAATTAAATTAAATTAAATTAAATTAAATTAAATTAAATTAAATTAAATTAAATTACAACTGAAATTGAAATTGAAATTAAAATTGAAATTAAATTGAATTAAATTTCAATTTTAATTAAAATTGAAACGAAAATTTGGTTTTTTAAATAAAATATCGAAAAATTTACCCATTCCATGAAGAGCTTCATAATCGGATCCTTTGTACGGTCGAATTTTCGAACCGACATATTTTTCGTTAAATTTGTCTTCCAATTTAATTAGTTCGTTTAAAGGTCGTTGAATAATTGCTCTTAATGCTAGTAAACAAGTGACGGATGTGCCGGAACTCCAAAGTGGTCCTAATATTTTACACTCAATGGAGTGTAAATTCGAATCCAAATTTCTGCAATTTGTCGAGCAGTATGCCACATAACTGCAGCAGAAAGCCGGAATCGGAGCGAAAATTCTCTCCAAACATAAATGACAATGGCTCAATCTGCAATTTCGAAAAAATGGTTTTTAATTAGATTTTAATTTGATTTTTAATATTTGACTTGAATTTGATTTTTAATTTAATTAAAAAAATACTTGAAACCTATTTTTAAGATCGACTTTTCTCAAGTTCAAAATTCTACACGTGATAAATTAAATAAATAAACAAATAAATAAATAAAAAGTATTTAATTAAGTACAATTAAATTTAATAATATATTTTAATATAAAATTAAATTTACCTGTATTCTCCCAATAAGACAGCACAATGAGCTTTTTCAACAGCGACAATTTCCCCGGGATTAATATCCCTCGTGGCAATGCCAAACCTACCAATTTCACCACCCGCGTCTTTTATTTCGACAGCATTGCTGAATGCCGGATAGAAAATATTTGTGTCCTTTGTTTTTGGAATAAGACATTTCGGCGATTTTACTTTCAATTTCTTAATAATTTTATTTGTCTTTCCATTTTCGTTGAGTTTCGCTCCCCTTTCCATCACAGCCAACATCACTCTGATATCGGATTCTAATTTTTGCTTCTTGTCCAGTGTCAATTTCGCGAAATCCAATGACTTTAAGGCACTTTTAAATGCATCCATTGCTCTCGAATGATCCTCTAGAGCCAATAAACATCTTGCTCGTCTATCCTCTAATTTATAAAGTAATTCCTTTGGATATCCCATTTTTACAGCCTCCTCAGTGTCGATTATTGCCAATTCATAATCAGTCAAATGATATAAAGCTGCTGAACGATTTCCGTAAAGTATTCCCAAATCTGAAAATTAAAATAATGCTTTAGGATTAAAATTTAAATTTAAATTTATAATTAAATTTAAAATTAAATTTAAAATTAAATTTTTTGTTTCGTTAATTTCTATGTAAGTAGAAGAAAAAAATACCTTCTAGAGGAGCCAAAATAATGGCATTCGAATATTTCGCCAAAGCTTTTTCAAAATTGCCGCAACCAAAATATTTATTTCCTTCGTTTTTTAATTTTAAACATTTCACCGAACTTTTGCATTCTTCATTTTCAATTTCGAAAGAAAGACGATGTGCTTCTGGATAACGCAATAAAAAAGCAATTCTTTGAGTATTTTTTTCCAAAGAACCGAAATATTTAAAATCATTGTCGTCAATTGCGCCACGCAGTGTCAATAAATTTGATCGGAAATAATCGCTCACTTCCGTATCTGCCATTTTTATTACACCAATTTTTATTTTATTTCGAAACCAAAAAATTTTCTACCTACTCAACACTGTTTTGTAAACATTTTTCAAGTAATTATTTTCTAAATCGTGAATTATTAATTACTATTTCGAATTATTTGAATTTAATTAAAATTTTTTTAAGTTATTTAAATTATTTTTATAATTTTTTAAATTTAAAAACTAAATAAACTTCATTCCAGATATTTTTCTATGATCTTCTGTCGGTCGATGATTTCAAACTGGTTCGTATGCTAGAGAGCAGAACACTATTTTGGTGCATCTATTTTGAAACAAATCACAAATCTCTGGAGGGAGTCTCAGGAAAAGTAAAATGTAAAAGCTTTTTATTTAGAAAAAATATCCCTTAAGTTTTATTCCCAATGTTTTTAATTTTTATTAATTTTTAATTGGCTAATTGAATTCGCAAAAATTTACTAGCAATTAAAAATTTATAAAAAAACAATTCTACTTTAATTGAAATTTATCTCTAAAACATTCTCTAAATATTGTTTTAACCGTTTTTTTACTTTTTTTATTTTGTTTTATATTTTATGTATAAATAAAATTAAAATTCTAATTCAAATTTAAATTTAATTGACACTTGAAAACTATTTTAAACATAAAAAGTAATTCTACATTTTTTCCCAAATGTCGAGGATTTTTAGAATTAATCCACGACATTCCTTAAATATTCTTAGAAGATTAAATTTATTTTAAGTACAATATATACAAATCTTAAGAACTACCCAATTTTTTTCAATAAATCGGAATAAAAATCAATGATTAAAATTAATTCTAAATCGG
Organism: Leptopilina heterotoma; assembly: GCF_015476425.1. Classification (NCBI taxonomy): domain Eukaryota; kingdom Metazoa; phylum Arthropoda; class Insecta; order Hymenoptera; family Figitidae; genus Leptopilina; species Leptopilina heterotoma. The sequence goes on along the minus strand of NW_025110937.1, from coordinate 1,183,545 downwards.
TCAACTTTCTTTAAAAGACAGAGACTTTTTCAAAAGTAAATTACCTCAGTCAGTCAAAAATTTTAGCACAAAATTACAATTTTCAATTTCAATAACTTCATTAATTTCATTAAATTCCCTTAAAGTTAAAAATATTACTATTTTTTTTGTTTCTGATTGTTTTGATTACGTTTTCTATAAAAAAAAATGTTTTTTGCAACAGTAAAATTAAAATTTTGCAGTAAAATCGTAAACTTAAAATTCTTATTCAAATATTCTCAGTGACTGAAAAAATCGAATTTTTAAGAAACTAAATTAAAACTTTATCACTTTATATATGTAACTTAAATAAAATAATTAAAAAAAAATTTATAATTACATTGGAGAAGAAACTTTTGTTTCCAAGAAATACTGAAATCTCTCGTAAATCACAATTAAGGATTCTGTATATTATGTTGTAACTTAAAAAAAGAAAATAAATAATAATTAAATATTTTTCCTCGCTCATTCAACTTCTTGCCAGCAAGAGGTCACACGACGTAATTTGAAATTCTTTTACCCAATTTTTAATCTCTTTTTATTTATTAAAATCAGAATTAAATTTTTTTTATTTTAATTGCTTATTTTCTGAAATTTATTCTGCATCAAAAAAATATTTCCTAGAAAATATTTTTCCAAGTCTTCGCGAATAAGTAAAAGGATTTCTTATTATTATTATTATTATCTTATTTTTTATGAAACGAAATTTTCTTATCTTTAATTTTTCAGAAATACCTCAATTGTGAATTACGACAGTGAATGAAGAGTTTGCAAATATTTTTTTTAATTTTCAATTCTTGACAAGACGTTTAGAATTTTATTTCCATTTTCATTTCTCAAAATTTATTTACTTGGTAAATTTTTATTTATAAAAATTAAATTTTAAATTAAATTATTAAAAATTAAATTTTTATAGAAAAATAAATATAAAATTCGGGATAAAAATAAAAATACAGAGAAATAAAATAAAACGAAAAATTGAAATTTTCGTTCGATTTCGCTCGAAATTGTCAAAATTGAAAATTTAAGAAAATAAATGCAAAAATATGAATGTATTAAAATTAAATAAAAGAAAAAAAAGCCAAGAATGATTTTCTATAGCTTAAAAATCGTATGAAGCTTCGTCATCGTCTTTGCTTCTTGACTTGAATCCCATTCTGTAGAGAACACCAGCCAAAACACCGCCGAGTATTGGTCCGACCCAATAAACCCATTGATCTTTCCAGATTCCCAAAATCACAGCTGGACCGAGTGATCGAGCTGGATTCATACTGCTACCAGTTGCCGGGACAACGGCCAAATGACAAACAGTGATTGTCAACCCAATTGCGAGTGGTGCCCATCCACGACAGTCGTGCCTCTTTGGATCCGTGACTGCATGGACCACGAGCACCAGCAAAAATGTAATAATCGCCTCGATCAAAATTCCCTGTCCATTCTCCACACTCAGATTTGTCATTCCCAATGATTGATTCGTCTTCTCCGCTGGAAGTGCAATCTGCAAAAAAAAAATTATTATCAGAAAAATTCTCATAAAACTTTACGAAAAATTTTTTATTTTTGTTAATTCTAACAAAAAAAATTCTTTTTCTTTTTAGATTATTTGTGAAAAGAAATTTTTTTGTTAATTCTAACAAAAAAATTCTTTTTCTTTCTAGATTATTTTTGAAAAGAAATTTTGTTGTTAATTCTAACAAAAAATATTTTTTTCTTTCTAGATTATATTTGAAAAGAAATTTTGTTGTTAATTCTAACAAAAAATATTTTTTTCTTTCTAGATTATATTTGAAAAATATTCGCAGATTTTTTGTTGGTGCAAAATGAGAGAGTAATTGTGTATTGTCCAGAAGATTGACCAGTTCTGATGTAACGGACTTCTCACATGGACAAATCGCTCCGGAGGGAATCAGACCCCTCTCAACCTTGACCTTGTGCAATGACACTTTAGTTAAATAACTTGCTTTTTAAATTCATTCATTCTCCATAAAACAGGTGTTTAAAAAATACTTAATACTTTTTCATTTTAATAAAAAATATCTTCTAAATTATTATTCACAATAGAGTGAATTATTTGTAACAAAAATCAGCTTTTATCAAAAAAATACTATTAAAATAATTATTTATTATTTAGAAATGTAAAAAATAGCATTTTTTCGATATTATTTATGAATAATTGAATTCTTTCAAAAAATTGTATTAAAATTATATTGAAGACAATTCAATTATTATACAGAATTTCATTAAAATTTTTTTAAATAATTAATTCTTTTGGGAATTTTTTTATTAAATTAGTAGACATGGAAAATCATTGAATTAAGAAAAATTTATGAAAATAATTGAATCGTTTTAAAGAATTTTATTAAAATTTTTGGTATTTTTTCCAATAACTTTATTAAAATTGTTTAAAATAATTTCTTTATTTCAACTGTTAACAAATTTAAATTTTGTTAAATTTGCAATAAAAATCTGTTTTTTCTAAAAATAATTCTTTAAAAAGTAAAAAAAAAGATAACAAAAATACTAAAAAATAAAAGAACCAGTTTTTTTTCTTGATAAATTACCTTCAACACACCAGCTCCTGCAATTGCTCCGCAACATTGACACACGATGTAGCATAATCCTCTCAGAATGGTACAATTTCCACTAACAACGAGTCCCAATGTCACTGCCGGATTAATATGACATCCGGAAATTGGTCCCAGTACCTAAAAAAATGAAAAAATTGAATGAAAATTAAAATTTCCAATTGAAAATAAAATCGAATAAAATATAAGTGATGAGATGAAATGATTACCGGCAGAAAAAAAAATTCAATCCTTCTTCTCATTCAATAGTAGCAGATCACTTATCAAGGTTTTTCTTCCAGTTATTTCTTCTATTCGGGTGAAATCTGATCGCGAATCGATTCCCAAATGAATAATTCACGATCGAGTGTTGTAATTTGTATAAACATTTCGTCAAATTTGGGACCCTTTTTTTCATACTCTCACAACATTTTATTTTTCTATCTTTTTATATTTATCACGAAACCGAAGAAAATCTATTCTCGAATATTTTGCAAAATTTATTACAATATTGTTAATAATTTTTAAACTAAAATTGATTATTATTAAAATAAAATTAATTATTATTGAATATAGTAAGTATTTACTATTTGTACGAAAGAGCTTGTCCTGTCTATAAATAAATAAGTAAATGAATAAATATACCTATTATTAATTATTGTTAAGTAAAATTAAAATTAATTATGAATTAATATAATAAATTAATATAATATATAATATAATAAATATAATAATAATAATAATAATAATAATAATAATAATAATAATAATAATAATAATAATAATAATAATAATAATAATAATAATTGAATTTTCCCAGAATTCAAATAATCAGAATAATAATAATATTAATATAATATAAAATAAATAAATATATAATTAATTATTCTTAAGTAAATTAAAATTAATTATTAATTAATATACACTGACAAAATTTATTTAATTCAAATAACCGATTACTTGTCTATTAACAAATAAATATTTACTAGAATCAAATAAATATTTACTTGAATCAAATAAATTTTTTTTTCAGTGTACAATTTATTATTATCAAATAAATAAAAATTAATTAATATCAGATACACTTATAATTAATTAAGAAAATACTTTTTTTATAGTCAAAAAAAGATAAGGCACATGGAGAAAAATTCATTGATATTGCAATTATTAATTTTTTTCCTGGGACATAAAATTTTTTGTTCTTTTAAGTACCATATAGGTAAAAAAAAAGTTTTTATTAAAATATTCCTGCGATATGTGAATGAAAGTGAGAAGAGTGTGTTAATTAAGTGATATTTATAGATTCTTAGAATCAATCAAGTGTGCGCGAAAATGATTTGGGTCCGATGGACCCTAAGAGATGCTGGTGGGGTCCTATGGCCCAGTTCTCATGTTGGCAAGGTCTTCCTTTGCCCTAGGCTCTTTAGAATACGCATATATACACATTTGCCGACTACTTGACGCAATTACGTAATTCCTCTCCTTTTTTTTACACAACATGTCCCCATAAACAGAAAATTTCCATTCTATTTAATTATTTTTTTTTTCTTAATTTTTCAATTACTTTTTTTGCTTTTTCAAAATTTATATACATCCGCGAGAAGATAATAATAAAGAAATAATGGCAAAGACTTTATTCCTTTTTCCAAAAAAAAACTATATTATTTTTAATTATTTTTTATTATTTTGTACGTCTATATTTATTATTTTCAATTAAAATTTTAAGTGTTTCAATACAGTCTCAACGGACTGATGAATAAAAAAATTTTTTTCTCTCTAAAACTTGAGTCATACTCTTTTTATTGTAATAGAAAATAGATTATTGTCGATTTGGCAAAAATAAAGTTCTTCATTTATTTAATAAATATAAAGACCAGAAGCCTTTAATTAAAAAATGTACCAAAAAATAATAAGTACAAAAAGTTCCTAAATAGAATAATTGAAATTAATTAAAAAATATAAATTTGTTTTAATAAAGTGATGAATTCATTAAATATTTTTAATACTTATTTTTTAATAAAAAGGTATTAACAAAAAATTTAACAAACATTCTTTAACAAAAAAGCAAATATTTTTAATTTATTATTAAATTAATAGTAAATATTAATTATCAACTAATATTAAATTTTTAAAATACTAAAATTATTATTTTTTAAAAAATGCTAAATTAATAAATTGAACCTACTATTAAATAAGTAAATAAAATAAAAAATTTTCGATTTTTTTTTTAATTTTTCGAATATAATTAACAAATATTAGGAAAAGAAAAAAAAATAAAGTAGAAAAACTAGTCGAATCAATAAGCAGAATATGTTTTAATATAAAAATGTGATCAAATGTGATAAAAATGATACTTTAAGAGAATAATATTTTTATATTAAAAAAAATAATTTAATGAATCACTTCATTATTCCAAAAAAAAAATTTCACAAATCGTCATAAAGTTGAATTATAATTAAAAAATATGGAAAAATAGCTTTTTTATTTTTAGAACTATAAGTATAACGAACTTATCGGATTCTTTTCTATTTAATTACTAATCGTTTATTGCTTTTAGGTATCACTTATGACAGGTGTTCAAGACTACGCAATAGTTTTAGAAAAAAACAACGATATCCTTTAGATTTTATTGCAATTGCAAAATAGTAAACAACCAATAGATTCTCTATTTTGAATTCTTTTACGCTTCATTTCATTTCTTTTATTTTCTTAAAGAAAAAAAAATCACCATTAAATTTTCAATATTTTTCCAAAATAGACATCAATTTCGAAAAATGAAGAATTTATTTTTTAATTTGTAATAAAAATATTAATCTTATAATAATATTAATAAATATAAATAAATTGTGCAGGGAGTGTGTAAATAAAGTAATAATAAATAATAAACGAATTAATTAATTAATTAACAAATAAATAAATAAAAAATATTTAATATTTATTAATATTTGTTAATAATAAAAACAAATTTTTTAATAAATTTATTAATTATTTCACCCAGAAAAAATATATTTTACTGAGAGGTTAAATAATTTATTTGTTAGCTGTAAATTTGATTTGATTTAAATAAAAATTCTATTTGTGATGAATTAAATGTTTATTTGACTAAATAAATAGTTTAATTTAATAGTAAATAATTTATCAGGTCCTGAGACAAATATACTTTTATTTACCACCAATAAATTATTTTTAATAAAATTTTTTCTGGTTATGTAGAACAATTATTATTATATTAAATTATATAGTAGAATAAATTATCGTTTTATAAAACGCAAATAATTTTTTTTTCAATTCTAACGTATTTTGCGGTCACTAATTATTTTCAGTTTAAACTTCTCTACCAGAAAAATATTATGTAATTTAAATTTCACAAAGGGTGTCGCAACGCGGAATTGAATTTCCATAACGAGATTATTAAAAATCTATTGCAATAATTGATCCACAATATAGCTGAACGAACAAAAAAAATTTTTTTTCAAACTTATTTTTATTTTTAATTACCGTAATAGTAAATAAATAATTTTCTATTTTAATCTTTTCCAATCAATGTCCGCTCATTATTTCAATTAAAAATAAAAAATAATTATTATGCACACTAAATTCGATTATTGACAGATAAATACAATTCTATGATTCATTATTATTAGTAATTAAATTCATCATTGACGTAATTTCGAATAAATTTGATTCGATTGACCTTGACAATGAAAGACACATTTGATGAGTTTGATGGAAAATAAAAAAAATATATAATTGAAGTAATTTAATGATAAATATATAATTGCCTTCTGTGAACTTCTCAAGATAGATTATCCGACATTGTTAAAATATAATTTACGTTTTTTTTTTGTTTTTCAAAAAACATGTTTGGAAAAAAATGCAAAAAAAAATAATTTCTTGAAAAAAATAGTTTTATTTCAAAAGAAAGAAATCTGTACTGAATGAGTGATCTCATTAGGGGAGGAAAAAAAAAATAAAAGAGTTGAAAACAAGATCAATGTGGTTATCAGATCTCGATTTCAGTTTAAATTAGCTTCTTTAAGCCCTCGGGAAATTTAGATGAATCTCGAGTCATTGGCATTCACTTACGAAAGTAATTTTAATTTATATTGTTATTTAATTATATTGATAATAAATTATATTTATTATTTAATTATATTGATCATTATTTATATTGTTCTTTAATTATCAATGTAATTAATTAACAATATAATTAGTTAGCAATATTATTAATTATATTGTTATTTAATTAACAATGAAATTAATTAACAATATAATTAGTTAACAATAAAATTAATTATATTGTTATTTAATTAAATTGCTAATTATTTATATTGTTCTTCAATTAACAATATAATTAATTAACAATATAATTAATTAGCAATATAATTAATTAACAACAGAATTAAATAATAATACAAATAAATAATAATATTTTTAATTAATAACATAATTAATTAACAGTAAAATTAATTAACAATATAATTAACTAACAATAGAATTAATTAACAATGTAATTAATCAACAATATAATTAGTTAGCAATAAAATGAATTATATTGTTATTTAATTAAATTGCTAATTATTTATATTGTTTTTTAATTAACAATGTAATTAATTAACAATATAATTAATTAGAATTAAATAATAATATAATATTTTTAATTAATAACGTAATTAATTAACAGTAAAATTAGTTAACAATATTGCTAGTTAACTATATTGTTAATTAATTATATATTGTTAGTTAATTATATATTTAATTAATTACATTGTCAATGAATTATATTGTTACTCAATTATACTGTTAACTAATTATATTATTATTTATTTATATATTACAATTTATTTATATTGTTATTTAATTTTATTAGTATTTAATTTACATTATTTCAATAAAATTTGTTTCAACAAAATTCATTCTAATGAAAACTTATTTCAAAGAAAGTTTAAAACACAAAAAAATCCTAATAAAAACAAAATTTTGTTCCAAGAAAAAAAAAGCAATTGTTATCTTTTTAATATTTACGAAGAAAAAAAATTGTAATAAAAAAAGAACAATTGTTTACAGAAAATAATAATGAGAGGGTGGAGGAGGGGGGATATTGTGGTTGCGATAATTAGGACAATAATCGCTTCGGGCACTATATTTATAATTGTTACAATATTTCCCTTTTTACTTTTCTTTATTTTTTTTTATCGCCAATTCGCTTTTTGATTTGCCCCGCGCAATAAAAATGACAATTAGGCTCAAAATTTAAACTTTTCAGAAGCGAATTATTTGCTTTTAAACCTTGACCACAAGATATATCTCACTGGACACATATCCTCAGGCTAGGATGTTGCAAATCATGATTTTTCTTATAAAGAAAATAAAAAAAAAAAATGTATAAGCTCGAACTGAATTGATGTTGATGGCAATAAATACAGGGTTTTTCGTTCGATCACGAGAACTTAATATTCTGCACGAAAATTATAAAAAAAAAAAAAAAAAAATCTCTAATTTTCTTTTAAAGTAAAATATATTGATTTCGCACAATAAGAAATAAAAATATTTCTTTGTGCGAAATCGATAATTGAACTATGAATAAATAAATTAATTTCTTTTTTTGGGTGTGACATTAGAGAAAATACAATACTTTTAATTTTTTGCAAAATATCAAATTGAGACAAAAAACGAATCGAAAGTGTTGCGAAGCAACATTTTTGATTCATTTTTTGTCTCAATTTGATATTTTGCAAAAATCTGTGATTAGATAAAAATTTTATTAAGTACAAATAAAATTTTCATTTACAAGAAAAAAAAAAAAAAAAAAAAAAAATTCAGAACATTCTTTGAGTAAAATATATTTTGTTCTATGAATGTAATTTGTAATATAATTAAAAAGAAAATCAGTTCGTGGGCGTATGAATAGAAAACATTTTTTTTTTTATTATGAAGTAAAAAGTAAAAGAAAAGAAACGTATTATACAGCGTTTTACGCATGCAAATTAAGAACGTGCTTTTAAGAATGAAACCTTTCGGGAGATAAAAAAACTATGAGTAATTCGGCGTTTGTCTTTTAAAAGTGGTGTGCTTATGCAATTGATGTAACATCTGGAAACAAAAACACAGCCTCGGGACTCTAGGGCCCTCAATTTTTTTTTTTTTTTTTTTTTTTTTGCAACCACCTATTAATACACCTTCTTTTTTTTCGCGAATCATATATAATTAATCTAATTTTGATTCAGAACTAGTCCCGTGATATGCGTTTCGAAAGCGAAACCTTTTGAATCATTCATAACATTTATAATATAAGTGTCAAATTCGTATAACTTATACATGAATCATTATATTGCAAAATTATATTATGAAGATATAAAACTTATAATAATGAATTTATTTATTTATAATAAATATTAATTTTAATTAACTAATATTGACACTAAAAATTAATTAAAAATTAATTTTTTTAAAATTAATTTACAATTAATTAAAAATTCATTTTTTAAATTAATTAATTAGTTACATAAATATTACTAAATATTATTAATTATTTTTTTTTAAATAACAAAAAAATGAATAAAATCCCTTGATTTATAATTCATGTTTTTCATGTTTCTGGAGAGTGAAACTAAATAAAATGTTTACAGAAGTGTTTAACATTACTGCAAAAACATCTTACAAGTAACTATAAATGCTTATCACTTCCGTCAGTCGACAATAATTGACCTTATTTACCTGTTAACAAACATTCCGTTTCAAATGATGCTCTTCATTTTTAGAACTATTCCTTTTTTGTTTATTGAACTTTTTCATTTTTTATTCAATTTTTTTTCAAACTTCTCTATTAAACAGCATGAACATCAATTTATTTTTCATATTTGTAAAATTTACGACACATTAATAATTTTATATTTTTCCCATACTATTTATTGTCTATAAAAATTGCAAATAAATCAGCAATTGTAGTAAATTTTTTTTATACAATTAAATAATAATAAATAAATTACTAAATTACAAAAAAAAAACATTCACTTTTTTTCTTCTCCTGGTAATGACTTCAATTCTAAAATTCTTCAGAAATTTATTTTCCTAACTTTTATTCAAAAGTTTGATATATTAAAAAATAAATTTTAAATCTAAAAAAAAAATTTTTTGAATAAAAGTTTCTTCAATTAAATTATTTGACAACATTTTTTTAATAATTTCTAAATTAAATTATTTATACTTGAATAATTTTGGTTCAATAAATATGTAAATAATTATTTTTCTACAGAAATTAATATTTTAAACAAATTTTAATGCAAAAGCTTTTTGAAATTTAACTATTTCTACAAAAATTTTATCAAAGTAATTTAATTCTTATAAAAATTTTAGAAAATAATTAATTTCTTTCAAAGAATTATATTAAAATATTTTAAATAATTGATTTCTTTCGAAAAATTTTCTTTTAAATTGTATTTCAAATAATTGAATTCCTGTGAAAATTTTATTATTCATGATAATAATTGAATTTTATTAATTTTTTTTTAAATAATTGAATTTTTTAACGAAATTTCATTAAAATAGTATAAATATTAAAAATAATTGAATTCTTGCAACGATTATTATCAAAATTTAAAAAAATAATTGAAATCCTGTGAAGAATTTTATTATTTATGAAAATAATTGAATTCTTGCGGATGAATTTTATTTATTTATTTAAAATAATTCAATTCTTGTAAAACATTTTATTATTCATGAAAAAAATTAAATTCCTGCAGACGAATTTCATTACTTTTTTAAATAATTGATGTTTTAAAATCATTTTCCGCAAATTTAAGAGAATAATTCAATTATTTCGAATAATTTAATTCAAATTCTATTAAAAATAATTGAATTCTTGCCATGAATTTTATTATTTATGAAAGTAATTTAATTCTTATAAACAAATGTAATAAATAATTTCAGTATTTGATTTAATTTGATTTAAATAAAAATTGATTTTATTCAAGTAAATATTTATTTGATAATAGACAAGTAATCGGTTAGTTGAGTCAAAGAATTTTTTTTCAGTGTAATTATAAATTTCAAAGTAACATAACTTTTTTTTTTATAGAAAAAACAGTGAAGCAAATAAGGGACACCCCTCCGAGTACGAACCCTACTATAAAGTGCTTAACCCGTTCGATTTCTCCATTCTTTGTACTATTCTGTTTCAACTGTTTAAATTTTTTTTACTCCAATAATGCAGATTTATTGACATGAATGGAAATGATTTTCTGAAAGAAAGTGATAATAAGTAAAAAGAAGAAGAAGAAGAAGAAGAAGAAGAAAAAGTGAATCATGCCGAGAACTTGAAGAGTCAAAGTGTCTGGGAATGACTCGGGCAAGTTTTATATTATAAAAGAAAGAAAAGGCGAATGGATTGTTAGAGCCTTGGGGGCAAAATTACACAATTCTGACAGTTAAAACCCCCTTGGGCGAATCCGCGGCCTTATTTACCCTTCTACCTACATACACGCTTGTCAGATATAATACTCATTGGTTACTTTTTTAACTATCACTGCACTCAACTATACGCACACAACACACGCTTCATTAGTCATCTGCCATTTTTGACGAATCGAGTCTAGAATTTATTCCCATTTCTATATTCACTGCAGATGAACCATATTGACATTTTTCGAAATTCAATACTATTAAAATTCCTCTCTTTCAATTTTAATTAATATTTCTTTTTTCAATTAAAAAAAAAGCACAAAAAAGTGATAAAAAATTAGATTTTGTTTTTCCCTAACTTTTCTCCGAATTTTTTTTTTCTCGGATTAAAAATAAAAAAAGGAAGAGTAATGAGTCTTGGGAATTTTTTATAGAAATGTAATTGCGCCATTGAAATTTGCAAGTTTTCTTTATATATATGTACGAATCGTTTGAGATCCTTGTAAATGCCGATGATTATCAGGTGAGATTTATACCTTTGAACTTGAAACGGTTTTTAAAAGACTTGAACTACCAAAATCACTGACTTTTATTACTCCTGATTTAAATAGTAACAAGGTTTTAATAAATTAATTTACATCAATTAATTCATTCCACGATTACGATTATATTTATAATAAACAATCTCTCTAAATTTGAATTAGTAAAAATGTTTACTAATTTAATATAATTAGTGACTCACTTTTTGCTTTTGAATTACTAAATTTTAAAATAGAAAATTAGTACATTACTATTTTTGCTAATAAATAGTAATTTCTACTAATTTATTAGTGAATTTTACTAATTCAAAAGCAAAAATTCAGCTACTAATTAAAATTAGTAGAAGTTTTTACTATAATTACAAATATAATAATAATTATTCTAAACCGAAAAAACATTTATTTGATTCAAATAAAATATTTCTTGTCTAATATCTGAAAAAAAAATTATTTGAATCAAATAACCAATTTATTAACTATTTTCAATTAAATATTTACTTGAATCAAATAATTTTTATTTAAATCAAATAAATTGTTTATTTAAACCAATAACTTCAGTATTTGAAGCAAATAGAATTTAATTAATTTAAATAAAAAATATTTGATTCAAATAAATATTTATTTGATAATAGACGAGTAAATCAAATAAATATTTATTTTTCAAGAATAAAATAATTATTATTTAAATAATTTTTGCGTGAGTCAATTAAATCGTATTTGCTTCAAATACTAAAATTATTGGTCCAAATACAATTTATTTATTTAAATAAAAATTATTTGATTCTAGTAAATATTTGTTTCTCTCTCTAAATTTTGATTAGTAAAAATGTTTACTAATTTGAATAAGTGACAGACTTTTTTCTTGGAATTAGTAAATTTTATTAAAAAATTAGTAGAAATTACTATTTATTAGTAAAATTTACAAAAAAAAATTGGAAGAAATTACTATTTATTAGTAAAATTTACTAATTCAGACTTTTTTCTTGGAATTAGTGAATTTTTTTTAAAAATTAGTAAAAATTATTATTTATTAGTAAAATTTACTAAAAAATTTATAGTGGAAATTACTATTTATTAGAAAAATTTACTAATTCAAAAGCAAAAAATTAGCCGATACTTCAAATTAGGAAACATTTTTACTAATTCAAATTTAGACAGAGCAAATAAAATTTGTGTTTCAAGTAAAAATTTCTCTGATAATAGACAAGTAATCGGTTACATAAATCAAACAATTTTTTTCCATTGTACAAATAATAGAAGAAAAGAGAATAAATAAGGTCAAAATTTGAATAAAAATTATACCCATTCCCAGAAATAGCGAAAAAGAAATTGACTTCCGGATTGAAATCAAACACAGAGAAAAGCGAGTGTTGTTTTTGATGCGGGTAAATTTTGGTAGGGTAATTTTAGTGAGGATAAATTTTCTATAATAGAAAATTTACCTTATTTTCGGTGTTAAAATAACACTTCCGAGCTAAAGTTTGATGCAGACACTTTTAACACCGAATTCAGTGTTAAAATGACACTCACTTTTTTCTGTGAAAGTCGGACCGAAAACGTGACACGATAAATAAATGAATTTTAGGTATTAAAAATTCATTTCCCTAATTTTTTTTAAAAAAAGCCATATTTTGTCCGCTATAACCTTGAATTTTGGAATTCTTTTTAAAAATAAGTGTCCTTTGTAACAGCAGCAATCATTCTTTTCATGTATTTCGTAAGTTATGCAAATTTTAAGATAACTCACTTTTCACTGATTATGCGTTAAACAAGACTTTGTTGAAAATATATCTCAAGATCGAGAAAAAAAAATTCCACCTTGATTTACCACTGCGCGCAATATTAATATATAAATAAAATATTCCCTCAATATTTCATTTAATAATTTTAAAAATCGCCTTCGATTTCTAAAACGAAGAATCGAAGAATACGATATTAATTAAATTAATTAACAAAAAAAAAAAGAAAAAAAACTACTTTAAATAAAGAATATATTAATGATCAACAAAGATACGGTCAATTAAAAAAACAAAGACTCAAGATTTCTGACACTCTATTATTCATTTTACTATTCAGAAAAGAAGTGTATTATTAAACTAAAATTACATTCTTCCTCAAATATTAAATTTATACACCAAAACTCAACTTCCTTACTACGGTGTAGATTAATGTCGAATTAAAGAAAATAGATTCGTAATCATTTTGATCGTTAGTTCTGCCCATGATTATTGTACTCTTTTTTTTATATAAGTCACCAACTATTATTTTTTTTGATAATAATTATTCCCAGTAAAATTAATGACTATATTATTAATATCAACAAAAAAATGAAGAAGAAAAAAAATTAGCTTCTGGGGTCTATAATTTATGGGAAGATTAGATTTCAGAAATGTCTTACAATAGTCACGAAGTGTTTCTTTTCTTTTTTTTTTTTTTTTTTGATGAATCAATGACGTAAAATGATCGTTACATTGCGTTAAAAGAAAATAAAACGAATTTAGGGTTGAACAGTGAAAAGAAAATGTTAATATATTGAAAAAGAAACATTTCATAAAATTTCATTCCAGGGGGGAAATTTCTCTGATAAACAATTTGAATTAAAAAAATGTTAAATTGAACATTTTTCGTTAATAATATTCTGTAATTTATTATTACTTCCATAAATAATTTACTCTGTAAATTAATAATATGATGTTATAATAATTATAATACTATAATAATAATAATAATAATAATAATAATAATAATAATAATAATAATAATAATAATAAAAATAATTTTTTAATTTGATTGATATAATTATAATGCTATTAATAATAATACTAATAATAATAATAATAATTTTTTCATTAAAGGTATAACGGAAAAAAGGAACGAAATAATTAATATTCAATATAAAAGTGCGTTTTCCGAAAAAATCCTACTAATACGAAAAATTAGTTGATTCTGCGTAAACTTCCGGGACAAAAGAGGTGGGGGAAAAGTCGTAATTGAATTTCTAAATGAAAGTTTTCAGTTTACGAAAGAAAGCAATCATTTTCGCAATTTGATTTTTTTTCTTCTCCAGGAAGAACAAAAAGAAAATGCAAAGGCGAACAACATTGATTGTGGAAAGTATATAATCATCGATATTGTACGCCCAAACGCAGAAATTGTATGATTTTCAAATAAAAATATTGATCATCGGTACTTTTATTGCGCGGACACAATGTTTTCAATTTCATGTTTTTTCTTTTTTTATTGACCAATTGATAATAATAATTGATGGTCAACCATCGCAAAGCAATCCGAGTTTTTTTAATACACAACGAGAAAAAAATTTGTACTTTGATTCAATTAATCGATTACTTTTCTATTATCAAGGAAATATTTATTTGAATCAAAGAAATATTTCTTTGAATCAAATAATATTTATTTCAATCAAATAATATTTATTACATTAACTAACATTATTAGACTCAAGTAAAAATTTATTTGATTCAAGTAAATATTTATTTGATTCAAGGAAATATTTATTTGATTCAAGGAAATATTTATTTGATTCAAGTAAATATTTATTTTATAATACTCAAGTAATTGATTATTATTGAATTCAAATAATTTTTTTCCCTACATGTGTAAATCATTTTGCAAAGACGCTTACAAAATTAAAAAACTTGACAGCGGTGATAAATTTTTTAAAAAAATTTTCAACTCTTCTCGAGTGAAAAAATGGATCATTTATGTAAATAACTGAACTTACCTGGGCAAGACTGGCAACTGCAAGTCCAAACGTAAAGGCAATATGAAAAACAGTTGTTGGAGTCGTCCATGTGATGCAGGAAGCGCAGCCAATCATAACAAGCAGAAACGTTCCCAGTGCTTCGGCAAAAAGTGGCACCAAAAAGTCAACTTTTGACACCTCTTCAAGCCCCACAAAGTCCTTCGTATCTGAAATTCAAATTAAATAAAATTAATTCATTACAAAAGTTGCAGAAAATTTAAATTTTACTTTTTTTTCTCCTATTTTATAAATTCTTTTCAATGGGGGTCGTACAACCAAAAATTATTTTTGAATTAAATATAATATGTTCGATTCAATAATAATATTTAATAAATAATAATAATCAAACTTATTAGTTTAATAAATTTAAATTTAAATTAAATTAATATTTAATAAATAATAAATTTGACTGAATAAAAATTACGTTTATTTCAATTGTAAAATACCTTTAATTCAAACATATTTTTTTGGTTCGCTACATACAGTCAAACCTGTTAGAATGCAATTCGATTTTTAAAATATTATTACAGTAAATATTTTACAATCCTTAAAAAATAGTTTTATAATAAATTGTTGTAACATTTTTCACAGAGAAAAGCGAGTGTTGTTTTTGATGCGGGTAAATTTTGGTAGGGTAATTTTAGTGAGGATAAATTTTCTATAATAGAAAATTTACCTTATTTTCGGTGTTAAAATAACACTTCCGAGCTAAAGTTTGATGCAGACACTTTTAACACCGAATTCAGTGTTAAAATAACACTCACTTTTTTTTGTGTTCCAATATTCTGAAACTAACTGAAAATAATTCTTGACATTTTTTAATACAAAAAATAAAAACAAAATTGCATTCCGACAGGTTCGACTGTATTTTTACATTAAAAAAAATTTTTTTCCTTTGCTGTTTCGGATCAAAAAAAAATTCTATCGTAAAATAATAATTGCCGGGCAATTCTCACCCAAAGTAAACCTTGAAATTTAAAATGACTGTTAAAAATATTCTCTGGTGTTGGTTTTAATGATAATTCAATTGTATGAGAGTGTATAATACTGTAAGTATATATAGTTATATATATATATGAATTCGATTCTGTGAAATGAAACACTTTCACTCATTCGTGCACGCGCCACACGATTCATTGGATGATCGTTGCCGGATGATAAAAATGTCTTGGCAATTTTTCAAACTGATTGATTGTAACTTGATCAAATTGATTGAGAATCTAGTCAATCAAAGTAAAAACATTCTCTCAAATCTCATATGAGAAATTCTGTACCAATCATAATAATTGACTCTTTGTTATAGATATACAAAATGTATCAGAGATTTGTAATTGTAATTGATAGTCGAAGTAATAATACTTTTACAATATTTATACACAGAGTGACAAATGAGAATTTTCAGTTCGAAATTTATGCAATAATTTCAGACAAACTGAAAAATTCGGAAAAACTATTTCGAAATTATTTCTATAGTAATTATTAATAATTTAGTTTATGCGAGCTAAAAAATTATTTTCATTATTTGAAAATTATTTTTATTGGGAATCGTTAATCATTATTTGTGACCAACTAAAAACTTATTCGAATAATTAATTTTTGAAGATTTATTTATTTATTTATTTTAATGTAATATTCGTTTCTAATTTTACACAAATAAGAAACAATCTATTCTCATTTATTTTTTATATTTCAACTTATTATAAAATATAGAATAGGAAAATACTTTTCAATTATATTTGAACTAAAAGTTACTCTGAAAAAAAATTTTGATTCAAATAACAAAAATAGTATTGAATAAATAAATATTAAAAATTGTGTAAATCAATAATATTGTCGTCAATTGTTACTAATAGGAATCAATGTCTTTAGGCCCGCAAGTTGTAAATTGCTTTCGATAATTTCATTAGCATGCAGTAAATAATTTCAATCGAAGAACGACCTCACGGTTCTTTTTTCGAATTTGAAATTAAAAATCACATTTAATTAACTAACATTTATTAATTATTTATCTAATACTATTAATATTCATTAAAATTAGTCCATATTTCATTTTTTCACCGAGAATTAAAATTTTTTTCCCGAACAATATTAATTTTATAAAAATTAAATTACAATTAATTAAGTTTTAAATAACGAATGTTCATAAATATTAGAATGAAGAATAGAAAAATTAAAATTAGATTTTATTAACTACTAAGTAAGTGAAAAAATTAATTCTTATATGAGTGGATGTTCATTCGAACAAAAATTATGTTTCTATATTGTTAGTATATTTTAATGTGCGGTTGCTTTTACATAAATTTTTTGCTAATTATGTTAACAATTTTTTTTTAATTCCTAAACCAAAAGCACTAAGTCATTAAGTGCATTTAATTATTTTTATTATTGTTGATAATAAAAGTTACCTCATCAATAACAACGTTGAACGGATAATTTTTCAGTTATTCTAACAATTTATTTATTTAATTAATTATTTATTATTTTATTATTGTTATTATTTTACTATTATTATTTAATTTATTTTAATTTTATTTATTGACGGGGCAAGCCATTTTGTAATTATTATTATTTTTCTTACTATTATTATTATTATTATTATTATTATTACTTGCTTAATTTAATAATAAAAAGGTACCTTTTAATTTAAGCATAAAAACCTCTTAATTTGTATAAATAAAAAAATAATGAAACCTTTTAATTCAAATGTTAAAAAATAATTAAAAAGAATATTATTTTTATAAATTTGTCACGTAAATCAATTAATAATGAAAATTATAATTTAAAAAAAAAATCACAGCTAATGAGCTGTAGAGGAGAAAATATTTTTTAATACTTGGTAATCAAGGCTCCAAAGAGTCTGGAGTGAATTTTTCGGCATTTTACCACAGCCTCTATTGATCTCTTTTTAGGATCAGTCTTTCCTCGTCTCTTTCTCTTATAATTCACCTTGGAATAAGAAGTTAAAATATATATTTAAAATTCACAAAGATTCTTCCCAGTAGAGAATATATTTGCAACGTTCCTTTAATTTTCTGATTTGCATATTTAACAATCGATTTCGTAATAGTTGTAAAACACATTAAATATCTAAGCAATAATAAAAAAAAAATTCTAACGCGATAAATATACGTTTTTCATTGACGAAAATATCGAATTAAAATAAAATTATACGAATTTTCAATTTTTATTTCTATTTTTATTCTCTTATAGTGTTTTTTTCTTTTTTTAATAATTTTATCAATAATAATTTATTTATACTATTATTATTATTATTATTATTATTATTATTCACAAGTGTTGTTATCATTTTTATTTTATCTATTCACATCTGTTTTCCAGACATTTTTCATTTGATCTACATCATCAATTATTATTTATTGCTTATCATTCATCGTTAGTCAATAATTCTGTCAAATTTTGTACACATATTTTTGGATTCATAGAAAATTAAATTACTTGTTTAAATTAAAAAAAAATTTCAATACTACCGAGAAAAAAATACGAAAGTAAAAAATTTAAAGAAGTTATTAATAATAATATTAATTTGCTAGAATAATAATAATAATTTAATAAAAATAATAGTAGTTTAATAACAATAATAATTTAATAATAATAATTTTTATTAATCTTTAAATTACTTTGGTGAAGTTCATAGTGTTTCTCAATAATAATTTGGAAAAGAAAAAATTATTTTGTATGGAAATTTATATAAATTATTTTGACTGAAAAATTTGTAGACAACAAATTTTATTTCTAAGTATGAAAATGATTTTTTTCTCTTAATCGTTGATCATAAAATTTATAAAGTTCACTGACGTTTTATAAACCACAAGTTTTGAACGTTCGAATAAACGAATATTTTTTCATTATAAATATTTTCGAAAATTACTGATTGCAACAAAATTAAAAATATAAAAAAAATTAAAAAACAAAAAAGAAAAGACAAAGAAAAAAAATATTATCAGACTATAATTTAATTTTTTTATACCTAACGCAATGTTATTGCAATAAAAAATTTTAATTTGAAGAAAAAATAAATAATTTTCGCTTATTTGAACTTTTAGAACATTAGAATAAATTTATTAAATTAATTAATCAAATTTAAAAATTAAATTTAACATTAAATTAATAAACAATTTTGTTGAGATTAGTTTTTCATAAAGTGCTAAATAATAATTTCCATAGTAAATACATAAACATCTATAAATGTCTATAAACATTAAAAAAATCGAAATTTGTAATTGATATTCAAATTTATAATTTCGTGATTGAACAATCAAATATTGTTTTGCCTTGACACGATCTAATTCCCATGAAAATAATAAAAGAATCTACTTAGATTATTGTAACATTCGTCCAGTCATTCTCGTGTTTAGAAATTCAAAAAGTCACGATCATCTCTTATGCAAAAATTTCAACAAAAAAAACAAACCTTTCCAAGATTTGCTCATCTTGTTAATTTCCAATAAACACCGACAATGAACACTTTCCTTTTGTTTAAAACAAAAGAAATTTAAAAAAAAACAAAAAACAATTTACACTCCGTTTCACGCTCTCTTGTCCTCTTTTTCTCTAATTTTCAAATTTTCAAATCACAAATATCTATTTAAAAAAAAACACTATATAAATAAAGCTTAAAAATAAAATCCACAATTTCACTATTTTCTGAAATCCTCCTTTTTCCTTATCTCAAAAGAAGTGTCATTTGCATTCAGATTTTGTTTTCTGATAAAAAAGCAGAAAAGAATTTTTTTTTTTAGGTGAAGGGTCAGGTAGATTTTTTTTTGACAAACACAACAAGGGTTTCTGGGCTATATTGAATGCGAGAGTCTTGGGTTTCGCGTTCATATATCGCGCTTTAAATCCCCCCCTATTCCCACCACTGAGAAATCGCCCACTCCGTTTAAAAGATGACCCCCCACTTTTCCTGGACCATTACTGTGTATAAAAATTTTTTTTTTTCCAGATTCAACCCTCAAAGAACCGTGAATAATTTTTTGAAAAAAAAAATTGATAATGAAGAATGTGAGCTAAATGTTTGATTGATTCGAATTAATCAAGTTTCATTGAATTACGTATATAATATGCGCTGTACGCTTGAATGAAGAATTAATGAGATGATATTGTGTGTGCGGTGAATGTCTCGCGGGAAAGGATTGTCGTTTTTTGCTGGAAGCTCCACGTGCTGCGGTGGCAAACGTCACGTGAGAGAGTGCGAACTTGTGGTACAGATAAGGCAACCACTCAAATGTTAATTAGTCCCCCATAGCAAATTGCAATTTTCTATAATTTTTCGAATACTTTCATTAACAAATTTAATGGAAAACGAAAGCTGAGAAATGAGAATCAAATACCAGAAAAAGTAAAAAAAAAAAAAAAAAAAATAGTAAACAAAATAGTAAACAAAATAGTAAACAAAAATAGTAAACAAAATAGTAAATACAAATAGTAAATACAAATAGTAAACAGAAATAGTAGACAAAATAATAAACAAAATGATACAAAAAATTGTAAACAAAATGGTAAACAAAATAATAAACAAAATGATAAAAAAAAATATTAAACAAAATAGTAAACAAAAATAATAAGCAAAATAGTAAACAAAAGGGTAAACAAAAATAGCAAACAAAAAAATATTAAACAAAATAGTAAACAAAAATAATAGGCAAAATAGTAATTATACAAATAGTAAACAAAATAGTAAACAAAAAGCTAAACAAAAATAGAAAACAAAAATAGTAAACAAAATGCTAAACAAAAATAGTAAACAAAATAATAAACAAAATGATAAAATAAATAGTAAACAAAATGGTAAACAAAATAGTAAACAAAATGCTAAACAAAAATAGCAAACAAAATGGTAAAAAATAGTAAACGAGATAGTAAATACAAATAGTAATCAAACATAGTAAACAAAATAATTCAAAATTCAAATAAACGATTACTTTTCTATTATCGAATAAATATTTATTTGTATGAAATAATTGTTATTTAAGTCAATTAAACAGTATTTGCTTTATAATGAAATTATTGGTTCAAAAACAATTTATTTGATTTAAATAAAAATTATTTGATCCAGGTAAATATTTATTTGATTCAAGTAAATATTTATGTTTATAAGAATTTAAAGTTTTTTATTATGATAAGAAAATATTTATTTGATTATAGACAAGTAATTTGCTATTTAAGTAAAATAAATTTTCTTAAAAATCAAAAACAATAAACAAAATAGCCACAGTTTTTCTGCAGATATTAAATTGAGACAAAAAACGAATCAAAAGTATTGCGAAGCAACGTTCTGATTCGTTTATTGTCTGAATTTGATCTCCTTGGAAAATTTATGAGTACATTGAAAAGAAAAATTCTTTGATTCAATTAAATATTTATTTAATAATTGTTTAGTAAATGGTTATTTGAATAAAATAAATTTTTTTCCAGTGTGACAAAATAATACACAAGAAAAAAATATTAAACAAAAAGGTAAAATAGTAAAAAATTGTAAAAAAAATTGTAAAAAATAGTAAAAAATAGTAAAAAATAGTACTAAAAAAATAGTAGAAAAAAATAACAGAAATTTAGTTTTAGAAAATTATTGAAAATTTCATTTTACATTCGAAATTAGAAAAAAATTTAACAATTGTAAATTATTTTCCATGTATTCTAAATATATTTTCTAAAACTCCATTTCTCGAAAGACAATTGGCACCGCATTTTTATTCCAGATAGAGAAATAAATGCGAAATGTTCTTATAATACTCAATCATCACCATTATAATTTATAATTTCTGCAATTGCAGAATAATTTTGTTCTACATTTTAACCTCTTTCAAAAATATGTAGCGCAAAAGTGGAGAAATATTCATTCTAAAGATAAATTTTCAAACTTTAAATATTTCATTTTAAATAAATAAACAAATTACCTAATTTAAACACTGAACTAAATATTAAAAATATTTCATTGAGTTTTAATTAA
This sequence comes from Leptopilina heterotoma, assembly GCF_015476425.1. Lineage (NCBI taxonomy): Eukaryota > Metazoa > Arthropoda > Insecta > Hymenoptera > Figitidae > Leptopilina > Leptopilina heterotoma. The sequence goes on along the minus strand of NW_025110937.1, from coordinate 1,161,288 downwards.
ACGCATGTAATTTTCTGACTTTATCACTTTTAACTTTTAAGTTTTAATTAAATAAAATTTAAATATTTTAAAAAATAAAAATAAATATGAAATAAATGAATAAATATATAAATACTATAATAAATAAAAAATAAAAGTACTATACTAAATATTAAAAATTTATTTCTATTAATATTTATATTAAAAATAAAATTTTAAAAATTGAATTTTCATTGTATGACATTTAAATTAAACTAACATATAAATAAAAATTTAATTAAATTAATCATCTGTCAAGATGTCTACAGTTGACAAAATTATTTTAAAAAATGAATCAAGGTTCGAGTACTTATTTTTCATCAAACATTTGAGGTTTTGAAAGTATTTAGGTAAAGTAACAAAAGAAGAAAAATCTTGTAACCTTCAAACTCTCGTTAAGCGGTAAATTTTGATTCAAAAGATGAGCTTTTTTTTGCCCTCGGGGTGCATCCGTTTATACATCTTCATAAATCATGTTCTTGTATAAAGAGTGCATTGTGGGGAGAACGCAACTTATTTGTTATTAAAAGAAATACGATCTGTCTTAATTGTATTTCGCAAAACTTGTAAATTAAAAAAAAATTACTTGACTTCAATATAGCTTTTACACAGAGAAAAATAAATTTTTAAAATTGGACTTTAATAAATTTCGTTTGTTGTCAACAAAATTTTTTGTTACGGATTTATTGTTATTCCATAAATTATTAGGACAATTAAATTGTTAGGACAATTTAATCGTTAGGATAATTTAATCGTTAGGACAATTTAATCGTTAGGATAATTTAATCGTTAGGACAATTTAATTGTTAGGACAAAATTTAATCCTTAGCTCGATTAACTTGTTAAGATAATTGAATTGTTAGAACAACAAAATAAATTTGTTACACCGAAAAAACAAAATCTGAAACTTTTACATCTTAAAACCATAATTTTTTATAAAAAAAACCCCTATTTCTAAGCTTAAAACTATATTTAGGATTTTAAATTTTAATTTTAACTTTAGGATTTAAAATTATACTCTCAATTATCCAGTCAAAAATGGTTTCTTAAGTAAATGATTTTAATCAAGAATTGGCCAAAAGTAAATTTTTTTACAGTGGTTGTTCATAAATTTCCAAAGTACAATATAAATAAAAGAATAATAAAAAAAACATTGAAGAAGTTCTCAAGTAAAAGGACGACAATATTTTTTCCAAACCCTACATATCGAGCGAAAAGAAAAAACAAGTTAAAAATATAGTGTAATTATGTAAGTTCTTTTTATAGATCTCTTATCACACATCATCAACAAACTTTGCGTCTTAAATGCTCAGATTATTATTCAAGATAGGGTAACTCAGTAGGTAAATTTTCACGTATGCAAGTATAATTATTTACGTAACACTTCACAGCTTCACGAAATTAAAAAAAAAATTTAAGCCCATCATCATTACATAATCACTTTTAATTATCAACAATGTATATAAAAGTATTGATTTGTTTTACATTCCAAGTATTAAGAAATTTCTATTCATTCCTTTTTATAATAGAACTTGTGCCCTATTTCACAACTATCCAATTCAACAAAACTAAATAGTTCTTTCTCTTTTATTTCATTTGGACCAGAACTGGAATTTTTCAAAATTCGGTCATTCATTGTGTAATACTAATTTTTATTATTAATAAGAGCTTTTTGTTCCTTTTTTCTTTCTGTTACTTCTTTCTAAATTTTAATCATCGAATTCCGCTGATTCTAGAGACTTCCAAGTTTAATAAGATTTTTATTTTTATTTGAATAATAATAATTATAATAAAAAAAAAATTGCGACTAATTTACTATTTTCTGTTTTTATTTTATTTACAATTTTCTTTTTCTTTTTAAAGAAATATCAAAATTGAAGTAAGATCTCTAGAAATATTTTGAGAAGCTGGAGACTAAATTTCTTATCGGTCGTTTTTATATAGGTATACACACAATATATGTGATTTGAGTCTCGTGATAAGCGCGCTCACTGGAAAACGTTTCATTGGCGTGCAGGTGCACGAGTTCGATGTATCGCGACGACCCTGAAAGCGAATTGACCGACTTTCATCTATTACCGGCACTCCTAAAATAATCATCAATTCCTTTCAATGGGAAAGATCAACCTTTATATATATATATACTATATGTACGTATTCTGCAATTAAATGCCTTCGGTATTAATTAGAGCACCATTTCTGGACACACGGTTGGAAAAATGCGCCAGTAAACACACGTGCTACGCAGGCTCTCTCATAAACGAACAGCTCGAAACACAATTTACGATATTGTAATAATAAATATCTTAACGCGTATCATTCTTGTGACGAATTACTGATAATAACAGTCATTATTAGAAGCATTTATATTTATTCGCAATTTTCTACTCATAAACGTGGAAAATTAGAGAAAAATTTATTCACGATTTATTTGTGTACATGTACAAAGTTTATTCTCCAAATGTGGAGATAAATTTTTTGGAGATGAATTTTTCTGAAATGTTGTCACATTTCAGAAAAATTCATCTCCAGAAAATTCATCTCATTAAAGCTGATTAGATGTTGCACGAGAAACAGAAGAAGCAGTAGTAGTCACTGCAACAGATGATGATGTTGATGATAATTAAGAAGCAGTACTAGCTACAGAAGCTTATGATTATTAAGAAACAGGAGCAGTAGGAGCTACAAAAAATGATGATTATTAAGAAACAGAAGTAATAACAGCAACAAAAAATGATACTGATGATAATTAAGAAGCAGTACTAGCTGTAAAAGATGATTATGATAATTAAAAAGTAGTAGTAACTACAAAAGATGTTGATTATTAAGAAACAGCAGTAGCATCTACAAAAGATTATGATGATAATTAAGAAACAGCTCTTATAGGTAATGATAATAAGGATGGTGCAGAAGAAAAAGAATCAGTAACAGTAGCATCTGCTAAAGCAAAAAATAAAAATTCTACAAAAAATAAAGAAAGATCAGCAGCAACAACAGCAGTAGCAGAAGAATAAGAAACAGCTTCTGCTAAAGCAACTGACAAAAAATCTACAAAAAGAAAATACAGCATAATTAATAATACAGCACAGTTAATAAACAACAAATAATAATGCTGATAAAGAAGATGAAAAAGCAGCATTAACACCATCAAAATAGCAAAAAGCAGCAAATATTCTAACCAGCATAGAATAAAAAAAACTCTAGTTCCACTTGCCAAACAATAATTTATCACAGAACGAAAATCATCAAAAGAAACAATATCAAAGTTAATAATGACGATCAAGATAAAGAAGCAACAGCAAAAGAAAACTACCACAGTTTTAATATAATAAAATCCTCGATAAAATCTAAACAACAAAAGAAAAAAAAATCTCATCTCTACAGAGGCGAAAAGAAACGAAATAATTAATGCACTTTTAGGTAATATAAAGAGAGCTCACTCTTATGGAATAAGGACGATAAAATACGTTTGTAGGGCACTTATGGGAAGTGCTGTTGTACACATAGTATAATTGTTTTCCGCGATAACGACAATACCAATTGTTTGCTTGTTTGCCATCTTACGCAGCTACCTGCGATATATCTTTGACGCTCCTGTGTTTGCACCTCGTGTGTGCCCCTGGTACACAGATATTTCAAGAGTTTTACCAACGCACACCATATGAATAGATGTTTATTCATGCATCACATGTCTAGCCATGTACATTTTAGAAACACGTTTATACATATGTATAAATTTATAAATACCTCGTGTGTATAAATGTATAGATGCCTCGTGTGTGTAAATGTACAGATCCCTCGTGTGTATAAATACCACATATATGGTAGATGTATAATCTGGATGCACAAGTGTTGGTAAAATCTACCAACACCGTTGCTAGTCTCAATATATCCGTAAATGAAAATGAAGGTGTTATAACCGTGACTCTTCAAGAAGTTGTTTTAGTCTCATGTCCTAATTAAAAGTGCTTAATTATTGTCCGACTCTCGCGGCTATATCATCCTTATAATAAATTGATAATAATTTAACCTGTCAGTACAGAATACCATTAATCTCTTCATTCAAACGTTCTCTATAATTATAGTCTAATTCTATAAACAATTTCCATTTCATTCATTTACGTTGGTTTTTACGTTTCAATTTCGCATTTCTAACCAAAATCCGTTTGTTTTACTTCAAGCCTGTTTCGAACCTATTTCGAACCTATTTTGAACCTATTTCGAACCTTTACGAAATTTTAACCAGATTTTAAATAATATAAGTTTTTTCATTGACGATCCTTTCCATACTTCTTTTTATAAACATTTATAGTTTTATAAAGTTTTTTTTAATAAAAAATATTTACCATAAAACGTATCTATGTTATGATAATTATGATATTCATTTAAAGGATAAATTGTTGAGATAGAAAGTATATTATTGTGATTCGATCATAAGAATTCAGATTGAATAGATTGCATATACATTAGACTTTTCCTTTCACGGAAGATTATAACTTATGAGGTTTAGATATAAAAAGAATCTTCGAGAAAAGTATAATGTGCTCAATAAAATCATTTTACTCAGGCTCTCATCTCACTTGTAAACTTATAAAAAGAAACGAGCATTTATATGGGCAATTAACATTTTTCGAATGAACCTGTTACATCCATTAAAGATACATAAATAAAAGTAGGCAAGAAAATAAAATTAAAATTAAAATACTACAAAAATAATAGAGTTAAATAATAGACTAAAATAATACAGTAAAAAAATCTAAAAAAAAAGTCTCGAAAAAAGAGGAGCTAAAAGGAACTGAGAGGAACTAAAATGAAACGAAATTCAAGTAAAACAAAAGAGCTGTAGATATAAAAAGATAATGATAAAAAGTTGTAACATTTTTAGAGAGATTGTATTATTATTATTGGTATTAATAATAGCATTAATAATAGTATTAATAATAGTATTATTAGTATAAATTATTAGAAAATTTCTTACAAAAAAACATACATTTAAAAAGCATTTAAAAAGAAATTAAACTAACATTGAAAAAAAAACATTACAGAAAATTTAATAAATACCCGAGGCTCTCAAGCCTTACAAATGACTAGAGATAAAATTAACGTTTTCTTGATCTTATACTACATCTCCAAGAATAATTAATGAGGGAAGAAATTAATTTATTATAATCATAATAGTGAAATCAGTTCAAAGAAAATTTTCAATGAGAATGAGTACACACAGGGAACTTAGAAATCTGGGTTTATGAAAAAGGCCATAAATTATTCACTTGGACTAAGATAATTACTTAATAAAATCATATTTTCATGACACTTTTAATTTACACTTTCATAAAACAACTTTTAATGTAAACTATGTGAACTACTTAAAATTGTTCAACTTTTTTTTCACCCACAGATACCGAAAAAATTTTCCTTCCTCAAAGAATTCTTTTTTAAAATCTGAATTTAATTACCAAATTCAATTTAATCTGAACTTAATTTAGTCACAATTTAATTTAATCTGAACTTTAATATTTAACTTAATCTGAATTTAATCTGAATGTAATCTGAATGTAATCTGAATTTAATCTAAACTTGATTTAATCTAAATTCAGGAGTAGCTATCACACAATATATTGTATCACTTATAAAAATAAAAAATTTTCAAAAAAAAGTTTCAAATCATTTTCCTTGAAATTTGCGCATTAAAAGAAATAAGGAAAATTTTGTCTCACATACACAAGAATAATTTTTATTAAAAGAGGATTATGAAGATACAGAAAAATTCATTATAATTGGATTTGATCGAATCAATTTTTTTTAACGATCGTTAATTACAAAATTGAAGTTATGACGTATATAATATAACTTTTCGCTATTTTGCATCAATTTACACCCATTTTTTTTATGAATATTTTTACTTTAAAGATTTACGTTAAACAATTTACTCTGATCGTGAAAGAAGATAAAGTTTGCAATATAAAACAGAAATCATTTAACCGATAAATTGCCGGCACTCTGAATCTAGGAAGTCGTAAGAATCACTTTTCATTGGATGATGCAATTAAATTTATATGCGGAAATCCTTTCGACTTCCAATTTCAAGCCAAATAATTTTCAAACTTTTTTTAAATTATTTTTTCTATTTTTTTTCTATTTACTATCCGCAGAGATTTAGAAAAAAAGGCAAAATAGGTGAGAAAATTGGTTGTTAAATATATACTTATGAAGTAAAATGAAAATAAAAAATGTTATTCATAGAATGAAAATAAGGTTTTTTTAATGATTAGAATTATTTTCAGTTCGGAGTTTCTTTCTATTTAGAATTATTAATTTTATTAATTTAATCATATTTTTTCTAAGGATATCAAATTGAGACTAAAAATGTATCAAAATATTGCTCCGCAACACTTTTAATACGTTTTTTGACTCAATTTGATATCCTTAGAAAAACTGCAAGTGTATCATATTTTTTTTCAATTTTTCATTACAGTGAATTAAATTTAATAAAATAAAATTCTTAGATGAAAATAAATAATTAAAATTTTTTTTATTAATTTTTTATAATTTTTTAAATTTTATTTAGAGAAATAATATTCTCTTCGTGCGAATCTAAAAAGAATGTATAACAATACATAATTAGGATCAATTTTCACTTGTCGAAATATTAGTAATTATCAAAAAGAAAAAAAAATTTTTAATGTGCGTTGGTCACGGTTGTTAAGGCATGTCAGTCAAATTATGCATTCTGGGTTCGAATCCCCCTAGGGTTGAATTTTTTTCAATATTAATAAAGTGATTTACAAATAAAAAAGAAAAGATTCTGTAAATTTACACAGGTGTTATAATAATTGTCATTAATCTACAAAGAGAATTTAACTGTGAAGTAAACTTAAAAAGTAATTTGGGAAGTAACAAGTAAACTACTTAAACACTTTATAGATAATTGTATGTTTTCGTTTCTAAGTACTGCGAATGCAGAATACAATATGTATGAAACGTTTAGTTATAGAAATATCTATGGTTACTTTGTTTTTTAAATTTTCCTTTTTTAATTTTCCGGTTAATATTTTTTTGACTCTTCATGTTTTGTTTATTTTTTATTTATTAATCTTTTGGTTTTTAATTATTTTTTATTATTCGCTTACTATCATTTTATAAACAAATTATTTCGTTTTTTATTTTTTGTTTAAAAAAAAATTATTAATACTAATAATAATAATAATAAAATAACAAAATTTTCAATAATAATAATAATTTAATGACTACACATTTTACCATTTAACGATCCTTTATTACTAGTTTATAACTATTTATTAGCACTTTAATATTATTTATTGTCATTTAATAACAATTTATGTTCAATTTCTTCAGTAATAATTATAACAATACGTTATTGTTGCATTTTGCCTTATGGTAATAGTTTTATAATTTCTTAATTTTTATATTTATTAATTTTTATTATCCGCCACTTTATTCATTTTTACTCCTTATTGATTTATTCATTTACATTATTTACTGATTTATTTATTTTATTATCATCCTCTTTTTTTCCATTTAATATTTCTCGAATAGTGTGCGAGAAACAATCGAAGTTTCAAAATCATTTAAAGGATTTAAAGTTAGTTATTTAAGGTTAAGGTTGTCAAGTAACAAGTGTTTTAAAGAGCAATACACTTATAATTGTAAATAGCAATAACGATTTTATAAGTTCGTAACTTTATTTTATCGAGTATGTTTTTTTTTTTTTTTTTTTTTTTTTTTTTTTTTAATTATTCTTACGCGATGATTCTAACAACGCCAAGAGGAATCTACATCTATCAATGACCCGATCACATTATTTGCAATCATTATCCTTTCTCTTTGCGTTTTTCATTATTTAAACAATTCAATCAAGTATTTTTAATCCAGAAAAATTAATACCGTAAATTTTCTTTTACGTAAATTTTTACTTTACAAATATTCCCCGAAATTGTCACTTTTTTCCCCCGAAAATTTACACTCCCACGTGAGAGAAAAATGATAATTTACGAAATATAACAATATAATAATAATACTCTTATTCTCAAGGCGTCGTAAAAATTTACGAGCATGTATTGGCATATTTTTTTTTCTCTCCGCATGATGTAAGAAGATAAATATGGTACAAAAATGTTAGGAAAAATCTTTGTAAAATATAATCTTATCTATAACATAGTGAATAAATATTTTTTCTCAAAAAAAAAATCTCTATAACAAAATTTATAAATTACTTGCAATACGTCATTTACTTGTCATTATATATTATGATGTCAATATAAAATCGAAATTCAATCTAATCTTTTATCAGTTGAATCTTATCATTTATAGATAATTAATCGCATGGTAACAATCATGATCTTATTTGTATTTCTGATATACGTACGCAGTTTTCAATATAAAAAGAGAAGAGAGTGAGAGAGAGAATAAAAAGAGTGTTTTAGTGTAACGTATGGTGTTGTGATTTTTATCATGTTCGAAAATTTTCTCTTGTGAGTTGATTTTTTTTTCTTAAAAATGTGGAACTATTGGAAGACTATTTTTGCTCTCTGCTTTCTGCAAGGAATTAATTCGAAATATTCTATTTTTTCTGATCCACTACTTTTATCACGTACGTTTAAAACAGACAATTCCACTGTTTACGAATATAGGACAGAATATTTCGAAGTGCCAGTGAGTAGAAAAAAATCACTATTTTATGATATGTTCATAATGTACTTTTGTTATACTTTTAAATAATAATTTCGAAAATTGTTTCTTGTCCGAATTTCGAATAGTTGGACCACTTCAGTTTCGCAGTGAATCATACATTCAAATTAAGATATCTTATTAATGACACTTGGCACCAAGGGAAGGATGCGCCGATTTTCTTTTACACCGGAAATGAAGGTTTCATCGAGGTTTTCGCTCAAAATACCGTAAGTAGTTTCTAAAAATTTCTTATCAGCATTTCATAACAAATTATACTGACTACTAAATCATTGAAATCAGTATAACATTACACTGATTTATTAAAAGTGTATAAAAATAAAATTTTTGCTAAATAGATGTTCCACAAAGCACAAAATAAAATAATACAACATTGAGAAGAATAAAGCATAAATAATAAAATTATATTCCACAGGGTTTTATGTGGGACATAGCAACTGATTTCGATGCTCTACTGGTATTTGCAGAACATCGTTACTATGGAAAATCGAGACCATTTGAGAACGAAACTTATTATTCGGATCCAAAATACATGGGTTATTTGAATTCAGAACAAGCTTTGGCAGACTTTGTGGAATTGATTTCGTATTTAAAAACAAAACCCAATATGAAGAATAGTCCAGTTATTGTTTTTGGAGGATCATATGGTGGTATGCTTAGTGCATGGCTTCGGATGAAGTATCCCCATGTGGTGCAAGGGTTCGTTTTTCTTAACATTATTTTATTGAGGAATCCGTGTCATTATGAAAGAAATCAGTATCATTAAGAATAATTTTGTTATCTTCTTCTTTTAGGGCGATTGCATCCTCGGCACCAATTTTACAATTCACTGGACACACAGATTGTGCAGAATTTGCAAAAATTGTTACTTCAGATTTTCGTCGAGCCAATCCTACGTGTCCGACTCTCATTAAACAATCTTGGGCTACACTAACAAACATAACATCCACAGGTAACGAAAAATAACTAAAGATTTGCGCTAATTTTTGGAGGTTCCTCAAAATATTATTTATTGTTTGCTTCTAATCCCCAACCTTAGACATCAGAAAATGCATTATTTAACAAATTTATTGTCCACAGATGAAGGATTGAAGTGGCTTTCCGAAAATTGGAACTTCTGTACTCCATTGGCGAACGCAAATGCAGTTAACTTTGTAAAACGTTGGCTAGAATTGATTTATGATTATTTAGCAATGGTGGATTACCCCTACGAGACAAATTTTTTGACTCCACTGCCTGCGAATCCAGTGGCAGTGAGTTTACTTTAATAGTTTTAACCCTCTGCCCACTCAACACATTTCTTCTAAGGATATCAAATTTGTTCCGATGCTACAATTTTAATACTTTGTTTGTCTCAATTCGATATTCTTAGAAGAGCTGTGAAGTGCTCCTGATAAATAAAGAATTGGGTCGCCTGGTAGGGACTTTGGGGAATACTTATTTAAAAACACTGGAATAGGGTTTAAGTCAATTTAAACCCTAAATAATTAACCCCTAAATTAATTTAGGGGCAAAGGGACTTTGCAAAGGCAAAGGGTTTATGAATTAGGCAAAGGTTTAATGATGCTTTTCCTTTACAGGAAGCATGTAAACATCTAGACAACGCGACACTTACTGACAAAGATTTATTGCTCTCGGTTTTCAAAGCCATAAGTGTTTTCACAAATTACACAGGAGCAACAAAATGCAATTCTTTTCTCGATCCTGCACCACAATTGGGAGCAACTTACTGGAGTTATCAGGCATGCACCGAAATAATAATGCCACTTTGTACCAATGGCATTACAGACATGTTCGAACCATCCACATGGGATGAGGAAATGTTTTCTAAATCCTGCTACAATGCTTATAAAGTGCGACCACAATTCAACAGGGCCTGTAAACTTTACGGATGTTCCGATCTCTCAGCGGCTTCGAATATTGTTTTCAGGTATTTATTTGTTAAAAATATTGCATCTTGATTTGACTTCCATTCTGCTTTAAAATAAGAGCTAGACTAAATAAAATAAGAGCTTAAAACTTACTTAAAATAAGAGCTTTCCTAAACTTTATTCTATTCGAAAATTTGATGATGTTCCCATTTTAGCAACGGATTATTGGACCCATGGTCCGGAGGTGGAGTCAAGGAAAATGTCTCATCGACAGCAGTAGCCTACATAATACCAGACGCAGCGCATCATTTAGAATTGAGAAGTGAGAATCGAAAGGATTCCCTCAACGTTCGTGAGGCTCGCAATTTTCAACGAGCCTCTATCGATAAATGGATTAAACAATATCATGACATGATTTCCAATAAACCTACGCCATTTTAATTATTTTAATTATTAATTAAATAATTTTCAATATATACTTAAAGAATAGAAAAAAGAAACAAGAAAAGAATAGAAAAAAGAAACTAAGAAACAACGCAAGAGAGAAGAATCAAAACAAAGAGTTTGCGAGAGAAAAGCGCAATCATATTAAAATCGTATCTCATAAGTCAATCAGATAACCACTGACCAATTATTATTCATTAAAAAAAACAATATTTACTTTTAAAATTCCCTTTCTGGAAAATATCCCCTCTCTGAAAAATAATTCATCGCAAGAACACAACTTTTATTTAATGATCAAAAAAATTGCTTACACGTACTCTGTATTCTGACTCAGGATGATTGGAAAAACTTATCAAATATATAATTAAATATAAACTATTCAAGAAGAAAAAAAAACACGGACGATTATTGGTAGAAAAAAGAAATTAAAAATAAGTAGAAAAAAAAATGGTATGCAAGACTTTTTTGTTTTTTAGAAGAAGAAAAAAAAGTATTGTTTTGAAAAATAATTACAAATATGCTTATAATTTGTTATTAATATTCCAATACACGTGACTTCGGAATTTTTACGAGCCGCAGGTAAAATTTATAACCAGATGCTAAAAATCGCATAGAAAATGGCATAAAATTACATAAGAAAATAACTATCTTAATAAAAATCGTTAAATCTATTTTTATAATATTCTTTATAGTTTATTAAGACATAATAAACTGTAAATCATATTCTTCACACAGGTTAATATTTTAATATCTGTACACAAATGTATACATAATATTCAATTATTTTTACGTGTTTTTTTGAATAAATAAATTCTACGAATAATCTTTATTTTTTAAGCGGTAATAAATTATTTACTATTCTTATCATTACTACTGCTACTACTACTACTACTACTACTACTGCTAATAACTATCATTTTTATTTATTATTATTGTTACTATTATTACTTATTAATATTTATTTTGTCATTATTTTTTTCGTTATTATTCTATTTTCTAATTTTTAATATTTACATTTATCATTATAATCACTATTAATTTAAAAGTATAAAATTGCAACGAATTGACACCAAAAATGTGGATTACTTATTTAATAATTGAATGAACCTCAACAATTGAATTCTCATAAAGAATGTTATCAACAAATTTTTAAATATTTTAATTATTTCGACGAATTTTAGTAAATTTTGTTTTAAATAATTAGATTTCTCTAGGAATTTCATTAAAATTAGATTAAAATGATTAATTTCATTATTGGGAAGAATTTTATAAATAAAAGTTTCAAACAATTGACTTTTTCAAAAAAAATTTATGTAAATTTTATTTTTAATAATTGAATTCATGTGAAATTCGTGTAGAATTTTGTCAAAATTGTTTTTAAATCATTGAATTTCTTTGAAAAATTTTATTAAAATAATTAATATACAAATTATTGAATTATGAAATATTTTTGAAAATAATTAAAATTTTTCAATGAATTTTATTAAAATTTTTGAAAATATTTAAAATTTCCAATGAATTTTATTAATATTTTTGAAAATAATTGAATTTTAGTACTTTTGAAACGAATTGTATTCTTGTGATGAATATTGTTATTTATGAAAAAAATTGACTTCCTCCCAATGATTTTATTATTTATGAAAATAATTAAATCCCTGAAAAGAATTAAAAAATTTATAAAAATAATTGAATTACTGCGAAGAATTTAATGCCAAATTCTATTTTAAATAATTGAATTCCTGTGAAAAAATTTTTTTTTTTTGAAAAATAATTGAATTTGTGTGTAGAATTTTATCAAAATTTTCGTTTAATAATTGAATTCTTTTGATAAATTTTATTAAAAAATAGTAGAATATTGAAAATCATTGAATTAAGAAAAATTTTTGAAAATAATTGAATTTTGCAATGAATTTTATTAAAAATTAAAATCCCTGAAAATAATTGAATTTTGTCGAAGGATTTTGCTATTCATTTATGAAGATATCAAGATAATTGAAATGTTGACATTTTTTTTTAGATTTTTTGAAAGTAATTAAATTTTTCCGAAGAATGTTATTAATTTTGAAAATAAAGGAATTCTTGTGATGAATATTGTTATTTATGAAAATAATTGAATTTTGCAATGATTTTGATTAAAATTCCTGAAAAATTGAAGAATTAATAAAATTCGCGGTAATTTAATAGTTTATGAAGCAAACAAAAAGACAAAAAAATTGAAAAATTCGAAATTTGATTTTGAAATTTCAAAAAATTTGAATTTGAAAAAAATTAAGTTGAATAAAAAATATTTGTTTTGCGCACAATTTTTTTTAAAACTATTCATCGGATATTTTCGTGACAATGAGTATAAAAATTTCGCAATGGTGCCTTATTGGAAAAACATAAAATGCTATAAACTGTACACTCTGGTCTTTTTCTTTTTGTTAACATATTATTTACTTTTATTATTATGTCAGGACAAAATAATAAATGATAAATATTCAAAGGACAAAAAAATGATATTTGAACATTCAGTGTAACAGCAGGATATAATATATTTGTTTTGAAAGACGTGAATAACTTTTCTCGTCTAGAATGCGTTTGCGATTTCACAAAAATGAATGAATATGAAGCATAAATGTGTTCACAAGTAGGTAATAATAATCAGTAGTAAAAACTGTTACGATCAGACAAGTCAATGTGTACATATAGTTGTAGACGTCAAATTTAACGTTTGAAAGTCATCATTAATTTTCATTGAAATTTTTTCTAATAATAATAAGAATTAAAATAATAAAAAAATATAATAATAATAATAATAATAATAATAATAATATCGAAAGTAGCAAAAATAATAATATTATTAATAATAATAATAATAGCAATGAAATTATAATAATAATAATAATAATAATAATAATAATAATAATAATAATAATAATAATAATAATAATAATATCGAAAGTAGCAAAAATAATAATATTATTAATAATAATAATACTATAAATAGTAATAATAAGAAAAGAAGAAGAAAAATATAAATTTACATTTTAATTGCATATTTAAATTCAATTTTTAAACATTTTGTTTAGAGAAGGGAGGGATTTCCATGTTTTTTTTATGTAAAACAATGACGCGTTTTTTAACACTTTCCTCAGCAATAAACTTGTGGTAAATAACTATTTTTTAATCATCAGATAACTATCCGAATGCAATGTACACTATGATTAATTTGAACAATATTTATGTGTTCAAAAGACTCTAATAATTCTTCTATAGCGATTTACAGATAAAAGACAATGTATATTTAATCATTTTTAATAATTATTATAATTTCTCAACTTTTAATTACTCTATAGAAAGTGGAACATTAAAGATGAATAAGGATATATCTGTTTTATCAGAAAAGTCCCATCTTCATTCAAATATATTTTTAAACAAAAGTTCAATATTATCAGTATAAAAATTTTAATTTTTTACTAATTAACTATATTTTAATATTTAATTTAATTTATAGTTTAATTTAAATAATTTTTATTTAATTTTTATTTAATTTTTTCCCATACATAAATAATAAATCTTGTTGGCACTAAAATGATATATAATTTTTAAGATAAAAAAAAATTTTTCTGGTTTATTCTGTCAAAGAATTCTTTTGACGGAAAAGAATAACTTAGTTTCAGAATATTTTTTGACAAAAATCTAACATGAAACAATTTTTTAAAAAAAATATCTTTATATAAAATAAGAAGAAGATTTTACTCTCTGTGCGTTGAATTTAAAGCAATTTTTCAAATTCCAGGTAGTGTTTATAATAAAATTCCAATTACCGTGATTTTTTTTTCTTGAAAATCTGCTTTGAATAATAAGAAATCCGCCCAACGAGAAGAAAAATAAGTGAAGCGCGAGAGACTACATATATTCGTCATATCCGGTAAATCTTAAATTTCAAATATGAACTTAGTATTCTGGCTTTATTTTTTATAATACACGGAATGTATGTTTTAAATTTATAAACCAGGCTTTCTGACTCACGATTAAATTTTTTAATTAAATTTAAATTTAATAATTTAATTTAATAATAATTAATAATAATAATTTAATAATTTAAATTAAATTAAATTACAATTTCCGAGATAAAACTTTGAGATTAAGACTACCAAATGATAACGTCAAAAAATTACAAATAATTTTTACTTAAATCAAATAAATTGTATTTGAATCAATAAATTCAGTATTTGAAGCAAATAACATTTAATTAATTTAAATAAAACATATTTGACTCAAGTAAATATTTATTTGTTAATAGACGCAATTAATCGTTTATTTGAATAAAATAATTTTTTTTACAATTAATTGTAATTATTATTATAATTAATAATAATCGTAATTGTTATTAATAAAATAACTCTTAATCTGTAAGTGCATAACTCAATTGTTTTCAATATAAATAAATTAAAAAATTGAAACAAAATGTTTACTATAGCTAAACAAAAAGAAAATTAATTGACAATCCGAATTATATACAATTAATTTTTATAAATTTATTAAATAAATAAAACGAAGGTAACAGAGCACAACTGACATCTTGAGAATAAAACGAAAACTGTTTACTCATTGAAAATGTACACCTGATGATAAGGAAGAAATTGCCATCAACTTCTATTAATTACAATTTTCGTTAAAATAATTACACAATTGGACGGAATATTATAATTACAATTAATTTAGAATACAACTAATTTAATTAATTTAATTAATTTTTGTTATTCCCCGGAGCAAAAACATAAAGTTTTCATCAAGTTTGCCGCAAGCTTGCAAAACTTACAAGCTGTAAATTAAACCCTTAAGATTTATATTAATTAAAAAAAACCCTTAGTGCCTAATTTTGTCAACAAATAACAAAAGGAATGAAAAATAAGAAAGAAAATAAAACCAGGGCACAAAAGTGTCAGATTAACGCGATATATTTATGTACATACAATGAGTTGAGAACAATTTCTCGAGATATTCTAAGATGACAGGTGTTTTCCGTTACTAATATGCATTTAAGAAAACGTCTAAATATGACTTATTTACAGACGTTCTCTTGCAGCTACTAATTAACCCAAGCAATAATAAAGTTAATAACACTGACAACAATAACACGCGCATTCCATTAATTTTTATGAATATTTATAGATGCACCCATTACACTTTAAATGCCTCACTTTTATTACAATTAATTACAACTTCAAATATGATGTTTCTTTCTAAATCGATATTTATAATAACATTTAGGTCTCCAAAAACGCTAAGTGTAAAAAAAATCTTTCTGCAAAACCCAAAAAATCTTTGCTCTACTTTAAGTCCGCTAATAGTTGAAATGAAAAAATTATTCTTAAAAATTTTAATAATATTCTTCTTAGAAACAAATTATTTTCGAAAATAATGAAATTTTTCGCTGAAATTCAATTATTTTCTATATTTACACTATTTTAATAAAATTTAAAAGAATTCAATTATTTAAAAAGAAATTAATAAAATTCAATTATAATATCATGAATAACAAAATTTTTACAGGACTTCAATTATTTGAAATACAATATTCAAGAAATTTTTTCGAAAGTAATCAATTATTTAAAATTAATTATTAACTGCAAAGCCTGGGTAATGAAAAAAAAAAATTAGTTACCCTCTGCAAATTGTCTTGATTCAAACCCGACATAATTTCTATTACTCAAAGTTCGTATTATTTTTAAGTGCAGGTACATTCATTTTTAATGGATTAAACATAAATAATTACTGCTTTAAAGCAAATAATAAAAACTCGGAAAATGATGAATAGAAAAGATAGGTATGCAAATTGTGTGCGATAATTTTTTTTTCCATCAAATACGAAAAAAAAAGAAGAAAAAAACCCTGAGGAAGCAGAAGATTGCACAGCTGCAACAACTTCTTTTCCTATAAAGTTGCAATGCTTCCAGATAAAATGTCTAGTTCTCCGTAGATAATTATATCAATTGATCGCAGTGAATCACTTTTTCAAGTGAAGAATCCTTTAACCAGGTTTTCCCCAAGATTCCTCAAATAACATTTATTACTCTTCTAATAGGACTCAGACTTGTTTCTTATTTCAGCGCAGATATAATAATGTGGGGAAAAAAACACAGATTGTTTACGGTTTCTCTGCGCTGACAAAATAAATTAATTTTCACTCATCACTCTTGTGTCAATTAAAAAATTTTCTTTTACACTTCTCGATATCGACGACATTCTTTCATAGGATTTAAAATAATACTCTCAATACTAAAATTCGGTCAAAAATGACAATTTTTGACCGAATTTTAGTATTGAGAGTATTATTTTAAATCTCGGTACTAAACTTCAGAAATTGTCCTTTTTGACCGAATTTTATAATTGAGAGTATTATTTAAATATTTATTAAATCTTAAAGTTGATTTAATTTAGGTTTAGGTTTAAAAATAGTATAATTTCTAATAATTTTTGTTCTAAAATAAAAACGGTTTCAGATTTTTTTTCCACTTGCTATGAAGCAATATTTAAATTTTTCGGTAAAACAATTTTGCCACTAGGAACCAAAACAAGATAAATTCTTTAATTTTTCTTCAATAATTGAGGGCTCGGATCGAAGAACCGACGCTTGTAAACGCACAGAACATTGCGAAGCGTCGGTTCTTCGATCCGAACCCTCAATTATTTCCAAAGAACTGATTTTACTTAAAAATTAATTCCATTTGGCAAAAATAATTTATGACGCGTAGTAAAAAAAATTTTAAACAGAGAAAAAAAATTGAACTATAAAAAAAGCCTTTACAACAAAAAAATTATAAATAGAAAAAAAATTGAACTATAAAAAGCCTTTACAAAAAAAAAATTGTAAATAGAAAAAAAATTGAACTATAAAAAGAATTTACAATCACCAAGCAATTGTTTATAGTATTTAATGCTAGAATTAATGCTGGAGTTATAGATGTTATTATAGAAATTTATGATAATGCGCCAACAAGACATTGAAAATCCTCATCATAACCATTTACGATAATCGATTAATGCCTTTTAATATCTTTAAAAGAATGAGAAAACAATTATCTCTCCTTATTTGCAATTCTCGCGCCAAAAAGAACATAAGATTTTCCTATTTGGTCGAATAAAATTTTTTCTCATTTCAATTCCATATATAATGGATGTATAACGATATAACAATTAATAAATTCTAATAAAAAGAGAAATAAAATAACTCACGTGCAGAAGTTTTGCGTGCATCACCTTCACTCTCGTTGTCTTCAATATTTCCTTGAGCGACAGTAACTTCACTTTGATTTGTAGTGTAACCTTCCGGAAACACTGTGGAGACATTCATAGCACTTTTCTTCGTTTGGTGCCCCTTGAACATAAAGAAAAACAGATTTTTTATTTCCAAATTTTCCGAAAACATTTTTCTTCTTTTTCTTATTTTTTACTCTTATTTCTTTATTACTATTCTTTTCTTTGACTCTTTTTTCCCTATTATTTTTTAACTATTATTTTTTTATTATTATTTTCCTTCACTCTTATTTTATTATTATTAATTATTCTTTACTCTTATTTTATTATTATTATTAATTATTCTTTACTCTAATTTTATTGTTACTATAAATTTTCGAATTATCAAACCATTATATAGAATATAGTCAACTACTGCGACTCCTATTGAAAATCAACTACAACTTTGAATAACAATTACTCAGTCAAATTGAAATGATAAGCAGAGAATTAGAAAAAAAAATCGATTGGAAAGCTCGTTAAATTCTGCGCAAAACGACTTAATTACGGTGATTTAGCTTCAAACAATATTCTCCAAATGTTACACATTATTTTTATTTGTTAGATATTATTTATTACGCCTAAAGAAATAAATTTTCTATCACACAAATATTTTAATTTAAAAGAAATTTACTTTGATTAAATAAAAAAATTTTTGAAATTTTCAATTAAAATGCGTACATAATATACAATAAATACCTTCACGATTGACTTGAATCGTTTGATAAATTCTCATCATTGATGTTATTTATTTTTTTCGTAAACACTTTCCTTTTCAAAACACATTTTTTATTTTTTTTTTCAATTTATATTTTATTTACTTATAACAACAACATTGCTTCCGCAATTCCACAATCACTTTTCTCCTAATAATAAAAATAACTTTATACTTATTGTAAAATAAAGAAATAATATTTTTTAGAGAACGTAAAAAATTTAAGAAATAAGGAAAACGAAAGATCTTCTCAAACTGAGGAGAATTTAATTTTTTAATTTAATTTTTAATATTATTTTAAATTGAACTGACAAAATTTAAAATAGCATCAGAAATATAAATAAAAATTCCAATAACAAATAATAATAAATAATAAATTTTATAATAAATGATAATTAAAAAGAAAAAATAATAACAAAAAAATAAATTGTTAATTAATAAGTTTTTCCAATCAAGTTTCTCACCTTGGCGAACAGGGGGTAATTCGGCTGAGTGTTAAAATCAAGAAACTCGCGCCAAAGGTGAAGATATGAGCGCCGTTTCTCAACTGAGGGCGTCATTCGTTCAAATTTTTTAAGAAGCTATATGGCACCCTCTTCAGCCCTTATCCACTGCACACTCCAACTTGCACACAAGACATCTCATCTGAAATTAAAAGAGAAAAAGACTTTTTAAATAAAAAATTAAATAAATATATAATTTTTCTTTTAATAAAAACTATGTATGATGATTTCAATTCAAATAGCGTGACGATTGACTTGAACATTCAACCTTGATAAATTGCCATCAACAATATAAACTAGACATAGACCTCTATTTTCCATTGTTTGTTTTTCTGCATTCATTTATGTTCGCATGACGACAATGCAAGAAGGGGTTGTTTGCAACTCTTTTTTTTTATTTCCACTGAGATCACTTTCTTCTATTATGTGATATCGTCTCTATAATTGGTTTAAACTTTAAAGTGACTTTCACAATGAGATAATAATATTTACAATGGAAATAAATAAACTAGTTTATCGTATTTTGTTTTTATTTTATAAGAGAGGCATTATAATTATAATAAATTAGAAATCATTATTTCAAAAATCAACTTTTTTATTACTACTTATTTATTTCCTCTCTATTCTCTAAATTTGAATTAGTAAAAATGTTTACTAATTTGAATTACCGACTGACTTTTTGCTTTTGAATTAGTAAGTTTTATAAAAGAAATAAGTAAAAATTACTATTTATTAGTAAAATTTACCAATTGTGTACGACTTTTTAGAATTTTTTTTAATTAAATGAATTTGCAAGAAAAAAATTATTACTTTTAAAAATAGTTGAATTCTTGCGATGAATATTGTTATTTATGAAAATAATTGAATTTTGAAAAAAGTTTTATTAAAATGCCTCAAAATAATTGAATTTTCGGGAATAATTTTGTTATAATATTTAGTATTTGTCCGACTTTTCGCTTTTGAATTAGTAAATTTTACTAATAAACTAACAGAAATTACTATTTCTTAGTAAAATTTACTAATTATTGTACGACTTTTTATAATCTTTTAAAATAATTGAATTTCCAAAAAGAAAATTATTACTTTTAAAAATAATTGAATTCTTGTAATGAATATTGTTATTTATGAAAATAATTGAGGGGCTGGATGCTATAATGTGTTACGCGCCATTCACTTAACATGGCGCGTAACACATTATAGCATCCAGCCCCTCAATTGAATTTAAAAAAAAAATATTAAAATGACTCAAAATAATTGAATTTTTCGGAATAATTTTGTTATTTATCTTTAATAATTGAATTCTTTCGAAGAATTACTTGTGTAAATAATAATTGAATTCTTGGGCAGAATTTTATTAAAATCTAAAAGAATAATTGAATTATCAAATAAAAAAATGTAATTAAAATTGTATTTAAAATCATTGATTTCTTTCGAACAATTTTATTAAAATATTTGAAAATAATTGAATTCATGTGAAAAATTCTAATATGAAAATAATTTAATAGTTGCTAAAAATTTTATTAAAATTTTCAAAAATAATTTACATTCCTGCGATGAATTTCATTATTTATAAAAATAATTGAATTATTGCGACGAAATTTATTAAAATATTTAAAAAGAATTGAATTTCTGTGAAAAATTTTGTTATGTTTGAAAATAATTGAATTTTTGCAACGAATTTTATTAAAATTTTTTAAATAATTGAATTTTTGCGAATAATTTTATAAAAACAAACCTTTTTAAATAATTGAATTTTTTAGAAAAATTTTAAGAAAATTGTGTTTTTAATAATTGAATTTCTTAGAAGAATTTTATTTTTTAGTAAAATAATTGAATGTTTGCAATGAATTTTATTTTTTATAAAAATAATTGAACAGTTACAAAGAATTTTATTAAAACTTTCAAATATAATTGAATTCTTTAGAAGAATTTTATTATTTATGAAAATAATTGAATATTTGCGAAAAATTTTAATAAAATGTTTAAAAAGAATTGAATTTCTATGTGAAAAATTTTGTTATTTTTAAAAATAATTGAATTCTTGTGGAAAATTTTATTTGTGAAAAGAATTGAATTAATTAATTGAAAATAGTAAATTAAAAATAATTAAAATTCTTCAATGAGTTTCGCTTTTGAATTAGTAAATTTTACTAATAAACTCAATAAACTAGCAAAAATTCAGTCATATTTATTTATTTTTTGTTTAGTTTGTTTATTATTTTAATTATTAACTTCATTTATTTTACTATTCATATATTATACGATAATTTTTACTTTACAAGTCCATCAAAATTTAAATCATTAAAGAAACATGGGCGCGTCCTTTTCTCGATGAATCTTTTAATGAATCCTGCAAATGAAACATTGTGCTTCGACACGAGACATAAACTTCTTGCAATTTATCGTAAATTTCCTAATTATAATGCCAATTTCAAAGTCATTATGGTCAATAAAACTATCAAAATTACCTCAATTTTCGTTACAGATTTATGTGCCGACAAATACTAATCTAGAAAAGTGACATTAATCTTTGAATCAGTGTTAACTGATTCTTTTAACGAAATTTTGACGCTACGCGAACAATTCGAGAAAATGGTTACCATAGTAACTTACAAGAGTAACAGAGACAGAAATTTTGTCCTACTCTCTTACTCCAATGCGTTACCATAGCAACGAATCAAGAAAGTGGGGACATAACCTCCAAATTATTCAAAGCGCGCGCTTATTTGAAATTCAAAACCAATTTTAGTTTTAACAAATTTTTGCAAACACAGTTTTTCTGCTAATATCAAATTGAGACAAAAAACGAATCCAAAATATTGCGATGCAACGTTTTTGATTCGTTTTTTGTCTCAATTTGATATCCTTTTGAAAAACTGTGAATATAAAGTTTCTTTTTTAGAAAAAAATATAAATTATAAGTTTTAGAGTATTCTCCAAATAATAACAATAAATAATTTTTAACAAATATTCTGAATAATTGACTATACATTTGGAAGAAGTTGAGATTATTTTTTTTTTTTTTATTTTTTTGATAACTTCAAGAAACATGACTAGTTCTGCTTTATATACCAATTAATTGGAGAAAAAAGTTTCGTAATATTGGCTCGATAGTCACGAAACTTGAGGGGGTTTTTGTCTTGAGGACCTTAGCCTGACCTCGACCGAAGGAGCGGCCAGTCATCGACTCAAGATTTCCGGTCATCGTGACCGGAACGACATGCATGAACTTCCTCCTTGAAAAAGCCAAGATCCCACATACGATATAATTTTTAACTGGGTCGATCTCTTCAAAAAGGTGGCAATTGTCCTTGGACTTTGTAATTTAAAAATAATTTCAATTTTCAATTAGAATATTTATACTTTTCTCAAGTGTGTATAAATTTTCCCTTTTTTTAAATGAATTTTTCAAAACGTATGTATATTAATACTGACAACATAAATTAATACTGACAATGAATTTATTACACGAGAAAAAAACATTTTTTTTTTTTTTTTGAAATTAAAGAAAACGAAAAAACGATATTTCTAAATGAAAATAATACTGGAATTTTTATCTCAGACAGAAAAATACGCGTAATGTGTGTGCGAAAATTCACTTCGTGCTTGTAGCAAATAAATTAAATCAGCACCTTGCATTTTAGTCTCTAATTATCGGTTTGCTTTCTTTCGCAAAACGTAAAACCAGACTCACGTGCTCTGAAGAATATATTTGTAATTTTAAATTACGTTAAATGGTACAAATTTCAATTGTACTCTGCTGTAAACCATTTCCGGATGGAAAATATCGTAGTTTTAATAATTTGCATTAGCATTTAATTGTTTATGCTTAAGTAACAATTCCGAATTACATTTTCAAGAAAGAACTACATACTTACTGCAAAAGTACCATTTAAACCGTTTCTTTCTTTCTTTCTTTCTTTCTTTTTTTTCTTTCATTTTTTCTTTCTATTTCCCTTTGAAAAGAATAATTTCCGCCTCTTTTAAAAAATTCTTTTATGATATTATTCTTTTATAATATTTCTTTCTTATTAATCAATCCACAAGTTATGTGTGCATCAAAGGTTAATATTACCGCAAAATGGTGAGCTCGCGTGCAGATAAAGCCGTGACAATTAGTATTCGTGAGTTATCCATTATATGACTAATGTGGAGAAAAAGAATCATTTTCTCATTCCACCAGCAAAGATCGATTTAATTCAATTTAATTTTAAAAGAAGAAAGAATTTCTTTAAATTCCATTTCCTACTTCAGTATAATAAATTTTCATTTCAACCCTCCTTAGGTATCAATTAAAAAAGATTTCTTATCAGAAATTATTTTTCAAATTTCCATAAATATAAAAAGAAATGGATTTTTGATTTATTCAGAATTTAAATATAAATAAAAATAATTTAATTCTTGTGAAGAATTTTATAAAAAATTTTAAATAATTGATTTCTTTCGACTAATTTTATATAAATTCTAATTTACATATAATTAAATTTCTAAGAAATTTTAATTATTCATAAAAAAATTGAATTCTTTCAAAGATTTTTTACAAAAAAATTTTTAAAATAATTGAATTCTGTTTGGAAATTTTATGAAAATAGTAGATATTGAAAATCATTGAATTGCGAAAAGTTTTTAAAAATAATTGAATTTTACAAAGAATTCTATTCAAATTCTTGAGAATAATTAAATTAATACGAACGATTTTATTATAATTTTTTTAAATAATTGAATTTCCAAGAAAAAATGTATTACTTTTAAAAATAATTGAATTCTTGTGATAAATATTCTAATTAATGAAAATAATTGAATTTTGCAAAGAATTTTATTAAAATGACTCAAAATAATTTAATTTTCACGAATAATTTTGTTATTTATCTTTAATAATTGAATTCTTTCGAAGAATTATTTATGTCAATAATTGAATTCTTGGAAAGAATTGAATTAAAATCTAAAAGAATAATTGAATTATTAAATAAAAAAATTTAATTAAAATTGTAATTAAAATCATTGATTTCTTTCGAACAATTTTATTAAAATATTTGAAAATAATTAAATTCGTGTGAAAAATTCTAATATTTTTGTAAATAATTAAATTCTTACAAAGAATTTAAAAAAGATTTTTTTTGTAATAATTGTTTTTTTCGCAGAATTGAAATTTAATTTTTTAAGAAAAATTGCATTTTTGGGCAATTCCTGTAAAATTGTATTAAAAATAATTAAAATCCTGCGATGAATTTTATTATTTATGAAAATAATTGAACAGTTGCAAAGAATTTTATTAAAAATTTCAAAAATAATTTAATTACTTAGAAGAATTTTATTACTTAAAAAATAATTGAATTCTTGCGAAGAATTTTATAAAAATCCCTTTAAATAATAGTTTTTTTCGAAAAATTTTGTTATTTATGAGAATAATTGAATGTTTGTAACGAATTTTATTAAAATTTTTTAAATAATTGAATTTCTGCGAAGAAATTTTTAAAAATCTTTTTAAAAATATTGATTTTTTTAGAAAAATTTTAAGAAAATTGTGTTTTTAATAATTGAATTCTTGCAAAAAATTTTATTTTTTAATAAAATAATTAAATGTTTGAAACGAATTTTATTTTTTATGAAAATAATTGAACAGTGGCAAAGAATTTTATTAAAATTTTCAAAAATAATTGAATTTCTTAGAAGAATTTTATTATTTATATAAATAATTTAATTATTGCGAAGAAATTCATTGAAATGTTTAAAAAGAATTGGATTTCTGTGAAAATTTTGTCAATTTTGAAAATAATTGAATTCTTCATAAAAATTTTATAAACATTGTTTTAAATAATTAATTTTTTCCAAGTACAATAAATATTATGAAAATTTTATTTTAAATATAATTGAATGCTTGTGGAAATTTTTATTTGTGAAAATAATTGATTTTTTCGATTATTTAATTAAAAATAGTAATAAAAATAATTGAAATTCTTCGATGAGTTTAATTATTTATGAAAATAATTTATTTCTTGCTTATAGAATTTAAAAAAAAAATTTTTAAAGCTGAATTATTATGAAAAATGTTATATTAGTGAAAGTAATTGAATTATTGTGAAGATCTGTATAAAAATTTTTGTTAAATAATTGATTTTTTCGTAATTTATTCGAATATTTCTTGTATATTTGCATTCAAAAATTAATGTAAAATTTAACGTAAAATTTGCTTTGATTTTCACTTTATGTAATTTCGCAATTCGCTTTTTGTCTCAATTTGATATCCTTAGAAAAACTGTAAATTCACTGTTTTTTTGAACTAATTAATTTCGGTTAATTTTTTCAAATTTTAACTTTAATTTCGTTTAATTTTTTTAAATTTTAACTTTAATTTCCTTTAATAAAGAGAAAATGTGACAAAAGTAAAGATAAAAAAAGTGCTACCTATACCACAAGAGAACATTATCACCTCTCGTCTCTTAAAATGTGACTAAGCAATTAAAATACAAGGTACGAAAATCATCTCAAATATTGAGAGAAAAAATATTATCATAACTTATAATTTACGACAGTAGCATCACTAAAATGAAAGATAAACATTGTCTAATCAGTATTTTTTCTAGACCTTCTTCACTGGTTTAGCATAATTTAATGATAGATGGTAAATGTTAGAAGTACGCTTATAAATGCGCATCGCACAGACATGGAAGAGATTAGGGTTGAATTTGATGTGAAGCAACTGTTTTTAAATGACAGTTTATGATATACAGAACAGTTTAACTTTAAATTCAATGTTATTCTGCATAACGAATTCTACGAATTTTCTATAATAATATAATGTTGTTAAACGTGCATTTGCGATCTTATCTCAAAATGATGTGCGAAAAACAGGAAGAAGCCTCTTGTGCTAAACGGAATTAATAGTTTCGATATCTGAAAAGTATCTTTAAAGATACTTTAGAGATTTTATTATCTATATAATAGTTATTAAAGAAGAGATTTTTTTTATATTTAAAGTACGATTTTACAGCAAAAAAACAAATTTTGTTCATTGAGTAAAAGGCTTTTAAACTGTTTATTTTTTGGACAACGTTTAAATATACGGACTCATAAAAAAAAGTTTTGTTTTCAGACAACAAAACATTAAATGCATTGTTTCAAAATTTTCTATTAACAGTTATGAACCTTTTCGTGCCATGAGAAAGTAACAATCAAAAAAATATTCTTCGAAAACAACTCGAATCATTTCTCAGACTGATTAACATTGAAAAGTGTACCTTTATAGAAATATTACAATCTTTATTATCCCGCGGAGCAATGATAACAGTAAAAGATTTTCTTTTTTGTAAGAATAAAAGTGTTGTCTGACGTTTTTAAAACTGGTTCATCGTTTTTTTCTTCTTTTTGTACAAGTCTCTTTGTGGCATTGTGTGCATCAGGAGGAGACACGCTACCAGGTACCAGTGAGCATTGCCAAGGTCTAACTTTGTAGATACGGTTTGTGCACCGTTAAATTTACAAGCAAACGTTGGTATACACACCGCACACCAATTCCTATTTACTCCCCGGTGTGTTTGTGTGTGTGTATTCTCCTGTTGCACAATTCTGAAAAATCAGCCTTTACCAGATATAATTATTCTGGCTTTCGCACTAAAACTTATTCCAAGTGCAACCTGCTCTCTCACGGGTCGTACGTTATTTCTCGATTTCTGCTCTCTTGGCATGGCGGAAGTCCCGTTAACAAACAGGCGTACTTCCTGCTTCCATTCGGTTTTACGAGAGTCATTTTGCTTTTTTCCATTTCTCCTCTGTTCTTGAAACTTTCAACACAACAATTATCAACTGCTCACACTAATCTAGTGGAAAATAAAAATATTTTCGGGTAATTTCAGTCATACCTTGAGCAAGACTGAATAAGGACCAAAAAAAACTCTTTTTATAAAAATTCTTTTATAAAAAAGGGTTCCTTACAAAAAACTATCCACTACCAAAAATCCACTACAACAACAAAGGAACTAAAAAAACTCGAAAAAAATGAGAGAAAGTTTATCAAATAAACAAATTAGATGAAATTTGTATAATACACAAGGAAATTATGCCTTTGAAACGAGCTTTGAAGATAATAGCATCTAATAGTGATGAGCCGTAAGTAATTGATGTTAAGCGACATGTTTCATGAATGAAAACATAATTAATGTCTTTGAAATCGCATTTATTATGACTATGTCATAAGCCACACCTCCACACGTTGACTTATGTCACTTCATGTGTCGCTTCTGACATTTAAATTAACACACTGAATTGTTATTTACTGTTTCATTTATTCCAAGAGTTTGTAAATTTATGAAGATACTTCTAATCGATCGAGACAATGTATCTCAATGTGTATAACAATGGAATTAATAAAACTAATATCAGTAACAAACACTGAATTTATTCAGAACATTATTCTAATTATTCATTTATTTAAACGAACCAGCAAAGAAAAGTTAATTATTTATCAATTTGCCTATATCTACTATTGTAAGTTCCAACAATAAAGAATAATAAATTACTTTAAAAATTTCAGTTCAAACTAATTATATACCTATTCAGGCTAATAAACAATAATTACGTTGTTAGTAAAAATTCGTTCAATTATAGTCCATTGTTTATTTAAAATGCAACAAATTGAAACATATTGTTTATTTTAGGTATGAACCCAAAAATTGTCTCTAAGACAAATGTATTAATTTCTCGAGTGATTTCTAAACAATAAATAATTTCCAAGTTAGTATTAGTAATATTCAGATTTAGACGATGATCAGGAAGCATCGAATTACTATTGAATTATTATTATTGTTGTTCCTAAACATTCCTAGGTAATCT
Organism: Leptopilina heterotoma; assembly: GCF_015476425.1. Classification (NCBI taxonomy): domain Eukaryota; kingdom Metazoa; phylum Arthropoda; class Insecta; order Hymenoptera; family Figitidae; genus Leptopilina; species Leptopilina heterotoma. The sequence continues at coordinate 1,132,915 of NW_025110937.1, read as the reverse complement.
ATCAAAGGAATATGAATAGTTGAGAAATTATTGTAGATTAAATGTTATTAGAGGCGATATTTGCAAAGGATTTACATAAATATTGAATCAGCATTTTATTTATGAAAACATTCTCACAGAACAATTAAATTCTTAATACAACAAAATAAATTTTTTTAATTCTATACTAACGATTCGATAGTCAAAAGTAAATTTTTTTTTAGAAAACCAGTAAAGAAATAGATTAAAAACGAATATAGTAGAAATAGAATAGAATAGCAGAAAAAAGTTAAAATAAAAGAGAACAGAAAATAAAAAAATAGAAAAATAGAAAAATGGAAGAAAACAGAAAATAAAAAAATAGAAAATAGAAAAATGGAAGTAAACAATAGAAAATAGAAAAAATAGAAGAAAACAGTTCAAAATAGCAAAAATAGAATAGAACAGTAGAAAATAAAAACAGAACAAAACGAATAAAGCAGCAAATGAAGAAAACCATCTGATTTATTTAATAAATTAAATATAAAACGACATCGCACTTAAATTGAAATGTATATATTTTTTATGGACTTCTGATAACATAATCGTGATACAAATCGCAACAACTTACGATGAAGTGGGTATGTGTACCGTTAAAATTGGCATTTCTCCTCCGAAAATTTATTTCCCATTGTCATACTATACACATGTACTTATATATTGTTATGGAATTCTCGTGAGTGTTTACCATTCCTTTTCACGCTTCATTACGCGTTAAATGCATATAGGAATATATACTGAGAAAGAACCGTTTAAATTTAATATCTGAGAAAATCGCAATTATTTGAGAGTTTTAGCATCATTAGCGAAACAGAACTATCATATTTGTCCTAATAAATGTCCAATAATCATTTAGATACAAATTAATTAATTTATTATAATTAATTAAAGAAATAAAAAAGATTATTGTATTTTAAGATACGAGACTAGTTTTATGGTTTTAACATTTAACTGTTTTAATGGTTTCAATATTTTCATGTTTTTAATTAACTTTACAAAAAGATCAACTTGTATAAAAATGGAGTATTCAGAAATCTTAATTTATGAAGAACGTGAAATTCTGACCCAAATTTGGTAATTAAATTCTTGAGAATTTTTGAGTACACAGCATAAAATAGTAATTAAGTTTTAGCTCATAACTGTACTCGAGTTAATTGTTCTATTTCGACGGTAACACTAAAAACACCGTTTTCTTTAAAATTGTATATCCCTAAAAGATCAGAAGATGCAGAAGATGAAAAATTATTTTTTGAGCGAACTTTATCTTCTGCTTACTAACAATTGTTAGTCAAACAATGTTTTCCTGGTCCTAACTTATTACTAGAACAATTCCAATTAATAACTGGGTCATCAAAATTAATTTAATTCACAATTCATAAAAAGTAACCACAGCCGCTAATCAGCAGAAGATGAAAAAATATTTTTTGATCAAACTTTGACTCCTGCTTAATAACAATTTCTTAGTACAAAAATTATTTACTGGTCCTAACTTGTTACTAGAACAATTCGAATAATTATCTGAGTCATCAAAATTAATTTAATTCACACTAAGGGAGTTTTTTTTTAAATTGTTGCTGCATTTTTGAAACAGCATTAAATATTTTTAAAAATCGGTAGTTTTCAAGAAAATACTAAAGAAAGTTTTTAAAAATCATTGGTTTTCAAGAAAACACTAAAGAAAGTTTTTAAAAATCGTTAGTTTTCGAAAAAACATTAAAGAAAGTTTTTAAAAATCGTTGGTTTTCGAGAAAACAGTAAAGAAAGTTTCTAGGAAAGATTTTAAAAAAATGTTTGCTATGTTGCACCGTCATAGTAAAAGCAAAGTTATTCTCTCGCCTAAACAATGCAACGAATATTTTTTTATGAATCGAATAAACCGAAACCGATCTCTATAATAGAATTTCACGAGGGAGATTTTCATTCGCGATCTAATCCCAGCTTCCCTCCATGTCCGCACGATTCTTTGTCGTTATTCATCCGACAGAAAGATCTTACAGGGGGATAATAAGGTTCGTGTGCAAGCACCTGGACTTTCTTGTGCGATGTTGTTGTTGTTATACATTTGTTGAGTCTTAGTTTCTGGTGCTGAAGATATATCCCTTCTCCCGTTACTAGAAGTAAAGCTACTTCAGTCCTCAGTTCCAGAACAGACGCTGCCTGCCAGATACCTATATGAGATTGGCAAGCTCTATAGTAAAACCCAGTTGTCGTTCAGAATCGTCGACGTTGAGGCTTCTCGCCTCTTTCGTTTAATTCACCAACTTCCATACAGTTTCACCCCCATTTTTTTTAAGGTGATTAGTTTGTTTTTGATAAATTTTAAATACAGACAAGATTTAAAAAAAGAAAACCATTTTTTTCGTTCGTTTCGTGCAAGTGTGCATATTATCCAATTGTTTTTAAGACAGGAGACAAGAAATCCTTCTGCGAATTTCTCAGATCTTCAAGAGTAAGTACCATTTTTTGTTCCCCCTTGTTGTGAGGTGAATGTACCTCTAGAATTATTACGAAGAAGGGCAGAGTACCTACAGCTCTCTTTGTTTTTATAAACTTCTCGCGAGAAATTAAAGAAAATTATTTCTTTCTTCGAATCAAATCATAATAATTATAATAAACAAATAAATAATTATAATAATAATAATTATAATACACAAATAAATAATTATAATTATAATAAACAAATAAATAATTATAATCATAATAATTAATAAATATTATTATACTATCCTCCAAAGACTCCTAATTTTGCATTTTTTATTTTCTTTTTCTAAATCTTGACTAAGAAATTAAAACAAAACCACCGTATTTTGTTCCATTTTTAATTCTTTGAAGGCCAACATTCTTTTAATTCAAAATTGAAAATCTTATTTTGAAAACACGTGTTTTAAAGGCGAATTTTACTATGGTCTAAGTTTAGAAATAAAAAGTTCCAAACAAAATATTTTTTTTTTTCATGAAAAACGGAGGAATTTACAATTATGATAAACTTCCCAATATTAACAATGATAAGAGAATTATTATTATTATTCACTTTACAACCAAGGATAATTTTTTAAGGACGGTGCAACAACATGTGATTATATTTGATAAGAAAAGAATCGTCGGTTAAATTTTTAAAAAATACGCAGTAAATGTGTTGCATTTAAAAATGGTATTATAAATTATCTATTTTATAAACTTAAATGAGTTCTTTTTATTAAAAACAATTTATTATTGTATCGCTGTTATTTTATCATTATCATTTTTTATTTTCATCATTATTGTACTAAAAAGAAAATTTATTTGTCTGCAATAACCGATTTTTGTTTAAAGAAAAAAGAAGTAAGAAAATAACTAATAGTTTATTTGCAACAAATAAATTTTGTTACTTAGTACAACTCGAGGTACAACTAGTGATCGAAAATTTTTTGGTTTCACGAAAGAACCACCAGGAAAAAAATGTAATGAAGTAATTAATCCTGTATTGAGATTCTATTATAAAGATTAATTAACAAGTACACCAATCATGGTAAAAAAAATATGAACATGTTGGCACATCGTAATTGGCACTATTGAACTCAATTTTGCAAGGTCATGTTTCTCTTCTGTACTCAAGGTCAAGATTAATTAAACCTCAAACTATTTAATAATGATTCACATGTGTACGAATAGTTTTTTTCTCTTTTAATTTCTATTTGTCTGCGTATGGTGCGTGTGTAATCATTTATGGAAATTTATTGTATTGGTTTAGCCATTTTTTCAATTTTTTTTTTTTTTTTTTTTGCTATAAAAAACATGCAATTGTCCCAACATTAAATACTTTATGTCTTAGCAAACAAATTACCACTAAATTATTACATAAAAATAATTTCAAAAAACTCGTCTCTATTAAAAGATAAAATTGATGCAAACAAGTTAATAAAGAAATGATTGCTTAATTCGCATTGAAACTGAATGTAAATACAAGTAAATGTAATAATTTTATTGCATTTATTTTTATTTATTTATTTATTATTTATTATGTATTATTTATTTATTATGTATAATTCATGCCTTTCAGCTTTGAACGGATTGTATTTATTTATTATTTATTAACAATTATTATTTATTTATTCAAAAGTAAGTTAAAAAATGAAAGCAAATAGGTATAAAAATTAGAATCTAGTTTAAAAAATAGTTCTAATTAAAAATGAAAACCTAGTTACAAAATATTTCGAATTAAAACTAAAACTTAGTTGAAAAAAATAGAAAAAAAATAAATTTTTGTTACAAAAAAGAATAGCGTAAAGAACAACATTTTTAAATCAAAAAAGTTTTAATTAAAAATTGAAACCTAATTAAGAGCAAATAAAAATACTTCCTCTAAGAAAAAACCAAAAAAAATTCTAAAAGTAAATTAAAGAAATTAACATTTTTTAATTCATTATAAATTGATTTTAAAAAATTGATAGGTAGAGTCATTATAGAAATATGGATTATACTCTACATTAGAAGATATATCACGACTGCACCCTTTCTTTTACACTAATTGGACTTTTTCTTATATATATTAAAGTTATTAAATTCCACTAATACCAAACTCACAATTATTATTGTATAATGTCAATTAGTTAATTAATCAAAATCATTCTTTATAAACCCTAACATTCAGAAAAATGAAAAAGAACCTATTTCATTTTCTATAATGTAGAATAATTTTCTCAAGTTTAAATAATTGAAAAATTATAAATTTTTTCGGAAAATCTAAAAAGTTGCACTCAACAATTTTAATTGCGGTAAAGACATAATTCAGTTAATTGGTACGTATGGCACTTTTTAGTCTTTGAAAATAAAGGCACTGTCAATATTTGTCTTTGACTTGTATGTCGTAAAGAAATGTTATAAACGACAATTCGCACCTTCAGTATCTTTTCAGAACGAATAAATGCAAAAAGAATTTAATTTTTTAAAAATTATCTAACAAATTTTTTTTCATTAATTTCTTATTATTGAACTCAATTAATTTACAAAAAAAAAAATTAAATTCAACTTTAAAATAATTAAAACTATTAATTTATTCGTTTCAATTAATTTCTATTAATATAGATGATTTTATTAATTTCTAGTATTAACTTATAATTCATAAGAATTGTTAATAAATAGTTAATTTTCTTGAATATTAAAATTTTCAAATATTTAAAATTTATGTAATACTAAATAAATAAATAAATAAAAACAGTTTTGAACATTTTCAATGTTTCTTGAAAACGTGTAATGCTTAAAATATTTTCAAAATGACAGCCATTATTTATTGTAAAATTATAAATTTTCCTCACAAGTAAACAAGAATTTTTTTCTATTCCTGAAATGCCCTGTTTGCACAGTTGCGAATGGGAATTTGTTACATATTCCATATAATGTTGAATAAAACAAAAGAATGATATGAATCTTTCATCACTTCTATTTTTCAACAAATATATAATTATTTCTCTCATAGAAAAAAGAATTTATAAAATTTATAAATTTTATAAATTTTCCAGAATTTATCAAAAACAGAAGTTCTTACTTCAAAACTAAACTATTTTTAATGCAAAATTTCTACTTTTTGAAAATGTTCTTCTTAACGCTATTCTTATTTTTTGTATCAATTATTACCATTACAAAATTATTTAAAAACATTTTTTTTTAATTACTTAAAATAATAATAAACAATGTGAGAATTGTGGATATTTTTTCGAATTTCTTAATAGCTCAGAAACAATAAAGGAAATGAATCTCTCTTCTGTTTTTTGCTGAGTAACAAAACCGTAACGAAACAGGAATTGTCAGGGACTTCTTACAATATATACTGTATCAAATAGTAATCCTCAGTATTTAAAAATTTTATCTTTATATTATGTAAGAAAAAGAATATATGTAAAAAAGTGACACGATCTGCAATTTAACTTTACGAAAAGATCATAAAATTTTTAGTTCAAATTACATCATAAAAATGCGATTTTAAGAAAAAACTTTCGAAAATTCTTTGTTTTACATTCTGAGGTATTTCTTCGATTGGAATTAAAATTGAGTAATCAAATAGTACAATAAATAAATAAACTAAATAAATCCAAACGAATAAACTAAATATATAAGTAAATCAGTATATAAATTAATTATTTTTAACTAATTAAAATTTAGAGAACATTATAAATATCTAAAAAAAATTTATAAATTTTATAAATATCAATAAAAAAGCGATTTTTTAAAAACAAATTTAAATAATAAAATTTTTTTTAATTTGGTGAAAAAATTCACGACTATTTTACAGTTTTCCCTAATTTCCTGGTTAGTAGACACCCTTGAAATTTACGATTTGGTTCTAAAGTGGAATTCGACATAAAACTGTCATATTTTCATTATTTCATTTTTCTTCTACAGTCATATTTCTAATTCAATATTCATTTCCATGACAATTTCGAATTTAAATCACGATCAACATAGTTCCATAATATGTAACTTTAGTCCCTATCTGAAAATAAAATATTCGTTTTACTCTCTTTTTGGTAAATGATTGCATGTGCAAAAGCACCGTAACACGACGTGTTATCTCAGCAGGCATTCAATATAAAATTCATTGAAGGAGTTTACTCAAAAAAAAAAAAAAAAAAAAAAAAGTAGCTCAGACATACAACCGGTTAACCATTTGCGGTCTTGCTCTTGAGAACCGTTTACAAAACTAGCTACTTTATAACCACACGCACGCGTATAAATGTAAGTACTATTCATATATCTGTGACTGATAGTGGTATAAACCCCAGTAGTGAATTTACACTCCGCGCCAGGTTAAAATTGCGAAAACATGACCGCGCGCATTGAATATTTAGAAGTGTATTCACTCGACCAACGACAACCATAATAAGACATCAGAAACATCCAAGTGCTATTATTTTCGTTCCCTGGAAAAGTGGAACGATTCGATTACTGGTCCAACCGGCCATTCGCGACCCCGAAGCCAATTGGAATCCCATATTAAGAGAGTTTAGAGGAAAGGAAAAAGAACGTGATTGATGGGAGAGAATTCAGTGTGTCTTTTCATTTTTCCTATTATGGCTAATGATCATGTGCTCTGACATGGTGTTAAACTCTCAAGTTTTAATCAAGATATTTTTCAAACTAAGGAGCAAAAATTTTGTCCGCAATCTTTCGTTTGTACTCAATAACAACTAAATGTTTATCGACTAAATAACAACTAAATATTTATCAACTAAATAACAACTAAATAAATATTTGTCTCACTAAACAAAGTATTTCTGCGAATATCAAATTGAGACAAAAAATGTAGCAAAACGTTGAGAAGCAATTGACACAAATTAAACAAATAATCCTCTTCTCGATCCGCAATAAAAATAAGAAGAAGAAGAAAGAACGAAATCGAAACAAAAAGCAAAATTTTTTTCCTATTCTCAAATAGAATAATTACGTAATATATATTGTTAATAACGAGTAAAGATACCGGATCGTAAATCTTCACGGACATTGTAAAAGTCGGCATTATTTTACGAAAGGCTAATTTATTGATCAATTTTCGCGCCATAAGAAGAAATAAAATTATATCTACTATAAAAAATTCTAAATAGCATAATTTGAATGCATCCGAGAATCCTAAGACAAACATTGTGGAAAATTTACAAGACAAATAGAATTTTCAGTGAATTAGATAAATAATAGAAAAATTTGTCAAGCATAAGTATAAATTTTGCCAACTTTTGGTACAAATTCTGGTTAAAATATATAACAAGACTCGTGGGCTGAAAATACACAAAGTGACACATTAATGTGTCAACCAGAATAGACATCCAAAACAATGCAAAAATCTTTCTGCTAAGTGCTATACTATACCAACTAAACGACAAGTGTGTAAGAAACGCTTCATCAATTTCTGTTCCGAAGAATAAATTTCCAACTATGTATAAATAATGATACTAAATTATGTTTTTTTTCAAAATTAAATTTTAATCGCAATTTTACGCTACTATCATACAAAAAGTTAATTACAAAAATCTTAATTAAATATTAATTAAAATGTTAACTTAACCCCTTGACTGCCATGGCAAAGAATTTGTCCGACAAATCTTTGCCATGGCAGTTAAGGGATTAATAAAGTTTCTAAATGTAGAATTTGTTTTTAATTATTTATTTTTAACTCTCTAGATTTCGAATTTATTAAAAATAACTAATTTGATAGTAACAGAATACCTTAAAATGATTTACTTCTTAGGTCCCTTTCTTAGAAATATACGTCACATTTTATAAATACATAAATTTATAAATATAAAGTATATAAATTCTATATACAAATAAAGTACCTACAAATTGCATAAATTACGAATAAAAAATTATGAAATTGTGTGTAAAATAATAAAAAAAAAATACACAAATGACAGAAAGTCTTTAAAAGTTAATTGCGTTTGCTTCGCACGCAAAGGAAGCACGGAAACTTGAATTGCGTGTGACATCATCTCAAGAAATGATCATCTCAGCACAACCCCACGCTTATTTCTACTATAAACTTGAAATGTATATGTGGCTCGATATTCTTTTTCCTAATATTATTCGGTATTGACAAATCGTCTCAAGAATTTTTCACTCGATGAGAAGTCATTTCATTCTAAGCATCATCGCTATTTTAAAAAAAAAATCTTCCGGAAATATTAAATTCAAATTCAATTTCACAACTTTTCATATAGTTTCCGAAAAATTCATAAGTAATGTGTGTCACAACAATTTCAGAAAATAGACATAAAAAGAATTTTCTACCATCGATAAAATTAGAATAGTAGTAATATAGTTATCGAAAAATTAAATTTGACGATTAAAAAATTACCTAAAAATTTTTTAAAATACTAATTTTTTTCCTAATTTCTAAATTAAATTATTCACACTTGAATAATTTTTGTTCAATAAATAATTATACTTGTTTACTTTTTCCACAGAAATTAATATTTTAAACAATTTTAATACAAAAGCTTTTTGCAATTTAACTATTTCTAAAAATTCATGTACTATCATTTAATGTTCAATTATCTAAAATTTTAACTAAAATTCATTTTTAAATCAATTTATTCTTATAAGAAAGTTCTGCAAGAATTCAATTATTTAAATACAAAAACAAATAATTGATGAATAATTGAATATTTCTTAAAATTGAATACTTATAAAGAATTTTATCAAAGTTTTTGAAAATAATTGAATTCTTTCGAAGAATTTTAATAAAACTTTTGAAAATAATTGCCACATTTTTCGAGAAATTCATTTAAAATTGTATTAAAAATAATTAAAATCGTGTGAAAAATTTTATTATTTATTAAAATAATTGAATTGTTGCAGACGAATGTTATTTTTTTTTAATAATTGAATTCTTGTGAAAAATTTTATTATTTATGAAAATAATTGAATTCTCTAGTAGTCGAATTTTATTACTTTTTTTTTAAATAATTGACTTTTTAAAATAATTTTATAAAAATTTGAGAGAATAATTCAATTATTATTTCGAATATTTTAATTCAAATTGTAGTAAAAATAATGGAATTCTTGACATGAATTTTATTATTTATCAAAGTAATTTAATTCTTATAAACAAAAATTATTAAAATTTTAGAAAATAATTTATTTCTTTCAAAGAATTTTATTAAAATATTTTAAATAATTGATTTTTTTTCGAAAAATTTTCCTGAAAATTGTATTAAAAATAATTGAAATCCTGTGAAAAAATTTAATTATTTATGAAAATAATTGAATTCTTGAGAAGAATTTTATTAACATTTTTTGAAATAATTGAATTTTTTTAAATCAATTATATAACATTTATAAGAATAACTCAATTATTTTTAATAATTTGATTAAAATTCTTCTCAAGTATTCAATTATTTTTAATAATTTGGTTAAAATTCTTCTCAAGTATTCAATTATTTTTAATAATTTGGTTAAAATTCTTCTCAAGTATTCAATTATCTTCAATTTTGAAATGAATTTCTCGAAAAATGTAATTATTTGTAGAAACAATTGAATTCTTGGAATGAATTTTATTATTTCTGATAAATACAATTTAATCTTTATAAACAAATTTTTATCAAAATGTTTGAAATTAGTTCATTTCTTTCAAAGAATTTTATCCAAAAAATATAAATAATTGATTTCCTACGAGAAATTTTCTTGGAAATTGATATTTTAAATAATTTAATTCCTTCGAAAATTTTATTATTAATGATATTAATTGAATTCTTCAAAGAATTTTATTAAATTTTTTTTAAATAATTGAATTCTTTTGAGAAATATTAAAATAGTAGATATTGAAAATAATTGAATTTCAGCGAAAAATTTCTATTATCTATTTGTGAAAATAATTGAATTCTTGGGAAAATTATTATCTTAGAATTTTTGAAAATAATTGAATTCTCAAAAATTTCAATGAAAAATCTTCAAGTTTAAATTTATAATTGTTTCAAAAAATTTTATAAAAATTTGTTTAATTGTTTCTAAGAAGAATTTTATTAAAATTTATGAGAATAATTTTTTCATTTCAATTATTAGCGGATTTAAAAGCAGTGCAAATTTTCAACAAAGAAAAGTAGCTTTTAGTGTCACAAATGTAAAAAAAGTATCAAAATAGTAGCAAATTGTAAAAAAGTATTAAATGGTAGGTTTTAGTAGATAAGTACGAAGCCTGCGCAAAGAAAAAGAGAAATAAGTCACGAAAGTAATTTTTTTATCCTTAACAGTGTTTACAGTTTGCGAAACAAATTGATCCTTTCGACACGCACCTAATTTGTTGAAAAGTCTGTTTACATTTATAATTTGATACAGTTACGATAAATCATATAGTAATTTTCACCGTTTTGATTCGCGATTTGCATATTAGATTTTATCTCAAGTGATGCAGGAGAGAATGTTTCTGCGATATATACACGTATATACATTTTAAGTATAAATCTTCAGGAAGAGGTTTCAAGAGGAAGATAAGAACGCCCGTCTCGATAAACCCGTCGACCCACATTCGCGCATGATTCTATGTTTATAATTGTGTATAAATGTATATTCGAGTTGCATCCCGCCAGTCGTGCTAATTGTAAAATGAAATGATGAAAAACTCAATGCGTGGGTGACATTAATTAGTGACCGAGACAAGCGAGACTGATTATCAAAATAATCAAGATTTCCTCTAATATATCCCAAATGGAAACATTGGCTCCATGCCAATTGCCTTATTATCGACGATAAACATTTTGTGTTACTTAGAAACACTAAATAAATACTGAACAAAATTTCATTCTAATTTTATTTTTTGCCTATTTTTTCTGCCTTCTATTCATTTTATAATTTCTTTCAATTTTATTTTTCCAAAAAATGTTTCAAAACATGTTTAAAAAAATGTTTCATTTTGTTTTGTTTCAAGTGAAAAATGTAAAGTTGACAACTAAAAATAGTTTCGTCAATTATAATAATAATTAATAATTGTTACAATAACTCACGTTTAGATGTTTTATAATCAGCTTCGCGCCGACTTTTAGGTAATTCTCCAGATACATCGTCCTTTTGTTAGTCCTTTCCTTTTATTTTCTGAAAAGAAGACAAAAAAGTGTGAAAATTTTCGAAAATTGATGAGAGTAAAAATTTATTACAAGTTAGCGAAATTATTTGAGTAATTAAATTCTTATTACTGTACATTAACGTATTTATCCGTTTATTTATCATGGAAAGAAAACTAATTCCACTTTTGTGGAGCCGAAAAAGTTTTTTTTTGTCAACAATCATCAAGTGAAAGAAAAGTGAGGTTAGGTTCATGACTTGACGCTAAGAATTGAACTTTTAGATAAACACTTCGACCGATAATAATTTCGAGTAATCCCAAGCACTACTGGCACATTTTTAACACAAATTTGTCGAAAATAAAATATTTAACTCGGAGAATTCAGAAAACTAAACGTTCTAAACAACGTAAGATCGTTGATGAGCAAAATACAAGCAAAACTATGTAATGCAAAGCTGAGCAGACGAAAAGTACAACAACCTTCAATTTTCACCTCAGAGATGGCGCGCGCGTAGCAATTTTTAGTATTCTCTACTTTTTCTACTATTTTTTTTTACAAATCGAATATTTAGAACATTTAGAGATCCAAATATTCTTTGTACTCGAAAGAAAAGTAATCTTACCTTTTGTGTACTGGTGACAACAAATTTTTCTCGTGGCAACAATAAAATAACTGCGCGACAAGGAAAGTGAGGTTAGGTTCGCTAAGAATCGAACTTTTAGAGAAATACTTCGTCTAATGAGATTTCGACCATATCTATCAGTATTTTCAGCACTAGTGATACATTTAGAACATAAATTTGTTCAAAGTAACATTAATTCTATTAATTTAGTACTGAAAACAACAAAAATAATGTAAGAACTTCAAGTACGAGACACAGTCGCTCAAAACATATACAATACTGCGCATGCGCCAAAGTGTAAAGATGGCGCTAGTTTAGCTTAGCCATTTATAGTACCATTTTTTACCATTAAAAACTGTCAGAAAGTGTTTTTTAAAGTCGAAATATACTATTTATAGGTTCTAAAAAACTGTTTCATCGATATAATATAAAAATTAATAAAAAAAAGGTCGAAGAGACAAGGAAATTAAATTGTGATTGATATTGTTTCCTATTTGAAGATTGTGTTATAGAAAAACAATATCGAATAATAAATAACATATCTTTGTAATTGACATTCCAGTTCCGGATCTAAGTTTCTGAGGTTTCTGATTTTAAAATACAATGAAAAAAAAGAATTCTATAATATAGTAATTTTATCTGTCTTGACCTTGGACAGGACTCTAGATAATCTGCCATGTGTGACAGACAATCATCATCACACACACGTAGTAGTAATAATAATAATAATGTCAACCTGTCGGGAGTCTGTTTTGTTTCTGCGGGGCAAAACTCATAACGTTTCTAAACGCGTCCTCGATCTAAATTCATGACGCAAATCGACGGAACTGCTAAACGGCAGCAGCGTTGGTTCGTTGTCTCCTTTTTAAGTGGGTGGCTAAATTAATATTTATGTCAGATCCACTATTACATCTTGTAATATCTTCTTTTCTCCAAACTAAATCTTTCACTCGAGAGAAAATTGTTTTATTTACATAACGATTTTTTACGTGTTAATTTTCTTTTCACCTGAAGGGAAAAATGATCTGATTTGTATACATTTCGATCAAGTTTTATTTGGTTTTTGTTAAATTTTACTAAAATGGGGGTATTTTTAGTTTAAAAAAAACTTGACATTGATTTTTAAAAATAACAAAAGATGAAATGAGACAATTTCAATGCTGTCACATGGCAATTATTTTGATTACTGTCAAATTTGACTGCGAGGCAACAAGAAAAGAATATAATTGAAATAGAAGGGAAATTATAATTGTAAAACGTAATTTGATTTTATATCTATACGTGATATATTATTTTAATAATGAAATTCTTTTTTCTTGTTTAGATGGCAAGTTTGAGGAATGCTCTCGGAGCTCATGAGCTTACGGACAAGAAGAGTGGATTATATCGAGCATTATTTGCCGAATTCTTGGGAACGTTACTTCTCAATTTCTTCGGATGTGGTGCAGTTATGACTGACAATGTAGTGGCAATAAGTTTGGCTTTTGGAATTGCAGTCGCCGGAATTGTTCAGGCTATTGGTCACGTGTCCGGAGGTCACATTAATCCTGCAGTCACGTTTGGAATGTTGGCAATTGGAAAGGTAACATTAAAATTGAAAAATTGTCAAAAAATTAAAATTAAAAAATGCCAAAAAAATAAAATTGAAAAATGTCAAAAAATTAACATTGTAAAGCAAAAAGTAAACAAAGGCAAAAAAACTAGAAAAGGATTAAAAATACAAGAATTAAGAGAAGGTATAGAGTAAAAAAATAAAAATCTAGAAATACGATTTAAAAATACAATGTAATTTAAAAAAAATCTTCTAACTAGAACAATTTTTCTCCAGGTGCCGGTGATACGAGCGATTCTTTACGTGATATCGCAGTGTGCAGGAGCAATTGCCGGCTCGGCGATTTTGAGAGCCTTCTCCGACGAGGGTAATTTTTCGGAAAATAAATTAGGAGCAGTGGGACTTAACAGACTCACACCCATTCAAGGATTTGGAATTGAATTTTTCCTGTGTTTAATTCTCGTCATGGTGGTTTGTGGCGCATGTGATGGAGGAAAACCCGAAAGTAAAGGAGTTGCACCCTTAATTATTGGCCTCACTGTTTCTGCCTGCCATCTCATTGCCGTAAGATTTTTCACCTTAATCAATATTTAATTGAGTTAAAATAATTAATCTAATTAATAATAATTATTATTTAATAAATTAATTAGAATTTTAGAAAATTAATTTTTTCTTCTAATTTAATAGATAATTTATTAATAATAATTAATAATAATTAATAATAATTATTATTTAATAAATTAATTAAAATTTTAGAAAATTAAATTTTTGTTCTAATTTAATAAATAATTTATTAATAATAATAATAATTTAATATTAGTTTACGTAAAGAACAATAGCCAAGTTTGTTTTCAAATTAGGTGAAAAGAACCGGATCAGGAATGAATCCCGCCAGGTCATTGGGAAGTTCTGTGGCTTTGGGAGATTACGACGATCATTGGATTTATTGGATTGGACCAATTTTGGGTGGAGTGGCAGGTGCTTTAATTTACACTCATGCACTTGGTTCGGCGAAAGAGCAAGAACTACCGAATTATGCTAATGTGGCCACTGAAGAAAAGGAGGTATACACTACTTCGAGAATGTAAAAGAAAAAAATTTCGACTCATAACAAAAATGCTCGTGTTCCATTATAAATGACATTTTATACATTCAAATACAATTTTTCTAGAAAAAAAACTACTTTGTTCTAAATTAGTAAATAATTTCATAACGAAATGATAAATTCATTTAATTCATTTCATTAATTTCATTAATTTCATTGACAATAAGAAACTATTTTTATAAACTGAAACTAAATAAGAAACTGTTCTAAATCATAAATTTTTTCAAATTTGCTAAACCCTTAATTTTTGAATAAAAATACTAAAAAAATATTTTCGACTATTGAATATTTTTGAAATACTTCTTTGAAAAGATGTCATTAAAATAGAACACTTGCATTATTATTTATATCACTAGTATTTGTCATATTCAACATTTTTCATTCATTTCATAATTTTTCTTCTTTATTTTCTATAAAATATTTTGATTTCTCTTTTTATTTCAAATATTGCAAAAATAGAACTAATTTTTGATTGCAATGTCTTTTTTACTAAAATTGTTTTTTATCGTAAAAAACTTATGTTTGAAGTATAACTACTTTTTTATTAGTATTTTAATTAAAATTAATTAAAAATTATCGATTCTCTCTGACAGTAAATCTCGAAAAATGTTGCTATCCCAATAATTATTGAATTACAATTTTAAACAAAAGGAATTCTATCAGTTTTGCTATTAACACGGAGATTTTTGCCATTTATTTATTATTGTACTATTTCGTTATAAAGAATATTTTCTTCACTCTCTAAATTTGAACTTCTGACTGACTTTTTGCGTTTGAATTTAAATTACTAAATTTTACTTATAAATTAGTAGAAATTACTATTTATTAGCAAAATAAATAAATTTACTAATTAAAAAGCAAAAAGTCAGTCACTAATTTAAATTAGTAAACATTTTTATAAATTCAAATTTAGAGAGCAAACTGTTAATTTTTAATAAAATTCTCACAAAAGTTTTTTTTTTTTGTATACTTCTAATTATGTGAAAGTATAAAAATATTTTTGAATACTTCATACAAAAGAAATACTCCATAAAAAAAGTACATTTGAGAGAATTGTAAATTTACAGTATTGAGAGAAAAAAATAGAATCCATTAAAGATATTCTATCTTTATGGTTAATCTAACATACTGAGAAAAGTGAATTAATTAGAGTAAAAAATAAATGTGAGAATAGTTCTAAATTCTGAATATATTGTTTTCAATATCTTATCTGACGAGAGGTATTATATACGAAGTTAATCTCTCCATTGCTGCATATTCACCTACTTCAACCTTAATTATAGTCTTACAAAGTGTTAATTTCATTTAGAACAAATTTCTTCTCACGTTAATGTTTATATACCGTTTTAGATAGATTTTATTAAAATTGTAAATCAAATTAATTGAGACAAGCAACATTTTTTTTCCGCAAAAAAGGAACTATTAATTTAAATCAGTTAAATATGTCGCTAAATTGAAACTCTCAACCACATCTATCAGTGATACACAGAAAAAAATAGAGTACAAAATTTAACAAGATCGTTAAAATGTTAACTTTAACGATCTTGATTTTTCAAAATTAAAATTATTTATTTAATTTGATTTAATTTATTTAATTTAATATATTAAGTTTAAACAATTTTTATTGTTTAACGTTAAATAATTTTATCATTGATCGATGTAATGAAATTATTGGTTCAGAGAAAGATTTCACTGATTTGAGTAAATTGAAATATCTGCCCCACAGCGGTTCGAGTACATTGACAGCGGACGTGGTGGCCTTTAGGGATGAGATCAGAAAAATACAAAGAGAATCGAAGTGCGTGATTTTTTTTTCTTGAAAAATAACAAAAAAAATAAAAAAAAAAAGAATCGAGAGTTATAACCGTTATTTTCCAGCTCCAACGACTCACCGGCAAGAAGGGCACTCAACCTGCTTGATTTAACAACGGTTAATCTGCTGCATCTCCATTTGCGCACTTTTTAATCAGGCATAACCAGCATGATGCTGCATGCTTATAATACGTTCGTCTTAAACTGGAGAAGATATTTTCCAGAATCACTCGCATCACCACGAAGAACTTTATATTTTTCCACCTAATTAATTCTTTCAGTGTTATAAATTAAGTCTAAAAAAAAAGTCTAAAGAAAGTCTAAAAAAGTCTAAAAAAAGTTTAAGACTTTTTTTAGACTTTTTTTTAAACAAATTCTTCACATACCGAGAAGATAATTAAGATTTATATTAACAAACTGTTGGAGAAATTCTTTTAAATATTATTTATGAAAAACGGATTTCACTTTTTTTTTAATTTTTGTTGACAAAGTTTTCTTTTCATTTAAGAATTATTTTTTTGGAAAAAAAATCTCTTTTGCCTAATTGGATCTTTTGCTTTCAAAAAGATACTTTTTTGTCTTCAAAATATGCGATTCTTACCATATATTAATTAGGGGAATAATTTACAAAATTTCCCCTTTTGGGATCTTTCCAGAAATCCACTTTTCTATATTCTTTTCCAAAAAATAAAAATTACTAAAATTCTTTTTTTGAATGATTAAATAATTAATTAATAATTGATAAATTAATTAATAAAATAAGCATATAGTTCCTCTAAGAAATTTCAAGAGATTAAATATATTAGATATATTTTACTTATCACTATTATATTATATAGATAGGTATATAATAGTATATTTTATTATATTATACAATATTATATTTTATTATATTATATTATATTAAATTATATTATATACATAACTATATAATCATAATATTTACTGTTACTATATATTATATTTCAATATTTATGTCTATTTTTAATATTCAATGTTCATAAACAGCTTTACACTCCAAATGAAATAATTTCAAGAAAAACGATCAATGATCCTTTTGAATGAAATAACGAAAGGTAGAGCCATCTGGTAAAACTTCTATTACTTATATTATTTATTCACGTCGATAATTTTAATTTTCATTAATTTTTAGTTTATTGTTGAAAAAATGAAAATATTTCATAAAAAAAAAATTGCCAGCCGACTTCATTATGTGTGATTTTTAATTTTAGTTATCGATATTAATTATTGTCATTTAACCCAAAAAACACACTAACTGCATGAATGTTCGTAATTAATATTCACTTTTTTTTTAATTTAATTGTATTAATAAAAAAATAATAGCATCTCATCATAGATTATAAGTCAAATATGCGAAAATTACATTATAGAAAAAATAGAAAATATTTTTTACGACGCTTATTGTAATATTTATTTTACTCCAAAATATTCGGTTTCGCATTTAATAGAGAATTTTTGTCTTCCGATCGATGAAATTTGTTATTTAAATATTTGTTAAAAATATTAAAAAGTTAATAAATAATAACAATTCCTAATTTGTAAACTTAAAATATGTTAAAATATACAAAATGGAAAATATTTTAAAAAAGCAAGTATACTTTTCTACTTTGCAAAATAATTATCAAAATGTATTTGGTTGTAGAACCATCTTTTGCATAATAAAAAAATACTTTGTACAAAGTTTAAAACCTTTTCGAATAAAGACATTTTTAAAAACCTTTTTAAATACCTCGAAAAAATTGACAAAAAAATTATAAATACAAAGAGAAAATTTTTTTAAAAATGGAAATTAATTTCTAAATCCCAAAAATAAAAAACAATAAAGGAATTAGGGAAAGTAAATAAAAGCAATCTTTTATCTTTTGACATATACACACCACACTTTGTATTTAATACAGAGTAGCAAACATTTTCGAATATCATTTGCATATCTTTCTTTTCTATACTAGTTTGAATTATAATTAAGACTAATCACTAATTTTTTTTTCTTTTTAAGGAAAACCATTAAAATTTGTCCAATAATAATAGCAAAAAAAAAAATGAAACAAAAATAGTTTTTAATCATTAAAACACTGTCAAATATATAATGAATTTTCCTTTTCTTTTTGTAAAATAGTTTTCAACTAATTAGTAAATAAAATTTTTACTGGTTGACACATAACTTTGGATTAATTTTCATTGCATGGTTTTCCCTATACGAGAGAATAAATAGCTTCGAATCAACATGATGATGATATTTACGAGAGTTATTTTTTTTATTACTTAAATTGATGATCAAAAAACCTATTATTAAAATTATATTTGAAAATGTATATAAAAGAGAAATTAATGAAATATCTGTTTTTTGATAATGAACAGATTTTATATTTTTTAATTATGTACATTGAATTTCTCCCATTGAAAATGTATTTTTTTTTGTTCTCATAATTAACAAAATATATATTTACACCAAGACCACATTTGCCAGATCAATTACTTAATTCTAGTTTCATGGATATTTTTTTTCTTAATTTCCGCGCAACAAAAGAAAAAAGTAAAAAGAAGAAACAAAAATGTTAAGTAATTTATATTGATAAAAATTATAAAAAGGATTACATTTCGTTGTGGAATAACTAAATTCATATTTTAATAACAATTACATCGTAAAAAAAAGTCTCAAAATTATTAAAGAAGACGTGGATTATGTTTAAATCATTTCATTTATAAGGAATTGTAATAGTTTTTTTTGCAATTAAACTTATATTATTAACTTTTAAGTTTTGTTTTCTTAAATGCCACTAAAGACGCTGGATTTTCAGATTTCCATATTACACTGATTTATAGTTAATTCTAATAACTATTTTTTTTCCTTTATCTAATTAAGATTTCCTTATTACATTTTCTTTTAAATTAATAGTTCAGTAAAACATTACTTATCAATACAAAAACAAGAAAGTTTGTAGTAAAAATATGTACATCAATATATTCAATGTCAGTATCAATTTTTTTTTTCTTAATATTTCTCGTCATTTTTTACTGCTTCTTCACAATAATTTATATAATTTTCTTCGATTTTTCTCTTCACATAAAATAAAAAATATTTTCATTACTTTTTTTGTAATATTTTTTGCAATATTGTTATTTGTAAAAACGAACATTTTTCGTGAAAAAAAATCAGAATATAAAAAATAATTTGCTTTTATTTCAACTGAAAGAAGAAACAAAAGTAGATACTTATCAATATTATTGATAAGATTTTCAAAAAAAAATTTCCAAAAACTTCCCAATTAATTATTTTTTAAACAAATATCCAGCGCCAACTTCGTCTCTACAAAGACAATAATATGACAATAATAATGCCATGAAAACGACACATTAATAATTTTCGGATGTGTAAAAATTGTATAGAAATTCTGTTGCGATTAAAAATTATTTTTTCTTTTAATTCTCTTTTTTTAATTTTTACATAATATTTTTCGTATATAAAAACGTTGGTAAAGTTCACAAAGTTCATAATCAACAATTGAAAAAATTACTTTTTAATCAAAATTAATAAATTTTAATAATTATACAGAAAAAGAAATTTTTTTACTTACAAAATTCTCTTTTTTTTTAGTTGCTAGTCAAGAAAAAATTTCTAAACGTTTCTTTATACAAAAAATTGAATGTAAAAATACTTTTTCTTCAAATAACGATTTTAGAAAATTTTCTTCTTTTACTTTTCAATCAAGAAAAAATTTGAAAATTTTTCTTTAAACCAAAATTTCAATGTAAAAATATTTTTTCTCGAATAAAGAAAGTAAAATAAAAACGATATTTGTTTACAAAGTTTTTCTTTTTTCAATTGTTGATTAAGAAAAAATTATTAGTTTCTTTAGACAAAAATTTGAATCAAGAAATATTTTTTCTTCAGAAAACAATTTTTTAATTTACAAAATTTTTTTTTTTTTAATTGTTAATTAAGAAAAAATTTCTAAATTTATTTTTGAACAAAAATTTGAATGTAAAAATATCATTTTCCGAAGAAAAAATATTTCTATATTCAAATCTTTGTCTAAAAGAACTTTTAGAAATTTTTTCCTAATTAACTAGTAGAAAATTTTGTGAACAAAAAAATTGTTAGCTGAAGAAAAAATATTTCTTCATTCAAATTTTTCTCTAAAGAAAAGTTTACAAATATTTTCTTGATTAACAAGAAAAATTTGTAAACAAATAATATCGTTCTTTTATCTTTTATTTTTTTTATTCAAGAAAAAATATTTTTCTCTTCAGAAAACGATATTTTTTTTGTTTACAAATTTTTCTATTTTCAGTTCTAATTGTAGAAAAAATTTGCAAAAATTTCTTTAGAGCAAAATTTAAATGTAAAAATATTTTTCTTTTTTCAATTGTTAATCAAGAAAAATTTATAATTAGTTTCTTTAGAAAAAAATTTGAATGAAGAAATATTTTTTCTTCAGTAAACAATTTTTTTGTTCACAAAATTTTCTTATAAGTTTTTTCTCCAGAAAATATTTCTTAAAGCTCTTTTAGACACAGATTTGAATATAAAATATTTTTCTTCAGAAAACGATATTTTTTGTTCTCAAATTTTTCTATTTTCAGTTCCTAATCTGGAAAAAAATTTGCAAAAATTTACCAAATTTTAAGTGGAAAATTATTTTTTTTTCTAAATAATTGATTGTAAACATTGTAAACTTTACCAATTTTCAACAAAAGGATTAAAAGTTAAAAATATCAATTGTATTTTTAAATTTCAATCCATCGATAAAAAAGATTACACATGCAAAATTTACCACTGAATGAAAAAAAGAAAAAGAAAATAAAAATTGAATTTTTATAGAATTTCCACACATCCCTGAATTTATGTAAACGAAAAATTCCTCCTTCGAAAAGAAGTTGGTTTACAAGTAAAAAATATCACTTAACAAAATTTGTGAAGCAAAAAAATATTGCTACGAATTAAATCTACCTTCATCCCTCCATTTGTGAGAGTTTATCCTCAAGACTATCTCGACTATCATGCGTATCATTTAAAGTGATGGTATCATTAGTCTGCGACAATTCAATCACAGAATCTTCCAACGGTGTATTATCACTCTTCTGACTCTCGAGAACGGAGCCCGATTGCTCGAACATATCCTCCGAGGCAGAAATCTCGTGGCCGCTCAATGATAACGTTGTCTCTTGAACTTGCTCAATATTCTCGTCATTCTGCACCGTCTCCTGTTGCTCCTCTTCTTGTTCTTGTTGTTCAATTTCCATTTTCTCCTCCTCTGGAACCGCTTCGGAAATTATATTCTCGTTATTCACACCTTCGCTCTGCTCTTCTGTAACTTGACCAACTTCAGGAATTTCGCCGACTTCGCCAACTTCGCCAACTTCATTAAGTTCATTAAGTTCATTAACTTCATTAAGTTCATTAAGTTCATTAACTTCATTAAGTTCATTAACTTCATTAATTTCATTAACTTCATTAGTTTCATTAATTTCATTAACTTCATTAGTTTCATTACCTTCGCTAACTGCTCCAACGACTTCCTCGACTGGTTCTTGTTCCATCTGCTCGACAGCTTCCTCCTTCTCAACACTTTCCATGTAGATTTTCTGATTCGCCTCCGAGACACTAATGGAGGAAATTTCTGTCAATTGACTCAGAGTTGTCGCCTGCATTTTTACGATACTGTCCGTCGAGTCGAGAATATTCGAGAGTTCCTGATTCATTTGACTGATTTCAGCATCCTCGGGATCTGGATCTGTAGCTGGTTGCTCTTCAGGTTTCAAGAGAATTATTTTCTTGTTCCCGTAGACCTTGGAGCTGGTGATCGACGGTTTATTGCTCTGCTTTGGTGTTTCGACTTCGAAAGATTCGGTCGATTGTAACTCCTCTTTAGCTACTTTAGTCTCGTCGTATTCCTGCTCCTCGTCGTAGATACTCTGCTTTCGTTTCACGAACACCCTCTTCAGGGGTAATTGTTGCTCGTCCTCGGATTCATCGTGTCGTTCCGGAAGCATCTCATCGGCCGGTTCGTACTCCTGCTGCTTTCTCGCTTGTAGCTCCTCGATTTTCAATCTCTGCTGCTCGACTCTTTTTTCCAGTTGTTCTAGTTTCTCCTTCGTCTCCTGATCCTTGGTGGAGGTTTCGTCGACTTTGACGATTGTGGCGCCGGGGCCTTGGGTTGTTTTCAGTTCGAATTTCAAAGGATCGGTGGATTCGGTAAGTTTTGGTTGTGGTCGGACTATTTCGGGAGATTGCATCATGGATTGGATGAGATTTTGGGATTTGTCGAGGGGTTTCTTCATGACGACACGTTTGACGACGTTGCCGGTGGGTAATTTTGCGAGTTCGGAAGGATCGATGATGGTGCCGTCGGGATTCATGATTACTTCTCGTGTGGTATCGCCTTGGCGGATGATTCTTCGGACGATGACACGTTTGGTTACCTTGACACCAGAGGCGGGTGATTGGACTGATTGGGAAATTCCTGGTAGGTCGCAATCCTTGGCGATTGTTTCGCCACTGCCGACAGGTTTTCTGACGACGATTCTCTTGATTACTTTCACTGTATTCATTGGTTTTTGTTCGAGTTTCTCTTCTTTGGGACTTGTGGTGATCTTTTGGGGAGTTTGGACATTTTTTGATGGTTCTGGAGTGGTTTGATGTTTGAGGGGGATTTTGTGTTCCTTGAATACGGATTCGACGATTTTTTGCACTTGGGCCTCGGTCTCGTCGACTCGACCTTTGGGAATGTCTTCCTGTTTCATGGGTGTCTTTTGGGTGGGGCTCTTGACGATTTCGGTGGCTTCTCGTCGCTGAATTGGCATGAGGGTTTTGATTGTTTTCTTGACCATGGTGCCGTCTTTGCCACGCACGTAGACGACCTTTTCGTCCCGCATTTCCTTGTCCATTCGGTCGGCCTCTTCCTCACTCTCGACTGTCTTGATTTTGGGAATTTTCTTCACGATGTAGGGTGGCGGTTCGTAGTCGTCGTCGCCGTCGGAATACTGCTCCTCGTCCTCCTCGTCTTCGGAATCGATTTCTATTTTCTCTTTGATGTCCGGCTGAAGTCCGTCTGGTCCCATTTTCTCGCCGGCTTCGATGTGTTGCTTGATGTGTGTCACGTAGTCGGCACGATTGCGACACGTATCCTGACAGACGTCGCAGGTTAATCCGAGACCTGATCGCTTCGTGTGGGTGAGTTGATGAACCTCGAGACTCTCTTTGCGCTTGAAGGCTTTGCCGCAGTCCTCGCAGACGTGACGTTTCTCGACGGAGTGGGAGCGCATGTGTCTCGTGAGATGGTGAGAGAGAAGGAATGTTCGTGGACACAATTTGCAGAGATATGGACGATGTCCGGCGTGTGTTGACAAATGACGGGCAAGTTTTGTACTGGTGCGGAAAGCCTCCTTGCAATATTCACAAACGAAAGTCTTGTCCTCGCTGTGGAGCATTTCATGACGTTCGAGACCTTGTTTGTAGGTGAAGCGCTTGTTGCAGATGTTGCATTGGAAAGGTTTGTTCGCCTTGTGTGCGCTTTCCTCGTGTTTCTCAAGTTCATCGGTGGTGAAGAATTCTCGATCGCAGTGCTGACATCCGTAACGCAATTCGTCACGATGTACTTTCTCGTGACGTTGAAGTAAATTGGCTCGAGCGAATTGTTTGTTGCAAATTTGACAGGTGTATGGTTTATCTTCCGAGTGTGTTAAAATATGTTTATTAAGATCATATTTAGAGAAGAACATACGATCGCACTCGGTGCATTTATAATTGCGATCACGATGAGCACGTTGAATGTGTAAAAGCAGAGCTTGTCTCAGTGGAAAAGTTCTCTCGCAAAGTGTACAGGAATGAACACGAACTTCACCTGGTTCTAATTTTCTGTCCTCTTTTTCATTGCCCGCTTCATTTTCACCTTCGCTGCCGCGATCTTGATCCTCGTCATATATATCAATTCTCTCTTCTTTACTTTGTTTTTCCGCTTGTCGTTCTCTTCTTTCACGATCGCCATTATCAAGTCGTGCCTTTTTTTGTTGTTCATTGTGCGCACGCTGCTCAGCTGATCTTTTATTATTTGTATCGGGTGGTTCGGTAGAAATTGGCGGAAATGGTCGAGGAAGTACTCCAGATACAGGATAAGCTCGAAGAGCTTCATCGGCTTTTTTACATTGTTGTTTAAATTTATATGAGCGGTCTAAATTCCAGCGACAAGTGTTGCATATCATCTGTGGCATTCCATCAGCCGCATATACCTTTAACATTTAAATATTCAACTTTAATCATAACAAAAACTTTATTATGATTTCAACTTTTTATTTTATACAATAAATTATAATATATAATGAAAAAAAAAATTAACTAAAAAATAATTAATAAATTAACTCTTTTTTATTAAAATTAAAACTATTTCGCTTATAATTGTACATAAGAAGAATAACAGTTGCAAAATAATTTTAAAAAATAGAAGCAAAAATACACAAGTTATATTCTTATAAAATTACACAAAACGCATTTTTACAATAAAAAAAATTACATACATTACATAAAAAATTACATAGAGCACTTTTAGTCGGATTGGCAAATCGAGGGATGAAGGATTAAAAAACGTAGAAAAAAATATTTACTTCATTTAAAAATATTTAAATTAAATTAAAATTATTAAAATAGTAAATTAAAAAAATAAATTTATTCTACTCATATTATATCATTCTAGAAAACAGCAAAAATATTGTTGCTTAAATTTTAGTTAAAATATAAAATATGAAAGTTTAAACGTTGATTATCATAAATAATTTTAAGAAAAATTTAAGCAAAAATTGTTTTCTACAATTATTAACTATTATAATAATTAATAAATTAATTATATAATTTTTTAATACATATTTTATAATTGTTATACAATATAATTAAATATTTATTATTATAAATATTAACACTTTGAATATGAATAAAATATTCAAATATCCATTAAATAATTAATTTTTTCGCATGTTAAACATTTTATAATAATACATAATAAAATACAAATTTATAAATATAAAATACATTTATTTATGTTTATTAATTTATATTTCTTTATTATAATATAAAATTGACGTTTCATTATAAAATTTTATAATAAAATATAAATTTATAAATAATAATAATAAAAATAATAATTAATATAATAAATTTATAAATATAAAATACATTTATTTACATTTATTAATTTATATTTTTTTATTATAATATAAAATTGACAGCCATAGTATTAAAAATTAATAATTAAACCTTCAACAATATGAACCTGCCGTCATTTAATTTTTGTCTTGTAATTATATTTAAATACTTAAAGAAGTGTAAATAGACAACATCGAAAATGTTTTGTAAGAAATTCTAAGTTATTTTTTAGAATTAAATGTTTAAAAAAGATAAAAGATTGCTTTTTGGATAAATTGGAAAAAGGAGAAATAGCGCTCACTTCAACAAAAAATGTTTGTCCTAATAAGTAAATACTAAAATGTCTCTTTAAAAAATACTGTAAATATTATTTAAAACAATAAGTAAAATACTTTTGTTGTTTACGTTGTTTATAAACTCAAATGGTAAGCAGTGTTTTTACTCAAACGTTACAATTTAAATGTAAATTGTCAATCTGCATTATCAACAAAATCAATAAAAAATAATTAAAATTCATTCTTGATTAAACAGCAAAAAAACAACAAAAGAAAACCTTTCGTATAATAGAAAATCTTGTAGGGAAATTAATTGAAAAAATGAATAAATAATTTGACAATTTCCCTTCTTTAGATTGTTAACTACAACAAAAAAGATAAATTTAGTACCTCTCCCACCCCCCTTTTTTTTGTTCTCCAGAAAATAATAATCGTCGCACATAGCGGTTACTAGGTGCGTTCAATGTCCGACTCTGCCGGTAATCCCATAGACTACATTATCAGTCTTGCTATTGACTTGTGTACTAGATAATTTTAATCATTCACACAATTAATGAATTTTATAAAAAAACTCCTCTATCGGTCAAAAAATTAAACAACTGCGAAACAATAAAAACAATTGCATATCACAAAAAATAAATATTGTTACCTCAATGCCGACACACGACATAATCTGGAGAGTAAGCGGCACTAGGAATGATCTGCTCATTTCACGATCATAAATGTAGCTCAACGGCTCGGATTCCGTCAGACAAAATCGACAGACACGCCTGGAACGAAGCGTCGCCGGCCTATTCTCCATTTTTTGTTCACTTATCTTCGTACACGTTTTATTGTTTAACGTACACTTGCTTCGTACTTGTAGTTTCCAAACGGTCCGTGATTAACGGAGATGGTTTCGCTTTTGCACCACGTTAATTTACCCGATCGCGCGTCAATCGCATGTAACTGAACGGACGACGCCGAGCGTCGGTAAGCGTCGAGAATAAGCGTCTGAGAAACACCGAAAACAAAATTTAATGATATGGCGGAGAGAAGAATCTTTACTCGGCGTCGTGATCAACATAGAACTGACACTGTACTCCACCTATTACTGATATTTGCACAGCAGCGCCATCACAAAACAGACCGGTCGGTAAAGTAACTGTTGCCATGCGGGACGCGCGGGAACTATTTAGAATCCAAAACTTACTTACCGACACTTAGTTTTAATTTTTACGCGCCAACTCTATAATACACATGTACACATTTTAAGAAAAATATATTTAATTTAATTTATTAATACAGAAGTTTATTAAATATTCGGTAATGATTACTTTTGATTTTTTGTTTTCAGCATTCAAATGATCGATATTTGCATTACGATGATAATCGAAATTCACTTCGTAACCAACTTCATTTCGTACAAATTCGTAACGGTCGCGACAAGTTCGTGCAAGCATGCACGCTACTAAATTATTAATTTTTCTAATTATTATACATATTATTCCAGTCACAAAAGTGTTTCATATAAAGAAAAGTAGTAAATTTCGATCTAAAGATAATAGTTTCTTTCCACCAAGGTATAATATATCTCACTGGATCGGTAAATTTCATTTGCAGCACTGCGTCTTTGTTGAAATTGGCGAGGGCTTTTGTGCCGTAAGTTAATTTTCATCTTTAATTTAGTAAAATTGGTAAAATTATTCTTATAATAATATAATATAACCTAGAAAATATGTTTAATGATCATTTCTTAAACAATAGTTATTCGTCGAGATGGAAAATTTGTCTAGACCGCCGGGCAATTCCGGAATTGATGAACTTTTCCTCGGGATTTGTGACTGCGGAACGTTGCGTTCATGGAAATTATGTTCATCTGAATTACTGAGAATTCGACAAAAAGACTGCGTTTTCAACGAAGCCACTCCAACCTCTAACACAAGTGCTCGAGTTCACAGGAGACTTTGTGACATTAATCTTCTTAAATATCTACCAAATTGTAAGTGTTTTCTCTCCCTTGCTGGTCGAAAGCTGCATCAGACGGAAGGTAACAAAAAGTATAATATTATTCTGCATATTCGTTTTTACGGCAAATTTTTTTTGCAATTTTTTACTTTTGTTTATTAACAAAGTTTTATTACTTTTAAGGTTAAATTTTTTTAATTACAACAATTTTATTCAACTATTTATTATGATTAATTATTATTATAGCAAATTATTAGTAATTAATTAATTACTATTATTATTATCAATAGTAATTAATTAATTATTAATATTATCATTACTAATACTTAATTATGTACATTTTGTCTATAGACAAAATTCAACAAAATTATTGTCATTTTAACATTAAATTTAAAAAAAATAATTGCCTGGACTCAAATTATATTGTCACTGCAATTAACTTGAGTAGTCAATAATTAACTGGATTCTCAATTTTTATTGTAAACTCTGTATGAACTAAATATTATTCAAAAGGTTTTCCAACATGTTTTTCGGAACCTTTGCCCAAGTCGATTTGTTTTCCAAGAGAAGTTTGTGGAGTTGCTAAATGCACTGTAAAAACAATAATGGGAATTCATTCCCCTCAATGTGACCCCGATTGTCGTCAAAAACAGCCAGTGCGTTCAATAATTAGAAAAATTTTAGTTAAAAATTAAAAAAAGAAATTAAAATTTAAAAATTTTATTATAATCGTTTTATAAGAAACTTTTTATTTATTAATTTTTTTTTCGCAGTTTTGTGAAGAACTTGGGCTTTGGTCATCAGTGAAACCAAAAGTCATGTCCTCCTGGAGCGAATGGTCAGAGCCGGAGTGTAACGTGTCTTGTGGTAAAGGATCTCTTGTTTCAAGGGCATTTTGGTAAGAAAACGAATTATGAAAATCAATAATTATTTTTATTTCGCTTTTTCTGTATAATTTGTTTTTAAATTCATGATTTTAATTTTCAGTGAGAAAAATGGAATTGATTGCATTGGACCTGGACCATTTTGGTAAGTTTGAATAAATTTTTTCTTAAATATTTTTTTTCCAAGAATAATAAGAAATATAATTTTCAATTTTCTTTAGTTGCGCCAATACAAGAGAATCGTGTGAATGCAAGGTGTTTATCGAAAATGGAATCATGGAGGTAAAACGATTTACTATGCCTTGTACTCGTTCTATTTCATGTCCTATTGTCTCGAGGCGCAGAGGCTTTCTTCCTGAAAATCAAATTAAGGAAAGTGAAAGTTATGATATCGACGAATATGAGGAATTTAATCGAGAAAAAATTAATGGTATTTTTATATTTCAAAGTATTTGTTTTTAGATTTTACTTTTTATTTACTTTTTTAAATTCACATTTTTAGTTTTTAATTCTTTTTTAGTTAGGAGGAATTATTTGGTTGTCAAGACAATAGTAAAAAATTTAATGAAATCATTTAAAAACATTTCAATTTATTTCTTTTATTTTCTCTACTTTTAGGAAATTTGTACGACGATGCGGACGATTATGAAATAATGAACAAGAATGATAACGAGGAATTCGAGAAGAAAAAAAGAACCGTTGATGACGACGACTTTGATGACAATGACAAGGATTATGATTCCGACGATACTAAAAATACTTCAGATAATATTGAAGATAATGAAGAAGAGGAGAATGAGAAAAATAATAATGATTTGACAATGCCAGCAGTTACCACAGACGATTATGGTGAGTTATTTTAATCGTTTATTTTCTAATCATAAAAAATTGTTGACAATTTCGAGAAAAATTCAGGACAAATCAAAATCGAGACATCCAAAAATAATAAACTTTTATATTATTAAATTTTCTGTAATTCTTTACAGAAACAGTTTATGAAGACAAATCTAGTGGTTCTTTACCGAGGTCACGTATTTTATTTCCAATTTTCGCGAATTTCGTTATTTTCATTTCATACTTTGGATAAACTTGGGAAATTGAGATAAATAGTGTTTATTAGAATTAAATATTTTTGGTAAATATTTACCCTGTGCGGCAATGTGCGCTTGACGTTCATCGCGTATATGTTTCGTAATACGATATCCCGCAAGGAATGCTCAACGATACCTTTAAACGTAAAGCCGACATCATGCGTGCAGAACTTGACCCCTCTTCGTCAAAGAAAGCGTGTAGATCGGTGTCAGTGACCTTCCTCAAAAAAGCTTCTTTCATTTCTCGAACCCCCGTTATACTCACGGATTCTCATTTATCAAAATAAAAGACAAAAAAAAGTTCTCAACTTTTTGAGACTCATTTTCTAAAAAATTATTTTTTGTCATTTTTTTCTGTTCTTTCTGTACGGAAGTGTATGTACTATAGGTAATTTTCTATAATTGGATAATTTTCGAAGTTAGCCATTTTTTTGTTTTAAAATACTTGAAACAAGAGAAATGGAAGTAATTATAAAGAAGGGGAGATTCTTTTTTTGTTATTTGCGTATTCTTTGGAACAAAGTGATATCGATAATTGAAGCCTCTTTTGCCATGTATGAATTTCCGTCAACGTGGGTGTTTTCTTTAAGGGACCGTGGCAGAAAACCTGTTTGCTTAAATTATTCTCAAGCGATAAGCCTTAAATTGTCCAAGTCAATAAATAAAACTGGTTTATAAATTCGAGACCTGTTAATGAATTATGATCGTCTTTAAACTACAATACTTTTTATCGTGTTTTGCCAATTGCATGCGAATTCTACTCTCGAGTATATATCAGAATATCTAATTTTTCAATGAAAAGAATCGTTTCACACTAATAAATTGCATCAATAAGAGATATTTATTTGCAACTCTAAATTCTATTTCTGAATTATTTTTAATAATTTCTCTGGATAAATGTTTACAAAAAATCTTATTACTTTCAGGCTTCGTACTCAAAAAAGGCTTCAGGCTTCTACACAAAAATTCAATTATTTTTATAAATAAAAAAATTCTTCTCAGGAATTCAATTATTTTTATGAATAATAAAATTCTTCCTATAGGAATTCAATTATTTTAATAACATTCGTTGCAAGAATTCAATTATTTTTATAAATAATAAAACTCATAACATGATTTCAATTATTTTTAATACAATTTAAAATAATTTTTTTCGAAAAATGGAATTATTCTTAAGAATTTTATTAAAATTGTTCGAATGATTTCAACTATTTAAAAAATGTTTATATAATTTGTTTATTAGAATGTAATAATTATTTTCGCGCCGAAATTTTTCGTAAGAATTCAATTATTTAAAAAAATTTTGATAAAGTTCTTTATAAGAATTCAATTTTAAGAAATATTCAATTATTCAATAAATTACTAATTTTTTATATTTAAATAATTTGTATTCTTGTAAGATTTTTTAATTGAAAATTGAAATTCAATTGATTTAAAATTGAATTTTAGTTAAAATTTCAGATAATAATTGAATATCAGAAGCATTATAGTGTAAATTTTTATTAATTAAATTTCAAAAGATTTTTTGAATTGAAATCTTTAAAAATTTTAATTGTTCTAAATCTTTAATAATATTAAAATTTTTATTGAAAAATAAAATGATTAAAGTTGTGAATAAATTCGAAAATTTGAAAAAATAATTGAATTTTAGAAGACTTGCAGTTGTAATTTTGAATTTCAAAAAAGCTTTACATTCAAGTCATTTGAAATATTTTAATTCCTGTGAAAATAAATAGGTGTTGAAATATTTATTTAAAAAATATTATTTTATTTTCGAATGTAATTTAATGGAATTTTAATTTAATTTAAAAATTTTTAAAAACTAGAGTCAACTTTTATTTTTTGATAGCTACTTTTTTATTACTTTATCAGTCTTAAAACTACTTTTTTAAAATTAATAAATGGAGTACAAAGCCTGTATTTCTGAAAAATTGTTTTTTAAATTTTAAATTAGAAAAGTTTCTAATATTTTATTAAATTAAAATTTTCGATTTTATCACTCATAGCATTGGGATGAACGATCACTTTATTTTTTTTTTAATTGTTCATCAAGTGTAAAAAATCGTTCATTAAATAATAAATTTTAAGTAATGAACTTTATTGATATCAATTTTCTTACTGATTAATTACTTTAAGGATGGAAAAATTATCAATTTTGTAAAAAGAAAGTTTTTATTAATACAAATTTTTCTTTTCTGAAGGAAAAAACACGTGAAATTTGAATTTAAAAATCTACCTGCGCAAATTCGTCTTCTTTGATTGGTCTATTTCTAAAAGATTTGAAATTTAAATCCCGCGTCATTTGTGATGGTGACAAAAAGGTTCTCCAGTTTCTCTCAATTTTCGGATAAACTTCTCTTGATATTCTTCTAGATAAGGAAAGCAAACCCTTTGATTTCAGTCTAATTCGCCTGGGAATTAAATCATCTGCTTTAAAGAAACCAAAAAAACTAAAATCATAAAAGAATTACATTTTCAATAAAAATCGAACTTGTGGTTTCTGATAGTTCAACTACGCTCCTGATCGTTTCTCGTCTTCGATTGGCCATCAGGTATACCATGTGGCATTCATACGTAGTGGGGATTGGCCGGCATATTCTGCACTCTCCACACCGCAGGCGAAAGCCTGTGAGTTCATTATAGTATTTTACCCGCGCTATAGTCTTGGTGCCTCTCGCGTGTGTTATGTTCATTGTTCTCTCGTGCCGTTCTCCATTCATCACCCCCCAAGTTTATTTTATCTTCCGCCTTTAAAAAAGGATTATAATAATCTTTGAAAAATATAATCCTCAAATTGTCCATTCTTTTTTTTTCGTGATGGTTTTTTCTTCTGCATTGGAATTGAAAAATTGGTGAACACGGCGATTATGTGTATGTTCTCCAAGCAAAGTGTTATTGTTGGTGGGCCCTATAGTTGTTTGCCATTCTGTGTGAAAACAAGTGGAAGTGCACAAGAATTATTTTTCTTTCGGATTCTTTTTTAGTTGAATGTTTAATTGTGAAAATTTTTATACGTGATGCAAATAAAATTTGCCAAAGCGGCGGCGCTTACGTTGGAAAGGAATTTCGAATGCAGTGGATCGAGTGAATAAACTGTGGGATTCTGGAATGTGCGCTGACAGGTAACCTCCTCCGCCACCGCGCCGTCGCAATCGGGGAATATTTTCTATTCAGGCCCCGAAGATCGGTCATTTATTCCAGCCAGCAATCTCTGTAAGAATTCATTTTCTTTAGATTTATAAGGAATTTTTCGGTTTTTCTCGTTTTATTTCGCTCCATTTTATGTTGGGAAAAAAATAGATTGTTTGCTCCATTTTTATGTTGGGGAAAAAGATATTGTTTTTTTTTGAGAAAAATTGTACTGGTTACCAGTTTGTATCAAATTTGAGGCGAAAATTGCAAATTTTCTTGGTCTTAACTCATTTGATATTTATCCCATTTTTAGGTAATTTTGGACCGTTTGTCAATTTTTTACTGCAATTAGAATAAGAAAAATCGTTTCTTTAAAAACCACTTTTGGGTTCCTTGACCTTATTTGCAAGGTTCACAGGTATATTCTTCTAAAGTCTACAAATAAACAGATACGAGATTTATTTTCCGAACAACACACCTGTTATTTACCTATAAAGGTTTATGAATACAGTAACCTTTACTTTCCACTGCTACCATGAATTCCATACATAAAGTCATTTTTCTACCATTTAGAATTTAGAATTGTGGGAAATTCTTTTTTCCTAAAATGCTACAAATTTATATTTAAATCTCCTTCTATAAACTTCTTTCGCAATGCAATTCATGTAGAAATTTCCATTTGCAATCACTTCTTTTCTTTATTACAAATTTAGAATTTCTGGAATAAATTAATTCATATTAAAAGAATATGAAAAGTCTTTTTAGTTATAAATAATAAACTAGGTAGAAGAAATATCAATTAAGGTTCTGTATAAAATTTATAAGGTAGAAATTAACAATTTACAATTAACAATATAAATATAAACTAGCAATGCAAAGATTACATGAGTGAAAATTGATAAATAAAATATTTATTTTTGATCATAGAATAATAACGATTGACAATAAGTTGGGAAAACAAAAGAATGATTTATATTGTTTGAGCTAATGAGTCTGGAATTTGTCACACATTTCTCTATAAATAGCTGTATATATAATCTCAGGTAAATATTGATCTCGTCTTTTTCTTCTCAAGTTTTTGACATTGATTCAATATTTGAGAATCCAGTAAAATTTTGCAATTTTCTGGAAAAATTGAGTATTTTTATTTCAATTATACTTTTTTCAATACTTCAATTTCAATATTATTTTTAAATAATGCTTCGTTTCTAAATGTTCCCCTTTTTTTGGATTTTCTTCTTTTCTTTCTGTCGATATTATTCGCACTATTAATTTATCTTATTATTATTAATTATTAATAATAATTATTGATGATGATTTTTCTGTTTTCTCTCCTGGGTTGCCACAGGTCAGGGAAAGTAGAATTCTTTAGGAAATTCAGGGAATTTAAATTCATAAAATATCATAAAATCACGAATTATAAATTATTTAATGAATAATTTTACTTAAATATATCTAAATTAATTGAATTTTAAAAGAATTGCGAGTTTACAATTTTCGTATAAATAGATAAACTCCGAAAGGTTTTAATTTGAAATTTTACAAAATTTCATTTTTGAATTAATTTAATTAAAAATTTTAATGAAATTACATAGTTTTTTCAAAATTTAAAATACTTTAAATTCTTCTAAAATTTGTTCAATTTTTTAATATATCTTTAATTAATTATTAAAAATAACAGATTTATAGAAGAATTTTAGTTAAAAATACTTAATTATTCAATTATTTTCATAAATAATAAAATTCATGGCAGAATTTCAATTATTTTTAATACAATTTTAATTACAATTCTGTTATGAAATTAGTAGAATTTTTTAATATGTATTTAATATTATTTCCAAAATTTTAAAGCAATTCTTAGAAAGAAATCAATTATCTTGATAAAAATATCAAAATTCTTTTCCAGAAATTCAATTGTTTTCAAGAATTTTAATAACTTTCTTTGCAAAATTAAATTATTTTCATAGATATCAAAATTACTCGGAAGGAATTCAATTTTTTTGAAAAGTAATAAAATTCTTTTCAGAAATTCAATTATTTTCACAAATTTTAAAAAAATTCTCGTCATAATTTCAATTATCTTTATTATAAACATCAAAATTCTTCGTTGAAATTCAATTATATTTAAAGAAAATGTTAATAGAATTCTACGCAAACATTGAATTATTTTTATAAATATTGAAAATTTCCCAGGATTTCAAATTTTTTACAAAATTTCTTCTTAGAAATCCAATTATGTTCAAAAATTTTAATAAAATTCTTGGCAGAATTTCAATTAATACAATTTTCATCAAATTTCCTGAGAAATGAAATTATTCCTAAAAATTTTATTAAAATTCGTCAAAAGAATTCAATTATTTAAAAATTTGTTGATAAAATTCTTTATGAAAATTCAATTTTAACAAACATTCAATTATTGAATAAATTATTTACTATGAATTTAAATAATTGAATTTTCATAGAATTTTCTAATAAAAATTGATTTAAAAATTAATTTCCGAAGAATCGATTTATTTTTTAGGAAAATAATTGAATTCTTGCAACTAATTCAATTCCATTTTTTTTAATAATTGAATTCTTTTGAGAAATGTTACTACTTGTAAAAATAATTGAATTCTTGCGAAAATTTTTTTTTAGGATTATGTCAATTTAAATTCTTATAAAACATGAAGAATCGATCATTCCGAGTCGAAGACTCGGACTGATCGATATCTTCATGTTTTATAATAAAAAAAATTTTTATAAGTTAATTTCAAAATATTTGAATTTGAACGTTTTGAATAATTTTAATTCCCACGGAAAAATAATAATTAAATATTTATTTAAAGAAGAAATTATTGATGTTTTAGAATAAGGGAAAAAGTCAAAATCAGAAAGGAAAAAGTTTGGAAATTAGGGAAAAGTCAGGAAGAATACAAAATTAAATTTTTGTGGCAACTCTGCTCTCTCTCCACTTTGGCACCTGTGAAGGTTTAACCATTTGACAGATGTCAATTCAGGTGAATCGTTTACAGGTGGTTATTATAGCAACGTTTTATTTCTTGATTTTTCTTTTCTTTTTGCTAAGAACCGTAAGGACGAGGAGTTTGGTCCTTAAAAAGTAGGTCAAATACATTTTTGATAAAGAAAAAGACTCGTTAAAAATCATAAAAAAAATATTTAAAAAAAACATGACAAAAGTTATAAAAGTCCAAGAAGGAGAATTTTGAATACAGTTATTTTTTATAGTGCGTAGATTACTTTGTTTTGAAAATATTTTGGTCCTTATTTGTGAATGCAATGTGTGGTTTTCAAGTTTTATTTTATACGAGAGAGAGAGAGAATTGGATAAAACGTGTTGAATGTAAAGTTGGTACCGTTATCCGCATATGACGTAAGATTCTTCTCAAGTGAATTGACATTTACGAATTTTTTTTAACAGATCACGATAATTACTTTATTAGCTTTTATACCAGAAAATCATTCATTTTAAACTTCATATTGAAACATATAATTAATTCGAGAAAACTGAGAATTAAAAAACAGTTAATTTTCTTTGATTCCTAGACTTTAAAATTATTTTTTTAAATACTATTAAAATATTTTTTAAATACTAAAATATTTTTTAAATATACTTATTAAAACTATTTTTCTAAACACGGTTTTTTAAAATTTTCTATTAAAACGGTTTCACATGATTATATTTATTTATTCCAATTAATGGGTTCTTTTTTTCAGAACGAAATCACGCCCCTTGAATTGTCATACAAACTTTCATTAAAGTGTGTGAAGATTTATTAAAGTAGCTATTAAAAAAACTTATCAGGGTTATTGTAGGATCATTAAAATTCTAATAAGTGTTATTATTCCGTGTAATGAAGACTGGGTCGAAAATTTGCATATAAATTCCTTGTGGTATAATAAAACCC
Source organism: Leptopilina heterotoma (assembly GCF_015476425.1). Lineage (NCBI taxonomy): Eukaryota > Metazoa > Arthropoda > Insecta > Hymenoptera > Figitidae > Leptopilina > Leptopilina heterotoma. The sequence goes on along the minus strand of NW_025110937.1, from coordinate 1,095,884 downwards.
TTCTATTAGCTGAGAAATAATCAATTAAGTCCAATTAAATAAAAATAAACTTTTTTAATTTCATTTTTAGTAGAAAACTTTTCTTTTTCATTTTTCGATTAACTTTGCGATTTGAAAAATTTTTCGAATGTAAAAATAAAATGACTGACACTTTTGAAGATTTACAGTTAAAATTTCGAGAATATTTTTTTACTTCTTTGACTCGTAAATTATAATATGGTCTATAATTCTTCGAAGGAAATTTACATTACAATAGTTGGTAGACTTTTTTTAAAAATACAGTTCATTCGATTATTAAAAATTTTTAATGATAAAAGTCGAGAATTTAGTTGTAAATTTAAAAAAAAAATCCGTAAGTGTCAAATCTGTAATTTTCGATTGTTGGTGGTAAAAAAAAGAAATATTTAAAATTCTACGACAAAAACCGGTTTAGCGGGTTGTTACAGTCACGAATTTTCTCTGTGCTGCATAATAAAAATTGAAGATACTTGAACATCCGACGCATTTTCATTTGATCACGAATCAAGGACGATTCGATCATTAGTAAACAAGAAGTTTCTTCGGATTGTGTATATACATCTTAACATATAAAGAAAACCACACACTGCAGTTATCAATATTTGCACATGTTGCCTTTTAATCTCCATTTCATAAGTTATCAAACTATATGTATACAGCGCAGAATAGGGGGAATTTAATATTTCAACGAAAAAAAATTTTTTTTTTGATAAATGAATCCACAGATGATGTTAATTATAAATTATAACACAAGCAACAGTCATTGATTATTATTTAAATTACATCTTACGTCAATCTATTTTTATTCTATTTATATTTTATTTCGGATACTATTAGATAATTGCGTTTTTAATTTTTTTTCTTTATACATTTTGAGTATTTTTTTATTTACGAACATAAACTATTTTATTCGGATATTGTTTGCTCTAAATATGTTTCTAAAGTTTCTAAAGTTTAAAGTAACGATAATTTTATTCAACCTTTAATTTGTATTTCGATATTAAAATTATTTTATTTATTAAAAAGATTCATTTTTAACTAAGAAAACGTTTTTTGAAAGAAAAAGAAGAAAATTTCTTTTTTTATTTAGTTTTAGTTATTTAGAAAAATATTAAAATATAAAGAAAAATTTTGTTCAAAAACTAGGGTAATTTATAAATATTATTCGTTTTAAATATTTTTTAACTAAGAAAACGTTTTTCGAAAAAAATCGAAGTAAAAAAGAGTTTTTATTTTTTGATTTAGTTTTAGATATTTAGAAAAATATTAAAATAGAGAAAAAAAATTTGTTTAAAAACTAGGGAAATTTCTAAATATTATTTATATTGTTTGTAAATTTTGTTTGTAAATTCTATCTGAGATCAAAAAAATAGTTTAGATAATTGAGATTACTTAATAGTTTTCCTTAATAACGTTATGTTTTTATTTTAGCAAATCTCAAATATCGATGACCTTTTCATTAATTATTTATATACACTTATCGGTTAGTCTATTGTGAGATTCAATAATTACCTTTTGATTACGGTAAAGTGTTAGTTAATGGTTTATCTTCGATAAAAACCTGGAATTTGCGATATTTTTGTCTCGTATCTGATTTAAACTTCTCAAACTAATTAATCGCTTTTTGATTATCAATTAAATTCTTATCAAGCCACACGAGGGTAACGGGTCTTGTTATCGAAACAGCATTTTTCGCTGTTCTAGTTTATTATTTTTATTACATTAACAACAATGGCAAATGTTCAAAAAAAAAAAATTGCTCTACAATTTTGCTGGCTGGAATAATTTTCCTTATATGCTAATTATGCAATTTTTCATGATTCTAAAGTTCTGAACATATTCAAATGAACGAAATTTATTTATTTAAAATTTTATTACTACAATAATTTTGTGTCAAAATAAAAAAAAATCTTCTATATTAATAATCGTTGTATTCCGGTAATCTGTTCGCAGTTTGCTTTTTTGTTTCTTAACTTTTTTAATAATTTTACTTTTTTAAAAATTTCAATTTTAAAATTAATGTATTGAAAAATCATCTAATTGTTGCAGAGAATTTTATCAAAAAATTTGATACTAATAGAATTCCTTCGAAGAATTTTATTATTTAGGAAAATAATTGAATTTTATAAACAATTTCTTTCAAGTTTTTAAAATAATCGTGTTTGTTAATAATTAAAATTAAACATTCAAATAATTGAATTTTTTCGAAATATTTTATAACGAATTAAGAAAAAAAAATTGAATTCTTTCGTAAAAATTTTTTTGAAAATAATTGAATGTTTGCAAAGATTTTATAACGAATTAAGAAAAAAATTGAATTCTTTCGTGAAATTTTTTTTTTTAAATAATTGAATTTTTACAATGAATTTATTAAATTTTTTGAAAATAATTGAATTTTAGTGAAGAACTTTATTATCTGGAAAAATAATTGAATTTTTGCAAAGAATTTTATAAAAATTTTGTTTAAAAATTTGTATTACTGCAAAAAATATTTCGTTCATTTGAACGTTCAAAATTTATTGTGGGTCATAATTTTTCTCAAGACAATCAAAATTTTCCGGGTCTGAAGATTCTTTTTTCTTTCTCAAATCGAAGCTTTTTTTAATTCACTTTTATTCTTATTTGGATCATTTTTTGATATTTATAATCAGTTTTATTTTTATTATTAATATTATTGTTGTTGTTATTTTATTGGTATTATTATTTACGTGAGTGAAGTTCACAACGTTTATGATAAACGATTAAAATTTATATTTTTCACAAAGAAAATATTTTTTTGTTTAAAAGTGTTTCTTTTAAAAATAGTTAAAAAAAACTTTGTATAAAAATTACTTGGAAAAATATTTTTTCCTCTAAATGGTTGATTAATGAACGTTGTAAACTTCACGATTCACGAAAGTTATTTTGTTATCACTAATTTATGATTATTAAATTTTATCACAGTGAGGAAACAATTTTATGCACAAGTAAAACAGTGAAAAAAAACTTTTCGCTGACAATTGTTTAAAAAATATGCGCGGATAAATTTTCGTGGTCCTAAAAAATGTAAGATACGTGTATTTATTTTTCTTTTTTTTTTTTGTTTAACGAAAAGAAAGGGATCTAATTGTATATTCAGGATCGGTTTAAAAGAAAGGAACGTATGCAAATTCACTTGTTCTTAAATTCCATGTGCTAGAATTGTTTCGCCGCGGTGAAAGGTATTTTATTTGAATTTAAAATTGTCTGGTTCTGGTTTGTCGATCTGTCGATGAAGAGGGCTGGGTGCCTCGGATACCTCAGGAAAGAGCTCATGAAGCCCCTCGAGGAAAGGCGGAAAGGGGGTTCACAGTTCGACGGAGCGGTTAATGACCGAGGAACAACAACAACAACGAAAAAAGTCAGGATCACGAGGTGGTGGTGGTGCTCCCGACGGAGATGAACGACTTGACGTCGTCGTCAATGATCAGATTTCGTCAGGACGATGTTGACGAGAATTTTGATATTGATGAAGAAGAAGAATCATTAGATATGGGACCGGATATGAATTTGGTGAACGGACCAAACCCCTGGCTTCCGGCATACGGATTCCAAATTCAACATCACAACAGTTATAATTCAACCCACGAGGATCTACGCACTAATGGTTTGTTGTATTTTTTTTCTTTTTTGTACTTTTTTTTTTAATTTTAACGAGTTAACAACATACATACACACGAACTTTTATATTCCCCTTATATAAGCAGAAAAATATTTTCGCCTAGATTGAAATAGATTGCAAAAAAAAAAAAGATATAGGTCTCCACTATCTTGGCACTGAGTTCACTAGACATTGCTTTGGCTATACGTGCAGTTTTCATGCTGCCGATTGTTTTCATTTTTCGTTTTGCCGAATTCAAACTGCAGCGAGAAAGCTTTCTCTAAAAATAACGAAGGAGACGATGTTTGGATGAGGAAAGGGACAGATTTGAAAATGATAATTTAGGGAACTTTCTTCTCCGCTCTTGGGAAAAATTGTTCATTATTTTTCTACAAAAAAAAACGAATTTTTTGTTTACATTTGAAAATAAAGAAATGGAAATATACACGAAAAGAAAATTAATATTAAACTTTGTAAAAGTATTTTGCAATTTGGGGACAAAATGCCAAAAAGCAAAATTTTTATATAAAAGATACTAAAATTTAAAAAAAGATTTTTCGTTTGCTGTTTGTTTTCTAATTTTTTTGAGAAATTTTCCTTTTAATAATGTTTTGAATTTTAAAATTAATGGAATTTTAATTTAATGCTTTGAAGATTAAAAAATTCCAAAAATTAATTAAACTAAATTGATTTTAGTTAAAAATATTTCTTTTATAATTTTAAATCTGAAATAATTGATTTCTAATTAAAAAATTTATCATTTTTCAAAATAATTGAATTCTTATGACATAATTTATCATTTTTAAAAATAATTAAATTTCTAGAGAAAAATCTAATTCACCTCTTTAAAAAAAAAGTTAATTCTTGACAGAAATATTAATACTATTAAATACAATTCTTCCTGTATGAGGAAACAATATTTTTATTCTAATAAAGAATTTAATTAAAATTTTTTAAATTAATTGAATTTTTGCAAAGAATTTTATTGTTTAGGAAAATAATTGAATTTTTTCAAAGTATTTAATTAAATTTTTTTCTTATAAAGAATTTTTTGAAATTTTTCAAAATGATAAAGTTTTTGTGAATACATCATTTTATTAAAATTCTTTAAAATAATTAAATCCCTGCGAAGAATTTTATTAAAATTCTTCAAAATAATTAATTTTTTGCAAAAAATTTTGTAATTTGTGAAAATAATTGAATTCCTCTGAATAAAGTTATTAAAATTTTCGAAAATTGAATTTTTTGAGGAATTTAATTAAAATTGTACTGCAAATATTTTAATTCTCATAAAGAATTTAATTAAAATTTTTCAAAATAATTGAATTTTTGCAAAGAAATTTATTATTTAGGAAAATAATTAAATTTTTTCAAAGTATTTAATAAATTTTTTTCTTATACAGAATTTGATTGAAATTTTTAAAAGTAATAAAATATTTGCGAAGAATTTTATTAAAATTCTTTAAAATAATTAAATCCCTGCGAAGAATTTGATTAATTATGAAAATAATCCATTTCTCATAAACAAATTTTTCAAAATAATTAAGTTTCGTTTCTGCGAAGAATTTTATTAAAATTCTTTAAAATAATTAATTTTCTGTGAAAAATTTTGTAATTTGTGAAAATAATTGAATTCCTGTGAATAAATTTATTAAAATTTTCGAACATTGAATTTTTTCGAAGAATTTAATTAAAATTGAATTGAAAATGTTTCAATTCTCATAATGAATAATTTATTCAAAATTTCTCAAAATAATTGAATTTCTGCGAATAAATTTATGAAAATTTTTGAAAATAATTCCATTTATTCGAAAAATTTAATTAAAATTGAATTGAAAATATTTTAATTGTCATAAAGAATTTAATAAAAAATTTTCTTAATATTTGAATTTTTGCGAAAACTAGAAATCACATTTTTAAACCAAAAATTCTTTTCAGAAATTTTATTGAAATTTTATTGAAAATAATTTAATTCCTGCGAAGAATTTTATTAAAATTTTTGAAAACAATAAATAATTATAATGAATTAGTAAATTAGTTAATTATTAAATTTTTTAAAATTTTGATTCTAAAATTATTCTAAAATTGAATCTAAAGTTCTTGTAATTCCTTTTAAATTTTAATATTTTTTATATCAAAATTTTGCATTTTCTCCCCAAATTGTAAAATACTTTTACAAAATTTAAAATTTATTTTTTCTTAAGTTTTAAAATTTTATTTCTGCTATAACAAGTACAATTTGAATTAAGTATGCGAAAAAAATTAATTATAAATTGCAATAATTATTTAAATGTTTCAAAATTTGAGAATTTTGTTTCCAATCAAATATTTGAATAGTCATTGTTATTACAAGTATACATTCTAAATATCTAGTTGTTTTCGCAAATATCTGATTAAAAATTTATTTGTTCACAACAAAAATATCCTCATTATACGGAAAGAAGATTACTACGTAACAATTTGAACTTAATGTCGTTCGATGCATTTCCTGTTTTCAATACGTTTTTTTTCAAGTTTCTTCTAAAAAAAACCAACTCGTCATTTTTCGATAAATTGGTCTTAGTTAGAGAAAGAGAGGAATTTTTTTCAATAAATTGGATTTAGTTAGAAAAAGAGAGGAATTTTTTCAATAAGAATTGGATTTAGTTAGAAAAAGAGGGATTGTTTGCAATAAATTGGATTTAGTTAGAAAGAGCGAGGAATTATTTGCATCAAATTGGAAAATGGAATTTTTCTAAAAGAGAAGAATTAATCTTTTGTTTTTTAGATGATTTTGCTATCAGGTGCTTTGAAAAAAAAGGAAAATGACTTTTTAGTATTTAGAAAATATTTTAATAGGAAAACTTTCATTTGTTTCACAAATGTTGATTCTCACGTGGAATAGAATGCACGAACAAGTCCGATAAGACAAATCCAGTTTTAACGACCGGAAGTATGTGTTCGTCTGCGTCTTCAGACTCTTCTCTCACGCGTCTTCTATTTTTGATGGCTTCCATGTAGATATGAATCTTCATAGTGGTGTAGAGATGCAAAGCTTCTACATAAACTATAACGAAAAGGGTGATCGAATGGCGGATGCATTCACTGGCGTAGACTTCTCAAAGACTATAGAAGATTCCTTCCTTAATTTCCATATCATCCAAAAAGATAAACGTGTCTTGTTTTCCATTTCCTTGTAGAGAGTCGACTTTTCCTTTTAGCTCATTTTTTCCACGAGGATTGAGTATTTAAAAACGTTTAGATTTTTTTCTTGAGTATTTTTTTTAGTATTTTGTTTTAGATTCTATTGTTAGTATTTTATTCTTTAGATTCTATTTAGTATTTTATTTTTTTAGACTCTTTTTAATATTTTATGTTTTTTCCAGCCAAAGGAAAAAATCTTGCAAGCTTCTTCTTCTTCTTCTTCTTAATTTCTAAAAAAGGCAATTCTATGGAATCACGTTAACGAGTTTACGAAGTATTTGTCTGACATTATTTAGACCGTTTACAGCAATTAAGCGAAATTGTAAAAGATCGACGTAGTTGTTTCAGTCAATTAACAGTTAATCTACGCCAAGACTTCTTCACATGATTCTTGTAGTTACAATTGCTTATAAAATTATACATTACTTTCAAAAATCTTCATTTTAAACTTTATACGAATCATGTTATAAATTGGCTCACGCTCATCTCTCAGGGTCTTTAATTTTCTTATTCGAATGCAGATAATAACTCTCTTATTTCAATGTTAATTACTCTTTGATTGATCATTATCATCCAATTAATAATTTATCTCTAAATACCAAGTAGTTTGTTTTCTCAATAGCTATGAATTATTTTTCTTAATTCCCAATCATTTTCTTTTCCTCCCATTAAATAGATTTCAAAATTAAATAGATTTAAAATATTTCTATTTGAATTGATTTTCGAGAATTAAATTTTCTTTTCGAAATTTAATTTCGAAAAAAAAATTTAATTCTCGAAAATAGAAAAATTTAATTTCCGAAAATTTATTCAAAAATTGTAAAAGAAAAATTTTACTGTCAGTGTAAGAAGTGCAGCTATTTAAAATTTGCATTAGCCGGACATTTTCGAATAAGATCAATAAGATTGAGTGTAATCGTTTTTTTTCATTAGGGACATTGATTGATTCCCTTTTCTTGAATTCAAACTGAATTAAGTAGAAATTAGAAGTAAAGAGGTTTTCCCACGAGGACTTGTGTATCTTCCTTGTCTTTTTTTCTCTCTTTTTGTAATCTCGTGAGATTTGCTGCGGCTGCTTCTTCTTCGGTGGTAGATTTTCATTAACATTGCCTTGACACGCAAACTTGATTTGATGGAAAGTAGCCTAGATATTAACAGCATTAACATACGATCTATATGCAAAACCACATGATTTTCTAACTATGGAAAATGCACCGGTAATGATACAAATCGAAACGCGTATATAGAGCGTAATCGAGAAGATAGCATTAAAATAACTTTTCTTTTTTTTTCCCCTCAAATTCTCTCAAATTTAAATATTGAATTTTTTTCCCGAAAATTTAAGACAAATTTACAGAGAAAGCGAAGGGACAAATAAGTGAAAGAATTTTTGCCAAATAGTGGAGTTATTGATTAAATCTTTACTTGGCTATTTGGCCATTTTCCAAAATTGTCCTTGTTTTCGATATTGATCCAGATGTTAAATAGGATACATTTATATAAAGTTGCCCTTGATTTAAAAAGTCTTAAAAAATAGTCTTGAAAAAAGTCTTGGAAAATAGTTTCGAAGGAAAATTATTGGTAAAATATGTGCAGTTGGAGAAAAGTATATGGTAATTAATATACTGGCTCGAGTGGGTAATGATATTAATAAAAATTCTATACGTCGAAATCGAATTAACTGTAAAGTGTGCATAACTTCCTTCTTTTTAAATTCATTAAACTAAAGGAGTACATAAATTTTACACCTCGGCTGATTGACGGTTCTTTGACGAAAATTAACTCCACGTTATGCAAAATAAATGTTTCAGAAATCGATTCCGTATGCAAATTGCTCCTAAATAATTAATGCATCAAGAGCAAATGGCCTAATTTAATCAGATATATTGTGAGACAACTCGAAAGTATAAAAAGAAATAGACATTAAATTGCAATAAAAATATTCGTCAACTTTTTTATTATTTTTCCATATGCATTCAAATATTTGGAAACTTTACTTAATTTTATTCAAATACTTTATTCAAATTTCATTAATATTTTTAATAATATTTTTAATATTTTTAATAATATTTTCAATATTTTTAATAATATTTTCAATATTTTTAATAATATTTTCAATATTTTTAATAATATTTTTAATATTTTTTTATTTTTAATAATTAAAATGTTTAATCACAATTTATGAATTTATTCCCAGGAGGGGTGGAGAATAATAATGCTGTATACATTGTAGTTCGAGGCGTGACTTGAGTGATTTCTGTTTGGAATGCAAACAATTTTTTTGTGTGAAGAGAAATATGTGTATGCACTTTGAGAATGGAGAAAAAAAAGAATATTTTCTGTGTACAACGTGAATCCAGTGGAACTACGACCTTCGAGAGACGTTGGCATGCGATTGGTTTAATGCGAGGCCAAACTCTCAAGATTCAAGTTAGACTCTTCTTGCAATCTGTAATACAATTCGTTTTGCATGAGCGCCAACGTGTTGTAGCTGGCGTTGCACATAAAGGTGGAAAACACCTGTTGCTTCTCGCATGTTGCCCCTTTTCATTACAAACGCTGCCTGCGGTCACTACACTAGAAATCATGAAAAAAAATAACGAAAAAAATACAATTACTGGATGTATATTACAATTTTTAGTTTTACCAGTTTTTCAAAGAAGAAAACGAAATTAATTTGAAAAGGGTTTTTCTTCTTCTTTTTTGAATTTTCTTTTCTTAAATTTAAAATTCCCAGGCCTCGAATATTATTACTTTTTGGACTTTTTTCCACTTGTTTTCAAAAAATGCGACTTTTTCGAATTTATTTCCGAATATTGCAAAGAAAATACCACATTTTTGGTATAAATTGCATCTTATTTCGATTTTTATGGCGTAAAAAATAACTACAGTCAAAACTTTGCCCAAAATTATTTTTGAATAATTTTTTTAAGATAATAAGATTTTCGAAATATGTATAAAAATTAAAAAGTTCTTAAATTAATGAAATTTTGCAAAATTTTATTGAAAATAATTTATTTTTGCTTAATATTTCATTAAACTTTTTGAAAATAAAATTTTTGAAGAACTTTAGTTTGCAAACTTTGAAAATAATTGAATTCTTCAAAATTGAAATGAAAAATGTTCAAATAAAAATTCAAATATCAAAATTAAGGAAAATTAGGTTCAAAAATTTGTATTAGAATATTTTTAAGAAAAGTAATTTTTACATTTGTTTACATTATAATTTTTTAAAATTCAATTGTTTACAATATTTTCATTTCCAAAAATTTAAATATCTACAAAAAATATTGACATTAAAACTTAATTATTAATTTTATTATTTTAATTATTTTTTTATATTTTCCAAAACTTCTTTCAAAAAATTTTACCAATTGTTGATTATTTGAAACTTTTTAATGAAATATAATTTAAAAAATCTGTTATAAAAATTAAATTTTTGTATATAAATAATTGATTTAGAGAAGAAATTTAGTTAAAAATTCTCTAGAAAATAATTAAATTATGGAAGAATTACAATTTGTAATTGTTAAAAATAATTCAATTTCATAGAGTTTGAAATTGAAATTTAAGAAAAACTCAATTCTTGTTAAAAAATAAATACCAAGTTTTGAAATATTATTTTTATTTATTTATTTATTTTAAATTGAGTGCAATTAAAAAAAATTATTGAAGGTTTGATTATTTAAATTTAGAAATTAGTGAATGTTCAGAGAAATACAAAATTAAATTTTTTTGCTGACATTGAGTAAAGTAAATGACTTTTTTTGGACTATTTTTGTATTTTTAATCGACTAAAGCAATTTTTTTGCGCTTTAAAATTGATCCGAGACCTGAAATTCCTCTTCTTTATTTTATCTTTTTTTATTTTTAAATTTAATTTACTCTTCTGCTTCTTCTACTTTTAATTTATGAAATTAATAATCGAAATCGATTTCTAAGTTCTTTTGTTATCCTGACACGAGCAGTAATCATCTAAAGTGAACCGAGTGGCAACTCGTTATTCGATGGTATTTTCCACGCGTATTTTATTTTTTTTTTATCCGCTGACGATAAGTCTATATCATAATAAAAATACGTACATTAACTGAGATCTAATTTGCGCGAATATATAAATTGAGTGCATCATTGAATGAATGTATTATGTATACCTACCCATTCGGAATTATTAATTTAATGAAAGTAAACTGAGAGTCGTATGCAATTTTTTATCCATCGTGAAAATTGTATTTCTCTAGTGCAAAATTTTTTCTTTCTCGTGTAATATTTTTTTCCCCGAAGTAGAACATTAATATTGTTTTACAGGCAGCTTGGGATTGTTTCAGTAATGAAAATATTTCTTTTTGGAGTGTTTGAAAAAGTGTTAGTTTTGAAATTAGAAGGTGCTTTTTATATATTTATTTTTCTGTGGATTTATCTCTTAACGGTTCTTTATGGACAGATGTAATAAAATCTACAATCCAGTGTATAGAGTAGATATATACTTGGGATATTTGATTTCTGGTTATCAATCGATAAATGTTAATTCGATGCTTGAGTACACGGTTTTTTTTTCTCTTAAAGTAAAATTAACACGTTCGGGTGTTATAATACATTTGAAATATACATTCTTAGGCAGGTGTACATGCTCATTACTATGGATACATATTTCTCACGAACTGGTTAACCTTAGAAAGATTAGAGCACATTACCATATTAGCTTGATTCTATAGGTAACACTGTGCATGAGAATGTTGAGAACACATTGATGTATTTTATGAAAAACTCTTCAAGATTCTGAGCAGAAAAAATTAGTCTCTAAGAATAGTTTTTTGTTTCCTTACTTTTAAAATAATTTTTCTTTTCTTTTTTTAATTTTAAAATTAATTTATTAAAAATCAGTGAATTATTGGAAAAAATTTTATCAAAATATTTGAAAATAATTGAATTCTTGTGATGAATATTATTATTTATGAAAATAATTGAATTCTGCAAAGAATTTTATCGAAAAATTTTAAATAATTGAATTCCTTAGAAGAATTTTATTATTTATGAAAATAATTGAATTATTGCAAAGAATATTATCTAAAAATTAAAAAATAATTGAATATCTTCGAAGGATTTTATTATTTGCAAAATAATTGAATCATTGCAAAGAATTTTATCAAAATATTTTAAAATAATTGAATTATTTAGAAGAATTTTATTATTTATAAAAATAATTTGATTCTTGAGAAGAATTCTATTAAAATTTTTAAAATTCTTTTGAAGAATTTCATTGAATTTTTTTTAAAAGAATTAAAGTTTCTTTAATAATTTTAATTCAAAATTTTGAAAATATATAATTGAATTCTTTCGAAGAATAAATAATATCGAAGGTTTTAATAATATTATTGAATTCTTTCAAAAAATTTAATTAGTTTTTTTATTATAATCGATTTTGTTAATAATTGTAATGAATAATTTTACTATTACATCGTATTAAAATTATTGATAGAAAATTAAATTCTTTTAAACAATTTTATTAGAATTTTTGTAAATAATTAAATTCTTTTGAAGAATTTTTTCAAGTTTTTTTAAAAAAAATGTTTTTTTTAATAATTTTAATTGAAAATTTTGAAATTATTTTATTTAAACAAAGAATGTTTGCATCTTTTTAAAATAATCGTGTCTGTTAATAATTATAATTAAAAATTCAATTATTATTCGAAGAATTTATTAAAATTTTAGAAAATAATTAAATTCTTTCGAAAAATTTTATTAAAAATTAAAAAAATAATTCAATCTTTTCGTGAAATTTCATTAAAATTGAATTGAAAATTCTTGAATACCTGCAAAGAATTTTACTATAATATTTATAAAAATAATTGAATTCTTCCTAAAGTTTCAAACCTACAAATTAATTTATTCATTTATTACACCTGTATTTTTTTTACAAATTAATTTCTTAGTTTATTACAAAATAATCCAAAAAATGGTTTTAACGAAAAGCAAATAATTATAACTATTATTAAATAATTGAGAGAATTTACTGATTTTTATTATTTTTATATTGTTGCTTATAAATTTTTCAATATTAATTTACTTAATAGGTAGCTTGAAATATTATTCAAACAAATATTTTCAGGAGTTGATTAAAAGAATTGAGGTTTTTTCTTGAGTTATTAGATAATTCCTGGGAAGAAAGTTAAAATTAGCTACGCGATTTATCTAATACTGACCAATTATTAGACATGAAAATTGTTTGTTCAGAGGGTAGGGCTCCAAACAGCCTTGAACCATTAAAGAGAATAAAATGTGACTTTCCATTAAAGACAAAATTGTCATTGCAGTTGTAATTATACTGCAGTTATAAATACATTGAAGAATCTTTAACTGATAGTAGGAGAAAATTTTATCACGCACAAGTGAAAATACTCTTCACTTTATTTTATTTTTTGTATTATTTCCAATATTTTCTTATTCTTCGCTTTTTTTTCTTTATTATTTCAAGTTTTTAACTTCGTTTTTTATTTTTTTATAGAATAAAATAATAATTTAAAATAATAATTATTATACTTAATAATATAATTATTTATTTATTTATTTCATAATGAAAATAATAATTATTACTATAATTGGAAAGAAATTTATTTTTTTAAATAATTATTATTGTTATTATTATAATTATGAAGTCAAATATACTTATCAATAAAATTATTATTTTTGTATCATTAAATTTGATCTATTGTTAAAAATGAAAACATTGAAGCATGCAATACTGAAATAAATATTTTTATTTAATTGTTTTTAGGGCACATAAAGGTATTTCTTTCTTTTTTTTCATGCTACGCAACATCCGGCAATGTGTTCATTATTATAATGAACTCTTATAGCATTACCTCTTATTACTTGATAGGGAAAGTTTTAAACAATAGAGTTTGTGTACGATAAAACCGTGTGTTTGAAAAATTCTCGAAAAATATTGTTTTATTTTATTTTTATTCTCCATGTAGATTAAATTTTGAAATTGATTTTACTTGTATTAAAAAAGGGATATTCATTCAAGTTTTTTTTTCGTCTAAACGACTATGATAACTGGTCACTGAACCATATATTAAAGTCTTAGAAACAAGTAACAGGAAACGAGGCAATTAATTCATATTCACTAAAGTCTTGTGAATGAATTTTTTATTTCTCATTCTAAGTTTTGTTCATTGTTTTTATTCTCTTAAATATTTTTTTTTTTGAAAATTAAAAGCAATTGTCAATAAAATAAAAAATGGAACTGTAGTAATTATAATAATTTTAATAACAAGGATAATAATTAAATAAAAATAGTAATAATAAAAATATTAATTAGAAGAATTCGAATAAGAAGATTCGAGTAAATTAAAAATCGGACGAAATCCTCCCCACGACAACATTTCAATGTTTCTCGATAAATAATATCGGTCGTCGCATGTAGAAAATCGTGTATAATAATTTTAATCAATAACAAATTTCCGTAAATTCAAAAGAAAAAAAAAAGAAACTCGTTTTGGTATTTAATTACAGTTTTACTTGTCTCGAAGAAATCGATGATTTCCGGATGATTCTCGAAGAGTTACGTTCCACGAATGATTAGCCAGTTGAGTAAATTAACTTCCACGATCATGAGAGTTGCGACCAAGATGGTAGTTTAGAAATTCCTATATATTTTGTCATTTTTTTTTCCTTTTGTTTTTAATTTACCCTTGGAAAAAAATTTTTTAATTTTCAATCTATACGTTTTCAATTATTAATTAAAAGGTAATTTATGTATTTTTGTTTTTTGCAGTTTTTGCAGAACTTGTATATATATAAATGTACGTGAAAGACTTTGGTGCTGATATTTTAATGTTGACTCATAACACACCCGACAACAGAAACCAGATATTTTACTATCCACTTACTCACATACTCATTGACTATTGTTGGAAAAAAAAATTCCAACAATTTGCTGACTTGCGTAGATTATATTTTTTGTAAAAAAAAATATGTATATCGACAACGAAGTGCTAATTATTTCGCGGAAAGAGAAATATTATTTAATATTTAAATATAGATCTCAGTCGAATCGGTTCAATTCTTGTTTCGTTTTTAAGTAAACTGAGGGATTAATTATGTAAAAAAAATTTACACGAATTAGTATAATTATTTAACTAAATTTTACGATTGAAAAAATTGGTTTTATAATTAATGTTCATATTTTAATATAATAATTTTTTTTTTTGCTAAAGATAATTAGATAATAGATTATAGGCATAATTAGGTATAATTTAGATATTTACTTGTTTTGAATAATTAATTTTTTTTTGCTTTTTCTCTTCGAACGGAATATAAATTTTTTAATTTGGTAATTTTCGCGGAAGTTTGTTCTCGAGTAAATTATTTAAAATGTAGATTTTTGTACCGGATGGGCAAATAAGGACAGAATAAGGTTCCGTTATGGATGTAGGCATTACGTATGCGTCTACTCTGTAATGAAAGAATATAGAACAGCGATGAACAAGAGAGTGGTGAATGTCTCCATTTTTTTTCCCCAAGTGGAACTAAGTAGAAAAATATTTTTCCTTTAAACCAAAGAAACATTCTTTTTTATTTAAATATCATTTGATCTCCAGGAAATATTTTTTCTTATCAATCTTATTACTTCGTATTTTATTCTTAATTTTTAATTGTCGGTTTTCAAAAATAATAATAATAGAATAAAGCAGGAAATTTGTTAAACAATAGGAGAAAAAGATTGTTATTAGCGAAAAAAAAGAGGAAGAAGTTTAAGAGTGTAATTGAAGGTTGATGATAATTATATTTAAAGAGGGGAACAATTCTTTTTGAATTGTCAAGAGGGGAGTATTTTTTTTTCTTTTTAAGTGAAATTGACGTTGAGCCTGGCTGAAGATGAGAATCTTGTGAGTTGCCTCTTTTATTCTGGACAATATGTTTCACTTTCGCCGACAAAATTCTAGATTAGAAGGCCTTTCACATCAGACGTTGGCATTTATCGCGATTGCAGTTCATTAATGTGCCCCAGTTCGTATTATGTTGCATGTAGACTTGACTCATACAAATAAAATCCGATTAACCATGATATTTTATTACAGGAGGTCGAACATGCTTGATTAATTTTCAAAGACATGGTCAACTTCCTGCTTCTCTCGATTCCATAATTTCACTGTATATGACACATGATTAAAACCATGATATGTGCAGTGGTGACAATGATATATTGCATAAGAATTCATTTAATTTCCCTGCAGAGTAATAGAAAAGTAGAAAAGCAGTGGAAGTCAAAATAGGAATAGAAAATGATGAATTGACACTTATTACTATAAAATTATTATTTATTATTATTTTTTTACTTGTATTTTTATTATTTAAAATTTTATTATTATTTTTTTATTTGTATTTTTATTATTTTTATTATTATAATATTATTGTAAGAAATAAAAATATAATAAAAACAAAAATATACGAAACATTGCCTTGTAAATGTGAATATATTTTCAAAAAACTAATTTAGAAATTAAGTTCAGAAAAAAAATATTTCTAAAGAAATATTTTTTTTCCGAACTTAATTTTTAAATTAGTTTTTTTTTTAATTGAAATTTTTATCTAATTGATTATTTTTTAATTACAGATACGGTGCTGGTGCAGCAAGTTGATTTTCTGGAAACAATTCTCGAGGAAACTTCTGATGATTTACAAAGCGATTCTGATCGTAGTGGCACCACCTACTGGTTGGGTTCTGATTCGGAAACGGAGAGCGTAATTCATATAAAAGCCAACCAGAGAGCAGCAGGTAATTGAAGAATAACTGGAAATTTAACTTTTTCTTTTTAATATTCTGAACTTTGCCTAAAAATTTCCTCTTGTCGAATTTATTTTCAAAAAGAACTAAAAAAAGAAAACTTGGAGTTTTTCTAAACGAGTCTTAAAATTTACGGTATTTTTTAATACTTAACTATAAAAGAGGTATTATAATATTGAATAGGAATCAAATATATTGAATACAAAAGCAAAAGAAAATAAGTTGAGTTTAGGCGAGAAATTTTGTGTTAAATGTAATTTATTTATTGTTCAGTTCTTAGGGATCTTCCTAACCGACTTTACGTCAGTGCAAGAAGGGTTGCCTACACTCAAGAGATAATGAAAGAGTATTCTTTTTTTATTTACTATTTTTCATATTTAAATTATTTTTTTTTTATTTCAATATTTTTCTTTTCTTTTTTTATCATTTTTTATTTATTTTTATTTTTGTTTCGATTTTTTTTTACTTTTATTACTTTGATCTGTTGATATTGTCGATTTACATTTATTTCTAATTTTATAATTTTTATTTACTTTATTTTATAATTCAAGTTATTTTTTTTTACTATTTTTTAAAAATATTTTTGACTATTTTTGATAATTTAAAAAAAATATTTTTTTCTACTTTTTAGTATTTTTAAAAAATATTTTTTACTATTTTTCACTCTTTTTAAATATGATCCTAAAGTTCCGAAAGTTTAAACAAACGAAATTTACTTATTTATTCTTGAAATTGAAATTTATTACTACAATAATTTTGCGTCACAACAAAAAAAATTAACAATTAAGTTTCTCAAATGTAAAATTAAGTTTTTAATTTTTATTGCATTCAGCAATTTATGAAAATATTTGCAATCAAAAATATTCCTATTTTATTAAAAGAAAAAGTCTTCATATTAAAAAATAAATTCTGAACTAAGTAAGAATATTCAATTTCCAATATTTTTCGTTTCATTTACTAAGTTTATAAAAATATTCCAAACAAAATAAATTTCGTCCATTTGAACGTTCAAAACTTGTGAATCATTTTTAAATAGTTTTTAAAATACTTATTAAATATTTTTAAATATTTTTCAAAAATATTCCTAATGTTTCGAACGTTCAAATGAACGAAAATATTTTTGCTACTTCATTTAATTTCTATTTTATTAAATAAAAGTCTTCGTTTAAAAATTAAATTCTGAACTAAGTAAAAATATTAAATTTCCTCTATTTTTCGTTTTATTTACTAAGTTTTTAAAAAATATTTCAAACAAAATAAATTTCTTTTATTTGAACGTTCGGAACTTTAGAAAAATTTTTAAAATATTTTCTTGTTTTTTCCTATTTTTCCATTTCTTATTTTACTTTTGCTTTTCGTTTCTTAATCTCCGAAAATTTATTTCTTTTTTAAATTAACATTGTTTTTATTTCGTTTTTCTCAAAAATAAAAATACAATTTTCTGAAGATAAAAAAGTATAGATAGTAATTATTTTTAACTTCGATAATGGTTTTGCAAATTTTTTTTAAATTACTTTAAAACTTATTTGACAACTCATTTTACTTTAAGAATAGTATTTCATTATCTTTTGTTTTTACATTATGAAATATTTTTTTCTTTTAAATAGAAGAGATAGTGTATTTTTAAAAAAGAAAATTGAGACTCTTGTATTTGTGTGAAATTTATTTTAAAAACTGATGATTTTTCACAAATTCAAGGTAGTTTCCATAAATTATATTTTTATCTTCTCGTAAAAAATGTCTCACGTTCCATTTTTATAAAGTTATTTTTAGAAGTCAGCAATGAATAGAAACGTGGAAAATATGTTTCATTTAAAATGTGACTTAAAAATGTCCGTAATTAGACTAACAATTGAAACTTGAAATTTAAAAATAGATTAAGAATACTACTTCATGTGATTTTGGGATGTAAATTTAATTTATGTTAATTTATTAATAACGATAATTATATTATTTTAATTAGTTTTAATTATTTGGTTTATTGGTTAAATTAAGTAATTAATTTTAATTATTTTTAATTTATTAAATTTATAATTATCGTTATGAATGTATTTTTTAGAAAGAGGTATAGATTGATAAATATTTTTGTGAAAATTAATTTTTCACCTTTTCGAAAAGGGACGAGAGGAGAAAAAACAATTGTATTATTACATATTTACTGCGGTCAATGCTCGTTTTAAACTTTATAGTTTCTTGAGGTATTTTTTTACCTTGTTAATAACACTCCTCTCTCAATTTCATAGTCACTGGCAAAATTTATCGCTCTATTAAGACATGACGGAATAATAATATAAAATCAATTTTACAGCAATGACGAACCAATTTATAATCCTTTAACTCTCATGTACCAAAGCTTGTCGAATGTACCAATCCCTTTCTTTTTATGCAATCATAGTTTAGCTATATACTAGTTTCTTTTGCGAAATTCAAGCATCTTGTCTCGTTGAGTAATATTTATACCCGCGACAAATAAACCAAGACTTAAGCGTGCGAAATAGCCCCGAGAGATAAATAATTACCCTTAAATTAAATTTAAATTTTCCTTATTTGACAATTATTGTAATTACTATTAAAAAGGAATCTATTCTTATAGAATAACTAAAAATATTTTCTATTTCTATTTAGTGGAGACAAGGGATTATTTTTCCCCCAATAAATTAAATTCGGAAGTAAATAATTATCCTTAAAATGTTGACTTTATTGGTGCCAAATTTTAATTTATTGTTAAACGAAGTCTCGTGGTTTACGCGCGTGCAGTTAAAAGCAGGACGTAATCTTTTGTCAGTGCGCGATAAAATTAGATCACCTTTAATGCTACCTGAAATTTACCGGGAATGTCAACAGATTAAACTCTGTGTTTAAAACAATATTTGTCTGTGCAAATATTTGACAATATAAAGAATTTTTCAGCTTATCTCAAGTCTTTGAGATTAAATTTACATCTTTCCCGCTCTCCCCCTCAATATGGGAGGTAAAAAAGTCCTGCTACATTAAAAAAAATGTAATTATAAAAATCAGAAATTGAAAATATTTCTTTTTATTTATTATAATCGCGTTCCGTGAAGCATTATAGAAACTAGGTAGAAAGTTATATTCTCTGTGCAAAAAACAAGAGCAGCTGATGAAGTGGGTCTTCCTTGGATAACCAATGAGGGGGTCGTTTAGTTCTTACCCCTCTTTTTTTTCCCCCACCCATATTCGACTCCAGGAAGTCGGTTCATTCAACCGGAAGTTGAGCTTATGGAATTATACGTACTCTCGTCGGCTTCGTGATTGTTGAAGTCAGTTGAAGTTGAGAGAGCACACAATCGCACTCGTAACACGTGACACACCCTCACATTCTCCTCAATGTTTACCTTGTTCTCAACTCTCTCTCGTCCATCTTTCTTCCTTCTGTTTATCATCTCGGTGAATAATTTTCACCGTTTTTACATATTTTTTCTCTTTCGATTGATTATTGGTACAAAGAAAATTATTTCTTTGAAAATAGTTTCCTTTTTCTTCTTTTCAAGTTCAGGATTCGCACTCAGCTAGTAAAACCTACTATTTACTACTTTTTTTATGTTGTGCTCCTATTTGGGTACTTTTTTAGATTTCAGCCACTAAAAGCTTTTTCTGTTTTTCTGTTTTTTTTTTTGAGAATTTCCTATACTTTAAATTCGCTAATACTAGAAATCAAAAAATTGTAATAAAATTCTTTAAAACAATTCAATTATTTTCAAAAAATATTCAAATTTCAATTATTTTTAATATCTAATATTTTCATATAAAATTTCACAAAAAAATTCAATTATTTAAACAAAAAATTGATAAAATTCATTAAATTTATTAAATGCCATAAAAGAGAAGAGAAAATGTTGAATTTTAAGAAATTCGGTTTTTTGAATTTTTGATAATTTTCGATAATTTTAGATTTTTTACCAAAGAGTGAAGACTATCAAATAAGTAAAGTATTTTTGAAGAGCACAAAAATAATGAAGCTAAATGCCATAAAAGAAAAGAAAAAATGTTGAATTTTAAGAAATTCGGATTTTTGAATTTTTGATAATTTTCGATAATTTTAGATTTTTTACCAAAGAGTCGAGACTATTAAATAAGTAAAGTATTTTTTAAGAGCACAAAAATAATGAATCCAAATGCCGTAAAAAAGAAGAAAAAATGTTAAATTTTAAGGAATTCGGTTTTTTGAATTTTTGATAATTTTCGATAATTTTAGATTTTTTACCAAAGAGTCGAGACTATTGAATAAGTAAAGTATTTTTCAAGAGCACAAAAATAATACATCCAAATGCCGTAAAAGAGAAGAAAAAATGTTGAATTTTAAGAAATTCGGTTTTTTGAATTTTGGATAATTTTCGATAATTTTAGATTTTTTACCAAAGAGTCGAGACTATTAAATAAGTAAAGTATTTTCCAAGAGCACAAAAATAATGAAGCTAAATGCCATAAAAGAAAAGAAAAAATGTTGAATTTTAAGAAATTCGGTTTTTTGAATTTTGGATAATTTTCGATAATTTCAGATTTATTACCAAAGAGTCGAGACTATTGAATAAGTAAAGTATTTTTAAAAAGCACAAAAATAATGAAGCTAAATGCCATAAAAGAAAAGAAAAAATGTTGAATTTTAAGAAATTCGGTTTTTTGAATTTTTGATAATTTTCGATAATTTTAGATTTTTTACTAAAGAGTCAAGACTATTAAATAAGTAAAGTATTTTTAAAAAGCACAAAAATAATGAATCTAAATGCCGTAAAAGGAAGAAAAAATGTTGAATTTTAAGAAATTCGTTTTTTCGAATTTTTATAATTTTTGATAATGTCTAATTTTTTCCTGATCTCCATTTTTTCTCTTCAATAGAAATTCAATTAGAAATTTGAAGATATAATATATATTATACGACGTGGAAATTAAATTTTAATTTCCACTGGAATTTTCTAAAAATTTATTTATTTATTTATCATTATAAACGGGACATGTCCTTTCGTACAAAAGTAAGAGAATTTTAATTTTTTCGATAGTTACATTTTTACTACTTTTTTTTTTTTGTTTGGAAGTTACTTTTTGCTACTTTTTGAAAATTAATTATCGAGTGCGAAGTCTGCAAGTTGAAATTATCGATCTTTTTCTTATTTTTAAGCTAATTACAATTCTGAATTGATCAAGAAGATTGAATATATTTGTAAATTCTGCTCAACAGGGTACCAGCAGAAATTAAGTCCCCCTCCAGAGGGGATGGTGAAAATTTGATGAAGGCTATAGTAGTAGATTTGTGAATGAGAAACAATTTAGTAGCAGATAGTCAATTAGGTCTCGGCGTTATCTCGTTTATTAAATTAGACAATAGAGAAAACAGAAAAGAACTGCAACTGCTAAAATTCTTTTTTATTTAGGAAATAGTTTGATTTTTCTTTCTTGTAATTTTAATAAAAATGTACTAATTTTCCACCAAGAGGAAGTGATTAAAATAAGTGATAGTTAAATAATAATAAAATTACTAAATGATATTTAACGTTCTTTTTTTTCTTTTTTGATAAAATATTATTATTAGGTATTTAAAAAATTATTTTTGATAAATAATAATAAAATTACTAAATAATATTTAATGTTCTTCTTTTTTTTCTCGGTGTGTCATCGAAAGCAGAGGAGAAATTGGACGGCAGTGGAAGTGAGTGCAATTCGGTGGTACCAAAGAAAAGAAGACGTAGAAACGGTACTGACCATCATCACCATCATCATCATCATCAACAACAACACCAACAACAATTACATCATGACAGATTCGAGGAATCGACGACATTCGGCGAGGAATTTCCCACCTCGCCACGATCATCAAGATCATCGGGATCCTCGAGAGCAAGCTCTCTTCTCCAATTTGAATCGCTCGAGAGGACCTGCGCCACATTCTCGCCGTCCTGCTACAGTTTCGACTCCCTCGAGTACGCCAATCGATCCAACGCTTCGAGACTGGAGAACAACACATCGCCCGACAGCCTCGAAGATTACGAGAGGGTGGTGCCCAACGGTTTCCCGGGTCCACCGGGTGATTGTCTCCCACGTATCAGACCCTATCGCAGCTTCGAAAGTCTCGACACTTGCCAAAAGGATCGTGACGTGGGACAGGAAATTGTGTCCAATGGTTTCGCACCTCTTTTCTCGAAGAGGAACAGCGATTTATCTCGGACACGCAGGAGCAACGGGGGCAGGAGGTATGTTTTTTTCTATATATCCATCTTCCTGTGTGTTTACATTTATATGTGTGTAGAATTTGTTAGTCACTAGAATATTTGGTGAATTATCGTCGGTTTGTTTTGGCAACACTGGGTCAAACTGGGTCAATGAGAGTTCACGGAGGGAAGCGCGACTGCTCCAGAGGTCAATGCAGGGCGGCAATTTTTAAACTTTATTCTTTTTTCAAATTTTCTCTTTTGCTTTTGCTAGTAAAACGAATTTTTTTGACAATTTTTTCTTCTTTTGGGAATTGATCGTGGAATTTTCATTTCTGAAATTTTTAAGTACTTTTTGCCTTTTTTTCTTGTCTTTTGAATATTTATTATCGAATTTTCATTTTTAAAATTAGAAATACTTTTTTCACACATTTTTACAATTATTTGTACATTTTTACAAGTAGGAAATAATATTTACTAATTAGAAAATTTATGTAAATTTTAGATTACTTTTTAGATTCTTTTACGATTCTTTTTCAAAGCTCAAGACTTTAAATAAAAATACATAATCAGTGTGTGCTGTTTTAAAATTTTATTGCTTTTTTAAAGATTTCTCTTGTTTTGCATTTTTCTAATTAATAGTTTATAATTTCTTACATAATATTTTTTACTGTTCATAATTTTTTTACTTTAATTTTTATTCCCACAATCTAGTTATTTCTTTAATTTCATTCAAACAAATATTGTGACATTTAGTTATTTCTATAGTCAAAAGTGAATCATTCATTCGAAAATTTTCATTTTGAAATTTTTTGTTTGTTTATTTCCTACGCAAACGGGAAGAGAGTAAAAAATAAATAGAGAAATAGACTTAAAAAAAAATTAGTTATTTAATAAACAATTTTATGAAATAGATAAAATTCTTGAAATTAAGGACCAGAGTGAATAATTTAAAAAACAAATTTAATGAATAGTGAATTTTACTGTCAATGAGAAGTGCAGGTTGTTTGAATTCTACTTGCAGCCCTGCCTTGAGTTCTATAGCTTGTATCCGCCTGGAGCACCTCATTTCCGTGAACGTGAAAAGTAATAGAAGCAATTACGTTTGTCCATTATTCCTAATGAAAATCTGTTCTCTATTCTATTCATTTTTGGAAAAATGTTTTCCTATTTTTGTCCTTTACATCTCAAGTAAAAAATGTTTTTACTTTAAAACACAAAAAAAATTAATTATAAACAGAATATTACAATCCTTACACATAATTCTATCGGGAAATTAACAATAGAATTTTAATGTTTAATTTAGATCAGTTAGATTAACTATGAAATATTGGAATTTTCAAACATTGGATCTGATTAAATGCGAATAAATCGTAACTTGATTGGATTTGTATATAGAAAAGAGAATCTCGTTCGCGAGACAGAAGGTCCCTTGTCTGCTGACCTTAAACCTCGAATGCAGTTAGACTGTTGGCACTGTCTATCGTCCAAACGTATCTATTGCCTCGTGACCTACACTTTTCTTGGCCTGTAAGTGTCAATCTTGACCCTGATGTTGCTGAAGGTTTTATTTCTAAGGCAGACAACCACTTTGTAATCTATAATGATCGGCTAATTATTCTTTTTATTTATTTTCCACCGCAATTTTTCGCCACCAAATTTCCGGGAATTCTCTGCCAATTTTTATTATTTTATCTCTATTTTTTATTCTATTTCCTGATAAAATATTTCATAGCTGCTCACAGATCGTAGGAAAAGTCAGGTACTTAAAAATCAAATAAAAGAAATTAGTAAATATTTTTGATAAGAATTTTTTCGCTATAAAATTTTTTCAAGAATTTTATATTTCAATTTTTTGTTACGATTTTTTGTTACAATATCTTTTTTGACAATTTTTTTTTTTTGCTTTTTGTAACAATTTGTTTTTGTATAACAATTTTTTTGTAACAATTTCTATTTGTTTCAGTCTTTTCGTAAATTTTTTTGCTTTTTGTAACAATTTGTTTTTGAATAAATTTTTATTTGTTTCAGTCTTTTCGTAAACATTTTTTTTTTACTTTTAGTAACAATTTATTTTTGTATCAATTTTTTTATAACAATTTTTATTTGTTTCAATCTTTTCGTAAAATTTTTTTTTTACTTTTAGTAACAATTTTTATTCGTATCAATCTTTTTGTAACTATTTTTATTTGTTGTCAATCTTTTTGTAACAAATTTTTTGTATCAATCTTTTAGTAAAAATTTTTTGGTAAAATTTTCTTTTGTGAAAATTTTTGTTTTTTGTAAAGAATAATTATTTTTAGAATTTGTCAAATGCACACGTACGGATGATAATTAATTTCTAGAAACTCATTACTTGAAGAACAATGGAATTTAAAGACACTTCCTTTCTATTTATCGTAACTTGCATTCTCACGTAAAATATTTTCCTAGAACTGTGGTTACAATCACTTTGAAAATTAACTTCAAAAAATAGATAGTATTAATACTTTTGATGTTGATGATGACTATTTTAGTTTTTTTGTATAAATGAAAAATAAATTAGTATTTCATCGTTTAAAAAAATTAACTTTTTTAGAGTTAGCACGAAAATCTCTTTAAAAAAAAATACTAATATTAAAAAAAAAATCTTAACTTTTTTAGATTTAGTGCGAAAATCTCTAAAAAAATATATAATTAGATTAAAATTCAGGAATATTAATTAAATTATTTGATATTAAAATTCAGGAATATTAATTAAATTATTTGACACTACTTTTTTAAATATATTTGTAATTCTTATCCTTTTTGATGGAGAATTTTGTGTAACAATTTTCTTTTGAATCCTTGACAGAGGTTTTTGGTACGACGAGTACGACGAATACGAGGAGGATCAGGAGGACCTCGACGAGGACGAGATCCTTGAAGTGCCTCAGCAATCGGATTTGGATCGTTTCGAGGACGGTTTTCGAGCAACAGTGTTTGGCGACTCCAGCACAAATTACGCGACTTCCCTCGACTATCGCAATACAATTGATCTTCGTGAAATTGGTCTCGAGACGGAGGAAGACACATTTCTTGGTTTAAAATCTGGCCAAAGCAGTCGGCTAAATATAACCACTAATATGGCCGCTGGACGTAACAATATGGTGGCTAGCCAGCATCATCATCATCAGCAGCAGCAGCAACAGCAGCAGCACCAACCAGGGTGGAGCAAGAAGTCAAGTTTTAATTTTAGATTCACGGATAAATCTCAAAGCGCTCCCAGTCTGCCTTGCAGCTCCTCGGAGTCCGCTTACAACGATAATCTCGGCAACTATTCACCTTTTGGTTCGTCGAAGACGACAGTTTTCGAAAATTACACCCGCGTCACAAGTGTACCCGTGGATTTAAATCTTTGCGGAACTTCTTCTTCTTCCTCCAGCAATGTCATAAAGTCCTCCGAGAAGCAAGAGACAAAAATGGCGGACGTTATCGCAATTGACGAGGAGGCGAGAAATAGCGGAAGTAAAAAAATCAATCCGAAGAAGAAGGAGAGTGAAAAATTCAAAGAGGAAGAAAATAAAGTGAATGAAGGATATAAAGTAAATGAAGGAACTAAAGTGAATGAAGGAAATAAAGTAAATGAAATAAATAAAGTGAATGAAGGGAATAAAATGAATAAAGCGAATAAAGTGAATGAAGTGAATTCAAAGTCCGAGGATGGGAAAAAATCATCGGTGAGAACACAGGATCCACAATCGGTCGAGAAGCAAATTTTGTCATACAACGAAACTCCAAATTGTGAGGAGGAGGATCTTCCATTGGAAGACAAGCCAGTGACATCGACAGTGAAGACACAGGACAGAATCGAGAATGTACTTGAGATTGCGATGGCTATGGAAAACGACGTCGACGCCGTTGTTGACGAGGCCATAAAACAGTTTAAGCGCGAAGTCAAGGAAGCCACTGCCGCTGGTAACACAAGCGAAGTCATTGCCGCAATGGAAACAGTGCAAAGACTCGCCTCAAGTAAACAGAGGCCAAGACGAGTGAAAAATAATGCGAGCTATGAACTCGCTCAACAATACGA
Source organism: Leptopilina heterotoma (assembly GCF_015476425.1). Lineage (NCBI taxonomy): Eukaryota > Metazoa > Arthropoda > Insecta > Hymenoptera > Figitidae > Leptopilina > Leptopilina heterotoma. The sequence goes on along the minus strand of NW_025110937.1, from coordinate 1,069,059 downwards.
AGTTAATGAAAAAAATCTCAGGCCCATGCCATCGTGTATGGAGGACGAAGACGAGCATCCCACAAATTCACCAAGACGCTCGAATTCCGGTCGTCGAGTTCTCAATAATGCGAGCTATGAACTTGCTCAACAGTGTGACTATATAAGAGCACTTCAGTCAAAATCATTTCAACGTATGAACGCCTGTGAAGAGGCAGATGAATCAAAGAACTCCATAACGCAGGACGAGTCCCTTTTTACACAGATAAAAAAAAACTCGGATCTATTTTCAGTCTATGGAGAAGACGGTAGTTTTGAGGAGGATATTAGATGTCGACTAGACGACGAGGTAGATTATCCCTGCTTGGAAAATAAACCCATTCAATGTTTGGAGCAAGATGTACTCGTGCACGTTGAAACCCCACCGACGAGAAAAGAAGCTTTCCGACGAGAAATCATTAGGAAAAAAAGTGACAGAACAAGAAGAGAGAGTCAAGGCGATGTGGATGAGATTCGAATTGACAGAGATCAGAGAATTACGGAAGGATCTGGAGAACGATTGTGGCAATGTGAGAAAGAAACGGAAGAAAAAGAAGAAGGGGCTAAGAATTGTGAGCGGGGTGATAGTGACCACGCTTTCGTTTCATCCCCACCTCGAGCTCTGGAAAGCCGGCATAGTAGTGGTGGTAATCCAGCAGTGGTCGTAGCGGTTGATAGAAATGAAGGCAGAGTTCGTGACAACGACGAAGACGACAACAACGTTGATCAGGAGAAGAGGCCAGTGTTGAGCGAGATGTCGACTGTGGCGAAACGTCTCGCTGGAGCGTCGTCGACGAAAAGCGACGTGACAGTGACAGTGGTGACACCGGAGAGAAAAAAAGGCGGCCTCGGTGGTTTTCTTCAGAGATTTTCAAAATTACGATTTAGTGGTCGTTCAAAAGTGCCGCGTTCTGAGGTGCAGAAAAAAAGTGAACAAATTCAACAAGTGAATCGTGTGACTGTAAGACCGGAGGAAATTCAAAAGCGGAAATTGGAACCGGATTATATTATCATTCCGCTTCATCCCACTGAGGAGGAGAAGAGAGAAGAAGAACTCAGGAGGCAACAGACTGATGCATTCAATAGATCGTCAGATTTTAACACGTCCAGTGTCAGGTAAACATTCCACAATCTTATGTGTCTAACACGAAAAGCCTACTAACACGGAAAGGTCAGTTTTTCTTTTCAAAGAAAAAAGAAAAGTTCTCATAGAAAAAATTCTTCATTGAGAAAAAAAAATTTCTCATAGAAAAAATTATTCATTTAAAAAAATAGTTCTCATAGAAAAAATTCTTCATTTAAAAAAAAGTTTTCATAGAAAAAATTCTTCATTGAAAAAATCAAAGAAAATCTTCTTTTTGATGTTAACGAAATTTTTCGTATTGGAAAATTATTTAGGATTGTTATAAAATATCCTTCTAGGGGGATTTGTTTTTGCTCTTGAATTATTAGACTTTAACGGGCTTCGGTGCTTCGGTTTGTTTTCATTGCACGTGTGTAGAGAGATCTTGGTGGGTATCTTTTGCCCCCTTTTTAGTGTTTGATGAGAGTTGAGGGGAAAATTAGCTTTTCTCGCCAATTTATCAATCTTCTTGTGTTTATTGTTTACTTGACGTAGCTACCAACATGAGAACGGATGTAAACATTTTTGATATTGCCGGCTTTTCATCGATATACACTGCCATGGTAAACTCGTGGTCTTCTCGTATAGTTATTTTCACGCTGAAAATCTAGTCAATATTTCGCTTTTTTACTTTTTAAAAATTTTTAACTTGAAATAGGATTTATTTTTATTTATTATTTTGTTTTTTATTCTCTACTTCTTATCTTCTTATTTTTAATTGTTTTCTATTTTTTATCGTTTGTTGTTTTAATGTTTTCAATTTTTTCTGTTTTAGTTTTTATTATTTTCTATTTTTTATCTTTTCTTTTTTTATTATTTTAAATTTTTTCTGTTTTATTTTTTATTATTTTCTATTTTTTATCTTTCATTTTTTATTATTTACTATTTTTTATCTATTATTTTGTATTATTTTCTATTTTTTATCTGTTACTTTTTATTATTTAAAAATTTAAAAGAATATTTTCCCATTTCCCTAAAGTTTTGAACATTTAAATGAAAGAAATTTTTTTTCTGTGTAAATACACGTGAGTGAAATTTACAACGTTTGTAATAAAAGTTTAAATGAAATTTATGTTTTCCACAAGGAAAATAATAAAGTTTTCTGTTTAAAAGTGTTTCTTTTAAAAATGGTGGTTTAAAAAACTTTGTAAAAATGTCTTTTATACAGAAGTTTATTCAAAATTGCTTAGAAAAATATTTTCTCCTCTAAATTGTTGATTAATAAACGTTGTAAACTTCACGAAAGTAAAAATATTAACAAAAATTACTAGATTTTTGTGAAAAATATAATGTAAATTAAATTTACCAAAAAAATGTAAATTAAACTTTGCTGACCTATTTGAAAATTAATTTTACAACAAATTAACGTTTAAATTTGATTTTTTTAACAATTTTATTTAACAGTCGTACTAAAAATATTGTCCTTGATTTGAACATATTTTTCTAATGTTTTCTGAACGTTCAAGGGAACGAAATTTATTTATTTTTTCTTCAAATTTAATTTTTATTACAATAATTTTGCATCATTGTAAACAAAATTAATATTATAAAGTTTATAAATTTTATATTTTAAAATTTTTATTGACTTAACTTTTTATTATTTCAATTTTTATATTTTTATAGTAATTTATAAGCAACTTATAAAAATACTTTTAATAAAAAATATTTCGTTTATCTGAACGTTCAAAAACTGGATCATTGAAAAAGTTTAATATTTGTTTTAGTTGGAACTTAACAAACGTATTGAAAGTTTTATTTTGTTTTTTTATTTTTATCGAACTGAAATTTTCTATCACTTTATTATTTTTTTATTTATTTAACTTTAAGTTATTTTTAAATATTATTTTTTAAATTTTGTTTTTTTTAATATTGTCTTTAATTTTTGTTTTTTAATTAAATATTGTTTTTAAATATTGTTTTCGAAATACTGTTTTTAAAATTTTGATATATTGTTACGCTTTATACAATTGCAGTTTGATGTTACGAGAATAGTAAATTCCATCACTTGTGTATAGAATATCGGTTTGCATTGTAACGATCGTTTCATGTGGTATTGGATACCTAGGGGTTCATTTTCTCTCATAGTCTCGTAGCTCAGGTAGACAGATTAGCAAGGACGAGAAATGAACGGGAGAAGCAATAGTCATTAAGTAATATTCTTCAGAAATGTAATAAAATAGAATCATGAATCGTATTTCTCTCGGTAGACTCCAAAGAAAATTCCTAATTCTATATTATAGAAAACTAATTCTAGCCCCCATAGAAATTCGTTGAACATTTTTCTCATTTACGTCTTATCTCTCAAAAATATTTTTTGCCTTCAAAATTCAATTTATTTTCATCGTTTTTATTTTCTTATTTTCAATAATTGTTCCTAAAAATTCAATGAAAAGAATTGAAATCGAAAAATAAATAAATTAAATTTTTCAGACGAAAGTCTGAAAAATTAAATTTATTTATTTTTCTAACATTTAAAAATTTATTTACAACTTGTTTGCAGGTTTCGTTTTTCGGGGAAATGTTCAACATTATTAGATCGTGTTCTGAATTCAACGAAATTAACAATTTCAACTATCTACTTAAACTTTATCTTTAAACTTTGAAAACTAATATTGCATTAGATGGAAGTGTCAGAGCATAAAGTTTGTCGTATCACTTTCAGTTTGGCAGAGGTTGAGCTTTGAATTTTCAATCAGCAAATAGGGAAAAAAGTTAATTATAATGAAAATTTAATTTAATTATTTGAAAATCGATGATTTTATATAGACGTTTACTAATTTCTTCTTTTTATAGGTTTCCTTCCATAGAAAAAGAAAGAAAATTATGATGGTAATTTATTATTTTCAAAATCTGGATGGAACTCGAGTTGGGATTGAAAATTCTCTTTCGTTTTAATAATGGACTATTCGCAGAGTCAATGAACAGATGCTGCCGCGAATACTGTTTAAATTCTACAACTACCACCCACACCGCATACTATAAAATCACTCACATGGATTCTCAATGAAGTGTTTCATTCCGCTTTTAATGCATTTAATCGCACTTGGTTGGATTCCTTCTCCCCTAGATTCACATATTCTTTTGCATTCTTCGTAATTTCTTTTTTTTTCTGTCACTTCGATTCGTTTCACATGGATTGCACCATTTATGTACTTTCGGCGGGAGTTTTTTTTCCTTTTGTTTTAAGTCTGTCTCGTCCCCATTAAAAAGGGCACTCATGGTCTCACGACATTTTAGAACGATTCAATCCCTTATCTTTCAGACTGAAACTCTCTCCAGCATCTTTTTTCTGACTGAAAAAAAGATGTTTCAATTTTTAGAGAAAGGGGGAGACACGTTAAAAAACAATTTTCATTCCTTTTTTTCTTTACTCAAAAAAAAAAAAAATAGGATGAATATTTTTTTTCAAAAACAAAAAAACAGGCTTCGCACTCATCTACTGACACCTAATATTTACTACTTTTTTGACGTTATGCTACTATTTGGGTACTTTTTTAGATTTCAGCCACTAAAAGCTTTTTCTGTTTTTTTTGAGAGAATTTTCACTACTTTAAATTCGCTAATAATAGAAATCAAAAAACCATTCTCAAAAATTATAATCAAATTCTTTAAAACGATTCAATTATTTTCAAAAAATATTTGAAATTCAATTATTTTCAATATCTAATATTTTCATAAAATTTCGAAAAAGAATTCAATTATTTAAAAAAAGAAATTGATAAAATTCATCCAAAATTCAATTATTTTCATAAATAATAAAATTTCCACAGGAATTCATTTATAATTTAGAATAGAATGAATTTTCAAAAAAATTTCGAAAAAATCAATTATTTAACAAAATTTTTATCCAATTATTCACAATAAATTTTCATAAATAATAAAACTCATTGAAGAATTTCAATTATTTTTAATACATTTTAAAGTAATTAATCGAAAAATTCAATTATTTCTACAAATAAAATTTTCAACTATTCAATTATTTTTATAAATAATCAAATTCAACGCAGGATTTCAATTATTTTGAATACAATTTTAGAGAAATTGATCAAAAAATGTAATTATTCTTAAAAATTTAATTTCAATTTTTCGAAAAAATCAATTATTTGGAAAAATGTTTTTTAAAATTCTTTGGATGAATTCAATTATTTACAAAAATATTAGAATTTTTCACAAGAATTCAATTATTTTTAAATATTTTAATATAATTGTTCGAAAGAAATCAATTATTTTAAATACAATTTTAATTAAATTTTTTGAAATAATTCAATTATTCTTTTAGATTTTAATAAAATTCTTCCCAAGAATTCAATTACTTACATAATTAATTCTTCGAAAGAATTCAATTGTTAAAGATAAATAACAAAATTATTCTTGAAAATTCAATTATTTTGAGTCATTTAAATAAAATTCTTTGCAAAATTCAATTATTTTCATAAAAAAAAACAATATTCATCACAAGAATTCAATTATTTTTAAAAGTAATAAATTTTTTCTTGAAAATTGAATTATTTTAAAAAAATTTAATAAAATCGTTAGCAAGAATTTAATTATTTTCATAAATATTAAAATGCTTTTTATGGAATTCAATTATTTTAAGAAATTTTAATAAAATGTCACACGGGTATTCAAGTATTCTCAAAAATTTTAATAGAATTCTTTGTAAAATGAATAATTTCTCAGGAATTCAATTATTTAAAAATTTTTATAAAATTTGTTGCAGGAATTTAATTTATTAGCAGGATAAGAAAGAAGTACTTTTTCTTTTAGTTTGAAAGCTACTTTTTGCTACTTTTTTAAAATTAATTATAATTAATTATCGAGTGCGAAGTCTGAAAAAGAACCTTTTTTGAAGAAAAAAAATTTGAGCAAAGAAAAAAATCTTTGAGACTATAGGAAAGAATCGTTTAATTTAAATTTTTGAATAAAATGTAAGGAAAACGATTTTTTATTCGTTGAAAATTCTTCCTTTTTCTATCCGTAAATTGTAATAATTACTTCAGATTTGGCTATATTTTCGTATAATATTACTTCTTCATTTTTTATCACACGTGAAGCATAAGAGGTTAGTATCATTTATTAGAGGACACTTTAAGACTCGAGTGTTTTTCTCTCTCTGTTTCTCTTCACTTATTCAGCACCCTTTTGTCGACGATATAGAAGAAACGATGATTCATCCTCGTATTGTACATGTAAAATATAAAATGTAATTTAAGAATTGCTCATATCTCGTCATGAGTCGTAATATATAGCATTCGGAGTTCTTATGTCGACAAGATACTTGAGAAAAGCACGCGCAGACCAGAAGCTCTGTTAATTGGCACTTTCATTAATTTTGCTTAGTTTCTTACAAGGATGCTATTCATTGAAACATTACTGAGAGAGCATCATTCGATAGGGGAGGGGAAAAAAATTTAGAGAGACTGACAGTACTTTTTCAAACAGTACTCGTCTTGTTTTTTGATTCCAAATTCTCGACTCGAAAGGTGTGGTTTTAATTAATAATTTTCGTTCTTGACGGAGGGAAAATAATCCCTAAATTTGGAAGTTTTTATTTTAAAATAGAATTTAGAAGACTGAATTTTACTGGCTATGCCTTTTAAATGAATTTTAGAAATTTTTTCAGAAATTTTAATATTTTAAAGGTTATTAAGTATTTTAAAAATTTTTTTAATAATTTGTAATGATTTTTTAAAAATATTTTTTACATTTTTTTAGTTTCGCATTTTTATAATATAGATTGTAAGAGAAAAATATTTCTCCTACATTAGAGGAAAATGTTTGCTTACGAGAAAATTTAGAAATTCTAATTTTAAATTTAATCTAGAAAAGAAAATTTTAATTTAATTTAGAAAAGAAAGTTTTTAATTTAATTTAGAAAAAAAAAATTTTTTAAAATTTCTTTTTGAGGATGAATTTTAATCGAAACTTCTTCAAATGTGGGTATTTTAAATGTTTACGATAATTGTTGATTAATTAATAAGCTACTGTTACGATAGAAACGAAAAAAAGAAAAATTTGTAAATTAATAGAAATCGATAATATATTTAACGTTAAAATAAGTTTCTGTTTGAATATAAAAATCGGAAACTTTTTTATTAGAATAGAGAATTAGAGTAGAAGCTGGGAGATAATAAAATTTAATCGATCGAATTTGGAGCGTTTGTGGTGTTATTAATTAAACCTTTTAGAGTAGTTTTTCCTCTCTTCAATTAGAAATTCCCTTTTAGAAATTTTTCTCTTTTGTTAATGAATTTGGTTTTCATTTTTTGGTTTTAATTCGTTTCCACCTTTTTATTTTTATGAGTTTGATAATTAGATGTTTATTTTGATAATTATATTTTATGTACATTACGTTATAAAACGAATAATTAATTAATTTATAAACAATTTAATTAACTTATTCGTAAATAATTTAATTAATTAATTTGTAAATCATTTAATTTATTTCTTTTTAAGTAGCAATTTAATTAATTATTTTGTAAACAATAATTTAGTTATGATTTACAAATTTTTTGGCGAATTGTCATAATCAAGTTGTCAACCTTGATGTGTCGATTTTTTAAAATGCTAAAAACCGGTTTTTTATTTTTATTGCAACGCAACAGAGATGATTTCATTAATATAAGTGTGATAAAAAAAAATTGCAATTTTTCTCTAATTTAAAAAATAGAAATTAAATGACTGCGAGTTTATTTTCTGAAATGTTTGCACAATTCTTTTCTATTTAAACTGAAATTTCCCTCATACAGCTTAATTGAGTGAATGGTCTCAGAAACGGATTAATTAATTCTAATTCCAATAAGTAATTTAATCGAAACTAGAGCAACGGGAAGAAAAACAGAAATTTATAGAATTGTGCAATAAACTCGAAACAGAAAATGTTGGATCATCATTTTAATTTGACTTTTTTAAATCGATGAATTATGATGAAAAAAAAGAGAAAGACAATGGGTGAATTTTTTTTGTTAAGAGTAATTTGATACAGACACACAAGGTTTTTTTTTCTTAATCGACAGAATAAATATTGTCACATCAGAAATTGCTAATTATTTACAATTACTTCCGGACTAGTGAGAATATAACTAATCATCCCGAACGATGAATTGATGAATATTTAATTTTTAATCTTTTGATGATTAACAGCTTTGATGAATTCCAAACTTTTTTTCTCCAATTGTTTTTATTTTTAGTTAAGAATCATTTGGCACTCTGTTAATTTGTGTGAACTTTTTTTGCAGATTAGTCTTCGCGAGAAAGATTCAAATAAACGGATAACATTATATAATACAGTATTATAAGAAATCGAGTATTTTCATCGATAAAAATTCTTCGGAGAAATGAAAAGTGCGAATTGAAGAAAGATGATCAATAAGATTCACATAGTAAATGGAGTTTTGTCAAAATGAGGTCGAAATTATGATGCGTAAGATACATTTTTTTTTCTCTCCGCATAGCATCTATAAAGGCCTCCGATATATAGTCAGCATTCAGTCTGAAATTATTGCCTCACTCGATATATAACTTCCGTGCAAGGCGGGACAGCCTCTATCAACTTGCCATATAAGTACGACATGATAAATAAGCACGACGAAGAAATAATATGGATGCTTGTGAGCAAAGATTAACGCAAAGTGAACCGGCCGATTTGACTCTTTATCAGACTGTAATCTCAAATTGCTTCATTTTTTTATTTCACACCATTCAAAAGAGAGCTCCAACATTCAATGCAATATGTTCTATAAATCGTCTAATTCATCTCTTTAATTATGTTTAATTTAATTAATTCTTAATAATTTAATCTATTTAATTCTAAATAATTCAATTGATTTAATTCTGAATAATTTAATCGATTTAATTCTAAATAATTTAATTTAATCGATTTAATTCTGAATAATTCTAATTCATTAACATTGAATTCTCCCAATATTAATGAAATGGACTTTAATTTACGTTCAGGCCTAGCAAATTGTAGTTTTTTCGACTTTTTTCGACTTTTTTCGACTATTTTCAAAAAATGCGACTTTTTCGACTTTTTTTTCTAAAAATTGCAACAAAATAACATATTTTCAGAATAAATTGCAACTTATTTCAATTTTTATAGTTTAAAAAGTATAATTATAGACAAATTTTTTAACAATTATTTTTGAATAATTTTTCTAATTAAATTTCCGAAATATACAATTAAAAAAGTTTTGAATAGTTGAAATTTTGTAAAATTTAATTAAAAATAACTCATTTTTTTCAAGTATTTAATTACAATTTTTGAAAATCAACTTTTGAAGAATTTTAATTGCAAATTTTGAAAATAATTTATTTTTTTCAAGTATTTTATTACAATTTTTGAAGAATTTTAATTGCAAATTTTGAAAATAATTGATTTTCTTCAAGTATTTAATTAAAATTTTTGAAAATCAACTTTTAAAGAATTTTAATTGCATATTTTGAAAATAATTTATTTTTTTCAAGTATTTTATTACAATTTTGGAAGAATTTTAATTGCAAATTTTGAAAATAACTGATTTTTTTAAGTATTTTATTACAATTTTTAAAAGTTAACTTTTGATGACTTTTAATTGCAAATATTGAAAATAATTGGTTTTTTTCAACAATTTTATTAAATTTTTTGAAAATCAACTTTTAAAGAATTTTAATTGCCAATATTGAAAATAATTGATTTTTTTCAAGAATTTTATTACAATTTTTGAAAATCAACTTTTGAAGAATTTTAATAACAAATTTTTAAAATAATTATTGAATTCTCAAAAATTTTAATGAAAAATCTTCAACAGTTAATTTGAAAATTGAAAATTAATGAAAATTTGGCTTCTAAAATATCGTATTAAAATATTTTTGAAAAAAAGTAATTATTAGAATTTTTTCTTTTTAATTTTTTAAAATTCAATTATTTTTAATATTTTTAATTAAATATTTTCGAAAATTCAGATTCATACAAAAAATAATAAAATTAAAATTTTTTATAATTATTTTTAACATTTTGAAATAAATTGTGTTTAAAATTTTGAATTAAAATTCCTCAAAAATTATCAATAAAATCAATTATTTTTAAAAGATTTTAGAAAATTTCAATCATTTGGGAATTTTTGAATTGAATAAGTTTTTGATAATATTATATCTTAATAACTATAAAAAAATGAGCAGTTACAGTTACAATTATTTTAAAAATTAAATTTTTTTATTTAAATAATTTAATTCTCGAAGAACCTTCGGAAAATTATTAAAAATAATTGATTTAGAGATGAAATTTAGCTAAGAATTGCAGAAAATAATTGAATTTTGAAAGAGTTGTAATTTTTAAAAATTATTAAATTTCAAAAAGTTTTAAATTAGAAATTTTTAAATTGTATTTCTCGTGTAGAAATAAATAGGAATTATTTAATTATTTATTTAACAAAATTATTGAAAGTTTTTTGAATAATTGAATTAGAAATCAGTGAAAAGTCAATAAAGTACAAAATAAAATTTTTGTGGCAGCACTAAAATAAATAAACGACTTTCTCGACTTTTTTTCGTATTTTTAATTGAGAAATTACTTTTTTGCGCTTTAGAGTCGATCGGAGGCCTGTAAATAAAACTGTTTATTATAAATTAAATCTAAAAGAATTGTTTAAAAACTGAAAAGTTATTTCACTTGCAAGTTATTTATTTGCAAAAACTGGAAAATTATAAATTATAACGAATCTGGGTATTTTTAGTATTTTTCGAGTAATTTCAAAGAGACCGAAAATATATATAGAAATGTTTTTGTAGAGATTGAATTTGAAAAACGAGTAGCGACGAATGTTGGAGCAATTGAGTCGATTTAATTTTCATTTGAGGGCCCTCAGAAGTAAAGTGCCATTGACTGTCTGAGACGCATCTATTATAATAAGTAGAGAACTTAACCCGACAGTTAAGACTACTTCAACTGACCCTATTTTCTCTTCTCCCTTGGAATTTCAATTAGTTCAGATGTTCAGAAAAATTCTAGATCTATGGACAATATTTCCTTTTTTATTTCTCGTTTATTTATTTCTTTTTACTAATATAGGTTTATTACGTTCTCTTATATATTCGCATCGAGAGATCGGTGACGTGATCATTTCCTCCCTCGCATCCACCTAAGGAAACCTGCACTGAATAATAATTGTCAAGAATAATTATTATCAAGAAATCGCAGCGTTTATTCAGCAAAATTGTCTTTCGCAAAAATTCTCTTTTTGTAGTAATTTTTCAAGTCGGTACTTTGGTTTCGTTGATTCATCGTTTTAGGATGAAATTTTCCTTCTGTTTTCTTTAGAATATTTTTTTCGAATTTGTTTTTTAATTATTTTTCGAATTCTTTTCAAATTAATTTTCGAATTCGTTTCAATTTATTTTTTGAATTTCTTTTCAAATTTGTTTTCGAAATCGTTTCAAATTAGTTTTCGAATTCATTTCAATTTATTTTTCGATTTTCTTTTCAAATTGGTTTTCGCATTTGTTTCAAATTATTTTTCGAACTCTTTTTAAATTATTTTTCTATTATTTTGTTCAAATTCTATTTGTGAATTATTTTGTCGAATTGCTTTGTTTTGGATTTGAATCGGGGATTGAAAAGGGAAAAGTAAGAAACGTCTGGTGCCATCTGGTCCACGTTCGATAAACAATTTCGTTATCAACAGAAAGATAATCAATGAGAGCGAGGAGATAGTGGGCAATGAAGAGGGGAGAAATGATTTTGCAACAAAAGGTGAATTTACCATCGGAGTATATCTAATGAATGATTGTTTATTGTAGCTCAAATGGGAGGACGCCAGTATCCAGTAAACCACCCTTGCCACCCCAGCCACCTCGTGCGGGGGCGCTCGGTGGTAGAATATCGTCGACGACCTCATCATCGTCGCGCAGGCGTGCAACAACAGACCTTGGAAATCCGGCGATCATCGAGATGGCGAAGGCCCGCACGATGCAGGCCTCCCAGGATCGGCCTGTCGGTCTTCTTGAGACCGACCTCGACGCCGCGGAGGAGGGCGTCGTCCCAGCGCCCTCCACCAACACCTCGGCGAGCAAAAAGACCCGCAGTCTACTCAACCTGAATCATACGACTCGTCCTCGTGGAACCGGCGACCTGGCTAACGAGAACGCCCTACACGTACCCCAGTCGCCCGTTGGCGCTGGTCACAGGACACCCTCCGACGCATCCTGCGTCTCGAACATCAATCAACGACCTCACAAATCCATGGAGTTCCTTCTCGACAAGGAAAATCTTCATTTTGTCAAGGTACGATTATTTTCTTTCTATTTTTTCATTTTTTATTTCAAATTTTTCTTTTATTTTCTTTTCTTTGCATTCAAAGACAATTTTCCATTCTTCGAACATTTTGGAAAAGGAATCTTTGCATTCAAATCCAATTTTCGATTTTTCGAACATTTCGAAAAAGGATTTTTTTCGATACAAATTTTTAGAATATCGTGAATAATGAGTATATATTAAATAACGATTGGAGATTACTTTTTGAAAGTAATCTTGGAGATTGGAGTTCACTTTGTGGAAAGAATTTTTGCGAGATTTATTTGAAACAAGTCTTGAAATTCAATACTTTGATCATAACTTTTGCTTTTTGGTGGAGGAAATATTTTTTCTACAATTGCACTACATTTGCTTTTTCGAATTTTAAACTTTGCATTTCGATTGAATTAACAAGGTTTGGAATTTTTTAAAAACTTAATTATCTGTAATTCATTGTGGTAGGAAATCTGATCAGTTTGGAATTTTTGGGAAATTTTGCTCTCTGTGCGAATTTTTTATCAGGACTTGAAATTGAGACTAGTGTCGAAATTTTGTGTTGACGTTTGAAAGAGATTTCATTTCAAGTGAATATTGAACTTTTCCGATAGATACAATTTTTTAGACTCGTTTTTAATTTTGTTGTCTATCAAAGTTTTGGCCAACTTTGTTTTTTTCAATTTGTTTTTTACAATTCGTTTTTTAAACTCGTTTTCTAGAATTTGTTTTTAAAATTCGTTTTTTAGAATTCATTTTATTGAAAATGTTTTTTAGAATTCATTTTTTAAATTTGTTTTCTAGAATTTTTTTTAAAAATTCATTTTTTAGAGAATGTTTCTCAAAATTCGTTTTTTAGAGATTGTTTTTTAGAATTCGTTTTTTAAATTTGTCTTCTAGAATTTCTTTTCTAAAATTTGTTTCTAAAATTAGTTTTTTAGAATTCGTATTTTAAATTTATTTTCTAGAATTTGTTTTTAAAATTCGTTTTTAAGAATTCGTTTTACAGAAAATGTTTTTTAGAATTCGTTTTTTAGAGATTTTTTAAAAACTCGTTTTTAAATTTGTTTTCTAGAATTTTTTTTAAAATTCGTTTTTTAGAGAATGTTTCTTAAAATTCGTTTTTTAGAATTCCTTTTTTAGAGATTGTTTTTTAATATTCGTTTTTAGAATTTATTTTTTAAAATTCATTTTTATATTTTATTTTTAAAATTCATTGTATAGAATTCATTTTTCAAAGATTGTTTTTTAGAATTCACCTTTAAAATTTATTGTTTAAAATTCATTTTATAGAATTTGTTTTTTAGAATTTGTTTTTTAAATTTGTTTTCTAGAATTTTTTTTAAAAATTCGTTTTTTAGAGAATGTTTCTCAAAATTCGTTTTTTAGAGATTGTTTTTTAGAATTCACCTTCAGAATTTGTAGTTTAAAATTTATTTTATAGAATTTGTTTTTTAGAATTTGTTTTTCAGAATTTATTTCTTCCCCCCAAGGAAATTAATTTCTCGCTGAAAATTCTGTAGCGAATATTTTTATTTCGTTTGTTATTTTCTTTCCATTCTTCGGATTTTTTTTTTTTTTTTTTTTTTTTTTTTTTGATATGGTAAATTTTTCTTTTTTAAGCTCTTCATTCGATTTTACGGAAATGTTTTCAGACAAATAGAATATTTTACTCGCCCCTATTTTCAACTTTATAGAGTTTGAATTTGTTCTAGACTCTTTAAATTCGAAGCTTAATGATTATTTTCTAAAAGCTTTTTTTTGAAATCAAAATATTATTTCTCTGAATTGTAAAAAAATAAATTTCAATTCAATTCTGTTATTATTGACTTTTCCCGCTAGATATTTTTAAACTTGTTATTATCTTTTTGTATCTCAAGGCACTTTAGGCACTTTTTTAGATACTTATCTGTTCATTTTTATCTTCTCATAAAAAAATTCTTGTTAATTTTAAAAAAATTCTATTTTTAATAAAAAAAATCACTACTTAGTTAGGAAAATGTTTTTTTTTTGTTTCTAAAAATTCTATTTTTTTAAACACAATTTTTAAAAATCGAATAAATGCGAAAATGTCGTAATTTTCAATTGTATAAAAAATGAAGTCGATAATTTTCGAAGTTGATAGAAAAAAATTGTTTCGTAAGATTTTGTGGATATCGATAAAATTTGTGACGTATTTGAAAAACTATTTTTTAATATATACTAAAGGAACGGAAAGTCTCTTGCTTTTCCACTTTTCCAATACAAATATCGACGTCGTCACTTTTCTAGGATTATGATCTTATGTCATTGTATTGACGTAACAACCTAATCCTGATGAAATTAATACTGTTTCTCGTGTGTCGTGACATAAGAATGATTTTTCGAAAATTGATACTAACATTTGTCAATTTTTTCACCGTTAATGAATTCCTCATCTTCTGACAACAAGAAGTCAAATAATTATCAATTCAGACAAAAATTGTAGAGGAGAAATGTTTTTCTACTCATTAAAATGTTTAGATCTTTTTAATTATTAGAATGTTTAAATATTTCCAATCGTTAGAATTGTTTAAATATTTCTAATAAAAATATTCAAATATTTAATGTTAGAAATAATATTCGAAAACATATTTTCAATCGTTGATTCGTAAGAGAAAAATTTAATTAGTTCTAATTAGAGAAGTGCAGAGTGCAAATTGTTAATAATTAATCAGGCGAAGGCCTTGACAATTGATGCAAAAATTGCAAGATTCTGTATTTTAAAACTCGATCGACATTAAAAAAATAATAATCGGTGAAAGTATTTTTGTCTGAAACTTAAAGATTTGTTTAGGGAACCTCGAGAAATAAATCGTCAATTTAACATCGATAAAGACTTCCGGCGGATGGTACTTCCTTCTTTGGTCAGTCCATAGACAACCTTGAGTCGCTTTCATTGCGCAAAGTTATTCATCGATTAATAATAAATTATATATTTCGAATTCGTTTTCCTTTTTTTATAATAAAAATGAGAACTTTTTTAGAAGTAATGAGAAATTTTTATCTCTATTCCTATTTATTTTATTTACTTTTAAAAGTTTTGTTTATCTCTTTATTATACAAGAAGATTTTTTTAATTCTATAATTTTGAAAATTTTTTTTCATATTTCGAAATGTAGAAAGCTATTTTCTAATTCAGAGAATTTTTAATGAAAATCCACCTTTGGATTTTTGAATAATAAATAAAAATCCTCTTTAGATTTTTTAAATAAATAAAAATCCACTTGGATTTTTTATAAAAATAAAAATCCACCTTGAATTTGGAAATTAAATAAAGTTCAATTTGGAATTGGAAATTAAATAAAAAAACCACTTTGAGAATTGAAATCAAATAAAAGTCTACTTTTGAGTTTTTAAAATTAAATGAAAGTTCACTTTTCCCGCTATGAGAATTTATAATAAAATTTTCCTCTGAATTTTAAAACGATATTTTATTAATAATTTAAAAATATGAATATTATTTTTTTATTTCAAGTTATTAACTTTTAAAATTTTTATTTATTATTATTTTTTATTTTCTATAATGTAAATTACTGAAATTGTAAATTATTATTTTTTGAAAATCTTTTGAAACGATGTTTGAAAGAAAGAAGATGAAAAAATTGTTGAATGATCAATTAAAAGTTCTTTGTATTTTGTTAATTAAGAGAGAACTTTTTGAACAATTGAATATAATAATCGATGAAGAACTATCCAATGTGCGACCTCCGCAAAAACTTCAAGTCAGGTAGACATTGTTTCTTTTCCGTGTTAAAAAAAAGGGTCTTTAAAAGGGCTTATCCGCTCTTCCGGAAACTGGAGGTTGATACACGCAGTCAGATTATCAAAGGAGTCACTCACGGAGGTTAATATCCCCTGTATAATGAACTGTTTCACTGACAACACCTCTCTCACACACTATAGAAAAAAATACTGCTTCAAAAAAAAAGAAAAAAAATTCCCTCTTCAATTTCACGGTTCTTCTTTAAAAAAAAAAAAAAAAACAAGAAAGAAAAAACAATTTTACAAGAATGATGAATGAAGAAAAAGTCTTGGGAAAATTTTAAATCTTCTTTTAAATTGAGGATTTCCTCAAAACTCCACCAAAAGATTTGTAAAACAGAAATTTAAATTTCAGATCTGGTGGAGAATTCCGAATGTTTCATTGTTTTCACAATTTTTGAATTCACTTGTTTATCGTAAAATAAATGGAATAATTTTATTTTGTATCTCGAGGTTATAATTTTTTGAAGAAGCAAAGTCATTAATTCGAAGCAGGGTTAATACCATTAGAACAAGGATTAATTATTTTTCTATCTAAATTCACATCTGAACCACCAGATGATTATTTTAGTGATTAAAAATTTCATCAAAATTACGGTTTTAGAAAATTAATTTTAGTTTCAATTTTTTTTTAAATTCAGAATTGAAATTTATTTTCTTTTCATTTTAATTTTTTTTTTTAATAGAATAAAAAAATGGAAAATACAAGAAAATGTTTAATAATTAAAAAAGAAAAATCGTTTTCGAATGAAATTTTGATTATCAGATAAGAATAAAAAGGGAGTATTGTAATTAAAGTCGTGGACTTGACCCGTTACGTAATGTCAGGTAAAAATATTGCAAAGCGAACTTGTCTTTTATTGTGCCACTAGTATCCGGGACAACGGTGAAAATAATACAAACTTAACTCATCGAACAAAATATATGTGTATATACACAATATACACAGGCATTGTGGGGCATAATTTCAAGTGAATATTCTATGAATGTTCGACCGACACCCTGAGGACAGTTCACTCAGTATTTCTTTATATACGATTCACTCCATTAGTATCGGAGGTTATTATGTGCAATATTGCACACTGAATTGTGAATTTCAGTGTAATATAAATTGAAAATAAATATATTGCTGAGGTGCTTTGCAAATTTACTCGCGGGAGAAAATCGGCGTCACCTTAATATACATATATTTATTTAACGTTCAAATAAATGAAGTCACGAAAATATTTACATTTCATTGCGTTCATTCTTCATCATCATCTACTTTCAATCCTTGGGCTTTTAAAATTCTTGTCAACAATTTGCTTAATCTTTCATCAAATTTTTTTTCGAATTTTTTCAAATTTCTCGAACAAATTTTTTTCCCGAATTTTTTCAAATTTTCTGATCGGAATTTCTGAAAAATTTCATGTTCCAAAAGTTCTGAACGTTCAAATGCTAAATTCGTTTATTTATTAATTAAATTTGTATTATTATGATAATAAAATTTTTTCGTTTCTATGAACGTTCGAAACTTTCAACACAAAAAACTTATTTAAAAAAATATTTTCCGTTTCGCAAGTTTGCAAATTTTTTCAATTCTTAAAATTTGATTATCCATTTCCTATTTTTGATATTTGAAAGGATTTTTGAGAAAAGACAGTTTGGAATTATTAAAGACTATTTTTTTTCTTTTATAATTAATGTGGCGGTGATTTTCTTGTCAGTGCAAAAATTTTGCAGAGAATATATTTTCTGTTTTATCTGATTTTGTTGCTGCTGTCGTTTTAGGGTTTTAGTGAATTGATTTTCTGTCACGTTTACTTTCAGCCCTTCTTTCTTTTGTGATCACTTTAACATAACTCGTCCGACTTCCGCCTCTTCCAGTCTTGATTTATTCGCCACGATAATATTGTTTTCATCCATTATCCACTTAATGTTTATTGATCGAGCATCATTTTTTTTTTAGGTCACGTGTAAAAGGGAAGAAAAAGAAAAAGACTCGCGACGCTTTTCATTTTCAAAGCAATTTCCTATTTTATGACATTCCTTTTCCCTTATATGTGTGGGTGAAGGATTGCTGACATTCTCGAGTTTCATCAACGAAACTGGCCTCGTGTTTTTAATTTTCTTAAAAGTATTTTTCCTTCTTGACATTTTTGAATTTGTGTGGAACTTTGAATCTTTTCCGTCTTTCTCTGAGCCTAGGTTTGTTATTCCAAAAATTCATTTTGTTAATGGACTTAATTTTTTATCAAAATTTTTTGTAAATAAATTATTTGTAATATTTTATGAATAGTTTAGTATTAATAATTTATTTCATAAATGAAAAAAAGGAAATAATTTAGGGGGAAATATTGTTAGGCATTCGTTATTTAAAGGGAGTTACAATTAATAAATTCGCGAATGAATTAATTTTTTCCTTTATTGAAGGAATTTTCCACTCGAAAAATTTGCTAACCAAGTATTATTATCTTTGATATAACCCAAAGCTGAGACAATTCTAAATTAGTTGACTTTATCAGCAATTTTAACGAGTCTTTATTTATGCCTCCATGTTTAAAGTCCTCTTTCAATTTACTAATTGGGGCGTAAGGAATTTAAATAAGCCTATTTAAACCACACAAAAGGGAATTTCAATTTCAAGATTTTAATTTCCTGGAAATTCTGGAAATTTTCATTTTTCTACAAAAACTTGAATTTCCTACTTTTTTCAGAAAAATTGTTAACTTTCCGAAAATCATTTTAGTTAATGAATTCTCTCTTTTAACAGGAGCTGATCACTTTTTTTTTGTTGTCTTCAAATTGCTTTCGTAAGAAATTGGTTATGGATACTGGAGAGAAAAAAAAGTTTTTTGTTTCTATTTTTCCCCTGATGTTCACTGGACTTTGGGGGTGATCAAGAAAGTTACGAGTTGAGAGAGAGAGACGTTCTTTTTTGTGGCGCATTTAACTTTATCAGGAGCGATTTTCGATCCGGGCAACGAGCCAGTTTTGACTTTTTTTTACTTTTTGGTCTCACACTTGATTCCTGGTCTCTGACTTTTGTTCTTCTCAATTGCATAATACGTCATTGACCCAGTCGCTAGCATCGTTCGCTGCGGAAAAAGGGTCACAGGTGGACGAAAAATTTTTTCACTGATCATAAATTTTCGTTTTCATAAGCTATTCAAAACTTTTATGCCGAATGTGAAGTATTTTTATAATCTTTTGAATATTTTTTGTTTTAATATCATACGTTTTTTATTTGTTAATTTTTTCCATTTTTTTCTCAATCTTTTCTCTATTTTTTCAGTATTTTCCATCTTTTCTTTATTTTTTCATAATTTTCTCCATTTTTTCAACTTTTCTCTATTTTTTCTTTATTTTTTCATTATTTCGAATATTTAATTTATTATTTTTTGTTATTTATTTTCCCTTTAAGATAAAAATTTGATTTTATTTTAATATTAAAATTAATCAAATTTCGGAAAAAAATTACTAATTAAAAAAAAATTTCTCTATTTTTAATGAGATTTTGAATTAAATGACTAAATATTAACGAATCTTTTAAGACGGAAATTTGATTTTGATTTTCTTTTAACAATTTATCGAAATTAATCGAATTTGGTAAAAACTGAATAGAAATTCGCTCCATTTTTTTAAATCAAATTTTTGGATTAAATGATTAAATATTAACGAATCATTTAAGATGAAAATTTGATTTTGATTTTTTAATAATATCGAAATTAATCGGATTTTTGGGATGAATGAAAATTTGGAACATAATTTTACATACGATGGAAAGTAGAAACTTACGGTTTAATAACGTGACCGGGGATTTTAATGAAGAAATTGAAGTGGATAATTTTTTGAGATAAAAATGAAGACGAGAATTTTGATTAAGTTGAAAGAGTTGAAGTGGGAAATAAAAAAAAAGAACAAAAGAATGACGAAAGAGAGTAAAAGAGATGCTTGAATGTGCAAAAGAGTTTGTTTACTCTGTTTTGCTCTTTTCCCTGTGGCTCTCACATTCTCTCTTTCATTGTCGCAATAAAAGAAAAAAATAAAATTCAAACAATGACTGATACGATTGATTCCTCTCGTTTTTTTCGAATCTTTCTTCTTCGTTTTGTAATCTAACAAACATTTTATCCGCATGAACCACCAGAGTATTTATTAATATTTTGATCTTGATATTTTGGTTTCTATTTTAGTTTCTATTTTCGTTTTAATATTTTAGTTTCTATTTTGGTTTCTATTTTGGTTTTAATATTTTAGTTATTTATATTTTCGAAAAGCACCCAATTTTCCTTAATGGAATATTTATTCTCTCTTTTCCTCGAAGGAACATTTTTTCGGTAATATTTCACAAATATTGTCGAGAAAAGTCGTATTAATGTCATTTCTTCGGTTTATGGACTTTTTTCTCGACAAGAATTTGTACTTTTCATTTCAAGAGGATAGTATTGGAAATTGCAGCATAATCGTAAAAGAAGAAAAAGTCATAATCGGAAAAATGAAAAAAATACCCATTGTTTTCTTGAATTTTCATCATGAATCTTAGTTTCTCTATATAGAAAAAAAAATTCCAACTTCATAGCCAGGAAAAGTTTATTTTTTATACCATCACTAAAATTGTAATTCAAAAATTATAA
The DNA here is from genome assembly GCF_015476425.1 of Leptopilina heterotoma. NCBI lineage: Eukaryota > Metazoa > Arthropoda > Insecta > Hymenoptera > Figitidae > Leptopilina > Leptopilina heterotoma. The sequence goes on along the minus strand of NW_025110937.1, from coordinate 1,048,256 downwards.
TTTAGAATTTCAATTTCTATCATTAGAAAAATATTTTTACATTTGCTTTGAAATTCGTGTTTTTTTTCTTCTTCTGTTTGAATGGCAGTATTATCTCTTATTATTAAACGGAGCACATTGACCCATTTTAAAATGGGTCAGTTTCCTCTTTCATTGTTAACTTTAATATCGATTCAATATGTTCCGATTGCATCTTTTTGCATGGATTTTTATTATAAAAAGTCCTTCAAAGAAGAATATTTTTATCACGAAGAAATAGACATATTGTTGAATATATAGAATTTGGTTATTGAAATTGAAAACATATATTGAAAACAGAAATTGTCAAACTATATTAGAGATTATTGTGTCTCGGTGTACGTTTGATGTTTTTGAATATCATTACGTAAATCGTTAATCATCGTTGATATGTACTTGATTCTGCATTGCGCAATGCAAAGTGCACCGACTCGCTAATATTCTACACGTGGAGTGTGTGTATGTCACCTATATTTTGTCATCTGTCTACATTTGCCAAATAGTTGACATTTTGTCAAGTCGAATATAGAAGTTTGCTTTTTTTATATAACAAATTCAAACTCTCGTTTTAATTTATTTTTTAATTTATAGTCAGCTTGTAGTGTCAATGAATAATTAATTTAGAATTAGATTTATTGATTTATAGAATTAGATTTTAGTGTCAGATGATATAGTTGATTGAAATTTAGTTAGGAAAAATGTTGAGAGAAAAAAGCAGGTAGAAACGATGGTATTTTCATGTTTTGAAATTGTTTTCAAAATCATTACTGAGTTTACTGTATTTTCTCTATGTAATCTGTTTAAAAGTTTAAAATTAAATAGTTGCGATTAGAATGTGTCCGTATTAGAAATGCAAACTCGACAAAGCCACAACTTCTATTTAGAGGCCGTAACTCGCTTTGAAATCACGTCGCCCATTTCTACTTCCGGTTCAGTTGTACAAAAGTTTCAACGATAGGCACGTTTACTCGTATATCGTAAAATTTTATCACTGTGCGGAAAATTGTTTCCAGTTTGTAAAATATTTTTTTTAATTTCAATACCGTCTTTTATCTTCATTTTTCTATTCATATTGTTGGAAATTAAAATCATTTTCTTTTTACTTATTGCAAATAAATTTAATTTAATTAAAAATTAGAATAATCTAGAATCACAAGTGGTTTTATTTTAATATATTTTTTTATGGAAAAAGAGGAGAAAAATGATAATTAAAATAATTGTGTTATTTTATTTTTACTTATTTCAAGTGGTTTTAATATATTTTTTTGTTTTTTTAGGCAAAGGGGAGGAGAGGAGAGAAATGATAATAAATAGAAGTTGTTAATTTTGGTAAATCTTTCCGAGTCACGAGATAGTGGGCACATGCAATGGTCATATATTTATCAAGAGGTGGATAAATTGTGGGGAGAATATTTGGAACACGAGACATAATTTCTCAGTCGAATTAGACGCATTCAGACTTTAATGGTCGACTTAGCTCTCGGATATAAAATGAATCCCTTCAAAGTGCATTGAAAATTCTTCACTAGTCGGTCGATCTAGGTTTCATCTTTTCTTTTGAATCTGTGTACTCTCCTTCTCAGCAAGAAATGTCACAAAGGAACTTTTAATACTAACTTGATCCGCGCACTTTCTTTAATCTCTCCTTTTTTCTTGTCTTTATTTCACATTCATTTATTTTACCTTCTTTTTCTTCTTCTTCTCTTTTTTCTTCTTCTTTTTTTTCTTTTTTTTCTCCTTCTTTTTTTTCCTTGCCATTGAGATAATTCTTTCGAAAATTTCGAAACAATCGAAAAATTTTGAATTCAATTGAAATAGATTAGAAGGGAATTGTATTTCTAGTTTTTCTTTTTTACTGTTGTTTTTATATATAAATTGAATAACTTATCTAATCGAGTTGCTGCTTTTGAATGGAGGAAAATTGATGGGGCATTTAAAGGCAGTTAGAATCTCCATTAAATAAGACACCTTTGACTAATTCCTTGTGTGAGTTTTGGTATTTAATTGGCAATTGCGTGCCCGTTTTATAAGCTGTTAGAGCGGCAAAGAAACTATTCAGTTAGACGGAAAAGTGGGTTGCACGTCAAAGCTTTAAGAGTTATGAGCATTGAATACACTTCGATGTAAATTTTGCGCAAGTCTGAACTAAATAACTCGAATAATGGAGATTAAAAAGCAAAAAGAAAAAATGCAAAATCTATTTTTAAATTCTTCTCAGAGATTTTTTTAGTCTTCATGTAAATAAATATGAACCTGACATTTGCCGGAGAATAAGTATTGCAGAATAAATATTGCAAACATAATAAGAATGTCCAATTATAGAAAAAGATTTGTCAGTTTAAAATCACATTGATCGATTATTGTAAATTAACTGCATTTTTTATGAAATTGTTTTTCGAAAAGTTTTATGGGCAAAAAAAATGGTAATATTTAAATTTAAACGGTATTGATAATATTTATCGCTTGACAAGTTTATTTTGTTTATTTTTTCGGTATAAAAAACAATTCTTTTATCGATAAATAAATATTTCTGTTTTTTTAAAGAATATCACTTTCGCTTCAATCAAATTCCTTTTAACCCAGTTTTGTAAGCGTGATTTATTGAAGCTATTATTTCAGTTTGCGTCATTTGAGGGAATTCGATCCAATTAGAAATTTTGTTTTAATTGTAAACCCATCGGGAAAATAGCGATTATATATTTTTTTCAACTTTTTTCGCAAAAGCAGACTGCCGTTTATTCCACAAATTATTATAGAATTAAAATTCAAACCACGATTTTTTTTATTTCTTATAAAATAAATTAAAAGTACAAAAATCGATAAAAAATTAATAAATAAAATTTAGAGACGAAAAATATTTTTTGAGGAGTTTATTTTTTTAAATGACGTGTGCAGTGAGTGAAAAAAATTGTTTTCCTCCTGTAAATTGTTTGCCATTCAAGTATGTTAAAATCTGATTAACAATCACATTATGTATCTATAATTAGACACCTGAGTGCAAAAGTTCATCATCGTAGAGAATTAACATTAATTACCGATCCCGTGTTTCATTATTAAATTTAACTTTAATCAAATGTCAAAGCCAACGTGTCGACTTCAATTAACAGTTTTAAAGGATAAAATCAAAACTATTTTTATATTTAACTATTTTTAATTAAAAAAAATTTGCGTACTGTATCGAAAAAATTAGCCCATCAAAAAAACTATCGTAAAAACAGAATTTTTTTGTTACAAAATTGAAAAATGTGAATTTTAAATTGATAAATCTTTTCTGAAATTTACTGTTTCAAAATTGACGCAAATTCCCTAATGGACAAATTGACACTCTTTTAATAGATAAATTCATTATACTTTTTCCATGGTGAGAATAAAAAAGGAAAGATAAAAGTAAATACAAGAAAAGGCAAAACGTAGAATACGCTTTTTTGAAATTCAAATGTAAAGAGATAATACAAATAATAAAAATGAAATAAATGAAGATAATAAAAATGAAATAAATAAAAATAATCAAAATAAAATGAATCAAAATAATAAAAACAGAATAAATAAAAATAGTAATAAAAATAAAAGAAATGAAAATAATCCTGAAAGAGAAAAAAAATTTCTCCTCTCTAATCTAAATTGACTTCAGAAATCATTAATTTATAGACAAAATTGTTTAATTAAGTTTAAATGCAAATTTTGTTGATAATTTCCAGTTTTCAATTATTGAGGGGACGAAAAGAAAAAGGAGAAGTTTCGATAACTAATCAAGTAATGTACTTACAATAATTAGTATTTCTCTTTTTTTTTCTCGAGTAAATTCAAAGATTAGCGGCTATTAAATTGATCCGTGCATTTGCTTATATGTTTTATAACTTTCTAGTCGCAAGTAGTTGATGGCAATTTAGCGTTCTTGTGTGGGCATAATTGAGGAGAAAATGACACCCACGCATTTTACAAATCTTTAAGAGAGGAGTTCGAGTTTGAATTTTATGAACATAATCGCAAATACAACAATTCTTCGCAATGAATTCATTTTTTTTTTATTTTTAATCAGAGAAAAAAATGATTTTCCAGCAAAAAGAATATTTTTTACCAAAAAAGAGTTTTTCTTTTTAATAAAAATTATTTTTTACCAAAAAGTATTTTTCTTTTTAATAAAAATTATTTTTTACCAAAGAGAATTTTTCTTTTCAATTCAAATTACTTTTTATAAAAAAGAATATTTTTTATCAATGTTTCTTGTCAAAAAAGTATTTTTTATTAAAAAGAAAAATTCTTTTTGCATAGAAAAATCTTTGCTTTCTGTAGGAATTGGTTTTTTCTTTTTCTTGATACAAAAATTAATTTTTTGTATTTAAAAATACCTAAAAATTTGCAAATTAGATTTTTTTTCTGCAATAGAGGTTTCTTTCGGTTTTGGTTTCTAAGTTTGTATCCGTTTCGTCGAATATTGTATAATTTAAACGGTGTTTTTTTTTTCTTTTCCTTTTTTTTTCTCGTTTCATATCCAACAAGGGAAACATTTTGCTTTATCCTTTTTACGTCAATTGGAGCAGATGTTCGAGTATATGAGACAATAATGAGAACCGCGGGGGGATTAGTGGGGAGGTAATTAAAATTAGCCACGAGAACCGTGCAATTTCTCTGACATCATCGCGAGATAACGAATCATTATGCAAGTTTAGTTTCACATGAGCTCATTGAGCCTACACTTTATGCCAACAGGGCCGTCAATGATAAATGTCGATCACATTTCATTTATTTTTAAAGTACTATAACTGATGTCTGTACAGGAAAAAACTGTCACGAAAAATTGAACGCAATTTTTTGCCATTTTTCTTTAATTAAATTATTATTTTCCAGTTTATCTAATTTTTTTCTTCCGTAATTCATATCTTGTTGTGTATTATTTTTTTATTTAGAAGAATTTTTAACTTGTGTTCAAATCTTAACATTTTTAAATTTTCAAGTTTTGATTTTTTGAAATTTTTAATTTTTCAAAATTCCACTGAAAATTGGAATTGATTTTTGTACTTAGGTTTTTTTTTCAAATTTGTTGGTTTGAAAGAGAATTTAATGGAATTTCTTAGTAAAGCTGTTATGATATTATACATTTTCCGTATTATCTACGTTACTGAACTTGTTGGAAAATGTTAAGTGTTGGTGTACACGTATGAATATTATCATAAACCGCTCCCTATCCTAACGAAGCGAATGTAATGCGTAGGCTAACATTTGCGACCGTCTCTTTGTTTTTTAGCATGTAACGGTTTTCATTGAATCTGAAAATGCTTCACACGGAAAAATAATATCATATTCGTTACACTTTATTGCCCTCCTGACCTCTCTAATTCCTGTGGAACAAGGAACAAATTATTTTTCATCTAATTATCATCAAGATCAATTTTTCATTATTTTTTAAGTCCTCATTAGCAATTTTGAATCAGAAAGCAAATTTTGAATCCAAAAGTAATTTAATTTTCACCAAAAAGAAAATTTTGAAACAAAAGGAAATTTATTTTGAACCAAAAAGAATTTCATTTTCAATCCAGTTGAATTTTATTTTGAACCAAAAAGAAATTTATTTTGAATCAAAAAGAATTTTATTTTGAACCAAAAAGAAAATTTTGAATCAAAAGGAAATTTTTAAGCAAAAGAAAATTTGTATTGAACCAAAAAGAATTTTATTTTTGAATCAAAAAGGATTTTATTTTGAATCAAAAGGAAATTTATTTTAAACAAAAAAGAAATTTATTTTTTATCAAAAAGAATTTTATTTTGAACCAAAAAGAGAATTTTGAAGCAGAAAGAAATTTATTTTGAATCAAAAAGAAATTTATCTTGAATCAAAATTTTTGTTGAAAAAGTGTATTTTTATTTTTATTTTTTTGCAAAATTATTCTGAAGATGTTTTGAAAGTTTCAATTCTTGTTAGGAAGAAATTTCATTAATCGACAGTGTGTTAATTTATAACGTTTCCAACTAATTAATTAAATTTTGAAACTAAGGCGAGTTTAGATCAATTAAATCTTATGAACTTGCATGGAAATTGTAAAACAAAAATATTAAAAGGATTCTTCTTTTAATAATTTTACCAATTCGATGAATGAAAATAAAATTAAAATCCTTTTTTTAAATTTAAATTCAGAATAATAATGAAACAGAAGTGATAAAATTTGTAATTTTTTATTGATTTATGTATTCTTTAATTTTTCTTTTGTTTTTTTAAATTTTGTTTAGCTTTTATTCCTCAATACTCTAAATTCCAGTTAATTTAGAGAATTAAAAATTATAAAGTTATAATTTTGTTAATAAAAATCTGTGATGTTTGTTTAGGTTCGCAAAAAAAATGTCTGCTCTCAGGAAGTGTTGAGAATAAAACGTCATATTTGAATAAATAAATGAATCATCATAATTATTATCGAGGGAACAGGCTTTTGAAATAATTGACGAGGTCGTTGTGCCCCTTTTTTCATTAGGAGTGTAGAACAAGTCACATAGATATATATCCACTTTTTATTGCATGTGGAACACTCATTTTCTTCTCGAGATGAGCTATTGAGTAATTCAACGTTTGAAAGCTTCGATATTTTTTTCAAAGAGCCTCAACCTAAACCTTGACATTCGCCCTGTGCTTTGCAGGTCGTGAGGTTTCCTTTCAAAGTCTCATCATTCCATTTATTATTATTATCTCCAAATAAAATTTCTTCTTAGTATTAAATTGTCCTAACAAAAAAAGCAGAATTTTTTTTCCATTCAACAAAAATCTATATTTTTGAATTAAAGTTTCTTTTTAAAACGTAAAACTATTTTAAAAATTTATATTGTCAATTTATTTTAAAGAAAACAAAAATGAAACAAAAGTGACGTGGAAAATTATCTTTATTGGAAAAACAAAACAATTAAAGTTTTTAGATTTTCAATTAAAATTCAGGTAAATAGAGTATAATCGAGATTTAAGTCCTTGATAAGAATATTGTTGACAGTTTTTTTAAAAAAGTTTTATTATCTTTTCGAAAAGTCTATAACTATCAGAACCATTTTGCGATTGTTTCTATGGAAACAAATGACTTTGAGTCTTGACAAGTGACAGTCTACTTATTATTAGATAATTTTTATTTCTATTTTCTGTCAATTATTTATTTTTTACTCTAAAAATGCTCTAAAATATTTTTTACTGTGAAATATTTTTAAAATATTTTTTGCTACAAAATATTTTTGTTGAAATATTTTTATAAAATATTCTTTATAAAGTATTTTTGTAAAATATTCTTTAATAAAGTATTTTTCATTATAAACAATCACGAATATTGGGGGAAATAATTTGGAATTTAGAAATTTTCATCAATTTTCATCTGGTTTTTGAAATTCTTAAAGTGTAATGCAGACATTAAGTGAATGTTATAATTCGGAAGCAATTAAATGTTGGAAATTCGAACAAGTTCCATTGAAAGTAAAAAAGGCACAAGGGAACAACGCAAAACTCTTTAATTCTGTGCCAAAAATGTTGGAAAATATTAGTGAGTGTTCGGAAAATAATGAGGAGGTAAAAAACAAGGTAAATTACTGCAATTTAGAAAAAATAAAAATATTATTTGAATTTTTACTTTGAATTGAAAAGAATATAACTTGGTTGAATATTTAATTCTAAGAAGGCACAAAATGCAATATTAAGAAGAGGTTGGTAGTGAGTTGCTTGGAAGTCAAACCCTGTTTTTGCAGCTGCCGCAAATGTTCGCATCGAAAAACAAAAGCCCACAACACATGGTTATGGACCTTCAATTACATGTTACTAAATTTGTTCTCCCCTCGGTATTTACACTCAAAAAACTAGAAAATAAACGCAATCCTGTAAAATATTCTTGAAAGCGAACTTGAGAGTGAATTTCATCTCAATTTCACTTCTAATTTTGTAAACATTTTTTATTATAGAAAATTTTCAGATTTTCTTCTTTTTTTTTGCTCTCAAGGTTTCTTGGTCAGGAAAAATAAGTCTTGCATCACTTTTTACAAAGATGCGCGGCATTCAGAAATGTTAGTCACGTATAAAGAGACGAGGTTGTAAATAACAATGGAGAGACGTTTTAATTAGATCTTTAAAGTCTCGTAAAAATTCCTCTTTCCTTTTTTCTAATATTTTATTATTTGTAAATAATAAAATATTTTTTAATAAAATATTTTTTAATAAAATATTTTTTAATAAAATATTTTTTAATAAAATATTTTTTAATACAAATTTTTGTTATTTATCATTTTTTGAAAATTGAGTAGGAAAATTGTTTCTTTGAATGAAAAAAATTAATTTTCAAATGTACTTTATTAGATGGATGAATAATTGGGATTTATTTTTCTTTTGCAGCCGCCGGAGAACGAGTTACAGAAAGTTGGAGAGCGAACACCTAGCGAACACGAATTGAGAGTGCAGAGATCATTGCAGAGACTGAACGTTCCAGATTGGTTTAAAAATTCGCCGGCAGCTCGAGACGGTTTTCGACTGAAGAGGCATTCTGACGCATCACAACACGGTGGCTGGCGAGCTTTAGGCTCGAAAACCACGTCCCTTTCCTCTCTTTCCTCAACGACAAATAGACAACCAACCACAGGTGATAATCTTGAAAGCAAAAAAATCTTTCTTTTATTTTTATTCAAGAAAATCTTTCGATTTTTCATTCGAGAAGATTTGCGACAATTTTTTCGACTCTTTCGCATCTTCAACGCTTTCTTTCTTTCTGCTTTTAATTTTCATTCAAGAAAATCTAATTCTAGAAAATTTGCGACAAAAAACCAAACATTATCTTTAATTTCTAATATTTCATAGAATGAAGGAAATTTCTAATATTTAAATTAAAAATTAAATATTTCATTGATTGAAAGAAACGAAGTTCGATGTTTGGTGAGAATTTGATTAAATCGTTAGGGGAAGGATTAAAAGAGGCATGTCCTTTTCTGGGACGAGTCGCGCTTAAAATTAGTACGATTATCAAGAGCCAATTTCGCGTATATTCCCTTTCCTATCGGCTGTTAAGTGCCTGCTGGCTAATGGCTAATAGGAAGCGACTAATAAACTTACCAGGCCAGGTTAATTCGATTATCTCTCGTTTCTGTTATCCCTCGACTGCAGTCAGATAGCCGCATTTAAACTCCGCTGAATATTCTTAAAGAAAAAACTGATTCAACATCCAGAAACAACCGTAACTTTCATCTTTTGATTCATATACATTGCTTTTCTTTTATCTCAAATGCGGACGGCTATTTTATTAAAGTGCCACGAGACCGCACTATCTATCCCTTATTCCATTTACATTCCACATTTAATCATCGTTTATTTTTTTTTTTTTTTTTGAGAAAAAAAAATCCCTTTGATGATTTTTTTTCTTTTTTTATTCTACTTTTTGTATTTTTATTCTATTTGTTATTTTTTAATCTATTTTTATTTTAGTTTCTTTTATTCTATTTATTGTTGTTTATTCTAATTTCTGCGTTTTGTCTTTTTCTATTTTTTATTCCTGTTTTATATTTTTATTCTATTTATTATTCTTTAATCTATTTTTTATTTTACTTTTTATTTGTACTTTTGGAAGAATTCAATTATTTTCATGAAGAACAAAATTCTTTTGATGAATTTAATTATTTTCATTAATAATAAAATTCTTCGGAAGAATTCAATTATTTTTAATACAATTTTAATAAAATTTCTCGAAAAAGAATACAATTATTTTTAAAAATATTAATTAAATTAAATTATTTTTAACAGATTTTATAAAATTCTTAAGAAAAATAAATTATTTTTATACGTTTAAATAAAATTTTTCGATTGAATTCTATGATTTTCAAAATTTTTAATAAAATTCTTTGAAAACATTAAATTATTTTCAAAAATTTTAATAAAAATTCAATTATTCTCATATTATAATTCTTTGAAAGAATTCATTTACTTTTATAAATAGTAAAATTCCTTGGAGAAATTCAATTATTTTTAATACAATACAATCAGTAATTCCAATTAATAATAATACACGACTATTTTAAAAACTTGAAAGAAATTCTTCATAGAAATCAATTACTTCAAAAATGTTCAATAAAAATTATTAAGAAAAACCTTAGAATTTAAAAAAAAATCAAATAAATTCTTCAAAAGAATTAAATTATTTTCAGTACAATTTTAATAACATTCTTTGAAAGAATTCGATTTTTTTCATAAATAATAATATTCTTTGCGAGAATTCAATTATTTTTAATGAAATTTTTCGAAAGAATTGGATTATTTTTAATGGAATTTTAATGAATTTCTCAAAAGAATTCAATTGAAATTTTTTGATAAATACTTTGCATTAATTTAAAAATGAATATCATTTAAAAAGAAAAATTATTAAAAAAGTTTGGTTTCTACTCTTTTATTCTTTTTTTTTTTATTTTTCTACATTTTTATTCTATTCTTTGTTTTATTTTTCAAGTTCTGTTTTCTATTTCTTTTCAAAACTAATAGAAAATTGTGGAATTTTTAGGTGTCCTTCTGAGTCCAAGTCCAACGCCGCCAGTGTTTTCGAGATGGAGTACAAGTTTGCTGAATAGCGCCGGAAGTTCACCCGCAAGTTCCACTAGGTCGTCTTTCAATCATCGTCAACCTTACCTTGGTTGGCGTTCACAGGAACGTTTGGCGAATCCTCGAACTCCAGCCGAACGTCTCGCTCAAGGAATTCTTCCTCAGCTACAGTCTGCAAACAAGGTACACAATAAATAAACTCGCAATTCCATTGAAAAATTTCCCACAATTCACGTCATCTTTTACAATAAATACTTTTGCCGAGTTCTTCACATTTCAATTTATTTCCCACTGAGGTTAAATCGCGTTTCCTCTTTTAAAAAAAAAAGTTTACTTTTACACTTGACATAATTTTCACACCTTTGGTACTTTATTGTTTTATTAAATAAAGTACTAAAGGTGATAAAATAATTTATTACTTTTAAATTTCATTTTTGAAATTATTTTCAAAATTGAAATCATTTTTAATTCAAAAATAGGTGAACACATTTTTTTTAATTTGGTAAATTAAGTGAATACCTAAATGAAATTTTTCAAAAGTTAAAAATATTAACTTGTGCTAAAAATTTTTGTTAATTAGTAATTAGTGGAAGCATTGTCTCAAATGGTGCTTTATGAATAATTTTTTTCAATTAAGGCTCTTCGGCGAGGAATCGAGGGCCATTAAGGCCAATTGGAACTGTGAGGAAATTGAAAATTGACCCCTAGACATTGAAGGATGTAAATGGGTGACCGAGTGTAACCCTTTGCGCTATCGCCCACATGTTCCTCGTGGCACGTCTTTGTTGAATTTATTTTTGATTTTCACAGACACTGTCGTCAGTGTATACATGAACACATACATATCGAAAAATTGGCAGCGAGTTTAAAGTTTCCCTCGCATGCGTTCTTCTTCGCCACTGACAAAAAGCGGACCCCAAAATTGCACTCCATAATGTGGAATGCAAATCTTTCCTCGTTTCTCTTTTTTCATTGTTAAAAATAAATTTTGCTTATGGCGTGAGGCAAGAACGTGATAAATTTAGTTGGAATTTATTTTCTTTTTTTTCAAGTTACCCTTTTTTGGAGAAGAAAAAGTAAAATTCAAAATATATAAAATATATCCTAAATCGAAAACTTTGAATACAAATATTTTTACCGAAATTAATTTTTTCGTCAGTTGTGATTGAAAGATTATTTTATTTATATTTTGATATTTAATTCTAGTTCGTTAAAATGATTGGTTTTTAGCATTCGTGGCAAAAAAAAAAGTAGTGACTGAGTAAAATTAGAAATTCTGGGATTTCAAAGCTTGTTTCCTATTTTCACGAAATTCTCCGGTTCTATTTTCAGTCAGGTGCAGAAATTAACATGTTCTAGTTCTAGTCTATTCGAAGCATTCCAGAATGTTTGTGAATTTAGTATTTTTATAAAATAATTCACGAAAAGGAATTTAATTTAAAAATTAATTTTGAGAGAAAATAAAAAAACATTCGTCAGTTTTATTTTCTTTGAAAATTAACTTAAAAATTAAAACTAATTTTTTGAGAGAAGAAAAACGAGTAAATTTCAGTATAGTTTATTAAAATTTCTCTCACTTTGTAATTTTTGGAACGATGCCAAAAATGTTTTTCTAATTAACATTTCGCTCTGGGAAGTTTTCTTATTGGATATTATTGTTCACTTGACATTGGATCTCGAATTACGAAATAAAACTCAATTTATTATTGTTATACAAATTACAAAATTTTTTATTTTCAAATATAATTTTTAAATAATTTTATAATGAAAATTTAAAAAGTTCACTTATTAAGTAAAAAATTAATTATTATTGTTTTATTTTCAAAAATTTTAATATTATTCTTGTCAAGAATTTAATTAATTTTGTATAAATAATAACATTCTTAGGAAGAATTTATTTTTAAAAATGTTCTTTTAGTTTGCGAGTTTTTTTTTTTTTTAATAATAAAATTGGAAGAATAGAAGCTAATGTGATTTTCTTTCGACCAACAGCAACAGCAGCAGCAACAACAACAGCAACAGACAACGAATCAGCAGCTGGAGGTGAGGAATTCGATAAAGGAGGTGACGTCGGCCATTGTGCATTACGTACAAAGTGGTCAGGAAGTTATAGGAGGTGGAAGGCTCTCGCCTCGACCTCGACCTGACGATTGGGACGACAGGGGTGGCGCGAGGTCGACCAGCCCCAGAGGTGAGCACTAAACCCTGCAAAAAAACATCCCACCACAACAACCACAACCACCATCACCACCACTATTTTATTCTGCGGCGAAGGTAATTTTGAGTTTTTTATCCATTTTTTATTTGACAATTACTCTATATATTTTTTTTCTACTTGGTTTACTCTATTTTTCTGCCTTTTTTAATATCCGCTCCAAAATTAGAGTCATTGTCCTCTTGGACGAGTCTTTTTGAACGAGTCTTTTCAGACAAGTCTGTTTAGACGAGTCATTTAGACGAGTCCTTTAGGAAAAGTCCTTTCGGATAATTGACTCTTTCCCTATATTTGCTTTTACCACAAAAAAAACTCTTTTTCTATATTTGGTTGTCCAAATTTTTCTTTCTGTTAACATTTTTATTTTTTTTTCTTTCTTAAACTAACGAACGATATTTTCAAGCAACGACTCTCGCCATTCAAAAAGGAATATCTTCGAGGTAGTAAGCAAAAGACGATCCATTCACTCACACATGAATTCACTTTACAAGGCACTCTTCTCGCACTTCACACTTTGCTTTCAGACTTTACTCACGCCTCATCCTTTACACCCTCTTTGCTAATTCACTAACTCTCTTCGCTGCTCTCGCGACGCTAAACAAACCCAAGGCTCGTGCCTTAAATTAACGTGACACGTTACTTTTACCCTGAAATTAAAATTACTTCTTCAAATTAAATTTTATTTCAATTCTTCTCTATTCTTCACTCACCACGATTCGAAATTAAAAAGAAAATTCAGTTAGTACTGTATGAAAATAAAATTGAAAATTTGCGAAATTTTATCAAAGTGTAAAAATTTTCCAACAAATTTTTAATTTTAGACAAATTTTATATATTTTATAAAGATATAGTTTACTATAAAAATAGTTTACTATAGAAATAGTTTACTATAGAAATAGTTTACTATAGAAATAGTTTACTATAGAAATAGTTTACTATATTAATAGTTTACTATAGAAATAGTTTACTATTCAAATAGTTTACTAAATAAATAGTTTGCTATGTAAATATAAAATTTCCTACATCTATAAAATTTATATTTATTACACTATTTTCAATTTTCATCAGAAATTTAGAGTTCGAAAACAAATGGGGAAGTTTCTTAAAAATTGTACGATAAACTTTCCTTTTCTAGGTTGCGAGCGTTATATTACGTTTGATAAAAATGTACGCTCTGGTTTTTACCACTCCGACTCTTTTGATGTACTGCAGACGTTCTTTTTCCAGTCTTTTCATATTCCACAAGCAAAAAAGAAAAAAGTGGTTCATTCTCCTTTTTTTTCCGGAATTAATTCTAGAACCGGAAATGAGGACGATGAAGAATGTTTCAACCAGTGTCGAGTTGCGATACTGAAAACCAATTTAGCGAGAGTTGAATACGAATTCCAGATTAGAGAGATGAGCAGTATCAATTAAAACGTCGAAAATCACGTTTATTATCATTTTTTTCCTTGACGTTTATTTTTCGCTGATGCCTTTTGTATCTTTCTTCAATGCTTTTTTGAAGCATTTGTTAAATTTTTGCTTTTTTATGAACAAAAAACAATATAATTCATCTTTATGGAGAAAAATTAATAGAAATTGAAAAAGGGGAATATTTCTCGAGGGTTTATATTCAAATTCGGTGGTCTTAACTTCTGTTTAATTTTCTTATTCGGTTTTTTTGTATCGTTTCGTAGGAAATTTTCGAAAAATTAAAAGTACAAAAATTCTCAACCTTGAAAAAGGAATTTTTGACAAATTTTCAATTTTCGAATAATTTTTGTTTTTTTTTATAAGGGAATAAATATTTTCTGTTGGGAATATTTCTCAAGGGTTTATTTTCAAATTCGCTGGTTTTAACTTCTATTTAATTTTCTTATTTCGTATTTCATTGTAACGTTTGGTAGGAAATGTATAAAAAAAATTAAAAGAACAAAATTTCTAAACTTTGAAAAAGAAATTTGTGATGAACTTATTTTCAATTTTTATTAATTTTGTACTTTTTAGTGAAATATTTTCTTTCGTGATTTCTCTCATTTTCAAATTCGGTAGTTTTGTCTTTTATTTAATTCTCTTATTCAGTGTTTCTTTCCATCATTTCGTCGTAGAAAATATTCTGAAAATCAGAAAATCCTTCTCGACGATCGGAAATTGTACAGAAAATAAAATTTTCTCATCTCCCCTTCGAAAGAAAATTATCTTATTACGAGCATGAATTTTAATTCTCATAGACTTGCATGTTTTTTTTTACTTCTCAAATGTGACCATTTTTGCTTGCCTTTTGAAGAATTGTATATAATTTTTTTTTTTGGCAGTAGGAATTATTTTTTTCTTTTTGCTGGTTCTAGAACGGGAAGCGTTAATCTTGAGGGTGTAGCAAATTGAAAAGATGACCGTGACATCGAAATTGTTTTTTGAGGTTTCCCCTCTTTTTTGGAGGGAGAGAAAAGATGAGTTATAACGAGGGAGTTTCAAAGAGGTCAACGTGTAATGAAGCACAGGAAGTTCTCTTCTCATAGATATATTTTTTATTATTTTTTTTCTATTTTTTTATTTATTTATCTTTTTTTTTTGCTATCAAGAGAGTGTTGTTTACTTCGTGTATTCGCCTTTGAAAGTCGAACGAAAGTGTGTCGCGGGCTTCTATTTCTACACTCTCGTAGTGACGAACGGAAATAGGTTACCCTGAAATTCCCTCCAAACTATCTCGCTTCGTTTTGCGATCTCGATCGAACTTTTTTTTTTTCGTTCCCGATATCATCCCCTATTATCGCAAACCGATCAAAATTTTAACAAAACGCTTGAAATTTTCCAGTTGAACACTCGAACGAACTTGTTTCCTGATTCCAAGCAAATGGAATTTTAAAGATAAAAAACGAAAATAATAGATTATCATTTATTTATATATTTTTTTTATTATCATATTTTCTCTCTTCTGCAATTTATTTTCTATTTTATTTCCTTTTTTTCAATTTTTTATTTCTAGTTTTTTACCTCACATTGTAGTTGTATTGTAAATTTATTAGAACAATTTTTCTACTGCAGTAATTGAGAAAAAAAACTCCTGACACAATGTTTTATTTATGTTTTATTTTAAATTGATTGAAATAATGCAGGCTGTTGTAAAAAATTTAAATTTTCAACCGTGCTGGGAAAATCGATAGCTTCTTGACCCAATAAACTTTGGTACATGAAACATTTTCGTGACCTCGTATTTTCTGGACAGCTTCTCTAAAGAAGAGTATAGAAACTTCCCAAATGTGAAAATTTCTTTTGATGTCTATTAAAAAGACACATTATTTTTATTTTAAAGAAAAACATAGAAAAAAAACTTCGTCTTCGAAGTTTGAAAATAAACAATATTTATCATCTATCATTTCCTTCTGGAAATTTTTACCGAAAATTTTAACCTATTTCGACTAACCAAATACGTGCATTCTTTGCTTTTTCTCTCTTTTCTATTCTTCAATAATTTTCACTACTAATTCTTAAATGGTGAAGGATTTTTCTTTATAACAAAATATAAATGTTTAAAAAAATTATATTTAAAATTTATTTACTTATACAAATAATTATTTGTTGAATTATTTTGTTTAAAACTTATTTTGTTTTAGTTCAAATACTAAATTGATTGAGTCAAAAACAAAAAAGTAAAAAAAATTTAATTTGAAGATAATTTTAACGAAAGAAAGAATTTTAAAATGAAAGTTAAGGAATTGTTGCTCCGAACTAGAGTTATTTGTCCGAAAAAAAATTGTTTTATAAGCAAAAACATGTCAATTTTTAAAATTCGTGTTGAACTTTCTTCATTTCGTTGGCCCGACTTCAAAACTGAACGTTTAATATTTATAAAGAGTTGAAACTTTGAGACTAGAACTTGTCACTCGGGATAAAAATGTTATCCTTTTTGTATTTTTATCCAGGTCAGAAAATGGCACCTGAAAATTTTATTTCTTTCCAACAAGCATTTTAATTGTTTCATTTATTTCTTTTTTGTATTATTTAGTAGAAGAAACAATCTCTTTTTTTTTACATTTTTTTAATCCAAGTGTTTATTTTTTCGGATTAAATTTTAAAATTAATCTATTAAAAATCATTTAATTCTTTCGAAGAATTTTATCAAACTTTTTGAAAATAATTAAATTTTTTAGAAGAATTTTACTATAAATCTTAAAAATAATTCATTTATTTCGAGAAATTTTATTTAAATTGTATTGTAAATAATTATTAAATTCCCATGAAGAATTTAATTACAATTTTTGAAAACAATTGATAACAATTAATAATTATACTATTAAATTTTATTAAAATTATTGATAAAAAATCGAATTCTTCATAAATAATACATATTTTGTAATTAACTTCTTTTAAAGAATTTCTTTAAGTATTTTAAAAATATTTTATTATTTTTTGATAATTATAATTGAAAATTTGGAAAGTAATTAGATTTTACGAAAAATTTCTTTCAAGTATTTAAATAATTGTAGTCAAAAATTATTTGAAAAGAATTAAATTCATACTAGAAATTTTATAATTTGTACGAAAAATAATTGAACTCAATTGAAGATTTTTTCTTTGCGTGAATTTAATGAATTTTAGTAAAATTTGTACAAAATTTAATTGTTTTATTATTTATATCAATAATTGAATTATTTCGAGAAATTTTGTAAAACTTGTACTGAAAATAATTGAATTCCCTTTGAAGATTTTTTTCTTCGCAGGAATTCAATTATTTTCAGTAAAATTTTTTTCTAATTTCTTTGCTTCATTAATAGTTAAATTGAATTCTTATAAGAAGTTTAGAAGAAGTTTATTAAAATTTTTGAAAATACTTGAATTGTTTCGAAGCGTTTCGAGGCATTTTATTAAAATTTTAGAAAATAATTGAATTATTTCGAAGCATTTCGAAGCATTTAATTAAAATTTCAGAAATATTTAGAAAAATATTTGTTTAAATATTTAGAAAAAAATAAATAAATTGAGTAAGGAAATGATTGAAAAAAGGAATAGAATAATTATAGAGAACGTTGAGTTTTGAAGAGCGATTAAAAAAGCGAAGGGTCAACTTTGGTCCGTTTTGGACATATTCCGTAAAGAATTTTAATCTAATCTTCTCGAATGGTCTCGTCGAAGGGAGCACGAGGTTGTGCTGGATGGAGAGCTCTTTCGTGGGTACGAAGCCACTGGATTCACCAGAGACGCCACTGAGCCTCGCCACCGAGACAGAAGGCTGTGCCGTGTGTAACGCCACTACCGCCGGGTCCTGCACATGTGCAGACTCTGCGTCTTCCGGTCTCTTCCTGGACCTAACTCCAACCCGAGACGATCTGCAATTCCATCAAAATCAACGCCCAGGGACGAGTCCATCTCCCTCGTCAACTCTCAACTACTCGCATCATCATCACCATCATCAACAGTTACAGCCACAGCAGCAGCAACGACACCATCGCGGTGAGTTGCTGCTCGCCTAAAAAAACACGGAAAATTTAAGAAAAAACCGAACAAAATTTTGAAAAAGAAACTCCTTCCAATTACATCCAATTACAAAAATAAATCCCCCCCCCCTCGGAACTCTACACTAACACGAACCTTTCTTCTTTCTTTACCTTAACGGAAACGGTTTTTTTTAAGAATCCATTTTATTCTTTTCTAATTCGACTCTTCGTCTTTGGTGCTCAGTGATCTCACGATTAGGATTGAAAAAAATTTCTTTCATATTTTCTGTTGCTAGGAATCGAAGAGCGGATACGAACTGGAGTCGTGAATCCTTGGTAGCTGATGAGAATCCGAAAGTATTTGTCTTTTCCATTCATTTCTCACATTCTGAATCTTTCATTTTTGATTCGCTTTTGAAACGCATTGATCCCAAATTATTCGTAGACAACGTCCTTATTTTTTTTTACATCTATTTAAATATTATCCACTTTTAAAAAAATTTTAAAAAAATGGAAAGATGCATGCATCATCTCTTTCCATTGTAATGCATGCTTTTGGCAAGTAGACCCAAATTTTTTAAAATTGAAATTCGCCTGAATGAAATTCAAACTTTGATATCAAATTATAATTCTTTCAAATTTCAGAAAAAAATTATAGCTCTTCATAAAAATCGTTTTTTATAAATAAATTTTATAGGTAATTTCTAAATAAATTTTTGTTATGAATCAATAATAAAATTGCTCCATTTTCGGTGATATTTTTGAAATCTGTTTCATTTTTTCTGTCTGATTGCCATGAAAAATACGAATTAAAGTAGAAAAAATCCGGAAAGATTGAGATCGTGAGTTTTGAGGAAATGAATTTTCTTTTTCTGTATAAAAAAATTTTTTTTCTGCAATAGAAAAAATGCGCGATAATAATGGATAAATAAATAAATAAAATAAATACTTTCTAATTGTCAGGGATCACTGAACCACCAACGTAAAAAATAATCTTCTTCGAGTTGAAAATGATGGTAAAATTCGGGAATTCGGGCAATTCTCCAATGTCTTCGCGTTTTATTCATCGCAGATTGAAAATTTAACCGCGATTAAGTTTTTCTATCGGAACATTTAAATATCTACGTTTTTTTCGTAAATAATTCGCTACATTTTACTAACAAATATACAATGTCTTCTCGACAGGCGATACAAATAAAAAAATTTTTACGTTATCTAGAAAAAGAATATAATCGGTTAAAATAAATTCTCGAAAAAAAATTATATCGGATTAATGGCACAATTTTAAAATTGTTGCCTGGCTGTAAAAACTTCTAATAGGTGCTCCGAGATTTTTTTCCCCCCTCTAGGATAGAATTTTCTTATTTGTAAATATTAAAATATCGCATACGTCGCGATTCGTATGTAAATTCGAATCTCACAAACTTTTAGTTTGTACACCTAAAATATTTTTGTTCGCACCAATTTCATTGTAAATTACACGATTAATTTTTTATAATAACTATCGAAAAAAGTCCGGTGAAAATCATTAACAATCAATTTTTTTTTCCGGAGTTGGGTTGTTCGATTAATTCGATTTTATTTACTGTTATTTATGAAAATGTATTATTTATTAATAGAGCCGAAGTTTATTTATATTTTTAAATATCGAAGAGAGGCTTTTTAAAAATCTATTGAAAAAAACACTGTCTGTATAGAATTTTTTCAAAAAATAATTTCCCAACTCCGTAATTTGCATGATATTATTTTTCTTGAAATTTTCATTTTCTTTTTTTGAGATAATGATATTCAGTCGGAGGTAGAATCGTACACTGGGAAAAAAGATGGAAATTTTTGTCGGGGATTTTTTTTTCTTCTTTTTGAGAAAGAGAAAAACGTTTTTAAATTGCAGTGCGCGCCACACACATACACACACGTGTTTTTTCTTATCTAAAATCGTGTCAGAGATTATGACAAAAACGCCCATTTAGTTTATAAAAACGCCGCCTCCCTAATTTCTGAAAATCGTGCGATTTTTTTTTTACTTTTCTATAAGGAATCGAAAACGCAAGATTTTTAGTTGATTCTCAAGTTTTCAAATTTAGAATATTTTTTCTAAATCTTAAATTTGAATTCAAAATTTATTAAAAATTTTGAATACTTTTTTTGTATTCGAATTTTGATTAAATTTGAATTTTCCTTTAAATTAAATAATGGTAAATTCTCGAAATGAAAAAATGTAAAATATAAAAAATAAAACGGAAAAAATGTAAAATATAAAAAAGAAAACTGAAAAAATATAAAATATAAAAAAGAAAACGGAAAAAAATATAAAATAGAAATGTTAAAACGGAAAAAAATATAAAATAGAAATGTTAAAACTGAAAGAGTAGGAAATTTGAAAACTTGAGGGTCAAGACATTTTTTTTTCTACTGAAAAATGGAATAGAATCGATAATGCGTTTCTCGTTGGCATTCCAATTTTCTCGTCACGTCTGTTTTTTCTTTCTTTTTTTAAATGAAAAAATGAATAAAAAAGGAAATTTTTACGAAAAGTAGATTTACTAAGGTTGCACACATTTTTTTTAAAATGATTATATATTTTTTTTTTCTTAAAAAGTGAATTTCTATCGATTGGCTCGTCTCAAAATGAGTATACCTTTTGCTCCTTCATATCCTGTAAATTTTCATCTAGCCTTTGCGTAGTTATTTGCGTTTATGTATATGTTATTTGTAAAGTTGTCCCTATTTACGTTTATGTATTCTTTAGACGTCTATATATATATATATGCACATTGCATATTCTGTCCAGTAATATTGTGTTGCATACGCGTTGAATGATGCTATTATATAATTATCATTATTATGGTTATGATTATAATTAATTACTACAATTAATTATCGTAATTAATTATTACTAATTGTCATAATTATTCTTAATTATTACGTTTAATTATTATTAATTATTACGTTTAATTACTATTAATTATTACGTTTAATTATTATTAATTATGGATATTGTAATTAATTACCATGGTTAATTATCGTAATTAATTATTATTAATTATTATGGTTAATTATTAATTATTGATTATTATTAATTATTGATATTGATTATTATTGATTAATGATTCTTATTGAGTCTTATTGATTATTATTAATTAATTATAAATTATAAATATTTACGTTATGATTTTAAACACAAGAGTAGCGCTCGTAAAACCGCTCGATTGCTGGCATGTAGTTACTTTTATTTTTTTTTCTCTTTCTTTAGTTTCTTTTTATTATTTTTTCGAGCATTTTTATTATATTATTATTATTAGCCGCATTGTACTCTCTCGAACGGTTCTCCTATAGGTGAAAAAAACGGGTGCTCGCTCCAATTTATAGAAAAGATTCCGTACTTTATTTGTTCGGATAGCATCGGCAATTATCATTTTTTCTGTAGAACGTATTTTCTTGACAAAAATAAATTATTGTTTGTATCTTTGTCTTTATCATCTTAGTTTCTTTTCCAATTTTAGAAATAATTCTTTTTTTTTCATTTTTACCTCACGGTAAGTAAATATTATTTTTCGTTATTGTTAAATGCTTTTTTTCGTTATTTTGAAATATTTTCTTTTTTATTTTGCAGTTTTCTGATTACATTTTTCCGTTCTACTTCTGTATAAGGCTTTTTGCACTGTTT
This sequence comes from Leptopilina heterotoma, assembly GCF_015476425.1. NCBI lineage: Eukaryota > Metazoa > Arthropoda > Insecta > Hymenoptera > Figitidae > Leptopilina > Leptopilina heterotoma. The sequence goes on along the minus strand of NW_025110937.1, from coordinate 1,026,411 downwards.
GGTAGTAATTTTTCTCTGGAAGATGTTTCGACCGAATTGGAAATTTAGAGGAGAAGGTGGATATAATTCGGGCAAGTGCCCGGTGGTTTTTTTTCTATTTTTTCGATGGAAAGGTATTTATTTTTAAATTTTCTAAATTGAAGTGGATTTTCAATATTTATATTTTATCAAAAATGACAAATTTCCGAATCGGTTGAAATGTAAGTTGTGCACAAATTTGTTTTTTCAAATAGTCAACTGAAGAGCTAAAATGTATTTATTAGAAATTGCAGTATTGCCTTTTTTTAAATTGATTGAGAAAATTTGGCAATACTCAGGCCTCGGATATTCGGATTTTTCCAACTTTTTTCGAATATTTTCAACAAATGTTACTTTTTCGACTTCTTTTCAAAAATTGCAACTTTTTGGAATTTTTTTCAAATATTGCAACAAAATACCACATTTTTAGTATAAAATGCAACTTATTTCGATTTTTATAGTCTAAAAAATAACTATAGACAAAACTTTCAAAAATTATTTTTTAATAATTTTTTAATAATATTTTCGAAATATAGAATTAAAAAGATTTTGAATAATTAAAACTTTGTAAAATTCTATCTTTTAAAAATTATTTTAAAATATTTTTTAAAAAATTAATTTTAAGAATTTGTTTATTACAATTTATTAAAAATCAACTAATTTCAATATTTTCGATTAAATATTTTCAAAAATTCACCTTAATAACTTTTATAAAAAACAACCATGAACAGTTAGTGTTATTATAAAAAATTAAATTTTTTATCTAAATAATTGAATTCTTCAAGAAGTTTTGGAAAATTATTAAAAATAATTGGTTTGGAAATTAAGTTTAGTTAAAAATTGTAGAAAATATTTGAATTTTGGAACGGTTATAGTTGTAATTTTTAGAAATTATTAAATATCAGAAGGTTTTTGAAATTGAAGTTTTTAAAATTTTATTCACGGTGGAAAAACAAATAAGTATTTGAATATTATTTTATTTAACAGATTTATTTAAGTTTTGAATAATTGAATTTAACAATTAGGGAAAAACAAAAAAAATTTTTGTGACAATACTGAAGTAAATAAACGATTTCTTGGACTTTCTTCTATTTTTAATCGACTAAAGGGACTTTTTTGCGCTCCTTAAAGTCAATCCGAGGCCTGCACTACTGCAAGTTGAGATGAACCTGATAAAAAAATTGTTATGCTTATTTTTTGTTGAATTAGTGGGACAACTTTTATTTTCCAGATTCTTTTTCATTTTTTTTTTCATTTTTTTTTTTTTTTTGAAGCAATATTGTTGTGTATTTTAGCCGTTCGATATTGCTCTGAAAAAGGTGACGATATTCCCGCGCTCCTAGTCCTTTATTTAAAACAAAAAATAAAAAAAGACTTGGAAGAGCTTGAAATCCTATAAATAGTTGTGAATTGTCCAAAAACATACCGCATTATTTTGACACACTTGAAAAATGAGGCTTCCTCCTCTGAAAATCGTTAGGATCGGGGCAGTGTGATACTGACGAGGCCATGGCGACGGCAGCTCTTCTTCGGAACAAGCCGAGTCCCGGTTCGACCACTTTGGAGGACGTTCTAGACTCCCTCCTTGGTCTGCCTTCCGCTTCGCGAACCCCAAGCCCTGGACCTGGACCCGTTTCCAGTTCCACGTCCTTTCGTCAACGAACCAACGTCAATCAGACGAATGCCAAAGCCGGGAAGAGCTGTAGTGATCTGCGCCAAGACCTCCAAGGTAGGAGGACTATGTAAGTTTTCGTTCTGACGTCTTTTTTATAAATTCAGTTCATTCCTCCTGAAAAAAAATCATTCCCTCCCCCCAGGACGAGCGAGTCGCCAATATTTTCATCTGGATGAAATTTTTACCACAAAAAAAGAAATTGAAACTTGACTCGCTTTTTTTTCACATCGACAAAAAATCGATATGCGCCATCATGAAATTTAAACGCTTTTCTCATTCATTTTTCGATAAAAAAAAAAAGAATACTACTTCCGACATTGTCGAACGCCACATCATTTCCTCAACATCATCGATCACAACATCAACTCATTTGATTCCTTTTTTTATCTCTCTCTTTACATGGTCGATTTTAGGTCATCTAAAGATTCATTTCTTGATTATTTTTCAGTATTTCTCATTTCACTTGCCCGTGATTTTCATTTAAAAAATTTAGGATTATGTTCTCAACCAGCTGACCTGAATATTTTAAAAATAGAATCGAAAACATTCGAGAGATGCCGAAAAGAATATGGTAATGTTTTTTTTTAATTTTATAATTAACAAGGCAATTTTTAGATGACCTTCAACTTTAATGACCTTTCACTGACAATGAGCTTATTGTGGTCCATTTTATCAATTTTTGTATCTAAAATTTAGTTCATTGAAAGTGTTTCAAATTTTTAAATATTCGAACAGAAATTTCAAATATATTTGAAATAATAATTTAAAACGGTGTGAATTTTTTAAAATCAAGATATTTATCATTCTGTAAAATAATTTATAATTCGAATTGTTTTTTTATTTTTTCAGGTTTGTCACTGGTCAGGAAAATCAAGGAAATCAGGGGAAAAATCTAATTTTTGTGGCAAACCTGTTTTTTTTAGTTTTTTATTTAATTTTTTAGAAAGTGGATTTTTTATTAGTAAACTGTTGATATTAATAAAATTTTGCCGAATGATAGTTTTAATAATTACTCGATTTTTTATTATTGAAAATGGATCACAAATGAGACTTGATTTTTTATTTTTTTGAATTTGATTTTACAAAGTGCTTTTCAAACTGCAGAGTCCGCTAAAAGTGTCCTGGACGTTCGAGCCAAGGAGGATCAGGCTTCCTACTTCATCGGCGAGCTGGTGCGTCGTAAGAGCGAGGGTAGCGACTCGCTGCCCTCACGAGCCAGTTCAAAGTCCACAACGAACCTGCGGCAACGTCGTGTCTCATTCGACAATTCCCAGGAGAACGGAGGATTCAGCACCCTGGAGAAGATAGTCCGCTGCCGAAACAACAAGTGCACGAACGTGACGAGCGTCGCCGAGGCCCGGAAGACCTACAAGAGCTGTCACAACTGCACCTGTCTCTACTGCTCCCGCGAGTGCAGACGCGCCCACTGGCAACGTCACCGCAAGACATGTCTGCACTCGCGTGCCGGCGCACTCTGCAAGCAAGTCCTCTCCTCAGCCAAGGAGGACCCCACCACCCTGAAGCACGTCTCGGCCCTCGCCAAGCGGGGTTACGCCTCTCACGGTCGCGGCACCGTCAAATGCTTCTTCTCCAGTCCCGAGGCCGCCGAGAAGTTCATCAACAACGGCTTCATCGACCTCGGTGAGCCGACCTACGTCCGATGGTCGGACCTCCTCCCCAGCGAAATGGGAGCCGAACTCTACGCCGAAGTCATGAGACTCTGCAAGTCCTTCAACCCAGAAACGCGACTCGTCCTCTACGTGGCCGTGTGTGTCGTCAGCGAGGTTCCCACCAGCGGCGCCGTCAAATGGGAACGACAATTGGTCTCCAGGTGTGCCAAAATTCGGCTCGACGCCTCCTGTCGTCAGCCCAATTCAGCGTCTTCCGTGTCGCCCCAGAACAGACAGCAGACATCGCCCTTGCATTCCACGCTCAAGGACGTCGTCGAGTCGCCCGAGACACTCGTTCTCACCTCATTGCCTGGTAGCAATGGACAAAATACTCCAAGAAGATCGAGGGAAATCAGCTTCAACAACATTCAAACGCAGCTGAAAATTCGGGGCGTCTCACTCAGGCGACACTTTCCCCAGGTGTACAAGAAACTTTGCTCGTACGTCGATGGTTCGGTCGACAAATTCGCCCCCGTCACCATCTATCCCCGGGACCATGTTTCCGGGAAAAGTTTCATGTGCATCATAATGCTCGACGCCGATCCAGAGCGATTCCATTTATTGCCGACCGAATCCACAAGGGTCCGAACTGTCGACATCAGCGTAGAGCAAGAGTGATTTACTTTCCTCTTTTTTAAAAAAAAAATCTCCTGGAAAAAGAATACAGAAAAACCGAAGTTTATAGGCAGTTTCTATATTCTATTTCCCAAGGAAGAGTTATCGAATGAAATAAAATGAATAAAGCATTTTTCTATAATAAATTTTTGGAAATCGCTTCGCAAAGCTGAAAGCAAAAATTGTAATAGTTAGACGATTTTTTATAGTTCAGACAAACCCGGGCAAAAAAACATTCCGTTGACTCATTGACTGACTGAAAAAGTAGGTTCTCGATGAGGTTTTAAAGTTTTCCTATATACGTTCTTCGATTGAATCGAACGATGAACGAACGTTTTTTTTTATTGATAATTGTATTTAAATTAAAAAAATCGTTTTTAATAATAGAAAACGAAGTTATCACCGTGATTTATTGTTCTGTATTATACACTTCTATTCTATTATATAAATATATATATATTTGTCATATAAGCAAAGCGCCAAGCGCTCTATTTATTTCGTCTCTTATCGAACGGATTTTCTGTAAATTAAAACTAAAATAAAAAAAAAAACTATTAAATTCTACTAGAAAAAATATTTCACTAAATATAGTAATTCAGTCCAAAAAATATTTATTTAAAAAACATACCCCAAACAGGGAAAATTTTCGGTTGAAAAGAAATTTTCATTGTTCAGAATATTCTCTGTTTTGAAAAATATTGTCGACGAAAAAATGGGTACATGTCAAAAAAAAAAGCTGAAAGTAAAAATAGAGCTGTATGAATATTTATCGTAGAAAAATAAATTTTATTTATTCGACAATGTTATTCGAGAAGAATATTTTTTAATGTAAAGTATATAAAAAAATGTGAAAATCTTTCCGTCGAGATTTAAAAAAGGGAAATTTTAATTATATCAAATAAAATAGATATAGATATATTTATAGAATACTCAAATCTTCTGTATCAAAAAAAGTAACTGTTCAAAAGAGAAAAAAGAAAACAAAAAAAAATAGTGCAAATTCGTAATCCGTTTGATAAGAGTCGAACTGAGACACGCATCAAAAGAAACTAAGTCGTTCAGGAACTAAATAATGTATATTGTCAAGCGACTACCTATATTTATAATTTTTTTGTTAAGCGCAATCTCAATTGTCAATCGATTAAAGGAATTTCATTGTGTAGTAGTATTCGATTGTATTTCTAGGTGTTGAATTTTCCAGGTCTCGGATATTTTATGACTTTTTAGGACTATTTTCGAAAAAAAGCGACTTTCTTCGACTTTTTTTCAAATACTGCGACAAAATACCAATTTTCTGGTATAAAATACAATTTATTTTAATTTTCAATCGAATCTTTCGAAATTTTTCATTAATTATTGAAAAATAATTAATTTTTCAAGTATTTCGTTGAAAGTTTTTTGAAAATCATATTTTGAAGAATTTTAATTACAAATTATGCAAATAATTAATTTCCCAATATTTTTTAATGAAAAATCTTCAAAGGGAAATTATGAAAATCTAAATTAATGATACTTAGCTTCAATTCAATAAAATTCGATCCGAGGCCTGATTTTCAAGTGATTACGATAAAATGTTCCTATTAGTTTTCTTCATTTAAATTTAAATTAAGAATTTAATTATACTAATAATCATAATAATTAATTTTTAATTTATTTTTTTAATCACTTTAATTAATGGAAAATTTATTATTTAAATTATTAATTAAATAACCGAATTATTTATTGAATTAATGAAATTACTAGATTACTTAATTAAATTAATAATTTAATAGTTAATGATTTTATTTTATTTTCTTTCAAAATTCGTTATTTTAAATTTTCAAAATTGCTTAAAATGAAAGTAGAAAAATTATAGTATTAATTAAATGAATTGAAAATAAAAGATCTTTAATCGAGTCACAGTGGAACACGCCCTTGAGCTTATTATCCAGTTGTGTTTTGAAAATTCTATCGTATAATGTGGTGGTTTAAAACGAAGTCTCCCAATTTAATCTTAATTAGAAAGAAAAAATAATTAAGATTCGACTTCAAAGGCGGCAAATAGACTGTACCGATCTGGAATTGGTGTCTTTTGTGTATAATTTCACGTCTCACATCGCAGATGAAATTACAAAAGAGAAAAAAAAGTATATTAAACCACGATAAGCTCTCGAGCTTTCAGATTTATATAATAAAAACAAAAAAAAACATTTCGCTCTCTTTCGAAAGGCAAAAAAAGCTTTAGCCCTGCAAAAAGATAGACTTTCCCAGAAATTAGATATAATTCTGATACCGAATTATCCTTTAAGCTATCGCTCTGTCCCTTTCTCGATTTTATGGACCTTGTGCCAAAAAAAAAGAAAAGAAAAGAAAAAAGAAAATGTAAATGCGATAATTGCGAAAGCATGCCAAAAATATTTGGATTATTCGAATGTTTAAACAAGTTTCCTCTTAAAGAAAAAAAAATACTAAATCCCAGAGGCCTTGATTTCGCTTGAACATTTTTGCTAGGAATTTACAAATTTTCAAAAATCGACAATTTTTCCTTTCTCTCTTTCACACGTGTTATAGACACAAAATGTTCTTTTTTTCATCACTTTTTATATTTGTAATTTTGCGAAATCTATTTTTTAGTGTGCGTTTCCGTATATGAAAAAAATATATGTAATATGCGAAATTTATAATTTTTATTATCGAAATGAGAAGAAAAAAAATGATAGTTCTCGTCATATTGAAAAAAGATCATTTTTTCGTAACAGTTAAAAATATAGTTGTTAAATACTTTGTTACTTGATGATATTTGTAAACGTTATTAATAATAGGAAACTTTGCTGGCTCAAATAATGATGTTCATTAAAAAAAAAAAAGAAAATTAAAAATGAGCGATTCAATTTTTTTTCGATTGTTTATCTATAAAAATTTAATCGTGGTGCCAACGAGAGAAGTCACTTTACTGAAAAAGTGTGATTGTTAATTTAGGCGAATTATTTTTAAGAGCATATTCTTTATACGATGCGTAGCAATTAATTGTGCAATAAAAAAAACTGTAGAGTGAGAAAGTGCTAACAATTCAATTTTAAGAATGATTTGATGCTCTTTATTGTGTCAAGAGAAATGATAGTCTTTAGTTTTTTGTCGATCTGTAAAGCAAAAATTATTTTTATTCATTTATAGAAAATTTACTCATTTTAAGAAAATTAAGTTTAAAACAAAATTTATTCATTTTTTAATTTATAAATTGTCAATAATTTTTATTAATTTTCTATAATTGTGTATTATTTCGATTTAATTATTTAATTATTAATATAGTAAATAATTTCGAATTAACTAAATATTATATTTTATCGAACTAAAAGTGCATTTTTGTTGTTACTTTTACAATAATTATAGTAATAATAATTTTATTGTTCAAAATTATTGTTTCACTGAATTGAAAATTTTTGCTCACAGACAAAAGAAAATTTATTGTTATCCTAAAAATTATTTATATTGTAAGTTGTAAGATTTAAAAAAAGAAAGCGTTAAATATTGATAATTATGTTAGGTTTTTAATTGTCGAGTCAAAACTCGTTGAGAAATTAATATTAAATTTACATATATAATTAAAATTTAAATTTACAAGGAAAATTGTTAAAAATTTTTGGAGTTAATCGCAAAAATTTTTAATATTCGACTAAGTGAATAATTATTTAATCAAAAAATCTAAATAATTATTTATTATCTAATAATTAATTTACTGAACAATCATTTAATCATCTATTTATAAATATGTCTCCTTATAAAATTTTTTATTTTAATTTTTTCGAGAAAAAAAATAAAAACGTTTTAACAAATATAACTTTTTTTCATGTGTAATTTATAAAAAAACGAGTTCCAATTTTTAACTGTGTGATATAATTTCTTTTTTTAATTTAATCTTAAGAATAATTATTATATTTACTGCGTATATTTATCGTAATTTGTCTTTTTTGTAATAAACTTTCCACCTAGACAAATTGTTTTCAGTTTTTAAAAAACCATTTATTGATATTTTAGTGAAAAAAATTGTTGGAAAATTGAAACAGAATTTGTTCTTTTTTAGATTAAATCATCAACTTTTAATTTTATGATTAAATTTAACGATTTTAATTTATTTTACAAGAAAACTTGAAATTATTTTTTTATTTTTATTTATTACTCGGCAGGTAAGTAATATTAATAAATAATTTAATTTACTTTATTAGAAAGTCTAATTTATTTTATTTTTTAATTCTCCATATATGGAGAATTAAAAAATTAATTTGCAAAATTTTTTAGATTTTCGACGAATTTAATTAAAATTGTATTCGAAATAATTGAATTTTTCGGGGAATTTTATGAAAACTTTTTAAAATAATTGAATTTCTGTGAAAAATTGTATTAATTGATTAAAATAATTGAATGACTGCGAGAAATTTTATTGTTTATGAAAATAATTAAATGACTGCGAAAAATTTTATTGTTTATAAAAATAATTGAATTCTTTTGATGAATTTCATTCAAATTTCTTGCGAAGATTTTTTTAAAGATTATTCAAAATAATTGAATTGTTTCGAGAAAATTAATTGAAATGAATTGATAAATTCTTGTAAACAAATTTTAACGAAATTATTCAAAATAATTAAATTCTTGTAAATAAATATTATCAAAATTATTTAATTCTTTCGATGAATTTTATTAAAATTTCTGAAATTAATTGATTTTCTAATAAGAGTTTGTTTAATTCTTTAAAATAATTGAATATATTCGAAGAATTTTATTGTTTATAAAAATAATTGAATTCTTATAGACAAATTTTATCAAAATTATTGAAATTAATTGAATCCTGTTGAAGAATTTTATTAAAATTTCAGAAAATAATTTCTTTGTTTGTGAAGAATTTTATTTATTTTTTAAAATAATTGATTTTTTTAAAGATTATTCAAAATAATAATGCATTCGTTTCAAGAAAATTAATTAAAATGTATTGAAAGTAAGTGAATTCTTGTAAACAAATTTTTATCAAAATTATTGAAAATACTTGAATTATTGTAAATAAATTTTATCAAAAGTCTTGAAAATAATTAAATTTTGTCAATGAAATTGTAAATTATATTAAAAATAATTGAATTCTTATTAACCTGTTAGTCTTTATCCAAATTTTTCGAAATATTTGACTTTTTTCGTGAAATTGGATTAAAATTTTGTAAAAGAAATTGCTTCGAAAAGTTTTATTTAAAATTTAGAGTTTTTTCTTCTGTAAATTATTCCTAATTTAAGAAAATAAATCTTTTTCCTTCAGTTATGAAAACAAATTTACTTTTTAATTTTAACAGTCTGTAAATTTGGCGATTTATAAGCGTCAAAAATTTCCTGCTGCTTCAATTGTGTTCCAACTGTTTTCGTTTCTGGTTTCGCCGAAGGACGACCGACAATTGCCGGTGGTGAGAATTCAATTTCCATATCGGAAACTGAGGTTGATGATAATGATGAACTATCGTCATTTTTATTTTTCGTCACCTTAAATTGAAGAGGTTTCACCAATTTCTGTGCTTCTGGATTAGCGATATTTTGTGCTTTAATCGGATACATTGTTATGTAGTAAGTTCCATTTTTCCTATGAATATGAAGTGTTGGCGGTAATTCGATATCTTGTTTTGATTCCTCTTTCTTTGCACGTCGATGATGTCTGGGGAATGCTTGAAAACTTGGTTGTCCTGGCACGTTTACTTTTCTCACTTTCACCGGCGTTGGCGGTCTATCCTCCTCCTCTGATTCCTGATATTTTTCCTTCGCCTTTTTCATAAGATAGTAGACATATCTATCGATTGCTCCCGGTTTCCATCCGATTCGTGGCGGAGGTCTTCCGGAAACGTTCCTTGAATTCCACAGCCAGCCCATATTTTTTGGCACTCGTAATTTTAAATCCAGACAATTTTTATGACCATAGACGTTCGAATTTCGTTCTTGTATCGAACGAACTTCTTTCATTAGATTTTTACTCACTTTTATTGGATGTAAGTTTGATGTTTCTGTAAAAAACGAATTCGAAAAATCAGAATTACATCCTTTAATTTAATTTTATTGAAACGAAAAAAAGGTTGTTGAGTAAAAAAATACTGACCAGAGTTTCGTGTTTGGAGAGAAGACTTTTTCCGTTTTTTAATTTTTTGATTTTTATGTTCACTTTTAAGGGAAGTTTTCGACTTGGTCGCATTTGGATTTTCGTTAATAGCAACTTTTTCATTTTTCGGTGTTTCAGTATTCGGTGTGGAATTTTTCTCTGGATTTTCAGATTTTTTCCTTCTTGATTTACAATCGGCATCACCGCAAGGACCGCCTTCGATTTTCTTTGCTTCTTCATTTATTTCCGGAGCCGTGTATTGGAGTTTCTTTTTTTCATTATCATTTTTTTTCACTTTGCGATTAGCCCTAATTTGTCTATTAATTCTTGCCTCCTCCGATTGAATTCTCGCTAAATTAAAAGGCAATGGTTTCGTCTCTATCATGTCCTTGGATTTATTTTCTCCAAGCTGGAAAATGATAAAAAGCGTAGTTAAAAAATTAATAAATTTTAATTTAATTTAATTTCAATTTAATTTTACCTTTTTGTTTTTTGTATAAGGACCTGAAGTAAGTGACGTTCTGGGATCAGAAGATCGAATGAGATCGTAGGATTTTTTACTCTTTGGTTGACAAGTGTCAGCGTCGTCTTCTTGTCTTCCGAAAATCGGATTTTCGGTAGGATCCATAAGTCCCAAACCTGCTAATCCAGGAATTTTGCCCAGTGAATCAACAAATTCTTGCGTTTCTCTAAAGGCTCTGATAAAACAATCGGCTCCCGTACACGGCATTTTGGAGCAAGTTCCATTTGCATTCAATTTTCCTTTTCCATAACATCCGCATCCGGTTCTCTTCGGGGTAATACTATTTTTCCAAATTGATTTACAAGCGCCTGATGTTAATGTTTCCATTGACGATTTTCCCTCCGGATATTTTTTGCATGACAAATTTGTATTAATTTGATTATTCGTCATTCCCTGCCGCTGCTGCTTTTCTCCTTTGAACATAAATTTAGCGGAAAAAATTGAGTTTGTCAACAATTAATTAGTTATAGAAAAAAAATTACGCAGATTTAATTAAATAAAAGAATTACTTGCGTTATTTGCGCAGCAACCTCCGCCTCTTAATCGTGAAAACGGACTTTTCGGACAATCAACGTGACAATTTTTTGAAATCTCCTCATTCAATAATTTTGTTCCCAAACAAAGACCTCCGCCACAAATTTGCTGTCTCGTCGAAGAATTGGAACAATATTCAACTTGTTTTTCATTAAACCCGTTGCATTGTGTTCTGAATAATTCTTTTAATTCAGTTCGAGAATTATCGTCACCACTTTTTGAATTCTCTTCCCCAATTTCGATGGAAGAAAATTGATCAATAGATCTTTGTCCACTAATTTTTCCTCCTTTGTACTTTTCCATCGTCTTTGCAAACTCTTGTTCTTTAGATCCTGAAGTAACTTTAGAAAAATTAGAACATTGAAATTCGTTGTTAGATTTTGTATTTTTGAAAAGAAAGGAATTTTCCTGCAAGGCAAATTGAGTTTCGATTGTTTTCCCACAACAGGATAATCGTAAAAATAGAGTGATTGTTCCAAAAGGATTTCCTTCATCATCAGCGAGATTGTAGGTATTTTTCAAGACGTAAGGTTTAGGAAGATGATTTCTATCATTCAGGGCCATCATCACTTGATCGCAAAGGCAACCTGATAATAATACTTTAGCCTGACAGATTGGAAATTCTTTTTTTTCGTCATTTTCCTCTTCTAATAGTCTTTCTTTTTCCATCGTAAAAATCCCAACTTCCAAAGGTTCTGAACGTAATGCTTGAATCAAATCAAACGGATTTTTTGAAAACAGACACGATTTTCCAATATCGAAATTAACAGCAGTGGATATTGATTTTTCATTTTTCAATTTTTGCGAAGATTTCTTTTTTTTCTTAATTTTCTTCCCTTCTGGAATTAATTCCTCTTCTTCTGGAATTAAAGTGATTATTGGATAGTCTAGAAATTTTAAACGAACACAAATCGGTATTTTTCCAATTAATTTTTTCGCATTATTTGTTAAATTAATTTGATCAATAAGAAATTCAAACATGTATAATTGTTCCTCATCGAAAGAAGTTTTAAAATCCATTTTTTTCTATTTTTTAAATAAAAAAACAAACATTGAAATACTATTTAAAAACTTGATGAAAATTAATATTAAATACTACGAATTTTGAAAGAAAAACATTTTCTCTAGACAGAATCGGACAGAATCACAAAAACGTCATAAAGAATTTACCTAACCGTGAAAAACTTTTGTTTTTTGTTTACAAAATGATTTAATACATAACCCTTTAACAATTAAAATTGTCTAAAATATTTTTGTGCATTTTTACAACTTGCAGTTTAATGAAATAAAAAAAGCTTTAAAGAAATTTATAAATTTAATAAAAGAAAAAAATAATTAAAGAAAAATAGCGAACAAAGTAAAGTCAAGTTTTGGTATGATAAAGATTTGAAATTTTTGATTCTTTGTGTCAAATGATTTAAAAGAATTTACTTATAAGTAAAATTGATACTTATTTAATATCATTTAGTTCGTCGATAAATGTCCTGCATTTTTTCTTGAGAACTTTAACAGCTTCGACAAATAAAATAGATGATGGAAGCGCTCCAACGGATTCAATTGTGACTGTAAAAATGAAAACTATTTATGAAAAAAAACTTATTAATTATAAATTATTTTTTTTTAAAATTAATTAAATTAATTTTTAAAAGTAATTAAATTAATTTTTACAAGTAATTAAATTAATTTTAAAAATGTATTATTAGCAAATTAATTAAATTACAAAACTTACAAATAAAATGATTTGGTTCACGATCCAGCAAGACACAATCTTTCAAATCCTTATGTCGTTCAACATTACGAGAACAGCTATCATAACGAGAATTTACCACTTTAGCTTCCGTTTCATTTGATTCATTTTTCACAATTTCAATCACACCTGGACTGAAGCAATTTTTCAGTTTCTCAGCCATTTCCCCTTTCACAGGAGTGAGCAAAGTGATTTTTTGCATTAGTCTATAAAATGCAGTTGCTGAAGGAAAAAAAAGCATTTCTTTTGTGAATAATAATTTTCTATTATTACTTTGATTATTTTATGAAAAAAAAATATATATATTTTTAAACTTCTAAACATACAAACGGGAGAAAATTTTGCGTGATCCTTGCCAATTCCTTTCACAGCCTCCATAATAATGTCTATCTCGTGACCAGGATTTAATTTATTTAGCAAAATGTCCTTATGAATAACTCCAACTTGTTCCTCGCCTCTTGGAAAAATTTCCAATTGTCTGCCGATAGGAAGCCATTTTATATCTTTGCTGTATACTGAAAAAGAAATTTTTAGTTGCATGAATCAAATAAATTAAATTAATTAAACGAATTTCGCAATTTTGAAAAATTTATATTCTTAAAGTAAATAAATAAATTAAATTAAAAAAATTAATGAAATAAATAAATATAAATACCTTTGTGATTAATATACATTGCATCGAGTGATTGAGATTCTTTCGATGCTCGTTTATTGAGAGTACACGAAACTTTTAATTCAAATCTCAAGGTATCTTGATCACTAACTGTATTGTCTGCATCATCTTCTCTGGACCGATATTCGAATAATCGAGGATCTGCTAAAAGTGGCACAAGACCTAGTCTAGAATGATAAAATAAACATTTTTATTAGAAAAGAATTTTCCTGGTCAAAACTTTTCAAAAATTTTAATTTATAATGTAAAATATAACATTGTTTACTATTTTAATTTTTCACACCATTATTTTTAAAACCAGTAAGAATATTACATTTTTTACTCGATATAAATTTTAATTTTATAAATATATTGAGTAGTTTTTTTTACCTATGTGAGAGTACTTCCTCTTGCATTATACTGTCATAATTCTTAATGAAAATCTTATCAATTGCAATTGAAGCCACTTCACTGATAAGAATTCGTCGAATTGTATTCACTAACGAAGTTTGACAATTAATTAAATCAAATTCCAAATTCATTTGATCTTCCGACTCTTTTACTATTTTAATCTTGAATATCTAGAATTTGAGAAGAATATTAGATGCAAAATCTGAATTAAATTATAATTAGAAAAAAAAATAAAAGAAAAGTCACAAAACGATGAAACAGAATTAAATGTCAAATATAAAATCGAAGAAATAAATTCGAATAAAGAAATTCTTTATTAAAATAAAGAAGAATTTCGTAAATTTAAACAAATACTTAACAAATACCTCTTTAAATTGTTTAAAACTCCAGGATTCATTGTTTATTTTCAATTCTTCAAATTTGAATTTAAATTCCGAGGATTCTGAATCCATTGTACTTTTTTTTAAATTAAAGATATAACTTTTCGCAAAGCGTTTTTCTTCTATACTTGTAAATAACGATTGTTTTTCCTCTTCAGGAAATAAAAAAACTTTAAACGATTTTTCCACTTTGCAGTATTATCAGTATTGTTTACAAAATGTTTGTTTACATCTGGAAGTGTGTGAAGTTAGCGCCGCAATAATTCGCAGGTGCAACACGATTTGTGCGGCTAAATTCACACAGTTAGTCCGACACTCCGACAGGGGCACAAAAGTTATAAAACTTTGACAGTTACAGTAAAAATTAAAAGAAAAAGGCAACAAAAAGGTTTCAAAAACTTCTCAAGATGTGTAAAAGTAAACTCTTATGAATCATTTGCAATTCTTGATTGTAAATTAACAGGAACATTGAATCAACAGTGAGTATTATTTGCAATTAAGTAGCGAAAACGAAATTTTGAGGTTATGTCACTTTTGTTTATAATTTGCCAATTTTCCTTTTTTTCTCCAATAAATCATTTTTGTTTATACATAAGAACATTTATAATTAAGAAAGAATATCATTACTTTTTCTATTCTTAATTATTCAGGGTGGCCACATGTCAGTAAAGTCAGGGAAACAAGATTTTTGTCAGTAAAGTCAGAAACAAATTTTTCGTCAGTAGTCAGGAAAAAAAATTTTTTGTCAGGAAAATTAAGAAAATTGAGACTTTTTTCGAGTTATTTTCAAAAATTGCGACTTTTTCGACTTATCTTCCAAACATTGCAACAAAATACCATAATTTTCAGTAAAAAAAAAGTGCAAGTTATTTTAATTTTTATAATGCGAAAAATAAAATTTGGTGCTGTAAAATTGAATTGAAAATAATTTCATTAATCTTTTTTTGTCTTTTCAGCAGAGAAAAAAATGTATTCATCACCAAGAACTCCAAATTCGAGTTTAAGTGCCGAACTCAGGGATGTTATCAATAAACGAAATATTTTAACAACAAGAACACGAATGAAGGTTCTCAGTGCCCTCGACGAAATGCAAAATCAAACAATAAATCGAAAACGTGAGAGTCTCCGTTCACAGGCAATACAAGAAATTCTCACATCAGAGGTAAAATATTTACGTAATTTAGAAATAATAATGGAATATTTCATGCATCCAATTTATCAAAGACAATTACTGTCTTATTCATCATATACAACATTATTTGAAAATATTGAAACATTATACAACGTGAATGCCGAATTATTAAAGGAATTAAAGCAAGATCCCGAGAATGTTGCCTCGGCATTTTGTAAATTAGCACCATTCTTCAAATTATACTCTGTTTACGCTTATAATTACAAAAGAGCATTAGAATTACTTCAGGAAATACAGGAGACAGATGTTAAGACTTCGGAATTTATTGCCAGTCAAGAAACAAGACCCGAAGTTGCAAATAAATTATCATCACTTTTAATAACACCAATTCAACGTGTACCACGTTATAAACTACTTTTGAAAGAAGTTCTCCGACACACGGCACCAAAGGAGAAAAATTACAACATTCTTCAAGCATCGTTGGCACAAATTGAAAATGTCGCATCACATATTAATTCCCTAGTCGAGGAATACGAGGATACGCAAAAATTACTCGAATTACAAAAACACATCACCGGCTCGGTAAATTTAGTAAAACCGGGAAGAAAGCTAATAAGACAAGGACCATTGATGAAAGTATCGAAAAAGGGGAATTCATCATTTAAACGACATTTTGTTCTTCTCAGCGATACTTTATTGTATTGTAAAGGCGATCCCGAAGCAACGCTAACAGTCTGTTGTCTCCTACCACTAAATAAATGTAAAGTCGAACGTGTATTAAGTAATGGACTATTTCGCATTGTCTGCATGCAAGAGACATTATTTTTATATTCAGAAAATGGTGACAGTGAAGCGTGGATAATATCATTGCAGGAATCGGTTAAAAAATATCTCGATTGTCGACAAACATTAAGAAAGGACAGCAGTTCCCGTATACCGTTACGTGATAAAAATCAATTTCCCTCCGAGAATATATTCACCAGACGTTATAAACGTAAACGAACAGTGGAACAAAATAGTGAATTAATTGAATCGGAAAAGAGGAAAATAATCTATTTGAATCGTGATGAAACCGATGCTTCATCAGAGGGACCATTAAATTGTCTTTTTCCCTGTAAGAAATTAAAAACAACAACAACAAATACAGACGATATGACAATGAACGAGAAAATAAAAATTTGGATGGAGGGTTTAAAATCAAGACAAGTGAATAATAAGGAATCAAATGAGAATGTGAGAAAAAATTCACTTTCAACTGTTGAGGAAAATCAATCGTCAACTGGTTATTCAAATGAGGCATTCAACAGTCATATGGATGAAGAGGATTCTTTAATGATTGAAACGTCAAAAACTTTTAGTGTCAATAGTGAGGAAAATTTAGAGACAAAATTTTGTGCGAAAAAATATAATATTTATTCCGGTAGTAGTTTAACGCGTCAACAACAACAACAACAGAGACGAAGACGTATTTTATCATTTACGAAAATCAGTAATTTTTTAACTAACATGGGAACATCTTTACGAAAATTTTTTCAACGTGCCTAATCTATTTTTAATTTTCTTTTACAATTTTAAACCATTTTTTATAATATTTATATTTTTTTCAATTTCAAATTTTTAATCCATTGACTTTTTTATTTACTTTTTTTTACAGAAGATCAATTTTTTTGGAATAGTTCTAAACATCTGAACTTTCAAATATTTATTTATTTCTTCAAATTTAATTTTTAATAAAAATAATTTTCAGTATCAGTGTAAAAAAAATTTTTTCTAAAAGTAATTAAGTTTTCAATTTTCATTGCAATTAGCAATTTATGAAAATTTTTAATTTGATCATTTCTTTGGGACTTTTTTTAAAAATGTTTTTGGAACTTTATAAAAAGTTTTGTTTTAATATTTCTCGTATATTAAATATTATGTTAAAATAGTCAAGAATGAAATTATTAAGTTAATAAATTAGAATAGAAGTTTTTTTTTCAATTAATGCTACAATTTTATATTGTCGTAACTTAATTTTAATAAGTAATTTATAAAAGCAAAGAAAGACAAAAATACAAAACATCAGTAGCTATAAATATTTTTAGTAAAAGAAATGTTAATAATGGGTATTATTAAAATAAATAATTTTTTAGACTTTGATTGACATGTTTTTTGCTTCTTTTTGCGAAGAATTTAATCAAAAATTTTTGAATATAGATAATTTTTTAATTTTTTGTCATGACAACTACATTAATTAATAATTATATAATTAAAATTGTATTGAAAATCATTTAATTCCTCCGAAGAATATTATTATTTATAAAAATAATTGAATTTTTACATAAAAAAAATTTTATTAAAATTTTTGAAAATAATTAAATTTCTGCTATAAAATTTATTACTTATGTTATAATTGAATTTGTGAGAATAATTTTGTAAAGAAATTTTTTTCTACAAAGATTATAGTTATTTATGAAAATTATTGAATTTTCATTTAAGAAAATATTCATAAAAATATTCCAATTTTTGCAAAGTTGATATTTGAAAATAAAGAATTTTGTGTTTTACGTAATATAAATTTGATTCCAAAACAAATTTCCTTCGTGATTTAAAGAAAATAAATATTTCTTATTTGTTTAGATTATTTAACATTAATAAATTTTGAATTTTTTGAATTTTAGCGCCAAATCGTCAGCGACATCTTTAGTGAGCATTGTAATGCCATTTAAGCGCGCAAGTGCGCACTAGTGGCTAGTGCTTGTAAAGAAGTTCTCAGGATTTAATTTTGAACAAAATTTTTCCGTTTTACTCATTATAATAATAATTAAACAGAATTTTAAAGAATAATAACTTTCTTCAGAAGGCGCGTGGCCTAGGGCCTCATTTATTTTACATCCAAAATTTGTAAATTTTTGTAAGTACAAACTTTTGTATAATTTTCCCTTCTCAAATGTTTCACGCGACAACGTTCAAAATGAATCTATTTTCTATTATTTTAACAATATTTCGATGAATTTGCCTATATTTCTACAGTATTGCTAAGTATTTATTGTCTCTAGTTACTTATTTTTCTAATCCAGTTTACTTTTAATCTAGAGAAATGTCATTTTTTGCGTGAATAAATTTTTTTGAGGTTATGTTCAATTGTCGAAAATTTTCAAAATTGCGCAAGATTGTTTAATTGTATTTTTATATTCGAAAGTAGTTCATATTTTATTGATATAATGAATCAATGTTTGTTATGTTCAATATTATTTGTTTAGTGATGATTTAATGGACTTTTTTTATTTTTGTTTACTGTTTTTAATAACGGACGTTTTAATAAACAAACCTGATAAAAAAAAGTTGGAATAATATTTTTTATTTTCAGAAAATTGAAAAATGTTTGGTCAATCGAGCTTTGGAACGAGTGCAGCACCAGTTTTTGGTGCAAACACATCGCTCTTTAATACAAAACCAGCTGGTACACAACCGGCGACATTATTTGGCAATACAACAGGTGGTAATGTTTCCGCTTTTGGACAACCAGCAACAACACAATCGTCATTTGGCGCATTTGGCAATACAAATACAAATGCAAATTTATTTGGTGCACAACCGGCGGTGAGTACAAATTTATTTGGCACAACATCAACACTCGCATTTGGCCAGGCGAATAAACCATCTGGTTTTGGATTTGGAGCAACAACAAATACAACATTATTTGGACAACCGCAACAAACACCACAGCAAACAACGCCATTTGGCCAGGCAAATAAACCGGCTGGTTTTGGTTTTGGCGCAACACCATCGACAAATCTTTTTGGACAAGCACAACAAACAACGCCATTTGGCCAGACAAACACCGCGGCAAATACGAGTCTGTTTGGTAATGCTGGTGGTTTTGGATCAACAGCAACAGCCGGAAATATGGTTGGAACCTATATTAAATTTACTCCATTCACCGGAACTGATTCAATGATGAAAAATGGAGTGCCACAAACTATTCAGACAAAACATCATTGTATTACTTGCATGAAGGAGTATGAGACGAAATCATTAGAGGAATTGAGATTTGAGGATTATACCGTGGGCAGAAAAGGTGGAGCACAAGGTATTTGTTTTTTTTATTTATTACTAATTTTAACATTGATTTATTGATTTGCTTAACGAAAGAGATCAATAAGTCATGAAAGATAATTTATTTTAACTTTCAGTTCCACTTTAATTTCAATTTTCCCAACTATTGGGAAGAAATTAAAATAATTATCGGGAAGAAAATTACAAAAACATATCTGCTAAATAAAAATTTTATGTTATAAAAGTTCTTTTAAAAAATAATTCCTTTAAAAAATTCTATTTCATAAGACTTATCAAACAAATTTTATTAAAAAAGATTTTATTTAATAAAACTTCTGTTAAATATAATTCTTTTTAATAAAATTTTGTTGATGGTATCAAATTATACCAAAAAATTGGATCAACTTATTATTTAGCCCATATTTTTGGTAACAATTTTTATTATATAATAAAAGGATTGCCACAGGTCAGGGAAATTAGGGAAAAGTTAATACTGAAAAATTAGATTTTTCATAAATATAATTTTTTAAATTATTCCATTCTATTTTTTAATAATAATTAAATTTTTAAAAAAATTTTACTAGAGAATTATCAAATTAGTTGCAATTTTGTGGAATTGAATTAAACATACTTAAAACTTGTATAAGAATTTCATTAAAGAATTAAAAATATTGAATTTTCAAGAAATTAAAATTTAATAATTGATAAATAATTACATTTCATGAAGAGTAACAAACGAATGAATTATAATATTATTTTGAATCTGAAATAATTTAATGATTGCTTAGAATTTTAATAAAATTTCTGATAATAATTAAATTCTTTCGACGAATTCAACTAAAATTGAATTCTTATCAAGAATTTTATTATTTATGAAAACAATTGAATTCTTAAGAGAAATTTTATTAAATATAATTGAATTACTTACTGCAAGAAATGATATTATTTATGTTTTTATGAAAATAATTGAATTCCTGTTAAAAATTTTATTATTCTTGAAAATAATTGAATTTTCGACAAGAATTTTATTAAAATTTTTATTATTTACAAAGATAATTGACTTTTTTAAAGAATTTATAATTTATGAAAACAATTGAATTCTTTTGAGAAATTTTATTGAAAATAATTGAATTCCTGATAAGAATTTTATTATTCTTGAAAATAATTGAATTTTAGACAAGAATTTTGTTAAAATTTTTGTTATTTACGAAGATAATTGAATTCTTCTCAAAAACGTTATTAAAACTTTTTAAAATAATTGAATTCTTTCCAGTAATTTTGATATCTGTGAGAATAATTGAAATCCTTAAATAAATTTTATTGAAAATAATTAAATTCTTGTCAAGAATTGTATTAAATGTATTAAAAATAATTGAATTACTGATTAAAATATTATTATGAATAAATTTAAATAAAATTGCATTAAAAATATTTGAATTCTTTGGAGAAATTTTTGAAAATAATTGAATTTTTGCAAACAATTTTATTAAAATTTTTGAAAATAATTGAATTTTTGTGAAGATTGTTGTTATTTATGAAGATAATTGAATTCTTGTCAAGAATGTTATTTAAATTTTTGAAAATAATTGAATTTCCTCCGAGTAGTTTTGACATCGATGAAAATAATTTAATTCTTTCTAAGGATTTGATCAAAATTTTGGAAAATAATTTAATTTTTTCGATGAATTTTGATTAAAACGTTCGAAAATAATAATTTCGTTAAAAAATTTATAATTTTAGTAATTATAATTATAATTTTTCTTGTCACCTATTTTTCGAAAATAATTCACCAATTTCAAGAAAAAAAGATATTGTGATCCCTGCAATAAGTTTAAGATTAAATATATCGATAAAGTTCCAATTTTTTAAAATTGAATTAATTCAACAGCTCAAACAACGGGACTTTTCGGTGCAGCTGCACAGACATCACCATTTGGAAATGCAAATCCAGTGGCAAGTACATCGTCATCGACTTTCGGCGGTATTGGCGGTGGTTTTGGTGCAACGAGTCAATCGGGTGGAACAAATCTTTTCAATAAGCCAATCACTGGTTTCGGTGCACCAGCCACGACAACAAGTGCATTCGCCTTTAATGCAGCACCATCGACAAATCTCTTCAACACGAATGCACAGCCAAAACCATTCGGCGCTGCAGCTCCGGCAACATTATTCTCCACAGCAACAACAGCTCCAACAGCCACTGGTTTTGGAACAACAACAACCGGCTTTGGATCATTTGGCGCAGCACAACCAAATCAAAGTATCGGACTCTTTAATCAAAATAAATCCGCTTTCACAATGCCAGCATCAACAGCAAGCACTGGTTTTGGTGGTTTCGGTCAACCGACAACAACAAACACTGGTACAAGTTTATTTGGCGCAAAACCTGCGGGAACAACTGGTTTCGGTGCAACGCCAGCGTTTGGCGCAACAACAGCGCCCGCATTCGGACAAACACTCGGCTTTGGAAATCAGCCGAATACAAATACAACACTTTTCAATAATTCCTTCAAACCAGCGGGACAAACAACGGGTTTCAGTTTCAGTAATACAGGAACAACGAACGCACTCGGTACAACAAGTACCCTTAATCTCGGAGGTGGTACATCACTATTCAATCAACAGAAACCGGGCGGTTTATTTGGAACAACGGGAACAACCGGCTTTAATAACACCGGCGCTTTTGGCGCTTCGACCGGTTTTGGTGCCGGCGCATCGACAATGGGACAATTTGGCACCGGTCTCTTGGGCCTCGGTACAAATCAAAATCCCCCAACGAATGGCTCAGTGCCGGTTCATCAGCAAATTTTGGCACTAGTTTCAGCGCCATTTGGCGACTCACCACTGTTGAAGAATCTTCTACCAGCTTCGGGTAAAGCCGAAGAACTCATCAAACCACCGAATCAATTGAATCGAACACTAAATAGCCCCCAGTATAAAGTCACCGCCACGAATAGTTCGCCGAAAATAAAAGCAAAAGTCGTCACTGCTGGGCATTTATCGAAAAAATCCCTATTCGAAGGACTCGAGGAGGAGGATCCATCACTACTCGAGGCTTTTCAACCACGACCGAACGCAAAACGTTTGGTGCTGAGACCAAAGTCGACAATTGTCACACAGGTAGAGGAGAATAGTTTGAATGGTACGGCGGAGAATTTGGCAAGTCCAAGAAATGGCGATAGTCCACAGATCGAATTACCGAATAAGGAGAATGAAAATCAGAGTGGTGGGAATCGGCGATTATCGTCCGATCGTCGTTCGTCGACTTCTTGGCTAAAGTCAACGATTCCGAGAAAGAAGACTGAGGATGATTTAGATGTTCCACAGTCGCCTTTCCGTGGGACGGATATTCAGGAAGAGACGCTCGACAACACGGTTGTTGAACTAAGATCCAGTTCGCAGAACAAACAGTTCGTTTCCCTCTTTATGAAAAATTCGCCCCTTAACGTTTCTCTACAGGAGAAGAGTATCGAGTCAGTGGAACGTGATTCGGAGTCGGAGCGGGAATTGGACGACACTCCGCTTACGGGACAAGTGGAGATTACCCGATTGTGCCAGGTGAAGCTACAACGTGTCGGTTATTACACAATTCCACCTTTGGACAAACTGGACGATTATGTCTGTGGCGAAACTTGTATAGTGCCGAATTTCACCGTCGGACGGAAGGGTTACGGAAATGTCTACTTTCCTGAGTCGTTCGATATTTTCGGTCTCAATTTAGACGAGATTGTTCACTTTCGACACAAGGAGGTGATCATCTATCCGGACGATGACAAAAAACCGGCTATAGGACAGGATTTAAATCGAAAAGCGCAGGTGACATTGGATCGAGTCTGGCCGCACGATAAAACGCGCCACGAGCCTATTACAGATCCACATCGTCTACAGGAGATGAATTACGAAGGAAAGCTCAGGAGAGTTTCCGCTAAGCACGATACACGATTTTTGGAATACAGACCCGAGACCGGAAGTTGGGTGTTCAAGGTTGATCATTTTTCCAAGTACGGCTTGAGCGATTCGGATGATGATGATGAAGAAGTCCAGAATTCGGAGGCTAAGAAACTGAAGATGAAACCACGGAGAAAATCACAGGAGAAAAGTGAGAGTTTGGAAGAGGATTTGTTGAAGAAGGATTTATTGAATACTAACGGTTTGAGGGGTGAATATTTACCGATGGAGTTTTATCAAGGGAAGGAGACGTGTCGATTTGAGAAGACGCAGTCGGCCTTGAGTCCGACTTCGATGTACGCTAGGATTATTGGAACTGATAGTCATAAATTGCAGTTGATGAAGGCGGATTTATTCGAGACGAATGATGAGATGTTTGATGAGGGGGAAAATCGGGAGAAATTGACAATTGACTATCATGCGACAGTGATGGAGCAAATACCGGTGTTGAGATCGAACTTGGCACTTCAGGGTTCTTTTGCTATGGAGACGATTGAGGATCATTTGAAGGATGTGAAGAAACAGGTGGAGGAGATACCGGTGGCGAAGCCGATTTTTAGTAAGGTTCTACCGCTGCCTGTGGTGAGGCCGAAGACGGTGATTTTGAAGTCGAGAACGGAGGTGGTGCCACTGAAAGACTCGGTGATTGATCGTTTACATGCAGGTTGCATTGCGGATCAGGGGATTGTCTTTGGGAGGAAGTTCAAGGCGAGCTGGGGTCCGGGACTGACGTTAATTTCGCTGAGTACGCAGGAGCAGGCTTCGAAGGTGCCTTTGAGGAATTGTGTGAGTCAGTTGGGTTCGTACTTGTCCGGGCGTTTTATGTACGACATGACGTCGACGAGTATTGTGCAGAGGTTGCAAATTCTTGGAGGCACTGGAGCGGAACCGAGTTATTTGCTTTCGTTCAAGGACAGTATTCAGGGACATTTGAGAGTTCAACTGGAGCATTGCATTATGGGTCAGGAGGGCGATTGTCCGGCGATTGGAGCGGCGACGGGAACTTCGGGAGTTTCGGCCCTGCAAGCACACTGCAAGTTGGCGCAGGAATTTGCGAATCAGATCGATGGGACTTTGGAGTGTCAGGTGGAGATTGACAAAATGGCGAAATATGCCAGCGATGTTTGGCGATTGTGCGTCGCTCTTTGGGGAAATCTGCCGGATATTGATTATAAATTTGATGACAAGGAGGGACATAAGAGTGTGATGGTGCGGAAGGAGGCTTTCAGTGAGTGGTTGCAGTCGGTGGTGGAGAAGCCGGTGAAAGCGAGACTTAATGACATTGTCTCCGAGGATAATATAATGTTCGAGCTGCTCTCGGCGAATAAATTGGAAGACGCTTGTTTCCTGGCTAGAAAAGTGGTCGGAGATCATTGTCTGGCTTTGTTGATGTCACAATTGGGAGGCACGACGGCAGTGAGGGAATTGATAAGACAGCAACTCGCTTTGTGGCAAGAGACGGACGTTGATGGTGATTTGTCGATTTATCGACTGAAATTGTTCATGCTGATCGCGGGCGAGCCGTTGATTTGCAGTAAACAGGGGACGATCAACGTTTGTGAGAATCTTGACTGGAAGAGAGCGTTGGCACTACATTTGTGGTATCTCTCGCAGCCGACAGCTTCAATTACTGACGCTTTGGAACTCTATGAGAATGCTTTTAATACGAAACCATCGGAAGTTTATGCCGCTGAGCCACGACCGGATTATTCTCTAGACGATTATGAAATGGAACTGAAGAGTGGAAAAACAATATACGATTTGTGCTTTCATTTGATGAAACTTTATTGTACTGGTAATCATCCGTTGGAGGAGGTGTTGAATCCATTGACACATACGGCAGATCCATTGGATTATCGACTTTGTTGGTTGATGCAACAGATGTTGGTTGGATTGGGTTACACGCATTTATCGGATTACGTGACGGCGCTCACTCATGCTAATTTTGCTGCACAATTGGAAACTTATGATTTGTGGCATTGGGCTATTTTTGTCGTTTTGCATCTACAAGATTCGGGGAGGAGGAAGAGTGCTGTTTTGGATTTATTGGCGAGACACGTGGAATTGGACGAGAATGAGGATTATGTTAAACGAGAGAATTTCTTGTCCGAGGAACTTGGAATACCTTCCATCTGGATCAATCAGGCGAAAGCGGTCAAGGCTTGCGCTTCTAAACGGTATTTATTTTTTTATTTATATATTTTCATTTAAAAAAATACGTAAATTCAATAATTTCAAAGGAAAATTTTCGCAAATCATTGAACGAAAAGTAAATAGAAATTTTGAATTCTAAGCAAACGATCGTTTATTAAATTAGCCAACTCTCCCCTCTGAGGAATTAGCGAAAATTATCTTTTTTGTATAAATTTTCATTTATAAAAATTACCAGAGTGGGAGTGGTTTTTTCAAAATTGTTTATCGGGTTTTTTTGCGTTTGGTTATGTGCTGGCACAATTTTGTTTTTCCATTTTTTGATATATTTTTATTTAATATATTTTAATTGACAAATATTGATAAATATTATTTTTATTTAACGTTAAAATAAATTACAAACTAAACTGTTTGCGCAATTTTTAAATTGTTGACTAGACAATTTTTTTAAAGTGTTTTTGTGCTGGCACAAATTTTTTGAGTTTTGAGAAAAAAAATATAGGTAAGTGGAACAAAATTCGACAATTTTTAGTTTTTATCCCCATGGAAAGTTTTTTTCAAAATTATTTATTATTTATTCATTTCTTTATTTATTTTATTTTTATTTTCTATTCTTTGTTTTATTTTTATTTTTTCTCTATTTATCTATTTTTATTTTTTGTTTATTCATCTATTATTATTTTTTGTTTATTTATCTATTATTACTTTTAATTTATTTATTCTTTTGTTTATTTATTTACTTTATTTTACCCCTTTGTTTAGAAAGACAAACAGGTAAAATAACGCATTTGAAAAACACTTTTTTATTGATTTATTTTTAAAATAATATTGTTTATATTGACTTATCTTTTTCTTAGAAAAATTCAACATTTGTACGTAGTGATTGTCAATACTTTGAAAAAAATTAAATCTTTTTTTCAATATTTGAAAAAAAGAAAAAATTTTGTTGTATACAAAATTAATATTCTAGTTTCTCGTTTGTTTTTTGTAAGTATTTTTAGGTAAAATAATTGAGAGAAAAATGAATTACTTTAATTTTTAATAATTAATTTAGTAATAGAAAATTATTTTAATTAATTAATTATTCTTTTTACAGATATGGAGAAGCTGCTTGGTATTTAACTCAAGCTGAGCAATGGAATAAAGCACATGAAATTATAATTGAACATCTTGCAGCCGATGCAATTATAAATGGTAATTTCTTTTTTCATTTCAACTGAAGATTTTGAAAAAAATAATTTAATCCTAATTTAATAATCATAATCTCGTATCTAGTGTTTAATAATAAATTACTAAGTAATTAATTAATTTAAGGATATAATTAAAAAAATTTTTCGCCTTTAAAAGTAAGTATTCTTTATAGAAAAACTTTTGTTTATTCTTTAGTTTTTGAACTTTACAATTGACTTTAAATTTTAATTTAATTCTTTGATACTTTTTCTTTTTAAAAAAAATTGTTGTAACTATTTTATTTTTTTGCAGAAAATTATGACTATCTTAAATCACTTTTGACACCCTTGATTCAAGAGGAATGTAATAATATTATCAGCGGTTGGGCACATCAAGGTCAACTTTTATGGGACTACATTGAAGTTACTAATGAAATAAACATTCTTTTGCAAACACCAGATTGTAACGAAATTGGTTATAAACTGGAACTTCTTCAGCCGCAGTTGACTTCTCTCTGTGCAAAAATTAGTTTATTTCCATGTCCCACCGCAAAACACAGGTGTGCAAACATTTATTTTTCATTTTAGAAACAATTTCGATATTTTTCTATATTTATGAATTTACTAACCAATATTTTGTTTATTTTAAGTTTTCCTATTTTAATATTATTTATTATTTTAATTTTATTTATTACTTTTATTTTATTTACTACTGTAATTTTATTTTATTGTTATTTTTATTATTTTTTATTAATATTTTTTTATTACAATTATTTTTTATTACTACTATTATTTTTTATTACAATTTTTTTTTATTACTATTATTTTTTATTGCTATTATTTTTTCTTAATCTTCTTTTTTATTAATCTTTTTTAATTTTCAAATTTAAAGAATAAATTTTTCGTTCCTCAGACTGTGCCAAGCAGAGATAGCGAAAAGAACTCTTCAATTGGCCAGAAGTTTATTGATGTTACAATCAAACGATAGTAAATTAACAGGAAAAGTTTTGGTACATTTAATTTCACAACTACCATTACCAGAAGATTATACACAGCAGGAGCTTCGACCAATTATAAATATTTACGCCGCCGAAGTAGTACACTAAACCTAGAGAAGAAAACAAAAAAATGAACGACAAAATATTTTCCTTTTTTAAAAATTATATAAAAATTTAACTATTTCAGTTTATGACGAATTATTTCCGAATAGCATTAATAATGCTAGTAAATCGTCTATTCTAATTTATTTTAAACAAAATTTCAAAAAAAGGAAGGAAAAAGAAAAAACAAAAAACAATGATCAATTTAAAAATATGGAGACAAAAAAAGTAGAATAAGTAGAAATTTGTTTTCCTTTGAAACTAAAAAAAAAGAAATGTTTCTAAAGACAAATAAGAAAAAAGCTAGGCAATTTTTCTGGTTTAGTATTTGTATTAAAAAAAGAAGAAAAAAAAAACAAGTAACAAAAAAGTCTCTTACATATTATTAAAATATTGTTTACTTTGAATCTAGATTAAGTTGTGTAATCATAATTTGAATCTTTAATTAAGTTGTGTAATAATTAGAATTTTTAATAAGTTATGTAATGATCCTAAGTATGGTTTTAATATCGTACAATTATTTGTTGACGATCTTCGAATCACTTTGTTAGACTTCATCTCTTTTTTTTATATTTTTATATAGGAGAAAATCGTGTAAAAGTTTGTGGAGAAAAATGTACAGAAGAAATATCCATCAGTTCTAGGGAAAGTTCTTTTTGACAGTTGTAAATTTATCATTAAATTTTTTTTTCGTTTTTTTTTTGTTAGAAAATAAAATCACATTATTTTGTACGATTAGAATTTTAAAACTGTACTTTTAGATATTTTCTATGTATATTGTAATTATGGATTTGTTTCCAGATTTTTTGTTCTAAAAATGTAAGAAGAAAAAATCAATTTTTGAACGAGCGAAAAACATTCTAAATAAAGGCAATTATTACAGTAATTATTGTTTTTTCAATCGAAATAATTCTCTAGTTAATTTTTTATTTATTTATTTACAAGATTTGCAATTTTATTTATTTTTCTTTTTGCAATTTTCTTTTTTTCTATATTTGATAAATTATTTGTAATTTTCGCGCGGAAATTCAAAATCAGTAGTACTGGGGGGTGAAAGAAGAAGAAATCCCCTATATTCTAGTGGTAACTGAACTTTTGTCAATAAATAATATTGGCAAGCCTGTTATAATTGGTTTTATTGGTGTAAGTGTGCATTTATGTGCGCCGTTCGTCGTCTGCAATATTCCTGCATCAAATGCATTTTAAAGGGCAAGTGACAGCTCTCGTTGTTGACAGTCGCGAGAAAAACCTTGCTCCTGATTCGCGAAAATCACTTGCATTATTGGTTTTTTTTCTCCATTATTAACATAGTGATGAGGCTCTTATTCATTCAAGTCAAAACTATTGTGTTAAAACAGAGTGTGTAAAATAGAAAAAAAGGGGGAAAAAAAAATGTGAAAGTGAGGAGTGGTGCAAACGGGAAAAAAAACAGTCCCGGGGATTCAACAAACAAACGGGGAGATAATTCTATAACGAAACGAAAGCAACGCAATAGTAAAATGAAATGAAAACAGTCTATTCATTTTTCTTTCGTTTTGTTTGAGAAAATTGATCCTTCGAATCGGACCATTCAAGTGACGATTCCATATTGATCAATTTTTCTCCCAATGACCATCAGTCATCATCGCGGGGGAAAATTGCTGAAAATTGTGTGTTTAAAGAGTAAGTGTTAAAGTGAAAATGTTTTTTAAAAAAGTGAATCGGCCCTCGCTCGTCCTTTTTTACTCAGTGTACCCAGGTGTCATTTTTTAGTTTTTTGGATTTTAGTCAATATTAGTAGATTGAGTAGATTTTACTTTTTTTATATATTTCTTATTGTCCATTATGATGTCGAGTTCAATTTATCTCAAGTCTCCTTTCAAAGAACTTCCATTGTTTCACTTCCTGGTGATCTTTTATGGTTTTCTGTTTTTCTCACAGCCTCCGCAAAATGAATAAACGCTATATTGCTTTTTTTATTTCTAAAGATTAAATTGCCTTGTGTTTTTTTTCTGAAAACATAAATACGTAATTCCTTTTTTTTTATTAAAAGCTTAAGTTTACAATAAAACTTTATTTGGATTTATACACATTTTGCGTAAAATAGATTCTTTTTTTTCGAACAGTCTTTGATTATTTTTTTTAAAAAGTGATTACTGACTTGACAGAAACTGTTTATCATGCATCATTCGAGATTCTCTCATGCATGTGAAAATCAATCCTCTTAGATTACCATATAGATTCTGTGATTGAATCGCGGATTTTTTATTTAAAAACCAAAAATTACAAATTCCAAGTATTTCGAACTAAGGAAAAATTTTTCCGAAATAGGAAAAAATTATAATTAGAAATTAGTTTATAATGTTAATAGACCGAAAATATCTTTTTCTGATTATTATTATTTCTGACTATTATATTTTCAATTGCTAGCATTGACAATTTTCATTAGAGTTTTTATTGCTACAATATTGATTCTTTGTGTCATTAATTTTTTTTCTACATTCCAGCTGAAAGTAAATTGAAAAGATATTTAAATTGTGGATATTATTGATCCTAAAAGTTTCCGGGGGGTTTCTTCATGAATTTATATCGAGTTTTATGGCTGTGGAAAACATTGTGGAGTATATAACAAATCAGCTGATCGAACAAGAGCGTTTGGTGAATTAGATTTACTTCCAAGTTCCAAAGTTGCAATTAAATCTCCATCCATATATAGAACTCGAAACTGAATTTACTAAAATCAATGTTTATTTCTAACTCCCGTGGAAGGACGTGCAAGTGCCAACTTTTACATATGTTATAAAGAAATAATCATAAACTTTGATAATTAAAGTGAATTTATTTTTTTTAGTGACTCGGTGTATTAGCGGAAATGTATTTTTTTAAAGTGCAGTAAAAAACAGTGAGAAAAAGAAGGGAAAAAAGGATAAAAAAGGATACGAAATAAACAGCAAAAACAAGGAATCAAGAATTATAATTCGGCATGATCTGTGGTGGAATTAAAAGTTGGTCAGAAACATTGGGCGGGGAGGTATGGAAGCGGAAGCTGGTCGTTTGGCTCACCAGGGGTTGCAGCTTACTCTGTCATCCCCGGGAATCCCTGGACTTGAAGTCGTGAGGGCTTTGCACCAGGTATTAAAAAAAATGAATTTTCCATTTTTATTCTACTAAAATTAATCTCTTTTCAAAAAAAATCACGTCTTTCGAAATTCTCCTGACTTTATAAAGAGTTTAAATTTATTAAAATTATTTCAAACCCAAAAAGCAATGACTTTATTAAAAGTACTGGAAAAATTGAATTTTTAAAATTCATGAGAAATGATTCCAGAAATTCAATTATTTTCAAAAGTTATAAAAATTCTTCGCAGAATTTCAATTACGTTCAAAAATAAAAAAAAATTCTTGTCAAAATTTCAAGTATCTTTAAATAAATAATAAAATTCTTCTCCAAAATTCAATTATTTCTAAAAATTTTAATAAAATTCTTGGCAAAATTTCGCAGGAATTCAATTATTTACAAAATTTTTAATAAATATCTTCGAAATAATTCAATTATTTTTTCATATCTGGATAAATTTCTCGACATTTAATTTTCTTCTTAAAAAAAATTTTTCCAGACGTTCTCAAAATAATTTTCCACTGTAAAATTTTATTCTGTTTCTTAAAATTCTCCCGCGAAAGAATTCTTTTTGTCTTTTCATTCGATTTTTCCACGGAAAAATTTCTTTCATTTCTCTTGTGCAAATCTTGTGTTTCCAGATTTAAAATTACGAAGCTTTTGACCTCGATATAAGCCTATTTTTGGTCTGACGGCAACTTAAAGCGAAAGTGACATTAAAGATCAGGTCAAAAATTGCTTTTGGAGAAAAATATAGATATTTTTTGCCAATTGAAAAAATTGAATTCAAATTTTTTATTGGCTCATCAGTAGAATTAAATTAAATTAAAAAAATAAATAAATATAGAAAATTGAATTGAACAAAAATAAATAAAATCGTGAGAATTTTGTTCGATGGAAAGAAAAAAAAGTAATAGTTGTTAATAAAGAGATTCTACGAAATGAATTGCAAGACAATAATTTACACTGACACTAAAAGTTGTCGCTTTAAGCGTCGATTTAACGACACTCGTTGTCGATTATTAAATGTTTATTGCTTGATTTCACTATTAGTGTACCGTTAACGGTTAAATTAACTGTTAATTGTCCCCTCTTCGCGAAAAAAAAGAAGAAGAAGACATGAAATAATTCGTTTCATTGTAAGAACAATATCATAATTATCAAGTTTTTGCGAATTTTTTCTTCTTTTCTTATTTACCAACACTCTAAATCAGTTTATTCGTAAAGAGTCGTAAAAATCTTTTCTAATTCCGAAAACCAATTACGATTAACGAATCCTAAAATTACTCGAGATAAAAAAAGAAACCTGAGCAAAAAATTTAGAGGAAGTTTTTTATTTATTCGAAAAAATGTCGAAAAGTTATTTTCCTGAAAAAATATTGTTTCTAAATTCTTGATTTAGAAAATTTTTCTCATTGAGGACAAAAAAAATTTTTGTTTCAAAACAAAATTGTATTGTAAATCAAAATTTCACATTTTGAGAATTAAAAGCCTGATTGATTGCTTTTTTTGATTTTAAATTTATTTTTAAATTGTAAATAGAGAAGAGAAATTAATATAAAGATGATAATTATTAATTACTAATTTAACAAAATTAAATAGAAATAAATAAAATAGAATTATAAAAAAGGAATTCATTTTTTTTAAATCAAACCATTTTTATAGAATAAATAAATTCATGTTTCTATTTTATTTTTTCAGACAGTAATATCTCTACGCTCGGCATTGGATTCATCTCGAGAGGAATTGCGTCGACTAAAAGAAGATTTTGGCGAATTTTCCGCTGAGAATTACGCGAACGTGGTGGAAAGACTCGCATTGGAAAATCACATATTGCGACGAAAAATACTGAGTAGGAGCAATTTTTCCAGTGATTCTGCAACCAATTCTCCATCTCCTGCTGTAATGATCAAACAGTGAGTTTCTCTCAAAATATACACGTAGATAAATATTTTTCCCAAACATTTCCGTTTATCGACAAAAAAAAGGAAAGAGGAAAAACGGGAAGATACAAAAATAATCCCGAAATACGTTCGCAATTTTTATTTTCATACGTCGAGAGATGGAAAAATAGATTTAAAAAAAAAGTTCTTTTATATTTTTTTTATCGTCATTTTTTCTCCCACGAAAGATTAATTCTTTATTTGGAATTTCTATTCGCATCTCTTTTTCTTTTCTATCTTTAACCTTCATTTTGTTAAATTTTATTTTTAGAAAATTTGCCTTCTGATAAATAATAAAAATAGTTGCAAAGGAAAAAAAAATTATTGAAGATCAATAATTCTATAATTTTTTCTCTTTTTAGTTGTATTTCGTCTTTTTTCTATGTTTTTTGTCAGTAGACTGCGATAGAAAATAAAAACTTAAATTTTACATTCAGAAACTTTATTATTAATATTTTTTATATCGACGCAAAATTATTGTAATTAAAATTTTATTTATATACATTTCCTTCATTTGGACGCTCAGAACTTTAGGATCAAGTTGGATACAATTTTTAGAGTAAAAAAAAATTAGAAATGTGAAAAATATTCACAATAAAAAAATTAAAAAATTAGAAATATTAAAAATAGAATTCAGAATTAAAAATTTAATCAAATCGAAATTTATTTTTCCAAGGAACATAATTAACTAAAAACGAAAATAGAAGGTTTATTGGACTTGTAATTAGAGAAAAATTATTGTTTAATGCATTGCAAAAGGTGTACGCCACTGTTTGGCGTTAAAAACCGGAAGTGATGTCGAGCGGAGTCGCGCCTTTAATGGCATAGAAGCTGTTGCTTTTTTCAAATATTCTAACCAAGTGTTGCATGCAGAAAGAAAGTGTACTTTTTTTTAATATACATATATATGCGAGTTTTCTGAGAAAAGAGGCATTTTACCGTTTGCCGTGAAGTCACGCGACCTGAACTAATTTGCCGATTTTTATTCACCTTTGATTGTTATAAAAATTTTGTTCCTTATTTCATCTAATTCAGAACATTAAGACGAAAATATTTCTTATAAACTTCCACTTTCAATTTTTTCCACCTTCAAGTTTTAATTCTCTCTTTTTTTTCAATAGAAAGTTTCGCCATCAAGATAAAAATTCGTTAATTAATTTTTTCTTTCTACTAATTGAATTTAAAGAGTTAGTTATTGATAATTTTCATGTAATTATTTCATATTTTTATTATTTTGCAGACAATTATTTTATTATTATTATTTTATTATTATTATTATTTTTTTTTTTTTATTTTTATTATTATTATTATTAATTATTTATTAGACATATTTCGAATTTAATTTATTTATAGTAAAAATAAGATGGGTTTTTATATTGAATTCCAAGTGCAGAATATTTAAATAAGTTGTTTCTTGGCTTATTCTCGATTTTATGTAATTCATTTGTTTTTCTTATTCTTCTATTAAAAATGACTCTTTTCGTCATAAAACTTGATTGTATCCAACTGGTGTCAATTACATAGTGCGAAAACGTAATTAATAGCGTATTTTTTTGCGTTGCGGGAATAATTGTGTCAATTTATTTTTTTTGACTCATAGTTTGTAGAAAAAAATTTTTATTTGCCTTATTTAAAAAAAAAATAATTGTTCAGTCCAACAGAGCCAGGGACATCGACAATCATGGACACTAATGAGGATGAAACTGTCGTCGATGGACCAAAAGAGGAGACACCAGAGGAAAATCCAATCGATGAACCACAAGTGTCCTCTTCAATTCCAAAAGTCACGAAGGAATCCTGTGGCGATGATGATAATGATGACAACGCTGTGAAAAATGATAAATCTCCAGATGAGAAAATCGACGATGATCAAGAGAAAATTGATGAAAATTATACTGCAACTGATCATTTAGACGTACCCGATAAGGAATTGGAGGATTTAAGTTTAAAATCAGCGTCGGACGGTGATAATTCCGTGTTCACTGATAATCCCGAGAATCAACAGATTGAAGTTAAACCAAATGAATCGGAAAATGAATCGGAGGAATTGGACGATATTGAATTAATATTCACGACTGATGAGACGGCGTGTAGAGAAGTTGAATTACAGGAGGATTTAGTTTCAATAACTGAGAATGAGCCGTGGCAACAAAATTCGGGACAACCAGTATTATTGAAATATACAAAATCGGCGGAGGGTGAATCATTGGTTTGTAATGGTGATAAGACAAGTTCGGTTGAGGAGGCAATGTCGTCACAAAGTTCAAGTATCGATCGTGAAGAGAGTGTTGATCGTTTTGATGAGAGTTCAAGTACAAGATTGAATAAAATTTGGTCGCAATGTTCGGTGCTTGTTGAGACTGATATCAGTAAATGTGGTGTACTCGAGGAAACTGATTTACCCTCGAGGCATGGAGTCAGACGAAATACACTCGCTGCACCGCCGACGGCCTATCGGTGAGTTGAAAAAAGAAATTTTAAACAATAAATTTTTCTTCTTTATCAAAAATTAAAATTTTGTTTAGTAAATAAATTCGCAACTGTAGAAACAATTTTGTTTAGTAAATTATAAAATTCTTCGCAAGAATTGGATTGTTTATATTAACAATAAAATTCTTCATTTGGAAGTCAATTATTTTCAATACGATTTTAATAAATTTTAATTAAATTTCTCGAAAGAATTCAATTATTTTAAAAAATTGTAATAAAATTTTTCTAGAGAATTCATTATCTATTCTCAAATTTTTTGATAAAATTTATAATAGAAATTCAATTATTTTTATAAATAATAAATTTTTTGGCACGAATTTAATTATTTTCTGTACAATTTTAAGAAAAATTCACAAGATTCAATTATTTTTTTAAATTCCTTAAAAGAATCCAATTATTTTCAAAAAAAAAACTTTAATAAAATTTGTCGAAAAAATTCAATCATTAATTCAAAAGTTTTGATAAATTTTTTTTTAAAGAATTCAAATAGCTTTAAAAAATTGAATAAAAATCATCGCAAGAATTCAATTATTTTTAGTACTATTTTCATACAATTTCTCCAAATTCAATATTTTTAAAAATTTTAATAAAACAATGCGAAGAATTCAATTATTTTCGTAAATAATAAATTTATTTGCACGAATTCAATTATTTTCTGCACAATTTTAATAAAAATTCACGATTAGATTCAATTACATTCAAAAAAAATTTAATAAACAAACTATTTTCAAAAAAGAGAAATTCTTCAACAGAATTGAATTACTTTTCGAAAACTCTGATATAATTCTTGAAAAGAATTCAATTTCAATAAATAATAAAATTGTAATTGACAATTCAATTATTTTAAAAAATTTTGTCAAAATTTTTCGCAAGAATTCAAATTATCTTCATAAGTAACAAAATTCATCACATAAATAAAATTCAATTATCTTAATTAATAACAAAATTCATTGTTGAAATTAAATTATTTGCAAAAATTTTAATAAAATTCGTCGCAAAAATTCAATTACTTTAATAAATTATAAAATTCTTCGCAGAAATTCAATAATTTGAAATCTAATTTTAATAGAATTTCAATAAAGAATTCAATTATTTTGAATATAAAAATAAAACTCTTTGCTAAAATTAAATTATTTTTAAATTCTTCGTTAGGAATCCAATTGTTTTAAAAACAAATTTTAATACAATTTTATAAAGAATTCAATTATTTTGATTTCGATTTGAATTAAATCCTTCGAAACAATTTAATTTATTAAGAAGCAAAAATTTTAATATACTTCTTCGAAAAATTCAATTATGTTCATAAATAATAAAATTCTAATGGAAAATTCAATTATTTTCGAAAATTTCGTTAAAATTCTTCGTAAGAATTCAATATTATTATCAAATACATTAATTTAAAAATTCAAAACATTTAAATAGAATAATTATTAATTAACAAAGAAAACAACGATTATTAATTATAGATTTCTTTTCATTTTCTATTTTTATTATTTGTTTTTCAATTTAGAAATTTCTTTATAGGTAATTTTATTTTCTAAAGTAATTAAAACAATTTCTAGAGTATTTTTTTATCGCTTCAATATATTAAAGTTTAAATTCAGTGAAAACTTTTATTTTCAAACTTTATGAAGAGTTGTGTATAACACACACGAGAAGTTGATCAAGAACTTTTTTCCAACTATAATTTCCAATGCTTTATAACATAATATATTAAAAGTTTTCTTAAAGTTTTATTTATGTAATGAAAGTATTTTCTCTAATTTGAAGAATTTTTCTGCGATTTATTCTACAATTTTTGGTATCAACAATTTTTTTTAAATGAAGACGAATCTTTAAATTATTTTTTCCTTATTTTTTTAATTCAGAGTAATTTAGTTTATAGTAATATATTTTTAACGAAGTAAATATAATTATATTATTTATAATATTTTATTTTTGTTATATTCGTACTTATTTATTTTTATTTATATTTATATTATTTTCGTATTTATTTGTTTTATTTGAAGAAAGCCGAGTCAGGAGTAAAAATTCCTGAATTAGAAATTAATTTTTAATATATTTTGAAGAGAAAAGAGAAAAATAAATTGTAATGAGTATTATTTTGTTTGTTTTAGGCCAATTATTCATAGGGAAGCGCTTGCGACGGGTCGTAGGAAAAGTTCAGCGCCTTTAAGACCGGTGATGGATCGAAATTGTGGTGCAAGACGTGAGTCAGGAGCGCAAACTGATATTTCAGCGCTTCCGGCACAATGGAGATCGGAGAGTTATCTTGCGCACAAAGTGGCACATACTTTTACAACTTTGCCGAGTAAATTTGCACTTCCGGCCGGTATGCCCGGAAGACTACGAGTTAATGACAAAACACGAGAAGCAAGGAGAGTCATGCTCTCGGACATCAGCTTCACCAGCATGGTTCCGGAATTGTCAAGAAGCGCCGATCATCTCTGTCATGATCCTCACGTTCAGGTAAAATATCCCTCAAAACCATTATTTATTTTTTTTTCGTATTCTTAGAAGGAGGAAAAAAATCCCAAAGAGACCGACTGTTTTTCGCTTCTTTTTTAAAAATAATTTTTGCAATTTTCATTCTTTGAAAATTAAATTACTAAAAAAAATGATTAAGAAATCATTCTTTTTTTAGTAATTTAATTTTCTACTTTTAATAACTCTCTAATTATTAACTAAAAAAAATTTATTTGATTCAAATAACCGATTACTTGACTATTATCAATTAAATATCTAATTGAATAAAATAATATTTATTAGAGTCAAATAAATTTTTGTTTATTCAAATACTGAAGTTATTGATTCAAATGCCATTTAATTGACTTCAATAAATATTATTTGAATTTAATTATTTGATTATTAAAATCCAAATAAATATTTAATTGATAATAGTCAAATAATCGGTTATTTGAATCAAATAAATTTTTTTTCATTGTAGAATTTTATTCTAGAGTAGAATTTTAGATATTTAGAATTCTAGAGTAGAATTTCAGAATACTTTTATTAGTTGAAAGAAGGAAGAAATTAATTTCAAAAAATAGATAAATGACTTTTTTCTTAAGACAAAAAAAGAAAATAATAAATAAGTGGGTGTTTTTTATTTTTTTGTAAATTATGAAAATTGAGATGAAATATTATATGGGAGTAAAA
The DNA here is from genome assembly GCF_015476425.1 of Leptopilina heterotoma. Taxonomy (NCBI): domain Eukaryota; kingdom Metazoa; phylum Arthropoda; class Insecta; order Hymenoptera; family Figitidae; genus Leptopilina; species Leptopilina heterotoma. The sequence continues at coordinate 987,859 of NW_025110937.1, read as the reverse complement.
TTATGTTTTATTGTATAATTAAGTGAAATAACAAAGGAAATTATATTTTGTATATTTATAAAAGTTGTGCGGGCGATTGCAGTAACGCTCGGCCGCCTACAAAACTCCCCTTTCCGCATATTCTACGATTATAAGCAAGCAAAAAAATAAAAAAAAGCATCATGACAGTACACCAGCGTAACGTATACTACAGTTACCGTAATAGCAAAACCGGCTTTTTATTCAATCTCTAGATGGTTACTATAACATTGGTACAGTATATATATAATATAGTGCGCGGAAACGCGTAATGGAGTACGGCGAAGGTCAAACACATCTAATACAAATGAAATTCAAAATGTAATTCACTCCCCCTTGAAATTTACAATTGATGAGAAAATAGAAAAAGAAATTATTTTATTATTATTTTTTTATGAGTTAACTTAATTATTATTTTTATAAATTTACTCTATTTATTGTTTTTATAAATTTATTTATTCTGTTTATAGAGGGAAAATATAATTTATTTCAGCCACGTACAAAAAATTCTAAGAAGAATTTAATTGCATTTTTTTTAATTTTAATAAAATTCAATAATTAAAAGTTTAATTATATTTATTAACAAAGAGGATTTAGTTTAAAAACGTGCTCAATAAAATTTAATGCAAGAATTAAGGGGAGGGGGCGGTTCATTACGTAAAAAAAATATTTATTTATTATAAATCATTTATTTTTTTTTCTTCTATAAATATTTGAATTAAATAAAAAAAAAAAAATTTCTGAATATTGACGTTTAAAACTAGAAAAACTTAATTCTTATTTGTAATTGAAATTGATTGTTGGTTTTTGTTTTTATTTATTTAATTTTTTTAATGAGCATTATATAATCCAGATACAATGTACATTTATGGCGAAGCAATAGATCTAGGACTACATTTCACTAACCCATTTAGCTAGTCTGATTAATGCCACTCAACCGTAACTTGACGAGTCCACACGGAACAATAACCACCTATCAACAATGTGGTTTTCTTCTATTTTATTTTCCATTTCCAATATAATATTTCTTCTTCGCGAAAAAGTAATAAATTTTCATTAAAAAAAATATAATTCTCTCTAGATTTTAATCTTTGTGAAAATATACGTATATATATTGAATATTATTTTATTTAAATAATTTCCTAACAAGGAAAATAATTTCACAAACCGCAGAAACGCAGAAGAAAAAATTGTTTAGAACAAAGATTTATTTCCAGATTGTTATATAATTGTTATTGAAAGTGATACAATTTTTGTTCTTGTCTTGAAATAGAATAATTAATATCTACTTAATACCTGTTGTAACATTTTTTCCCCACTAATAATAATTATTGTGTAATAAAATCCCACGCTTGGATTTACTTTTTCTGTCTCGTCTTCGAAAAGGAAAAAAATGAGTTTATTATATTTATATTTTTTACTAAAAAAATTAATTGAATAGTAAAAAAACAGAACAATACAAAAATAAAATAATACAAAAATCAAATAACAAGAAAATAAATTAATAAAAAAAAATGAAATGATTAAATAATAAATTGTTTTTTTGAATTGAATGTTACAGTCGTGTTATAATGCGCGAGGTTGCGGTCTTCGTACACCGGAAGTGATACGTCGGGAATCTCTGGGATCTCCGGCAGGATATTGGCCGCGCTGCAATGCAGGAACAGGACTTCCGAGTCCATGTGATTGTCGTATATCGACGGATTTGTATCCGAGTCGTTATCGTGGCTCGTTGACGTCAATTCCATCGCCAGGATTGGAAGTTGTTGGCGGGCCATCGCGAAGACATTCGTGGCGTGCGACAGCCGCTTCATTTGATACGTGGCGAATTCCAATTACAACAACATCAACACCACGTCCCACATGGTCATCGATGCCGTCATCGCCCACGCACGTTAATCCACCGCCATCCGTTGCAAGAATATCGAAAACAATTCCCAAGAGGACACGATCAAAAGTCACATTTCAAGGTGCGCGGAATTTTTAGATATTTTCTTTTTACTTTTTACTTTTGGAAAAAAAGGAAAATTATTCCATATAATATGATCCACAAAGTTTTGAAAGTTTAAATGAACGAAATATTTTTTATTACATGACTTTTTCCGACTATTTTCGACTTATTTTCAAAACAGCGACTCTTTTCGACGTATTTTTAAAAATTGCGACTTTTTCGACTTTTCTTCCAAATAATGCAAGAAAATTTTAGTTGCAGTGAATTTTATTACGTTCGAACAAGGTTGCCACAGGTCAGGGATTTTTATTAAAAGTAATGGAAAAAATTACATTTTTAAAATTCATAAGAAAATTCTAAACTTTAGTGTCTTTTTTGTTTGCTTCATAAATTATAAAATTACCACGAATTCTAAACAAAAACCTTCAATTTTTTCTATTTTTAAAATAATTTCTTTTCAAATAACTTATAATTCTTGAAGAACTATCATAAAATTATTATACATAGAAATTATTCAATGAATAATTTTTCTGAAATATTTCAAAATTAATTGAATTTTAAAACAGTTTCGTTTACAATTTTCATAAATAGATAAACTTCAAAAAGTTAGAATTTGAAATTTTATAAACTTTCAATTTTTAATGAATTTAATTAGAAATTTTAAAGAACGTAGATTTTTGAAAAATTTTAATAATTTAAATTATAGAAGAATTTTAGTTAAAAACACTAAAAAAAATTGAAAATTGGAGAAGTTACAAATGATTGCAGAGATTCAATTATTTTCAAAAGTAATTCAATTCTTCGCAAAAATTCAATTATATACAAAATTTTGTTAAAAGTCCTCGACAAAGTTTCAATTATCTTTATAAATAATAAAACTCTTCTCCAAAATTCAATTATTTTCCAAAATTTTAATAAAATTCGTGCAAAAATTTCAATTTTAATAAAATTATCGTCAAAATTTCAATTATTTTTATAAATAATAAAAGTCTTCTCCAAAATTATCAAAACTCAATTATTTTTTAAAATTTTAATAAAATTCTCGTCAAATTTCAATTATCTTTATAAATAATAAAACTCTTTATCAAAATTCAATTATATAAAAATTTGTTGATAAAATTATTAAGAGAATTTTTTTGTGGGTCAGGGAAAAAGTCGAAATTTTACTCCGAAAATACTAAAATCGTACATTAAAAGTTGCTTTTTTCTTCTTTTTTTTGAAAATTTGCACTACTCTAAATCGGCTAAATAAAATAATAAATGTTTGTTTGTTTTTATTTAATTTTTCGTAGATTGTCCAATGACGAGGGGAAGTTTACCGAATCTGAGAACTGATCTGGATATGAGTGGCGATTCCACTGAGTCGTTAATTGACGAGGCGGAAGATTACTTGAGAAGAAGTATTGATTCAATGTTGACTATATCGACTGCGGAATATTGGAACAAACAGCCGCCACGACGAAGAAGAGCTCGTCGACATTCGGAGCCTGATCTCTTTCGTGAATGGAATCCTCCACAGGATGCACGACCCTATCTGCCAAAGGTGTTTAACCACAAACATTTTTCCCCAATTTTTAAAAATGTATCTCAAAATTTTTTTTTCTTCTGTAATTTTCAAAAATTAATTCAATCAAATTTTTTATTTTAATTTGTATCAAATATGCATAAAAAATTCGAATTCACTTAAATGATTTAATTTAATTAATTAATTTTAATTTATTTACTGAATAAATAATTACATTATTCATTTTGCAACGAAAATGGAAATAATTCGAATAGTTTTACAAAGTATTTCAAATTTCAAAAATAGATTTATTAGAAAATATTTCGAGCACCTACTTTTTAATTGTAGAAATATTTTCATTTTATATTTAGAAAATATTATAGAAATATTCTAAATGAAGAATAAAATAGTAGAAATATTCTAAATGAAGAATAAATTAGTAGAAATATTCTAAATATTTGAAATAGTCCAGAAGTATAGTTATAATTGAGTTGAAATTTTTAATTTAAAGGGAAAAGAAATTAATGACATTGTAAATGAGAATTTTTTCTCTCTCTTTTAGATACCTCGAGATCTCAAGTTGGATCATCTTGTAAAAGTAATATCTCCAGAGGGAAAAGTTTTACAAGGTAGAGTTCGATATGTGGGACCTGTCCCTGGACGAGAGGACATTCATGTCGGCGTTGAACTTCCAAATGAAAACGGATCCTCAGATGGCACCTTCCATGGAAGAAGATTCTTCATTTGGTGAGAAATTTTAATCATTAATATTTTTTATCATTTTTTTAACCGCTTGAAGAAATAATTTCTCAGTTATTTTTTTTGAACTAGGTATTATAAATTTGTAAGTGAGAGTTATAATTATTTTAATGTACAAATAATGATTTAACAAATAATTTGGTTATACCTTAAATAATTCAGTTTTAATTTAAAAAATAATTACGTTTTAATTAGAAAAAAAGATTTAGTTATAATTTAACAAATAATTTAGTTATCAAAAAACTATCGATTGCTTGTCAAAGTATTTCGTTTGTTTAAATACACATTTTGTCGATTAATAATAATTGCGAAATAATCAATAAGTTATTTTCCAAACAAAATTTTTTTCTAAAACTTTGGTAATTTAAATTTTTTTCTTTCAAATCGAATTTCGTAATTCTTAATTGAAAATGAAAATTATTATTCGTGATTCGTTTTTTCGTGTAATTTGATTCCGTTTTTTTCTGTTTCGATTATCACGAAAATCACTTGCGAGTACTATTTTTATTTTATTTTATTTTTTTTATTTAACTTTGAAAATAGCTGAGAATATTTCACTGGGTATATATGTTCAACCATCTTTTTAAGAATAAATAGGTGATACTTGGGGAGTTGCGTGACAGAAGCTATTATCCACGTGATAAACTTGTTTTAAGCTTTAAATACAACGGAATTCGAAGTGTTTTGGATAAAATTGCGCGCACGGAGCTGCTTTAAAGCGAGTTAGATATGCATACATTAACATGATAACAATTACGGTAATTCCAACGAAAAATCGTTTTCATTAATAACAAAAAGAAGGCGAACTTTTACTCGTTTTCATTAATGTTTTCAAATTTAGAGACGTTTTTTTTTCTTTTTCTTTTTTTTATTATCAGATTGCGGATGGAATTTAAAGTTCCTTTTCGCCCGACTTTATTTATTTCGGTTTTTATTTATTTATTTTTTCTTTTATTTCTTTTTTTTATTTATGCATTTAGTTCTTATTTATTTATTTACGAAAACGGTTTCGAATACATTGGGTAATTTCTTTACATTTTCCTCGGTTTTTACAAATATTGAATAAAATTTTATCGTCAAATTATTTCTTCGGAAATGATAAAAAAATGACCTCTGGAAAATTGTTTATTACTTCTTTGAAATTTATTTTTTCTCCAACATTTACATAGTTTTTAATTTTAAATATTGTAAGTAATATTTTTAATTTTTCATATTTTATTATCTTCTTTACAAATTTAATTTTCCGTAAATTGCTTTTGTAAATTTTCCTTTACTTTTTTCTTTTATTTTCTGTTTTGTTTTTTTTCTGCTAATTTACTTTGTGTAAATTGGAAAAAATTGCAAATAATAACAATAACAATAATCTGTTGTAGTTTCCCAAGAAAGTCGTTTTGTAAGGTCGAGGATAATGTGATTCATACATCAATTTAACGATTCTTCTAAGTAGATTATTCAAGAATACGATCGTACGAGCATTAATTTTATACGGTACAGAATTTCGAGTAAATTTTGAAGGCCTTGGGAGTGAAAACTCCAAGTCCAATATTGAGAATGGTCGATGTAACCTTGACCCCTTAAGTAGCAAACAATAGGGACTATTTTGAGAAAACTTTAAACAAAAAAATGCGACGAGATTTTTTTTTTCCTCTCTACATAACCATCTTATTCACTGTCTCGATCAATGTTTCGTGAATTAATTATAATTCTTTGGCTTTCATTACAAAGTTCACCAAGTCACGGAAAAATTTTTTTCATTTCAATGATGAAATGTTTCGAAAAATTGTATTTTTGAATTTTCTCCTAAGGAATGAATTTCATGATTAATTTTTAAAAGTGTCTCGTTTTTATCAAAAGTTTAGAATTTTGTCCACCTTTTTTTTTTTAAGGTTTTTACAATTTTTTAAAAATATTTTTTCTTTTTTTTGGGAAAATTTTTAGTGACTGTTTTTCTTTTGTTTACAGTGAGCCGTATCGAGCTGTTTTCGTTCCATTCAAGAAAGTTATATTGGGCTGGTGCATCAATACCTGACCCGAAATTACCTCGAGCGAATTGCCAGCAACTTCCTCGTCAAATACGACGACCACCAATCCGCCACGAATTCTCTTGTCTCAATTCACAATGTGAGGATCGATAAAAAGGTACTTGTATTCGAAATGGAGTCTTTTCTTGATTTCTCGCGTGATTTCAATCTATTATATAATATATCGAACAAAATCGAGAAAACTCTATAAAATACACATACACTACACATATTCTATTTTCAATAACAAAATCCAAAGATAGCTAAAAAAAAGGAATTATACTAACTTTTCAATCAAAAGAAAATTTTTTATTTCAAGACAAAAAAGCTAGAAAATCGAAAGTTTTTTTGAAAAAGAAAAAATACGAAAAAGGAAATTTTAGGGAAAAATAGAAGAAAATTATATATAAAAGATTTTTCCGATTTTACTCGATGGCAAATGCGTAAATTTTTCTGTTGAAAAAAAATCTATTCTTTATCCGTCAAAAAATAGATGTTGTGCAAGAAAATATTAAATGGCAATTTATGCAAACACGACACACTTTAAATCCGGACTCGATCTTTACAGATTTTTTTAGGGATTTCGTAAAATTTAATACATTTCATTTCAAATTAATTTTTCCCGACTAATTTACTCGAATTAGTTAGTAATTGCTTAAATAGAATCCAAATTTACTCAAAAACTAATTATTTAACAAAAATTTAATTTGAGTTTTGAAACAATTGCTCTCGAAAACTAATTTTCGCAGAAAAGAGATTTAAATCATTTTTGAAAAGGATTGGAAACTCACTTATTTGCCGATAATTAATTTGATTTGAAACTTTAGTTTGCAATAAGTTTTCTTCACGAGCGAAATCCTAGGTGATCTAGTCACAGAACGGATAATAAAAGTATAAAAATTCGAAAGACGTGTCCGCGAATTTATAATAAATATATTCAATGTGGAGAGAAAATTAAAATTTCCCATTATAAATGCTTACAAGAAAAACAAAAAAAAAGTCGTTTTCAATTTTTCTGTAATATACAAAAAATTGAAGAAAAAAATTGCAAAAAACAATATGAAGTAAAAAATGAAATAAAAAATGATGTAATTTAATGTACGTAAATATCTATATATTATGTGTATAGCAAGATTTATGGAGCTGTATTTATGTAATGATATGTACCTATTTTTGAGATGAGCGCACTCTGTCGCAATTCACTTTTCTATTTATAGACAAGAATAACAAAAAAAAAAGAAAATATGAAAGAAAAAAACAAAGAAAATAATAATAATTAATGAAGAAAATTCATATCGAGAGGCTGTCACGCTGAACAATTTAAAGAGGCTTTTTAAAGTTAATTAAAAAAAGTTCATTGCTCAAATTTTTCATCTGATAGAAGTAAAATAATTAAAAATAAGTCTTTAGAGAATATTATTTCAATAGCAAGTGTTCCAAAAAATTTTCCTTTTGTTTTCTATTGAAAAAATCTTGAGACTCTTTATTTCTTATGTAAATAAGAAAAGTTGGACGTTTATAAAAAGAAGGGAAAAATATTTTTAAGTAAACGAAAACATACCTTAATTATTTAAATATATAAATATTACCTAAGAATAAAATTATATAATTGTAAAATATTTTCATTTTGTAGATTAAATGAATTAATTTTGTCATTAATTGCATAATAAAAACATAATAAATTTTGTAATTGTAAATTAATTAATTCTGCAATTAATTGTAAATTAATTAATTTTGTAATTAATTGTAAATTATTTATTCTTTAAAGACTTATTTGTAATATTAAAATCGGACAAAAGATCTTCTTTGGTCTTTTTCAAATTATTTTTTATTTCGCTCCTTTTTAAATGAGATTTATTTTATATTTTTTAAATATATTTTAAGTACCTTTTCTTAAAATAATTATAAGATTATTGAATATTATTGTTTTTAGATATTGTTATTTAATTTTTTTTATTTTTTAAATAATTTTTTATATTTTTTTAATAGTTTAAATCTTTTAAATAGTTTTTTTATAATTTTTTAATTTTATAAACAATTTTTGTTTCAATTTTCGAAAATTCTATTAAATTTCCTTTCCATAACATTTTTTGTTTTCGTTAATATTTAATATTTAATTTTTTTTTCGATAGCCTTTGAGCAATGTTCTTGATTTTATGCTCGTGCTAAAATTGATTTCTCTCTCCGTTTGCTAAAACACATTCGCGTGTATATAATATGTTAGAATTTGTACATAATATACGGAAACAGCTAGGAACCAAGACATTTAATCACATACAAGTGAAAAATTTGAAGATGAAAAAAAATTATTATTATTATCGTGTTCTGACGTGCTTAGATTTGAACTGCAATATTATTTTTAGATTAGGTTTTGATTTTTTTATATTTTTTTTCCGTTTTATTATTATTATTTTTTTTATCATTTTGATACGATTTTGTACACACGTGCCTTAATTAAAAACGTCATAACTTTTATTTCTTCAAGGAGAAAATAATTTTTTTTCTCTTCGTTGAATTTATTTTCATAATATTTTTATTAACAATTTTTTTTATGTTTGAATTTTATTTTTGTTTTCATTTTAGATTTAGAGAATTGTTGATTTTTTTTAATAAATTGTATAATTTTATTAAAATTTAATTAAATATAAAGAAAAAATAAGTTTATTAGAATTGAATTCAATTAAAAAAAGAAAATTATTGTAAAAAATCGAATTCAGTGTAATAAAAAAAAATAACTTAATTATAAAATTGAATTCAGTGTCGAAAAGATAATTTTAATAAAATCGAATTCAATTAAAAATTGTAAATTCTATTCAATTATTAACAAAATTATGTTTTTTTTTAATTTTTCAAGGAGAAATTTTTTTTCCTCGAAGTTATGACGTTTTTATCTGAGGCAATAAAATAATTCGGGTAAGATAAAGATTTTTTTTATGCGCCATATTTTCGGATCTCGTTTTACCTGAAAGATCTATTATTTAATTTTGCATAATATCGGGGTACCTGCATTGATGACAATTATCAGTATAATAATTTTAGAAAAAAAAGAATAATATAATTTTTGTTTTTGACGAAAATAAAATCCATGGCTTTAGCAATTAGTTTAGAAAAAGACACCCAAAGTTGACAATTTAATTTCATATATTTTTAATTTGAAAAAACTTTTTTTTTAATTTTTTAATTTATTTTGTTGTAATTTTATTTGTTTTTCGATTATTGTTGCAATTTTTTCCCGACCGGTTTTCTTTGGGTGTTACTTGACTTTGGTATTAGATCAGTATTTTATTTCCTAACGTACTTGATTATTTTTTAATTTCACTATTTTCTTTTTAAATATTTAAACTGTACTTTAGTTTTTAAGAAATAATTTTACATTTTCAAAAAAAGGCTGTACCTGCAATAAGGATTTTTTTCTATTTTTTTTTCGCAAAGCTTGTCGAGTAAGCTTTCTATTTGTACCTTTTTAACACTGAGCACCTTATTTTTCTTGGAATCATTTTGAACGAAAGTAAATTTAGGGAAAAATTGTCCTTTAAAAAAAATTGACTGAATTGCTTTAGGAAAAAAATAAAATTGAGGCAAAGGGCAAAGGTTTTTTTTAATGATAGTAGAAAAAAAGTTGCTTGGTATTTGATATTATGTTATTTTTTTATATTTTTAATGCCATTTTAGTACAAGATTAATTTTATTATTTTTACTATTATTATAATTATAAATATATTATGTATTTAATTTTTAAGACTCTAGGGCGTTATTGTAATATTAGAAATATGTGATCTTACAGAAGACAGTTAAAAAAAATTTATTAACACGTCTTACCGGTGATACGATCCCAATTTATATTTTTATTATTAATTAACAAAGACTATTTAACGTTTCTTCTCTTGAATCTCTACTCGTATACGATTTTTTTCAATTACAGTATTAAACAGAAAAAAAGTAAAGTAAAATTAGATAATTTAATTATTATGTACTCAAAGATTAATTTTTCAAAAATTATTCAACCGAAATTTGATAATTATGTAATTAATAATATTTACGATGATAAAAAATGCAAAGTATTGAAATTTTTATTTATTACGTTAAAAATATTTGAACTTAATTTTATAGTTATTGAAATATTTTTTACGAAAGAGAATAAAACATTAAAATAAAAAGAAAAAATTGCAAATAATGAAAAGAAAAAAATAAATGAAAAATTTGTTTAAATAATAAATGAATTTTTTCTGTTATTATTAATTGTGTAATTACGAATTATTCAACACCAGAAAGTACATTTTTTTATCTCTTTCTCGAACAATATAAAAATATACGAAACGTGTGTAATTTAGAAAAAAAAGTCTTCGACCAAAAATATGTAGAATTTAGGGAATTTTTCGAAACTTTTAATTAACTTTACAAAAAAGAAAAGGTTTTTTCATTCTCTTTGCCTTTGCAAAATGAACTTTATTTTAGAACAGATTTTAGGTACTACAATACAATATATATATTTTTATGTAAATCTGACGTTCGATCAATATTTCCGATCAAGTTTCCTACAAGTAATGGTACAGCGAACATGACGCGCATAATATTTACACTTTCTCCTTTTTTTTGTTTCACTGAAAAAACTATTTTGATATAGTAGAAATTTAAATATTTAAATCAAAAGAAATTTTTTTTTTATTATTATTTACTCCAAATTCTATTTCTATTTATTATTATTTTTTCATAAATTAATGAATAAAAATTTATTATCGTAAATTAATTTATTGGAAATTTTTGCGAAAAAGAAATTTACACTATTTATTATTTTTTAAGTTTGTTTTTGTTTTGTTTGATGAAAAATTCTGATTTTATTATTAGACTATAAATTATTTACATTAAAAATAAAAATAAATTATTCCGTGTAAAAAAATTATCCAAACGCAAAGTTTATATTAGGCGTTAAACTTAAATGCAGAAAAAAACAGAAAAGAAAACTTATAGTCTTAGGTGGTATTGATCTCTGTAATATATAGGGTAAGTGCGGGTATAGTCGGACAGTACTAGTAGTCGGACACTTTCGTGTTTTTTGGCAAATAAATAATAATGCATTGTGATAATTACTTTAAAAAGTATACTAGACGAATGTGTGAAGTTTATATTTTATTAAAATAGTGTTATTTTCGAAAATAATTAAACAATAAATATTTTATTTAATGTTTTAAAAATCATGGTGTCCGACTATAGATACAACCATTTTCGAGTAGCGCGATGAGTGGCACAAAGTTTTGTTGATAATTAATCATAAATATTAAAACTTATAGGGTTTAAATATTATATTAATAACTTCTAATATGCTTTAATTCCATTTTCCAGTAGATAGCAATTAAAAAATTATCTTTTTTACTTTATAAATTCTAAATATCTGACAGATGTCCGACTATAGAAACAAGGGGAAAAAGTGTCCGACTACTCAAGCATTCGTAATTTTTTATTAAAATGTTAATATTTTATTAAATACTCAACTATTTGTAACAAATTTATATGATTTTTAATCCTGAAGAACTCCTTTAATTAATAATGTGCTTATAAACACAGTAGATATTTTCTATTTCAAGAAAAAAAGCATAATTTAAGATTGTATCCTTAAGTGTCCGACTACTAGTGCATTTACCCTATCAATTATTATATTATTATAAATTATAAATATATTAATTAATAAGCGTTTCGAGAAATTGTAGATAATCTTTGAATTCGAAGTTGAAGAATACAGCTAAAAAAAATGTTAACGATAAAAAACAGAATTGTTTTCAAATCGAATAGCGAATTAAAAAAAAAAATGCTTGTACAACTTGGAAGAGACCAAGAAATATGTAAAAAAAATAATTAGAAAATGAAAAATACGTAAATTATAATAAGAACAATTCAAAGAATTAAAAAAAAATGCAAAAATAGCAATCGATATATTTAGTCACAAAGAAAAATTGTAAACCACTTAAAAAAAGAAAAATTCTTCCAAAAAAAAACCTATGCAAAGTGTTTTAAATGTAAAAAAAAAATGATAGAATAAAGATAAGAATTCAAAACAGAAAAGTGTAGCTTTATCCAAATCTTTTTAAAAGAATATACAGTTGAAAAATATAATTGAAGAGATTTATCAGAGTGATTTTGGAATTAAAAAAGTTAAAAAGAAAAATAAAAAAATGTTTTTTTATAAAAATCGTGAAGAAAAAAATGTCTAGTGAAGGAAATTAATTTTTTTTCTTCTCTCCAAAAAACATTCTTTTTTTTAACATTCTTAAAAAATAAATTATTTAATTCATTTCAACAAAATGAAAATTGCGTGTCAAGAATGTTATCGTTGTACCTAAAGTATAAATGTTAACATAAAAAGTACCACTATTCAGCTGCTATTTATTGTATTGTAACGACGGATGATGATCCACAATAAAGAAAATTTGCTTTGATTTTTTTGCTTTTTTATTGCAAAATATATATTCTTTTTGAATTTTACAATTTTTACAAAAAAAATAGGTAATCAATTTTTTTTTAATTTAATTTTTTTTAATAAAAGACAATTTTTTAATTTCATTTCTTTTTATAAAAAGTAGTTCATCTTTAATTTCATTTCTTTTTATAAAAAATAGTTTTCTTTAATTTCGTTTTCTTTTTATAAAAAATAATTCCTTTTTAATTTAATCTCATTTTATAAAAAATACTTTTTTAATTTAATTTTTTTTTATAAATAATTATAATTCGAAGTTAAATATAATGACACTATAAATCCATTTGTTTTCGCTAACCAAAAGTTTTTTCAGATTCATAAAATATTAATATAATGTACAAAATTGTCTATTCGTTAAAATTTTTTTAAGAATAAGAATTTTTCGGAAATAAATTAAAATCGTGAATTAATATTAATTATAATTAAGTAGCATTAAATTTTAATTACAATTGTTTATAATTATATTTTTTACACCATTTTCCAAATTATTGTTATTTACAATTTTTTAATTACTTGTTTATTAATTTTTTACTATTTTTATAATCAATTATAATTAAAATTATTTAAAATTACAATCATAATTGTTAATTTATTTAAATTAAAATGAATGAGATTAATTTGATATAAAGCAAAGTAAATTTAAAGTAAAGTAAATAATTGAATGAATTCAATTATTTATCAAAATACATAATTCGTTGATTTCAATTATTTATTAAAATAAATAATTTGATGATTTCAATTATTTACTAAAATTAGTTAATTTTGTAAAATATAAAAGTAAGGAAACTGAAAATGAGCATTTTGCGCAAGTCGAGAAAAGCGTGAGTAAATTTATTGACAGAAAACGTGAACTTTATGTAATTATTAATGAAACTAAAAATAGAAATACAAAGAGTATTTTAATAACGATAAGAAAAGTTTACTCTCATTCTTTTAATAATAGTCTGTCAACATTCTTAAGATTTTTAATAAAAAGGAGTTAGAAAAAAAAGGAATCTACTTTATATTCTATTAAAAAATGTCTCATTTTACAAAATTAACAAATTTTCTTCGTCTTAAGTTTTTTATTTTACTTTCAATTACTTTTTCTTTAAAAATAGCAATACTTTCAAATATTATTTATCTAAAAGTAGAATAAATTTATTTATTAATGTAAATAAATATAAATATAATATAAATATGTAATTTATATTTTAAAATAGTAGAAAAAATAGAAGAATGTGAATAAAATAGAAAAAAGGATTTTTTGCTTAAACAGAATATTAATTACTTATAATTATAATAAATAAATAAAAAAAGACAAAGTCTGTCATATTAATATTTTACGAACCTTTCGCTTCTCTTCGCACAGTATTTGCGTGTAAATTACTAGTCAACGCGATTATTTAAATTTAACGTTCCCTTCCAAAGAAGAATGCAAATTTCTCTATGAATATTTTTTTCAGTAAGTGTTTGATTTTTTTCTTCATCATCTACTTATTATTTTTTTTTTTTTAATAATTGGATTTAATGATGCGAGGGATAATCAGCGAACCAACTGTACGCACCATTTGCTCCCGTGTGTGCGCCAAAATCAACATAATCAAGAATATGCGCCGATGATCTTCTCTCAGGTACATGAACTGGATTTTCATTAATTTCAGAATGAATATTAGAAACTGCCAGTGGCACGTAAGTTTCAGTTTGACGTGGGTGTCTAGAAGAGGGTGGAGAAATTTGATTCAACTCAATGAAGTCGATTCCATCGATGGGAATTGCAATATAATGCGTTCCGCCCATTACCATACAAATTCCAAGGACGAAAATCAATCCAAATTTCTGAAAATGAAAATATAAAAAATTTAAAAACTTAAAAATAAAATATATCAAGAAAAATTTCTTTCTACTCAAGATTTATCTTTTCTAGATTTTATTTATTTAAAATTGACAAAAATTTATGATTATGAATAAATTTAAATACATTGGGAAAATGGAGTAAAATCCATAAAAATATTGGAATAAGAAATTTAATTTTCTAACTTAATTTAAAAATAATTTGTTGAATATTTTTTTCTCTCACAAATATTTAATAAATTCTTTTTTTCGATGTTAGGAAGAAAAGGTCAATTTTTTATATAGACGACGTTATGGTCGTCTGGTTCTAAGAATTTATTTTAAAAAAATTAATTACACAAAAATTTTTAATTAAAAAAGGACATAAAATAAAACTGTTTAATTTACCAAAAATCCCATGTTTCGAGTTCACTTTTGTCGATTCAATGAAAACTGAGAGGAGAAATTGTTTGAAGCTGGATTTTATACAGTTTCGCTTGACCGCAGGCTTTCTCAATTATTGGTATTTAGTTTAAATCCAAATCTTCATAGGAAAGTGTCATTTTTTTCTCCTCAATTTGTTACATCTTTACTTTTCCTTGCATAATCTGATGATTGAGGGAATAAAAAAGACAAATTAATTAACAACTTATATTATTATTGAATAACAATAGAGAAAATTTAAATCAAACTTCAAAAATTTATTTTTCAAAAAATTATAAATAAATTTTATTATTTATTTATTATTTATTATTTTATTTTTATTTATTAATTAATTTTAATAAAATTTTTCAAAATAATTGAAGTCCTTTGAAGAATTTTGTTATTTATTAAAATAATAATTAATTGGTTAATAAGTGAATTTTTTTAGTTTTGAATCTGAAATCATGCAAACATTGAAGTTGATATTTAAAACCAGAAAAATTTGAAATTCGCATAATTATAAGAAATTCGAACTTTTGCTGGTGGAATAAATAATTTTTTGAAGTTTAAAAAGAAAATTTTCTCCCCATAGGAAAATTACTCACTTTGCAAAACAGATACCGAGGCTTTTTTTGTTTTGCAAATTCTCTTTCTCTCTAAAATAGAACTTGCATGTAATTAATTATTCCCAAGATTAGTTAATCTTGAGAAATGAATGCGCTATGAGACACATACACATCGTTTATTGTTAGAATACGTAAATTTATTTCTCGCGATTAAACTATGTTTATATACATCGAAGCAAGGAACTGTAAATAATTAACAATTCTATAATGTACAGAAATAAATTCTTTCTTTTGCCCTTAGAGCACGAAAAATAACATGTCTCACGTTTTATTTTGACACGTTTGAATAATTCAAAAATTAACGCATGATTTTTTTTTCTACAGACTAATATATTATAATATAAAAATACCTTTCGTATCACTTGAATTCATAGATTTCGTCGTCAGTTTTTTTTCTTTTGTTGTTCCTGATTAAAAAATTACGCAACGACAAAAAATAGTCAATAAAAAAAACTAAAGGCGAAAGTTATCGCTTCCTTAAAAAAAATAATTAAGGCACTTGTGTGTGTGAGAGAGAGACGTTCCTGAGTTTCATAAAAAAAAAGTCGGAAGAATTAGAAGATTCAGTTTTTCTTCTTGAAAATTGCTCTTATTTTTAATAAAATTCTTTTTTCTCCAAAATAAAACTGTTTAAAAAAAATTGTTTAAAGAAATAAAAGAATATTTATAAAAAACTGAGAATTCTGGTGATTTTCTATAAATTAAATTTCAATGGAGTCAGTGATGTTATATATAATTTATAATGAAATTGTTTTTCGAATATCCGGAAATCGCGCAAGAAAACTAATTTCATTCTAATTTGAAAATAAAAGGAAATCATTTGACAAAGGTGTTGACTAATTCATTGACTTTATATAAAAATAATAACGCGCGGCAAACTAGTCATCAACTTTCTTCTTTTCTTATTTACATTTTTAATCGAAGAAAGTAGTTGAGTAATTTTTACATCAATTTAATCATCAAATGATTATGAATTCATTCAGAAATGAGAGGGGAAAAATATACACACATATTAATTAATTAATTGAATTGAAATTAATTAACTAATTAACTGAATTGAAATTAATTAATTAATTGAATTAAAATTAATTAATTAACTGAATTGAAATTAATTAACTGAATAACGGAATTGAAATTAGTAATTAATTTCTTAATTAACAAGTTAATTAAAATGTTTTTAATTAACTGATTGATTAATATATGTGTAAAAAACGAAGAAAAAAAATAAACCCGACTAAAAGTTATTTGTATGTGACGCTAAATTTTTTCCTATTCCAATTCAAAATCGGATTCTGCTGATCGATCGCTCTCGTAACCGGCTGGCACAATAATGGAAGGCTTTGATTTGAAATTTCTATTATTTTGTGAATAATTACCGCTACCATTTTCGTTAAAGGATTTTTTCTCATTGTAGATAAATTGCGACGTTTGATTTGTAACTGGACTCACCAAATCGATTTCTTCAATTTTTTTGTTGTCCTTCTGCAAATGAAACATTTTTTCATGAAAGCTAACTTTGCGTTAATATTTAGAAAATTTAATTTCAGTAATTTTCAAAACTTCAGGAGTGCTACAAAAATTTTGTTTTGTTTTTCCCTGATTTCAAAGCAGAATTTTGACTTCTTTCTCTGATAAATTAATAAATTTTTTAACAATTTGTAATTTTAAAATAAAAATAAACTTACAATTGGAGTTGTCAGATCGATTTCATGAATGACTTTATTAGGTTTCACCGATGTTGGTGTGGGACTTTTTCTAAAATCAGAATTATTGCGTCTCCTTCCAGAAATCGTTGAACTAGCAGCCGACGATAAAATTTCCTCATCTGGTTCAGCCAAATTTTCACTTATCAATTGTTTCGCCACATCGATTTCCTAAAAAAAGAATTTATTCCAATAAGAAAAAAAATACAATTTAAAGAAGAATTTAGAATAGAGGAAAGGATTCTTCCTCTATGAGGAAGCAACAAAAATTTATATTTCTAAAAACGAGAAGAAAAAAATACCCTTTTATTTCGAAAAGAAATTTTTTCTTTTCATCAATAATTTAAATAAAATAAATTTACCTTATTATCGATAATGTCGTAGATAATAATACTGGGAATCGGAGATCCTTCACGACGAGATCTTCCACATCCAACAGCTCGTTCATTGTAACCTTTGACTTTAGCGAAAACTTTTTTCCATTGGGCTGTGTACGTCAATTCTGCAAATTGATCGCAAGCTCCTTCGCTCCATATTCCTCCACTGAAAAATTTAATAATTTCAATTACTCTTTTTTTTATACAAAGAAACTTTATTAAAATTTAATAATTTTCTTTTTTTTAAATAAAGAAACTTGGTTTCTATGTAATTTAATCTTACTACTTAAAAATAGAATAATTTACATAATTCCTTTTTCATGAATTCAAAATGACAAGGAAAATAAATTCAAATTTAAGCTTGACAGATAAAAATTTCAGTATTATTAATTATTAATTATCGAACGAATAGATAAGAATTTATATTTATTTAATTTAGATTTAAAAACAATATTATTAATTTATGACAATTTTAAATGTCCTGATTTGTGTATTTATTTATAAAGAAAGTTGGCACATGGTTCAATTGTGATAAATTTCAGTCAGGCGCCACTTTGGAATTTTCCTAGACAACCAGATGGAAAATATTATTGAACCAATTTGGAACTTTTGATTAGAAATTAGAAAAAAAGTATTGTTCTTACTATCTAAAAACAGTCTTGATAAAAATTGTTTATTACAAAAAAGAAAAAAATGTAAAAGGGACTAAAAGTACAAAAAAAAATTGCAACTGTACTTTTTGACATTGTTTTGTTTTCTATCGCGCCAAGAATGCGGGTAACAATATTATTAGAACATTTTGAATATTTGCAAATACCGAAGTACTATAGATTTCGAAAGTAAGGAAAAAGAATATTTCAAATTTTAAATATTTAAAAAAATATGACAAATATTTCAGAAAATATAAACTAAATATTTAAATTACAAATCCAAACAAAATAATATCTTAATAAATATTAAATACATTTGTAATTATAATATTAAATATTAATTTAGTTTAATTAATTAAAATTTATAATTATTATCTACATTTATTTTCCAGTAAAAAATAAATTTCTTTTCTAAAAATTAAAATTCACTTTAATTTTTCAAAAATTTCCTTTTTCATCAACAAAGGCATTTTATAGTTATTTTTCAAATAGAAAAAAAAATTTTAATTGGATATTTTACTCTCTATCGGGAATTAAATTTGAAAAATGCTGCTTTATATCGACTTTGATTTTTCAAACAACAAAGGAATTTTTCTTTTTTTTTTATTTTATTTTCCTAACAGAAAAAACAAAAATTATTTTCCAAAATTATAAAATTGGGATTTTACTCTCAATTATCGGGAATTAAATTTGAAAAAGTGCATTTGAAAAAAACGCCGCTCTATTTATAAATTAACACAGAAAACTTACATGTGTGTATAATAGCGAAACTGAGAGTCTTGTGTATCAGTATTTAGCCGAAAGTCTCACAGTCGTTCTCGATCTTTAAACGTACAGTATTGATATTGTACTTACTGACATTTCAAAGTGACTGACGGTTAAAATTTCAGAGCCAACTTTTTTTTTCTCCTATAGCTACAACAATTTCAAAAGTGATTTTTATTTTTGTAAAGTCAATAATTTGTGCGCAGGGCAAAAAGACGAATTTTAATCTCGAAACAAGAAGAAGAAGAAGAAGAATTCACTTTCGAGACGAAAATAATTTTTTTTAAAGAATTTTTTTTTGTTCGATTTAAATTCTGTATTTTGTGATTTTATCGTGATCAAACGATTATTTATGATAAGAAGCGAGAATAATTGAACTTTATCTCGACAGAGAGAGAGAGAGAAATTTTTAATCCACATGTAATTTGTAAGTATTTTATTCAATCTCGAATTTATTTATTAATTTTTCCTATTTATTTGGATCTATTAATTTTACCTATTCATTAGGATCTATTAATTTTTCAACTAATAAAACAAAGAAAAATTTGAATATTCCATTTCATTTTAATTTAAAAAATCCACTGAACTAAAATTGGTAAATTTCTACCTTTTTTGATTTTACAAAAAAAATGTTTAAAAATATGTTTTACAATTTTTTTCCAATCTTATAATCTTTTGGAATCTTTTGGAGAAGGTTGACAACAATTTTTTTTTCTTTTAAACTACGAATTAAGAGAGATGAAAATTTCGAAACTCAAGTACTGCAATTATCAAGCCATTCATTCAATCTTGACTTAATTAACAGGTAGCATTGAACCAGAAATGGTCAATGAACAATTAAACAGAGTGCTCTACAAAATTCACATGACAATCAACTCTAATTATAAGTCAGTTAAAGTGTAATTGATCTGTTTGTCCGAAACATTACAATCCATTGATTAAATTAAACATTCGTCTTCAAAAATTTTCACTAAAATAATTTTTCCCTGTCATTTCATTGATATAAAATAGTTATAATTTTCAATTCCATCCATTTTGCTAATGTAAAAATGACAAATTTTCAAACACGGAACGAATTTTAATAATTTTTTCTAGACAAATAATTTTTTAAAAATAAAATATTTAACTAATTGTGAATAGTTTTAATAATAAATTATCCTAAATTTAATTTTCATTCGATTCCTTGAAATTCTTACAGTTTGCGAAAAATTTACAAATATGAAGAAATAAAATTAATGGATTTATATTTCTTTTTATTAATTTGCATCGAATTTTTAATTTCAATGAGAAAATTTATCGAGAAAAATTTTTTATAGAATTGCTTCCTTTTTCTTTTTTGGAATATAATGAAAACATTAATTAGCATTCTCGGGAAATGTGATGAATGACGAATGTTAAATGATAATTAGATTCCTTACATCAGTATCTGTTGGAAATAATTTTGAACTTTATTAATGACAACTTGATTCCAACTCTAAATTATCCATTCTCACTCCTGACATCTGGAAGCTCAAGAAATTAATTGCACAAGGTAGTATATATTCACCTGTTGTTCGTGGCATTATTAACAACCTTCTAATCGAATTTGCCTCGAAATGTCACTACATTTGAAAAATGAGACAATTTTTTTTTTCCTTTTTCGGCAAAATTTCGATTAAATATAGTATTTAATTGGATAAATAATTTAATTCCATAAATAATAGAAAATATAATTGATTCAATAAATAATTGAAGATATAATTGATTCAGCTGATTAAAAATCCTATCTACTAAATGCCACCAAATTAAAAATTAGAAATTATTTTTAATTTGGTACCAATTTCGGAAATTAAAAAATGGAAAATGTAAAATTTTCGAAACAGTTGGATTGAAATTTTGGAATTCTTTACCTGTCTACCAAAAAACTGAGGATATTAATTTACGTTCAGAATTTTCCCGAAAATTTTCAAGAGAATCTTTAAACAGAAACGCACAATTTCGAGACTAAATTGGCTCAATTCCAATATCATCCATTTTCCGCGCTGCAGATATACACTTCCTACAAATTACACGTGGAGTGAGTTCGTTATATTTACAATTTCAAAATTCATTTCCTTTTTTTCCTTCTTCTATTTAGCATTTGTTTACAATAAAAAAACATTTATCCCTTTTAATTTAAAACAGATTTCCTTATGCCTCTAAAAACAAAAATTCGTTTACTAAACCTGAGAGGAAACAGAAGAAAAATTTTATTTTTTAATACACAAAAAAGGGTGAAAATCCCTTTCTTGTAATTATCTCCTAAAGACTAAATATTATCAATCGAAGAAGATAATAAAAAAAATGATTTCATTTTTTTTCTTTTTCAAAATAGAAAAAAAAATATTTGACAATTTTTATTTATTAATAAATAAAATAATACCAAAAATAATTATTGAAAAATTTAAAGAAGAAGAAAGAGAGAAAGAAACAAAAAAATAGAATATTCTCCTTTAGAGGAGAAAAAAATTAGGAAATAAGACCGAAATTGTGGAGAAAAATAAATATTGAGGTCGTGATTTGGCTTTTAGATGAAGGAAGCTTAAGTGCTTTAGAGATTATAGTGCGAGCTCTTTGCGCCTAATAATAAACCAGAAATACAATTAGATTGAGAACGCAAGATAATCAGCTTTAGAGAGTTCAATTGTTCAAAATCACGATCGTCTTCAATTCGTCAAAAATTTTCTGATAGTAATTTAACACCTTATGCAGCACTTCACGTTAACTGCAAGTGGAAAAAAAATGATCAAAGCAATCAATTTAATTGCAATTTTAATCAAATTAATTATAAATTAAATATTTTTATACTTTTCACTGTCTATTAATATTTATTAAAAATTAATTCATTTCTGGAAGCTATTAAATTAATTCGTGTGTAGAATTTATTAAATTAATCTTTATATATCGAAATCATTAAATCGAATGCAAAATTCATTGAATTAATTCATACACAAAATTCATTTAATTAATTTATATTCAAAATTCAGTAAATTGATTCGTATTTAGGATTCATTTAATTAATTCGTATATAGAATCCATTTAATGAATTCGTATGTAGAATTCATTTAATTAATTCGTATATAGAATTCATTAAATTAATTCGAATACAAAATTTATAAAATTAATTCGTATACAAAATTTATAAAATTAATTCGTATACAGAATTTATTAAATTAATTCGTATACTGAATTTAATAAATAACGATAAATCAATAATTTTTGAAAATTATGAATATAAAAATTTTTTTTATTAATTTTAATTAATAAATTTTAATTTTAATTATTTAAGTTATTTTCTTTTTAATTTAATATTTATGAGATTGCAACATACTCTAATTAAGATAAAGCGGCATTCTTTCCACTTACACAAACGTTATTTTCATATAAAAAAATATTTTAATATTCACGACAGACGTATTTTCTTTTATTCTCAGAGAAACAATAAAATAAAAGAAAAAAATGGAACTACTGGTACCTACAGTCTCAGATATAGTTTTTAAATATTCTTGGCCAATTTCACGTTACAAAAAGACAATATCTAAGAGCAGTTACATCGATAGTCCGCCTTTTAATATAAATGTTAATGGAATTCACAGTACTTGGACTCTTTCGATCCGATTTTGGAAAGGCCCTGAAGGTAAAGAAAGAATTTTTAATTTTGTTTCTTGTAAAATAAAATTAAATCCCTAAATTTATAATTTTGATTTTAAATTAAAATTAAATCACTAAATTTATAATTTTGATTTTAAATTAAAAATCGTTAAAAATCGTAATTTTTAATTTTAATTTTCGTATTTATTTTTGTAATTTTGATATTCTTTATTGTTACGCTTCTATTTTTCTATTTTCAGGAAAGAGAGTAACAAATCCAGTTGTTTTATGTTTAAATATGTTAAAATGCACCGTCGAGGAAATGGAGCAAGTAAAAGTAAGATTTCAATTTGCCGTTTTTAATGCGGACGTTAATCATTGGGAATATTGTCACGTCAGTAGAACAATATTAGAATTAAAATCAACCACCGATATATTATCTCTCGGCTATAGAGATTTATCAATTGTCGAACGACATTTAAAGAAAAATGGAGAAGTCGTCGTAATGGTGAAAATACAAATAATTCAATGCGAAAGCGAAAAACATTCTCTATCCCAGGTAAATTTTTACAAAAATTTATTTTCTAATCACTAGTTTTCAATTTTATTAATTATAATCAAAATTAACGAAAAATTATAGTAAATTTGTATTTGTAGTAGTCAATGTTTACTAAATCTAATTTATAAAATTGTATGCCAAATTGTTTTCTAATTTCATTAAAACTGACAATCGAGTTTTTCTAATTTAATTAAAATTGTCGAATCAAAGTTTTCTAATTTAATTAAAATTGTCAATATTGTCTTTTAATTTAAATTAAAAATGTCCAATTGGAACTAATTGAAATTAAATTAAATTAAATTAATTTAATCTACAGAAAGAAAAATGTTTTTCAAATGATTGATTGAGATTATTGAGAAAAATTGTCCAATTGGGAAAAATTCGTTTTCTTTTTAAATAAAAAAAAAATTACAGGATATGGCGCGACTTTTGAAACACGCACGAGCAGCGGATACAAAATTGACATGTGGCGGGACAAATAATACAGAAATTTCAGTTCACAGTAGCGTGATAACAGCTCGAAGTTCAGTATTGGCGAATATGATATCGCCAATGGAAAATGATAATTTCAATGAAGATTCAAAAAAGAAGAATGAAAATGAAAGTGAAGAGCAAATGAAAACAATCGTTGGGGAGGAAGATAAAAATGTGGACGTATGTGTCCATGCAGTAGAAGAAAATCCAATCTAGTTATTGCTTCGTATTGCGCTTATTCAAATATTTGATACTATTTTTATTTTATTAAATAATCAATCAATTCTTTAGTTAATTAAATAATTATTTAATTCTTTAGTTAATTAAATAATTATCCAATTCTTCACTTAATTGAATATTTAATCAATTTTTTAGTACAATAAATTCTTAATTATCCAGTTTAAAAAATTATCAAAAAAATTAGGTAAAAAAAACTTTACTTAATAATTAACAAACAAGTAAATTAATCGAACTTGAACTTGTAAATTAATTTACAAGTTATAATAATTACAATTTACAATAATTTACATCAATTAATTTAATTTCTAAACTAATTTATCTGTTGGCTAATTTTTAATTAATTAAAGAATTCAATTTTCATTTAATAATTTAGTTAAGCTTAGAAACAAAAGCCGTTTGAATGTGTTTTGTCATAATGTTTGTCTCACTAACTGTCCGTTAACAAAAATCAGTGATGATAAAAGAAACAAGTTCTTAACAATTTTTTTTATCATTTCACTGAAATTTTTAAAGTGTTAATTAATCCAACTGATCGTTTCCTTTTCTGTTGTGATTAGTTTGCTATTTGTCAATGTCAATATTGAAATTTAAAGCAACATAAAAACAATATTTTTATAAATATTTGTTTTTTTATTAAAAAGAAAACGAAAAACTTGCTAGCGAACTATTTAGTTTAAGACTCAAAATTTGTTTAAATTATAGAATTATTTCGTTCTTTAAGTGATAAGTGAACAATAAATAAAAAAATCAGTTTTCAATTTAATAAAGTAGAATTTTTCGAACAGAATTTTTCATAATTTGACATTTTTAATTGTAAAATCAAATTTCTAGTGAATTTTTTGTACGTGAAAGAAGAATTCAGATAGAAAAGAAATTACCACAAATATCACAATTTTTTTTATTGATAAAATCTGAATTTTAGCAAAATAAATAGTATAATAAATAAATACTAAATAACTTGAATTTTTCATCAAAATTCGATTGTTTACTCCAAAGTAAAATTTTTCAGCGTTAAGTTACATTTTCTGTAGCAATATTCATAATGAAAAAAATTATGGGTAACTTTACAGGAATTAATTTTATTGTCCAAATGATAGAAAGACAATTGAAAATTATGAATCTAATTTAGAAAAATGCTTTTTTGCACGTCATTGCTAGTAAAAAAAAAATTTGTAAAAAACTACAATGGCAAATTGTATTTTTGCGTTTTGCTTAAATAATGCTTTTTTTAAATAAAAAGGTTAGTAATGAAAATCAAAATCTACATAAAATAAAAAAAATTGTTACTTTTCGCATTATTAGAGAATTTTTGTCGTTTAATGAAATTATCAAAATGCTATGCATCATTTTTAGACGCCGCTGAAATACAAATTGGAATTGAAAGATCTATCGAAAGAAGTCACGGAGGAATTACTTCGATATATTTATAGTGATCACGTTGATAATTTGGATACCTTGGCGCCACAATTACTATTCCTAGCCGGAGAATTTCATTTACAAGGTATTTATTTTTGTATTTTTGTACAATTTTTGTAAGCAATGGAATTTTTATTTAAGAAAATTTGAATTTTATTAAAATTTTTGAGAATAATTAAATTCTTTCGAGGAATTTAGTTAAATTTCCGTTAAAAATAATTGAATTCTCAGAAAAAAATTATGATTAATTAAAAAAATAATTTAATTCTTATAAAGAATTTTATTAAAATTATACTAAAAATAATTGAAACCCTGCGAAGAATTTTGAAATTTTTTTAAATAATTCAATTCTTGGGAAGAATTTTAATAAAATTCTTTAAAATAATTGAAATCCTGCGAAGAATTTTGTTATTTATGAAAATAATTAAATCCTTGGGAAGAATTTTACTAAAAATTTTTAAATAATTGAAACCCTGCGAAGAATTTTGGTATTTTTTAAAATAATTCAATTCTTGGGAAGAATTTTAATAAAATTCTTTAAAATAATTGAAATCCTGCGAAGAATTTTGTTATTTATTAAAATAATTGAATTCTTGGAAAGAATTTTAACATTTTCAAAAAAAAATTATTGAAGGCCCCCTTTAACGCATTTTCTTGTAGTGAAATTTAAATTTAAAAAATTCCTCTGTTGCAATAAAAAATCTGATAAAAAACATTTCATTAAATAAAAATTTCCTAAATGAATGAATTAATTCAAAAAATAATTCTTAAAAATAAAATTTTGTAAAATAAAAAATTAGTTAAAAATTTCGTAATCTTTTTCTTTTCCATTGACGTAAATTAATAAAAAAGGACTGAAGGAATTGTGCGAGAGAAATTTGATTGAAACAATAACTCCGGAGAATGTGGCAACGAGATTATTAGTTGCCGATGAATTTAACTGTGAGGCATTGAAAAGAGCCGGTTTGGCATACTGCGAAGAAAATGCAATGAGTATAACGAAAAATTTCGCTTGGAAAATGATGGAACAAGTGAATCCAGAATTATTTCATGAAGTTTGCGAAGCCGGAATTGGAGGATCATTATCCAGCAATATGGATGACAGTGAATTGAGCAATTGAAAATTCCTCTATTGAAATTATAAATTCATTTTCTTTATATAAATTAATGAAATTAGAAAATGAAAAATTGTTTCATTTTTTCTAACTTCTACTTTTTGCGAATATAAATATAAATTTTTATTTATTTACTGTAAATTATTAATTTTAACTATGTAAATTATTCGTTTAGTTAAATAATTAAGAATTTTAATTGTTTAGTTAAAGAATTATTTTCTAATGTAAATTATTCAATGTTTAGAAATAATTTAAATTACGAATTTGTATATACATTTTTTTGTGTAAGAAAGAAAAAAGAAACTTACCGAGGTTTCACGTTGGCTAGAGAACATTCGACAGCCTGTAATCGAAGACTGAGAAAATCGGTACGAAGTTCGAGAATTTCGCTTCTAGGGACCGTTGCACGATCTCCAAAATCAAGGAAGAAAACTTCATAGTTACCCTGCTCGTCTGGACCCGCGATTACTTCAGATCTGTACCAACGTGAATCGAAACAGAATTTGGCCGCCACCATTTGATCAACTGTTATCTATTTTAGAAAAATTTTAATCAATAATAATGTATAAAAATAAACAAATAAATAAAATAAAATTTCGAAAAGTAATAGCAATAATAATAATAATAATAAAAATACGAATAGAAAAAATAATAGAAACAATTAATAATAATAGTTTTAAATCAAAATATTATTATTAATTAAGAAATGTAAATTTCTTAATTAATAATAATATTTTGATTTATAACTATTATTATTATTTTGAACTTCATTATTTCTTTTTTTATATCTGTAAATTTAGAAGTTACTCCTGATTTTTTGTTTTAACTTGCATTCTTTAAAGTATGAAGTTCAGCGTTTTCCTGATTGTTATAATAGACTGTCATTTTATCAACCAATTCGTCAAGAGCCAATGTACCCGGACCATAAACTTGCACGAAAAATTGACTCGGCGTTTCGCAAGCACTAACGAAAATTTCCATAGTGCTGCCTGCAAAAAAAAAAATCAAGCACAAATTAAATATTTTCATTCATTAAAACAATTCTTCTTTCTGAAATTAATTTCATTCATTAAAAAATAATTCTTCTTTCTGAAATTAATTTATTGAAATTCAAAATAGATTTATTTATATTGTATATTTTTATTTTATTTAATAAATATATTTATGAAAATGTACTTTGTAGAGGTAGAGATTCGGCTTTAAGTTCAGAGCTAGAAGCAGTTGAATTTTCCATTTTTTCCGTATTCTTTGTCTCCTTCTGAAAATTTTCATCTTGAAGTGATTCACTTTCAGTGTCTTCTTCAGAATCTTCTGTTTCCGATTTCTTCTGCTCGTCAACATTCTCCTCTGATTTTTCCTTTTCGAATTTAGTTTCAATTCCATTGCTTCTCGGTGATGGAGATTTTGCACTACGAGGTTGTCTTACATTTGACTCCAATTTTTCCCTCGTCTCATTTTCCTCACGAATTTTATCATTGATGATTTCAACAGCGGTCGATATTTGTTCAGTCGTTCCTTTTATAGTCAAACTTCTCTCCAAGTCTTTGAAAAGAAAAAATTCAATTATTAACAGTTAAAAACAATTAACAGTTAAAAAACAGTTGAAAAATATTATCAGTTGAAAATATAGTTTAAAATACAGTTAAAAAAACATTTAACAGTTAAAATAGATTTTTTCGAAAGGAAGAAAAGGTTTTTCTGAAAATTAAAAAAGCGAAGAAAAATTAATAATTACTTGGATCACGTGATGGCATACTGGAGTCAACAATTATTCTCGCGTTCGAAATTGCTTGAATATGCTTAATTGATTCACCTCCTTTACCCATTATTCGTCCAATATATTTTTGAGCAACTTTCATTTCATGAGTTTCAATAACCGGCTGATTTCTTATAATATCCAAAATCATAACCTCAGCTAAACGAATACTTTCTGGTTTTCCTTGTATAATACAAATTCGATCTGGTGCATCGACATCCGTTTCCTCGCCGAATTTCACCTGAGTTTCCGTAGTAGCTTGAATTTCTTTAATCACCGATCCACCACGTCCAATAATTGCCGGAATTGACGATCGAGGAATTTTTATTTGAATTTCACTTTGTCGCGATGTTGCAATCCTTGTCTTTCTCCTATCATTAATTTCGTCTTCATCCTGAAAGATAAGAATCCCATTATTTCGTAAACAAATTCACTCTCATTGTTGTTGATTTCAAATCAAAACAAAAGCAAGCGAAAAATTCAATTCATTCATTTTCATTCATTTTTATTCAATTCTTTTTTAAGAAAACAAAAATAATAATTTATTAACTTACTTTTCGTGTGAAAAAGTACAATAAAATACAGCTGACACCTGTTAGAGAAAATCCAACCAACAAAGGCATCAAAAGTTGTTGTGGTGTTAACTTCATTTTTTTTGTTCCTTTATTTTAGAACTGTAACAGAATAATTAAATTGTCAAAGTTTAGTGTTGAAGACAGAGAGAAAGAGAGGGATTTATTCATATATACAAATAGATATAACGTGAATTTAATTATAGAACATGAACTGAAAACACGAGTGACATAATTTTACAAAGGTAATCCTAACCTCAAAAAAACATTTTCATCCTTTACGATCAATTTTCATATATTTTCAAGACAACAATTTTGATTAAATGAAATAAAACCTTGTAAGTAATCACCAATGTGTGAAATTTATGATAAACAAGATAAATCAACAATTTTATGATGAAAAAATACTCACTGCGATCATGCAAAAAAATTCGCCGAACTTCGCTCCGTTTTGGTTTTAAACTCCCAGGTGTACCAATATAATGCAGTTGGTTCCGATAAATGTAACTAATAAACATTGCTTAACAAAAATAATAATAATAACATATTTTAAAAAAATACAATTAAATTTAGAACGCGTAATTTCCATAAATATAATTTTGATAATTATTTACAATTGTTTACAACGTTTACAATGTCCATTGTTTTTATTTATGTCATTTGTTTCATAAAGTTGGTAACTCTGGGAACTAACATGCGGTTTCATTTTTTTGCAATTTTCACTAATTAGCATAAATTTTATGTTTAATATTCTAATATCTATGTTTAATTCTAGCAGTATCATTTATCTTTATTAATCCGTTCGAAGAATTGAATTTTAAAGAGAAAAGTTGAAGTTTATTGTTCGAGAGTCACGTGATCCAATTTGAACCAATTGGCGTCGAGAGTTTAAATATTTGTTTAAAAGTAGGTGGGAATTGAGAAATGTGTCAAATGTTGTAATAGTTAAAAATAGAAAATATTTTTTTTTAAGTCTTCCTAAATGTAAAATTATCATTTCTTATTGTCAATGAACTCGAAAAGTTAAAAAAAAAAATTTCTCAAAAAATAATAACTAATTAATAAAAAACCTTCAAATTTAAATATTAACTTATTTAAATTTTTAAAGGAAAATGATTTACTATAATTTCAATTATTTGTTTTATTACTTTTACAGATTTTTAAAATTATTTAAATTAAATTTTGGGAGTGGGATTTTCTAATAAAAAACAAAATTTAGTTTGAGAAGTCAAACACTTTATTATTTTTTTTTAATTTATGCTCGTAATCACAAAATATTGTTATGACAAAATAAAAACATTTGGTGATGATAAATATTCTAAAAATTAAAAAAATATAAACAAATAAATTTAAAGTTGTTAATTTTAATTATAATGAATTAAAATAAATTCAATTATAAACTAAATTAGAAAAAATTTAGTTATAATTAATTACAAAAAATGTAATTATAATTAATTAAAATGTATTTATCAGTTCGATCTCTTCGAAATTAAATCAATTAATTAATCGTATAATTAAACAAAAATTTTTTATAATAAAAATTATTTAAAGAAAATCACCAAATGTTTTTTTAAACTTTTCTTTTCTGTACACGTATTTTCAGATGATTCTCTATAAATTAACATTTCTCCCCTTGGAACACTTTGCTGTTAATTTTACTGTTGGGTTAGAGAAATATTTATAATCGAAAATTAAATAAGCTCGCTTTTTTTAAAAATCTATTTAAGGTATTTACAAAAAAGAAACCTAATAAAAATATTTTTTTCTAATATCTACAAATTTATTATATTCCTGACGAAAATACATTTCTGATTTTATTTTCAAATCAAAAGATGAAATTTTATTAATAATTCAAGAAATCTAGAATCTTGAAAAAAGAAATATTAAAATTCTTTTAATTTTGAATTTATTTACTTAATTTAAATTAAATGAATTTAGTTATTTAAATTAATCAAAAAAGAAAAATTAAATTAAATATTTAGATAAATTCATAAAAAAAATTAAAATATAACTTTTCGTGAAATATTTTCTCGTTAGGAATATATTAATAATTAATATAAGCGCAGCTTATTTAATTTCAACAGAAAAATATAAATATTCTCAATATCCTATCGAACCAGAGTGCCAACAGTTTTGAGTCTATGTAATCTTCAACATTTTTCAAAAGAAAATAATTGTACAATTTTCAATAAACGTGATTAATAATTTATACTAACAAACAATTGTCGATTGTCATCTAAACTTTGATTTCTACCAACAACGGCGTTATTTTTTCTTTCAAACAAAGGGCTTTCAATTTCCCAGTCTATTGTTTATTACTCAACGAAACATTCAATTATTCAAATACTTCAACGAAAATTTAATGTTTCTGATTGAAAAAAATTAGAAAACTAATTAAAAATACAATTCTTTCAAGGAAAATAATAAAAAATAATTTTAAAAAAAACACGTTTTTTATTAATAAAAAAATAAAAAAAGAGAAGAAAATTAAAAAAAATGCAATGCTCCTATTTATTTAAAAAGAAAGGAGAGATTTGTGGCCAGCGCAAACACCCTAACGATCTGCAAATCGAATGCACAGCTGCGAGAACGCTCTATAATGGAAATGCGTAGGCGCACGTGTGCACGTGTATATGGCAGTGTGCATTTATACAGGCGCCCGCGCTTGTAAATTTGCAAATTTTTCATTTTCTTTTTATACATATTATAAATGCAGCTAACTGACATTAATTGTTAAATGTCATGTTTCCTTTTTTTTACTTCTCTCTTGTTGACTAGCATTCAACTTGCTGAAGAATTGTTGCAAATCGAAATACCCTCATCCAAGCGAACATTCCCGGACGACAATTAAATCGTCGAGTAGTCGGTAATTTTTTATTATTATTATCCATCGTTGAATCGTGCACTGTCAAATCACGTCGTGATGGTGTCACATTCGTTGAATTCATTTCGCTCACGGATTTTCGTGTTTTATCGCAATTTTCCTGTTCCTGTTGCTGCTGTTGTCGTTGTTGTGGCGAATACTTCATTCTCTGCGAAAAAATTAGTATTTTTATTTAGTTATAAAAAAAAGAAATAAAAAAGACCCAAAATATATTTTTAATTTAACTAGATGAGTTAAAAGAAATGTCTCTAATTATAAAAATCGTTTAATAACGAAAAGAGGCGAAAAGCATCGTAATTAATTAAAAGAAAGTTAATTAAAAGTAATTAAAGAATAAAGACTAATGAAATTAATAATTCAGTTAATATTTTTTCCGATTCAATTGTAAAATTAATTTTTTGCGTTCAATTAGCAAATATTCCTGTTTTTTTCCCCACATTTTCCCGGAATGTTATTTATTTAATGAAAGAGAAAAATTATCGCATCTTCTATTGTCTTTCATTATCTAATTAATTTTCTTTTTGCGTTTTTTTTCTAAATTTTATTGCATAGTTTCGAGAACTAAGTCTATCCAACTTGTCCTCTCGGTCACGGTCAAATGAACACTACATTTAGTTATCTATCGAGTCAACTTTTTATAATTCATTCACAATTCTCTCTAAATCCAATCTATAAAGTATAAAAATAAAATTCTAAATTTAACTCTTTACAAAAAATATTTTCTTTTGTCATAATAATTGAGTTTTAATTATAATTTCCTTTTTTTATTACATTGTAACTGCTTATAAAAATAAATAATAATGAACAAATAATTTTTGCAAACAATTTTTTTGCGTACGTTATTTGAAAATTTTCTTTTATAATATTTAATAATTAATATCTAATTTTAATTTTCTGGTAAATATTGGAGTCGATTTTTTTAATTGATTAGAAATTAAAATGCAACTGATTAGAAATAATTTCATAAATACTTTTTGCAAATTTTATTCGAAATGTGGTTAAAACCTTGAGACTAATGATCGAATTTTCGAATATTGAAATTTTGAAAATTGTTAATAAATTAAACGAGTGAAGGGAGAATAAAAATTTCGAAATATTAAAAAAGATTGACCGTGATTTTGTGGGGCGTTTGAAAAATTTGCCCTTAAAAAAGAAGCGCAAGCGCTTATATAATTTCTGTCAGCTGGCTCCCCTAGACCTACATTTTGTCCCGATTATGTTTGATATTGAATACGAATCTATATATCTCTGCCCTATATAATGTCGTCAGATCCGTCTCAAGTGTCAGTGAGTGCCCTAAATCTTATTATTCGCAATTGCACGTCTGCCATTATCTCAGAAAA
This sequence comes from Leptopilina heterotoma, assembly GCF_015476425.1. Classification (NCBI taxonomy): domain Eukaryota; kingdom Metazoa; phylum Arthropoda; class Insecta; order Hymenoptera; family Figitidae; genus Leptopilina; species Leptopilina heterotoma. Next base: position 954,813 of record NW_025110937.1, on the reverse strand, counting down.
CATTTACAGTAAATCAAATTAAATTTACTTCTATTTTATTCTCCATCCTATCGAAAAAAATCGTTTTTTCAAAATTTTCCTTCCATTCCTTTTCAATAATTTTTTTCACAAAAAAAGTTTTCATTTTTCTTCTCTACTTTCTTCCCGTAAAAAAATTTCAAATTATTTCTCCATTTTCTTTTTGTGATCCGAAATGAGAAATTCGAATTAATTTTCTGTAAAAAGAGAAATAAATATTTTGTACTTAAAACGTTTGTTAATGTATTTGAATTATATTATTGTTTTTGATCAATTGAATTGAATGTGAAAAACTAACAGGAGAAATTCTTTGATAGGGAAAAATTTCCAAATAGAGATAAAAGATAATTGAAAGAATAATTTGATTAACACTTTCAAGTTCCACGTTATTGAAAATCCATAATCAATTTCTCTCTGATGGAGAAATACATTTTCCATTATAAAAATGAGGCGATAAAAATTATTCGATTTCGTTTGAAAAAAGTATTTAATGGGTCTAATTAAAGAAAATTGAAATTCAATTTATCAGACGTATTTAATAGGTAGAAAAATACTTTTTCTTTCATAGTTTAGAACTGGAATTTTATACCTAAATTTTTACAGTAATTTTTAAATAATTTTCAGATAGTTTCCAATAATTTTCAAATAATTTTCAGATAATTTCCAATAATTTTCAAATAATTTTCAAATAATTTTCATATAATTTTCAAATAATTTCGGATAATTTTCAAATAGTTTAAAAAAAAATTTGAAAAATAATTTTACAATAATTATTTTGTAAGAAAATATTTTCCTAGAGTGTTTTTCCCCTCTGTATTTTTATAAAGTTAAGGGTTCTTTTAAAGAAAAACGTCAAGTGAAGGGTTAAGAAGAAAAGCGTATTGATGTGCGCAGAGCACATAAAAGGCTTTTTGATTCTTGTTAGACTTGTCCATTTAATGAAATAAGAAGAAAAATAGAAAAATGTTTTAAATACAGAAAACTTTTTTTTGCAAACAAACAATTTCTACGTGTAAATAAATGTGAAAATAAGTAGAGAACAAATGTAGAAAATAATAATAAAATACAAAATGAAAAATGTAAAAATAATAAAATATAAAATATGTAACAAAATAAAAATAGTAAAATACAAAAGGTAACAAATAATAAAAACAGATGCAGAAATAATAAAATATAAAAGAATTTAAAAAAAATAAAAAAGAATATTTAAAAGAAATGTAGAAATATTGAGAAAAAAAATTTTTTAATTTAAAAAAGGTAGAAAAAAATAATAACTAATGGCAAAGTAATAAAATAATAACAAAAACTTGAAAAATTAACTAAATTCCCAAATTTACTTTTTTTTAACAATTTTATTGAAAATAAGTATTGTATGAAAAAATATTTTCCTATTTTGTAAGTTCGTTTATATGTAAAATAAATAAAACTTGACCCGTTTATTTGTGATATAAATAAATAAGTGAAATGATAATAATAAAATAATAAAAAAAATAGTAAAATAAAACTAAAATAGCAGCAATTTAAAAAATTAAATAAATAAATTTAAAACTTCAGTTTTTAAAAAATGGAATTTTCAGAAAAGGTAGAAAATTTTTTTAATAGTTTCTAAATTAAAAAACAAAATTCTAATAAAACAGTAAAATAAATCGTGGAAATGATTTTTTGCAAATATTTTACACGAGCAGGGAAATTGAATGTAAACTACTTGAGAAAAATTTGTATTTGAAATTTAATATCACAAAGACTGTAATTAATTAATTCAATATTTTTTTTTATGGCTGACGATGAATTTTTATTTACGACTAATGAAAATTTTAAAAAAGAAATTTTGCCATTTGATTAATTCAATGTCTTGTTTCAATTCAATTATTATATTTAAGACTAATTGAATTAATCAAACTACAAATTTTCTTTTTGAATTTTCTTCATAAGTTTTAAATAAAAATTCTTAAAGTTTCAATAAAAATATAAATTACAAAAAGAAAAACTACTTTTGGTTAAAAAACAAATAAGCACTGAATAAATAAAAATCTACTTTCAATCTTAATTTTTGTAACGTATAAAATATATAATCAAAATTTGATTTTCAAAACAGAAAAAAAATCGTATGGAAAAGAATCTAAATTCTAAAATAATTACGAATTTGAATGATTTTAGAAAAAAAAAAATGAATGGAAGAAATTTAATAAAATAGTATTTAATTTATTATTGAAAAATTCGATAAAATTACCTAGTTAGATTTTTGGTGCAGTGAAAATTGTTGTTCTCCCTTGAGAAGCAGCTCGAGCTCTAAATGTTAGTCACGGACTGTTCGGTACTAGTTCAAGGCGCCGCGCGTTGTACTCCTCGGAAACTCCAAGATATAGGTGAAATTTGTTCTCTCTGTGGGTCAGAATGAGTGTGACAAGAATGGAGAATAATATAGTAAAAGACAGATAATTTTAATAACAGGACAAAAATAAATAGGAGAAAGAAAATTATGTAAAATAAAAATAATAAAAAAAAGAGAGGCGTGAAAAAAGCAAAATCGATCGCAATGACGATTTTCCAATAGGAATGACTAGCAATATTTTTCTTTTAAATTTACTCAAAAGCGACGAAGTTACAACAAAATATTTTTTTAACTTTAAACTAAATTCAAATTAAATTTAAATTAAATTTTAAATTGAATACTAAAATAATCTGAAAAGAATTAATTCAATTTGATAATTTTTAATTAATTTAATTAAATAATTAATTTCCAAAAATTTTGTAAATTATTTTACCTTCTTTATTCCCATAGTATTAGAATATCCAAAAAATTTCTTCCCATTCCTGTAAGTAAACAATTATTCGCATCAAAATTTTCTTTCTGAAGACTCTTCCACTTTTTTTAAATCGTGAATTTCCTAAAAAAAAAAATTCATAAAATTAAATTAATAGGATAAAGTAATTACCTAAACGTAGATCCAAAGACATGCAATTTTGAAAATACTAAAAAAAATTCCTAATTGCTTCAATTTTTTCTTGAATAGAAAACAAATTTTAATTACTCATTTGCTGAAAAATGAAATTTTAACAAATTTTCGTCTTTTTCGAGAAGAGAAAAGTAATTTATCGTATATAAATGAAAAAGAAAAATAGTTGGAAAATCCTGAAACGTTAAAAAGACAAAATAGTGAATCCTTTTATGAGCGGAAGGGAGAAAAAGAAGCAAACATCATTTTCTAGGTCAATGCGTTGCCCCAAATTCTCAAAACTTTGTGCGCAGGACAAAGCCGATAAAAAAAGTCAAAAAAATCCTTGAAAACAATTTGAAAATCTGAAAACAAAAAACACGATTTTATTCTCCTTATGAAACTAGACCATTAAAACTTCAACAGAAATTAGAAACTATTTTCTAAATTAAAATCACAAATTTTTGAACGATTTGCCTTCTTTTTCAAAAAAATTAGAAATTTAAGAGAAAACTATTTTTTTTGTACTATTTTCTTCCTTGAATATTTGCAAATGGAAATTAAAAAGAACTGTTTAAGAAAAAAATATAGTTAATTTAATATAATTTCATTCCCTTCGGTTATTTTTTATTTTATTACCAAAATTTTCAAAAAAGGAAAATTTTTTGCAAATATTTCGCAAACCGTCCCTGATTCTATTGAAGCGCAAACTCTGCATCGACCCAACTTCTTTTTACTGATGTTTAAATATATATGTCTCATTGAATGTCGACATTTGCCACACACAGTGTCGTATTTCAATTGCAATTCATTTGCTCAATATCACCAACATACAAACGAAAAACTCAAAAAATTATTTGAAATCCGATTAAAATGCGAGAAAAATTTCTAAGTGTAAATAGGAAAAAACACCAAAAACTTTTCAGGTTTAAGAATATGAAAAGAAAAACTAAAATCTAGAAGGAAAACATTTTTTAATTTTCAAAAAAAAGTTTCAAATAACACTAAAAATATTAAAATAAAAACAAAATATTGAAATATTACTAAAAATATTCAGTAATGAATAAAATTAATATTATTTCAGAAAACGAAATTAATTAAAATAAAGAAAAAAGGAAACGCAAAAGAAAAGAATTTTTCGAAGGTAATTGGGATTTGGAAGAAAATGCAAAAAACTATTTTTTGAAGATATGGTTAGAATTCTCGTTAATAATTTAATTAACTAAAAACAATATAATTATAAAAAAATATTATAATATAATTGTTTATAATTATAATTATTATCATTATAATTATAATAATTATAGATATAATTTATTATAATTATAATAATTTATGTATAATTATATTGTTCCTTTTACTCTTTAAAATAGCAATAAAGTTTTGTTAAAATAATCCATTTTGTGCATTTTTTTCCGAGCATGAAAGAAAAAACAATTCATTTGTTTTAATTAATTTCTTTTTTGTATTTCCAATAAATACTGTCGACGAATAAACGAGGCATTATTTAAATCACAAGAAAAAAAAATGAAAAAAAATTGTAATGACAATAAATAAAAATCGATGATACACTTTTTTGTCAAGGCTCAACCAAAACAAAAGAAAATTCCAAAAACAGAATTGATCATCGATATTGGTAAAATTCTAGAGCCGGTTCTTGTCCATGCTCATTATTTGAAAGAGAAAAATTTACATAGTTACAATGATTTGTGTGTTTTTTTGTTTACCTACTTATTAACAATAACAATTCGTTACTAGATGCTCCTTCTTGAAACAATGCATATTTTGAGTTGGATGTTTTTTTTTTAATTGTGAGAGAGTGAATCCGAGGTCCGAATAAACGTTGAGATGATAATTTTCCTAATTTTTCGTTTCCTCGTTTTCACCAAAAAAACAGCACCGTTTCTTGAGATTAATTATTCTTTTTTTTAATGTCAAATTATTGAAAATTTACTTAGAGGCTGATTCTAAATAGGCGATGAGATCTGCCCTCTCTTGTGGTTTCTTAATTCCGGCGAACACCATTTTTGTTCCGGGAATATATTTCTTTGGATTCTCGAGATACTCGAACAGCGTGTCCTTATTCCAAGTGATGCCTGAGAAAATCGTTAAATCATTAAATTTGTGAAACTTTTTTTCGATTACAAAAAAAAAATGGGAAATTATTTCAATTTTCCTCTAGATAAATGTTTAATTACTAATTATCATTTTCTTTGAATAGGAAATTATTATTATTATTTACACAATAAAAAATTATTACACAATAGGAAATTGCATAATTAAGCGTAAAAATAATTGCTTGGAAAAAATTAATATAATTAATATTTCGAATTTTCTCCAAAGAAGTTATTTGATTTAATTCGAAAAAAAAATTCAAAAATATAGAAAATTAAAAACCTTTTGCTTTGTTGGCCTCCGTGTAGGAAAATCCAGGCGCTTGTCCGGTTTTTCTACCAACCATTCCGTGTAAATTTGGGCCTACTTTGTGTTTGCCACCAGCCTCGATGGTATGACATTGGGAGCATTTTTGTACGAAAACCTAAAAACGAAAATAAAATTAAATTATGAAAATATCTAAAATTACTTTCTATGCACTGAAGAAAAAACAGAACTAAATAACATTCACAAGAATAAATTATTCCCTAAAGTAAAAATTCAATTATTCCAAAAAAGAATTTTCTGATAAATATTTTAATATTAAAATAAATAAATTAATTAAATAAATAAAATAAATATTCTTCGTAAATTTATTATTTGTTACCTTTTTTCCTTTCTCGGCATCTCCTGCAGGGACTCCCATTCTGATAAGTTAGATCTACAATCAAAAAATGCTGATATTAATTTAAAAGATCGCTTTACGTTTTTTCCCCGAATGGATATTTAAAATCTTATCAGTAGAAAAATGTAGGTGAAAGGAATGCATTTAAAAATTAAAATAACTGATAATAAAAATTATTTCAAGACAATACGAAATGAAATAAAATAGAGAAATACGAAAGACAAGGAAAAAGAATATGAATCACGAGTTTCGGAGTAGAAAAAAATCCTATTTTTGAATTTAATATCGAGACCTGATCACTAATAGTAAAATATTAATATTAATAAATAAATAATTAATATATAATGTAAATAAATTAATAATGAAAATATAATAAAGAACAATAAGTGTACAAGTACAATTAATATTAATATTAATTAATAATCGAAAAAATTGCTAATTGATAACTAGAGGACAGAGTTAGACGTTACGCAATTTATAACCAATCCTACGTAAGAAGAATTTTCGAATATTTTTCCTCAACTCTTTTCAACTGCATATATATATATGTAAAAAAATCGTCAACTACAAAAACAGATTATTTTTAACTCTAAAAACAAAAAGCTCTCGATCACGAGGATCACGAGATCCAAGAACTCCTGGCGAAATGCCACAGTGTCCAATCTAACCTCTGATCTCGTTTGTCTAGGAAATAACATCGTGACCTTAACGTTATAATCGGAAGGTTGAAAAAATTTCATTAACACATCTCTTACAACATAATTCAGTCACTAGGGCATTGGCTCAAGGCCGAAGGACATTATATAATAAGAAAGACAAATTCTTCTCTAATTTCATAAAAAAAGAAAATGAAAAAAATGTGAGCAAACTGCAAAAAGAGAATGGGCAAAGAAAGGAACACGTGTTACCACGTTTTATTCCATGACAAAGGGATAAAGTTTTATAGAACCATTTTTTTTGACATTTTCACCAAAAATTCATTTTTGTGAGATAAAAAAACAACTAAATTGACATTAGAATGAAATGAATGATTTTTTTTCTATAAGAGAAATGAAAAAAGGATTTTTAATTCAAACTTACTTGTGAAAATTCGTAGAAATTCGTTTCTAAATGAACGTGGACTGACTAATGTCCAACGGTGAATAAGCGGATCGATGCCGAGGAGAATCCCGTGCAACTTTGGCGTTGATCAACTCGATGTCAAGGACTTTTGGCTGACGCAATCTTCAAAAATCTCCTCTAGGGAATTTCTTGACAATTCACTCGCGACGAGATTAAATTTAAATTCTTTACTCCCTTAACATTTTTCCGCCCCACCACGTCCCGTAATTTGATAAATTAACAAAAGAATAATATTTTTTTCTTATTCAAAAAATTAATCTGGATCCTTTTCTTTTCAAAAATTGTAAAATTACCAATGCAACCAAATTGTCAGGCCTACCAAAATTACGAATCAAATAAAAATTTACTGAATTTATTACCTAGAATTCTCATCACTAGATGGCCAACTTCCGGGAAATCGTTTTCATTTCTTCAATATTGTTTTTCTATGGTGTAATTTTTACCTGGATCGCGGCAACAAAACTATTTATTTATAAAAAATAAGTAATTTTACTTGGACTTTAGCAAATTTTTTTCCATGTACAAAACAAACGGTGATATTCAATGAATAAACGATATGGTTAATGTTACGAAAGGAATATTAGTCGAATGGTAAGTATTCAAGTTAATTACTAAATTCAGATTGTTTGGAAAAATAAACTTTACTAAAAATTAGATTTTTTATAATGTTACGAACTGTTACGAACTATAATGATATTTTCATACGTAAAAAAAATAAAATTTATTAAAAATTAGTAGATTTCTTTATCAAATGCGCTACGAACTATAATGAACAATAATAAAGATATTTTTATACAAAAAAGAATTAATAATAAACGAAATTAAATTTCGTAAAATTTGTTTCTTTTTTTAATTTTTACTCTACGTATTCTAAATCCTCGGGGATATTAAATTGTTTATTGAGATCTTCGGTCTCAATATTGAATTTATTTCTGCACCAACTTTGAATTGCGTAAATATTATCTGTCCAAGTGTTTGCTGCGTCTTTGTACAGCTAGAAAAATATATTTTCATGTTCGATTAATGATAATTTTGATTAAATGATTTGATTTTGATTCTATGGTTTTCTATAAGCGTGGGAAAAATATTGAGAAAATTGTGTCGTTTTTAAATAGTACTATTTTTGTAGAAAAAGAAAAAACGGAAGAAATTCTGATTTCTACGTTTTTTTTAAAAAAGTTCCTTTAACTTTTTTGTAAATTAAAGCATGAAGTCAGTGACAGATTGAGTTTCATTTGATTTGAAATAAACAATAATTTTATTCTCTTACCTCTGATTGTCGTGCTGATTTTGCAATTTCCTCGGGATTTACGTCATTGAATTTTGCAATATGACCGTGAAGATCATCTTCCTTTTTCTTTAGGTCCTCAATTGCGGTTAGTAAAATTTGCTTCTCTTCGCTGTCCTCTTTACCAGCCTGAATTTTTATTAAACTATTAATATTAAAATTTTCTCTTTATGCAATGAAAATAAGATTAAAAAAATGTATCTTGCCTTTTCCTTTTCAATTTCTTCCTGCAATTTTCTTATTCTAAATTCAGCTTCGACAATCCTTCTCTTTGCCTCTGCTATCCGATTTTCCAGTGAAGTTATTTTTTCTCTAGAAATTAAAAATTGAAATTAAAAATTACGAATTGTAATTGTAAAAAATAAAAAAAATAGGAAGATATTCTTACCCAGGAAATGCCCAGAAATAAATGGATGTTCCAATTTTGTCACTGTGAACAAGACCATCATCGACTAAATTTTGCAATACATCCTTAACAGATTGAACGACAATTCCCTTTTCTTTTGGTGCAATTTTCTCCAATTCTTTGAGAGTAAAAAATTCTCTTTTCTCGTAAAATATTTGCAGAAGTCTCGATTTCTTCTCATCTAAAGTCACTCCTTTTCGTTTTGACATTTTTCAGACAAGTAGAACTAAAAACAAAACATAAATTATTCAGAATTTTAATATTTAATTTAATATAAAATTTTAATATTCTATTTTCTTGATTATTAATTCTGTATTTCTTTTTTGTTTTGTTACAGTGATGAAGCTATGAAACAATTGTTACTGGATTTAGACGAGAAAAATGTGCTAGGACGAAAATTTATCATTCAAGATTTAGACGAACGACATTTATTTATTTCCGCCGATATTTTGGATTTATTGAGAAAAAAAGTCGAGGATTTAGGCGGCGATATTTCTGTGCCTTCAGGAGATAAATAAAATTTCTATTTTTGCATTTCGAAAAACATTTAATAGAAAAGAAAAAAATGGCGGCTCGCGAATCTGGGAGAATTAAAGATTCTTATCAGAAAAGAATTCTTGACGATGCGTCTCGTAAACGAAGACAGAAAAAAGCACTCGAGGCATTGGAACAGGATAATTTTCACGAAGATCCTCACGCTGATTTAGGTAAAAAACAAAATTCAAAAACTAAATTGAAAATTAAATGATTGAACAATTTTCGTAAATACTAAATTCTTTTCTCATTTTGTAGTGATGAGTAAAAAAGCGCCTAAATTTCAAGAGACACTGGAGAGTAGAAATTCGAGTCGAAAGAAAAAAACACGATCGGCTGATTATTATAAACAAAGATTTCGAAAAACTTTTGCTCAATTAGTTGAGGAGGATTTAAATTATAATCCAACTGCACCGAATTACTCTACTGCTCGTGCACCAGCGTCAAAATTTCCCGAAAGACATTTTTGTGCTGTTTGTGGATTTCCAAGTAATTATACTTGCATTCCATGTGGAGCAAGATATTGCTGTACAAGATGCCTTGGAACGCATCTTGACACAAGATGTTTAAAATGGACTGCGTAAAAATTCATTAAGCCCCTCATTTTTAGATTTTAAATAATATAATTGATTATTATTAATATTATTATTACTATTATAGTTAATTATTAAGCAAATCGTATCATAATGTAAATAATCTAAAATTTATCACAAAAAATACTGATTCCCAATAAATGATTTTTTTACACGAAAAATATATGCTTCTACTTCCATTAATTGTAATTATATATAAATTTTCTTATTTTTAACATTTTGATTCATCTTTCTACTTAGGGAGCTTTTGTAATAATAATTAAATGTAATTTTAAATTGAATTATATGCAATATTTAAATTGAACCGATAATATTTACAAACTCAACAATAATTAATAAATAATCGTTTGAAAACAAACAGGAATGCAAATTTTTAGGTTAGGTAAACAAAGAGAACGTTGAATATTTACCAGAACAGTTGACAATGTTTCTTTTATGGAAAAAAAATCTCAATCATTCGCTTTTTGAAGAGTATTAACGAACTTGAGCTCCTTGTTTCCTTTGTAAACTTTTTTTTGTCGAAAAAATATGAAATTCTTTTGCCTTTTAAAATCGGAGTTTAAATGCAATAAACATAAATAGAATTTTTTCTTTCTGATTCACAAGCACAACACTTAATATACACTCTTGCCTTCTTAAATTAATAGTGTACCTACTTGTAAACACATAAAACACTTTTAAACAACTTTTTTTTTATATTTTCTTTCTTTCAAAACTTTTCAAACAATAACAAAAACTGTTTTTTCCGGTATAAATACAACCATAGAATAAACGCAAAAAAGCGGGAAATTATTTTTCTTTTGTGTATATTGGACAAAGTAAATAAACAAATTGGACAATTTTGATTGGTAGTCCAAAATCATAGAGAAAAAATTATTAAAACTGTTGTATTATTTAAAAAACAAATAAAGTTGAAAAGAAAACGTAATATTATGGATTCTAACCGAATTCTTTAATTAATTTTACAGACCTTTATTATTTCATTACCTCTATTAATATTATTAAATTTATTATTTAGTAAATAATAATTTGAATACCGGAAGTGGTGAATTTTTACAATTGTGGTAGACTTGAGGGCAGCCATTTTGGAATGCCCTGCGCATGACAGAACTGAAGTCGATGTAAACGGAAGTTCCGGTTTCTTTTCTCTGCTTGGGTGCGAGAAGATGGTAACGTTTCTAATATTACTTTATTAATTTTGTTATTTGTTAATAATTAATTCATCTAATATGGTAAATAGTGTTTATTAGTGATTTAATAAGTCGGAGAGAAGTTTTGCAAATATTTTTTTTTATTAATATCCTTTAAAAGATTACTTTCAACATAGAATATTATTGACACATACCATGTGCCTTCCACTAGTTTGTGATTCTTTCTTTTTTATCAATATTTCCCAATTTTTATCCGTTTTTCATTCTTTTTAACTTTATTCTTACATGTAAATTAGTTTACAATGTTTACAAATCCGATAACTATGAAATTGTGTGTAAATTTTCGACCTGAGTGTTGACTTGAAAACATAACCTCACTTTTTATAAACTTGCAAAAAATTTTGTTTGAAGTTCGTAAACAAGAAAATAACTTTTTTTTTCTTAAATAGATTTTTAGGGCAGCAAATTTTTTGGAATATTATTTAAGATGTTTTTTGGTGAAATATTGTGATTTTGATTTTTAATTTTTTTTAGACGTGCAAACGTCGAAACGGAGGACGTGCCAAGCATGGCCGTGGCCATGTCAATCCAGTTAGGTGCACAAATTGTGCCCGATGTGTGCCGAAAGACAAGGCAATCAAAAAGTTCGTCATCAGGAACATTGTCGAAGCCGCTGCCGTGAGAGATATCACAGAAGCCAGCGTGTATCAATCCTATCAGCTTCCGAAATTGTACGCGAAGTTGCACTACTGCGTTTCCTGCGCTATTCACTCCAAAGTCGTTCGCAACAGGTCGAAGGCTGATCGTCGTATTCGAACACCACCCGTTCGCAATTTCCCCAGGGTAATTATAATTTTTTCCTCTTTATTTAAAAAAAATTAAAAGTAGTTATAATTTATTACAAAGAATTATTTTCTCTCTTTCTTAAAAAAAATTATTACAAAGAACCGTTTTTTAAAATTGCATTTTTCCTTAGTTTACTTTCGATAATTTTCTTACTCCATTGATTTGAAGATATTTAAATTTTTAATTGTATTTAAAGTTTTCGGCTTTAAATTAAATTTTTTTAACTTGAATTAAAACAATCTTTACGTGAAAATATTTAATTTAAAAAAAAATAAGTTTCAAATTGGAAGAAAAAATAATAAATTTCTCTTTTATTGCAGGATATGCGTCAAGGACAGCAGAATCGCAAGTAAATTAATATTGTATTGTATAAAAAAATTACAATAAAAAAAATTTTACACTTGTATTTTTACTGAATTTGAGTTCTTTTTTATTAATTCGCAAATTTTTAAAAATTCCTTGTACACTTTATTGACTTACAAACTAGCTAGAAATTAATATAACTTAAATGAGTCATTTTTACATTATTAAACTTTCTTCAAATGTTAATTCAATAATTTTATAAACACAATAGAATCGAGTCTCACTGCAAAAATTTTCTTTTCATTATAAAGGGCTCGAACTAGGTCCGTAAATTTGCTTCAAGATTCAAGTCCGTAAAAGTCAGTTTAAAAGAAAAAAAAATGGTCCGTAATTCGATAGAAAAAAGACGAAAAGTTCGTAAATTATTTGATATAATTTTGAAGAATTTTTGGAGAAATTACAAATAATGATTGCAGAAAAATTCAATTATTTTCCAAAATTTTATCAAATTCTCGGCAAAATTTCAATTATTTCCAAAAGTTTTCTTAACTTCAATGATTTTTCAATATCTACTATTTTAATAAAATTTTCCAAAAGAATTCCATTATTTAACAAAAATTTGAATAAAATTCTACGCAAACATTCAATTATTTTCATAAATAATAAAAATTTTTACAAGAATTCAATTATTTACAAATGTTTTTTTATAAATTTCTTCGCAATCATTCAATTATTATAAATAATAAAATTCTTGGCAAAAAATTAAATTATTTTTATAAATAATAAAATTCTTGGCAAAAGATTCAATTCTTTTTATAAATAAAAAAATTCAATTATTTTTATAAATAATATAATTCTTTGTAGGAATTTACTTATTTTCAATAATTTCCAATCATTGCAATAAAATTGTTTTTTAAAATTCAATTATTTACAAATTTTTAAAAAAATTTCTTCGCAATAATTCAATTATTTTCATAAATAATAAAATTTTTACAGGGATTCAATTATTTTCGTAAATAATAAAATTCTTTTAGGAATTCAATTATTTTCATAAATAATAAACCTCTTATGCAAAATTTCGATTATTTTTAATGCAGTTTTAATCGAATTCCTCGAAAAATGTAATTATACTTAAAAAATTTATTAAAATTCGTCCAAAGAATTTAATTATTTATAAATTTATTCATAAAATTCTTTAAAAGAATTTAATTTTAAGAAACATTAAATTAATAAATTATTTACTTTTGTATTTAAATTATGGAATTCTCGTGGAATTTTCTAATAAAAATTGATTTAAAACCGAATTGTAGTTAAAATTTTAGATTATAATTGAATATTAAGAGCAATATAACGTGAATTTATTTTAAAGAATTTAAGAATAATTGAAATTTTATGAAATTGAATATTGTATAAAAATGGATTTGAAAATTGCCAAAGAACTTTTTGGAAAATTATTAAACATAATTGATCTAAAGTAGAAATTTAGTTAAAAAATCTATTTTTATCAATAATTGGTCCGTAATTTTTCATTTTTATTCCGTAAAGTCCGTATTTTTAAATACTTCCCCTGGTTCGAGCCCTGAATTGATAATTAAAAATCTATGGTCCGCAACATTTTTTTTTTAAATTAAAAAATACTTTTTATTTTTTCAATTTTTTTTTTTGCTATTCGGCTTTTAACTAATTTGCTACAATATATCTTACATTTGTACCAAGATGTAAGTTTTAATGGAGACGCATTGTCCAAAAAAAGAAATTATTTCAATATCACATTTTTTTTCTCTTTAATATTGAATTCAATGGTAATATTTCTAATCTACAAAGGACAAAAAGAAAATTGTCACGCAAAAGAATAAAAGATTCTTTTATGAAAAAATTAAACACAACTAGATAAAAATTAAATTAATACAGAAAAAAAATTGCAATTTCTTTTTTTTTCGTAAAATTAAGCGAATTTGTGATTAATCATTTATTAGCCTCCTCCATTGCTTTCTTTAATGATTTCTCGAATATTTTCTTGGAATCGCAAAAACCTTGCTTCGTTTTACCAAAGGAATTTGGTCCCGCCGATGTTGGTGTTTCACGGCCAATATTTCGCATTCTCATTCTCGCTTCCGCTGGCATTTCCTCCGGTTCATCGTCGTCGTCGTCGGCATTGAAAACTGACGCCACTGTTGGCTTTGGTATTGTCGAGGGTTTTGCGACTGGATTCTGTTGAAAAATTCAATTTACAGCTTATTTTTCGTCTATTTAAATTGTAATTTTAATAAAAATCGTATTTAGATTAATTTAATTTTTTAATAGAAATAAAAAATTTAATTAAATAAGAATCCTTTTTTTTGTTTGTTAATAAAAATGAAAATTACCGAAGGTGCGCCGAACTTGATTTGAATTCCTTTTCGTTGATCGGTTGTTGACGTTGGTTTTTTGCCAAATCCAAAGGCAAGCTTTTGTTTCCTGCTATCATTTTGGCTGTAGTGTGATGATTCCCGTCGATGATCATCCATTCGTAATGGAGAACGATCCCGAACTCTCTCGTCTTTTCTCCCATCCTCTGCTTTGTAGGCACTTGACCCTGACAACGTCAAACACTGGCAAAGTTCAGATACAGTTAAAACAAAGCAGACTTATTAACCGGAAACTTTTATTTCTTTATTTTAAATTTAATTTTCTTCACATTTTTTTTTGTTCAATATCGAAAGAAATTACAAGAAAAATAAGATAAATAAACATTACATTCGTGTCAAATATCATGTCAATATAGTTCCGTTAATAAGTTTTAGATTGTAGTCTTTCTGCTTTAAGATGAATGTTCTTTTGTAAAATTCATATCAAAATCACTGTCATGCATATAAATAAATAATTATTGATAAAATGATTGAAAAAATTGATAAAATGGATAAAATTAAAGAATTAAAAGCATTTATTATAATCAATAGTAAAGATTTTTATGTAATAAAAATCAACATCAAGTTATTACTAAATTCGACTTATTTCAGAAAAATGAAAAAACGTGAGTCATAAAATAAATAAACTTTACGAAATTTGATTGAAAGGCAATAATCATAAAAATAATAGTGAAAATATAAAGTGCAAAAGAATGTTACAGTGAGAGGTTAAGTTATATGCCCTTTTTCGTTTTGTAAAATTATATTATAGTAGATAATATGAATAGAACCTTTTCTGTAGTCGCTTGAATTCTGCTTCGACATTTTTATTTCTTTTCCCCTTTTTACAAATAAAATATAAATGACTTCACAAATAAGAAAGATTTTTTCGTGCGAGATATAAATCAACGTGGACAACTGAAGTGAACTGAAGTGATCGTCGCAATGCGAACTTGTGAAAACAGTTCTACCAACTCGAAGAAAAACTATTCCAAACTGGACATAATTTTAATTTCTAATAATAATTCTTTTAAAAAAACGATTTTTTTAGTTTCTGTATTTAAATGACGTAAAATAATAGTTTTATAAATATTAAACAAAAATGTATTGTAATTAAAATGTTTTAATTGTTAAATTGTTTAAAATCTTGATTTAAATTTTCGGTTGGCTAATCTGCAGTTGTCAGTATTGCGAACCCGGGTGTTTATGTTTAAACCTAACCTATAAATGACTGTTTCTGAAAACAATTTTGTCAAGATTTTATATTAATATATTTTAATATTTAATTGTTATTGTTATAAATAAAAGTGTAATTAACTATTTACACTATTTTGTAGAGTAAAGTGGATGCAAACTGTTATAAAAATCATGTAAATTAATTCATTATACTTTGTGTTACATGCTAACATGTTTCTTCGATTTTGCAAAGTTCTAAATTAAAATAATTAGGTAAGTGAATTAATAAAGTATTTTCTCTTTAATAAATTGTAACAAATATTTTGTTTTTAACCATTGTCATATAAATATATAATTATTTTTGTACTTTTCATATAGTTTTTAGTTTACACCGTTTATACTAATGTTTACCAATTTTTTTAAAAATCTTTTAGTCTTTAAATTTACTATTCAGGTTTTTCATGAAATAACATGTATTTTAATTTCCAGCTTTTGAATATTAAAGAATTTTGCAAAAAAAAGAACAATGAACAGTATAGAATTTGCGTCACGTTCGGGAATTGGTATTTTGCGAAAATTTATTTACAAATTACCAACATGGACCAATTCTGTACTTACATCATCGGAAATACAAAATTCGCCTTTACGACATTTTCACAAGACAAATTTGCATTATACCGAAACACAAGAGTCTGTTAATTCGGAGTCAGTTTTAGAGAAGACTGTTGTTTCGAATGATTCAAAAATTCAAAAACCAAAAATTCATTTTGATGACAAATTTAAATTGGAAAATTTTATGCCTAAAAGAGAGAGACCAATATTAAAGACTGAATCGGTTCCGTATTTAAAAGGAATTCATGGGGACAATAAAAAAGGTAAAAAATCTATACTAACAATTTAATTAAATAATAAGTAAACACTAACTTAAACATTAAATTAATTTAATTTAATATAAAAATTAAATTAATTAAATAAATAAAATGTAAAGTGTATTTTTTTAATATATATTTATTTACCACGTTTTTCTTATAATTTTTCGAACAGTATTTCTTGATGTTTATGGATGTCAGATGAACGTCAGTGACGGAGAAATAATATTATCAATTTTGAAAGAAAATGGTTATAAACTGACGAAAAATTTAAATGATGCTGATATTATCCTGGTTCTTACGTGTGCAATACGAGAGAATGCCGAGAGGAAAATTTGGGTTAGGCTAAAAGAATTTAGGCATATAATGAATAAAAAGAGAGCTATGGGAATTTCCGAACATCCGAAAATTGGACTATTGGGTAAATTGTAAATTTAACTTCACTGCTTTATTCCCTTTCTGTTTAGGATTAATTACTTCCTCATGGAGGTAGTATTTTATAAATATTCTATTTTAGTATTTTTATTTTAAATGTAATTATTTAAAATGCTTTTATTTTAAATGTAGATAATTATTTAAATTGCTTTTATTTGAAATGTGTTTCATTTTAAGAGTGATAAATTTATAGGTTGTATGGCTGAACGTTTAAAACATAAACTTCTCGTAAAAGATCGTCTAGTGGATATTGTGGCAGGTCCAGATAGTTACAAAGATCTACCAAGATTATTAGCAATCGCTAATGATAATCAAACTGCAATTAATGTAATTTTATCAGCCGACGAAACATACGCTGATATTACACCAGTGAGACTTCATCCTGATTCAATTTCCGCCTTTGTGTGAGTTTCGATTCATTCTTCTAATTAATTCCTTTCATTGACTCCAATTATTTATTTATTTTAATTATCATATTCTCTAATTTTTGTCAATTTTTTATTAATTTCCAACCAGTGGAAATAAGTTAGAAATGAAAGTAGTATTAATTAGATAACGTTTCTTTAATTTATTTTTATTGTTTGATTGTTATCGATTTTCTTTTTAAATGCAAATTGATAAAATTATTGTATTTTTTCAGAACTATTATGAGAGGTTGTGATAATATGTGTACATATTGTATAGTTCCATTCACACGTGGTAGAGAAAGATCGAGACCGTTAAAAAGTATCGAAGACGAAGTGAGACAATTGTCAGATAATAATGTCAAGGAAATTATTCTCCTAGGTCAGAATGTTAATAGTTATTTGGATTATGCGACTGAGATGATTGTTGCTTCCGAAACTGAATTGGCAAAGGGTTTTAGAACAGTTTACAAAAATAAAACAGGTGGTTTGAGATTTTGCGATCTTTTAGATAAAATATCGTTAATCAATCCGGAAATGAGAATAAGGTACAATTGCTTTCTTCAAACTTTTTTTTTTCTTTCAAACTTTTGCAAAAATTTAATTAAAATGTCAATTACGAATATTTAATTAATACGGTAATAAATTAAATTTACAGATTTATATTTATAAATTAGTATTTATATTTTTTTATTTATTGCAGATTTACGTCTCCACATCCGAAGGACTTTCCCGACTCGGTGCTGCAATTAATTGCAGAAAGGCCGAATATTTGCAAAAGTCTTCATTTACCGGTGCAAAGTGGAAATTCGTCAGTTTTACAGAGAATGAGACGCGGTTACACGAGGGAATCGTATTTGGAATTAATTGAAAACGTTCGAAATATTATTCCAAATGTTTCTCTTTCAAGTGATTTTATTGCCGGATTTTGCGGCGAGACTCACGAGGAATTTGAGGACACGATTTCGATTATGGAATTAGTGAAATATAATCAAGCTTTTCTGTTTGCATACAGTATGCGAGAGGTTAGTTAACTAACTAAATAATTTTCATTCCTTTCTTAAAATTTCTTTTTCTATTCATTTCTTTCTTTTTCTATTTTCTATTTGACTTTTGCAATTTTAATATTTTAATTAATGCTTAAAAAAAATTTACATTATTTAGAAAACTCCTGCACATCGGCGTTTCGAGGACGATGTTAATGAGGAAGTAAAAAGATTGCGTTTGATCAGAATGACCGACGTTTATCGAAATGAGGTGAAAAAATTGAACGAAGCACAAATTGGTCAACAACAACTTGTTTTAATCGAAGGAGTAAGTTTAAATTTAAAATTTAATGTTTAAAAAATTTTTAATTCAAATTTAGCATTTTGTTTAAAAATTTATTTAATTTAATAACATGAATATCATCATGTGATAAAAATGTGATAATTGATCGAAATTTTTTCTTTAGACGAGTAAAAAGAATGCAAACCAACTTATCGGACGAAATGACGGCAATATACGTGTAATTATTCCCAATTCTCCGGTGGAAGAAAATAGAAATTCCTCCAGTTCAAGACAAGTGGTTCCTGGTGATTATGTAGCGGTACAAATTGTCAACGCAACATCACAAACTCTCAGGGGCGTTCCTCTTTATTTATCATCAATCGCCGAGTTCACATCATCAACGGAGCAAACATACAATAAGGCTTTTGCTTAGTTAAAGAGAAATAAATAATTCATCGCTATTGTAAATAAGGTACATTAAATTCGAGAATTTATTTATCAAACTAGATGACATTGCCTTGAAGGTAATAAAATTAATTTAACATGAAATAATTTTATTATAATTTTCAATGAAAATATTACATTTTTAAAAATATTACACTGTACATGAAAATTAATAACTTTGTTTTGAAAATAAAATTTTTAAAGTTGTAAAGTTACAGGAAGAATTTAGTGAATTTGGTGAATGAAGAAGATGGATGATGAATAATTTTATCGAAATGATGAAAATATACAAAAAAAGAGTTTATTTTATTTTTACATATATCAGTAATGTTACAAAATCTCTGCTATACAATTGTTGTTGTCTTTGGAAAACTCAGAGGGACAATTAGAAAAAAAATAACATGTTAGACTAAACTCGCAGTGCCTATGTTAATAACAACATTGTCAACTCCTCGTTCATAAACTGTCAAGTCGTGACCTCTTGGCTGTTCGAGTAAGGCAGCAAGTTGCTCTCCACTGGGGAACGATCCTTGTGGTAGTATTACATCGCATTCTAACTGACCTGCAATATACAATTTTTTTCATTATTAATTTACAATTTTTGTTTTTTTGTTTTTCTAGAAACAAAGTAGAAGAAGAAGAGGAGAATTTAGAAAATTACAACTCAGTATTATTTACACAATCGAATAAGTTGATGAACGCAAAAGGAGAGTTAGGCATTTTCCCTCAAGAGTATCGTTTTTCGACAGGAAAAAATCGTTAGAAGGTGAGAAAGTTATTTCTATTTTCAGAAATTTAGTTTATTTATTTTTTTAGTTATTTTTAATTCTTATTTTCTTATTTATATTTTATCCTTATTTTTTGTTTTTTTTTTAAAATTGAAGTTGAGAGAATTTTTTTCTTTTTGAAAAATCCAAACGGAATTATTAAGCAATGACCTTGGGAATAAATTTGCCGAAGAAATCTCACCTGACAAAGAAGGAGATGCTCCTTTACTGGAGCCATACATCCGTGTACTGTAGCCAGAATCATTATGCGCGTCGTGCAAAGGAGGAGTGGGACTGTATACGGCATTGCGCGATCTGTATGGCATCTGGGCTATCGTGTCGTAGGGGACATTCTCGGACATGATACCTTTACCTGGTATAACTCCGTTCATTGGTCCCGGTTGTTCCTCGTCATCATCGGCTTCACTGCTCTCACTATCGTTACCTATCGTTTCAATCAATCTTACTTTCATTTCCAATTCTACTTTATTATTTTTCCCTTCCTCATTGAGGAAGGATTTCCGAAAAATAATAATTAATTGAAGGAAAAATACATTTTTCCTTCAAAAAGAGAGTTTGAGGATTAAAATATTTACCACCGTTTTCCCGATGCCAACCATTGGTAATTCCACCTTGGGGTGGCATTCTCGGTGAATGATTATTTGGACTGGGCGGTTCACTTTCAGTCAAGTCCCGTTGACTTTTTCGGCCATTATGCATACCGGAGACTTGTTGAAATCGTTTGATCATCTCGTGGACACTACGACGTTTAGATGAAGATTTCCAATTTTCGTCTTTAGTTCGATAAACCGGGGTGAATTCATCCAGACAGGGACTCGAACTGTGATCATTCGACATAGAAATCTGAAACAAAATTGTCATTAAAATCTTCTTCTTCATCTTCTTCTTCTTCGAAATTTGAATTATATGGTCTATTATTGCTAATCTAGTGAATATTAGATTCCACAGAAATAATTATTTTTCAGAATTGCCCCAAAAATTTGATTTTGTTTTTCCCTGATTTTTCTCTATTTCCAGACAGAATTTTGACTTTCTCCCTTATTCCTACAGAAAAATTCAAAGGGAGTTAAATTATAAAAAAAAGGTAATTTTAGAATTAAAAATTTGAATTGAAAGTTTGAGGAAACTATACTCTAAAAATAAGAAAATTCCAATTAATTCAACAATTTTCCATTAGTTATTTATATAAATTCAATTATGATTGAAAAACAGAATTGGAATATTTTGAAAAAATAATTTTTCAGAATTTAAAATAAAACTTTTCGAAAGTATAATTTTTTTAATTTTTAATTTTAAATGGAAATTTTAGAAAATTAAATAAAATTGATATATTGAGTTTTTCTGTAAAATAATTGAATTCTTGAAGAATTCTTGGAAAAAAATTTTAAAATAACTTAAAAATTAAATTTTTTTGTTTAATAATTGAATTTTTAAAGAATTTTTGCAGAATTATTAAAATTAATTTTAAAATTTGAATTTTTCTGTCAAATAATTGAATTTTTGAAGAATTTTTGTAAAATTATTAAAATAATTTTTAAAAATTGAATTTTTCTGTTCAATAATTGATTTTTTTAAAGAATTTTTACAAAATTATTCACCTTAATTTTAAAAATTGAATTTTTCTGTTAACTATTTTAATTTTTGGAAGAATTTTCAGAAAATAATTGAAATAATTTTTAAAAATTGAATTTTTCTGTTAAGTAATTGAATTCTTGAAGAAATTTTGAAAATTCATTAAATCTATTTAAAAATTGAATTTTTCTTTTAAATTAATTGTTTTCTTGAACCAATATTGATAATTTATGAAAATTATTTTTAGAAATTAGAGTTTTCTGGTGAATAATTGAATTTCAAGAATTTTTGGAAAATTACTAAAATAATTTTTAAAATTTGATTTTTTCTTGTTCAATAATTGAATTCTTGAAGAATTTTTGGAAATTCATTAAATCTATTAAAAAATTGAATTCTTCTTTTAAAATAATTGTTCTCTTGAACGAATATTGAAAATTTATTAAAATAATTTTTAGAAATTGGATTTTATAATTTGTTTGGAAAAGAAGTTTAATTAAAAATTCTGAAAGATAATTATATTTTGAAAGAAATACTGTTGTAATTTTGAGAAATAATTAAATATCAGAAAGTTTGGAATAAAAATTTAGAAAATTTTAATTCTCGTAGAAAACTAGGTAAAATACAATTTAAATAGTTTTTCAACAAAATTATTGATTCGAATAATTTTACAATTAAAGATTGAAAGCTTCATCAAATTATTTTTTGTTAATAAAATTAATTCGCGAGAAAAGACACATTTGAGATCGCTAACAAGATATTCATAAATAAAAAATATTTCTTTGCGTATCTAATTATTTTTCAGAGTAAAAATCAGAATCAGGGAAAGAGTAAAAATTCTTTCTGGAAATCAGGAGAAAAGAAAAGAAAATCTTTCCATTAATCCTGACGAGAATCAAATAATTTTGCAAGAAGGAAGCGAGAGTATAAAATAATTAACCTGATGTTGCAAAACCTGCTGGCGAAGACTAACGGTAGGCGACGAGGCAGCTCCCAGAGGTGATGAACGATCCCCCCGTCTGATGACACCATCGAATGTCTCATTAAGCCTCGCGGGAATATCCAGTACTCGAAGAATTGGCCTCGAGTTACCCAGTGAATGCAGATCCTTCATAGACTTACTCAACCTCGGTATCGCCGGTATATCCAGATCATCGAGACTACCCCGATGAATATGAGTTTCGCCCGGTATCTCAAAACTCCGATCGTGCGGTCTCTCATCCAACAAATCCTCCAACGATCTCGCACGCGCTGGTGGATTTTGTTCGTCGACAATAATCTGCCTTATTGGTCGCTCACTGTGTCTGCCCTTAGCGCCTCGCAGCAATTTCTGTTGAATGTGACAGTGCCTCTCGTCACACTTGGAACGCTCGACAGCGACGCATCTTGTTAACTCTGATATCTGTCCCCGGGTTCGTTTCTCCAAATTGGCGACCTTGAGATCGAGTCTCTCATGAGCCTGATCGATGTGCGCCTTCAATTCAGCTTTGTCCCTCTCGAGCTTCGCCTCCATGTGTCGAAAGAATGGTGCACAATAGCAGGTGTAACCAACACCCACTGGTCCTTTTCTTATGTTACCAGCGAGATCGAGATAATATTGTTCGCCACGAGCAAGTGGATCGGGCGGTAAAGAATCAAGACGTGGTTGGGGAAATGCTTCTGGATCGGGATAATAGTGACAACCGTACGGTGACCATTCACGACCCATCATTGTCTTTTCGAAATGCACCTTATGCTGCTTTCCGTTCTTGAGCTTCTTTTTTTCCTTCTTCGAACCACTGTCTCTACTGCCACTGGTACCGCTTCCATTTTTTTCACGCTTCTTCTCACCTTTTCCATTCGTTTTGCCGTCAACTTTGTCGACAGTCGCCGTCGCTGCCACCGCCTCCTCCTCGCGACTCTTGCTACGTGCTCGACTCTTGCTACGTGATTTATTAATTATTTCCAAAATTTCGGAAAGATTTTTTCTCTTCGCTATATCCTTGGCGGTTTCGCTCTGCTTGTTTCGTAAGGAACGATCACATCCTGCCTCGAGGAGAATTCTTGTTAATTTTCGCCGACCCATAGCCGCTGCAATGTGTAGCGCCGTGTCTCCATTCTGTAAAAATTTAGGAAATTATATTTAATTTTAGGTCCTAAAAATTGAAAAATAATTTTAATTTGATTAATTTGAAGAAAATTGTTTTTTTTCTGGACCTACTTTATTTTGCTCCGATACTCGACAGAGAGCGGAAATTAGTATTCTAGTGACGCCCGCGTGACCATAGCGTGCTGAAGTGTGAAGCGGTGTGTCGCCATACTGAAAAAGAAAACATTTCAATTAATCATCTTTCTAAATTTTTACTCCAAATCTTAAAATTAAACTCAGATCTTGAAAAATAAAAATTAATTAAAATTAGCTAAAGAATAAATATTTGTTCAAAAAGTAATTCTCAAAATTTTTTTATTAAAATTATTTAAAAATCAATGGTTTTCCAATATTTTCCATTAAAAAAGAAAATTCAAAAATCTACAAAAAATAATTATATAATTTCGTTTTAAATCTAAATTCGATTTTCCATATTTTCAATTAAAACAAAAATTCAAATATCTACAAAAAATTTATCGAGTTAAAGTTATTTTTTGAAATAATGAAAAAGAGTAATAGTAAAATATAAAATAAAATAAAGGAAAATATTAAAGAAAAGCGTAAAAAAATTCTCTGGAAATCAGATTGAAATAAATTACTTTTTTCCTACTTTGAATCGACAAAGACTAAAAATTTTTTGCTTTTCAGGTCCATTTATTCGGAGCGAGTCGCAGATCATTCTTCACCAATAAAGAGTTAATCAAGAATTATTACAATCGGAATAAAAACACGTAAGTCTAATAAACAATCAAAATTTAATTTTTCTACATAAATTTAAATTAAATTAGAATAAAAATTAGCATGAAATTAATAATTCGTTTTTTGCATTTCAGACTTCTCGCGTGTTTAAACTCACCGAAACGTATTTTTCTGAAAGGGGCTGTGGATCAACAGGTTTTAAAATTTTACTGCTTTTGTACCGGCAGTACGAAAGTGTTAATTATTTATGGTTACGTTCAGTGAGTTTCTGAAATGTTACGCGAAGATATATATACCGGTTTTTTTTGGTTCAAAAAGAAGAGAAAAAAGAAAAAAAGAAGAAGAGGAAAAAAAGAAAAAAAATTTTTCGCTGTTACGCGTCTATACACCTGTGTATTTATACATTGGTTCAACGTACATTATTCTGAAGGTCGGGATTACATCCAGCCAAGAGAAGTTCCCGACAGCTTTGGTTGTGTCCGTTTTGGCAGGCCAAGTGAAGTGGCGCAAATCCAGCGAGATTTCTCGCGTGCAATGGTGCACGCTGTGTCCCAAGGGCCTTCGCCAATACAGCAACAGTTCGACTATAACCTCGCCATGAAGCCTCATGTAACGCCGAGTTCCCATGCTGAAACATGCATACAAATCGACATTGAATCACTTCATTGCTCATGTAGCCAGGCTTATTTCCATTCTACATTCTTACTTTATCTTCTTCTCTATACCGCTAAACCAAAACTAAATGTTAATTAAAATTTTCTTACCGCCGCCTGTCTTTGGAAAAAAAGGAGAGAAAAGAGAAGGAAATAGCAGAGGGAAGAAACGAAGAAGAAGAAAACTAAAGGAAAAATGTAAATACAGGCCTCGGATAGTAGGGACTTGTTGGACTTTTTTCCGACTATTTGCAAAAAAAGGCGAGATTTTTGGATCTATTTTAAAAAAAGGTGACTTCACTTTTCTTTTCTTCAAATAAAACTTAATGACAATTAGCTTCAAAAATTCGAAAAAATTACGTTATCAAAAATATTGTAATACAATTGTATTACAATATTCCTAATAACGTAATTTTTTCGAATTTTTTAATTATAATATTCTAAATTCAATTATTTTCAAAATATCAAAAATAAAAATTAATTAAAATTAGCTTGAAAAGAAGTGTATTAAAATATTTTTGAAAACGTAATTCAATTATTTTCAAAATCTTCAATTGAAATTTCCTTTAATTCAAATTTAAACAAAAATTAAAGATTTTTTATCAAAACTTTTGAGAATTCAATTATTTTCAAAAATTTAATTCAAATTCTTCATCATTGTATTTTTAAAAATATTTTAATATAATTTTTTGAAAATACTTTTCATAAAATTTTCATTTGAATATTTCAATATTCAATCACTCAATATTTTAAGAATTCAATTATTTTCAAAAATTTAATTAAAATTCTTCAAAATTTGTATTTTTAAAAATATTTCTGAACTAGTTTTAAAAATTCAATTATTTTAAATAAAATTGTACAATATTTAATTTATTTAACAGTTTCTTAATTATATATTTTTAAAATATTGAAAATAATTGAATTTAAAAAAATTGTAACGAAAAAACGCTGACAATTTATTATTTTATAAAATATTTTAATACAATTTGAAAATTTTTCATTAAAATCTTTTTCAAGATTAAATTATTTTCAAAATTTGTAATTTAAATTCTTAAAAATTTGGATTTTAAAGAATTTAAATGAAATTTAAGAAATCAACTAAGACAGAAATTTTCTCTTAAATTGATATACAATATTTTTTTTTTAAAATCTAGGAAAAAATTTTCCCTAAAATGCAGAAAGAAATATTTCTTAAAATACATAATAAAATTCTCTCTAAAATTCGTTAAGAAAATTTTCGTTTCAATTCACAAAGTAATTTTCTTCTAAAGTCCAGAAATAAATTTTCCACTAAAATCCGAACAGAAAGTTTTTCTTCAAAATTCAGGAAAAAATTGTCCCTAAAAGCCAGACAGAAATCTTTCCCTCAAATTCAGGAAGAAATTGTCTCTAAAATTCAGGAAGAAATGTAAAATTGTTTCTCTAAAATCCGAGAAGAAAATTTTTCTAAAATTCATCAGAAATGAATTTCTCGAATGAAGAAGAAATTGGACTTCTTTTTCCCTTTTCTCTCTTTCTTTTTTGGGAAAATCGAATGATTTCTATTCCCCACGTCTTGTGACATGATCAAGGTCGAATCCACGTCTCTATTACCAATGATCATTTTCTTGTCAATAGTTTTTTTTAAAGACACTTTATCCATATCACTAGATCGGGTTTCTTCGAATACGTGTTCAAGTTGCAAACGATTGATTCCAGGTTAGCTGCACAACAACCGGTTCGAAGATTCAAACTATTGGTTCCTCCAGTGGGTGATAAATTACTGTCTGTATACAGGAACCGGGTTTAAGATACTATACAGAAAAAAAAGAGAGAGAGAGACACTCTCTCTTTGATAACGGCTACAAACGTCATTAATGCCGTTGCAGTTTGAACGTTGGTTTAACAGAGTTACCGATATGCTACCACCGATAACCAGCACCAAGAAACTGCCATGTTGCATTTTCGTATAAAACATCCATTTACAGCTTCTGCAGTTGATCGCGTGAAAGAAGCCACGCGATATTCAAGACCGGTTGACCTGACTTTTAATAAATTCACACGATTGATAATTCTCACACGCAACTAATTGAACAATTAGTAACAAATTTCCAATTACTTTGATGAGTTTCTCACATATAAATCGCTTCGCAAATTACAATCAAATTCATTTCAATTATTTTCAAAATTTTTAATCAAATTCTTTCAAAAAAATTTATTTTCAAAAATTCTGATAATAATCTATTTTTAATAATTTTCCGTTTGTTCTTTGAGAAAAAAGTCAGGATTTTAGAGAACATTTTTTCACTAGGATTAAATTTTTGTTTGCGGATAAAAGGGCCGGACAAATTTCTTCCTGGATGACTTGAGAAATTATTTTCTTCCTACACGATGACAAATTCTTTTTCTTTTTTTTTTTTGATAGAAGAAAAAATAACTTGTCAATCGAGATTATTCCAATCATCGGTCGTTAATCATAAGTTTATCAAGGCTTTAGGCAGTTTAAGTGCCTCGATCGTAAGAAAATATTATAAGGAGATAATCTTCGGCATTATTTTAAGATCTAGCGTGCACACTTAGCTCCAATTCTCTACAGTATTTTCGCCTCTGGTCAAACTATTAAGTTCATGTATATACACGGACATCGTGTACACGATATTAGTCAGCTGTTTCTTCGGCGTATGTTGATTTGTGAAGCATCTGCACTTTCTTCTCCTTTAGAAAATATTTTCAGTGGAAAATATTTTCAGCAAAAAATATTTTCAGTGGAAAATATTTTCAGCAAACAATATTTTCAGTGGGGAATATTTTCAGCAAAAAAAATTTTCAGTGGGGAGTATTTTCAGTAGGAAATATTGTCAGTGGGAAATATTTTTAGAGGAAAATATTTTCAGTAGGAAATATTGTCGTTAGGAAATATTTTGAGTGGGAAATTTTTTCAGTAGGAAATATTGTCAGTGAAAAATATTTTCAGTAGGAAATATTGATAGTGGAAAATATTTTCAGTGGAATATTTTTTCAGTAAAAAATGTTTTTAGTTAAAATATTTTCAGTAAAAAATATTCTTTTCAAAAATAAAATATTTTTAGTTAAAATACTTTTACTTACAATATTTTTAGTTAAAATATTTTTACTCAAAAATATTTTTAGTTACAATATTTTTACTCCAAAATATTTTTAGTTTCAATATTTATTACTTAAAAATATTTACAGTTATAATTATTATTTTCCATAAAAAATATTGTTAGTTAAAATATTTTCATTTACAAATATTATTATTTCCAATCAAAAATATTTGTCAATTAGTTAAATTACCCAACTCTTGAATGAATTAAAAATTTCCAAACTGCAAAAATTAAAAATTCAGAGAATAAATAATAAATAAAATAAAATAAATATTATATAAAAATTTGCAGAGAATAATTAAAATTATATTTTTCGCAGATAATCGGTTCATGTGAGATGGGTCATCAAACGGTCACCGCAATTTGCCAACGATATCTTGCGGGGCGCACAGAAGACAACAACGTGAGGATAAAGGAGCGAATTGAGTATCAGTTCCAAAGCAGTGACGTGGATGATTTCCGATTCTCTATTTTTAGCTGTCTCATATGTGTTGCATTCTTCTCGGGATTTTTTTCCCTCATCATTGACTAAGAAGGTGCGATCACGATCCTTTCCTGAGGATCGGCACGTTTGCCTATAGGCTTTCTGTTCCCAAGTCACCAATACCTTTGGAGGTAATTCTATCTCTTCAAGAACTACAGTTTCTAAATATTCTACAAATTTTTCCTTTACTTCGATAGAAAGAGAATTTTCTCGATTTGAATTCAATGTTGAATTGTTGAAATTTTTTAATGTTAATTTTTTTTTGTATTATTTTATTTATTTAAAATTTTATTTTATTGAATATCGAAATTTCAATTCATCCAAATTGTAATTATTTTTGGAAATAATTAAATTGTTCTCTAAAATTCAATTATTTTCAAAAGTTTTAATAAACTTTTTGTCAAAATTTGAATTATTTTCAAAAATGTTCCTCAATTCAATGATTTTTAATATCTTCTATTTTAATAAAATTTTTCAAAAGAATTCGTAAATTGTTCGATATAATTTGGAGAATTTTATAGAAATTCCAAATGATTGTAGAAATTCAATTATTTTCAAGAGTAAATAAAATTCTTCAAAATTCAATTATTTTCAAAAATTTTAATAAACAAATTCGAAATAACAATTTTTGAATAAAAGGTCAAATGGTAACAATTATTGTTTGTTGCAGGAGACGAGGAAGGAAACATCGAAGGAAGGCACGCAGATGGGGGAGAGACTTCTTCGTGAATAGGTTTTGTAATCAGGAACGCGAGGGTGATCTTATCTCGCCAGTTGACTATCCTTTAGCGCGGACGCTCGTATGTTAAACCAAAGAGTCACACCACATTTTACTAGTTTCTCTCTGATATAAACAGGATGCTATTTGTACCCGCAAGTATTTCATTTCCAATAACGAGGAAAATGCGAATACTTTTAATGCACAACAATTAAGATTTAATATCCGCATCAGAGAAGATTTTATAATATCCAAAGTAGATTTTAATATCCAAAGCAGATTTTCATATCTCGATTATAGATTTTAATACATATAATGAGAATCACTCAATAGAGAATTTATACAGACACAATTTACGAGAACTGGAAATTGTATTTTTTTACCAAGCAATTTTCATGTTGTAAAAAAGTCTGAACGTTCTAATGAAATTTGTTTTCTAAATATTAAAAATTACTCACTGAAATAGAAATCTATAATCTATATTAAACAGTTTGAAATTTATTTTTTAATACTCGACGATTAAAAATTACTCTTTGAAATAGAAATCTATAATCTAAATTAAAAAGTGATATTTATTTTTTTAATACTCGACGAGAATATATTATTTTACAATTAAAGTTCAAAGAAAAATAAGCAGAGTTCGTATAATTGAAAGTTCAGAGACATTTTATTAATGGGACGTTCTTTTTCAGGTTCCAATTGGAAAATTTCAATCTTCGAGGAGATTTTTTCAATCAGGAGGAGGAAAAGATTAATTTCAATGAAATTGGTTTATTTCGATGTGTCATTGTGGAGTCGAGCGGAGCTGATAGCGAATTCTGTTGTGCGTAAGGTTGCAGGAGCTGAAGACACAGGCCGGATGCCGCCGTCGGGATGCAGAAGAGACCGCAAGGAAATCGTTAAAGTGAGAATAGACTGCAGATATATATCGTATGGCTCGGTAGAATTCAAAGTGTATTCCACGACATTGTATGTGTTACATGCACCGGATAGAGTTTTACCGTCAACTATAAGGAACCAGTTTCCCAGAAGAAAAAAGAATTATTGTAAGTTCCGTTCATCCGAAATTATGATAAAGAATATTTTAATTTTTCCATTTTTTGATTTGTTTTTATTTTTTACTAGCAAAAATAGTATTCAATTAAATTCGTAAAATTTAATAAAGCTTCTTTTTGCTACTTATTTTAACTACTTTAATTAATTTTTAATTTTTCCCCAGAATCGGAATTCGAGACTGATGACAATTCCAATACTTTGGGGGAAAATGAAGAAAAAATCATCAAATGGATTTGAAGGAATTTTGAACTAATTTGAACCAATTTCTTTTATTAGCCGGAACGAAAAATTGGAGTTCCGGAGAAAAATTGAAGAACAATTGCTTTTCTTCGAAATTTTGGAACACGAGTAAAAGAATTTTTGGTATGAATTTAAGAAATTTTTCTTTTATTGTCGTGAAATGAATTTATTTTAATATTGTATTTTTTTTTATTTTAATAGAAGACTTATTTCAATTCGTAAATTCGACGCCATAGATGTTATCCAGTTAATTCTTGAGGTATCCGCCTTATAATTCCGCTTTGAACGTGTCGAGCTGATTATAGCATTTTCACGCCTGGAGATCAACATTGTGGTTGAGGGCAAAGCAAAGGCAAAGTGTACAAGATATCAAAGCGAATTGATATCGATCGACCCGTGGAAATTATCTGCAATCGCAGTTGAACACTCAGCCTTCTGTAGTCGAGGTATATTGCATTCACGCTGATCGTATTTGACCATTTGAATAAACTATTCCAGTGTCGGATTATTTCTCTAGAGGCAATGGCACCAAAAGCAGGGCTCTCTAATTTCTAATTTAATTTCTATTTTGAAACTATTCGATATTTTTGATTATTTAAAAACTATAATTAGAATTTTACTATTTTATTTTTTTAATAATTGAATTCTTTTGAGAAATTTTATTCAAATAGTAGATTTTGAAAATATTTGAATTTTAGTGAAGAATTTTCAAAATTAATTTTTCGTTGCAACCCTGAAATAATTAAAATTCCGAAAGATTGAAAATAAATAAAAAGATAATTTGTCATAATTTTTTCCGAAGGATGTAAATTAAATACTTGATGAAAATGTTTCAGTCTCGAGAGAGAGAGAGACAGAGAAAAAAATGATCCTCATTCTTGATAAGTACAAAGTAATTAAAGAGGAGAATTTAAAAAAGTAAACTAATCGATATGTTCAGCAATGGAGTTACACACATGTTCCGACATTGAACACACAAAACAGAAAAAAAAGGAAAAATTATTCCATACTCATAGATAGTGCATCGAATTCGACGAATTTTCTGGTTTTTTGTTAAGAAATATCTTCCTCGGATCTTCCACCTCACCTCGTTGGCTCTTCTGCTTTTTCAATATATTCTCTCTGGTTGTTCGATTTCTCCTTGCGTTCAAGCCGGTTTTACTACTCGATTAGATGGACAGGAAAACTTTACAACACACGAGCAAAATACAACGAGACATATCCTTCCAAGTGCCAGGATTTATAGAAAACTATTTTAGTTTCATTCTTCTTTTCTTTTTCTTTCGCTGTTTCTAAGATTCATCTATAAATCTTCTTATTTTAAACATGACCTTGCACTTTTCTCTCTCTTTAAATTGAATTGCAATTCTTTTTCGAATATTTCCAGTTGGTACTTATCATCTTGACTATTCATTCAGTAGCAATAATTATTTCTTTATTCAATTACCAAGCGAGTCTGATATTTAATTTTTTTTTTTATTAATTGACTTCTGTAAGTTTTGTTATCGATTCTCAATTAAAACTGTAACAAAGATTAAAAATATTTAACTATTTAATAATAAGAATCTAAATTATTTCAAGATTGCCACAAAAAATTAATTTCAAATTAATTTTTCGGCCAAAGAGTTGTAAAAAAAATAATTTTTAGTCTTTTGGTAAATTTTTAAATGCAAAAAAATTTATTTTTTATTTTTTTTCAACAGGAGAAATGTTGGGAACAAAGGATAATCTACGCAGGGAGTTAAATGGACTAGTTGAACTTTCTCATTTGCCTACACAATGGGCATAAGGATCATGGATCATCGACGAGGTGGAAATATTTTTTTCTGAGCCTCGCGAAGAGTGTGGTAATAGCGGGAGGCAACCACGCCTATAACCACTTTGCCTGTGGTTAGTTCCTCAATATATAAATGTACGTATTCTCAAAAGGACGAATGTATAGCTTGGACTTATGTACTTTATGTATGTATATTACTCGTATAAAGAACTTTTCCGGTTCTAAATCATGACCAAGTGCTGGCATTGTTACTGTCGACATTTTCGCCGTCAAAAACTCGAGGAGTTATTCCTTTTCATCTTGATGATGATGCTTGGATTTACAAGAACTTGAGAATAGAATTGTTATGTGAACCACAAACTCTTCTTCAATATATAGCTTCTATTCAATGTTAATGTTATACTCGAAAGAGTTCCATTATTCTCTGGAATTTTTTTTTGAATTCTCTTTTCCAAACTTAAAAATTATTTCATTAAATTGGAAATTACAATAATAAGTAACAAGAGAGAAAATTTTCTCGACGAAAATTGCTTTTCGAGAAAGTAAACAAAATTAAGTAATTTTGTTAACAAAATTACTTAATTTTGTTTACTTCCTCGAAAAGCAATTTTTAATTTATTGAATTTCGATTGATAATTAAATTAATTATTGACCTTTCGAATAATCTTCGATAATTCTTCGCTATTTGAATGGTCTTCTAAATAATCCTCAATAATTCTTCATCGCTATAAATTTTCTTCTAAATAATCTTCGATATTTCTTCATTATTCAAAATTGAAATCGTCTTCTAGATAATTTTCTATAGTTCTTCATTTAATGCGCGACACATTTCTAGTTGTGAACCATTTCTAATCGTATAGCAAAATCATGAATGCGTGTTTTTCTTGAATAATTTCGAGTCTCTCTCTCAATAAAATAGATATCGCAATTTTTTACGTAAGATTTTACATAATGGACTTAATCCGCTTATTCTATTTGTCAATTAACGGATTTGGTGAATCCGAGAACGATTCGTGAATTAGAAACGCTTCGAGAGTGTAACTCTAAAGATATTATGTATATTTCCTGAATGAAGCTGATCCGTTGAAATATTGAGTTTTGCCCATATAACGAAGAAAGTGATTGATGACTTACATGTCCTTTTAATGCGAGTCTAATCTCTTTTGAGAACACGAGAGGTTCGATTTCTTTCTATCGCTGTACTCATAGGGTTATTCTTGTCTATACAATAATTTTTTTTTTAACGACGGGAATTTTTTTTTTTTCAACTAACGGAAGTTTATCAAGTGTTCTTTATTTTATAGGCTGAATCGAATCGGTAATTTTCGTTTTTTTATTTACAAAATAGATTTTGTATTATTATTATTACAAAATTTATTGTCTATTATTACAAAATTAATTTTTTATCACTATTATTATTAAAAAATTTTAATTGGATAATTATTACAAAATTGACTGGAGAGAAAAATATATTCTTGTATTGATTCAGAAATTTTTTTTTAGAATTTTATTACAATTTTCGAAAATAATTGAAAT
This sequence comes from Leptopilina heterotoma, assembly GCF_015476425.1. NCBI lineage: Eukaryota > Metazoa > Arthropoda > Insecta > Hymenoptera > Figitidae > Leptopilina > Leptopilina heterotoma. The sequence continues at coordinate 921,101 of NW_025110937.1, read as the reverse complement.
ATTTCCAAGAATTTTATTAAATTCTTCGCAAGAATTCAATTAAAAATGTTTCATTACAATTTTATTAAAAGTTTTGGAAATAATTTAATTGTTTCAAATTATTTTATTAAAATTGTCAAAACAATTAAATTTTTTCGAGTAATTTAATTAAAATTGTATTAAAAATAATTAAATCGTTTAGAAAACTTTCATTACAATTTTTTTTTAATAATAGAATTCTCTCGAAGAATTTAATTAAAATTATATTGATAATAATTGAATTCCTTTGAGGAATTTTACCAAAATATTTAGAAGTGATTGATATTTTCCGATCAATTTTTTAAAAATTGTATTTTGAAAATAATTGAATTCTCGCAAAGAATTTTATTATTATTATTTATTATTGTAGTAATTAATAATAAATAACGGGTTTTTAATTAAAAATAACATTAATTTTAAGTAAATAGTAATATTTTTTTAATACTAAAATTAATTTCGAAACTAGTGAAAATGTTTTGTGATCAAGTTCCTAATAAAATTTATTTTTGCAGTTTGGAGTTTGTCGAGGATTCATGGAAGTCTCGAAAATTAGCAGCACTAACCGCCTCTTGGAATAAATTCGTGCCTAATTTGCCTGGTGTCTGGTACAAATACACGGAAACAAAGACCTGCTATGAAGAGTGGTGAGAAATACTTTTTCCATTCTTTCCTCTTTTTGTAAAATTTTTCACAAATTTTCACTTTATCTGACAATTTTTATTACCAATTTTCACTTTTTTTGTGAAAATTAAAATTTTCCACTAAATTAGTCGATTATAAAAATTATTCTAGAATCAACAGGTGGTTTTTTCTGACCAATTTTCTCACCTTTAAGAAATTCTGCTCTGAATCGATGTAAAATTTTTATTTAATAATTTCTTTAATTCGAACTAGATTATTAGAACGAAATTCTACAATTTCTTTTAATTTCTATTTTTTTCTTTTTCTACAAAAATTAAAAACAATTAAAAATTAGAAATTAAATTAGTCAATTAATTTTAAATTAAGGCGGGAGTCTAAAATTAAAAAATCTTGTTGCGCAGAATTTAAAATACTTTTTAAATTATTATTATTATATGATTACTTTAACTTTCTGACAAAAAAAAAATTGAAAATCATAGACATACATAAAATTGATAATTTTTTTTCTTGCTACTTTATTGTTCGCTCTTCGCTATCTTATCGAAATTGAAATTTTTTTACGATTCTGTTCTCACGTATAAATTTTATATACACATCTGTCAGGTGTTTCGCTGTTTAGATGTTTTATTCACTGGACTTACGTTGTATAAGTGTGTTACACATAATATACATTTCTGGTATCTTTGCTATTGGCAAATGCTTACCTTTTACAACAGTCTTATTAACAAAGTAAAATTTATTCATACTGTTCGTTTTTAAAAAAAATTTTTGCTCTTACAATTTTTTTCTACGTAAAAATTGTTTCTTATTTAATTGTCGAAAAAAATTGTTTTCACATTTTTTTTATTTACAATTTAAAAATTAAGTTTTTTTTACTCTTTTTTTCTGTTCAATGTGCGTGAATGTGAAAAATAATTGTGAAAGCAGTTTCTTAGTACGTTTCAATACAGGAATTGATAACAAAAATTCGTCGTAAGCGAACACAATAATTAGTAAGTAATATTTAAAATTTATTCCACTTTTATAATTTTTTATTCTATTTTCCAAAGTTATTTGGTTTAAAACTACAATAATTTTTTTACTTTTTAGATTTATCGAGACAAAAAAATGGAAGGAGACGCAAAACGACCGACGGAATTGTCGGATTCGGGAAATTTGGCTACGAATTGGAATTTATGGAAAAAGGAGTTTCAAACGTACATGAAAATAACAAAAGGTGTTAAAAAACCCGAAGACGAACAAGTGGCATGGTTGAAGAATTTTATTGGACCTGTTGGATTAAAGGCGTTTGAACAATTATCCTTCGACAATCCAAGGGACGAGGAAAATATGATTATTGTTATGGAGAAATTAAATCAATTTTTTCTCTACACGAAAAATCAAAAAGTACAACGATACAAATTTTTTTCAAAAGTGAGGAAAGATAACGAATCAATTGATGAATATGCCAAAGATCTACAAGTGAGTTGTTTATATTTTATTATTTATTCATTATTTTTTTTAATTCTTTTATCAATTTATGTATTATATTATTTATTTTCTTATTTTTTATTTTATTATGAAATTCAATTAAAATTTAATAATTTATTTTATCATTTATTTATCATTAGTGTAATTATTGTCATATTTTTCAATATTAACATTACTTTTATTATTACCTCACGTGTTTTTAATTTACGAAACTTTTATTTTAAACAGGAAATGGCAAAGTCTTGCAATTTTGGTGACCAATCGAAACTGTTAATTTTGGATGCAATTATTTTGAGCATCAAAGATGAAAAACTTCGTAATCTTTTGTTCGAGGAACCAGATTTGACGTTAAATAAATTGAAAAATATTTACAAAACTTATGTATCAGGGAAACAAGAAACTGCGAATAAAAATGAATCGTCGACGACATTTTTTAAAAAAGAATGCTCGAAATGTGGACAACGACATGCTTTTAAAAATTGTCCAGCATTCGGAAAAAATTGTCACTATTGCAAGCAAGCAAATCATTTTACTCCATTTTGTCCTGTTTTGAAAGCTAAGCAAGAAACAATTCATACACCTATTAATACACAGAATAATGATGAACAATTTTCATCTTCTACCAATATTAGAGCATCAACATCATTGGATCGATCTCAAAATGAATTTAGAACACAACCACCAGTGAGGAAATCGACAGAAAAACCTTCGGCACAAACGAAGAATAATACAATTCCTCCTTCGTACAATTCTTTGTATCCAGATTCATCACCCCGAGCACCACCTGCACCTGCTCCACGAAAAAATAGACAACATGTTGCCCGTTATGAATATGTCTACGTTGATTCTAAAAATTCAAATGTAAAACCACGTTATCGAGAAAAGCAAAAATCACAAGACGACGCCGATTGCACAATTCAATAATAAAATATTCTTTATTATTGAATTTAATCAGCTCGACTTATTTTAAAAGTCAATAATTGTTTGATTTATGGAAACACTGAATCAAATAAATTTTTTTTCAATGAAAAATTAAAAACTTTCAAATTACAGTTTTTGGAAGAAAATTATTGTAAACTTTGTGCAAAATCGAAATGCTTATAAGAAATTGAAATTTTGAATTTGAAATTGATGAAATGGACAATTTGAATTGTCTTTTAATACAGAAAGGTAGAATTTTTAAAGAAATTATAATCGGTTCTTTGACCTGAACACAAATTTTAATTAGTAACAATTTCTCTACCAATTCTCAGTATAACTTTTCACTCAAATTTCAGTAAAATATTTTTAAAAACTAATTTAATTAATAAGAAAATTTTACTTTGTAGAAATTAGTGTAAATTTCAATTGCTTTGAATTAGTGATCGAATTTTTTCCTGATTCATATTTAGAGAAGTTTTAAAAAAAGGCTAAGTTTTTACTTGTTTTAAATATTGTTTTCCGAAAGAGTGAAATTGATGAAATTTGTATTTTTCCAAGCAATATTGCTATAGAAATTATTAGTTAATTCTTTATTTAAACAATTTTATTATTTTCAAAACAATTTTATTCAAATTTCTCGAAATAATTTCACTGTTTTAAAAATGTTTATAAAATTCTTCGAAACAAAATTAATAATTTTCAAAAATTGTAACCTAATTTCATCGCAAAAATGATATAATTTTTATAAATAAAAAAAATTTTCGAAGATATTTAACTATTTTTATAATAATTTTAATAAAATTTCCCGAAAGAATTCAATTATTTTCAAAATTTTTAATTCAATTCTTCGAAGTAGCTATGTGATTCAATTATATTTTCGAAAATTTCTAATGGAATTTCTAATAAAATAAAATTGCTATAAAAGAAATTCGAGAATTCAATCAAATTCTTCGCAGAACAATTTTAATAAAATTTCTTGAAAAAAATCGATTATTCTCAAAAATTTTCATAAAATTGCTTTTAAACAATTTAATTGTTTAGAAAAATTCGATTTAGTATAAAAAAATAAAAGATATGGGAAAATTAAATAATCTTCATAAATAATACAATTTTTCAATTATTTTCAAAAGTTTTAATCTTATAATTCTTTACAAGAATGATAACAATTTTTTGTAAAGAATTCAATTATTTTTAATACAATGTAATTTTATTCAATAATTAAATTGATTTGGAGTGATCGATAAAGTCATCAATATTATTAAATACCACCGAGTGATAAATTTCAAATTAATATTATTTTTAATACAATTTTATTTAAAATTATTTGTAAATAATTTAATTACTTCTAGTAAAACTAATAAAATCCTTTAGAAAAATTCCATTAAAATTTGTAAACTAATTTTACTCATGAAAATTGTAATTTGAATTCTATTGAAAATAATTCAATTCTTTTAAAGAATTTTGTCAAAATTTTGGATAATGATTGCAATTTGTCGAATTTTATTAAAACTTTTTTTTTTTAATTAGAATTAATTTTAATTAATTTTTAATTAGAAAAATTAAATTAAGCAATTACTTTTAAATTAAGGCGCGAGTCTAAAAAATATGCGTGCGCAGAATTTAAAATTCTTTTTGTATTATTGTTATTATTAGTTAAACTTATTCTGTCAAAATGTCAAAAAAAAAATGAAAAATCATATACAAAATTGATAATTTTCTTTTTTTAATTGCTACTTTATTGTTCGCTCTTCGCTATCTTATCGAAATTGAAATTTTTTTTACGACTGTGTTGTCACGTATAAATTGTATATACACATCTGCCCAGTGTTTCTCTCTTTAAATGTATATTTCTCACTGGACTTGCGTTGTATAAGTATTTGTCACACATATACTTGATTGGTATCATAAAATCTTTGCCATTGGCAAACGCTTACCTTTTACAACAGTCTTAAGAGAGTAAAGATTATACATACTGCTAGTTTTTAGAAAGAAGTATGCTCTTACAGTTTTTTTCTGCATAAAAAAATGTTTCTTATTTAATTGTCGAAGAAAATTATTTCCATGCATTTTCTTTATTTACAATTTGGAAATTAAGTTCTTATTTTCACTCTTTTTTTCTGTTCAATGTGCGTGAATGTGAAAAATAAGTGTGAACGCAGTTTCTTTGTACGTTTCAATCTTTAAATACAGGAATTGATAACAAAATCCATCGTAAGCAAAAATAATAATTAGTAAGTAATATTTAAAATTTATTCCACGTTTATATTTTTTTATTCTATTTTCCAAAGTGTTTTTACATATTTAATTTTGAAAAATAGAATGAGAAAAGGAATTATTATTTAGTCACGTATGTTTATTTTTATCGGGAATCCCCAAATTCTTTACTTGTTTTGAGATAATAAAACAAAGAAAAGGTTAAAAAAATTTTCAAAAAAGAAATTTTGTTTAAAACTACAATTTAATTTTGTTTACTTTTTAGATTTATCGAGACAAAAAAAATGGAAGGAGACGCAAAACGACCGAACGAATTGTCGGATTCGGGAAATTTGGCTGCGAATTGGAATTTATGGAAAAAGGAATTTCAAACGTACATGAAAATAACAAAGGGATTTAAAAAACCCGAAGACGAACAAGTGGCATGGTTGAAGAATTTTATTGGACCTGTTGGATTAAAGGCGTTTGAACAAATATCCTTCGACAATCCAAGGGACGAGGAAAATATGTTTATTGTTATGGAGAAATTAAATCAATTTTTTCTCTACACGAAAAATCAAAAAGTACAACGATATAAATTTCTTTCGAAAGTGAAGGAAGATAACGAATCAATTGACGAATACGCCAAAGATTTACTGGTCAGTCATATATATTTTATTATTTATTAATTATTTTTTTATTTCTTTTATCACTTTCTTATTTTTTTTTAATTTCTTTTATCACTTTCTTATTTTTTTTATTTCTTTTATCAATTTTTGTATTTTATTATTTATTTTAATATTATTTTTTATTTTAAGAAATTCAATTAAAATTTAATAATTTATTTTATCATTTATTTATCATTAGTATCATTATTGTCATAATTATTGTTTCAATATTAACATTACTTTTATTATTACCTCACGTGTTTTTAATTTGCGAAATTTTTATTTTAAACAGGAAATGGCAAAGTCTTGCAATTTCGGTGACCAGTCGAAACTTATAATTCTCGATGCAATTATTTTGAATATCAAGGATGAAAAACTTCGTAATCTTTTATTCGAGGAACCAGATTTAACGTTAAATAAATTGAAAAATATTTACAAAACTTATGAATTAGGGAAACAAGAAACTGAGAATAAAATTGAGTCGTCGATGACATTTAGAAAGACGGAATTTTTCAAAAAAGAATGCTCAAAATGTGGACAGCGACATGCTTTTAAAAATTGTCCAGCATTCGGAAAAATTTGTCACTATTGCAAGCATGCAAATCATTTTGCTCAATTTTGTCCTGTTTTGAAAGTGGATAAAATTCGAGGCAATTCCAACAATAAAACGGTAAGAGGTAATTTTTTTTGGAACAATATTCCCTAAAAATATAAAATAGGGGGAAAAATGGTAATAATTTTAATTATTTAATTCCTTTATCGATTTTTTGTTTCAGAATAATATATTTGAGTGTGAGAAGATTGTCGAATCGAAAATTAAGCAGAATTTTGATAATAGAAGTGGAGGTTGGAATGATTTGAAAAAATCAAAATCAACAATTTTTGATAAAAATGAAACGAAAACTGAGGCATCGACAAAAAGTGGGATAAAAGCTTCAGCGCCTGTTTCATCTTCTGTAGATGTTAAATTTCAAAGGCAGCGCGAAACTATTTCACCGTTAATGAATCCAAAAATTGAGATAAAAGCTTCAGCGTCTGTATCATCTTCGGTGGAAGCTAAAAATCAAAGACAGCAAGAAACGATTAATCCATTAATGAATGCAAACGTGAGAAATTTATTTAATTTTATTAAAATTATAATTTTTTGTGGCACAATCGATTTTCAGGAAAATCGCGATAATTTATTAGTATTTTTGAAAATAATTGAAATATTTTAAGGAATTTTATTAATTTTTCAAAAAAATTGAATTCTTGACAAGAATTTTATTAAACTTTTTGGAAATAATTTAATTGTTTGGATGAATATTTGATTAAAATTTTGAAAATAATTAAATACTTTCCAAGAGTTTTATTGAAATTTAGAAAATAATTGAATTCTTGCGAAGAATTGCATTAAAATTTCGAAAATAATTTTTTTATTTGGCAATTTTTCATGATAAACAGTTTTTAGTACAATTATTAATTTAATTATAAATTTAATAATTTTTTTTCATACGCAGAATCCAGTTCGAAAATTTGTGACGATAAAGACTACACCTATTAATACACAGATAAATGATCAACAAATTTCATCTTCAACTAATATTAGAGCATCAACATCATTGGATCGACCTCAAAATGAATGGAGAACACAGCCACCAGTGAGAAAAGAAAATACTGAGATAATAAAGACTACACCTATTAATACACAGAAAAATGATCAACAAATTTCATCTGCAACCAATATTAGAGCATCAACATCATTGGATCGACCTCAAAATGAATTGAGAACACAGCCACCAGTGAGAAAAGCGACAATAGAACCTCCTGCACAAACGGATGAGATTAATATAATTCCTCCTACGTACAATTCTTTGTACCCAGATTTACCACCCCGAGCACCACCTGCACCTGCACCTGCTCCACGTCAAAATGCACTACATCATCCCCGTTTCGATTATGGCCATACTACTGATTCTGTAAATTCAAATGTAAATCCACGTTATCGAGAAAAGCCAAAATCGAAAAACGACACCGATTGCACAATTCAATAATAAAACAATTTTTATTATTGAATTTAATCGACACGACTTATTTTAAAGACAATAATTGCTTGGTTTGTGGAGACACTGATTATATTTCATTGGGCGAATTAAAAAAGAAATTTTTTTCTAATTTCTTCTCTTTAAATTCGAATTATAGTAAAAAGTCGACCACTAATTGAAGGTCTCGATCAAGGAACTGCTTATAATTTTTTTTCTAAACTAAAAATCATTGGAAATTGTCCAGTAAATCAAAATTGAAGAAAACATTATTTGATACGAATAACCGATTATCTACTTGTCAAGATCAAATAAACAAATGCATTTCAAGAAAATATTTACTTGAATCAATTAAATTACGTTTGCATCAAATACTGAAATTATTGGTTCAAATAAACAATTTATTTCATTTATATAAAAATTATTTGGAATAAAAATTATTTGAATTAAAAATTATTTTGAATAAAAAATATTTGAATTAAAAATTATTTGAAACAAAAATTATTCAAGTGAATATTTATTTGATAATAAACAAGTAATCGGTTACTTTAATCAAATAAATTTTTTTTTTCAGTGAAAAATTAAAAAGTTTCAAATCACAATTTTTGGAAGAAAATTTTTGTAAACTTTGTGCAAAATCGAAATGCTTATAAGAAATTATTATTGTAAATTCTCTTTTAATATACAGAAGGGAAGAATTTTTCAAGAAATTATAACCGGTTCTTTGATCTGAACCCCAATTTCGAATTTTTTACTAATTCATATTTAGAGAAATTAAAAATATGACAATTTTTTACTCGACTAAATATTGTTTTCCGAAAGAGTGAAATTGATTAAACTTGTATTTTTTCTAATGAATATTGCTATAAAAATTACAAAATGCAGATATTTTTTTACTATTCTTATTCTTCACTGAAAAATAAAAATTTATTTGATTCAAATAACCGATTAAACGACTATTATCAATTAAATATTTAATTGAATTTAATAAATTTGATTTGGGTCAATTAAATATTTAATTGAATTAAATACATTTTATTTGAGTTAATTAAATATTTAATTGAATTAAATAAATTTTATTTGAGTCAATTAAATGGTTATTTGAATCAAATAAATTTTTTCTTCAGTATTTCTAGTATACTATTATTTTTCTTTTTAATTTTTCTTCATAATATTTAAATTGATAGGCTATTGTTAATAAATTGTAGAAATTGTTAATAAATAACAAAAATGTAGGAATTATTCAACAAAAACAGAATATAAATTTTATAATACATTGGTTTCGAGCAGTATTGATTAATATACAATAAAATAAACATAAAATAATATAAAAAAATCAATTTAATTGTAGAATTTTAATTGAAAAGTAAACATTGAGTATTGAGATTGAAAATTCTTATCTTCTCGGTAGGTATGACATATTATCTTATTCAGGGTTCATTGTTTAGATTTTTATTCAAGTTTGTGTGAGTGTTACTCATATTATATCGAAAATTCTTTTCTTAACGGTACTTCTACAATATACGCCAAAATTGTAAATACATGTGTGTGAAATTGTATTCGTGTGTGTAAACTACAGATGCGTCAGGCGTCATTAGTTCTTTTGTTTTGGCTTCGCTTACATTTCACTGTATCAGAGAATTGATAAAATTCTGATCTCAAGCAAAAATCGAAATTTATAGAGTAAGTAGTCTTTACATACTATTTTTATCGACAATAATTTAATATTCTTTTGTAAAAAAAACAAGTAATTTTCGATATGCAATGCATGTTGGGTATAATGTTTCGTTATTCGTTAGGAATCCCCGGATTCTTTCACATTATTTCAGGTGTAGAACGTAAAAAACAAAGAAAAGCAACAGAAGCAATCATTATTATGTATTATTATTATTAATATTATTATCATCTTTTATTTTTATTATTATTCATTATTTTTTTGTACTAAATTGTTTCGTAGAATCGAAAAACACTTTTTAAGGTTATGTTTGCTTCTCGCCAGAAGAAAAGAACCAAAAGAAAAAAGATTATAATTGTTAAATAATAATAATAATCTATAGAAAACATTTGAGTATAATTTGTGATAGATTAATTAATTGTTTTTTTTACTTTCCAGGTTGAACTCTATAGTAAAAAATTACAATGGAAAGCGACGCAAGACCACCGCAAAAATTGGCAAATCCAAATGGTTGGAATCGTTTTAAAAAAGACTTCGAGATTTACATGAAAATTACTAATGGCTTTGAAAAATCCGAAGATATACAAGTTGCGTGGCTATTGAATTTCATTGGGCCAGTTGGATTAAAAGCCCTGGAAAAAATTGTCTTCAATGATCCTGAGGATGAAAAAAAATTAACAATTGTTCTTGAAAAATTGGATATATTTTTCAGTCCTACAAAAAATGAGATTGAAGAGAGGTACAAATTTTTTTCAAAATCAAAAAAAGGCAACGAGTCGATCGACATATTCATTCGTGATTTAATGGTGAGAATTTTTGCTTTAATTTGATTTTTATTTCATTTCATTCTTTTATTTTTAAAAAAACAAGTTTTTGTAAACCAATTTTTTGGATATTTCAAATTTTATTCCATTTATAAAATTATTTTATTTATTTCTTCAATATTTAATCAATTTATTTAACATTTAATTTATTTATTTAACATTTAATTAATTTATTTAATGATTATTTTATTTATTTACTATTTAATCAATTTATTTAACGTTTATTTATATTTATTTACTATTTAATCAATTTCTTTAGCATTTAATCAATTTATTTAATATTTAATCAATTTGTTTAACGTTTAACTAATTTATTTCATATTTCATTAATTTATTAAATTTTAATTTGTAGGAAATGGCGAAATACTGTAACTTTGGGGAGCAAGAAGAGAATTTAATTCGCGACGTCGTGCTTATGAATATAAAGGAAAAGCATCTACGAGAACTTATATTTTCCGAGAATGATTTAAACTTGGAAAAATTAAAAATGATTATCAAAACCTACGAGATTAATTCGAAAAAAATCGAACAAGTATCAAAAGAATTAATGTCACAAAAAACGGAAAGTGAAAATAAATCTTTGAATTCTTCAGCGCCAAAAAGACCTCAGTCAGCGTCAAGAAGACCTCGATCAACATCGAGAAAACCATCGTCGTCTAGAAATGATTCTCAAAGAGAATTTACAAAAGGATGTTGGAAATGTGGAAAATGTCATCCACTGGGACGTTGTCCGGCTTTTAAAGCCCAATGTGTGTATTGTAATCGACCAAATCATTTCTCGCACTGCTGTCCAATAGCTAAATTGGAAGAAGTTAAAGTTACACCTAAGGTAAACGATACTGAATGATAAGTCTCTCCCTCAAAAAAGAAAATATTTATTTTTCGAGGAAAATTCTCCTTTAAAAAGGGGAATTTTCTTGTATTTTTAATACAATGACTTCTTTTCTTTCTTTTTTAAATTGTTTCGTTTCTTTTCTTTTTGTTTTTAAATACTTATGTGTATTTTCAATTCTCGTTTTTGTGTAAAAATTCGTCTCTTTTTTTTTACTTTCGTGTAAAGATATTTTATCTTTTTTTCATTGTTTCTGAATTTCATTGAAGAAATTGAAAAAAATTTCATTGAATTTCGTGTAAAAAACATTTTATTTTTTTGGTATTGAGTTGAAAGCTTTTAAAGCTTCTTGGAAAAAATTCAAGGAATGTCTTAAAATATTTTCCAAAAAAGAGTCTAATATTTTCGTTTCAGTTATTTTCAAATTTCAATTATTTTCGTTTACGTGTATAAAGCAATTATGTACATGACAAATATGTATAAGCATTTTTGTAGAAAAATAAAAATAGTGTGTTTCGAAAAAATTGTGTTTTTCTGAATGCCCTGAAATCGTTTTTATTTTATTTTCGATAATTTATTTTCTCATTCGTTAATTACTTTTTGAAATTCTTTTTAATATTCTTTAATTAATTGCTTATGGTGATTAAATGTAAAAAATTACTTATAGTAATTACAAAAAAAATTAGTCATAGTAATTAACAGTAAAAAATTTACTCACTGTAATTAACAGTAAAAAAATTAACTTACAGTAATTAAATACTAACAAATTACTTATATCAATTAACTATAAAATATTACTGACAGTAATAAAAAAATTACTCATAGTAATTAACTGTAGAAAATTACTGTAAGTAATTAAGTAAAAAATTACTCATAGAGATTGACTGAAGAGAATTATTTACAGTAATTAATTATGAAAAATTACTTATAGTAATTACAAATTGTAAAGAATTATTTATAGAAATTAATTAAAGAATTAAATAAAATACAAGTAATTAAATAATTAAATTTTGTGAAACAAAATTCTTTTGCTGTCTTAAAAATCAAGTTTTTAGAAAATAAAATATTGAAATACGAAAAAAATTTCTATAGTTTTTTTTCTCTTTTTTTTTGCAGAATCTGACCGAAGAAGGGGAAAAGATAAAAAATCAAGAATTCGAGATTATCGAATTGAAAAATCAGAAGAAAATGGAGAATAAATTTTCCAACAGCAGCAAGAGTGATGGGAAGAAAGCATTTTCTCATCGAAAAAAGAAAAATTCTGAAGCAAAGAATTCTGACGTAAAACCATCAGCCCCAATTTTACCATTAATGGATTTAACATTTGAGGAATTTCCACCTACATACAATTCATTGTATCCAAATTTATCGCAAGAATCAGAAGAGACGACTGCCAGTCATCAAAATAAATCGGAACAAATTAATAAGCCACAGAATCACGATTCTCGTCAAAAGGAAAAGTCGAGGGAAAAAGACAATCAAGAATGTGTTATTCAATAAGTGATAGTATTTTTTTTTGACACACATGGTACAAAATATCTAGATTTAAAAATTTTTTATTCACAACGATATTTGAGTATTATTATTATTATTATTCGTCGATAATTATTATTCGATTACTATTAATCTTCGATTATTATTAGTCAATTGTTATAAATATTATTCGTCGATTATTATTATTATTTGATTATTATTATTCGATTGTTAATAATATTTGATTATTAGTCAATTGTTATTAATACTATTCGATATTATTAATCGTTGACTATTATTATTCGATTGTTAATAATATTCGGTTATTATTCAATTGTTATTAATACTATATTCAATATTATTCGTCGATTATTTTTTCCCGTTATTATTAATAATATTCGACTATTATTATTAATATTCGATTATTAATAATAATATGATTATAATAATATTATTTATTCGAATTTTAATTCGATTATACTTCAGTTATTGGATTTAACTGAGAATTGTCATAATTATTACTTTTTTGGATTGATTGGAGTAAATGTGCGTTTTCAATCTGTTTAAGTAAAAGTGAAACTAAAAATGATGAAAATAATGAAAATAAAAGTTCTCGAAGAAAAAAAAATGGATATTTGTACAAATCTTGAGTCACGTGATCAAATGTGGAATAAGCAAACAATAAGAAGCTGCGAAGGTACAAGTAATATCTATACAATTGCAGATGGATGATACTTAGATGTGAAAAGAGGGAACGTTTACTCAAAGAAACCGGAGAAGCTGTGCATGTTGCAATGATAAACACAATGGTCTGCGATGGTGCTAAAGAATATCATTTGAATTTCCGACTTTTTTCAAAAAAAAAAAAAAAAAATTTTCAAACAATATAACACTAGATTTCTATCGTTCGTAATGTAAGTCTCGCAGGTCAAAAGGGGAACTAGATTTTTATTTCTTAACAATTATTCTATATGATTACAATTATTTGGTTTCTTTATTTCTATTTTCTCATTATTTTTTATTATTCTTCTTCTTAATATTTTTTCTATTTTTTTCTGTTTTAGCTCATCTTGTCGGATTTTTAGTTCCTTGTGTTCCGGCAAAATTAATCCTTTTCGTTCGAAGACGATAAAGAAGATGATGTATGTGAACTCGAGGCGAGTTGCTGAAGAATTTATAACGGACTATCGACAACAATTTTTGTATTGAGTTTGAAAATGAGAAAAAATTACTTTTACGGTCTTGCAGGTATTTTCTAAACTTCTTTAATCGTAAAAATTAAAATTACTCCACCTGCGAACGTCAAGGTCACCGGTAGATGGCAGTTCAGTTCCTTCCTGGAATTTTTACTGCCATCTGGTGGTGACCTTGGCGTTCTCAAGTGGAGAAATTAAACCACCGCTTTTATCCCTAAAAAACCTTTTTATTACTAAGAAAAAGCAAAAAATATTCTTCAGAGTTTAATTTAATTTGTTTTTATAATACTTTTTCTACTCATTTTATTGTTTTTCTATTTATTTTATTTCTTTTTCTATTTTTATTTCTTTTTTTATATTTTATTACCCCTTTTTTAACTGCTTCGAATATTCTTTTGTCAGGTGGGCTGTTTTTTTCAAATTTTGACAGTAAAATTAAAAAAAATAATTTAGAAGGAGGCTGTGAAAAATTAACTTTTTTATGATCGTTCGGCGCTTTCTTTCTTTTTTTTTTATTTGTGTTCCAAAGGGAGAAACATATCAGCTGTAAGTTTTGCGAGAGAACAGCCAAGTATAAGGAATGTTATAGTACAAACCTTGAACCGGGACCCTGACTTGGGTTATGGTCCCTTCAAGTCTGGTTCACACCCTTCCAATACGTTTCACGTTGCGATTTTGTTCGCCGTCAGTGTGTAAATGCAACTTCTGCATAACTAGTTCTCTCTCTCCGCGCCATAAACTTTATTTATCACTCTATTTATATTTTTCGGAAAATTTTCCGAATTTTTTTATTTTTATTTATTTTTTTTTTTGATTTTATTCTAAATAGTATTTTACTACCAGAATAGAATTTACTTCTTGATGCGCTACATATTTTTCTTTACGTCTCTTGCGGTCTTATAATATTTTACTATTTTATTAGAATATTTTTTTTATTTATTTTTTTTATTATTTTGACCACCGGATTATTAGATTTTTTATCATAGAAATAGAAAAACTAGAAAATTAATGACGATATTTTCTTCTTTGGATTGTTTTCAGCTACAGTGGCGCCGTGACGGAAAAAATGTTGCAACTCAGGTGAGAGATTTTATTACAATATTAATATTTTCTTTTTATTACTTTATAACAAATAAATAAAATAAGTTTTAAATTCTCGTCTCAGAGAATATAATTTTTTTACAAACTTGAAAACAAAGTCTCGCTGAACAAATTCAATTATACATTTTATAACGAGAGAATTTCTTGCGCTCTAATGATCCCTGCATATCCACGGGTTTAAATTATGGTTCATTGTAGCAATTAAATGACATTCAAGAAATGCAAGCAACTGTGTAAAATCATAAAGCGATTCAATTTAGGACTAGATATTAAGTGATTAAATAATAAACATATACTTGGGAATCGTAAAGTGAGAGGGTAATTTCTCGTGCGAGAAGTGGATTGAGAATTGCCTTGTGCAGATCATAAACGATAAAATTGTAAAAGGGGTTGAGGTGTAGTGCGCGAGGCGGACTTATACAATTTTTTTCCTATACGTTCAAAAGAGACTTTAAAATTCATTACAAGCTTGTAATTTCCCTTCTAATTATAATTTCCCCCATGTTTACAATTTGTGGATATAATTATAATTAGTTTTTACATTTTTTTGGTTTCTTTTTTTGGAAATTAAATAGAACAAGTTAGACTTGATTTGAGTGGACGAAAATAAAATTTTTTCTCTTAAAAGAACGGTAGCTGGTTTTTTATGGATGAAAAGAAATCGGTGGCGATTATATATACGTAATGTTCTCGCCCCGATGAAACAAGTTCTCATTTATTTTCCAGCCCTAGGATGTGAATGAATTATCGGAAAATTATGCCTAGTAAATGGTATCTCATTGCATAATTATTCTCCTTCTTTTTGAATCTCTATAATTTTACGAAACCGCGACTAAATTTAAATACGCAGGAAATGATATCTAATATGTAATAGAAAAGTGTTAATTTTTAAAAATATAATTTTTTTCGATTATTAGGATCTTGTAGAGAAAATTGAGAAAATAAAGACTTTTACATTCCGGGCAATTTAGGAATGTAATTAAAATAACTGAACTTAATAGTAGCGAGGGATTTTTCTTTTCTTTTTATTTTACGGAAACAATACTTTACTAATGAGAATACATTAGTGGAGAATAGGGAAGAGAGTAAAAGTCAGGCAATACAAAGTTGACAAGAAACCGCAGTCGATCGTGCGGGTATTTTCTCTCGTCGTTTACACAGTCAACCCGCGTAATGTCAAGACCATAAAACAAAACTTCCCCTTACCATTTGAGTCTCAGTTTTAAAATATCTCTCTTCTATTTTTGAGACTCTTTAATAGCCATTTCACTTTTTCTCGCGGCGAAAATGTTTAATTTCAATTTTAATTACATTCTTTGAATTTTAGTTTTTTACCGTCTGAATACGTGTGGGAAAGTGAAATTTTTGTCGGGGAATTGAAAAAGGGAAATGGGGCAAAACTTTTGTTCCGTTAATAGAGATTGAGTTGTGAAATTAAAAGGGGTTATGTTCGGTAAGGTAAAATTCTCCACTAGACCAAGTGGAGAAGGTTTTTTTTTCAGTTTTACGATTTATCTTTATTAAAAACCATTTTTTTCACTGAACAACACTATTATAACTAAAATGAACTAAAGTTCATCTAAACTTTTGAAACTTAACTGATTGTCTCCGTGTGAGGAGCGAGCAAACTGTTTTCTGACGCGCCTGAAGTGTCTATAGACGCGTCAGCTGATAGGCCGCGCATGCGCCTTTCGCTTCAAACCAAAAGTCCCTAGAAGTCTAGTAACAATAAACCTAAAGGTACATTCACATGTCAGCGTAAAAACGGAAAGAAGAATTCGTATTTGAACATTTTTTGTTTTGTCCAGAGAACCTTAAATTAAAATGACATTCATTTAACAAATAGCTACTAATTTTCAAAGGGAAAATTTTTTTTAAAAATAGAATTTTAAGAATAGAATTTCAAGAATATAATTTTAAGAATTTATCGTTATTGAGAAGAAATTTGCAATTACGGAATTCTTTGAAATGATTGATTGCGTTATTTATCCAATCATGCGGCGAATGAAAGGAATGACAAATTTAACGAGATAATTTTCATGCACTTCAACTTGTTTGATTGTTCGTTGGATTATTTTCAGGCGCGGTGTATGAAGAATTGTCGCCTAACCTATTAGCAACGCGATTTCATGGAAGAATTTCTTGTCAGCTCTGTGTGGCTTTGAAAGTCGACGGAACTTCTGTTAAAGGCGCGACTCTTCCACGAGATGACACCCGTCCCAAAGGAAGAAGCGGCGTATAACGAACTAGATGGAAGCTAATGGTATCGGATGTCCAAGCGCGTCAAGCGAAATACGCGTGGCTTTAGGAACGAGAATGCTACTAGAAGAAGAGAAAACGAAGAAGAAGAAGAAAAAGAAAAAAGACAACGAGAAAACAAAAAGGAGACGAGAAAAGTAGAAAAAGACCAAGGAACTAAGTAGGAACGCCCTTCAGAAGTTCGCTAATCAAGAGGATTGAAATTCCCCAAGGTATGTTCTTTCTTCGTTAGGACCTCGTCGAATTTCGAATTTATTCATTAGCTTTGGTTTCTGACTCAATTTTCTAGAGCTTCAAAATTCGAAAGTTGGGGAAAAGGTGCAAAACGGAATGGAAATAAAATAAAAGTGCGATATGCGGGATTTATTCTATTGAAGAAAGGGGTTCTTTTTTTAAAATAACTGTGTCACTGTCAGGTTCGAAATGCAAGTCATGACAGGACGCCGAGTGCCAAGCTACCGGATAACGTTCCCTGCGAACGGCACTGACTGCAAGTACCGAGTTGTCCGCATCGGAGTCTATTTTGCCTTCAAGGAAGTACACTTTGACGGATGGTGGTGGTAATGTTCATCTAACGAGATCGGCTTCATCGACTGCCAACTTGATATGCGGATCCATTCTCCATCCACTCAACATGACACAAGTAAGAACACATACCATTTTTACTGTTATGTCCCTAATATAATTGAATACCGATTGATAAATGCCACTCCTAGACAAGGGGGACTCAGAAATGACCCAGTTTGTCCCCTGATAGATGGTTTTTTTTAAAAATTAGTGTCACCTGCGATATTGGAAGTGATCCACTTGTGCGATTTTGAAACTAATCCCGAGTAAGTGATTTTCTGTCATAGTTATTTTAACGCTACTGTTGTTGTTGTAATTAAAATCATCATTAAAGGGCGCTCGGCTCATTGCAATTCCACAATAATTGCTCTCTTAAGTATCGCCTACGCATTAGAGCATTCGCTTTGCAAAGTGAGAGTCTCTGTCTCGAGGAGTTTATACAATGTCCCGCAAACTATGGTTCCGGATGTTTCTTCGTCGAGGTCTAAATGGCAAAGGGGCGCCATTAAAATAGCTCTAAGGGAGCGCGGAAAATCGTTCAACTTCCATAAAGTCCATGAACTTATGAGACGGAACGGAACGATATTTTATGCCGTAAGGTACTTGACTTTGTAGACGATAAATATATAGTCGCCGGTAAAAAACTAACCATAATTTAGAATATAAAATGCATCTATACTTTATTTTCTTATTATCTTCTAATTATTTCCAAAACTGTCAAGAAGGAAAGAAAGGCTCCCTTCCGTAATTTTGAGATTAAAAATTTTATATGACAAAATTCACTAACGATACACGAATAACTATAATAGTTGATTTATGAAAAATCGTGAATTCTTTTTTTTCTCGTCTTTGACATTCGACCAAGAATTTATGGTACGATTCGGATCGTAAATACCGTTAGCCATGACACGGGCTCTTTAGCCGCAAGTATAAAGTAATCGAATACTTTAATGTGACAATAAGCAACACCTCACCAATTTTCGGATCCCAGGTCAAAAAAATAAAAATATTATTAGCATTAGCATATCGTTATGGTTGACCTTAGGCACGTGTCCACTTCATTAAAATTCCGATTGCCAACGATCTTCATTTCGTTTTTTTATTCCTATTCTGTAGTATGTAAAATAAAAATATCAGCATTTCACAATTCCAATTGAAAAATTGTCAGATTAATTTCTTTTTACATTCTCATTTTGTATGAAAAAAAGCGGAACTTGGTTAGTGATTTTAAAGCGAAGGCATTTCCTTCTTATGGCATTGGCGGCAACATGAATAGAGGCGGGGCAGATCAGCTATTAAACATCTATTTCCAGTAACACTTTCCAGTGTATTGCTTGCATCTTTTGCAGAAAGCAGCGGCTGCTGGCGAAAAGAATAAGGATTGCAGACACACACATAGTAAAGTAAAGTTTTCTTGTTGCAAAATGAGAGATACGTGCTAAAACGAAGTACAAAGAAGCATTCACATCGCATGCTGTATAAACCACTAAGTGGACTTTTAGCACGTTTTACTCCGTATGGTCAACGCTATATCGTTTGTGTATTACTTGATGCTGCGGTAAATATCGTCAACCGTATAGCCGCAATCTAATGACTTGTCCTTCCCGTTATAAACACATTTATTTATATATAAAACACATTAATATCGAACACAAATGTGTTGATATAAGAGAATTTGGGAAAAAGATTTGTTTATGAAATGTTTGAACATTGAAATGTCCAAACATTTCATATACAAATCTTTTTCCCAAATTCTCTTTAATGTTCTTTTAATGTTTTGGGTGGCAATTAGGTAATAAATTATAGTTTTAAAATATTTCAAATATATCAGTTGAATAAATATGACTTATGTGGTTTATATTAATCGTAATGTCTTCCTAATTAAGTCACCGACTTCCGACTAATGATTACATGGCGCTCGCCCGTTTTCTTTTGTTCCTTCTCTCGATTTACATAAAGGGCAATCAACATAATGAGAACTAACACGATTTTATAGCGGCTCGGTTATTAATTTTATTGAATAGCATGGAAAAATAGTCTCTCGTATAGTAATAAGACCTTTAGATGAAATAAAACCGGTTCTCTCTCACTCTCTTCATCCACTGAGCGCGTAACAACAGTTGCTGGCTATTGATATCGCATATAAAACAATAAAGTTTGACCTCAGGCGCAATATCGAGGTGTCTTTATAAGGTGTATCTCTTCACGCACTCTTCCGACTTCATAAAATTTTACTATTCATACATTTCATACATTTCATACTTACTATTACTTAATAGTTACTTATTACTATTCCTACTATTCGTTTTTTCTTTAAAACTAATTTTCGTTCAAACCACCAAAAAAAGGTTAAAAAAAACTGTTTAAGTTTCATTTTAACGTTTTTTTTACAGAAAGAAAAAGAAGAAAGAGTTTCAAAATCAAATTTTAAAAAAGATTTGTTTCGATATTGAAAGTCAGAATGGTGAAATTTGTCGCTGGAAGAGTTTTCCAATGGATACATCTTATTCGGTTATGTTGCTTGTCACGGAACTTCTTAAATTGATCCCTTCGTGCAGGAGGATTCAATTGCAAATTTCCATAGGCGAGTTGGTATTACTACTGCTTCTTGTTTCTCATCATCATTCCTATTTTTTTTTCATCTTCTTATTGTATATTCTCTCAAACGATCTCAACGAACCGGTGGGTCGATGAGATACCAGTATATCCTATTTTTACAAACAACGAGATATAGTATATGCCGAGTTGTTATTTCGTATATATCCTTTTAACTCTCTTTCTCCTTTTCTTTAAAAGACAAAATCCACTCCTTTGCTTCAACCTCTCAACAAGAATAATCATTCACATTGTTAAAACTGAATATAAAAAGTGGAGAAATAAACAGAGTGTCAATTTTTATTTAGAGGACGGTTTTTAATAGAAGAAACGATAACCGAATGTTAATTTTTATACAAAGAACGTTTTTTAATGAAAGAAACAAACCGAATGTTAATTTTCATACAAAGAACGTTTTTTAAAATATTTACAGAAACAAACCGAATTTCTTTTAATAAAAAACATTCTTTGAATAAAAATTGACAAACTTTTATTCAAAGAACGTTTTTTATAAAAAGAAACAAACCGAATGCTGTGTCAGTCACTAATTCAAATTTAGAGAGTAAGAAATTTAACTTTAAGTTAATAATTAACAAAAATAACTAAGCCAAAAAATTTCCAAAAAATTTTTTCTCAAAAATTTGTATCAGAAAAAAGAGGTAAAAAGTAGTTGAAGTAAAAAGAGGAGTCATTCGACGATTCAAATAGTTATATTCCTACTGATTAATTTTATATAGAAAAAAATAATAGTCAGTCATTATTTTTACTAAAAATAAGTATATTTCCACTAATTCCAGAAGCAGAAGGTTAAATTTATTCATTTTTTAACTGATTCCCCTGCTTCTACATGGGGACAAGAATATAAAATCAGTTTTTTAATGTCCATATTCAGTCAGACTATAATAACGCGTATAAAAAAATGTTAGAGGTCCTGATTTTGTTATCGGATATAAGGAATAAATTATATTTGGTAAAAAAAAATTCTTAAGCGGATAAGAATAAATTTTTTTGGTAAATATTTTTCGAGTATTGTAGTAATCATCATCATATATATATATATATATATATATATATATATATATATATATAAATTCCGGAACGAATCTCAAAACCAATAGGTTTTTCACACCCACGCGTGAAATACGAAAGCAATTTTGTTGTCATGTATATATATATATATATGCAGAATTGTGGGTGGTTAAGTGTCGTTTTCGATTTGAAAATGTGGCGCGACTTGTCTCCAGAAATGAATATCAATGGTGGTACCCACCTCGCATCCCTTTTCAGAAAGATTGTCCTCCTTTATGTGCATTTAAAATGACAATTTAAATATTATAATTATAATAACCGTTGGAGCGACTTCCTTTCTTGAGAATTTTCTTTTCTTTTCACTGTCTTCTTGAAGACATGAAGGACGGTAGCAAAAAATTTGTTACCAGATTGGATCAATTTGGTATAACATTGGATCAAGTTGATAGAAAAATGCGGTTCAATTTGGTACCAGAGTGGATTAATTTTGTATTACATTGGTTCAATTTGGTACCAGATTGAATCAATTCGGTTCCAAATTTAGATCCATTTGGTACCAAATTAAATTATTTTGGTAACGAAACAAAAATTATTCGGTACCAAAATTATTATTGTATCGGAAAAAGTATTGTTTTCTTTTTGTAAAAAAGAAAATAATTTAAAAAATGAAAAAATGACCCTTGACAAAAGGAGAAATTTGTTGGTTTACGTTTCTTTTTCATCGCAGTTATATGAGAGATTTAGTCTCTTCTCTCTTCTTTTTTATTTTCTTTTTTTACTTGCATATATACACGTACAAAATCTTTTGTGTGTTTCTTCTTGTTATTCTTCATTTATTTCTCTTTCTCTTCCATTTTATGGTCTTCTTACTGACGGTGGTATAAGATAAGAAACCCGGGTATATAAGACTGAAAGAACCGAATCCCTTGTCCGCCAAGTTGGAACACGATAATTCACCTACCCGGTTGTTCAAAATGCCTTCTTGCCTTCACGAATATTCAAGTTTCGAGTGCTACATCCGCTTTCGTCCTTCGTTAATTCTTTTTTTTCAAATTTTTCAAAGCAGCTTTTTTCTATATTATATGCATACCTTCAGTGTAAATAATTGATTCGATTATGGAATTTAATTTTATAATTTTTCTGTTTATTTGTATTTATTTTATTATTTATTTGCTTTTATTTTATTTTCTTATTTATTTGTATTTATTTACACTGAGAAACCAAAGGTTTGAATTAATAATTAAATATACTCTCTAAATTTGAATTAGTTGAAAATAATTAATTTGATAGTAAAATATTTGCCACTGATTGAAATAGTAATATTTTGCTAATGAAATAATTAACAGTAACTAATTGTTAGTTAAATTCACTTTTAGGTTATGTAAAAATAACTCAAATTTTGGTAACTAATTCAATTATTAATTACTAATTAATTACTAAATAATTATTAAATACTAATTAATTACTCTAATTAAATACTAATTATCTAGTAATAATTAGGTACTTTTTACTTATTATTATTTATTTATTATTAACTACTCTAATTAATTACTATAATTATCTAGTAATAATTAGCTACTTTTAACTAATTGCTGGAGGAAAAAGTCTGCCATGATTTTACTAATAATTAGTTATTTTTATGTAATTCATTCCGATTTCTAAATCTGAATTTCTAAATTTAAATTTTTAACAATTTTTACTAATTAAAATTAGTAAATAAATAATTTAAATTAGTGACAAACTTTTCTCAATGTAAAACTAATTAGTTTCAGACAGATTTAAAATAATTTTAAGCTTCAATGAGTAGTTGATTTTTTTTCATTTTTCTTAGTTACGTATTTATCTTTTTAGCGTTATAGTAGTATAAGTGAGTTTTGGTCAGACATTGTTCATATTTTTTTGTGTTAGTAGTAGAAACTTGTTTTAATCAGTCATCAATTGTAATCTATTTATATTAGTGACAAAAGTAAATCAAAATATTAAAAATCAGTAGTACAAGTCAATTTCGGTCAGACATTGTTCGTAGTTTTTTTTCTGCCAGTAGTAAAAACTAGTTTTAATTTTAATCATACGTTCATTGTATTTTTTTTTTAAATTAGTGAATAAGTCAAAATTTATTATATTTATGTCATATTAAATTATTATTATATTAATTTAATTTTAATTTAATTATTAATAATTATTCTTTTTGAAATAGTAGTAAAATTTAGTAAAAAAAAATAAAAAAGTAGTAAAATATAACTTTGGTGAGACTTTCGTTGTATTTGTTTATCTAAAAGGCAAAATTTACAGGATAAAATTTAATAAAGGTTAAGTTAAAATCAGTAGTACAAGTAAATTTTAGGTCAGACATTGCTAATAATTTTTTGTCAGTAGTAAAAACCTGATTTAGTCAGACTTCGGTTTTATTTGTTTATATTAGTGATAGAAACCAATCAAAAATTTTTTTGACTATTTTTTTATTTATAAATAAGTAGTACAAGTCATTTTTGGCCAGACATTATTCATAATTTGTTTTTGCGTCAGTAGTAAAAACCAGCTTTAGTCAGACGTCACTTGTATTTGTTTATAATATTAGTGACAAAATCCAATTAAAATTGTTTATAGATGTATTTTTAAAATCAGTAGTACAAGTCAAGTTCGGTCAGACATTATTTATTATTTTATGAACCAAGTAGTAAAATTCAGTAGTAAAAACAATCTTTGGTCACATATCAGTTTTATTTGTTTATATTAGTAATAGAAACCAATTAAAAATTTATTTTGACTATTTTATATTTAGAATCAGTAGTACAAGTCAATTTTGGTCAGACACCGTTAATAATTGTTTTTGCTTTAGCAGTAAAAACCATCCTTGGTCAGACGTTAGTTGTATTCGTTTATATTATTAGTGACAAAATTGCAATTAAAATTAAAATGAATTTAAAATCAGTAGTATGAGTCAATTTTGGTCAGACATTTATTATTTTTTGAACTAGTGGTAAAATTAACTAAAATTCAGTAGTAAAAACCAGATTTGGTCAGACGGTAGGTGTATTTGTTTACATTAGTGATACAAAGCAGTCAAAATTTATTTTGACTATTTTTTAATTTAAATCAGTAGTTTAAGTCAGTTACGATCAGACATTGTTTATAATTTTTTTCATGTCAGTAGTAAAAATCAGTTTTAGTCAGACGTCGATTTGTTTATAATATTGCTAAAAATTAGTCGAAATGTACGTATATTCTGTGAATTTAAATTTAAAATAAGTAGTACAAGTCAGTCTCGGTCAGACATTGTTTATAATTTTTTATTTTCGTTAAGGGAATAATTTGAATTTCTATATATAGAAAGAATAGCAAAATTCTCACATTAAAGTAGTTGAAGACGTCAAACGAGGCGAGATTAGTAGAAAAAGTCGAGCATGGTCAGACGCATTGCCCTCCTTCTACAGCTAAATTTGTCTCAACGACGCAATATTCATTTGCAAAAAAATTTTATTTACATATTTATTAAATGTAATTTATCCTACTTTATTAAATTTCCATTGAATTTGCGAATCTTTAAGAATTTAATCAATTCATGAAAAATTGCATTGAGAATTTTGGGAAAATTCTCCAATGTCAGGATGGCCGAGCGGTCTAAGGCGCCAGACTCAAGGTTTCACCTTACCGTTCGAAGAGCGGTTGATCGGGCATTCTGGTCCTCTTTGAGGGCGTGGGTTCGAATCCCACTTCTGACAAATTTTTTTTTCTTTTCTCTTTTATTTTTTTTCTAATTAATTACTTCTCGTACTTAACATTTACACTATTTTAATGATATTATTTTATTTATTCAATTGCTCTTAATTAAATTTTTACATTATAATCACATGAGATTTTATTTTAATTTTTATTTTAATTTTTATTTATTATTATTATTATTATTATTATTATTATTATTAGGTATTATTATTTATCATTATTTATTTTATTTGTTTTAGTTTGAATGTTTTTTATTAGTATTTTTTTATTACTTTTGCTAATTTTTTTATTTATATAGTAATTTTATGATTTATTGTCTTAATATTTGTTATATTTGTTATTATATTAATATTTATTATCTCTCTTATTAATAATACAAGTCAGTAATAAAATTTCAATAATGAAATCGAAATATTCTCTATATACTGTAAGGAATTATTATACTTTTCTAAATTATTTATTGATAAATTATGAAATTTAATGTTGACGCATAAATTTCAAGTGCACAGGGGGATAATTATATGATTTTAAATTTGCACTTAATTAAATGGACTGAATATATATGTATGGTTATTAGAAGATTTTATTCGCGTAGGGAATTTATTCACGAAAAAATAGTGGTTTAATAACTTTAATTTGTCACAGTTGAAATATGTTTTACATATTACGTCGAACGAATGTGTTTGTGTGTGTGTGTGTGTGTTTGTGTAAATCGTCATTCAAACTGGTGGGAAGAAGGTTGAATGTCATCGATTAAAGAAACTCTTTCACACTAATGCAATGGCTTTACATTATCGCATAGCGTTTATAAAACTTGCATAAACGTAGTACGCACGAGTTCCCTTGCCACGATCAATGACCTCTCGATAAAACATAAATCGCTTCCTGGACTATATGTTTCTTTCCTATCATTTTATTTGACAAACAATTTTTTTCTTTTTCTTTCGATTTTAATTATTCTTTTTGTTTCGTAAATTAATAATTAATTAATAATTAATTTTTTAATTTTTAGTTCGTTTTAATTTTTTTATTTCATTTAAAATTTTTTTTTTATTTCCATACTCAATTTTTAATTTGTCTCAATTTTTTTTACTTCTATTCGATTTTTTAGTTAGTTTTAATTCTTTATATTTCGTTTCAATTTTTTTTCTTTGTCTTTTCACAATTTTTTTCCTATAAATTTTTTTGTTAATAAAAATAAAAATTTCCGTTTCGCGTAGAAATTTTTTTTTTTATTGAGCATCAATTACAAAACTTTGTGAACTTCACCGACATTTTTTCTTCACAATTTATCAAAAATAATTTTCTCCCTCTCTCTCTATCTCTTAAATTTTTTTTAAGAAATACGTAACCATCTACGTGACATTATGTAAATAATTACTTTCATTAAATTATATTTTTACAACGTGTTTCATTATTATTACTACCATTGTCTTTTTTTTTGGCTATGCGAACTTGAAAAAGTCATATACTAGAAAATAAGTGACCAATTTAAAAAAAACACAGCAAGAATTGCAAGAAAAAAAATAGCAAAAATTATGACTGTATCTCATATCCTGCTATAAAAATATGATTCTTTTCAAATTTTAGTAATTATTTTTGAAGAAAAAAAATTCTTTCAAGGTATATAAAAAAAGGGAGCAGAAACGATTTATTTATTCATTTCTGAGAGTTTCATCTGTCAACTAGAAATATTTAAAGTGAAGAAAAAGTTTTGTTTCTTTTTTATCATAAATCATGAAGTTTATGCTATGTTTCGCGGTAGTTGTGCTGTTTCAAATGGTAAGTATATTCTTTAAACTATACAATCGAATATTTCTTAATTAAATAATTTGTAAACATTTCTATAGAAGTGTAATTAAATTTTTTAATTTTTAAATAATAATTAGGTATTTTATTACTTTTCTTAATTTAATTTTTTTGTATGTAGATTAGCAGTGCATATGGCAGTAAGGCACAGTTTCGAGAATGTGTGAAGGAACTTGGAATACCAGAAGGTACATAAAATATCGCTTATTATTATTATGATTTTTATTGTTACTATTTTGTATTATTTGTATTTTTTATTACTATTAGTATTTTATATTGTTACTATGTTTATTATTAGTATTTTTTTACTATTACTATTTTTTAATATTTGTATTTCTCATTACTATTAGTATTTTATATTCTACCATTTTTTATTATTAGTATTTTTTGTATTTTTAATTACTATTAGCATAAGTATTACTTCCAGAACTACTACTAATATTTTTTTTATCATTATTGGTAATTAATTAAATACTACTTATTATCAACATTTTATTATTTATTATTATTTAATTATTATTTTAATTTTATTATTATCAGTTATTATTTCAATTATCATAATTAGTTAAATGAATACCATTCCAAAAAGAATTAACCGTTTATCTTAAAAATTGGAAAAAGTAAAGATTCTGCTTAATTACCTTATTATTATTATTGTTTTGTATTTTTATTACATTGCATAGTTTAATATGCGTACGTTGTGCGAAATAAATATGGAGCGAATATACATTGACAATTTGAGAGCCGAGCGGTTTAAAATTCGAGAATTCTGAGAAACGGAGCGCAAGCGCAGGAGTGGGGGCAGTGAGTGCGAGAGAGAAGTCCCGAAGCTTCTCTCTCGCTCTCATTGCCCCCACTCCTGCGCTTGCGCTCCATTTCTCAGAATTCACCAATTTTAAGCCAATCCAAGCAGTGCTATAGCATGAATCTACTGGAAAATATTAGCAAAACTTTACTTTTAAATAAAATTTGTTTTAGATAAGCTTGCGGAGGGTCGTAAAAAAGCTACCAATATACCCGAACTACGATGCTTAGGCGCGTGTCTGATGAAAAAGAAAGGTGAAGTAAGTAATGCCAAAGCTTTATAAATTTAATTTTACTTATATTGTAAGATGAAGAGAAATAAAAATAAATATTTTAAACAAAAAACAAATATTTTTCAGCTTGAAGCGGGTAATAAAATGAATTGGGACAAAGTGAGAGAAAATTCAGTGAAGTATTTCAAAGACAATACTGATAAGGTTGTACAAGCAAGACAAGAGTGCGCTGAACAATGTAAGATTTCAAAATTAATTCTATAAAAAAAAAATTTCATTACGAAAAGAAATTAATTTTCATCCCGATTTTCATTAACATCTAATTTATTTATATTTAAAATTTATTTTATTAAATTTATTTAATTTTTCTTAAAAGAAATAAATTTTTATTTACAGCCAAAGCCATAACGGATGAGTGTAACTTTGTTAATGAAATGCAAAAGTGTACAGCAGTAAAAATAAAGGACTTGAGAAAGTTAATTAAAGCGTAAATTGAAAATTTACTATGTCAAAGTGAAAGAAACAATTTTTTGTAATTATGTAAAATTGTAGAATAAAATAAAATAGAATAATAATAAAACAATTTAAATAGAATAAAAATAGAATTCTTCTTTAAAGGTATTTAATATATAAATAATAAATATGGTATTTATTATTTATTCGGCATTATTTATATCAACAGTGTTATAATAGGTAGAATATTATCGTAAATTCTTATCTAATTTTCGAATTGAAAATTTTTGACTCGTGTGACAATATTGACCTCAGGAAAATGGTAACGAAGCTATAACAATGTACCTTCTAGCCCTTATTATCCTTTCTCTCTGTATTCTTCGAATCCATTTTGATGTGTCGAATGTCGTGACTATCCTCTTTTCCATACCCGTAGCCTCTCATTTTAAACATTCCGATCATAAGACATATATTAAATATAAGAAAGCGAGTTATAAATTTAAATAAGTGAAATTTTATTTATTCAGAGGTTGTAATTTTATGTCAAAGTTATATTAAATCATCAGGATAAATTCTAAGTTGTTAATTTATTTTCTTTAGCTATTTCTTTTTTTTGTACAATATATCTATGTTTCTTTTCCATCTTTAACCTAATTTTTTATTTTCTACCCAATTTTTACAAATATTTACTGAATTTCTCCTTTTTTAACTTAGTTTTTTATTTTCTGAACCGAGTTTTTACTTTTTAGTGAATATTTATAATAATAATAATAATTTTATTAATTTTTTTAACCAATTGTATTTATGATGTTTCGGTTGTTTTGATTTTTTAACTAAAGTTTTTAAAATTTTAGTGAATTTTTTATTTTTTTACTCAGCTGGTTTTTTTTTAATTAACATAATTGTAGTGAATTATAATTTAAAAATACGTGCTCTCACACTCTGAATCTGAATGCGATTTTTATCCAACATAAATTATAAATAAACCGCAGTGCGTGAAAGATTGCGTATGAAAATGCAATAATTGTTAAATATTTTCCGAGCATTTATAAAGTGCGCCAAACACGCCAAGTCTCCAGTAATTCACTTCGCGAATGCAAATTTCAATTAATATTGTACGCTAATGGTATTTCCTTATTGCCTATGCGTATTTCCTTTTCTTAAGTGCGCGCAACATTTTTCTCTCCATTTTAACTAATATTTTATAAGAATGAAACAAATAAAGTAAGTAAACAAAAAAAAGATATTTTGTCTGAGAAAAAAAGTTCAAATAGTAGTAAATGAACGGTTCATTCTTTTCGGACTAGTTATGCTAATTATGCTAAAACTAATTATGCTAATTATAATAATAATTAAATAATAATAATAAAACGATGATGAGAAATAATAATTAACCTTTAAAGGGCCGGTAAATTTGCACAAATTTTAGTAGTTTTTTATTTTAAAAAAAATTATGAATAAAGAGTCAATTCGATAAAAAGATTCGTCAAAATAAATGCTGGGCACTAGTGGCCACCTTGGTCCTCTAAAGGTTAATTAATTACTAATAGTATTATAAATTAGGTTTGGTTTAAAATTTAAATAAAATTTTTCTCTGGGTGCATTAATCATAATTATGCTAAAAATAATTGTTGTGATAATAGTGCCAAAGAATTAAAAATATATAATTAATTTTAGAAATATGTGAAGGGTATTATATATAATATGGTGATATGATACCATTATGCTTCTGGTCTACAAAACTCGCCTCTTGGTCTAAAGTCACGATGAGAGAAATTTAAGATAAAAATCACATATCCTCCTCTGCAGGTGTGGATCAAATCTCTTATATCTAAAGAATGTTTCCAGAAGCTAGATTTTCTATTGGAGATTATATACTTGTTTTGTTTATCCAAAACATTTTATAAATCTACTTATTGTTGTTCTATTGTTACATTATTTTAGTAATGTGTAAAATATTATTTATTTTCTATTATAAATTAAATAATAGATTCTATTATTATTTAAATAATAATTCTACTTATAAATTAAATTTAAAAAAATATTTTTAATTTCTGTTTCAGGTGACTTTTTAAACTCCAATTTGCGGATGTACAAAATGCACCGGCGATGGGAGGATATTACAGACTAAACCTAATTGATGCTTTATGAAGGAAATTCCAGGTAAGTTTTTTTTTCTATATATATACACTCGACAATTTGTTTCTTGTAGGTCGTCGCGCTAAGCAACTCATTGAAAATTTGCATTTCGCGTTAACAATATGTAATAATAAAATCTGGCACGTACAGCATATTGACGATTGAGGAAGCGCAGTAACGTCTTAAGTGAATTTAGAGCTTTTATATACCGCACACACACACACACACACACATACACAAACAGACAATAATAGGCAGCTGGTGTGGTTCACCTCGAAGCTAAATTTTACGATCTAGTAATTTCAGGCCTTGTACATACTCTCTCGCGATAGGCAATTTTCAACTTACGGTTTTGCACTCTTTATAGTGATTGTCGTACCGGATGATCTTTTTTTTTGGGAGAGAGTATTGATATATTCGCGAATTTGCAAATTTTTTCGATTTAATACACTTTTTTGGGTGTTAATTTAAGCTTATTAATATCTTAGGTATGGAACCAGTGAAAGTATTTAAAAATACGGACTTTACGAACTAAAAAAGAAAAATTATGAAGATTTGACTTAAAACTATATACAAATTAAATTTGTCATAACTATTAAACATGAAGATTATTTTTAGGCTCTTCGAAAATACTTTACCCATTTTTTTAGATTATTCGAGGGGCATTGGGGAAATTATTAATATTGCTACAATTTTAGAGATTTGAAATCTATCCGGAGGGAGAAAAGCGCAGAGAGGATAAGCGAGACTATTGTTCCACTTTTGGTGATAAAAAGATGATGCCAGACGATTTTAGCTCTTACCGCGTGCACACAAAACGGAATAACAGGCCCTTAAGGCCAATAAGAATTCAAAAGAGCGTAACGCATTTATTTTCTTTCCCCGTTTTTTTTTTTTTTTCTGAAAACAGTTTCCTACTCTTTCTACGACCCGCGTTGATAGTACACATCAGCATGTGCCCTACGGGTTTTCTCCGGGATCACCGGGTCTTGATACACTCATGATCTTATCCCATCGACTGATGCCTCACTATCTCGCTATTTCGCATCTTGCATAAAACTTCTTTCTCTCTCAAAATGCAAATGTCAAAAGATGCATACGGATTACTACGTATTCAATGCCAGAGAATTTACCCAGATACTATCGTTTTCTATACGTTTACAAATCGTATGAGAAAATACAAATTCCTCTAAAAAGATAATAATTTTTAGTTTTATTAAATGATATCAAAATTTAAAGGCTTCGTATAATTAATTTTAAAAAAGTAGAAAAATAATTCTTGTTATTATTAATGTGACTGTTGTTAAGGATGAGTTTGTTAAATACTTTAAGAAAAGATCTTTGTGGACTACAAGTGACATTTTTCTGAAAACTTTTTTTTCCCTCCTCCAAGTGAGTGATAATAACTTTCAATACACTCGGGTAACATACCAGAGTGAAGTGTCATAGGGTGCGCAATAATGTTTAAAGTGAAGAGCAAAGAAAAAAAAGAAAGAAAAGAGGAAAACAACGCCTCATTTGTCACAAAGAAAGTTGTGACCGAACAAATAAAAAGAAACTAGTCGGAGTTCCTTTAATACAACATCAGAATTTGCTGCTTGAGTCGTGTGCGTTTCTTGCCTGACGGCGGTATTTATTTATTCGACAAGGTACATATATCCAACTGTCTTCTCTGGTATGTAATCCTCTATCGTATTAAGAGCTCTATTTCAGTAACGAAAAATAAAAACCAACTATAATTGTTCATTCAGAAAGGACAATTGCTGGTACAAAATGAAGAGAGGAAAAAAACAGAAAATACAAATTCTTGCTCTCTATGGACATGCAATTTTTCTATATCGAGATAGGGATTAAATAATAATAACTAAAGAAACTTAAACAGATTTCTAGGAGTGTACGGTATTGAATATGGGAGAGGAAAGAAAAGAAGATGAAGAGAAAAAAAAAGTAGCTCCCGACTCATTTGTCACATTTACAACATTTTATGGACGTTGTACGTGAATGAAATCTATTATATTAGCAGGCAGAAGAAAAGCAATGGTTTTTAAATGCCTTTTATTTTTGTGTTGGGACCCGGTTAATATGAAACGAAAAGTAAATTTGCGTCACTGCTAATCTTCTTCTTCTCCTTCTTCTTCTTCCACTTCTTCATTACACATAATATATCCTGGACGATACTTATCGCGTGCGATGCTGCATTTTTTCACCTTGCCCGTCAACATAGTGCGTTTTTGAGACGGTGGTAATGGACATTAAAAGCCCATCTTTGGCGTGTGTGGTCATTGGGTAATTTTTACTTTTATGAATTTATTATTACGAGATATACTTCTCATATACGTGCGGGCAAAAGAACCGCAGCGACGATTTCATCTTACTCCTAATTTTAAAGTTTAAACCACTTTAATTGTACCATATCATTTTTTTTCTCGTATTTTTCAAATTCTTTTCGAGCAATTATTCTATAAATAAAAAACTTTTCAATATTACAGTAAACTTAGAGATATCAGGGCTCGAACTAGGTCCGTAAATCCCATAAAGGTCCGTAAATTTGCTTCAAATCCATAAAGGTCCGATTATTTTTAAAAAAAGATCCCTAAAGTCCGTAATTTAGTAGCAAAAATTCAATTATTTTCACAAAAATTTTTAATATTATATATATCTATACTATTTTAATAAAAATACAAAATAAATTAAAAACAGCAGTACTACCCGTTTTTTTAAACCAAAGTGATTGTACTATAAATGCCTAATGATGTTCCCTAATAGAAAACTATTCATCCGCAATTCCCAAGCATCAACAAATTTTTCCCATGCAAAATGATCGTTAAAACTTGATAAAGATGAAAAAACAAACAAGAATATGCAGGAGCAAAAAACTTAAATGTAATAAAACAAGAAAAAAACTCAAAAGAAACCCAAAAAAGGGATATAAAATAATCACATACTTTGTTGTGAAGCGGAAGAAAATTCCATTTTTTTCCTCATTCTATTCATTTATTATCAATTATGGAAAAGAACACTTGTTCATTATTAATTTTTTCTGCTTGAGAAAAAGAAACACGAACCATTATTGCCTATTGAAATAGGCAATAATCTTCTTTTCTTTTAATGATTTTAATAGCCAAGATGAGTAACAATTAGACCTTCCTTAATGGTGACTATGAATATTCAGCCAATAATGATGACACTGTATAAAATGTCTTCAATTTTCATCTCGCAGACTCATTAAATGAGAGGATGATCTGATACAGCATTATCGCCTTAAACTTAATAATTATCAATCACTATTGAAGGTATTCTTCTATATCGTTCATCAGAGTATAATACAATGCGTCCAAAAACCATCAAACTTTTGTCTCTAAATTTCTTTAAATTTATAATCATTTGTTGATCAAAAGTCGGTGAATTTTTCACATTTTTCCCGAGGAAGTGAAAATTTATTTTCTTAATGTTGTGGGATATTTTTTCTTTTTGTTTTTGTTTTTTTTTTTTTTGCGTCTCTAATGTCTTTGCAGTACACATATGTGAGAGAGGAAATTACAGAGTCTTGAAAGTTGGTAAATGTATTGATGAGAAAAACCGGTTTCTGATGATCTGCCAAAAGCCTTTTTTTCAACTATATATCATATCCATATGGAGTGTACTCTTAACAATTTTCTTCGCATGGCTTCAAAAATGATACGGTGATTAACAATTTAACATCATGATGATATTCTATGCAATAAGCTTTCAATTCCTTGTTAAATCCTGGCTTTTGCGTTGTTACTTTTAATATAGAAGGGAAAATGTGTCTTATTTTTTAAATTAATTCTAATTGTTCTATGGAATATCGATTTCTGCTTAATTGCAGGAATAATTGACTAATTAGGATAAATAATTAATTTAGGATGATAAATATAGAGTATTTGATTAGTTTAGATTAAATAGAGCAAATAATTAGTTTTAGGATTATTAATCCTAAATTAATCATTAATTATGGGAAAATAATTTTTTTTGTAGAAAAAAATTGAAGTTAAAAAGAAATGTTTTCAATTAAAAACTATTCGTTAGGAGATATTAGCATTTATATATATCTAGAGTTAAAATTTGAATTACAGTGCGAATATGCACTCGAGTGGGTTTCTTTTATATGAAAAGAGAAAGTTTGTATTTCTTGAATGTATTTATATATACATATAGTATTCGTGAAGACGAAAGTTTCTTGGGTTTAATTGCGAAGGCATCGATGCACGATTTTTTTTTTGAAATCTAATCAGTTTGAGTGAAAGTTCACATTTGATACACTCCATATGAAGCGGAATTTGTAAATCAGGCTTTCAGCCGTCTTTCAAACAAGTTCGTTTGGACAAATTTCAGTTGACGAGTATTTATATTTTTCAAAAGGGCATTATAAGTCTGGCACTAGTTTAGAAAACGGGAGAAAACGCATAAAAATTTAGAAAGTCATTTTACTCAAGTTTATTAGTGACGAAGTTTATTTAACGAGCGATGAGGAATTTTTTCTATTCTAAAAATGTCACACAGTAGGTGGAGGAGAGGAATTTTTTCATTAATGATGAATTTTATTTGATTCAAATAAATTTTATTTATTATAATAAATTTCATTTGTTATAATAAATTCCATTTGTTATAATAAATTTCTACTTGAGTCAAACATATTCTCCATTATAATAAATAATTAAAATCGAAATTAAAATGGAAAAACAATTGAAAGAAAACTATAAAGATTACTAAAAATGTTTACCTACTAATTTCTTTTCTTTATGGTAATTTATTTTCTGCAAATATTCTATTAGCGACTTTTACAAAGAAGACACGCACATTTCTTGTGGTAGATATTTTTCACATTGACCCAATAAAAAGGGTACCATAAAGTATGCGAAAAATGCCTTTTATGCGTTTGTAGCGTGTTCAACTCGCGTGCACTTTTCCTCACTCTTATTACATATCATTACCCAACGAAATATTGAAATTTTTTTTTCTTTTTTCAAGAAAAATTATAAAAAGTAGAACAAAAATTTTAAAAAAATTTACATTCCCCTGAATTATATATACTGTTATGCGATATCTTTTTTTATGCACTTGAGAAACTTCATTTCAGTCGACAACTTTATAATCTCTAGAGGTAATCCGAAGATCCGTGTGAAAAAAAATTCAAGGCATCTTATTTAACAAAAGAACCGGAATTTTAAAAAAAGGGACTTAAGGGTCTTCTTTTCGATAAGCATTATATTATGTTACTAAACTGTTTTCTCTTATATAAATTGTTTCTGAAGCAAATTTACTAAAAGTCCCTTAGAAAAAAAAAAAAAATTGTCGGTAATACAGAAATCGAACTAAAAAACAAAAAAATTGGAAAATAACACCAATGGCACTTAGTTTAGTTGGCAACTAATGCAATAGTGACAAAGGTTTTAAAAAAAGACTCGAAACTTTCGAGAAAAGTGATTGAAAAATAGACTTAATTTACTTACGACAGTGTCTTGATGGCCAATTTCAGCCGAGTGTTTGATTAAAAGTTCCACGATTTCCTGATGACCTTCCGCAGCTCCCCTTTGCAGTGCAGTTATCCCAGACTGAAAAAACAATTTTTTTTATTATTAACCATTACTTTCTTTTTCTATAAATTATTTATCAATTTTCACCGCAGGCGTAGCGCGCAGGGTAAATAAATATCGATAACTAATTAAATTGTTCGCAACAACTTTCTTATCAACTTCATTTATGTTTTGCGAGTTTGTGACACAAGTCAATATTAAAATATAACAAGAGAAATTCTACAAATTGAAGGATAGAATGAAAAAAAAATTCGAGCCATT
The DNA here is from genome assembly GCF_015476425.1 of Leptopilina heterotoma. Lineage (NCBI taxonomy): Eukaryota > Metazoa > Arthropoda > Insecta > Hymenoptera > Figitidae > Leptopilina > Leptopilina heterotoma. Next base: position 884,637 of record NW_025110937.1, on the reverse strand, counting down.
TTCTCCTATTAGGCAAATTAAAAAAGAATTTCTATCCGGATGTAAAATTAAAGAAATCAATAGGTAAATAATTTTTACTAATTTTAGTTATTTTTAGTTATTTTTAATTACTTAATTTTTTAATTAGTTATTTTTAACAAATATAGATTTAGAAAAATAATAAAATTATAATAAATAATAACGAATCAACGCCAAATTATAGCCAATATGACATTTGGAAAAATGCGGTCCATATTTGAATGGAGGCATTTTTTGGGAAAAAGAACATAACATCTTGATCAGGTTTCGCATATAAAATATAATAATTTTTTTTAACGAAAGCATTTTTTTTAATATATGACAAACTTAAATTTTAACCAGAACACGATTCATGATACTTTGCATGAATAAAATTTCGATTAACACGTATAATAGAGCCCTGTTAAAACGGTACTTTGTGGTCGATACTATATAATAGTACACTGAAGAAACATGGCTTATAAAGAAGCTCAGAGATCGAGAGAAAGAGGGGGGGGGGGGAGACGATTCAGGATAGTGAATTTATGCGTCCAGATGCGAGATCTCTCTAAGAATAAAAAAAAAGCAGAAACCTTTTTTTTCTCTCGTAACAATTGCAAAACGTCAATTAAAAATCGAATAAACCAGACACAAGGGACGACGCTCGGTTGCTTGCATCACAGAACTGTTCACACATTCTATTAGAGAAAGAATTCTTTCTTTTATTCCCGCGAGTGAATTTTTAATTAAAATTTAATTAAGAGAGGAGTATTTTTCTGAAAATAAACTGTATTTATACGTAAATGGTAAAAAAAAATATTGCGAATGTTTAATTTAATTAATCTCTCTATGAATTTTGCTCCCGTTGTGAATATTTCGTTTCTATTCTTCTGTTTGAATTTCGCGCCAAAATAGTTAAATTGTCGCCTAGATGGCATGAAAGTTCTCTCACAAACGAAATCATTGTAGAATGAAGACAATTATTCTGCATTTTTGCATGAATTTTAGTCAACATTTTTATTCAAAAAGAGAGCGAAAAGTAATTTAGAAATAAAAATAAACGATGAAAAACAAATACAAGGAAATATAAACAAATACAAAGAAATGTAAGCAAATGGAGAACAGAAATTTAGAGAAAAATAAACAAACAATATTTAACATTTAGAACAAGACTAAAAATACTAAACAAGGCAAAAAAAATACTAAACAAATACATACAAGGCTAAAAATACTTAATTTTTTTAATTACACATAATTACTGCACACTGGAGTATTGTACAAAGCAGAGACAAGACACTGATATGAGTGGTAAATACGAGAGAAAGAAATTTCGCAATGATCCAGTTTTATATCTTTATATGGTTGTGGGTTGTAAAGTATCGTTTGTTGAAAAAGAAATTTACACCAATTGTCTACTCTTTCTATACTTCCTCATGATGTGCGGTTATAACATTCTCTCATTATTTGCCACAGTAGTAACTCTGCGTGAAATTGGAGCATCCATAAAATCAACTTCTTTTGTTTTCTTTATAAATAGCAAATTATCAGTAAAATAGATTGTATATTACGCTTCAACGAAGTCGGGAAATTGATCTCTTTTATGGAAAAAAAATGGAAAAAATATTTCAGTATATACTTTAAATAAGAGAAAGAGCCTTTCTCGCCATGGGGGAGTTTGCAAAATCAGGTCTCATTTACACTCATCGATGATTCGCGATCTATATTTGATTCCTTTAAATTAATATAGAAAGCCGGTACTTCCGGCTTGAAATACTTCCTTTTTGAGAAATTTTTTTTCGGATTTTTCTTACTTCTTTCTTTATATTTCCACTTTTCTAGTATCAATTATTTATATGGTTTTAATTAGGTCTAGGTTTAATTATATAGACTCTAATCTCGAGGTTGCTTTTCGGAATAATCGGTCAACTTTTTTCTAAACTTGTTAATTTTCTAAACTAAGTTTATTAATTTATAATTATTTACAAATTGTAGTTTAGAATTATTTGTGTAATGTATAATTTATACACTGGACGAATGACTCCTTTAATTTGAATTTCGCCCCAATATTATATTTAATAGCTGTCCGATAAATGGCAAGAAGGTTAATTTTGCTCACAATCGAAAAATTTATAAATTTATAAATTATAATATTTTTTAACAATTCTGTGAATAATCTAATGAACAGTTCATAGCCAAATATTAATCAACAGTTTTGTAATTATTTTATATTTCAGTTTTGATGTAATCTATAAATATTTTTTTTTGTTTTTTTTGCAAATTTTTTTTCAAAGAATATTTAACGTAGTGTTTACTGAGTGAATAATCCACGAAACAACGTTCATCGAAGTGAAATAGATTCATGATTTATGAAACTTGTATGAATCGACCACCCCTGTCGAAGATCGAACATGTCCATGTCATCCTCGTGACCAGAAACGTGATCACGTCCTGCAATTGTATCATTAGCTAGGATGAAGGACAATTTCCTGATCACTAAATTCAATACTGTCCTTCTCAATATTTTTTTAAATACAAATAGCAAAATAAAATGGCAACAATATTGCGCCAATATTTCATAGTAATATTGCAAACATTGCGCCAATATTTTTATGATAATATTTGCGAATTTTACTCATCAATATTAAGTCAATAATATTCTTATTAATTATTATAAACTACAAAATCTTACGAGCGCAGAACGTGATATTCAATTTATTATTATTATATGCAAATTACAAATTTTTTTATTTTCAAATATGAATTTTTGAATAATTTCAGATTCAAATTTTAAAAAAATTCAATTATCAACAAATTTACTAATTAATTATTGTTGTTTACTAATTTCAAAAATTTTAGTAAAATTTTTCACGAGAATTCCATTCTTTTCATAAATAATAACATTCTTCGTAAGAATTCAATTACTTTTAAAAATAGTAAATTTTTTTGCAAAACTTCAATTATTTTTAAACAAAATTTTAATAAAATTTCAAGAACGAATACAATTATTTTCTAAAATTTTAATAAATCCTTGGAAACAATTCAATTATTCATTTAAATAGTAAAATCTTTGGGAAAATTCAATTATTTTCAATAAGAAAGTTTTCACGAAAGAATTCAATTTTTTTTAATTTGTTATAAAATTTGCCAAAAAAATTCAATTATTTTCAATAAAATTTCACGAAAGAATTTAATTTTCATTAATTCGTTAAAAAATATTTCACAAGAATTCAATTATTTTCTAAAATTTTTATAAATATTTCGAAACAATTCAATTTTATTTATAAATAGTAAAATTTTTAGCAAAAATTCAATTAGTTTTAATACAATTTTATTAAACATTTCATGAAAGAATTCAATTTTTAAAAATTTTTTCAAAAAAATTCAATTATTTTCTAAAATTTTTAATAAATTCTTCGAAATAATCGAAATAAAAATAGTAAAATTCAATTATAAAAACAATTTCACGGAAGAATTCAATGTTAAAAAATTTTTTAATATTTTTCGAAAAAATTCAATTATTATCTAAAATTTTAATAAATCCTTCAAAACAATTCAATTATTATTTTAAATAGTAAAATCTTTGCAAAAATTCAATTATTATCAAGAAAATTTCACGAAAGAATTCCATTTTTTTTTAATTTGTTATAAGATTTGTCAAAAGAATTCAATTATTTTCAAAAAAATTTCACGAAAGAATTCAATTTTAAAAAAATGTTTAATAATATTTTTCGAAAAAATTCAATTATATTTTCTAAAATATTAATAAATCCTTCGAAACAATTCAATTATATTTTTAATTAGTAAAATTCTTTGCAAAAAGAAATTTGCAAGTTATAAAATTCGACGAAAGAATTCAATTTTTTTTACTTCTTTATAAAATTTTTCAAAAGAATTCAATTACTTTCTAAAATTTTAATAAAATTTAATAATTAAATGTTTAATTTCAATTTTTAAGAATCACTATTGTTATTTTAAAAAATTGAAAGAATTTGTTCATAAAATTCAATTATTTTTAAATTAAAAATTTTTTTGTTTTATTTGTTTATATTTACTTTTATTTGTTTACATTCTCTTATATTTGTTTACAGTTACTCTTATTTGTTTATATTTATATTAATTTGCACATTTTGTCAAAATTTCCATTGAATTTTTATTAAATCCTTTATTTCGGTAAGCTACTAGATTTACGCTCACAATCACGAATATAATTAAGCAATACATTACCCCTAATCGAATTTTCATTGTTTTTGTTTTTTATTTCCTTTTTTTTTTTGTTTCTTTCGGTGAGATATATTGTCTCCGCGTCCCGTTCGGAATTAAGTATCACGATTTCTGAATTAAATTCTGTTTAAATAGACATAAACACTCCTCTCTTTCTTTCTCTCTCTGATATATACGACTACATCCGGTTAATGATCCGAATCGCTTAATAAAGCGTGCGAATGAACGCGATCAGAGTTAATCGGCAGAGACTCATGGAATCGATGGAGAGCGACCTTCAATGCGGCGATGTTTCTCCTTCGATTCATCCCTTTGATCCTTCAACCAAATCCGACGTATTGAACTTACCTGACGATAGATCAAGTTCTTTACAATTCCTTCTTGATTTTTTTTACTCCCCTCCCTCCGTCCCTCTTTTTTTTTTTTTGAAATCAGAAAGAAAAAAGCACTTGGCGATAACCATCTGTGAATGCGCCCGTCACTTAACCGTATAAGATCGTTAACTTGATTCTCTTTGCTTTACGTAATTCTGAATTAGGCTCCTTGCGAGATAAACAAACAATTCCAGGAAAGAGTCCCACGAGAATCGATCAATCGTTATTTACCCGGTAAAATCGATTTATAAAAAAAAGTTGCAAAATAAAATTAAAAATCCATTTTCCTCCCTTGAAATTCTTTTGTAAAAACAAAAGAATTTCAAGGGAGGAAAATGGATTTTTAATTTTTTTTTTGCAGGGCTTGAACTAGGTTCGTAAAACTCGTAAAAGTCCGCGTAAATTTGCTTCAAGTTTTTTTCAAAAAAAGGTCCGTAATTTGATTGAAAAAGGACGAAAAGTTCATAAATTGTGCGATATAATTTGGAGAATTTCCGAAAAATTACAAATAATTGCAAAAATTCAATTATTTTCAAAAGTAATAAAATTTTTCGCAAAAATTCAATTATGTTCAAAATTTTTTTAAAATTCTCGTCAAAATTTAAATTATCTTTAAAAATTAAATTAAATTCTTCTCCAAAATTCAATTATTTTAAAAAATTTTAATAAAATTCTTGGCAAAATTTCAATTATTTCAAATCTTTTCAAAATTTTTCCTCAATTCAATGATTTTCATTATCTACTATTTTCATCAAATTTTCCAACAGAATTCAATTATTTAAAAAAAATTTTAATAAAATTCTACACAAACGTTTAATTATTTTCATAAAATAATAAAAATTTTATTTACAAATTTTTTTTTATAAATTTTTTCGCAATAATTCAATTATTTTCATAAATAATAAAATTTCTACAGGGATTCAATTATTTATACTTAAATAATAAAATTCTTTTGAGAAATTAAATTATTTTCATAAATAACAATATTTATCACAAGAATTAAATTATTTTTAAATTTTTATACAATTTTAATCGAATTCCTTGAAAAATGTAACTAAAAAATTTTTTATTAAAATTCGTCAAAAGAATTCAATTATTTAAAAATTTGTTAATAAAATTATTTATGGGAATTGAATTTTAAAAAACATTGAATTATTCAATAAATTATTTATGTTTGTGTTTAAATAATTGAATTCTCGTAGAATTTTCTAATAAAAATTGATTTAAAAATTACTTTCAATTAAAGTGTTAGATAATAATTGAATTTTAAAATATTTTAAAATAGTTTCAAATAATTGCAATTTTCAGGAATAATTGCATTTTGAAAAGGTTTCAAATTTCAGGAATTTTAATAAAATTCATCGCGAAATTCAATTATTTTCATTAATAGCAATATTCATTACAAGAATTCAATTATTTAAAAAAAATTTAATAATATTATAAGCAAACCTTTAATTATTTTCATAAAATAATAAAAATTTCACAGAAATTCAATTACTTACAAATTTTTTATAAATTTTTTTAAAATCATTCAATTATTTTCATAAATAATAAAAATTTTACAGGGATTCAATTATTTTCATAAATAATAAAATTCTTTTTAGGAATTCAATTAGTTTCATGAATAACAATATTCATCACAAGAATTCAATTATTTTGAATACAAAATTTTAATCGAATTCCTCGAAAAATGTACATTTGTTTATTTACTCTCGAAAAATGTAATTATTCTAAAAATTTTTTATTAAAATTTGTCAAAAGAATTTAATTATTTAAAAATTTCTTTATGAGAATTCAATTTTAAGAGAAATTCAATTATTCAATAAATTATTTAAATTTGTATTTAAATAATTGAATTCTTGTGAAATTTTCTAATAAAACATGATTTAAAAATTACTTTCAATTAAAGTGTTATATAATAATTGAATTTTAAAATAGTTACAAATAATTGCAATTTTCAGGAATAATTAATTGCATTTTGAAAGGTTTCAAATTTCAGGAATTTTAATAAAATTCATTACGAAATTCAATTATTTTCAAAAGTAATAAAATTTTTTACAGAAATTCCATTTTGTTCAAAAATTTTTAAATTCTTCTTAGGGATTCTATTTTTTTCACAAATATTAAAACTCATCGCAGAATTTCAATTATTTTTAATACAATTTTAATCGAATTTTTCGAAAAATGTATTTATTCTTAATAATTTTATTAAAATTAGTCGAAAGAATTCAATTATTTAAAAATTTGTTGATAAAATTCTTTATGAGAATTGAATTTTAAGAAACATTCAATTATTCAATAATAAATTATTTATTTTTCTATTTAAATAATTCATTCATTTATTTATGTTTGTATTTAAATAATTGAATTCTCGTAAGATTTTCTAATAAAAATAAATTTAAAAATGAATTTCAGTTAAAATTTTAGATAATAATTGGATATTAAAATCATACCATTAATTTTTAGAAATATAATTGAATTTTGAAATTAATTTATTTTTAAAAGTTTAATTGATTTTTTTAAATATTATTTGAAGTTTTTATTTTCTATTATATTTTTAATTAAAAAATTTACGAATTGAAATTTCGTAAAATTGAATATTGTAAACAAATGGATTTGAAAATTGTCAAAGAACTTTTTCAAAAACTTTTGCGATTCCAATCATATTTTGTTTTTTATTTTTTTCCTTTTGCCATTCGCCGCTACTTTCAGAATGAAATATAGAAAAGTAATAGAACGCTCTGATTACCATGGAAAGCAACTATTGTTCGGACTTACTTTGCCATAGTTGTAAATAAGTTTCTGTTGTTGGAGTGAACTTCCGGTGTACTTAAATCGAAAGGGAAGTGCAATATAAACTGCGAGTAAAATGGAAGAATTTAGAGAAAATGGAAACTAAAATTATTGAGAAACGAGAAGAGCGAGAAGAACGAAAAAAGAAGGAAAACAAGAAAGAAGAGAAAAAATAAAAAGAAGAAAAAGGAAAAAAATGAAAAAAAAATTCATTTTCTCGAGAAGATTAAAATTTTCTAATACCGATATTAAAGAAAAAAATCCTACACCGTAAAACTAACAGTAAAGCTGATGAATTTATTATACATTCAATGCCTGAAAAGTGAGAAGGTGTTAAAGATAAAACTCCCAAAGAAGAAGAAGAAGATGAAAAAAAAAATAAAATTCAAAGTTTATTTCTCGGATCTCCTCTCATCGTTACTTGATCGCGGGATGAAGACTGCGCGTGAAGGCTTAAAATAAAGACGCAAAAATCTTATAAGATTTCCGAGCAAAAGAATGTTCAATCGTTGAAGAAAACCACTCACTTGTATATAATCCCCTTTTGCTTCGAGGGAAGCGCGTTAATTGCATTCTTCAAGGAACTCGAAAAGAAAAGAAAAACAGAAAAACAGAAAAATCTTTCGAAACTTAATTTTTGATTGTAACAAAATCATAGTAGAGATAACGCACAACAAATCAGGAAAAAAGTAGTAATAATTTAATTTTTTTTTATGTAAATTGCATTCGATGCATCATGAAGATAATGCTGACAAATTTCAAATACCGCATGACTTGTAAGAAATTAAACCGTGTACTTTCTACTTTGTCTCGGTTGTTTATAATCTGATTGGATAAAGAGAGAAAAATTTTCTGAGAGAAATAAGTGTGTGCACAGTCAATCGTGAAATTGCATAATCAATTTATAGAAATATTCAATAGGTAATGTCGGTTTTTGAGAGGAGCAATTATTAAATCAAACTTTGTGGCTTTTGAAAGGAAAACCAATTAAATGATGTTTTTTTTTATTTTTATTTTTTTACCTATATTAATTGGACTTTTCTATGAAATTAAAATTATTGTGACAATAATGTCAATTTATTTATTGTAACTTATAATATTATTCATTTTATTTAAAATAATTTTTTATCCTTCCGTATATTGTTAATAAATAATATTTGTTCGATTCAAGGAAGAAATAATTAAATAAAACAATAAATTTTCATTTTGTTGACAACGTTGTTGACAACATTATTCATTTTATAACTGACATAAAATACTTTAGAAGAATTTTATTTGAAATTCTAGAAATAATTGCCTTTTTACAAGATAGTTTATTGAAATTACATTTTTGAAAATAATTGAATTCCTACGAAGATATTTATTATTTTTCAAAATACTTGAATAATTTTAAAGAATTTTATGTAAAATTCTAAAAATAATTGAGTTTTACCAAAAAAGTTTATTAAAATTGCATTTGAAAATAATTGAACTCCTATACGAAGAAATTTATTATTTTTCCAAATAATTAAATAATTTCAAAGAATTTTATGTAAAATTCTAGAAATAATTAAATTTTTACAAGAAAGTTTATTAAAATTGCATTTGAAAATAATTGAATTCCTACGAACAAAATTGATTATTTTTAAAAATAATTGAATAATTACAAAGAATTTTATGTAAAATTCTAATAATAATTGAATTTTGCTAAGAAAGTTTATTAAAATTGAAAATAATTGAATTCCCACGAAGAAATTTATTATTTTCCAAAATAATTGAATAATTTTAAAGAATTTTATGTAAAATTCTAAAAATAATTGAATTTTACCAAAAAAGTTTATTAAAATTGCATTTGAAAATAATTGAATTCCTGAGGAAAATTTTTTTTATTTTTCAAAATAATTGAATAATTTCAAAGAATTTTATGTAAAATTCTAGAAATAATTAAATTTTTATAAGAAAGTTTATTAAAATTGCATTTGAAAATAATTGAATTCCTACGAACAAAATTGATTATTTTTCAAAATAATTGAATAATTACAAAGAATTTTATGTAAAATTCTAATAATAATTGAATTTTGCTAAGAAAGTTTATTAAAATTGAAAATAATTGAATTCCCACGAAGAAATTTATTATTTTCCAAAATAATTGAATAATTTTAAAGAATTTTATGTAAAATTCTAAAAATAATTGAATTTTCCCAAAAAAGTTTATTAAAATTGCATTTGAAAATAATTGAATTCCTGCGAAGAGTTTTATTGTTTATGGAAATAATTGAAATTCCGACAAGAATTTTATTTAAATTGTGCTAAAAATAATTGAATTCCTGCAAAGAGTTTTATTGTTTGTGGAAATAATTGAAATTCCGACAAGAATTTTATTAAAATTGTGCTGAAAATAATTGAATTTCTGCGAAGAAATTTATTATTTGTAAAAATAATTCAATTCTTTTAAGGGAGTTATAACTAAAATTACATTAAAAATAATTGAATAATTTTAAAGAATTTTATGTAAAATTCTAGAAATAATTGAATTTTCACAAGAAAGTTTATTAAAATTGCATTTGAATTTCTGCATTTGAATAAATAAATGAACTCCTTACGATCAAAATTAATTATTTTTAAAAATAATTGAATAATTACAAAGAATTTTATGTATAATTCTATAATAATAATTTAATTTTGCTAAGAAAGTTTATTAACATTATATTTAAAAATAATTGAAATCCTGTGAAGAAATTTATTATTTATTAAAAATAATTGAATTCCTGCGAAGAGTTTTATCGTTTCAGGAAATAATTGAAATTCCGACAAGAATTTTATTAAAATTGTATTAAAAATAATTTCATTTCTTCGAAGAATTTTATTGTTTAGAAAAATAATTTAATTCTTTCAAGGAATTCATAATTAAAATTACATTACAAATAATTGAATTCCTACGGGTAGTTTTGTTATTTATGAAAATATTTTAATTCTGTTCGTTTCGTTTCGTTTGCGAGAGAATTTTCATGCCGTCTAGACGGCAATTTAGTGAACTATATTGGCGCGAAATTCAAAAAAAAAGAAAAATTTATTTAACAATAAATTAATTAATATCGATAAAAAAATAATGTAAATTTCTAAGTTGTTCTTTTCTTACTCAAAACTACTGTTATAAAATCTTAAATAAAAAAAATGTAAATTTATTTCTGTTGTAGGTTGAAGGCGGATTTTCTCAAAATTGGTTCAATTGAAAAGTATCATAAATTGCTCTCAAAAAGAAATCTATCCTTTTCGCTGATAGAAAAAAATTGCAAGGATCATCAGGATTGTATATATGAAAAAGGTAATTTAAAAGTTTTACATAATTCTATTTACTAGCACCAAATTTTTCAAAAACATTTCAATAGAAATTATTTTTTAAAGATTATTTACCTTATTATGAAAAAAAAATAGAATTTTCGATATTAATTCGAACTGAAAAGAATTAACATTAATTTTTATTTCATTGAATAACCTCTCGCAAAATTGAAGGGGGGTGTAGAAAAAAATAACTTAATTATTGACATTAGAGCGAGTTTTACGTGCGAGATTGAAACTGGTTTATATCTTTACCGAAAGAAAGCCATCTGGAGTATAAAATGTCGAAAAATTTCAAGAAAAAAGAAAGAAATTAAGAAAAAAAGCAAAAAAAGAAAAAAAAAGAAACCGGTTAAATGGAAGAAGCGCGTCGCGTCGTCCAAGCGATGAAAGGTTAATTCCCTCCAAATCTGGTTCGTAATTAGTCATGCTCTTCAAAAAGATACTATAGTCCTGATAACGAAAACCTCTCACGACTCATGCAAACCTTTTTCACAAACTGCTAGGCCTCTCATTCTCTCTCTCTCTCTCTTTCACGTCTCACAAAGTAATAGTTACATATCTCAAAGAACTAATTGACTATTAATGTCGTGTCACCAAAGTAATTGGAGGACCCGGTTTATACAGTTAAACCGCGCGACGAAAAAGATTATAATGTTTGCAGATAATACAGCAGCAATAAAATTCCAACAATCCGGATATAATGAGCAAGGGGAAAAAATTGGCCAATTTTAAAAAAACGAAAATTATCTTTCAACATGTTGTAAAATTTGTATAAAGTATTTTAATTGTAATTTAATTACGTACAATTTAATTAAGCCGAGAGTAGAAATTTCTTTAAGCAACACTTTTTATTTTTTATTACTATTTTTATTTTCTATTATACATAATAATAATAATAATAATATTCTAATATTAATATAAAATCTTATATATTAATAACTAAATAGCAAAACATTCTGTTAAAATTGCGCAATTTATAAAAAAAAAAAAAATTCAATTCCTGCGAAGAATTTTATTCAATTTTTTAAAAATAATTAAATTTTTATAGAAAATTGGATTAAAATTTTAAAATTAGTAATTGAATTCTTTCGACAATTTTTTTAAAATTAATAATGAAAATAATTGAATTGCTCCGAAGAATTTTATTATTTGTATTAAAAATATTTGAAATTTTGCTAAGAATTTGATAAAAATTTTAAAAATAATTATTATTTTTAAAAATAATTGAATTATTTCCAAAAATATTATTTAAAATTATAGAAATAATATTGAATTCTTTAAACAAATTTCCTTAAAATTGTGTTGAAAATAATTGAATTTCTGCGAAGAATTTTATTATTTATAAAAATAATTCAATAATTTTTAAGAATTTTATTTAAAATTCTAGAAATAATTAAATTTTTCCAAGAAAGTTTATTAAAATTGAAAATAATTGAATTCCTGTGAAGGAATTTATTATTTATAAACATAATTGAATAATTTAAAAAAAATTTTATTTAAAATTATAAAAATAATATTGAATTTTTTAAACAAATTTTTTTAAAAATTTTATTCAAAATAATAGGATTCCTACAAAGAGTTTTATTCTTTATAGAAAATAATGGAAATTCCGACAAAAATTTTATTAAAATTGTATTAAAAATATTTGAATTCCCATAAAGAATTTTATTATTTGTGAAAATAATTGAATTCTTGTAAAAAATTTTAGTAAAATTTTTTAAAACAATTGAATTCCTATAGGAGAATTTTATGATTTGTGCAAATAATTGAATTTTTGTTAAAAATTTTAGTAAAATTTTTAAAAATAATTGAATTCCTACGAGTAGTTTTATTATTTATGAAAATAATAATTGAAATCTTTTGAAGAATTTAAAAAAAAAATACTTGTAGACAATAAATAATGTTAATTTATTAATAAATCACATTTTAACTAATTAGTTAAGATGTGATTTTTTTTAATTTCAAATAACATATGTTTCACAAGAATGCGTTTCTCTAATTTTTGTCGCACTTTTACAATTTTATGCGAAAATAATTAAATTCTTTCGATGAGGAATTGTATTAAAATTTTTAATAATATCTAATTAAAATATTTTTAAAAATTAAAAATTCCTAAAAAAAATTTCGAAAAAAATGAAAAAGAATTATTAAAAAAATTTAATATAAAATTAAAAAATTTGTATTTCGTAAAAAATTCTTTTACTCTCGCTTTTAAATATTTTTTTTTATTTTTTGCATTTATGAGAAGAAGACGCTTGTCTACCTTTCTTTTGATGCTTTATCAAAAATTCGTTTTGCATTTGCCTGTCATTTCGTATATATAATATTCTTCGGCCGATTACCACCAGACGGTCAGATGAGATTTAAATCCCTGGCAATTTTACAGAACGTGATCTCTTCTCCAAAAAATTAATTAGCTTCAGAGAAATGAAACGACTACTTAAATATGTTTAAAACACATTTCTCTTTATGAGCTCTTTTTTTTTATTCTCCACATTTTTTTTTTATTTTAATTTAGTAAATTTTTGTAAACGTTATTATATTTTCATTTTCATTCCAAAATATGGATGATAATCCATATTTTGGAATGAAAATTATATAATTTTACTACTGCAAATTTAGAGAGTAGTAACCTCATTTTTAATTTGAACGCGAACGGCAGAATTATCAACAAGTAGATAATGTTTATGGTCGTTTTAATTTTTCATCGGGGAAAACGGCGGAGGATCAATTAACGTTATTAATTTTTGCCTCTATCATTTTTACTTCTCTTAATCTTTTTCTTCTTCTTTTACACTTTTTACCATTTCTCTCAAGAGGAAGAAAGCAAATTTTTTTTTGTCCTTTTTAGTTCCTACTCCTACTTTGAAGGGATTTTGTCGAGACGTACGTACGCGTACCATGCGAGCTTTGAAGTATTCCGTATATGTATTTATTATATTGTATATGTATTCTTTTGTTTGTATATATGATACACCTACGCATTGCGTTTGATATCCCGGAGCGTTTAATGTATTCACCCCTCTTTCACTGGCATAGAGGTTTGCTCGAGCATGCTAATTGCGTTTAGGACAATAGTGGGATTCCACCTCGCAGTATTCATGCACTTTTCTCCTCGACCCAGGCGCGTAGGAGTTGTGTAGTGCCAAAAGGGGCAAACGCCAAAAAAACACGAGGCAAAAAAAACCATTTTCATTTCCCTCATTTATACAGTAGTATAACTCTAGTTCTATTTCTCTACAGTTTATTTTATACTGTGTAGTAGACACGTCAGTTGATTCCGCATTCATTAAAATTAATTAAATTAATTTACATCTTCTTCTAAATTAACATTCCTTGTGAGCATTTTGATAAATCATGATTCACTGATTTTAATCTCAGAGCAGAAGAGACACTTAACACCCAACCTGTTCCGTTGGGATATACTTTTCATTAATATATAAAACGGAATAATTGAGAAATTAACAAACATGCGTTTCGGTTTTTTTTTTAATTTCTAGCAGGCTTCGTACTCATCTACTAAAACTACTACTACTACTACTGTTTACTACACTAAAAAAAGGTTCTAAATTCGAGCTGATTTTTTCTGTGATAGTTCTTTCAGAAAGAGCTCGATGTTACCATGACTTTAAAAAAAGGCAAAACTTTCGTTCTTAACCATTAGAGAGAAAAATCGCTAAAATTTAAGATCGTTATTACCAGTTCGAGATTATGTAAAAAAATAAAAAAATAAAATAAAATATTTGCATTTGCAGAAAAAGAAAATTCTGAAATGGAAATGGTATGTCCCCGCTGGCAAATTTTTCTATTTGTATTGTATATTTTCTCTATCTGTAAATACCACGCTTCTTGGCGTTTTACACATACATATATGCCCAACACAACAAACTTGGAGTCCCACTGGGATTCTAAAGTGAGATAAATCAAGACGATGTTTGCAGTATATGCCATAAATTCACATATGGTTATGTATAAATACTCTGTAGCGAAGAAAATTTTAATAAATCCTAAAATTTGATTTTTCGAAATTTCAAGAATTGGAAAGAATAAAAGGATTTAATTTTATAAGTAGATTTACGCTCTCAGAGTATTAGGTATACATGTGATCAATTATTTGCGATCACAATGAACTCCATTTATGATGATGATGAATTTATCGATTCATCATCACTCGTGAGGCTCGCGAGTAAGAAGATCTATTGTGTGCGTATAGATAAAGTCATCTTTTATAAGATAGCTGTCTATTGTAGACGTGCCTTTTTTTCTCCCCTTCTACTACATGAGAGATAAAAATTTTATTTATGCAACTACCTGTCAATAATCGATAATACACTGTCATCTGGAGAATAAATGAATGAACCCTGGTTTATAATCTGATCAAGAAGAATATACTCATACTGGATCAAAAAAACGAGAGGAAAAAGAAAAAAAAAAGAGGGAAAAAATAGTAATAATATGATACCAAGTGTGTAAACATGCATTTTCTCTGCACTATCAGATCAATCAAGTTTTCTCCATAAAAAAATGGATTTTTTTTTGTACATTAAGGTATAAACCGTCCAATCGATTGCCTCACAGAACGGACTGTTTTTAATGATCATGATGATCTTGATCATATTTTTGTTTTGTCATTGATTGAATTTGACTCTTGATTCATTTCTCTTTTCTTTTACTACTTTTATAGTAAAACATTTCTGGTAAATCATTTCTGGTAAATCATTTCTGGTAAATCATTTCTGGTAACGTTTACTACTTTCAGAGTAAATTTTGCTACATTTCAAGTAAATTTTACTAATTTTTTTCCAAATATGTTCCTGAACATAGTAAAATGTACTTGGAACGTAATTAAATGTAATTGAAAAGTTAAGCAGAAGCAGAGCAACGATGGTTGGGAATAAAAACAGTATAGGGGTGTGAGCGCTACCCCTTAACCTGTTGCATAAAATCAATACCGTTCTGAACTCATGGTGGAGAGGCATTAGGGGCTGCTACCCTTATAGACCGTGTGGCCCAACGGATACGGCGTCGGACTTCGGATCCGAAGATTGCAGGTTCGAATCCTGTCACGGTCGATTCCTTTTTTTTTTAATCGAAGAAACATGTCTTCGAAGCATCTCATTTGAAATTCCCCCCCACAGGGATTTTCATCAACCATCAAGTTTCGCCGCATCTATGATGCTTAGAAGACTAAACTAGTAGAATTTTAGAGAAAAGCGAAACTGTTTACCATCTTAAAACCAAAATGATTGTTAAAAATTAGTCTATTTTAAAATATAAATTTTTCGAAATGCTAGTAGTATTTATTTTTCTAAAATACTCCGGTAGCAGAACAGTAGCAAACATTCGATTAGTTTTAAAATATTTGGAGCATGTTATAGAACAAGAGTAACAATTTTACAGAACAGTTTTAAAATCGTTTTTGGTTCCTCTTCGTTATTTTTCAGGGTCATAGAACATTTTGTAGAACAGTTGTCAAAAGATTACTGAATGTTTTTACTTTCTTTGGATTTACATCTAAAATTTTATGATTCAAAATCGTCATTATGTTTTCAGAATTATGAAATTAACACCGAGAAGTTGACACAAAAAATTAAATTAGAAATGACAGAACAGTACAAAATCCAGGGAGTAACCCTGACAAAACCTATCTAGTAGGAAGAAAATTTATTGTAGGTGTAAATTTGGAATTCGAAGTAATCGCAAAAGTGGAATGTTGTCTTGAGGGTAAACATATAATGCACGTACACACGTGTCTTTGCATTCTAAATCACTGGCCTTATCCACGTGCTGCGTCTTTATAGACTCTGAGAGTATAGAGAGAAAAGGAAATCGAATTATCTTAACTAGTATAACTAATGTTTTAACGAATGATTCTTTTTCTTTTTGTTTCTTTTTGACGTATAAAAAAGAAGAAATCTTTCAGAAGAGTGGGATTTGTAATTTAATGACAAAAGAATGTTTCTGAAGAGAGATGGAAAAAGCAAGTACGATAAATCAACGTGTGGGCGTTGCACCACTACACATGTAATAATCCTATGTTTCTGATTATTTACATACAGATTCGCGCGAGACCGCGTGGCGTTTGCAATTGATTTTACAACGGGGCGTCGTTTCGGATAATGATTAATTACTTTCACAATATCAAGAAAAAAAGAAGCTTCATCCGAATATTTTTAAATACTTCTGTTGTAGTTTCATTCACTATTCGGATTCTTTTGTTTGTTTCCTTCCTTCTTTCTTTCTTTCTTTATTTTTTTGTCTCTTCATATTAACCCCCAACTAATGGAGAAATATCCGATCCAGTAATAATTAATCAATGATTTTTATCAAACAAAAAGAAGACCGCGAGTTGACGTTAATTTTCAGAAAGGTTTTCATTCCACGAATATGCGATAATAAATGGTAACATCCTTCTGATTACTATGGTATTTACTGGTTTGAAAAGAAGTGTTGGAAGTGAAGAAAATGATTAATGACATTGTACCAGTTTAAATTATGGGCAAAGATATATGTGAGTAATTTTAGTTGTACATAATGACAATAACGCCTCCGAATACCTTGTTTTTAAACTCACTTCTTTTTTTTCGAAGACCTCGTTGAAGACGAAACTGGCAATTTTATATAAATTATTATGTTTTCCTTAAAATTATCCAGTGACCTGGCTACAATATATAATTGTAGCGCGCAAGGGTTGAGGGGAAAAAAATTACACTGAAAGCTACTTTACTACTGTTTTTGAATCGAGAGAATTCTTCCTGACTGAGAAAAACATTTGATGTCTGTTTTATGAATGCGATCACTGGTATTTTACACCAACATGTACACTTCTCCTACGTGTTGTGGATGATGAGGAGTTTGGCTTAGCACACCTTTCGAGTATTATAGTATATAAAAAGCAGTTACAGGTAGAAGCATAGTTTCTATTTATGATTTTCTGTTTCTGACGATTAGCAACAGTTGTTAATTTTTAATGTACGATTATTAGTATTTATTCATTCAATTTTTCAGTTTTTAATACCGCGCGAGTAACTTAAATAACTGGGGTTAAAAGTGTAAAAAGCCTAATTATGCTACTAGATTTTCGGGTCTAGAAATTCTAGTTAGTTAAGTTACAAGAGACCCTAGAAAATAGAGAGATATTCTAGAGAATAATTCTAGTAAAATTCTCTAATAAGATAATAATATTCTCTAATAGTTAAGTAAGAGAACTATCTGTTATCTCTAAAAATAATTTTTTAAATAAAAATCCAAAAGAAATATGTTATATAAATAAATACGGTGCTTACTGTAACAGTATCAGCAAAAATAAACCTTTCTCTCAAAGGAAAAAAAAAATTTGTCAGCTCCAAGCGACTTGAATAAATAATTATTACAAAAAAGAAAAATACCCGTACAATGAAATCGATCTAGAAACAGTTATAGGAAGCAATCGATTACCACCTTCCTACATATTTAATTGTCTATAATCATAGACCGCAGGAGAAATCGCATATAACGGTTCGTTACGACCACCTTGATGACATTTTCACACCATTCTTGCATTTCTTTTCATTTTTTTTTTGTTTTGCTTTTTGCACACTGCATTATCTTTCAATCTACAGTCTGAGAACTTTCGTTCTTCGCTCGCGATAAATTAAGAAAAAATTTCACAATTTTTTTTTTCAACAGTCAATTCTTGGTAAGGTTTCTAATTTACACATAAATAAACCCCTCTTCTCTCTCTCGCTCTCTCTCTCTCTTTCTATTCCATAAGCAACCCTTTATTTTTCTCTTATTTTACAGCCTGCGAGATAGATCGTAAAATTATGAGCATCGCATTAATATTCGACCCACGTTACTCGTGCCGTGATTGTCGTTTAAAATGATTTTGTTATTAAAATGCGTATATTTATAAATATTTTATAATAGAAAAAGAAAACACATAACTTCTGATTATTTCTGATGTATTGACAGGGATAAAACAGCTTTTAATCATATTCCATCATCTCGCTTCTGATTTATCGATTAATTCTTCCTTCCTCCTTTCCAAGGACACATTTTCAATTACATTTTAAGCGGGGAAAAAAAATTTCAAGCTCTAGTTTATTTCATTTTTTTCCTATTAACTTATATTGTATTTACCGTAACAGATAACTTATTCTCTAAATCTGAATTTGTAAAAACGAACTTAATTAATTTTTGCTAAAGTTAAATATTTATTTGGTTATTATTTATTTATTATTTATTTATTTATTTATTTGTTTGGTTTTTGTTTAAACTATATTTACTTTTTGTTTAAATTATATTTACTTTTTGGTTCAAGAAAGAATATTAGTCACGATTAGCAGAATGCTGGTAATTTAATACTTTTCTGTACTAGACACAGGTTATTGATAGGGATCGGATCATTTTTTTTGCACTTAGTACGTGAAAGGTACACGCGCCTATTTGTTAAGTAGACTTTTCTATTCTAATGTTAACTTTTAAACTTTAGTGGTAAAATTTGTAAATTATAAATGTTTGTTGTTTGTTTGTTGAAATCTGACTTTAAAAGAATTTGATAAAGGAAAAGTTTCTTTTTAATACACTTCGTGATGTTTATAACGATGCTTTATTTGTCCTTTTGAAAAATTGTACTCCACTTTTTCGAGCACGCGGGCAATTAGTTGTTATTCCAGTACTAATCAGATTTAATAAGCAATTATAAACCTGATCCGTTGACCTATGGGCAAAAGTTAGTGTTGAACAGCAGGAAAATCGAATTCGTGCCGTATCCAGCAGATGATCCATCTTCAAGACAACCAAACACAGAAAATCACGACTCTAGCAGCTGAACTTTGCCATATTATCGCTCTAGAAAGCTATTTCACCTTCATTGTCCTCTCTCTCTCTTTCTCTCCTCAATGTTAGTCAGGAAACGTAAATTTCAAGTTCGCTTTTCGTTTCGGTTCCTTTTCTTTATTTTTCAAAGTATTTTGTAGCAGAAGCAGTGCAAAAGTAGTGCCAGACTTATTTTTCAGTTTTGATAGAAATCGTTCAGTAGTCTTTGATTTTTTCTTCTTCTGGTAGAAATTTTGATGATAGAAGAATAGAAGACAAATGTTTTAGAACATTTGGAACATGTTATGGAACAAGAATCATAATTTTGGCTAAGAAACAGACAAAATTGTAACTTTGTAACTATTAGAATTTTTAGGCCAGAAACTCTAGTAACTTTTCAATTAGGGTTTACAGACTTGAAACTCTAGTAATTTAATTATTAGACTTTCTAGATTTTTACCTAATAATTAAGTTACTTAAGTTACTGGCGTAGAAATTCTTATAATTAATTTGCTAGAGTTTCAAGTCTGGAAATTCTAATAATTAAATTACTAGAGTTGCAAGTCTTTAACCCCTTATAATTTAGTTACTAGAAATACAAATCTAGAAACTCTAATAATTAAGTTACTAGAACTTTAATCTTATAATCCTAGTTAAAAAGTTACTAGAGTTTCATGTCTAGAAACTCTAATAATTTAATTACTAGAGTTTCAAGTCTGATAATCCTAGTTAAAAAGTTACTAGCGTTACAAGACTTGGAACCGTAATATTAAAGTTACTAGAGTTTCAAGCCTAGAAATTCTAATAATTAAGTTACTAGAGTTTCAAGCCTAGAAATTCTAATAATTAAGTTACTAGAGTTTCAAGCCTAGAAATTCTAATAATTAAGTTACTAGAGTCTCAAGCCATTGAGGCGGCAATTTAATAAACTGTATTAGCAGGAAATTCAAAAAAATGAAACATTTATTTACAAATATATCAATATTAATAACATATAATTAATTAATATCTATAAAAAATAATTCTCTAAAAAGAATTTCAATTATTTTAATATAAACTCGTTATACAACATTGGTTTCACTTTAAGATGAATGTCGTCTGCATTAATTAAATTATTTGTATTTCTCGCTTGTAGGATGTATCAGTGTCTTTCGAGTATATACATACACACATGATTTTATCGCGACACTTCACTTTTCGCCGTTATCTGATTGAATAATATATAAAGTACAAGAGATGAAAATAATCAACAGAAAAAAAAATTCAATTATTACACATATGTTGAATTTATAGTTTTTCTCTTTCTGTTTGACACTATGTTTTTTTTCATTCTCTTCTTTTAAATTATTTCTTGGAAGATTTAAAATCTTTTTTCTTTACGCCTATGTCTATATACATATTCGTTTGAAAATTATAAAGGCATAATGGAATGGCAAGTTAAAAAATCTGAAAAGACTGTTATTGTGGAACAACCACTTTTACCAGACACTTTTACATTTTGCGGTTTTGTATTCTTAACGACATCACGACCTGCAAAATCACTCTGCACGTTTCAAGGTGATGTTGCGGTGAATTCTTAGGGGTTTTTTTCTTTTTTGCTTTACTTCTCTATTGTTTTCGTATAATGAAAAGAATATAGAGAGAGGAAAAAAATTGAGTTTGTAATGTTTAGAGAAATATTGACACTCAATCAATGTTTTTAGCGTTTTTCATTTTATGCACCTATAATTTTCTGCAATAATTTCTCTTTAATTAGTTTGCTATTCGAATTTATGGGATGCCAGTATCTCGTAAATATTTGCAAGTGCAGTTAACGATAAATTGATTTAGTGGAGTGTATAAACTGGATTTCGAAATATAGTCTCTACATCATGATGATGATGATGACGATGATGATATGCAATCTTTAAGAAGATGTTTTCCTATTTATTTTAATTGTCAGTGGTGTCATTTTTAATAACAAGCAATTGCAGAAGTGTGACTTTGAATATAAATATATATTTACATGTTTTTAATAAGAGACAAATGTTAATTGTTCCGTTAGTAATTTGTCACTGCATTGAATTGTTATTGCAGTTAATTTTTGAATTGTTCAAATCTTTAAGAGGTTTTAACATCTTGCCAGCTTTTTTTGTTATAATTATTAGATTTTGCCTTCTGGTATAAATAGATTTTACTATAAATTTTGTATCAACTTGATCAAATTTGATATCAATTTAAAAAAAAACCTTATAACAATAAGAATGTGTTTATATATAAGTCAGAAAAAATGAATAATTCTATAATAGACCATTGTCATTAGCAATGAATTCCATCACGATTTAAAATAATCTTTCACTTTTGCAATAACGAACAAATATTCCAACACTCTATAGGCTTGTTTTAGATCTCGTATCTGCATGTCTCCTTTAATCCCTCTACGAATAAATAGAGGTATCACGTTTAACCGGCGAGATTATATAAAACGCCGTTAGTTCACATGTAACCATTAAATACCCCTTTTGACTTTATATTGATGACCTTTCCAAAGAAATTGCCTTGCTCATGTTGACAGCACAATATAATGCTCCATCAAAATCAGAATTTCGATATTTTTTATCCCCCCCTTTTTTTAAATGCCGCACCATCTTTTCGTATAATACTATGAAAATTGCTCACTTTCTGTTTTAATACAAAAACATTTCCGATTCTTTATGTTGGCACTTAATCTAAAATATGGAAGATTCTTTTTTATAACTCACCAATGAACAAGGTTCGCGTGTTTGAAAACTATCAAATGTTACGTACGTGAAACTAAATCAAGTTGCGGAGGCGAGTGAATGACTTCCGATCACCATATAGTAAATGATAAATATTATAGTCACTTTGGATGAAGAATAAATTTTATTGCGTCTAACAAAAATACGTTTGGATAATTTTCTCTAATTGATTTTATTGCTTACATTTTTTTAAATTAAATTTTTTTAAACTGTTTTTCCTAAGAAAGTTACTAGAGTTTCAAAATTTAGAAAGAATGTAAACATTTTTTCTACATTTTGAAACTCTAGTAACTTTTTTATTAGGGTTCCAAGCCTTGTGACTCTAGTTACTTTTTAATTAGAAGAATTAGACTTGAAACTCTAGTAACTTCATTATTAGAATTTCTAGACCAAAAACTCTTGTAACTTTTTAACTATAATTATCAGACTTAATTATTAGGGTTTATTGACTTGAAACTCTAGTAACTTAATTATTAGGGTTTCTAGGTTTGAGTCTCTAGTAACTTAATTATTAAATTTTCAGGCTTCAATAGGAGCTTAAATTTTTACACAAAAATTTCGTCTGAAAGAATACATACGAGAAAAATATTGCTTGGCACTCATCGAACGGAAGTTAACAGCTCGACAGGTGCGACAAGTCTTTCATTTGCAGGTGCTACAGAACAAGTCCTGAAGAGCGAAGCAAAGACAACGTTAAGAAAATAAAACTTGTTTCGGATAATTATTAAATCTCCCATATCCGCCGATAGGGCAATTAGTCTTCACTATTCAAAACAAATCGGAATTTTCCAAAAACGGTAATTTGTGCGATCTTAAGAGAGGGGCTTTTAAATTTCTCATTCAATTACAATTCCATTTGGTAATTTTAATTCAATTTAATTTTAAAAAGAAACTATTTTGTTAATTTAATTGCTAACATCATTTTTGTACGAAATATTTCTATATTCTCTGCGAATTTTTTGTTTAATATTTCTTCAATCACTCAAAAAAAGAAAGAAAGAGGAATTAAGAAGAAAAAAATGAAAAAGAAAAAATAAAAAAGAGGAAAAAATGAAGAAGAAAAAATAAGGAGGAAGAAAAAATAAAGAAAAAAATCTGCATTGACATACAAAACTCGTGATATATAAATCAGAGAGAATAACTTATACAAATTTCCACTGATCACTTATATAGGCAATCGTCTTGGTGTTTGATAAACGAACTTTATTATTGAATTTGAAAATTATCTTCTCCATTCTTCTTAAATATTTGTTATACATTAAATTTCACATATCTCTGTATACACATATTCTCGAGGAACGAAGAGATTTTTAAAATAAAATCATCTGCGTGGGAGTTGCATATGCGGTTTGGGGAGGTTTAGCATCTGGTCACGAATTTCTGAAACCAACATTGCTGCTACGGTTCGTGTCTCGACGATACTTATTATTTATAGTTTTGTTTATGATTTCGACAATGGCGAAGAGCAACTGCCTTATTTGCATTTTATTTCTTTAGGGATTTCTTCCTTTCCAGAAGGTATGCGCATTTTAAAACTGCAGTTGCGCAAAATATCGCAAAATTCTTTTTTTATTCAAAACCAAATATAGAGAATGAACTTTTCAAAAATTCTTTCAATTTTAATAATTTCCTAGAAACTTTTTGATTTTAAAATTAAAACACTAGTAATTATTCCTAATATAGAATTGCTACTCTGGAAATTTTTTCAATTACACTAGTAATTCTAAAGCTGATTGACTTGAAACTCTAGTAAATTTTTAATTAGAGCTATTAGACTTGAAACTCTAGTAACTTTATTATTAGAGTTTGTAGGTTTTAAACTCGAGTAAATTAATTATTAGAATTTCTCATAACGCTAGTAACTTTATTATTAGGGTTCCAAGTCACGTAACTCTAGTAAGTTTTTGAGTAAAGGCTTAAAACTCTAGTAACTTAATTATTAGCATTTTTAGGCCAGAAACTCTAGTAACTTTTTAACTAGGATTATCAGACTTGAAACTCTAGTAATTAAATTATTAGAGTTTCTGGACTTGTATATCTAGTAATTAAATTATTAGAGTTTCTGGACTTGTATATCTAGTAACTTATATTAATTATTAGGGTTTATAGACTTTCATCTCTATTTTCTAGGGTCAACACTCTAGTAACTTAATTAATTAAATCTTCTAGACTTGAAACTCTAGTAAATTAATTATTAGGGTTTCGAGTCTCAAACTCTAATAATTTATTTATTAGGGTTTCGAGACTTGAAACACTAGTAATTTAATTATTAAAATTTCTAGGTTTGAAACGCTAGTAACTTAATTAAAAGAATTCTTAGGCTACAAGTTCTAGTAACTTAATTATTAAAATTTCTGTTTGAAACGCTAGTAACTTAATTATTAGAATTTCTAGGCTCCAAATTCTAGTAACTTAATTATTAAAATTTCTAGACCAGAAACTCTAGCAACTTAATTATTAGAATTAATAGGCTTGAAACTCTAGTAACTTTTTATAAGAGTTTCTAGTATTGTATCTCTAGTAACTCAATCGAGCCTTAAATATATCATTCTTGTAACTACATCACTGCAGCCTCTAGTCTTGGCGTTGTTAATTTTTTCTTAAATGTTTATAGTCTAAAACTCTAGTAATTTTTTAAATAGTTACAAGCTACGGAAATAATAATATTACTAGAGTTTCAAGTCAAGTAACTCTAGTTAAATAATGACTAGAGTTTCAGAATTAAGAAACCTTATTAATAAAATTACTAGAGTTTCGAGTCACATAACTCAACTAATTGTTAGTAATTTTAACGTAATTATGATTTTATTTTGTCTGTGATGCAAATTTCAAGTTGATCGTAAAATAAAGAATCCTTGCATGTTACTTTGTAATAAGAGGATATATGTTTTAAAGTGTGAGAAGAAATTTAGTTTTCAATAAACACTTGAGTTTGTAGTCATACTTAATAGGGTACTAAGTAGTATTTATACCATCTTACACATCTGGTTCAATAAAAATTTATAGTAGATTAAAAGTATTTTAGCCTTGGGTGATGATACATGGACTAGGTTAAGTAGAGTAGACACGAATACTCAAATGAGAAGAGCAAATAAACCATTGACTACTGCATATTCGATGCATGGACATATCTACATTTTCATACTCTCCTTCACTTCTTCACCACACTCGGATAGCTGTTCTTAGCTTCTTGAACATATATCCAAGGTACATATATACATGAAGTACTGTTTATATTTGCAGCCAGGCCGGGGGCTAGCTTTCGCAAGATGCAATTTGCATTTTAGATAGTGGGGATAGTTGACAGCTTGACATAAATAGGCAGGTTGTCAGAAAACCGATGATGCAGCTCATAATCATAATAAAGATGGAGCCCTAATAATAATCTGAAAATTCGATTCATTTTTACCGATGTACTTTCTTTTCCTTTTGAGCAAAAAAAAAAGAACCCAAATGTATCTCCGATATACAATCACGTTGCAATCAAAGAAAAAGACCGCAAACTGGTCTTCTGTGAAAGCGAGATGGTGAAGAATTTTTGTAATAGTCGGCAGGCACGTTATCAAACACTGAGCGCTAAAGAAATTGTAATTAAGATAAATATTGGAATTTGTTATTAATACCTTCCATACTACGTGATTTAATGTTTAGCTATACTTAATGAACACTTAATTGAACGGAAATGATTGTCAAGTTTTCGATCATCGAGGAAAATGAATCGAGAAAGTTCGTAGTAAAAAATACTATTAAATGAAGATGAAAATAAGTTATCGAAAATTGAATATACAAAACATCATTTTTTGATACTAATCAGAAAGTGTCATCTAATTCGACGGAACAAAAGTATTTTATTAATAAATTGTGGAAAAGACTAGCATTTGATTTAAGATCTATTCTCGAACTTTTACAACTTTTTGTCACTGTCACTTCCCTCGGTTAATTACCAGTGGGAAAAAACTGTTCAGTCAGCAAGTGCTTGTGAAGCATCAGGGACCCGCGAGCCCGTTTCTAGGATGGACATGACTGTCCCTCGTATCTGTCAGGGACAGGTTTTACCAGTAATGCAACAACAAAACTTTTGCTGCATATATACAACCACATTCGCACAATAAACAGGTGGTTGACTGCATTTACTGAAACATTGAAGACACTGTCAACTCTCTTTCATATTTACGAAGATCGATCATTCTCTCTCTCTCTCATTCCACTCACAAATTCAATAAAGTGATAATTTCGCATATCAAGACCAAGGAGAGTGTTTATATTGCTTAACGCATCACTGAATTCAACTAAGTGACAAGTCGGCTACTTCTTTCTGCTCCTCATTTATTATAAATGTCGTTCGATGAAAAGTAAACCATTATTTGCAGTTGAGATGATTCTTTTGATAACATTTTTTCTCCTTATAAATTAGAGAAGGTGTTCAATTAATTTTTCCATATATCCAATTAAAATTAACTATAGAGTGACAAAAGAAATAAAATGGAAAATTCTATTCATTAAAGTTACTAGAGTTTCGATTCAGTTAAAAAAGTTACTAGAGTTATAAATCTCATAAATAAATCAATTGCCTTTCCTATGCAATTTAGAAGAGTTGTGCACTTAATTTTCTTGTATCCAATTAAAATTAACTAAACTGACAATATAACCAAATATTGACAAAAGTTACTAGAGTTTCTATGCAGTTAAAAAAAATTACTAGAGTTTCTTATCCAAAAGTTTTAATAATAAAGTTACTAGAGTTATAAGGCTAATAACTCTGATTAAAAAGTTACTAGAGTCACGTCTAATAGCTCTCATAATAATTAATTTTCCAACAAGACTACGAACGAAACACTCCATTAAAAAAAGTTACTAGACTGACAAAACAACGAATAAATTTCCTAGTGTGGGAAGAATTAAGACCAAACAAAAGGCTGTTGGAATAATTTTGAATCTACTTTTTCATGCGTAGGAAGAATTCTTAAAAATACAATCCTAAAAAATGTGAGACAAGCATTAGGGCGTAAAATCAGAAATTATATTTAAAAACATTTTCGTGTAGCTTATAAATATTATAATATATGTACATGAATAAGCATGTAAAATGTTTTCAATTTTATTTTTATTTCTTTCCTCACATTTTTTTCCCCTATACACTATTATATTTTCTTAGGAAAAAAAAAAATTCCCTTGTATCCGCACCTGAATACATGCATCAGGATAGAATAGTGTATGAGATACCTGTGTGAGGTTCTCCTTCGAGTTGGGTGGGAGAACCACACCAGTCAAACTGGTATCATTGTTCCAAGCATATACAGCAAACACATTGATGTAACTTCGAAGTACAGAAATGGCAGAAAGTACTTGTATGCGAATGTGTCATTTAAAGTCCCTTGAGCATAAAATGAAAATTCTACGGTTCAGTATCATTAGGGAAAAAAAATTCATCGTCACTTTAGAATACTACAAAGTACTATTTAAAAGTAGAAACCCTCATTCTCTCTTCGAATACAGCAAAAAATATTATCCACTTATATTCTCTAAATGTTTCCTTTCATTAAAATTTATTCTTCAATATGGTCAATTTGAGAAAATGTACTTCTTAGATTTACTTGTTTTAAAATAAGGGAAATGAGAATTTTTCTCTTTAAAAATTCATATAATTCAGTAAATTTATGGGGAATCTTTCTATTTGACATAACACTATTTCCGATAGTTTGTTCGCATGGCGAATGTAAATGACATTTATTGTGATTCGATGGCAAATGTGAGAAGCAATGACTATGAATTTTCAAGTGGACGATTAGCATATAACATATAGCTCATCACATATATACTTTATAGTGACTAATATATAATTGACAAAAAAAATATTTTTCTTATTCCTTTAAAATTAATTTGTAATAAAAATATAATTACGTGACGATAAATTTTCTACATGACTGATTGAAAATTCACATTAATCAAACAATTTCTGTTTCTTTTTTAGTTTGCTAAACATATGTTTTCATATGAATATACTTTCATAATTTTCTGTTATGAAACAATCAATTAAAAGTTAAGTACCTATTAGGAACAAGTAGAGCAATTACTATACAGCTTGAAAGCTTATACACAGAGGTAGACTCGTTTATGATACTGGAGATTTATGATAGTTATTATTAGACAACAGAACCTGTTATCTAAACACACCAATAAAATATGTTTTACTAGGCCTAACTCGATTTTAGAAAAATAAAAGTTTACAATGGTTTTTTCGAAACCTATTTTATTTATTAAATAAATAAAATAGGTTTCGAAAAAACCATTGTAAACTTTTATTTTATTTCCAAAAGATCAGTTTTGAAGGTACAGTGGGTTTGAGACCTCATTTCATCAGCGATTGTGTGTACAATTATGAGGAAAGTTCGACAGTTTCTGACCTGCATTCCGACCGAGCCGCCCATGTCAACAAGAAAAAAATGTTGCCTTATATGTTGAGACTGTCGTCATTCGAAAGGTGTTAATTACCTTCAGGTAGTGTCCGTTAATATGGCAAGCGACATGCATAATTACATTCATGATAAGACGGTGCTGAGTCGCTAGGGAATTTTCATAATTTATCAGCTCAAGAGACAAGAATTAAAAAAAAAATTTACTACCGTGACAGGACTGAGAAGTCTTTATTTAAAACAGTTACTGTAATAGGCTAATAGGAAATTTGAGAACTAAAGATAAAAATTAGTAGAGTTACAAGACAGAAATAGATAATAAAAATATTACTAGAGTTTCGAGACCGAGTCACCTAATTAAAAAGTTACTAGAGTTACAAACTGGGAACTCTAAAAATAAATTTACTAGAGTTACAAATCTTATAACTTTAATAAAAAGTTACTAGAGTTTCAAGTCTAAAAACTCAAATAATTAAGTTACTAGAGTTTCAAGCCTAAAAATTGTAATAATGAAGTTACTAGAGTTTCAAGACTAAACATTCTAATAATTAATTTACTAGAGTTTCAAGACTAAAAATTTTAATAATTAGGTTACTAGAGTTTCAAGCCTAGAAATTTTTTTTAATAATTAAATTACTAGAGTTTCTTGTATAGAAATTTTAATAATTAAGTTTCTAGAATTTCTGGTCTAAAACATTTTAATAATTACGTTATTAGAATTTTTATCCCAGAAATGTTAATAATTAATTTAGTAGAGTTTGAAGCCTAGAAATTCTAATAATTATGTTACAAGAGTTTTAAGCCTAGAAATTCTATTAATTAAGTTACTAGAGTTTCAAGTCTAGACACCCTAATAATTAAAGTTACATATATACAAGTCTAAATACTGTAACAATTAAGTTACTAGAGTTTCAAACCTAGAAATTCTTAAAATTGAGTTTAAAGTCTATAAGCCAAAATTATTAAGTAAATAGATTTACAAGTCCAGGATTTCTAATAATTAAGTTACTAGAGTTTCGAGCTTAGAAATTCTAATAATCAAGTTACCAGAGTCTCAAGTCTATAAACCTTAATAATAAGTTACTAGAGTTTCATGTCTTGAAATTCTAATAATTAAGTCACTAAAGTTTCAAACCTAGAAACCCTAATAATTAAGTTACTAGAGTTTCAAGTCTGAAAATCCTAGACGAAATGTTCATAGTTAATAGCCAAATACCTTAGATTACTTAAGCTTACGTAATACTTGAATGGTCCCTTACTAGAGTTTAAAGCCTAATAAAAAAAGTAAGTAGTTAAAGTAATAAAGTTAGAAACCCTAATACAATGTTATTAGTGTATCAAAACTACAAATCCTGATAAAAAGTTACTAGAGTATCATATAAAAGATCCCTAATAAAAAAAATTTACAACTGTCTATACAAAGTTTAAGAATATAAGAAAGAACAGAAAGTCAAGAAACTCTATTAAGTAATATCATACTAGAACAAATGTTTTCTACTCTATAATTCCTAGTTTCTATAGAGTATCAAGTTGAAGAATTCTATGAAAAAACAACTAACTAGAGTGTCAAGTTTAAAAACTCCAGGAAGCATAACTAGAAATGACCTTCCTCCCATTTCTGTCCACTTTTATTTCATACCGTAGACAATTTCTTACCCAACGACTGTAAATTAACAATAGACAATAATTTACAGAACTTGGCTGGCTACTCTATCCGCTAGACGTTAAACACAGATAGGGAACATATAAAGCTGTAACAAACTTTTTAGAGTCCGTAATGGAACATTTACTCGAAGCTCACGTACCGCATTATTAACTTTAAATGGTCGTGAGAATACCGTCTTTAGTCCTTGATATTCCCAACTTGAGATCATCTTATTCTTGAAATGTAGACCGAAGTGTGCAGTAGAACAGATATTAATATTCTTCTTACTATTCTTTTTACTACTCTTCTTAATATTCTTTTTACTATTCTTCTTAATATTTTTTATATTCTTAATATTCTTCTTAATATTCTTCTAATACTCTTCAAAAATCATTCTTCATATGAATGGTTATTCATTTATTTTTGTTCCGGAAATATTTTTATCAAAATTTTTGCATTTCGCCAAACTACAAATTAAGACTTCTTAAGAGTTTTATTTCACTATTTGAGCCGTTATCCTGAGGTGCATTCTTTGGAGACGCCTATGTTCTACACAAAAGCTATTCCAAGCCTTCGTAATTACAGGCTGTGGCACGAGTCAGGTATAACTGTTACACATATGTATGTATATATACGCACCAATACCCACGCATATGTGCCAAGTGCCTAGAGAGAAATATCTATAGGACCCACGTCTTAAGAACCGCCACATAACTGACATTTTAAAAAGTACAAAAAGAAAAAAGAAATTTTTGCCCAAATCCAGTGCAGATAAATTGTCTTCAACTTTTTTTTGGTTTATGGAACTAAAAAAGGAAATTCAACAATCGTTCAAAATCGTTCGGAACGGAATTATAATAAAAAATGACAAGTTTTTTTCATCTATATAGAAGGACCTAAATGCTGATCCTCCCAAAGGAATAAACTGAATGGCTCCTGCATAAGTACGCGCCTATATATATACGTTTGGGAAAAAAAGGGACCTCGTCATAAATTTTACGGTTATAAATGTCGTTCGGAAGTTTCTCTGCGTATATACTGGGCGCATGAATGTGATAAGAGTATGTGTATTCAACTCTTTCGTATTTTTATGATTCTCCATTGCAAGCGTTGCGTTGTGCATTTTGCGTTATTGCCGTTTCTTCCCTCTCTCTCTCTCTCTCTCGACCCCTTGCGCTTTGGAATTATGCAGAGCTAAAAGACAAAGCGGTCCCTCTTCTGCAACAAGCGTCGGTCTTTTCGCAAATTATGTACAGCCTCCGACGTCCATAGAAATATCAACGACAATATACTGCTCTTTCGAATCTTTCTCTCTCTCTCTCTCTCTTGGAAAGCGTTGCCACTGAAAGTCCACACGTTCATCTTTCAAACAATGTAATTCCTGGTACAGTTTGTATCATTCGTTGAGGGTGAAAAGAAATTCTTTCATAAAATATCGTTTCCCATCAATGCATTCACGTTTACTTCAGGATAACTGCGATTGGAAATAATTAACTTCAAGCGACTTGGAACTGTTATTTCTTTTGCGGAGAATTATCCAGACGAGGAATGTTACAAAACTCAAGTGTTAGGAGCTTCACAAATTATTACTGCTATTTTAGGTTCTGAAAGTTCAGGAATTTGGGGTACAACTAACTAGAGTGACGGAACTAGCCCTAAAGTACCTGAACCATCAGCAAAATTCACAAATCTGTTTTAAATTTTTACTACTTTAACAAAATTTCAAAAATAGCGGAAAAATTGTATCATATTTATGATATTACTGCTATTTTAGGTGCAAAAAAAAAAATAGTAAAAAAATAAAAAAAAAATAAATAAATAAAAAAAAATAGTAGCATAAATAGCAGAGTATTGGCAATATTTCGGTTATTTTAGGTATTGCAGATTCAGGAACATAAAGTGCAAGTAACTAGAGTGAGAAAACTAGTTCTAGAGTACCTAAACCTAAACTATAGCAATGTTGCCAACTCTGCTTAAATATCTAGCAGTAACATACTTTGAAATTTAGCTACAACATTAAAGCAAACTTTTGTAACAAACTTTCAAAAATAGTGTCAAAGTTGCTACAAGTTTAAATGCTGTGTAAGGAAGGAAACCTTAATAAAAAAAAAGTAGTTGGAGTGACACGAGTCTAGAGTCACATGATACCCTTTCATTAAAGAAGTGAAGTGAAAATGAGTAAAAGAACAGCTAACAGTGTAATGAGTATTACTGACATTAATCCAACAGCATCCTTAACTCGTCGCTGCACTTATTTATGAAGCACACTGTAAGAATGAAACGTTTCTACTCCAAAAGGAGTCAGTGGCAACTTATATATATATATATATAAAAATAAATTGCGCCTGATTTATTAGCGAAGGCCATAGCAGGTGTTATGCCTTGTAACGTATATGACAGTCCTTCCAGATTAGGAGATGACACCTATCAAGAGATCGAGGGCGAGGAAAGAACTACAACGATGAGATGAGCTCTGCTAATTTAAGTTTGCAGACCAACGATCCTGGTGACCTTAAATAAAAGTGTGTTTATATATATAGTATACCTCCCTCTGGTTAAATGTAGCCAAACGTGTTTTTACTGCTCTGCAACGTAGCCAAGAGAGAAAGAGAGAGAGAAAGCCCACAAAAGAAGATTGGCTGTCGGTCACTGGCGGGAATGGTTGCATTGTACGCTCAATGTCGATGTTGATACTAAAGTCCTTTAGGCGAGATTCTCCTCGGAGATAATAGAAGATGAGCCTGATTGCTCTTTGGGATTCTTCCCCTCATTGTTCACGATTTAAACAATATTCGCCAGTACTTTGAACAAGTATCACGACTTCATTGCAGGAACATCATTGATGTTATATACCATATATAAAAGGTGCAGATTTAAAGATGCTGCAAAAATAAGTTTTGATTTCATTGCTGATACTAAAGAGGGTATCGAGATACATTCTCAGATATTGTTCCTTCGTATAATCGAGATTTATCGATGGCACTGTGTGTATGAATATCTAACTGTTTCAGTCTGCTTCTCTCTCTCTCTCTCTTATACTTCAACTCTGCTTCTTTCAAGCAGAAACAGATTTTTTGAAAACTTTACTACAGAATAGAAAATAACCACATTCGAAAATTAGTAATTACCGATTTCTTTTTGCCGATCAAGAGTTAATAATTGTTGGGAGGAAAATTAAGAAGGAAGTTTTCTGACAACTGGTTGTCAATAATGGTTTTATTTGTCGCGATTATCACCGCGTTTCCAGAGCATCATAAGCAATAAATATGCGCCAAATTGTAGAGCAAGTAATGTCTTCCGCTAGGTCAATTGCGAACATCTGTAATTATACTCTGCAATTATATGGTTGCCGTTCATTATTCACGGTATCAAATAATATACTACTGCGCATCCTGACAAGTGGAACCACTCCCACACTATATATGACTTATCGATCAATTTTGGTGACTGATAATATTTTTTTCTGAATCTATACTCGACTCGACGAATAAACACCTTAGCGCTGATTTAATCTTCGAGAAAACAAACAGTACTCAGACTCAAGAATAAAAACATTACTTAAATGACAAAAGGCAACGAACTTTACAGGAAATGTTACTAGAGTTTCGAATCTAGTAAATCTAATTAGAAAAGTATACTAGAATTACAAGACTTGGAACTGGAATAATTAAGTTAATAAAGGTTTCAAGGTTAAACTCTAATTAAAAAGTTACTAGAGTTACAACGCTAATAAGTTTAATTGAAAAGTTATTATAGTTACAGAACTGTTATGGCTAATAAAGAAGTTACTAGAGTTTCAAGACTAAAACCTCTAATCAAAATTTTACTAGAGTTACCAGACTTGGAACCCTAATAATAAAGTTACTAGAATTTCAAGTCTAAAAACTTTAATAATTAAATTACTAGAGTGTCTGGTCTAGAAACCCTAAAAATTCAGTTACTGCAGTGACAAGATTCAAAAGTCTGTTAATAAAAGTTGTGCTACAGTTTAAGAATTGTTGATCTAATAATTTTATTACTGGTACTTAACTAAAAAGTTACTAAAATTACAAGACTAAATATACTGATATCTAATAATAAAGTTGCTAGAGTTAATGGAACGACAAGACTATAAAATCTAATAAAAAATTACTAGAATTTCAAGCCTAAAAATTCTAATAATAAAATTACTAGAGTTCCATGTCTAGAAATTCTAATAATTAAGTTACTAGAGTTTCAAGCCTAGAAATTTTAATAATTAAGTGACTAGAGTTTCAAGCCTAAAAATTCTAACAATTAAGTTACTAGAGTATCTAGACCAAAAATGTTAATTATTAATTTACTAGAGTTTCAAGATTAAAAATTCTAATAATTAAATTACTAGAGTTTCTGAACCAAACATTAATTATTAATTTACTAGAGTTTTAAGTCTAGAAATTCTAATAATTAAGTTGCTAGAGTTTCAAGACTAAAAATTCTAATAATTAAGTTACTAGAGTTTCAAGCCGAGAAATTTTAATAATTAAGTTACTAGAGTTTTAAGCCTAAAAATTGTAATTATAATATCACTAGAGTTTCATGTCTATAAATTCTAATAATTAAGTTACAAAAGTTTCAAATCTAGAAACCCTAATAAATAATTAAGTTACTAGAGTTTTAAGTCTAGAAACTCTTATAATTTAATTACTAGAGTTATAATTCTAGAAAATAATAATAATAAATAAAAAATTCATCGAATAAGACCAATTAGAAAATTAGTCACGATAGGTATATACTTTCTCGCCTACAATATAAGAATGCAAAAACCTTTTTAAGGAATTCAATCCATATGTCATTAAAATTTCTCCTGTGTCAATAAACGCGTAAATAGAATTTCAATTTATAAATAGAATTCTCGAATATATAAATAGTTTAGTTAGACACAATCTCTTTGATTTTACACGTCATTTGTTTTAATTAGCAGCTATTTATACCGTGACGTTCGATTCATTAACTTCTAGTATTCCCGTAAATACTGAATTTACATAAACTTACTACACGTCCACATGGCACTAATTAAGATATTCCAGAAGCCCCCAGGAAAATTTATTAATGAAACAAAATTCTATATGTGATGTTGGAAAATGCAACTTTTATTCATTCGTTATCAGATATGACTAGAAATCAGGTTTTCGATTAATACCCCTCCTGTATATAAATATATCACTTCAAAAGCAAAGAGAGTAAGAGAAATCAAGTTTGCCTTTTCATCATCAAAAAGTAGATTTTTATATTTTTATTCTTTTTTTTATTATTTCACCGCTATAAACAGTTCTGTTTTTTTCCAAAGGAGAGAAAAAGGTTATTTAATGATAGAGTAAGAAAATTCTTGACGCGATGAATACTCCTAATACATCAACTAGATGTTAATTATTGCTTCGAGCAAAAGAGGGATATTACAATTCAATGTCTCGGTGCGGTATTTATACGATATATATTATTGCTGCGCGATTTTAACGAATATAGTTTTTCATTGTAAAAATGAAGTTTACAAAGAATTACTTACATTGTCAGGTTGATTAATGTCCACGCCGTGGAGAATAAGTGTATCGCAAGTCTCCACTTGACCAGCTGCTGCGGCCAATAATAGTGGACTGCGACCGTGCTTTAAAAAAAAAATAAAATTCTACTTTTCGAACGAGTCTTTAAAAAATTTAATACTAAATTTATAATTTGTAAGGTAATTCTCTTTTCAATTTAATTTATAATTTGAGGTGGAATTTAAATTTCTTTTGTTAATTTACAAAAAGTTAGAAAAGATTCGAAAAGTTTTTTGTAAGGTTAGAGAATTCCGCAAAATGCGCATGCGTGGTTTTTATTTGCCCATGCGCAGTGAGCGGCAAACAAAGGAGCATGCGCAGTGGAAAATTTACCCAAATTGCGCATGCGTGATTTATATTAGCTCATGCGCAGTATGATTCTAGTAATAATACGTTAAAATTATTCATTAAATTGGTATAATTAATAGCTTTGCGGCTGGCGAATAAATTTTAATTCAAAAGCACGTTCAATAGCGCGTGAAATAAGAGTTTACGGAACATTAAGTTTTTGTAGTTTTTGAAGAGATTATTCTATCAGATGTGTACGACAGGTTGTTACTGGGGGATTACCTTTCCTAATAACATGTGCGAATTGAACGAGCAAAACTCACCTCATCCGGAAGGGGTTTGACGCCATCATCGAGAAGGCGAGCGAGACGCGTGGCATCACCACGAGCAGACGCCTCGCGCACCTTTTCTGCCATTCCGGTCAAGCATCTGCAGACAGAAAAAAAACATTCAACTTATTTTACAACTCATTTAAAATGAATAAAAAAAATATTTTATAAAATTTCGTTCTATAAACAGATTATTACAAAACAATTACAAAAAAATACAAACAGAAGAGAACAATTACAAACAAAAAAGTAAGAAAGCAATTACAAACAAAAAGCATAAAAAAAGTAAGGAAATGATTACAATCAAAAATGAAAAAAGCAATTACAAACAGATAATTCTCTCTCGATTAATAAAAATTAGCTAAAAAGTGAAATTCCTTTCGATGAAAATTTCCAATAGTTTCTCATTCTATAATTAGTATTACAAGCGCGCGCAATTTTTTTTTCCTCCACAAACATTGAATCAACATTCCAGGCATGAAGCACAACGCAACAAGGGAACTCATATACATGAGAAAAAGAATTTGAAAAGTGAATTCGTCTTTTGTCAAATTAACATTACACCAAATCGTATTCACAAGACGAAAACCCATCTTCATTAAAGAAGAGCAAAAGAACATGGAGCTGTAAAGGTACAATGATACATGACGCTATTGTTCGATGAGACAATGGTCTCACTTTTGTGCGTTGAAGAAATAGTAACTTAAGTGCGATGAATTCTACCTTTTTGGTCTATAAACAATAATATGCCGCATATTAATTACAGGGAAACATTTTTCAAATACTCTCAACAAACTAATTTTGTATAATATGAAATACCTACTCCTATATATATATAAGTTGAGATTTAATTTTTCTTTATATAGATAAGAAGAAAGTAAAAAATAAATGCAAATACATTTTAAAGCAATATATTTGTATTTATAAATAGTAACTGCAAATTTGTGCAAATAACTTGAATGATTTCTTTCTTTTTTCAATGCTGTCTACACTTTTCTCGTTAAGTACTGTGCACATAGAGACTATTACAGAGGAAGCGCTAATTGCTGAGAACTTACATCGTGTAGGCACGAGAGATTCCTCCCTCGGCGTGTCCGTACATATCCAATAGCACGTCTGCTCTTCTAAGAGGCATGTTTGATATTCTTGAATATTTCAGCTATTTAATAGATATTGTTTTTTTTGGTATTTGCGAGCGAAAGTAGGGGGAAAAATTGTAAATTAATTGTATTACTAAAAATGTTGGTAAAATTTAGGTAAAGTAAAGTCTAATGATCACCTATCGGCGATCATTAGACTTAACTTTACCTAAATTTTACACAATTAGGAATATTTTTTTCAAACTAAATCTGCATTGACATTAAATCTGTATTGATACTCCTCCCTAAGAAACAAAAATTAATTTTCCTCCCTCAGACACGAATTCATTATTAGTTCCTTCTTCTTTGCAAGAAAATTATTATTCGTTATTTTTTAAAGCACTTTAATCAATTTTAGTTCCTCCCTTACGCATTAGAAATATAAATCCACTGACTCTAATAATTAAGTTACTAGAAGTTTCAAAATTAAAAGTTACTACAGTTAAAGGTCTAATAACTTTAATTAAAAAGTTACTAGAGTTCCAGAACTAAGAACTCTAATAATTAAGTTACTAGAGTTTCAAGTCTAATAGCTCTATTCAAAATGTTACTAGACATACGAAACTTGGAACCCTAATAGAAAAGTTACTAGGGCTTCAAGTGTCGAAACCCTAATAGTTAAGTTACTAGAGTTTCATGTTTAGAAATTCTAATAACTAAGTTACTAGAGTTTCAAGACTAGAAAGTCTAATAATTAAGTTACTAGAGATTCAAGACTAAAAATTTTAATAATTAAGTTACTAGAGTTTTAAGTCTGTGAACTCTAATAATATAGTTACTAGAATTTCAAGCTTAAAAATTCTAATAATTAAATTACTAAAGTTTCAAACCTAGAAACCCTAATAATAAAGTTACTAGAATTTCAAGTCTACAAAATCTAGTTCGTTAAGTTACTAGAGTTTCGACCTTAGAAAATAATGATTAATGTCTACAAACCGCAATAATTCATAAAAGTTACTAGATATACAAGCTTAGAAACTCTAATAATTTAATTACTAGAGTTTCAAGTCATTAAACCCTAATAATTAAGTTACTAGAGTTTCATGTCTAGAAATTATAATAATTAAATTCCAACAGTTTCTGGTTTAGAAAATTTAATAATTAAGTTACTAGAGTTTCAAGACTCGAAACCCTAATAATTAAGTTACTAGACTATCAAGCTTAAAAATTCTAATAATTAAGTTACTAGACTTTCAAGCTTAAAAATTCTAATAATAAAGTTACTAGAGTTTCTGGTCCAGAAATTTTAATAATTCTGATACTAGAGTTTCTGGCCTAACAATTTTATTAATTAAGTTACTAGAGTTTTAAACCTAGAAATTCTAATAATTATGTTACTAGAGTTCCAAACTTAAAAGTTTTAATAATAAATTTACTAGAGTTTCAAACCTAGAAATTCTAATATTTAAATTACTAGAGTTTAAAGCCAATAAATTCATATAATTAAGTTACTAGAGTTTTAAGCCTAGAAATTCTAATAACAAATTACTAGAGTTACAAGAGTAGGAAATTCTAATAATTAAGTTACTAAAGATTTGAAGTATGAAGGTTACTATAGTTAAATGGCTAATGACTTTAATTAAAAAGTTTCTAAAGTTATAAGGCTAGAAACTTTAATAATTAAGTGAGTAGGGATTTGAAGTCTAAAAGTTACTAAAGTTAAAAGGTTAATAACTCTAATTTAAAAGTTACTAGAATTACAGAACTGTTATGGCTAATATAAGTGTTACCAGAGTTCTAAGGCTAATAACTTTTAATTAAAAATTTACTAGAGTTATAAGACTAAGAACTCTAATAATTTAGTTACTAGAGTTTCAAGCCGTATACTCCAATAATTAAGTTACTAGAGTTTCCTCTAATTTAAAAGTTACTGAAGTTATAATAAATATATCAGACTGACAAAAAAATCAAAGACTAGTAAAAAAATTACTAGAGTTTTAAGACTAAATACTTTAAATAACAAAATTAACGCAATCCGATAACTGATAAGATTTCAGATAAAGATCTTTATTTACTTCTTCCCTTTTTTTGTAATTCCCTCAGAAAAATAAAGAATGAAGAACATGAAAATTCAAGTATAAAATAGCGTCCGTTTTAAATGCACTCGTATCGATAGTGTAATTTGTTCGTAGTATTTAGGGAAATATATCTAAAAAGAAATGCGCGCATACCAGTCGCGTGGAGATTGGAATAAGAAATCTTTTAATTAGAGATCATGGGGGACAGAATGTCTTTTACGTTCACGGGCCGATTTGCACTGGCATCGCAAGGCATTCCTTCCGCGATCGCGACCCACAAGAAACCATCCTTTCATGCGTAAAAAAAAAAGTCGCCGAACAAAAGCGTTCAATTAAAGCATCCGTTCGCCACGAGAGGCGGTTCCGGTTGAGAAATCAAATCGACGTGACTTCTGACACTGTAAAGATCACAGTTACGTCAACTAAAATTCTTCATTAACCAATTTTTAATCTTCTTTTATCCTTTTTAGCCTTTTTATCCTGTTTATCCTTTTTTCATCCTTTTTTAATCCTTCTTCTATCCTTTTTTCATCTTTGATAAAACCGTTTATTTTTCCCCGTATTTTATTACAATATTTTTTCAACATCATTAGATGAGGATAATCATTATAAAAGAAGTCCAGCGTCTGATACTTTGTTGATTCGTTATTATATAGAAATGGCTTTATCAAAAAATTCATGAAAAATACCACGTTGAAAACGAGTCGGTCACGAGCGTTGGTAGAATCGAAGGAAGTAAGATCATTTTTCATCATGACGACGAGGTTGGTTTCTCGTTTTTTATCAGTCACGTGATAGGCCGTTAGTGAGGGAGAAAAAAAAATAAAACTTAACTGGCACTTTTTCTTACGACCCGGCTCGTTATAATCGAACCTTTATTTACCACACAACAGTCATGTTTTTAATAAAATGTAGGGGAAAAAAATTAATTCCATAGTTTATACAATTTTTTTTCCATTGCAATGGGCGGTTCTTGAAAATTTACCGAGGAGCGGTCTCACTATGCGACAATTGCTTTATCAAAACAGAATTTTTAAATAACTTTTAATTAAAATACTTAATAGCATTAAAACACTTAATAACACTTTGTAACATTTAGAGACGCTTAATGAAACTTATATAGTATTATAATAATTTTATTACGATAATAAAAATAAATACGTTCAAATACCATTTAATTTTAATTCAAATACCAATTTTTAGTCAGTAATTTTACATTTTTCACTCTAGTTTTACTAAACATTTACTGATTCAAATTTTTATCACTATAATGTACACATGTTGGTTATTGCTCTCTTTTTAGTTTTACATTCTTTTTGGAATTTTTCTTCAAAATAAGGAGAAGATTGATGAGAGCTTGATGTTGCAAAATGCAAAAGAGGAAACAAAAATTGACTCAGAAATATAAGAACGAACACAGGCGAATAAGATAATGTTCTAAGTATGACTGACAATTATAATGATTCTGCAATCTCTTTAAGCAAAAGACGCACCCTATCCGGTAGCCATTTTTAGTTGCTCGAGAAGTATATCATCATCATTTTTTTTTCTTATTGATTACGTCATTTGGTTTTATTTTTAAATATCCAAAGATTTTTTTTGTCTTCTTAGGATTTAAAAATTGACGCCCGATTTTAAATAACGAAAATTTAGTTATTATAAAATAGTTAGAAATTAAAACGAGTTTAAAAGAGAAAAAAATTCAATGACTTTGAAATAAATTAAACCGTTCATTAGAGAGAATAATTGTCATTTTCTTCCCTTTGTTTTCGTCATTAGTGTCTCGTTTCGTTGGCTTTTTCATGACTTGAAACGACTCAAGACTTACTTAAGAAACCATCTCAAGTTTCTTGTAGCACAACATAAAAATTATAAAATTTCTCCTATAACTATTTTTTTAAAAATCAAACTGCGATTAATGAAAAATTCAAATCGTAAATCAGATAGTCATAAATTTCTATTGCGCATATATTCCTGGTTTTCTATGAATTACAATTAGCCTAAAAGGAATAAAATAATTTTTTGTTTGGTATTTTAGTAGTAAAAAAAAATGTAGTAGACGCGTTTTTTGCGGAAAGCATAAATAACATGAATGATTTCTTTTAAAGTGACGTAACATTATATATAGTACGCAGGCTCATTTCTCTTGTGCGAAGATATTTTATACGATGTGTTTGTATCCTCCTTTAATCAAGATTCTTAATTAATTTCGATTCGTCCTACCCGCTGAGTTATATGCCGTGAATTTCTCTCCGCTTTGAGAGTTGAAATCCGCTTCAGGTGCGGTTCACAAATGCATCCCCCAAAGAAGTTGTAATAGTCTCTTAAACGTTTTCGCTTACAAGTATACTGTATAAACAATGTTCGAAATTTTTCTTCGACGATTTATTACATCTTCTTTATCCGTTTTGATAACACTCGAATTTTTTTCACTGTACTTTTTTACTATCTTGGTAGTTTTTCACTATACTCATGGTACAATTGCGATCTGAACTATATATCATAGATATTTGCTTTTTGTGTAGAAAGTACAGCAGATTAGAATTGATTAGAATTATTTTGAAATTTTAACCATTTGGAGCAACCTCCGAATCATTATCTAAACTATTAGAATATTATCTAAACTATTCTAAACCCTGGAATATTTCTACAAGTTCCCTGGAATGTTGTACTAAAACATATGTTCCAGAACACATGTCACATTTTTTCTCCTTTTGAAAACATTACACATTACATTCTCTCTAATAAAACTGCAGTGTGAAATTATTTCATAATTATACGTCTAGAAAATTATCCTCAATACTATTATAAAGAATAAGTGAGAATAATGCGGAACGGACAATGATTAAAGTACAATATTGTTACACGCCCTTAAGAGAAAGGCGCACTAAGAAAAACGAGAAAAAAGAAATTAAATTTTTGAAAATTATTTTTTCTACGCACAAGGTGTAATCTAATGTTTGATTTCTTTTTGCCCCAAACAAGAATACATATATATGCGCAATTTACGTTTTATCTCCCCGAGAATAAAGTATATACCATGAGTCCATTACTTGTGCGACGATAACTCGTATACTGGGCAATAAGGATGAGTGCATGTTTTAAGTACTGAGAATGCGTGCGTTTACGCATATATATTCTTAGAAACCTTTATGTATAAGCGGTAAAACGAGAGAGGGGCACTTTTTTCACTAAAGTGGGATAAAGGCACCAGTGGAAAATAAATGAATAATTGCTGGATATTTATTATTAGCTCCTGGTTACCAATTCCATCGATTTTCATTTTTAAATTCTGGTTTAAAACAAGTTTTCACATTCCAATAAATTTTATAGCCAAAATTTTTCTACTTGTTCTGTTTGTATGATGGCTTGGCAGAACAGAAGAGTAATTTAAAAATTCAATCATTTTAATTCGAAAATTAATTTTCCTTATTAACTCTAGAAAAGGAAAAAAAGGGAGTGAAATAGAAAAATATCGGATTAGATAAAGTAATATATTTTTCTGGTATAGCTCTTAAATTGACATTAACTCGAGAAATAACATCCTTTAGGAACGTTCGCCGATGATGATAACGCGATAAAATGGCACTTTGCCAATTTATCAGAATATACGTGAAAACTTAATGGTACAACTATTAAGATAGCAGCAATATACCAGCAGTGTTATAAGTGAAATGTTTTAATTACTTGACACGCCCTTTTAATGCATTTGCTTTTATAGACAACTTTCGTTGATGATATTGGTGCCATTTGTGGTATTTGTGAATGTTGGGAAAATTGTAAATGTTG
This sequence comes from Leptopilina heterotoma, assembly GCF_015476425.1. Taxonomy (NCBI): domain Eukaryota; kingdom Metazoa; phylum Arthropoda; class Insecta; order Hymenoptera; family Figitidae; genus Leptopilina; species Leptopilina heterotoma. The sequence continues at coordinate 841,194 of NW_025110937.1, read as the reverse complement.
TGAAAATGGTAAATGTGAAAATGGTAAATGTTGTGAAAATTGTGATCGTTATGAACATTCTGAACATTCGGACCATTATTAAAGTTGTGAAAACTGTAAACTTTGGATAAGCACTTGAATGTACACTTCCGATATAAATGTTGGTATTTAACATCGTAAGCATCCTACGCTCTCGGAAGCACCTATTACGTATATATAACCTATCTTGTACATGTAGGTAAATCTCCTTTAGCTGAGAAAACGAGCAGCCAACATGTATAAAGCTGACCTCCAGAACTACAATATATCTTGATTGGTTTTGTATATAAGTCGTAATACGTGCTCGTCGGGAATATTACAACCACGTTCACGCATCTACGTGATCGACCATTTGGTAGCGAATTCTATCCTAATAGTCAAATATTTCAGGGGAAATAAATAAATAATAAATTTTATTACTTGAATAAATTCCAAAAAGGTAGAACGGTTGTTCGGTTGTTCCAAAAATAAGCTGCACAACAAACACTAAAATTTCGAATATTATAATAATGGTAGCTTTATGATAGTATTTTTTGTGTATGGTAGTATCTACTAGTGCTACTAGATCATGATTTCTCATAGTAATTGTTGTTTTGAATTGAAAAAAGGCAGTACTAATGTTTGGTACATACTTCTTAAAACAAATGCTACCATTAGTTTACCATCATGTATATAAAATTCAAAATTAATCTTCAATACTTCTAAGCGATATTAGGTTGTACCTAATTCCTACTGGTTGTTCTGCTAATGGTAATTATTAAACCACTCAAAAATAAATCCAAAAAAGCCAGAACCTTAGTACTGCTTTTTTCGATGTTCAGTACATCCGAAAATAAATCATTCGGAGATTGCTCCTGGTTAAAATTTCAAAATTACAATCTGTAACGTCTAGTAATTATTTTCAAAAACAAGTTTCTGAACCATTATATACATTTTCAAACCTAGTATTACAATTTTTGTTTTATAACATAATCTAAATGGAGTGAAAAAATATTTATTTTTCCATACGATTATGATGCATTGCGTAATTTTCCTTTGCATAGAAAATAATATATGCTCATACTTTCAACATTATATGGTTATTGACATAGGTATCTCTAGTTTAGAAACTGGTATCGCCTATTGAGTATCAATTTCCGGGTACAAATACATACACACTAAACATCATTCACTAATGTCTTTCTAATGACTAAGCCGCTATTGATCGATCAATCGATTCAGATCCCTCTCGATCTTTCTTTCTTTTTTCCCTCTCAATCTCCATCTATTATAATAATCTTCATAAATCATCATCGTTTTAATTAAATCTGTAGCTAGGCTGAGAGGAAAGGAAATATATTTTCCCTAACAAACTTTTTTAGCCATGGGAGTAAAATTAGTGTCTTGATATAGACACTATTTTTTACTGGAGAAAACATAGTGTCTTTATTTTTAGGTTTTTTGTCCTCTAAAAAATAGTGATCTGTATCAAGACACAGGGGAAAATAGTAGGAAAGCTTTAATATCGTATTGGTATTTTCTTTTTTGTTATTATTGTGCACATAATCATTGGTTGGTGAGAGCATCAGAAATTCTCAAGGACGGTAGACGCGCCTTTTTTTCTATTTAAGAATGCAATTCGACGTGAGGTATGCACACGAATGAACCGTACATTTATCTTCCGGTCCTTCGTATGATATATTCCTTCTTTGTATCATCTATCACTGAAGCGTCTAATCATTACCCTAGTAGAAATTTGTCGTGGCATGACTAGATTTATTCAAGTTACTGTACAGTTTTAGTCATGGAAGTTTAATCTAGCTTAACTGGCGAATTACTAGACAGCTACTGCATAACACTGTTAAAGAAAATATAAAGTTGAACTTGATTATTACTGCATAGAAGTCCTGTACAGTTATTTTCATGGCACTGTCGAGGCGTTCCGAGAAATGATGTTCCAAAGTTTGTCGTGGCGTTAGCGCTACCGCCAGTTTCAGTAACTAAACAGTTGTGTATTGACATTTTCGAAATATTTTCTATAAAATAAATCTTTTGGTTTTACAGTTTATAGTTTTTATAATTTTAATTTTGTTCTTTTATTTTACTGTTGACAACTAAATAACAAATTTTTTAAATTATTTAATATTAAAATTTTGATTTAATAATAAAAATTTCTTTTCAATCAAAATTTATTTTTAATGAAAATTCCTTTAGAAAAAAAAAATTTTTTTAAAATTCGCTTCAATTAATTGAGTTAATTAAAATAACTAATTTTTTAAATTCAGAAGACAATTTCTTTTCAAGATTATATACTCTTATTATATGTATAAATATTAATTTAACAAACCTGTTACATACAAAAAGTTAGAATTGGTCCAATAAAGTGAGGTTATGTTTTACATTGATGAATTGACGTTGACATATGTATAGCTCTCCGATCTGAATAACAGAACTGTCTATAATTAATGACAGTAGACAGTAACAATTTATTACTAATTCCTTACGGAAAAAATAGACATAATTCTAGTTACACCCGCGAATTATTTCTTTCAGTGTATACTCTGATGTATTTATGGAAAATGTCTACACAACACTGTTCAGTTGCTGGACTGACGGTAGCGCTAACGCCACGACAAACTTTGAAACATAATTTCACGAAACGCCTAGACAGTACCATGAGAATAACTGGACAGACAGAACTTCTATACAGTAATAATCAATAAGTTCAACTTTAGAGTGTTATGCAGTAGCTGTCCAGTAATTCGCCAGTTGAGCTAGAAAAGATGAAAAAGGGAACTGCTTTACCTGCCGGTAGAGTATGGTTCTTATTTTTCCGGAATCGTCCATCGACTAGAACGGCCGTGATGCGTAAAGCGTGCGTTTAGGTATTTCGTCCCAGTGTGACCCGAGTTCGCTCCCCGAAACCGCTAGATATTTTTCGTTTGAACTGAATTAATTCTTCATATTAGGGTTTACTTATAAGTTTGTAGTGTGATAAAATAATAATATTTATTTCAGTGTTGTGCTTAATTAAAGGAAAAAGTGAATGTTGTTTAATGTAAAAAAATGACATGTGTTCAAGAATCAGTAATTTTTATATTTTTTTTTAATTATGTAGTTATTTAAAAATAATTTTACAGATAATTTATTATAAATCATTTATTATACGGAACAATAGATACACCAACAGTAAAAATATAGTTTCGTAAAATTTTAATTTATTTAATTTGTTGACAAAAAAATTTAACGTTATATTTTCAAATTTGTACGTGTTTAATACGTAACGTCAATATAAAGAAAGTTTTGACATTTCCAAGTGAATTATTTTGTATAGTTTTTCTACAGGACTGATGATCAGAAACTGTAAAATTTGACTGGACAATAACTTGAAGAAATTAGCGTGACATCACTTTATAGTTTTTAGCCAGTTTAACTGTAAAGTGCCTCGAAATTTTCCAGTGGAACTGTCCAGTGCCCTTAAAGATACTATGACAAATTTCTACTAGGGTAGGTCTAGTGCCCTGCCCTCGTGTTTATCGAAACTCTCAATGCGCCTAATCAAAATGATAAAAATATGACACGCCATATTTTTTTTTTTTTTTTGATTTTAACAAACCAGAAAGAAATATTCCGAATTTTTTCTTTTTTAAATTTTCTTTTCCATTATTGCCTCATATTTCCATGAATAAAAGTTCTAAAGAAAAAAAAAGAAGTCCCCCTTCTTACAATGGCCATTTTGCGAATAGGTATCAAAGTCCTGTGGCCAATTACGAATAATGAGAGTAAGTGGTGCACTGTAATCTTCCTCCTTTCGCTCTGAGGACGTGAAGGAAGTCGAGAAAGTGCGCCGTTAGCTTCTTAAAGAAATTCAACCCTTTCCCTTCGTAAAATTACAGTTGGCGCGAAAAAAGAAATCTACAAATCGATTTTTACATACATTGCGTATACTTTAATGTTTCACCGCGCCGTTTATTGAATGTAATCTCTCTCCGCCTCTTTGAAAACCCTACCAAAAATAAAATTATACAATTCTTTCGCGAGGGAAACAAATTTAACTGATAACGATTCTTCTTGAAAAGCCTTTTTTGAAAAGTCTTTTTTGAAAAGCCTTTTTTTGAAAATCCTTTTGCTAAAGTATTTTCAAATCAGAAGAACGTGAAAAAATGCCAATGAAGAAACTTTCCAACAGAAGTAAAACAGCTTTTCTTTTTGAAAAAAGGAAAAGTTCTTTTCTTGAAGCGAAGGAAAAGTGGAATTCCGCATTTTAATGTTTCGCTCCGCATAGAGCAGCAGGTTTTAAAGTATATATAATAATAATCAATGAAGTCCAACGCTTCCTGTCCTCTTTACTTATAATAACCAGCATGAATCCTACAGAAGACCTTCATATGTAACAGTTATTAAATTAATTGCATCTTGTCACGAAGATAAAACACCTGCACGTGTGAGTGTATAATGCATTAGTTTGTTTAAATATCCAGAGAAAGAGAAAAATAAATAATAACTGAGAAAAATTTATTTAATTGAAAATTAATTAAGCAATTAATCATATAATTCTTTCGTCGTCGTGCTTCTTCACTTTGAAAATACTCTTGAAAATTTTTCCTTTCCTTCTTCCCTGAATTTACATTTATTTTAATATAATATTTATACTAATATTTTAATGTTAAAATTGATTCCTACGCCATTGAATGTCACGTATAACACACCGTATAACATACCTCGCGTATAAAAGGCGGCAAATTTCAGTAAAAGGGCTGAGGAAAGGCTATGAATTTCTTAAGTGGCTAATTAATTACGCGCCTGTCACAACTTTCTTTTTTTTTATTTTTGATTTCCACTCTTTTAAGGAGATTTCTTGTACCAAATGGACTTTTTGCGATTTCTTTCTTAATCAAATTTTGATTACCATCATGTTTTCTTTTCAAAACGAACTATTTTCTGATCAAGTAACCTTGAGAGAGGTTCTGCGCGTGCGCGGGAATTTTAGTTGACTGACGCTACCGCTCGTGGCGCCACAAGTCGTGAGACTTGTGGCGCCACGAGCGGTAGCGTCAGTCAACTAAAATGTCAACTACGTTTTTGCGTATTTTGGGTACTTTTACCATTTTTTTCTCTATTTTCGAGAATTTTTAACAAACTGCTTTAAAACAGAATGTAAAAATTTTTCGCAGACTTTACAAGAATTCATATAGTTTATCAAAAATTAAAATTTCTTTTCGGAATGGAGAAAAATACAAACACGCAAGTATGTATAAATATTCAAGAATAATGTCACGTGTATGATTATGCTAATTACGATCATATAGTAAAGAACTGTAATTAAGAGAACGGTTTTAACTTTACGTGTGTACATCACCTAGTCATTTCATAACACACAGTTTCATGGGTATACGTGCGGGGTGGATTTAAAGTTCAAGTACTCAAAGTGATTTTAAAAAAAAAACATTCTACTCGTTTCTGTACGGTGGTAATTCAGAATTACATCCTCATCATTCTCTCTCTCCTTCTTTCTCTGTATTGCAACGACCAGAAAAGATATCGGAGAGAAGGGAACGAGTTACTTTGGCTGGAAGCGCCTCGGCAATAATTGGCCACGTTGCCATTTCCTACGTGTTCCTGCTCTCTTATTCACGCTCTAACCATATACGCGCATATGTTTCTACCGGCAAGTAAAACACGCCGCATGGATGAGAAATGATCCGAGGAAAAACACAAGATTCTGAGATTCCATACGTGATCCTCAGCAATTTCATCAAGGACTTGATCCATTAACGACAAGAAAGAAAACATAAATAAAAAAAGGAAATATTTCTACATGTATGAAAAACGGTTATTATCAATTTCATTCATTTCGTTTCGTTTCAAAAAAAAATTCATCGAATTTTACACCGAATTATTATCTTGAATTCGTTGCTTAATTCAAAACTAAGAATAATTGAAGGAGAAGAAGGAAATTGAAATTCAAGGAGAAAAAAAATTCCAGTTATCCCATTATAGTGTTGATATAGTATTTTGCCCTTCCCCACGATGATAATAATAAATCGTGAGGAATCTAATGTTCGAAGATGCGATAATAATAAATATCGGAAACAGGTGTCCATCCATATAAGTGACCGTCACTGAACTTGCTTTCGATCTGGGCGTAACGCTATTTCTTGCAAATATCCTGCAAACAACAAGCCAAGCGAGTTCTTTTCCTCTGGGAGCAAATAAATCCTGATGCATCAAGGTGGTATCAACATGTGAAGAGACAGAACTACTAGACAAGAAAAAGAAAAAACAAACCACAATCAAAGAGGATGCTACAATCATGGAAAAACACAATTTTCCCCTTTAAAACCATTTCTTTGGATGACTAATATTACATTTGTCTCTGTGATTTTCCGTATTATCCTCTAAGGTCCATCTGAATCAAACACAAGACTAAAAGCATCAAAATCGTCGACACTTGACGCCAACTTCAGAGATCTACAGGGTTGCCACAAATATATTTTCTTTTTCAGAGTTTTTTCATAAATTTTAAAAATTCAATTTTTTCCAGTTTCATAAAAATCCCTGACTTTTCTGACCTGTCGCAACCCTGATCTAATATTCCTGAAGTTAGCGTCGAAACGGAGTAAAATTTAAAATTATTAGCGAGAAAAAAAGAATGGTATTGTTAAAAATACATTAAACAAGTTTGTTGTTTTCTTTTTCTTACCCAGCGAAGTGAAGACCGGATGTGTAAAACTTAAGGATTATAATGTCCGATCGCTTATAACGAACTGAGAAAAAAGATTTATATCCTTTTTGCCAATATAGAATAAAAAAAAAGTCACTTTTGAGTACGCTGACAGACACAATTGAACGCTTATAGAAATACTAGTCCTGCTTTTATTACGCATTTTATTAAAAAAGAAAAGAGGACCTGTTATAATGTAAAACATGAAGGAAAACTGCTTATGATAGAATATCAAAGCTCCTGTAATTGTTATTGCTCGTAATCAACCACCATAAGCGTTTCCTTTATAAGACCTATCGACGCACATAAAACGAGCAGATGATGCAAATATTGGGACTACACAACTCCTCGTTTAATAAAAGTGTGCTAAAAAAACTCCACACTCGACGACCTTCAGCTGTCTCAAAAGAAAGGGACAAATGTCCACAATTTTTTTTTCTTTTCGCTTTTTAATTTGTCAACAATTTTTAACTATTCTTTGTTATTAGATAAGGAATATTTTTCGTTTAACAAAATAGAAAATACTAGCAAAAATCATAATAGAAATAAATCGTGAGAGAGAATTAATACAATGTCCGCATTTTTTTGTCGATCGTAAAACATTTTCGTTTATACCGGTAAATTTTGTGATGATGAACTGTTTACCAGAGATGAGAGACAGTGGTTGGGATCACTCTTTTGTTGCATTGAACAACCAATGGAGACCACAAAGGATAATAATAAAAAAAAGAGGAATAATTTCTTTTTGAAGAAACGATGTATTACACGTTTCACTGAACTGCCCGAGTGTCTACTACTACATCTTCCTACTTCTTTCTTCCTTTTCATCTTTAAATCCTCTTTGTGGTCTCGCACTATAAACATGACGAAGTGAATTTAACCTCGAGTGTTAAAAAAAATCCTGTTTGACTTCTCGTAACTCTCCCTCTCTCTTATTCTCTCCCAAAATATTCTTAAACAAACTCTCTTGAAAAATACAACAGTTTTTAAGTATTTACCTTCAAATATGGTTAAAATTGGTTTTGAATCATCAAAATTGAATATTAATGCTTTGTTAAATATTTGTTAAATATTTGTTAAATATTTCAACAAAATCTTTGTTGTCAACAAGTGCGAGTGACAGAAATAAAACACAAAAAAATGTTACAGTTTTTGTAGCGTGTAATTTGACCGCATTACTAATTGCCATCTGTAGATTAAAAAAAAGCGTAGTAGGCGCCTCTTGCGGCTGAAATATTGCAACTTAGGTGAAGCCCCTAATGGCCGACAACTCAATCAGCTGATTTATTGCATTCTGAACGTAATTTTCAAATTGGTTATTACTGAGAGAGAGAAAAATTGTTAGTGACGTGATAATTCATTGAATAGACCTTTCACATTATAGAAAGATGTTAAAATTTGTGAAATGCTTCCTGATTTGAATAGATGAAGTGAATTTAACTTTTCACGTTTTGCATCACGTTCAACAACGTATTTACATTTATCTTCGCACGTTTTTCATTTATATATAAACTATTATCCTCACGTTGCAATTGTATATAACTATATGTGTTGAATTTCGAATGAAATCGACAATAATTTATTCCGTGGTCATAAAATAAGTCGACAGTCTTCCTACGCTTGTTTCCTCTCCAAACTAAAAGTGCTAAGCAAACATGAAACACGTATTCAAAAGATATCCAGCAATGCTAAACGTGTTACTTCTCTCTCTCCATTCTCAACTCTTCCAGACTCTTCTAACTCATCTCTATTTCTCTTATTTTATATATTCTATTTATCTTCGTCTATCTCCTCCTTCTCAATTTTTCTTCCCCTCGAAATCCCGCTACAATCGATTCTTTAGTATTTAGAAAAGAAACAATTTTTTTTGAGAAAGATAAACAAATATTCAACAGGGGGGAAAAAATATCAGGAATGGAAAAAAGGTCGAGATTTATAGACATAGACTATACGTGACTCGGCGAATTGCTTCAGGTATAAACTTATAAAGGTACAACTTTCCAAGTTCGATGATCCACTTTTTGACAAAATTGGATCGTGTAATTAGTGAACGGAAACTGTGTCGAATCCATTCATTCAGGTAATTGAGTTGTCAAAGCTCATAAAACTGTCGGAAGTTCTCTAGACCGAAACCTATTTTCCTAACTGGACTAATTTTACGAGCAGAATAATAATAATTTTCTAATTTATATTTCCTATACTGTATTTTTTTTAAATTTTCAATTCTAATTTTTTATGCGATCAGAAAAAATTTAGAAACAACGAAATTTATTCATGCAGAAGAAGGACTTTTTTTTAATGGTTAACTCTTTTTGGAAAAGCTTTCAGTTACCCTAAAAAATTTCGTTGTTTCAAATAATTTTTTGTGTTGTAAAATAACATTTTTCGATTTTTATATACAATACTGAATCACAAGGAGAATAAATTAAAGTAACACCTGCACAATTACAAAAAAAAGTTGTCCGTTATTGGCACTTAGAAAGAAATGGTCGCCAAGTTTCTATACCGCACAGTCTGCGAGTCTGATCCAATTAAAAGTCTTTAACCCGATCCTCGCGAACGTTTGTAATTAACAATTTCTATACGGACACAGAATTGTCACCAATGAGAATGAATAAATCAATAAAATGCAATGTGCATTTCATCATTCTCAAAAATTTTGAATTGTTTCGTTTAAAAGAAATTAAATTTTTTGCTTTCGCAGAAAGAAAATCTTCTTTGACGGACGCTAAATTCAGAGATTTAAAAAATTAAAAAAGAACAGTTCTGTAATTCCGGAAGTCAGGATAAATATTCCCCTCAAGGCAGTGGGATTGGCCGACATTTTATTTATTTTGTTTTTCTATTCGAACGAGATGTAATGATGAAGAGGGGAAAAGAAGAAGAAAATCCGAAGGTGATCGAGCCTCTGATCCGATCCACTCTACTACGCATGAGTCGTTTCGAAGATCGAATGCATAATTACTCTCTGAGATGTCTTTTTTTGTCAGTCTCAAGTTCTCTTTATATCGCCGCACTAATTTCGGTATTTTATTATCGGGGGGAAAAAATATTTTATTTCCTGAACAATGATAAGTTTTGTTCTCTTTTTGCCTTTGCGATCGGGGTATTAAAACATTAATATATAATGTATTAGTAACATCCGGCCAACAATTTACAACCCAACGACTCAACATGGACTCTCCGTATGACCCTTTTCTGCATTCAGAAAGGTGGGAGAAGAGGAGGAATTAATTGGCTCATGAGAAACCATTAATGCCAGTATGTTAGACTCTTAATGAAAATTATAAGACGAAGATACTAAAGCGAGAAAATATACATTTCTCTACTACAAATTACAATATTTTTACTTAATTTATTGTTTCTGATTTTTAAAAAGCGGGGTAAAAAAAATTAGGTGCTGATTAAGTGTCAGTGATGGGTAGAAAGGCGTAAACCGGATTTAGAAATTATGTTCAGAATAAAAAACGAAAATTCTTCTCGTGTTAATTTAAAAGCGAAATTTGCCCTTAATTACGTGAATAAATATAATTAAATAAAGACTGTATTAAAATAGAGTATATATATATATATTTAAACGAAGAATATTTAAATGCGACAAACGTTTGGAAAAAATTACTGAACTAACATTATCACTAGAGAAAAAAAATATCTATTTAAATATTACCAGAGTGACAGAAACTTAGTAGAATATTACTAGAGTGACAAAAAGTTTAGCACAATATTCCTAGAATATCACAAAGTTAATATAATATTACTAGAGGGACAATAAGTTACTAAGAATATTACTAGGGTAACAAAAAGTTAGTAAAATATTACTAGAGTGACAAAAAGTTCGTCGGAATATTACTAGAGAGGCACAAAGTTAATAAAATATTACTATAGTGACAAAAAGTTCGTCAGAATATTACTAAAGTGGCACAAAGTTAATAAAATATTACTAGAGGGACAATAAGTTACTAAGAATATTACTAGAGAGACAAAAAGTTAGTAAAAATACTACTAGAGTGACAGAAACTTAATAGAATATTACAAGAGTGACACACTCAGTAAAAATGTTACTAGAGTGTCAAAAAATTACTAAAAATATTTCTAAAGCGACATAAAGTCTTTAAAAATATTACTAGAGTGTCAGAAAGTTAGTAAAAATATTATAAGGGGAACAAAAAGTTAGTAAAAATATTACTAGAGTGACAAAAAGTTAATAGAAAATTACTAGAGTAACAAGAAAGCTAATAGAATATAACAAGAGTAAGTAAGTAAGTAGGTATAATAAAATATTACTAGAGGCACAAGAATTTGCTAAGATTATTACTAGAGGGACAAAATGTTAGTAAAAATATTACTAGAGTGACAAAAAGTTAATAGAATATTCCTGGAGTAACAAAAAGTTTATTTAAATGTTACCAAATTTGCAGAATGCTAGTAACAATATTACTAGAGGGACAAAAAGTTACTAGGAATAATTATGGAGTGACAAAAAGTTAGTAAAGTATTACCATGTTTCTAGAATGTTAGTAACAAAATTAGTAGAGTAATAAAAAACCAATAAAATAATCACTAGAGCGACAAAATGTTTATTTAAATACTACTAGTGTGACAAACTGCTAGTAAAAACTAAAAAATAGCTAGCAAAGAAATCACTAGAGTGACACACTCAGTAAAAAAGTTACTAGAGTGTCAAACGGCTAGTAAAATTATTACTAGAGTAACAAAATATTAATTTAATTCTATCAGTTTCGTAGAATGCTAGTAAAAAATTACTAAGAGGGACAAAATGCTGGTTTTTTAAAATTATTTCTTCGATAATTATGTTTACTTACAATATAATTATAATTAAATATATTTTAATATATATTTACTTACGAAGTAGACTAGACAAGAAACATGTTTGACTCACCTGAAACAGAAAGCAAAGAAAATACTTTAGTATTAAAATTAGATTATCAGTATTTTTATATAGTATTTTAGTATTAGTATTAGTATTTTATCTAGCAGATAGATATAAAATATTATTATAATATTAAATTTTATTAAATATTAAAATATTATTGTAGATAGCAACAAAACTGTTAAGGAAAAATTTCTTATTCTTTATACAGGTATTATTTTTATTTTATAGAAGTTGGTGACTATTTGAAAGAAATATTGATGACGTTGCGAACTTTATCGTATAATTAAAATTGTGAACTTTTTGAGTAAAATTCTAATTGGAAATTACATTCGCTTATAAAGCGAGAATATTACTTCCTTATATAAAGCAGCCTCTTTAAGCTGGGGTTAGAAATTATTCTTGAAAATCGACAACAGATTGAATTATTACCCACTCTATGACAATTTAATGTGCACTTGACAACCATACTAAATGCTTATATGCCTCGGGTCAAAATACCCGTTTGTGCAGTGAATTCATAATTCTACAACACATATCGTTAATGACAATTTAATAACAACGCTATAAGATTATTATTTACATTTATTGAATCGCGATAAAAACTGTTTATTATTATTTCGATATTACTCAATTAATTTTTGCGAAAGGAAAAAAATTTTAATTTGATGGAAAATTTATTTCCTTATTTATTATTTCTTCTCTTTGACTATTATTTTTTTGCATAAATATCATATTAATTTTTATCTATTGAAAAAGGAATATAAGAAAGTAATTTATTGTCGAATATAAAAACTGTTTGTGAATAACAATAGGATTCCTTTTTTAATTCTATATTTGGTGACAGTGATTTATAAGTTTAGTTTCCATCTTTTCGTGTCTAGTAATGCTGATGATCAAGGTGGGGAGAAGAAAAAAAGTTACAAGCCTAGTGTTTTATGAGTTATTTATTATATCATCTACCGGCTAACTATGCAGGAAATACTTGTCGATCAGTGATTTACGTTGATAGTTACAACTCGTGCTCTCTTCTGGAGTTAAAATTTTTTGACATATTAGGTGAACGTTCGACGTATACTTACTCATGCGGATAATTTCAGACCAGTAATAGAAAAACCACAACTATCCATCTAATCCTTCAATTATCTTGTCACGCATGTGTAAACGCTCTTAAGTTCAACTTAAGAAGCGTGAACGAGGAGCAACTCAGTTCGTATTGAGTTACTCAAAAAAAAAAAAAAAATAGGGACAGTGGGAAATTTTTCTTCGTCATATTCTTATCTTGAGCAGCAAAAGACTATTTTTGTTTACAATTATATAAATTAATTTATTATTAGAATCTTACTAGAGGGACGAAAATATAATCAGAATATTACTTTAATTCTATTAGGTTGGTACCATGCTAGTAAAAATTACTAGAGTGACATACTCAGTAAAAAAGTTACTAGAGTGTTCAGTGACTGGTAAAATTATAACTAAAGTGAAAAAATATTTATTTAATTCTACCAGATTGGACGAGTGCTAGTACATAAAAAAAATGACTAGTGTAACAAAAAACCAGTAAAATTATCATTAGAGTGAGAAAATACTTGTAAAAATATTACTAGAGTGACAAAATAATAATGAAAATATAACTAGAGTTACAAAAGGTTAGCAATAGTATAATTATAGTCATATGAGGTTAATAAGAAAATTACTAGAGTGACAGTAGGTTAATAAAAATGTTACTAGAGTTACACACTTAGTAAAAATGTTACTAGAGTTACACACTTAGTAAAAATGTTACTAGAGTTACACATTTAGTAAAAAAGTTACTAGAGTTACACACTTAGTAAAAATATTACTAGAGTGTCAAACGGCTGGTAAAATTATTCCTAGAGTGACAAAACATTTATTGAATTTTACCGCAGATATTGCTTTTAATACCGGTAATATTTTTATTACCTGATTATAATTTTAGTGACATTTTTTTATCTCCGGTACCGGAGATAAAAAAATGTCACTAAAATTAGCATAGACAAACCTCAACTGGATGAGAAAATTACAAAAAAAAGAAACCCTATTAGATTAATGAGTAGCGTTCAATTAATTTGGTGGAACAACGGACAAGTTTAGCGAATTACATTATGATGAGCCTAATTTAAAGGGAGCAACAGGTCAGAAGTAATCAGACAACTTGTCGAGAAATGGGTGAGTCACGACAGTGCATAATTAAAATTCCCCACCCCCCTTGCCATCTTTTATAAAGCATGGCCGTTGTAATTATTCGACTCCAGTTAGGACAAACGCCGCGCAAAGATTACACTATGAGAGATGCGCTGATGGCTATACAGCATCCCTCTTCTTCTTCTTCTTCTGGAGCAGAAGCGACTTTATTAACTGCTATTTCCTTCAGAAATTGCGGTGTAAATGAACAACACTGTGAGTAGACATCAGGAGTTGATTGATATCTTTTGGTGAAGAGTGCTATTTATGCGTGATTAAGATAATGCTCTCTCTCTCTGTCTTCGAGAAAGAAAAATGAAAATTATAAATTTCTTCTCTATACACAATTCTCCGCATATGTGAAATGCATCAGATTATCGCATTCTGAAACGAGTTTTCGTTTTCAAATATTGGAGTTGGTATCAGATATATATTTTCCTCTATAATGTTGGATATTTAGATAAAATTGGATTCAATGTAAAATTTTATATTCCTTGAAAGGGGTTTTTAAGCGATTGGTGGAGGGGAATAAATAACTTGATTGGATGGGGAGAAAAAAAATGATGACTTTTCAATTTTATGGCCTAGGTCCTGAATAATCTCTAAAGATGTATAGAAGAGAGGTCATGGTGGAGTCACAGTCAAAGGACGGTATATCTAAAGACGGATATGGAAGTTCAGATTACAATCTGGCAATTTACGTAGCCGCAGCGAAGCAAATGAGATCGCATCGCGAATACATGAGGACATTCTGTCCTCCGGCATCATTACGATACGTCCAGAGCTATTCGAAAAAAATAAAAATTGTCTTTTCAAACTATTTCTTAATTCTATTTTCAATCCTTTTTTTAAATTCTATTTTTCCTTACATTCTATTCATATTGAATCAGTGAAACTTTTATTGTAGAAGAAAATTGACAATAAAATCACAAATTGAATGATGGTAGTTGAAAAAGGATTTTGCAACAATAGTGAACGATAAAAGTTTTATTGGCGCGTTTGAGAAGACAAAACACAAGAAATCGACGCCTTACCGATTCCCACTCTCTTTCTCTCTCACACTCGTAAATCGTCGTCGTTCTGAAAAGCGATTTTAAATCTTCATCGAACCAGATCGACCTTACACAACGTCGATCGCCTGCTGAGTTTCGACGGAAACTGTATTCAGTTCTCGTTATTGACACGAGGCGAGACCACAGACTTTGGAGATTTATTGCCTTATCGTAGAATCGAGTTCTGAATGCAATATCCAAAGTTCAGATTCTATTTCTTATTCGTCTCAAAGACTGACATTTATTTCCAGTTTTCAAATTTTTCCCATCACAATCGTCATTATTTTTTCATCGATTTTTTACGGTTCAAAAAAATTGCACTATTGCAACTAAATCCTATAGTAACATTATTATTAGATTGATAAAAATCATAGTAGCAAATTTGGCGCTTTAGTAAAAATATTACAAGGACGAATAAAGTGACAAACTCAGTAAAAATATTACTAGAGGAACAATAAGTTACTAAGAATATTACTAGAGGAACAAAAAGTTAGTAAAAATAATACTAGAGAGACAAAAAGTTACTCAGAACATTACTAGAGTGATAATAACATATAAGAATATTACTGAAATGACAGAAAGTTAATAAAATGTTACTAGATAGAATTTTTTTTTTAAATTTGACAGAATATTGTTAGAGTAACACAAAGTTAATAAAATATTACTAGAGGGACAGAAAATTATAAGAATATTACTAGGGTGACAAAAATTTTGTCAGAATGTCATTAAAGTGATAGAAAGTTAATAAAATATTACTAGAGGAACAAAAAGTTACTAAGAAAATTACTAGAGAGACCAGAAATTTAATAGAATATTATTAGACAGACAAAAAGTTAATGAAATATTACTAGAGTGACAGAAAGTTAATAAAAATGTTACTAGAGTGACAGAAAAATAAAAGAATATTACTAGAGTAACATAGAATTAATAAAATATTACTAAAGGAACTTATTGAATTTTTTCTAAAAAAAAATATTACAATTTGTCAATCTAGAATTATTTTTACTATCAGTTTATCATTCTAGTAATATTTTTACTTGCTGTTTGTCGCCCTAGTAATATTTTTATTAACCCCTTTTTTATTTTAACACCGCAAAAGGAAAATTAAGACTATTCTTCATTTCAAAATAAATTCATGTTTTAATAACTTCTATTTAGAAATTAACAATTTTTCATTTTCACAAGACTCTCTCATCCAATTCGCAATTTTCTCGGTAAATTTCAAATATACTGGTCTATAGTGAGAAAAAAAAATAAATAAACTTTAACGATCCTGAAAAATTCCTATATGGAAGTACTAATTAGATTATGCTAAATGAATTTTTCCTCTTTTATACATTTTATAAATTCCGAGAAACGAAGAATGGCAGTTTTTTTCTCCCTCTCTTTCTCACTATATATTTTTTTTTTTTAATGAGTAAAACTAAAATATTTTCCTGGGAATAACTTTGTATTGGCACATGCACGTGCACCGGTTTTGTATATATACACATTTATAGATCTTTCTCAAGTTCCATGAAGTGTGTGCTCGAGTGCAAGATGGTACTCTGCATTCAGCATCCACTTTACGCTTTAAGCACAAATGTTGTACCTTCATTTTCTTCATGCCAAGCATAGTGTGCATACTAATTTCGAAACTGTAAATTTCTATGTTTTCAATTGCAAGTGCGTTTCCATGGAAAGTTCACTTTAAATGTTTCTTCAAAAAATTCTTCGAGAAACAAACATATATAAGCACGAAGATTTTGTTTATTAGAATTTAATGTCTTCTACAATTGTTTTGTCACTCTAGTAATATTTTTATCAGCTGTTGCTGACAAAAATATTACTAGAGTAATAACAAACAGCTATTAAAAATTTTAAAAATAGCTAGTAAAAAATTACTAGAGTGACACACTCAGTAAAAATGTAACTAGTGTGTCAAATGGCTACCAAAAATTTTACTAGAGTTAAAAAATAATTATTTTAAATTACCAGGTTGGTAGTATGCAAGTTAAAAATCTACTAGAGTAACAAAAAATCAGTAAAATAATCACTAGAGTGACAAAAAGTTAATAAAATATTACTAGAGGTACAATAAGTTACTGAGAATATTACTAGGTTGACAGAGAGTTAGTAAAAATATTACTAGAGTGACAAAAAGTTTATTTAAATGCTACTAAAGCAGAATGCTAGTAAAAATATTACTAGAGGGACAAAAAGTTACTAAGAATATTTCTAGAGTGACAAAAAGTCAGTAAAATTATTACTAGAGTGACAAATTTAGTAGAAGTATAAATAAAATACCAAAGAAAATTGAGAATTAGTTTAGAATCCTTAGAAAACAAAAATATTTTACAATTATATAAATTTCCAAAGTGAATATTAAAATCTGAATTTATTTCAATACGAAAAAAAATTAATTTTCCGACGGTGTGAAAATAAAAAGAAGATGTAAACTTCTCTCATATATTTACCAGTTGTTTCATAATTAGAATGTTTATCGTGTTACTATTGCACTACTATTACATAATATAGAGATATTTATTTACACTTTATAAGATAATTAGTTGCTATAGAATGGTGTAATAGACGGTTCGCCATATATATTTAACAGTAATCTCGAATTACATATAAACACTTTAATTTTAAAATTATACCAACATGCAAACTCTTAAATTGCCTTTAAAAAGAAATAATTCAATAATTAACTACTATCATCAGCTTTAGCATTATTGGAATTACTTAGCTACTCAATTGCTCATTACTAACTTAAATTGAATGTGCACGCCGCGAGAGTATAGAGAATTAATAATGGATGAACTCGTTTGAAATCATATGAGAAATATTGTTTCTGTATTCTACTTTGTTAAACATAATTGGACAATAATCACATATTTAATATTGCTTCTTATGATGATTAAGTAATTTCGCAAATATTTCTCTTTTTCTCTTTCTTTAAACGCTGAAAACGAACTTTGTTTCTGGAAACTGAGTTTAAAAATAAAATAAGTCGTAAAGCCGAACTTATTTTTTGGTTGAAACCGCAAAAGTTGTTCGAATTTAAAGAAACAATTATGAGGAAACTTAAAAAATGAGAGGAACAATTCTTTTTTAAAGTAACTTCTCATTATACTTGATTCAGTCAATTCTATAACAAACTTTGGTTGTTTAAAATAAATTTTAATTGTTTCAATATCGAACTTTAATTTTTAAAAATAAATTTTAGTTGATTCAAACGAAATTTCTGTCGATTCAAACAAACTGTAATTGACGCAAATAAATTTTACTTGATTCAACCAAAAGTTGAATCAAAATTATTTTCTGAGTGAAGAATCTTCTATTCTATTGCTTCAAAGTAAAGAAAATATTAAAAATTACAATTTAATTTATTTAGAGAAAAAATTTAATTTTTCTAAAAATGCATATTCAAAAAAATGGGAACACCAAAAAAATTCGCAAGGAAACAAGTTGAAGAACTACGCCATTTTGGGTGCATGTTTGTGCATTCTCAAACACTTACCGGTCTTTATATTCGAATGCAGGAAAAATACTCCTTGGTAATGTAATCCAAAAATAAAAACAACATTTGTTGAAAATAGAAAAACACAAAAAGGCACAAACACTGAATTTCAAATCACTTTCTATGTATATTTTTAATATATATTCTGCACAAAATCACACTGCTGAAAATAGAAATACCACCACTGAATTCTGCTCTTGTTGCTTTTCTTATCCACGCATTGAAATTACCAGAACTTTCTCACATATTATCACTGAGTAAAGATTTTTGTTACCGAATTTTGTAATAATTTCTAATCAAAATTTTTTCACTCAATAATTAATTAATACGGCAAATTAAAATTCATCCATTACAAAAAGAATGCAACACTTCATTTTTAATCACCTTTTTTCAGTGCCCACTGGGAGTAAATTGGGTCAAGAAAAATTTTAAAAACTATATTTTTGAAAAAAAAATCGGTGCAGAGGGGGGATTATTTTTTGAGAGTAATTTTTTTGTTTAACGGTGCGGAAAAAATAAAAAGAGATTATTCATTGATTAATTGAGTTAATACATTGAGCGTATGTGTGATATATAAAAGTGAACCGAATCGAAAAGGCAGTTGCACTAGGACTGATCAACAGATCGTAGAGAGGATCGAGAGATCCGGCGACTCCAGGGAGTTCTTCAGATCCCCTTCTACACCTGCTCTCTTACCCTTTCCCTTCAGCCACGTCGTCACTTGATTCGGAGCCCGTTCTAATGTTTATAAAATTTTCATCAATTTTCTAAATTTTATGAAAAATTATTATTGATAAATAAATATTGATTTAATTTGTTAAATATTTTATTTAATTATTATGAACGTAGTACTAGAGGGACAAAAGATTAGTTAAAATATTACTAGAGATAGATAGACCTACTAGAAATATTACTAGAGTGACAAAAAGTTACTAAGAATATTACTAGAGGGACAAGTTAGTAAAAATATTACTAGAGTGACAAAAAGTTAGTTAAAATATTACTAGAGTGTAAAGAAGTTACTAAGATTAATTCTAGACAAACAGTTTGTTAGAATATTACTAGAGTAGCACAAAGTTAATAAAATAATACTGGAGGGACAATAAGTTACTAAGAATATTACTAGAGGAACAAAAAGTTAGTAAAAATATTGCTAGAGTGACAAGTGGTTACTAAGAATATTACTAGAGCGCCAAAAAGTTATTAAAATATTACTAGAGTGTCAAAAAGTTACTAGGAATAATTCTAGAGTGACAAAAAGTCAGTGAAAATATTACTAGAGTGACAGAAAGTTAGTAAAATATTACTAGAGGGACATTAAGTTACTGAGAATATTACTAGAGTGACTAGAAAGTTAAAAAATTAGTGTAATATTGCTAGAGTGACTAAAAATTAATAAGAATATTACTAGAGTGACAGAAAGTTAATAAAAATGTTACTAGAGTGACAGAAACTTGTATGAATATTAGAAGAGTGACAGAAACTTGTAAGAATATTATTGGAGGTACAGAAAGTTTGTAGACATATTACTTGAGTGTCAAAAAGTTACTAAGAATATTTCTAGAGTGACAAAAAGTTATAAAATATTACTAGAAGTACAAAAAGTTAGTAGAAATATTACTAGAGTGACAAAAAGTTACTAAGAATATTTCTAGAGTGACAAAAAGTTTGACAGAATATTAGTAGAAGGTCAAAAAATTAGTATAATATTGCTGGAGTGACTAAAAATTAATAAGAATATGACTAGAGTGACAGAAACTTGTTAGAATATTATTAGAGGTACAAAAAGTTAGTATAAATATTACTAGAGTGTCAAAAAGTTACTAAGAATATTTCTAGAGTGACAAAAAGTCAGTAAAATTATTACTAGAGTGCCAGAAAGTTAGTAAAATATTACTGGAGGGACAATAAGTCACTAAAAATATTACTAGAGGGACAAAAAGGTAGTAAAAATATTACTAGAGTGACAAAAAGTTAGTAAAAATATTTCTAAAGTGACAAAAAGTCAGTAAAATTATTACTAGAGAGACAAAAAGTTTGTAAAAATATTACTAAAGTGACTAGGAAGTTAATAGAATATTATTAGAGTAACAAAAACTAGAGTAATACAAAGTTAATAAAATATGATTGCAGGGACAATAAATTACTAATAATATTACAATAGGGACAGAAAGTTATTAAAAATATTACTAGTGTGAAAAAATGGTAGAAAAAAAGTTACTAGTGATTATGTCAACGCCTCTTGAGAATGACTTTATCGAGAGTCGACTGTACTGCAAATAAAAAGAGAAACTCAACGGATTTACTTTTTTTAACATTTTATAAGAACTGAATTTTTATTCACAATTAATTTTGCTGACATAATAAATTTTCAATTATCCCTAAAAATGAATATGTTTTCTCAAAAGAAAAAAACAAACTTCTATCATTTACACTAATTTTTGATCTCCACTTGAAGATATTTTTGTTCTAAATTTTTTTCCCCTTTCATTCACACTATCATTAGTCGTTTTAGTTTTACCATAAAGTAAAGATCGTGAATTTTCGTGTTTTATTTTGTCGAAAATTTCTATTTGTTTTTCAACACTACTTCTATTATTCTTCATTTCATTTATTGTTAAATGACGAATTTTTCTCGGTGTTTCATCAATTTTTGCACTGATTGCATTGAATAGAGAATTATTATTGTACGGATTGATTTGTAATTTTGAATTTTCATCTTTTTCTGTCCAACGTCCTCGTTTATGATAAACAACATCGATAAATGAATTTGTCGATTCATTATTCCAAATAACGTAGAGCGGTGGTTTTCTATATTTACTCACACGAATACTTCTTTTTATTGCTTTACTCACAAAACTCAAATGAAATAATCCAGCTGGTCCATTATTTTCTAAATTTTTTATTATTTCATCAATTTTCTGCTTTTTTGGATTAAATTTATTTTTTGTTTTTGAAATTACTCGTTTCGATTGTTTGGAATTTTTTGATATTATTAACGAGGTTTTTTTCTTCGGCACGAGTATTTTTTTATCCAAATTTTTTGTTGGTCTCATTTCGAAAACTAAAAATCAAATTTTATTTTTATTTTTTACTTAATATTAGGTTATTTTTTATTATAATTTTTTCTATAACACCCGTTAGTGAAAATTAATTTTGAAATATATAATAAAGTTAGTGAAATATAATTACTTTTGCGAAAAAAGAAGTTCTATATAAAATTTCTTCTAATTCTTTTTCTTAATAAATAATTTTAATAAATAATTTACATTCGAAATGAAAAATTTTCCTTAACTGTCAATTTATAACTGTTTACAACTTTCAACAAAGACAACTTCATTTCAATAAATTTTTTTCAGATAAAAATTGACAAAAATTTACTTAGAAAAAAAAATTTACTTAAAAAAAAGTAAGTAATGATAAAATAAAAATTGAATTGAATCAAACTATTTTTATTTTTTATTATTGAAATGGAAAATAAAAAATGGTTTTTTTACAATAATTTACAATTTTTTGTTTTTTTTCCTCTTTTTTTTGATCGGAAATAACGAAACTAATTTTGGATAAATTGTTTTTACAAAAACGTCAGCGCAAACATTTCCATATGACGACATATGATGTCTTAGTACAAGTTTAACACTTTTTATTTCCCTCGCTTTTCCCACTGGTTTTCCATTTAAATATTCAATGCCAAGGGGAAGATCTGTGTGATCCAATTCATCGGCAAAAATTTCCACTTTTTCCTCGACAGAACCATTATTCAATCGATTCATCGCCTTCTCGGCAGTTTCAGTGTCGAGTGCTAAATGAGTCACAAAATTTTGATCACTTCTACTCAAAAATGCCGTTGTCCTCTTGTCTTTCGAGTAATTTTGCACTGATCCCAAATAATCTAATCACACAATTAAAAGAAAAAAAAAATTAAAATAAAAAAAATTTTTTAATTAAAATTTTTAATTAATATTTAATAATCAATAATTAACTATTAATAATTAATGCCTAAATAATAATTAATAATTAATAAAAAGCCTTTAATAATTTAAAAAATAAATAATAAATAAATAATAATTAAAATTAATAATTTTCCAATTCTTTAATTTTAATTAATAATTTTTAATCTTTAAAAATAAATGTTTAGAATTACTTTTCGATTTTTCATAAGAAGCATGTGCCCGAGGAGATCCCTTTTCAAAATATGGATAAGAAATTCCATTTTGGGATTTATTTAAAATTCTCTTTCCATCGCTTTCATTTTTACCAATATATCTTGCTCCAATTATCACCGAATCCATTGGATTTATTCGATCATTTCGATTTTCGAGAAGTTTTACAATTTTCAATAATTCAATAATTTTTAATTCCTTTCTATGTTTCATTACATTCTGTTTAGCAAATTGTTCATTTTTCTTTACATTTTTTTTCAATTTTCTCATAATTTCATTTTTGAAACAATTTTAAATTCCTATATATATTTAAAAAAATGCTATTTAGCTGTATTTATATTTTCACAATACATTTTTTTTTATTTATAAAAAAAATACCCACAGTTCTCATAATTTTCTACTTTTCCTCAAAATATCCCTTTAATTTTTCTTTTAGAAACACTGAATTAATAATTTGTTTTTAAAATTACTTTTAATGAGTAATAATTAATTTTTGTTCACATGGTCAATATTTGATAATTTTAGAAACAATTTTTTTGTTGAAATTTTGATAATATTTTTTTACCTGTCAATACTGTTTTACAGTATTTGAAATAAGTGAAATTGGTTTATTGTCTTGACAAAATAATTAAGGGTAGCTGCCTTCAAGTTTAACGAAAAAAAATTTTTTTTTTTCGATAAGAAAGTTCAATTTTGATAAGAAAAATATTTCAAAATTAACTTTTCTATTTTAATAGGTATATCAATTAAGGAAAATAATTTTTAATAAAAAAAATATATAATCCTTTTTTTTTTATTTGGAAAAATGTTAACAAATCTTAAATAAAAATAATTTCTTAATAGGAAATAAAAATATTTTCAAATAGAATTTAAATTTATATTTTTCTATTTGAAATTATTTCTAAATTAGAAACTAATTTAATTTCTTTACAATATTTTTCTATTTGAAAATATTTTTAGAAAAATATCAATTTAAATTTTACTCAAAAAAAGTAAACAATTTTAATTAAAAAATATTTTTAGGAAAATACTATCAATTTAAATTTTATTTTAAAATATTAAACAATTTTAATTGAAAATATTTTTAGAAAAATAAGTATTACCGATTTAAATTCTATTTAAAAATATTTTTAAAATAAAATAGATAAATTCAATTTGAATAAAAGAAATATTTCAAATTATAAAATTTTTCGTTTCAATATATAAATGAAAAAATATATTTTTTTGCTATTCAAAATAATAGAAACGGAAAAATAATAAAAATAGAATAAAATAGAAGCGGAATTTTAAAAAAATATCACCAATTCACCAAAATCACCAAAATACTTTCTAAATAATTTTTTTATTACTCTTCTTTTTGTTCGACACTTTTTCATTTCTGTAATAAATAAATTAACACCCGTAATAATTTCACTGCACAAACAAAGATTTGCCAATGCTTCTATTCTACTATTGTCATCTTCGTCGTTATTTTCTAAATTTTGCAAAAAATCATCGAGAAATGTTCTCTTCACTCCCTTTTGCCAGAGAATAAATAACGGTGGATTTAATGGCGTATAAATTCGACTGTTTAATTGTATTAAATCACTGATAAAACCAAGTCTCATTGATGTTGCATGATTTCGTAAATTTTTCAAAGCACAATTCTCCTGAATTTCATAATTACTAAATACGTCTTCATATAATTTTTTTGTCTTCACTTTTTTCACTGTTGACAATTTCTTGATGCATGCCTTTCTAATTCTCGAACCTTTACATTTGAGATTATTTTTCGGTTCATTTGTATTCTTTTTTCTTGGTGCCATACTATTTCAATAAACCTGGAGAAAAATTTATTTTTACAATACATTTTTTTATTTATTTATTTCAAATCAAATTAAATTGGAAATTAAATTTAAATATTTTTGAAAATTATAGTTTATAAAGTAATGTCGAATTTAAATTAATTTTTTTCTTTTGGAGAAATAAAATTTGTATTTATTCTTTTTGTACTGCAATTTTCTTATTTTTATTATTATTGGATTTTTTTATTTTTATTATTTTTATTATTTTTTTATTTTCATTATTTATACTGTTTTTTATATTTATTATTTTTGTATTGCATTTTTTCTCTATTTATTGCCTTTTTGTATTTTTCTTTCTCAAATATTCGTTTAAATCAATCAAAGTGAATGTACTCACTACTTTATATTTTTAATAAATAATTTGAATACTAAAAGGGGAAAATTAATATCACAAATAATTTTAAATGATTTTCTCATTTACTTAAAATGTTAACCTACCTAATTTAATTCTCAACTGTCAAAATTTTCTTTTTGAATTCTACAAACTGACTGCCTTCACTTATCAAATTTTTTTCTCATTCAGATTTTAAGAAATTCGATGATATTTTTTTCTATTACGAAGAAAATTAATTGAAATATTATAATTTATGTACTTTTTGTATTATAAAATTTTGAATTAATATTTTTATTATTTATTTTTATTTATAGTAGACAAAAAAAATTTTTTAATAAACTCCGAAATAAGAATACAAATGAATTTTGAATTTCAGTTTTATTTTACTTCTAATATTCGCTTCAAATTCGCTTCGCTCTATTTTTGTATCCAAATAGAGAAATTTTGCTGAATTCTTCAAATTTATAAATTTCTAATTTAAAATTTACATTTTTTAAATTTATAATTTAATATTTACAATTTGTAAATTTATTATTTCTAATTTAAAATTTCGAATTTATAAATTTTGAAATTTGTAAAAATTCAGAATTTTAAAATTTTTAATTTGTAAATTCGTAATTATCGTTGCATTTTCAATTTTTTTTCTTTTCATTTTTAAAATTTAGAGATTTTTTGGTAAATTATAATCGTGGATAAAAAGTGTGAACAAAGACATCGGCCATTCTATTATTTTGCTGTTGCATATGATGTCTAAATACTATTGTCAAAACCGAAATTCTTCTCGGACTTCCATCGGCAGAACCATTTCTAAACTCCTGTCCTTGAGGCAAATCATCTTCCCCCAAATCTCTGATACTTAAATTTACCGCTTCACTATTTGAACCATTATTTAACGATTCCATCGCCCTTTGAGCAGAACTTGTATTAAATGCCAAATTTCCAACATAATTTTGATCGTTTCTGCTCAAAAATCCCGTTTTCCAACTTCCTCTGGAATAATTTTCAACCGAATCGTCAGATCCAGTTGCGCTCGGATGCGAAGCATGTCCTCGAGGATGGCCTTTTAATCCACCAGGATGGCATCTTCCATTCTGGGAATCATCGATCACTCTCGCTGCATCATAAGGCGATCTTCCTTGATACCTCGCTCCACCAATCATAGAATCTAAAACTTCCTGCCAATTTTGAATTTTTCTTAATTTATCCAAAATTCCCCCATAATAATTTTCGTGCCTTCGCAATTCATTGAGACACTTTTTTCGAATTTCCAGCGGTGATAAATTCACTTGATACGCAATCACTTCGAAGCAGCAACTGTTCTTTTCGGTTTGATTCAAAAAGGGATTTTTTCCATTGTTTAAGGTCCAGTGACCATCATTAAATTCAATATCAATTGCCGAATTTGTGCCTTTTCCCAATTTAAAATTAAGATTATCTTTCCGATTTCTCACGTGAATTTGTAGATTTAGTGCTTTGCTGATAGCAATTATTTGCAGTATTCCAATTGGTTGGCCATTTTCCACATCGTCAATTAATTTGCTAACAATTTTCAAAGACGTTGAATTTGGCTGCTGGAGAAAATTCACTTTCTTTTGACTTAATTTTGCCAGAATTCCAAAAATTCGACGATGTGCCAACCATTTTTCAGTTCCTGTGAAAATTTTCTGACCTGAAATCAAATTTCTTTTTAGATTTTCTACTTTTTAGAATTTAATTCTTTTGAATTGAAGATTGAAAATTAAAAACAAAATTAGATTTTTTTTCACTCACCATTATTTTTGTGTCCAAATAAAATTTTCATTTTTCAAATCCACTTTCGTTTCACCAAAAAATCTCCAAGTTTTCTTTCTCTATTTCTCCATTATTAAAAACTAAATTTTATTGACAAACTGTCAAAAATTAAAAAAATTCATTTCGAACTGTTTCGAAGTATTTTAAACATGATTAACTTGCAATACGTAAAATTTTCGAAAAAACCCGGAAGAATTCGTTAGAAAAATATTCGAATTGACATTTTGAACAATTTTGAAAATTGAAAATAAAGTACTCGAAATTTAACAAAAACAAGCAAATAAAACAAAAGAACTCATTGAATTAATTTCAATTTTTTTTACTCTTAGAAAACACAATACAAAAATAGTTCATTTAGTTAATTTACATTTTTACTGAAAATCATTTTCGAAAAATGATACCTTAATATCAAATTTCTCACTGATTTGCGAGCAACAAAATTTTTGTCTTCTAATAAATCGTCAACTTCTTTCGAAGCAAATTCCGATCCGTAGATTAATAAATTCTTACACTCTTCCATATTTCCCAATAAATTCTCAGCTAATTCGAATAATTCATTCATGTGCTTCTCCGATAAAGAAATACCTTTAAGCGACAAAATTTTCTCCACAAGATCAATGTAAGTGACGAAAGAAGAAATTGTTATACTTTTAGTTGTCATTACAGACTTGAGATTAAGTAGAAATTGCAGAAAAGTGAGAAGAGAAAATTTATCTTTCATATTTCTTTTTGTGAAACTGTCGAAAAAATTTTTTCCCACATCAATCAATAATGGAACAAAATCAATGTCCGAAGATTCAAGACTCTCTGTAATTGCATTCAGCCAAGGAATAATTCCATAATAATTAACGAGCGAACAGGCAGATTTCGGTAATTTCGCCACTGAATTTATAATTTCCAGGATGAATTTCTAAAAAGAGAAAAGAAAATTTAATTATTTTCTAAACAAAATTATTTTCTAAATGAAATTATTTTCCAAATAAAATTATTTTCCAAATAAAATTATTTTCCAAATGAAATTATTTTCCAAATAAAATTACTTTCTAAACAAAATTATTATCTGAATAAAATTATTTTCTAAATAAAATTGTTTTCTAAAGAAAATTTTTTCTAAATAAAATTATTTTCTGAACAAAATTAATTTCCAAATACAGTAGAGAAATTAGGAGTGAAAAATGAGAAAATATAAAACTCACTCTTGTTGCTTTGTCCGATAAAGAAGAGACGTAGAAGCTCAAAAGAATGTTAAATACCGAACTGTTGATTGCAATTTGCAAATCGTTTTCAACACGAAATCCATCGCGAATCACCTCCAAAATCCAAGAACGATGCGCCTCGTAATCGATTTCGGTGCTGAAAAATAATTTTTTGAATTCCGGTATTTTGTTCAATTTCAATGCGGGTCGAGCCATGAAAAATTTATGCAAAGGCCAATAAAGTGGATGTAGAGGTTGAGTTCCAACAATTGAAGAACGTGCCAAAAATGTGGCGACAAATCCATTTAATCTCACTTCTTTCATAGACATTTCCAATTCAACGATTCCATTTCTCAGAGCATCGATAAAGCGAACCCACAATAAACTCTCGTTCGATCTACAATTTTTAAATTTGATTTTTGTTAATTTGAGAAATTTTATTAATTCACAATAATTAATTCAAAATAATTATAATTAAAGAAAATCATAATTAAAATTAAAATTTATAATAAACCATAATTATAATTTATTGTAAATTGATTTAAATTATAAATTCATTTCAATTACTACAAAAATAGGAAATTTACTTCAATTTTATAAATTAACTTCTATTATAAATTGTATTATAAATTTCGATTATAAATTCTTTTATAAATTGATTTAAATTATAAATTCATTTCAATAGCTACAAAAATATGAACGAAAATTGAAAATTGTGGAAAAAGAATTTTTTGAATAATAGACCTGACAACATCCGGATTTTCCAAATGAGAATAAAATCTCGAGAGAACGGTGAACGATGCTAGACGAATTTGTTCGCAATCACTACAGCCGGCAATCAACATTAAAGCTAAAGCACCACTGTGAGTGACTCTGTGATAAGCAACTGGATTATGAACAGATAACAATTCGCATAATACTGGCAAATAAAAAGCAGGATCATAGACATCCTCTGGAGTGCACAGCGAATCATTCTAAAAGAAAAGAGAAAATTTAATTTTAATAAAAGTTTTAAGAATAATTACACTTTTCAAAGAATTCCATTAAAATTGTTTTAAAAACAATTAAAATTCAGCATTGAGTTTTATTATTTAAGAAAATAAATGAATTCCTAAAAAAAATGTATTATTTATGAAAATAATTAAATGTTTGCATAGAATTTTATCAAAATTTCGTTTAAATAATTGAATTCTTTTGAAAATAATTTTAAAAAAACTGACTTTTACGGACTTGAAGCAAATTTACGGACCTTTACAAAAATTTGCTTTTCTTTTTTTTATGACAAAATATTTTAAAGAAAAATTACCTTCAAAGTTCGTTGAACAGGAAATTTTGTAATTGTACTATTGACAATTTCCGGTAAAAAAAGATCTAAAATTTGCGAAGTCTTCGGTTGATTCCAAAGTGCATTGTCAATATCAGTTTTAACACTGTAATGTGAAGCTGCAGCACTGCCCCATAAAAATGGTCGATATTTTGATAAATCAATATTCGAATTCTCGTATTCTTTCAATATCTGAAAAAAAATGTAATTTGAAAACAAAACCAGTAAATCGAAAACAATATTTTAAAAAACAAAAATAATAATTTAGTAATTTTTTTTATTTTTTATTAAAATTCTTCTCACCAGTAATAAAATTTGATCACATTCACTGAGCGATGCATTGTACGCTGATAAATAAAATGGAACATGATTTGGTAGCATTATTATTTTATTCTTTCGTATCAGGATCAGTAACAATTCTACTAAATATCCTGAAAGAATAAAAGAAAAAGAATTTAAACAGTATTCAAATTTCAATTTTATAAATTGAAAAAACAAATAATTTAAATTAGAAATATTAAAAATTGTAATTTTGAAATACATACTTTTTATATTTGAAGAACTCAACATAATATCGACATATTCCGAATGACTTGTTGCTAATCCAAAAATAGTTGTGACATATTCTTCGTTACCATTGTCATTGTATGCTATACTGCAAATTGAAATAACGGCTCGAAACAAAAGTGTATTATCAAATAATTGTTCATCATCAGTCAATTTTAAGCACTGACCCAAAGAAAATCTTATGAATTGTGCCCAAAAATGATTTTTACTCAGTTCATCATAAACGAATTTTTCATCATTCTTCTTTAAATTCTCAACTGTTGTTATTAATTTTCGGCTAAGAAAATTTAATTTCCTTTTATTCTTCGCCAAAGTAGTTTTACTTTTCGATAATTTTAATGTCAATGCCATTAAATGTATTAAAACTTGTAAATATTCTTTATACATTTTCATCTTTCCAAAACAACAGTCGATAATTTGCATATATTCTATATTAACGTTGACAAGTTTATCGCCATTTACTAAAATAGAATTGCAAATTTCCTCACACGTTCGTGAATCTAAAAAATGCAAATTTAAATTAATATTTTCAATATTTTGAATATTAATAAAAATACTATTTAAATATGAATTTAAATTTAAATAGAAATACTATTTCAATAGGAATTTAAATAGAAATAGAAATACTATTTAAATAGGAATTTAAATAGAAATATAAATATTATTTAAATAGGAATTTAAATAGAAATAGAAATACTATTTAAATAGGAATTTAAATAGAAATAGTATTTAAATCTGAATTCAAATATTTAAAATAAAACAAAAGAATAAAAAATGATTTACCAAATGTCGATTCAATTAAATAAATTACAGCCACAACATTTTCTTGAATCCAAGAATTCTCTTGTGAATTTTCTTTCAGATATGTGATAATTTCATTTTTATGCAAGTCGTGCAATTTAATTAAAAATTGCCTGTCCCAATTGTGCGTTAAATTACTTTCTAATATTGGAAATATAATATTAGACATTTTCACTATCGAATCGTCCTTTTTGACAAACTTCAAAAATAGAGAAATATCGACAACATTTCGTTTGACAAACAGTGAGAACAATTCAACAATTTCCGGTCTCATTTTACTTGACAGCAATGAAGACAACAATCCTAAAAAATAAAATATATTTTTTATTATAAAAACATTTAGAAAAATCATAATGAAAAACAGTGTTGCCACAAAAAATTAATTTTCTTTTTCTTTGATTTTCCCTGATTTGTGGCAACCCTGAAAAATTCAAATATTATATTATTTATTAATATTATTTAAATGATATATACCTTTTTCGATGTTTCCAATACTGTGAGGAAATTTTTCCACATATCTACATAAACATTTCTCCCAGGTAATTGTATCAATTGTCGAATTCAATACACTTAGAATCGAAAATAATTTTTTTACAACACCAAAATCGAGAGGAATTGATTGTTTTTCCACTTCTAAATCAATTAAATTCGTAATCGTAATTCCCCAAGTTGACATTGATGTTTTATTTGATGAGAGAAATTTCTCTGCAGGCAATTCCATAATCATACTAATTAAATCAACAATTTCCCCCGGATTAAATGGAAGAATTTTAAAAAATTCTCCCCTCACCAATTCTTTTGTTTTACCACCATTCTTACATTTTTCAACACTTGCTTTCAATAAATTGAAAAATTTCTCTTTATACAAATTAATTGTGGCAATATTTTGAAAATCTTGATTAAAACTACAAAGAGTTTGACATATTATTAAAAATGTGTCTGTAAACAATTCGTCGACAGTATTTTTCTTTTTGTAAACGGGAAGAAAATATTCGAGTACAGAAGAATTTTTAAAAATACAATTCACACTTTCATTGAGAACTTCTTTTTTCTCAAAATCGTTTGATATGTGAAGAAGAGAAATTATAATCATCCGACAGTTGTAATTATTATCATCGTTTAATGTTCCATTTTGTCTGAATCGTAATAAATGAAATAATGTCATTCGCAATAAAGTTGAAATCTCATTTTTTGTCAACGAATAATTAAAATTGATATTTTCATTTTCCAATTTAAAGGAAATATTACTTTCTCCTGTGGCTCCTGTGAATAGTCTGTTGATGTCAACTTTTGTTGTTGACAACAAAGCATCTTTTACACAATTCATCACTTTCACTTTATCACTCATTTCACTTATAGTTAATTATTCGAAAAATTATAAATTTTCATTGAATTGAAGAAAAAAGGGTTTTAAAAATCGCAGTAAATAAAAAAATCATTAGAAAATATAAACACTTCGTGTCCACGACTTCCACGACAAACACGTGGAAATAATTGAGGTTAGCTTTTAGTTCCACAAAATGAACATAGAGTGGAGAAATTCAAATATTCAAAACTCTTTGCAAATTAACACAAAAATATTCTTTTATTTGAATATAGTTACAAAAATTAAAGTCTCTTTTGTATATAATTATCAACTATTTTTTTGTTTCTCAGTCATTTTTAATGGTCTTTTGTAATATTAATTTTATTTCCCTCATTTGGATCGATTCTTATTCTTTTTGTCGATGTTTTTGATATTGTTAATAAATCAATATTACGTTCACCAACAGTTTTACAAAGTAGCGAACAATTTTTACAAACTTGTCCCTTTTCTAAACGAAGCTCACAATTATTGTGTCGCCATTTATAAATTGCTTCGTCACGAAATGCAAATTTTGAATTTGATAATTCCGTTAAACGTGGACCGCCTTCGCATATTTTTAATGCATCAATTTGTCGTAAAAATTCTTCAACATCACTGATACCTTTTGGTGGTTCATATTCGACGTTTGGAAAAAGTTTACCAAAAAAATAGATTTTCACATTGAAATTCTCGTCGAAAAATACCTGAAAAAGAAAAAATTAATATTCATTAAAAGAAGAAATTGAATATTCAATATTTTTTATACAGGCTTGCACACAAGAATTTGATTTTATTTTTTCCTGATTTAAGGATTGAAATTTTTTTCCCTGACCCTAAAGAATATCTTCATTCATTCTCTAAAAATAATTGGAAAGACAAAAATTCTTCTTTAATTAAATTATTTTTAATTATTTTTGAGAAAGTTCGTTAAAAATTCAATTATTTATTTAAAGAAAAAAAATTCTAAACTGAACTTGTTTACAATTAAATTTAACTGAATTTAGATAATTTGAACATTTTGACTTACTGATTTTTTAAGAATTGGAGGAACTCGATGATCGCTACTTAATTCTGCTAATTCTGCAAAAATTACTCCCTTTTGAGGTTGTTCGCAATTATGAATATTCCAGGCTCTATTCGGTAGACGAGGTTCAATTAGTCCATTGTATATTTTTTCAAAGAACGTATCCTTGATCGTTCTCATTCTAATCATTTGAATACTGTTACCTGTAAAGGGTCATTAAAAATCAATTAGAAAATCACAAGAAGGGAATTTCCAAAAATTATTTTTATTATTCAAATTAAATAACAATGGAAAGTATTTAAAAACTATTTAAATAGTTTTTAAATAGTATTTAAAAGCATTCTAAAGTTTTGATGTCTGAAATTAAAAAAACTAAATAACCAACCTCTTTCGTTATTGTTGAGTTTTGCTTTCGCTATTTCGGCAGGTGGAATAATTTGCTTTTGAGTTAAAGAATTTTCCTCGGAATTCGATGTAATTAGAGAAGAATTCAAATTCACACGATCGACTAATTCTTTATTAGATTTCTTTTCAACTTGAGAAAAAATCACAGGTAGCTTTGTTGGTGCAGTATTCAAAGGACGAACAATTTTCTTTATCGGAAAAGTAAGTTGAGGTCTTTTTTCAGACATTGCTACAATCATTTTAGGCTCCGTCTTAATAGATTCTATACAAGGAACAATTTTATTTTCAATTATCATAGAATTCGGTGGTAATTCCTTATTATTTGTTTCCTTTTCTCTGCAATAAATGGCAATTTCATCGTCGAATCTTGAAGGAATTGCTCCATTAACAGGAACTCTTAATTTAATGTTTTCCTGGAATTTATTCGATTCGAAAATAATTTTTATTTTTAAATTAAAAACGGGCATAATAATTAATTTATTGTGTTACGAAATAATATAATTATACTTACATTATTAACATCTAATGAGGTGTTAGATCCTTCTCCTTTTTTTAAACACGTAAACTCCAAAATATCCTTAGGACGAAAATGTTTCTCACAAACACGACCATTTTGTGGCAAAATCGTCCCTGTACATTGAACTGCTTGTTGCCATTGTTTAAATAAATTAGGATCCTTAGGAGTTGGAAAAAATGTCACGAGATAATTATTTGCATTCACGCAATATTTTACATCGCATCGTTTCTGCCAGCTCTTCTGATGTGACATTATTAAAACTTAATTTCACCCACTTTCACTCACACTGTCACTGAATAAATATTCAAGAATAGTTTTGTTTATAAAATTATAAACAAATAAATTATTCTACCTTTTATAGGTTATGCCTATCATCCAATGTTTTTGTCAAAAAATAACAGTCAACTTGACTGAACTTGACTCAAGACAAGACTGAAATATTAACTTCCGGTATGAAGCACGCAACCTGGTGGTCGATGCTAGTAAAACTATTGAAAATTTCTTTCTGATTGAAATTGACGAAAATTCTCTCTGTTAAAAATTTTTTAATTAAGTAATTTAATTTAATTAAGTAATTAATTGATCTTGATAATAAACAAAAATTTTAAATATTACTTTGAATTTTTTAGAGATCTCTTCGAACTTTTTTAATTTAGCGCTATTGATGGAACGCCATCTAGTGGAAATAATTACTTCCGGTTAACGACCGACCGGCAAATGACGCGGGACGCCGCCATTCATTGTCATTCTTGCTTTAACAGGCGTCAGTAGTGCATGTTTCTTTTTTACTAGATGAAAAGTGTTTATTAATATTATTAAAGTGACAAGTGTTGTGTTTAAATTTTAAAGTGCTTTTAATTTGTCAGCAGTTTTTAAGTTTTCAATTTGTGCTAATAAGGTAAAAATATTCTTCCTTACGAGTGTTTTTTTATAACCTATAGATTTTTCTTTTCTTAATTAGTTATCTTTCTTATTAATTTTCTATTTTCCTTACAATAATTATAATTTCTCTTAATAACTATCATCAATTGAAACAAATAAATTTACTTGATACAATTTACAAAAAAATAACCTCTTTTTCGAAACGTCATTCTCGAACCGCTAAAATAAATTGACATTTATAAATTTTTATAATTACCTATACTCATTATTTATTTCACGTAATTTTAATTAATGAAAAAAGTGACTTAAATTTTCAACTTAAAAATTAAATTTGAAATTAAGTCAACTTAATTTGACACAAAATAAAAATCTTAAAAAATATTAACTAGGATTTAAAGTATTTTTAGTTTTAATTAAAAATCAATTTGTTGGTGCAGAAAAAAGTCTTAGAAACATCAGAATGAGACGAAGATCACCTAGTTCATCATCGAGAGACAGACGATCGAGAAGATCACGAAGTGAAGATCGACGAAGTGACAGAAGAGTCGACGATGAAAAGGACAAGAGAAGAGAGGCTTGGTTGATTCAACAAGAACGAGAAAGAGAGCACGAGATTCGAAAACAGAAGATGATTTTCGATTATGAATTAAAAAGAGCAGCTTTATTAAATAAATCGAATAATAGTTCCCCTCGTAGTCAAAGTGCAAGCAGAGGCAATGGTGGAAATAAAAACATCACTAAACCTCCTGTCATGTCCGAAAAGTAATTATCAAAATAATACGCGATTTTAATAATTCCAAAGAGAAAATAATTATTTCCTCAATCGTTACATTATAATCTTTTATTATAAAATCTTTTTTTATAAAGAAATTTAAAGTAAATAAATTTATTATTCAATTTGGGACAATTTTTCTTTTTTGCAGTATTTAAATTTTTTAAATTTTGTATTTAAATTCAATTTAGCAAAAATTTAATCATCATTCGTGTAAATTAGGCACGAGACACCAGGAGGAAGTGAACCTTTATTTCGTGGACCGAGTACATCGACGAAACCAACAGAAGCCGAATTACGAACAATAAAAGTTGATATTCATCGAACTATACCAGGACCAGTCAACACAAATACAGAACTTCACCGAGAAATAGTAAACCCTGAAGATGTGATTGTTGCTAGGCGTGAGGGTAATTTTTCTTTTTCAATTTTTCTTACAAATTCATCAACATGAAGACAACAACTGAAGATCAATCACTGAATAAGGGGAAGAAAACAAATTTTTTCCACTAAAATGAAAATAATTTCACAATTATAAAAAAGGAATTTTTCAAAATTGATCAATTAGTGTAAATTTTCAATTGTCAAAAAAATTCTTTTGAAATATTTTTATAAGGAAAAAAAAATGTTCGTTAAAACCAAGTTTATTAAAAAAAAATGACTGATTCTCACAATATAGAGAAATTAATTCTGTTATTAAATTAAATTAATTCTGTTCAACTGAAGATTCTAAAGGATATCTGGAAATTATTGTTTCGAGAATATTCAAATATTTCGACAACAGGCTTCACACTCATCTACTAATCAAATTCTTTAAAACGATTTAATTATTTTCAAAAAATATTCAAAATTTAATTATTTTCAATATCTAGTATTTTCATAAAATTTCGCAAAACAATTCAATTATTTTAAAAAAAAATTGATAAAATTCAATTATTCAACAAAATTTTTATACAATTCTTCACACTTCAATTACTTTCACTAATAATAACATTTTTCATGGAAATTCAATTTTTTAAAAAAAATTTTGCTCAAATTCTAAGCAAGAATTCAATTATTTTCATATATAATAAAACTCATCGAAGAATTTCAATTATTTTTAATAATATTTTAAATTAATTAATCGCATAATTCAATTATTTTCACAAATAAAATTTTCTACAAGAATTCAATTATTTAAATTAGAAATTGCATAAAAGTAGTCGGAAGAAATCAATTATTTAAAAAACTTTATAAAATTCTTCTCAAGAATTAAATTATTTTTATAAATATTTAAATTCTTTTATGATTAATAAAATTCTTTGCAGGTCAAAAAATTTATTAGTAGGATAAGAAAAAGGTAAATATTTTTGTTGAAAATTAGGAAAAAATCACGAAAATAAAATGTAGAATGGAATTTTTGTCAGTTTTGTGAAGTGTCTAAAACGAATTTTTTTTGTCGAGTGCGAAGTCTGCGACACAAAAAAAATTGTTAATTTTTGAATTCTCAAAACAATAAAAATATGTATGATCTTTGAGTTTAATTTTCCCAATTTTAATAAGTTCTAAATTTGTAGATGAAGGAAGAAGGCCTATTTTTGAGAATCTTAGCATTAATGAATCAAAACCTTCAACCTCGACAAATGGAGAAACAAGAACAATTAGAAATGAAACTTTAGGTTTGTAACTCAATATTTGGAGAAAATTTTCTTAATAATATTTTTTAACAGAAATAAAAAAACTAATTATTATTTTTTTTTCAGAAAATACGCAAAATTGTTCAACTGCAGAAACGGGGGCTAGATCTCAAAGTGTTTATTCTTCATCGAGGTATGTTTTACAGAATTTGGAATATTGCTTATTGACAATGTCAAAATTTGACACAAATAGAATTTAAGTATTTTTAAGTAATTTAATTTTTTTAATGGTAAATTTTAAGATTCAATGAAGATGAATTCTATGATTCTATGAAGATGAAGATTTTTGAAACACAGAGTTACAAAAATATATTTTAAAGTATTTTTCAAAAGTACGAATTAGATTTGCAAAAATATATTTATATTCACAGAGTTTTGCAAAAATATATTAATGCATAATTTTCACAAACTATTGCAAAAAATATATTTATTATCTGAAAGTAAATTTATTATCACAGAGTATTGCAAAAAATATATTTATTATCACAGTGTATGGAAGAATTATATTTATTTTCACAGAGTATTGCAAAAATATATATTTATTTTCACAGAGTATTGCAAAAATATATATTTATTTTCACAGAGTATTGCAAAAATATATATTTATTTTCACAGGGTATTGAAAAAAATATATTTATTTTCTCAGAGTATTGCAAAAATATATATTTATTTTCACAGAGTATTGCAAAAATATATATTTATTTTCACAGAGTATTGAAAAAAATATATTTATTTTCACAGAATAATGCAAAAATATATTTCACAGAGTATAGCAAAAATATATTTCAATTATATACACACTCAATCTTCTGGTGATTAAAATAAAAAGTCGAATTTTAAATTTGTCTAGATAATTTTACTTTTTAATCTATTTGGCAAATTGCAATAAAAATCAGCCCGCAAGATTAATAGTAAATAGTAAGAAACAAGTATAAATTAACTAATTTTTCATATTCATATAATTATAAATAAAGATTTTCAAATTTTTAATTATAAATAACTTTTAATAATAATAATCTTTCAAATTTTTAATTATAAATAACTTTTAATAATAATTTTTTAAATTTTGAAATTATAAATAACTTTCAATAATAAATTTACCATTGAGATAAAATCTTGTCACAAAAAGATTAAAAAATTAAAAATGATTTGACTTAATTCATAGCATTCCTGTAATGATATTAAAAAAGTGTCAGCTCAATTCAAGATGAAGACATCATTTAAACAATTGAAGATAATCAAGTGAGTACCTATTATTTTTCAGTATTTCCACACATTATCGAAAATCAACAATGAAGAATATTTATATTTTTACTATAAGGTTCTATTTGTGAACTTTGCGAATAATTATATAATTTTTTTTGAAAATTAAAGTATTTATGAGATTTGATATAAAATTGGGACATTTACCTTGAAATATATAAAGATTAATTAATTATTCCTTGTATTTCAAAAAAAAAAAATTGAATTATCTACTAGTCGATAAAAAAAAATTTTTTAAATACATATTTCGAACCTCCAGGAAGATGGAAAACCCACGGATAATGAAGTATTATTATTAAGTTAATTTCAATAATAGTTATTTATCTTTTTAATTTAAAGGAATTTGAATTTATATACACTAATATTTAATGTATATTTATATAAAAAATTTCAACTAATAACTAATTAGAAAGTATTAAAACTTTTTATTGTGTTTGAAGTTTGATTTTTTTTCTTCTTAAAGAAGGATAATTGTACATTTAAATTTAATTTAACATTTTTTATTCTCAAGACGAGGGAATTACACCAATTTTTGATCGAGTTGAATTAAGGCCACCTGACAAGCCGAAATTTCCTGCCGAAATCGAACGTCGAGAAGTTTCAACCATCAATATTGAAAAATCAAGTAGAAATTTTAATTTACAATTAGAATCAATTTTTTAATATGCAGCAAATTTTATTATATATTTCTTTTTTTAGGAAAAGAAAATAATTCGCTGAAACGACGATCCAGATCTTTAAATTCACCAGAGGAGAATAACAGAAGTACAAGAGATCTATCATTATCGCGACGTGCCAGGTGATTATGTTAATTAATACGATTTCAATTAAGTTTTCTCATTCTCTAAAAATTCCTCATCTACTGAATATTAAATTTTAATCAATATAAAAAGTAAATTAACAGGGTTGATAAATAAAATTTCTGTGGCAACCCTGATTAAGTGAAATTAAATTAAAAATAACTAAAATCGTTTTTTTTCTGGAAAGATGTGGAATTTTTTGTAACAGTTTCTATGTGTGTCTGTATTTGAAGCATCTCTTCTATTCTTTTCTTTGTGTGCTTTTCTATAATGCATATTTCTCTAATATTTTAATTACTCTACTTGACAACTAATTTTAATTTATAAGAAATTTATCAAAATATATTTCAGAAACTGCAACTAGTTATTAGAGAAATAAGGAATACTTCTAAGGATTTAAAGATATGGAAATTTTATTTATTTTTTTTATTTAATTTATTTTATTCTTATTTGCAGTTTTGGATTGAGCATTGTAACCAAATGCTTCGGGTCAAGGGAACTGCGAAAATAATGACGAACATATTTTTCCTGGGAGAAATATAGGGAAAGGGGTATCACAAACTCTGAGTAATTAAGGCGCCTTTGCCTTGATTATTTACAGTAATTTAGATTTATAAAAATTACCAATGGATTTCCATTGGTGGTTGCAATTTCTGAATTGAGTTTTTTTAAATTGCTAT
Organism: Leptopilina heterotoma; assembly: GCF_015476425.1. Classification (NCBI taxonomy): domain Eukaryota; kingdom Metazoa; phylum Arthropoda; class Insecta; order Hymenoptera; family Figitidae; genus Leptopilina; species Leptopilina heterotoma. Next base: position 801,439 of record NW_025110937.1, on the reverse strand, counting down.
TTAGTTGTTTTAAACAAACTATCTATCATTATAATTTACATGTGTTATCTACTTTAATTTTTCTTTCCCTTTCTGCTTTATATTTTTGGTAAAAATTGCATGTCTAAATTATAAGTAAAAGAAAAACATTGGACAAAAATAATTATAGGTAAGAGAAAAACATATTGGACAAAAATAATTATAAGTAAAAGAAAAACATATTGGACAAAAATAATTATAAGTAAAAGAAAAACATATTGGACAAAAATAATTATAAGTAAAAAAAACATATTGGACGTATGAAAAACAATAGATTAAAAATTGATTATTTTTTGCCAAGAAAAAAAATAATGGGACATTTATTAATTAATATTTTCCATCTACAGAAGAGAACGTTCTGTGCATAATCAACGGAGAAGAAGTCAACGACGAAGTAAATCAAGTGATAGGTAATTTGTCTTCTTGAGAATTTACTATTTAAATAAAGCGACAGGAAAACAATTTTTTTAATTGAGGCCTTGGATCCAATAACTCGCCCGACGCTCGGAGGAACGCGCAACTGCCAGTCAGTGAGCAGTGAGCGCCTCTGGGCCACTCACTGCTACCCGACTGGTATTAGCGCGTGCCTTCGAGCGTCGGGCGAGTTATTGGATCCAAGGCCTCAATTGTTAAATTTTTTCAAACAGCAGCGACGATAATAGTTATGAGCGATACAGAAGAAATGGAAGGAGTGAAAGATCAAATGATCGTTCTCGTCCATCGTCATCTCATCATCACGAGAGATCGAGTTATTCATCCCGACGACCATCATCGAGAGAGCGATCTCGTTCAGGAGACAGAAGACGTGATGAAATGAGCCGACAGAGACGGTAATTTTTTTTTCTCTGATGAATTTCTAATTATATGAGAAGTTTAATTTTTTAATATTCAATAATATTACACACTGAAAAGATGAGCACATTTTAATGTTCTTTTAATTCAATATTTCAGAAGCGAAAATGTCAGAGATTATCGAGGAAGATCTCGGGAGAGACGTGATAATTATCGACAATCTGAAAGAGAAAATTCGGGACGCAGAGAGAGAGAAATGAGTTATCCTCACTATGTAGAACATATACCAGTTCCCATATACTACGGGGTAAGATTCAAAATCTCTTAAATTTTAAAAAAAAGTTTCACTACTTAAAACTTGCTAATAATAATTGAAATAAAAAAATTATTCTCAAAAATTTTAATACAATTTTTGGCCAACAATTCAAAAGAATTTAAAATAAAATTCTTTTTTCCAGAATTCAATTATTGAATTATTGAATTTGAATTTTTCCCACTTTTAACGAACTATAATAATATTATAGTTAGTCGAGATAAGATTTCTAATTCGTAGTTATAATTATAATATTTACTATTCAAAGGATTTCCCAAGACCGATGATGATGGGACCGATGATGCCCCCAATGCGTGGACCACCTCCAGTGAGGAATCGGCCACCATTTGGACCGAGGTTCCCGCCGAGATTTCCACCACGATTTCCCCCTCGTCCACGTACGTAAACTTATAATTCTATTGCACGCAAATTTTTTACTAAAATTAAGAAAAAATAGAAATAGAATAATAAGAAAAAATTCTTTTTTCAGGTTTCAATCGTCAGTTTTAAATGGTCACCGACATTAATTTCTTGAACCTCGAAAGTAATTGAAAAGTGAGAAAATTTTTTATTAGGAAAATAAGTACTTTCGACATTATGTGTATACTACGTTTTAAGGGAAATTTTTTATTAGCAATTTTATATCTCAAATTATTTATATTTGTGAAGCATGAATATTTTTCTTTGTATGAATTTTTGAAAATATAATTTAGTTACGATATTTTATTTGTTTCATTAATTACATTTTTATTAATTTTTAAAGTTTACGCAGTAAGAATAAATATTGAATAAATACTGAGTGATTAAAATTTATACACATGAGTCGTTTTTTTTACATTTTTAAGAAGATACACTTCTGAAATTTTTTGTGGTATTTCCTAGTTTAGTCATTTAAAATAAAGGTGCATTCATAGCTCTGCAACCTGTCTAGGTTATGTTATTGGCGCACGCACGTGACCAAATTTATGAGGATTTTCACGACATTGAAATTGGGTACTCGCCTTGACATTTAGTTTTGTATTTTTGGTTATGGGTGAATTTTTCCCTATTTTATATAAAATATTGTATAATATAATAAATATATTTTATTATATACATAAAAATTAATAGTAAATTGTACATTAACGATAAACAATACTTAAGTATATTTAAGGTAACTTTGGTCCAGAACTTTTATTGTAAAAAAAACTGTATCAATCGACGAAAAAGTGATAAAATAGTCGAAGAGAAATGGAAAACTTTGACAGCAGAAGAAACAAATGGTTGATTCAACAAGAAAGAGAAAGGGAACATGAGCGTTTGAAACAACAAAAGATTTTAGATTATGAATTAAAAAGAGCAGCTTTATTAAATAAAACGAATAATATTTTCCCTCGTAGCCAAAGTGCAAGCAAAGACAATGATGGAAGTAAAAGCATCACTAATCCTCGTGTCATGTCCGAAATGTAATTATAAATTAATTTTCTCTTCACTATTTGCTTTGTACAATTAAAAACGAAAATTTTGATTATTTTAAATTAGGTACAAGACATCACGAGAAAGTATATTTCGTGGACCGAGTACATCGTCGAAACCAACAGAAGCCGAATTACGACAAATAAAAGTTGATATTCGTCGAAATATACCAGGAGCAATCGCCACAAATGTAAAACTTCAACGAGAAATAATAAACCCCGAAGATGTGATAGTAAAAAGACGTGATGGTAATATATCTCTATCAATTTTCCTTACAATTCGTCAAATTCAAGATTACTATTGAAGATCAACAAGAAAAATAAATCAATTTCTTCATGAAGTCATAAGAGTTAAAAATGAAATCGGTAATTTTTAGAGCTATCTATGAAAGTTAAAGCTATCTATCTAAGAAAGTATTAAATTTTTTTAAATTAATAGATAAATGAGAATTAAGGAAGACTAATGGAGAATAAATTTATACAGTTTTTTTTATACTTTTAATTTGAAAAAGAGTCGTTATTTTTTTACAATTAATATTGCAATTAATTTCTTACAACATTAAGAAGACAACAACTGAAGATCAACAAGGAAAATAAACCAATTTCAATTATGATTTTTACAGTGTGAAAAGTATTTCAGTAAAATATATATGAGAGTAAAATTTGATAGAATTATTTTTATTATTTCCGGAAGAAATTCTAGAATATTTTTTAACTTCTTTCTCGAAACAAGTATGATGTATCACCATGCGTTATATATTTGATTATTTTTTGTTGTTGTGTTAGACGAAGGAATTAGACCAATATTTGATGCAATTGAATTAAAAACACCTGATGACTCAAGATTTTCCGATGAAGAAGAATGTGAAGAAATTAAAACTATTAGTTTTAAAAAATCAGAACGATATAGAAGAAATGGAAGGAGTGAAAGATCGAATGATCGGTCACGTCCATCATCATCACATCATCATGATAGATCGAATTATTCACCCCGACGACGATCATCGAGAGAACGATCTGGTTCAGGAGACAGGAGACGTGGTGAATTGAGCCGATCAAGGCGGTGAGTTTTTCTTTACTTGCATTTATCATTTTGTAGCAGGAAAAAATCAAATAACAAAAATATTTAATGAAATCAGGTGTTCAAAATCCATTCTGTAATAACAAATTAAATTTCACTTATTTGACCTTTTTTTTAATGTTTCTTTGGTGACAGATTTTTTAAATTAATATTTTCTATCCACAGAAGAGAACGTTCTGTACATAATCAACGGAGGAGAAGTCAACGACGAAGTAAATCAAGTGATAGGTAATTTGACTTCTTGGAAACTCACTATTTAAGTGAAGCGAGAAGAAAATTTTTTTTAATTGATAAATTTTTACAAACAGCAGTGACTTTATGATAATAACGACTTTATTTTTTATGAACGATATAGAAGAAATGGAAGAAGTGAAAGATCAAATGATCGGTCTCGTCCATCATCATCACGTCATCACGATAGATCGAGTTATTCACCTCTACGAGCATCATCGAGAAAAAGATCTGGTTCAAGAGACAGGGGACGTGATGAATTAAGCCGATCGAGGAGGTTAACTTTTCTTTGAAGAATTTCTAATTATATGAGATGTTTAATTTTTTAATATTCAATTTAATAATATTACACACTGAAAAGGTGGGCACATTTTAATGTTCCTTTGATTCAATATTTCAGAGATGATCGAGGAAGATCTCGGGAGAGACGTGATAATTATCGACAATCTGAAAGAGAAAATTCGGAACGCAAATCGAGAGAAATGACAACAGATTCTCACATAGAAGACATAACAGTTCCTGTCTACTACGGGGTAAGATTCGAAATTTCTTCAATTTAAAAAAAAACGCAGACTTCGCACTCATCTACTAAAACCTACTATTTACTACTGTTTTTCGTGATTTTACACTACTTTAAACTCGCTAATAATAATAAAATAAAAAAATTATTCTCAAAAATTTCAATAAAATTTTTAGCCAACAATTCAAAAGATTTTAAAATACAATTTTTTTCACCGGAATTCAATCATTTTCACAAATAATATTCTCTGCTGAAATTCAATCTCGCGAAAAATTTTAAGAATTGAAAAAAAAATTTAATACAATTCTTTTCTTCAAGCCTTCAATTATTTTCACAAATAATAAAATTCTCCAAAGAAATCCAATTATTCTAAAACAATTTTACTAAAATTCATTACAAGAATCCAATTATTTTTAATATTGTTTTAAAATACTTTCTTCGAAGAATGCAATTATTCTTAAAACTTTTATAAATAATAAAACTCTTGGCAAACTTTCAATTACATTCAAAAATTTTCTTCAATTCAACGATTTTCAATATCTACGATTTTATTAAAATTTTCCATAAGAATTCAATTATTTAAACAAAATTTTGAGAAAATTCTACGCAAACATTTAATTATTTTCATAAATAATGAAAATTTCACAGGAATTCAATTATTTACAATTTTCTTTATAAATTTCTTCGCAATAATTCAATCATTTTCATGAATAATAAAATTTTTGAACAGAAATTCAATTATTTTCATGAACAATAAAATTTTTTTAACAGAGATTCAACTATTTTCAAAAATAATAAAACTCATCGTAGAATTTCAATTATTTTTCAATACAGTTTTAATCGAATTCCTTGAAAAATGTAATTATTCTTAAAATTTTATTAAAATTCGTCGAAAGAATTCAATTATTTAAAAATTTTTTTGTTAAAATTCTGTATGAGATGAATTGAATTCTTGTAGAATTTTGTAATAAAAATAGATTTAAAAATAAATTTCTGTTAAAATTTTAGATAATTGAATTTTGAAAACTTTTCTAACTAAAATCGTTGAAAATTTGAATTTTTCCCACTTTTAACGAACTATAATAATATTATAGTTAGTCGAGATAAGATTTCTAATTCGTAGTTATAATTATAATATTTACTATTCAAAGGATTTCCCAAGACCGATGATGATGGGACCGATGATGCCCCCAATGCGTGGACCACCTCCAGTGAGGAATCGGCCACCATTTGGACCGAGGTTCGCGCCGAGATTTCCACCACGATTTCCCCCTCGTCCACGTACGTAAACTTATAATTCTATTGAACGGGAATTTTTTACTAAAATTAAGAAAAAATAGAAAATAAAAAAAAATTCTTTTTTCAGGTTTCAATCGTCAGTTTTAAATGGTCACCGACATTAATTTCTTGAACCTCGAAAGTAATTGCAAAGTGAGAACATTTTTTATTTGGTCACATTTATTTTGGCACGCAGAAATTGCCGAATCGAGTAAATGATACACGAGGACGATCATTAAGGATATTCAAAGGTGCCCATCGAGATTCTACAAAAGCATCCATGAAGATCTTAATAATAATTGAAATCGAAGACCAACTGGGAAATTTAAGTCGAGAATTGAGACCTTTATTAGAAAATTTTTTTATACACATAATGGTAAAATTATATTTACACATAATGTAAAATTTTTAGATTTTCTAAATTTTTAATATTTACTTTAATTTAAATTTTAAGGTTTTTTAAATTTTTAATTTAATTTTTTTTAATTTTAAATTTGTAAATTTTTTTAATTTTTAAAATTTTGAGTATTTTCTACTAATAAAATGTATAGTGCATACATTTTAACATTTTTTAAACAATTTTTAGTTTTATCTCTAGCGCGCAAAAGAATTTCAAATATATTCTTAGGTTAGATTAATACAATGAAATATGGTTTGCGCACACTCGAATGTTTCCCGTTCTAACAACTTTGAAAAGAGTCTATAGAAAAGAGGGAGGAAAAATGAGAGAAAAAGCATGAAGCAACGTGAACGAATCATTCTTCGTTCAGTGATTCTTGATGCTTGTTTTCACTATTTTTCCCTGCAACAAAAATTTACAATTTCATTATTTTTAATTGTCACCATTGAGATAAATAAATTTTTTTTTCTACATTTCCATCGTTTATTGTAAAATGGAAAAAAAATTTGAAACAAACTGTTATTCTTTTGTTATACGTCCATTGTTAGGCTATGACATGTGCTTCAAATCAAAGTGTAATAAACTTTAAAAAGAATATACATTCGTTAAAAGAATATATATTTGAGTGTGTTAAATTTACTGTTTATTAATTAAAATTTTTTATTTCTTATTTTAAATTTTTGCATAATTTAGTTTAACATAAAATTTTCTTCTGTGTTATGTAAGAAAAATTTAAAAGGTAAATATAACCTTTTTTTCTCTTCTAGTTGTAATTGTAAATTTACTGTCTATTTTTCTTGTATAATTGAAAAAAAAATTTTTCTATATTGTATACAATAAATTAATAATTCATTTACTTGAGACTTAACCATTATTAATCAACAAAAATTGCTAACACCCGGAAGTTGTACGTTAACTTTTGACACCCCTCTAACAACTTCTCGTGAACGCGTTGTCATTCAAGTTTTATTTTTAGCATAAATTTTAAACTTATAAAATTTCGCTTATACGAATAATTCAATTTTTATCAAATAACTATTTCAATTACTTTCAAAGTTTTTTTTATTAGAAAAATATTACCTTCCTTGATGAGAATTTAGAAATTAATTAAAAACTCAATTGAAATTATTTTTAAACAAAAATTGAAAATATTCTGAAACAAAAATTGAAATTATTTGAAACAAAAATTGAAATTATTTGAAACAAAAATTAAAATTACTTGAAAGAAAATTTAAAAGTAGTACAAAAAAAAATTTTATATATGAAAAATTATTTGAGAATGAATTAACGTTCTCTTTGGGTGGGAAAATTAATTTCCTTGAGAGTGCATTTTACTAAAACAAAAATTTTATAGTGATTGTCAAAATGAATGGAGGAAATTTAACCGAATTCGAAGAAAGTCTTTCCTTTGACATCGATGATCCAGATTTTCCGCCTACAATAGTTCGTAGAGCATCTGCAAAAACTGTCCTTCATAAAATCAATTTTCGAGATCGAGACTTTGGCGTTAACAAAGGTAATAATAAAAAAATGCTATCATCATTGCAAAATTTTTTTTTATCTCCAAGCTTTATGAACAGAAAATTTCATCCAAGTTTCTAGTTACTAAAAAATCTCGCATCTCTACTTTCTCTAATTACAAATAATTTGTATTCTTTTAATTTTTGTAATTTTTTTTATACAAACAATTAATCTTGCCACAAAAATAAATTTTTTTTCCCTGATCCCTAAAAAAAATAAAAAAAAAGTAAAGATAAAAATAAAATTACTATGTCAAACTTCTATTTAAAAAAAATTAATAACATTTACTAATTATTAAATCCTTTTTATTTATATAAAATTTAATTATTTTATGAAATTTAAATTAAAAAATTTAATTATTCAAAATAAACTTAATTATTTATAGGAATAACAAAAGTTTTAGTCATTGTTTTAAAATTCATAGCAATTTAAAAGTTTATTTTTGTTTTCTTTTTTTTTTTTTTTTTGAAAAAATTCATACTTTCCTCTAAAATTTAAATTTATAAATAAAATTGTAAAAATTTACAAACTTCTTATTACACTTGAACATAAGGAAATTTGAAATCCAAATAGAAAAATTAATTTGAATGGAATTGAAAATTATTGGAAGATATAGCAAAAAAAAAAAAAAAAAAAATCAGAACTTTGATCGTCCAATAGGTAGAACACTCAAAGTGAGATACATATTTTCATATTTCATAGAGGTGAGAAATTATTTTAAAATATCACGTTTTATAGCAGTGGCAGCATATAAATAATAATAAGCTTGATTAGCACAATTCATGATCATGAGAATCTCTTTTTAGTTGAAATACATAAATCGAAAAATGTTTATGCACAAATCATGAAAATTTTATAAATTCTTATCATTAACGGATTATTTAATTGTGAGAAAAAAATTCCATCCTTTTTTTTTCTCATTATGATAATTACGGTAAATTTTTCATTTCTTTTTCATTCGTTTTTTTATGATAAATTTTTCGTTCTTTTTTTCTACATGTAAAGAAATTTTAATTTGATAAATTTAATTATAAATTGTTGAATTTCTTAAAATTGAAAAAATAAATTTTATTTTTTTTTACTTTAATTTTTAAATTTAAATTTAAAAGAATTGCAAAAAATAATTGTAAATTACAGAAAGGAAGGGGGATAAAATTTTTGGGGAATCTTGTTAATTGTCCCGTACCGTTGTTTGACCTCGAATTTCAATGACGCAAGTTTGGTGTACGAAGTGCGACAATCGAGAATGCAATTACCTATGTAAATTTAGTATATTTATACTTTGTCGTGCACACATGTGCCTCGTGATTGTCTCTATAACAATAAGAGCTTTTCGAGTGAAATCCCTAAATTTCTTATAAGTTTATGTGTTTAAAAGTCAAAAAATCGAGTTTAAAAAAAGTATTTTTATAAATATAAAAATATTATTAAAAAAAAAAATCTGATCAACTTTAAACCCTACAAAAGATCGCGTCAGTCGATTAAAGATACAGGAAAAAAATCGAAAAACACGATATTTTTATTTTGTTTTTTTCTTTTTTATTTCTATTGTATTCATATCATTTTTTATTTCTTCGAATTGAATAATTTTTCAAAAATTATTAAATTTTTGGACAGTTTTAATAAAATAATTTTTTCTTAAAAATGTTAAACATTTTGAAAAAGATTAAATTTAATTCTACAAATATTTTAATTAAAATAATATTTTAATTTAATTAATATTTTAATTCAACAAAATGTAAATGTAGATAATTATTTTATTTTCAGATAATTGAATTTTCAAAAAACTGTAATTGAAAATATTGAAAATTGAATTGAAATTGAATTTTCAAAAAAGATAATGAAATAATTCTTAAAATTACTTTTCCAAAAAATATTTCGATATATTTTTTTAAACCTAATTTTCATTTTCAAATTTTCAGTTCAAAAGATTTTTTATTAAAAATTTTGTGAATTCAATTATTTGCAAAATTTTCAATTAAAATTCAGGGAAAATTAGATTTTCAAAAATTGTTTCTTTTTTTAAGAATTTTTTCCCAAAATTTCAATGATAATTTTGAAAAATTCAATTATTTCCAAAGTTTGCATTAAAAATTCTGCAAAATTTTGATTTTCCAAAAAATTTTAATGAAATACTTTTATTTTTTAAATTATTGTTTTAATAATTAAATTTTTTAAAACAAATATTAAAAATAGAATAGATAATTTTAAATAAAAACTATAAAAAGAAAGTAACAATCGAAAAATTAAAAAGATTATAAATTCAATTTACGAAAAAAAAGAAAACAAAACAAAATTTTGCTAGATAATTTTTAAAAGTTAAAAAAAAATTGTAGAACTTGAAAATATTTTTTTGCTACCATTTAGAAAATGTTATGTAAACTATTATTGCCGTCAAGTTTGTACACAAATACATAAAAAAAATCGTTTCCTGCAAAATTTAATTTCTTTTTTCTCTTGTTTTTTTACACTATTAATGAGGTAACTATTACAATAAATTGAGAATGAAAAAAAATCGTGGGAAGTTTTGCGCATTGAGATCAAATAATAAATGATATAATCGAACAATTAGAAACACTCCAATGGATTTCTCGAATGATGAAGTGAACAAAAAATAATTACTATTATTAATTCTGAAAAATGAAACAAGAAAAATGTTTTCTACGATTTATTTACTAAAACGTCGTGTGAGGGTGAAAAATTTATATTTGGATAAATTAATTGATTAAACACACTGAAAAAAAATGTATTTAATTCAAATAATCCATTATTTGTCAATATATTAAATAAATATTTATGTACTTAAATAATTTTTATTTCAAGTGTAATTTTTATTTTAAATAATTTTTATTTAAACCAAAGTTTATTTGAATCAAATAAATTCTTTTTAAATTTTTTTTCTCTAAAGAACTGCAAAGATGAAAGGTTCATTCGCACGCGTGAGGCAAAAGTTTATATAAATTAAGTTTATATTATCACTTCATTATGACTTGGATAGTCACAATAATAGTCTCGCGGATCACCTTTTCATCATCTTTAGAATAAAGAAACATGATCTCGACGAGACAAAATTGGATCTTGGGATCGACTTTCTTCTTGAGAACGCGCGTCTAGCCAATGTTAAATCCATATATTAATCATCAAATGTATAAAATTACTTTTCTATTTATTTCTCCATTTATTTTGTCTAAAGTCAATCATCTTTTTTTTTAATTATTCTAATTTTATAGAATTTATTAAAATTTATTTTTCAGAGAAATTGTTTTTGAATATTTCAAAAGGAAATTAATTTTTATCCGCACAATATTGTAAAACTGAAAAAAAAATTTTTTACAAACAAATTTTTTTTTTCATTGGAATTATTTTAATTAAATTAATTACATCAAATTTTTGTAAAATACGAATTTCTACTTTATCAGTGAGAGAGTTAACGTTTCTACAAACAGATGGAATTAGTCTTCATAAAAATAATTTTTTTTCACCTGTTTAGAAAAATCTGATAAAGTATTTTTTATTTTCTTAAACTTTTTACGAATTATTAAATTAAAAAAATTTTTGTTCTCATTTTAGGTAAATATAATTTTATTAATAATAAATTAACTATAAGATGACTGAGTGATAAAATCAAAAACGTTAGAAAATAAATAATAATTTAATAGGTAAATAAATAATTTAAATAATAACAATTTATTGGCAACTATTATAGATAAATTTATAGATAAATGCATTTAGAAATAAATACCGTCTAATTAAATTAAAATCAGTGAAAAATTAACTGAGTAATTAAAAATAATTAATTTAGTAATTGAAAAACTCAGTTATAAAAAAATCCAGATAATTAAAAGATTAATTTAGTAATTAAAAAATTCAGTTATTAAAATATTTAGTAATTAAAAAGTTTAGTTATTAAAATATTTAGTTATTAAAAAGTTTAGTTAGTAAAAAATTTATTAATAAAAAAGTTTAGTTATTAAAAAATTTACTAATTAAAAAGTTCAGTTAGTAAATTTAGTAATAAAAAAATTAAGTTATTAAAAAACTTACTAATTAAAAATTAACTTAATGATTGAAAAGTTCAGTTAGTAAAAAATTCAGTAATAAAAAATTTACAAATTTAAAAAGTTCAGTTATTAAAGAATTTATTAATTAAAAAGTTTAGTTATTAAAAATTGAGTAAATTGAAGAGTTTAGTTAGTAAAAAATTTATTAATAAAAAAGTTTAGTTATTAAAAAATTTAGTAATGAAAAAATACAGTTATTAAAAAATTTAGTAATTAAATAATTAATTTATTAATAAAAAATTGTTTAAATAAAATTTAGTAAGTAGAGAAGTAATTTGATAATTTGAAAAAATTTAGTAATTAAAAAATGAATTTAATATTTAAAAAATCAAGTAATTAAAGAAAAAGTATAATAATCGTAAATTATTCAACTTTCACAATTTAAATAATTTATTTGTGATAAAAAAAATGAAGAGGAGAAAAAATTTGTTCAAAAATAGTTTTATAAATAATATAAAGACGTTTTCTTTTTCAGCCCCCCTCCTTTTTAATTAATATATTAAATTCTATAATTAATTAAAATTATCTATTTCACTGTCTGTCACCTTCGAATTATATGCTAATGGAAAAACACGATCTTTATAACTGCAAAGAAACATGATAAATGCATTATTTCAACCAGTCATTCTCTCTTATGAGATATACTTCCTCCTTTTGGTGCAGTGAAATTTTCCACATAAACAAAGAGGTTTATATCAGACCCCCTACAAATAATATAATGATGACACTTGAACTTATTTGGTGTAAAGTAATCTCAATATTTTTAATTTTTTTTTTCGATTCCCTAATCGAATTTTGTGTTTTATACAATTTTTTTTCTGATTTCGTTTTTATATTTAAATTTATCGCGCGTTCTTTCATTGCAGAGAGTGAAGAGAGAAATATAGAGAGAGAGAAAGAGAGAGGGAGTTTAAGTGTCATTCTGACAAAATCTGATAAGACGATAAGAAAATAATAAAATATTGATAACAATTTCCCTCCAGGTATATATAAACTTTTGTTCTGTGTCCAGTTTTTGAAAAAATTTCAAAGGAAAAAAAATCCGAACGTAAAAAAAAACAAAATTCAGATTCACGCATCGATTCATTTTTTTTGCTATTTGGAACTAACATTGAAAAAAACGTATTTGATTCAAAGAACCGATCGAACCGATTATTTGTCTATTATGTCAATTAAATATTTACTTCAACAATATAATTTTGATTTAAGTCAATTAAATTGTGTTTGTTTTAAATACTGAATGTATTGGTTCAAATACAATTTATTTGACTTAAATCAAAATTATTTGTCATCGATAAATAATTATTTGACAAAAATAAATAATTATTTGACAGAAATAAATAATTAATAGGCACAAATTATTATTATTTTATACAAAAAAGTAATTAATTGACACAAATAATAATTTTATGCAAACAAATAATTAATTGACACAAATAATAATTATTTAATACCTACAAGCAAATAATTACTTGCAACAAATAAAAATTATTTTATAGAAATATATAATTAATAGGCACAAATAATAAATTATTTGTAACAAATAAAAATTATTTGACACAAATAAATAATTATTAGGCCCAAATAATAATTATTTTATACAAACAAATAATTAATTAACACAAACAATATTTATTTGTATCAAATAAATAATTAATTGACACATGTAATAATTATATTCTTTTAATTCAAATAACTATTTACTTGCAAAAAGTAAATATTTATTTTTTAATAGGCAAGTAATAGTAGTTGGTTTACATAAAATAATTATTTATTTGATTATAGACAAGTAATCGTTTACTTGAATCAAAGAAATTTTTTTTTCAGTGTAAAAAGATAGAAAAAAGGAAAGTAATAAAATTTTAAAGTAGATTTTCTGCAAAGGATATATTAAAAAATTAGTTACATTAAAATCGGATTATCTTGAGTCCTATGCAAATGTTTAACAAAGTCCAAAGACTTGAATTTGATATTTGAAAGCTTTGGAGGGATTTTTTGAAGAATAATCAATTTTAAACTTATAACTATTGTCTATTATCCTCAAAAAAAAAAATTTTTTAATTTAACCAAAATATTTTATTCGACATAAATAAAAATTTTTTACTATACTTTCTTTTTTGAATCAAATAAAAAATTTTTTAAACGAATAAAATTTATTTGAACTAAATAAAATTTAATTGAACCAGAGAACATTTATTTGAACTAAAGACAATTTATTTCAGCCAAATAAAGTTTTATTGAACCAAAGAAAATTTATTTGAACTAAAGAAAATAAAAATCAATTTTCTTTCAACCAAATAAAGTTGAATTGAACCAAAAAAAATTTATTTGGACCAAGAAAATCGGTTTAAATTAAACCAAATAAAGTTGATTTGAACCAAAGAAAATTTATTTCAGCCAAATAAAGTTAATTTGAACTAAAGAAAATTTATTTCCAAAAAATAATTTATTTCAAAAAGAAAATTTATTTCAACCAAAAAATAAATTATTTTGGTCAAAAATAAAGTTCAATTGAACCAAATTCATTTAAATGAAATGATTAATTTAAATTATGAAAATTATACAAGAAATTAAATTTCTAATTTAATTCCATAAAAAGATATTTTTAATATATTAAACAAAAGCAAATCTTTATTGCAAATAAAATTTCAATCTAATTATTTTACTGTTTACATTTTATCAAAATGTTACGAAAAATCATGGTAGCAATTCTTATATAGACAAAGTTTAAATCTGATAATAGAAATTCTTCCAATTAAATGGCGCCAGACGGATTTCCTCATTAATTAACTCTCGAAATCATTAAGTCTTAACAAACTTTATACAAAATTAGCGTAATTTACTAAAATAAAATATCAATTTTTTTATGGAATTAAATAAATACTAATTATTTTTTTCTAATAATTGTTTAAATTTAAAGAATAAATTTTATAAAAGAATAATTTTTACAAAACAGCGAAAAAATTTTCCACTTTTATACTTTTTTTTCCAAAGAAAATTTTACTAATCTAAAGTAAATTATTTTTCTAATTTCTATTAAACAATAAATTTCTGTAAATATTAAAAATGAGAGCAAAAAGATTTTCTTTTTCTTTCATAAAAGTGAGCGGAAAATTTTTTCTGGGTATATTTAATACACTGTTAAATAATAATTTTTCTCTTATGACATTATATATGTGCAATCCCAATAGTTAAGTAACATTTGTTACGTTTCTTATCACAAATAATATCCTTGGTCTATTCTTATTGTTCCATTATACGTATATGTATATATATAAATTTTACATTAATTGAAATATGATGATGACTTGCAAGAGAAAGATGATTTTCACGAGTATAAATATACAATTATCTAATGTATGAATAAACATATAATTAGCTAATATTAATTACAATTGGACTTATATAATTGAGAGGAGTATTAAAAAAAAATTAGAAAAAAATATAACAAAATTAGAAAAAAATTCTAAAGTTTTGAACGTTCAAATAAATATTTTTTCGTCCTCCAATATTTTTAAAAAAATTGCTAAAATGAAATGAAAAAATATTCTAATTGAGTATTTATTTAGTTTGAAAAATAAATAAAAATAAATTTTAATTATAATCAACAATATTTAGTTGAAAAATATTTTTTAATTATAAAACATAACATTTTGCAAATAAAATAAAAATTGAAATAAAAAATTATTTGATTCAAGTAAATATTTCTTTGATAATAATAGACAAGTAATCGGTTATATTGAATCAAATCAATTTTTTTCTTTTGCGATAAGAATTATTGTGAAAAATTTAAAAGAAAAACTAATTTCCTCAGAGGCATAAAATTAAAATTAACCCCTTTTAAGTACAGATATATTTCGATCTATTATTAACTTGAAATGAAAATATTTGAATACAAGGTGTATGACTTGAGATTCTATTTATAATTTTCTCCAGAGATAGAATGATATTTTTTTCGAATTCTATAATTAGAAACGCAATCCTCAAAAGTATCGTAAAGAAGAAATGTCAGTTCTAGATTAACATATTCAAAATGATTCTTATCATCCTCCAATAAATCAAATGTTCAACAATTATAAATGAAAGAAAGTTTATAACATATTTATAGGGAGCAAAAAAAAATTTAACTTTGCCTTATTAACAAAAATTTACAAACTAAAAAATAAATTTTTTTATATTATTTTACAAAAATAATTTTATGGATTTTTACATTTATTTCTAAATTATTTTTAGATTTATAAATTTTTTATCTCGTGAAAATATTTTTTCATGTGTAATAAAATTTAGTTAAAAAAAATTTTTTTTAACAAAATTTTATTACACATGAAAAAATACTTTCACGAGATAAAAAATTAAATAAAATAAAATCAAATAAATAAAATATTAAAAATAGAAAAGGGGATTTTAATTTTTAAAAAGGGGATTTAGTTTTAAAAAAAGAGAATTCAGTTTTAACTATCGCAAATAAAAATATTACGGAGTTGATAATTTTCGTCAAATAAACGAATCAGAATTTTTTAATTATTCCTCTGATAAATTATTATACACATTTTATTTATCAATATAATTATATTTACTTACGAAATAAACTCGACAGGAAACATTTGATAAACTCACCTGAAACAAAAAGGAAAGAATACTTTATATTAGAATTATTATTAAAAAAAAAATTAAAACAAATAATTTCTATTTAATAATTCTATTAATCGATATTAAATAATAATTGATAAATTTATTAATTATAAATAATTATAGTTATAATTTTTATATTATTTTTAATTTAAACAAAATTCTCTGATACTTAAAAAATTTTATTTTGAGAATAATTTAATTTTTTTCCATAGTAAAAACTTTTCGAGCAACTTTTTAATTTCATATTAAAATAAAAAGAAATACTGTTTAATTCAAAAAAAAAATTTTTTAATTATTTATTCATAAGAACTTAAACAAAAAAATATTTTTTTATACGAAGAGATGATGAAGAAGAAGAAAGTTAGTTTGATTTTTAATATCAAATAATTCCGACAATTTGATGCTTGATAAGAAAAATGAAAAAGAATTTAAAATTGAAAAGCTCATCAGTTTTTTTTTAAATAAATAGAATCGTTCATAAAAAAAGAACGTAAATTGCAAAATAAAAATAAGTGATTATGATTGCGAAATTTAAGATTGTTGTAAAGATTTAACCTTCATTGAGAAAATTTTTATAACACACGTATAGGTCAGTTTTTATGATAAAATTTTCTTACTGGTTTGAAAGTGTTTTGATAAAATAAAATTACGCGTAAACAATTTTTTTCCCTTCGAGTAATATTTTAACATACCAAAAGAATTTTTAAAAAAAGTTTTCTTTCCAAAATCATCTATAACGTCACTATTTCAAAAAGATTTTCTTTTTTTAAAATAAAACTTTGGAAAAAAAATTGAAACCACAGATAAGAATAAAAATAGATCTTTATGAGTTTTCTTTAGAAATGAGAAATATCGTAATTTTCATTTTTATCACTGATGGCAAATTTAAGGATGACAAGAAGAAGATGATGATGATGTGGATTCAAAAATATAGCTCAAGTCTATTTATAAAAGTTTTCATATTTCTGTCATTGATAACGAGCTTAGTAGATTTTTCTTTTTTTAAAAATAAAAGAAAAGTGTTAATTTATTGAAATTTTAACTTAAATTTTTATTTAACAAGTTAATTAATTGTTAATTTTTAAAATTGAAGTAGTTCCTTAAAGTTTTGAATGTTAAAAGAACAAGTTCGTTAATTTTTAGTTTGGAAAATTAATTATCAAGTTCATTAATTTTTAAATCCACAAATTATTAACCAAGTTCATTAATTTTTAAATGCAAAAATTAATTAACAAGTTCGTTAATTTCTAATTTCGAAAATTAATGAACAAGTTCATTAAAAATTTTTTAATTTTGATGAGAAAATTTTGAATAAGAATAGAAATAAAAATAAATTTTGTTGTTGAAATTTCAAAGTGTATTAGTATTATAATTGAGAAGTATATAGATATAATAATGGCGATCTTATTGTTTGTATAAAAATGCTTTTGTTCTTTATCACTTTAATCGATAATCGATTCTTATTCGTCTCAAAAGTGCAGAATTTCTTTTCTTTCTTGTCTCTATGTTTTATAAATGTGATCCTTTTTTATAATAAAGTAATAATCGACCATCGATTAGTGTGAGTAAAGTAAATTCGTCATTATAATCATAAAATTCAATCTAATATTTATAATAGACGACAATAATATTTATAACAACATTTATCATAGTTCTTGGAAATCTAATTTTAATGTTTCAATTTTACATTAAATATGCCCTAGTAAACTACTTTTAGTATGACCAACTACTTATGATTAATGTGGCTAAAATTAATTTACAAAGCATCGCGATATTTTAGTTGTGATTAAAAAAAATTAATAATAATAATAATGAGTAATAAATAATAATATTATTGATATTAATTTAATAATTTTGTATCAAAATAATAATATTAATTAATAATCTATATATTAATAATCGTTGTATTCCGATAAAATTAATTAAACCAAATTTTTCAAAATAATTAAATTTCTTGCAAAAAATTTAATTAAAATCAAAATAAAAATATTTAAATTCTTATAAAGAGTCTCATCAAAATTTTTGAAAATAATTGAATTTCTGCGGAGAAGGTTATAATTAACTTTTTTGTTTAATAAAATTTATTTACAATTTTAATAAATTTACTACAATTTTAATAAAAATTGTATTTTCCTAAACAAATTAGGAATTCGATGTGTTAAATTTTGAATGAAATTGTTATAAGAGGTGATAAAGACAATCGATTTTAGAATTAAAATAAACCGAGAAAAAAAAACAAGAAAAAAATCTTAAATAAATTAAATTCTGAATACGCAAATAAATTATTTTTTTTTTTTGCAAAAATATGTGAAGAAAATAATTCAGAATGTGAACATTGCAAAAGAGACGAATATCAAAATAATTTCCCTGGAGAATTTGAACAGAAAATACAAAAAAGGAATTCAAGACTAAATAGAATTTTTTATCATTTTATTTTCCTATTTACTTCCCAGGTGACTTTTCGATAAAATGGAATTTTTAAATATTTATATGTCTAAGTAAACATAGAATATCAAAAAGGAAACGAATCCTTTTTTTTATTCAATTAAAATTTTTTTTACTAATAATTTGACACTTGAATTGTTTATAACAAATAACGGTTTTCATTAATTATTATATTGAGAAAATATACGAAAAAAGAGAGTAAAAAAAATATTATTTACAAGGAAGCAAAATATCATATATATTAAACCAATATTGAAAGAAAAAATTATTTTTGTCATATTATGTTTTCAGAATTTATTTGCGCGCGCAAAATATGCAAACTCTAAACTATATATGCGCCTTTGTGCTGTGACAAAAATAAATTTCCGAGTTTATTTTACTATTTTGTGTATACCATTATATTTGTGAGTATTGTATATATTTAAAATATATTGACAGTGAACGTATTTAATAATTTTTCATCGGAAAATGAAAATTATTTATATAAATATTTATATTTTAAAAATTATCTCAGACAAAATTAAATTTTTATTTGGTACAAATAACATTTTGTTTGACATACATCAATTTTTATTTAACACGAATAAATTTTTATTTGACACGAATAAATTTTTATTTGACACAAATAAATTTTTATTTGACATAAATAAACTTTTATTTGACAAAATAACAATCTTAAATTTCAATCAAATGAATTTTTTTTATATTTACCAAAAATAATTATTTTTGAAATACAAATAAATATTTATTTGGCACAAATAAATTTTTATTTAGTATACAAAAATTTTTTTATTTGACAATAGACAAATAAATTTTTATTTGCCAATAGACAAAAAATCGTTTATTTGAATTAAATAAATTTTTCTCAGTGCACAATAAATAATAATTACTTTTCATTTTTTTTCCGCATGTAATTTAAAACGAAAAAATTAATTCCACTGTTTTATATAATAAAGCGAAGTAAGAAAGTGGAAAATTCGCGTTTCTGCGCGATAAAAGCTCGTCTATTGTCGGAAATAAAAAAAAGTAAAGACAAATCTTATCTATTCAGTCGAAGACTATATAATATGTTACAATGGTTAAGATCGAACTTTAACCTATTAGATAATAATAATAATAATAATTTCCCAAATTTTAGTTTTGTGTAGTAAAAAAAATTCCTCGTTCAATCAAAATTGTCGATTTTTGATGTAAACTGCGAAATTTCGGTTATTTATCAATAAATCTCATGGTTTTCTTTTTTATTATTATTTTCCATATTTTTGTCTCTTATCGGTTGTGTATACACATTAGCTGAGAAAATCATGTCCACGACCTACATTTAGCGAATAGGATTCTTACTCGTGATTATGAGGAATGTACAATATGCGATTGTTGGCATAGATATTATATAGATACTTTTATAGATTTAGACAGTGGGCATTTTTGAAATTATAAAAATGAATATTTTCTTCTTCATTTATTTGAATTAAGTAAAAGTATTTTTATCTTCAGAGCCTATTATTTATTTCTTTTAGATAATAATTTTATTCAACACAAATAAAATTTTTATTTAAACCAAATAAAATTTTCATTTAAACAGGATTCCTACAGAAATACGCATTTAAAATTCCATACCTATTCCATGATTTCCAGGTCAAATATTTACGAAATTCCAGTGAAATTTTAAATCTAATTTCATTATTTTTGGGCTCTTCAAAAACACTTTACTTATTTAATAGTCTCGACTCTTTGGTAAAAAATCTAAAATTATCGAAAATTAGCAAAAATCCAAAAATCCGAATTTCTTAAAATTCAACATTTTCTCCTCTCTTTTATGGCATAAGGCTTCACTATTTTTGTGCTTTTGGAAAATACTTTACTTATTTAATAGTCTCGACTCTTTGGTAAAAAATCCCAAATTATCTAAAATTATCAAAAATTAAAAAATCCGAATTTCTTAAAATTCAACATTTTCTCTTCTCTTTTATGGCATAAAGCTTTACTATTTTTGTGCTTTTAGAAAATACTTTACTTATTTAATAGTCTCGACTCTTTGGTGAAAAATCTAAAATTATCTAAAATTATCAAAAATTCAAAAATCCGAATTTCTTAAAATTCAACATTTTCTCCTCCCTTTTATGGTATTTGGCTTTACTATTTTTGTGCTTTTGGAAAATACTTTACTTATTTAATAGTCTCGACTCTTTGGTAAAAAATCCCAAATTATCTAAAATTATCAAAAATCCAAAAATCCGAATTTCTTAAAATTCCACATTTTCTCTTCTCTTTTATGGCATAAAGCTTCACTATTTTTGTGCTTTTAGAAAATACTTTACTTATTTAATAGTCTCGATTCTTTGGTAAAAAATCTCAAATTATCTAAAATTATCAAAAATTAAAAAATCCGAATTTCTTAAAATTCAACATTTTCTCCTCTCTTTTATGGCATAAAGCTTCACTATTTTTGTGCTTTTGGAAAATACTTTACTTATTTAATAGTCTCGATTCTTTGGTAAAAAATCCCAAATTATCTAAAATTATCAAAAATTCAAAAATCCGAATTTCTTAAAATTCAACATTTTCTCCTCTCTTTTATGGCATGAAGCTTCACTATTTTTGTGCTTTTGAAAAATACTTTACTTATTTAATAGTCTCGACTCTTTGGTAAAAAATCCTAAATTATCTAAAATTATCAAAAATTCAAAAATCCGAATTTCTTAAAATTCAACATTTTCTCCTCTCTTTTATGGCATAAAGCTTCACTATTTTTGTGCTTTTAGAAAATACTTTACTTATTTAATAGTCTCGACTCTTTGGTAAAAAATCCCAAATTATCTAAAATTATCAAAAATTCAAAAATCCGAATTTCTTAAAATTCAACATTTTCTCCTCTCTTTTATGGCATAAAGCTTCACTATTTTTGTGCTTTTGGAAAATACTTTACTTATTTAATAGTCTCGATTCTTTGGTAAAAAATCCCAAATTATCTAAAATTATCAAAAATTCAAAAATCCGAATTTCTTAAAATTCAACATTTTCTCCTCTCTTTTATGGCATAAAGCTTTACTATTTTTGTGCTTTTAGAAAATACTTTACTTATTTAATAGTCTCGATTCTTTGGTAAAAAATCCCAAATTATCTAAAATTATCAAAAATTCAAAAATCCGAATTTCTTAAAATTCAACATTTTCTCTTCTCTTTTATGGCATAAAGCTTTACTATTTTTGTGCTTTTAGAAAATACTTTACTTATTTAATAGTCTCGACTCTTTGGTGAAAAATCTAAAATTATCTAAAATTATCAAAAATTCAAAAATCCGAATTTCTTAAAATTCAACATTTTCTCTTCTCTTTTATGGCATAAAGCTTTACTATCTTTGTGCTTTTAGAAAATACTTTACTTATTTAATAGTCTCGACTCTTTGGTGAAAAATCTAAAATTATCTAAAATTATCAAAAATTCAAAAATCCGAATTTCTTAAAATTCAACATTTTCTCCTCCCTTTTATGGTATTTGGCTTTACTATTTTTGTGCTTTTGGAAAATACTTTACTTATTTAATAGTCTCGACTCTTTGGTAAAAAATCCCAAATTATCTAAAATTATCAAAAATCCAAAAATCCGAATTTCTTAAAATTCAACATTTTCTCTTTTCTTTTATGGCAAAAAGCTCCACTATTTTTGTGCTTTTGGAAAATACTTTACTTATTTAATAGTCTCGACTCTTTGGTAAAAAATCTAAAATTATCTAAAATTATCAAAAATTCAAAAATCCGAATTTCTTAAAATTCAACATTTTCTCCTCTCTTTTATGGCATAAAGCTTCACTATTTTTGTGCTTTTGGAAAATACTTTACTTATTTAATAGTCTCGACTCTTTGGTAAAAAATCTAAAATTATCTAAAATTATCAAAAATTCAAAAATCCGAATTTCTTAAAATTCAACATTTTCTCCTCTCTTTTATGGCATAAAGCTTCACTATTTTTGTGCTTTTGGAAAATACTTTACTTATTTAATAGTCTCGATTCTTTGGTAAAAAATCCCAAATTATCTAAAATTATCAAAAATTCAAAAATCCGAATTTCTTAAAATTCAACATTTTCTCTTCTCTTTTATGGCATAAAGCTTTACTATTTTTGTGCTTTTAGAAAATACTTTACTTATTAAATAGTCTCGACTCTTTGGTGAAAAATCTAAAATTATCTAAAATTATCAAAAATTCAAAAATCCGAATTTCTTAAAATTCAAAATTTTCTCTTCTCTTTTATGGCATAAAGCTTTACTATTTTTGTGCTTTTAGAAAATACTTTACTTATTTAATAGTCTCGACTCTTTGGTGAAAAATCTAAAATTATCTAAAATTATCAAAAATTCAAAAATCCGAATTTCTTAAAATTCAACATTTTCTCCTCCCTTTTATGGTATTTGGCTTTACTATTTTTGTGCTTTTGGAAAATACTTTACTTATTTAATAGTCTCGACTCTTTGGTAAAAAATCCCAAATTATCTAAAATTATCAAAAATCCAAAAATCCGAATTTCTTAAAATTCAACATTTTCTCCTCTCTTTTATGGCATAAAGCTTCACTATTTTGTGCTTTTGGAAAATACTTTACTTATTTAATAGTCTCGACTCTTTGGTAAAAAATCCCAAATTATCTAAAATTATCAAAAATTCAAAAATCCGAATTTCTTAAAATTCAACATTTTCTCCTCCCTTTTATGGTATTTGGCTTTACTATTTTTGTGCTTTTGGAAAATACTTTACTTATTTAATAGTCTCGACTCTTTGGTAAAAAATCCCAAATTATCTAAAATTATCAAAAATTCAAAAATCCGAATTTCTTAAAATTCAACATTTTCTCCTCCCTTTTATGGTATTTGGCTTCACTATTTTTGTGCTTTTGGAAAATACTTTACTTATTTAATAGTCTCGACTCTTTGGTAAAAAATCCCAAATTATCTAAAATTATCAAAAATTCAAAAATCCGAATTTCTTAAAATTCAACATTTTCTCCTCCCTTTTATGGTATTTGGCTTCACTATTTTTGTGCTTTTGGAAAATACTTTACTTATTTAATAGTCTCGACTCTTTGGTAAAAAATCCCAAATTATCTAAAATTATCAAAAATTCAAAAATCCGAATTTCTTAAAATTCAACATTTTCTCCTCTCTTTTATGGCATAAAGCTTCACTATTTTTGTGCTTTTAGAAAATACTTTACTTATTTAATAGTCTCGACTCTTTGGTAAAAAATCCCAAATTATCTAAAATTATCAAAAATTCAAAAATCCGAATTTCTTAAAATTCAACATTTTCTCCTCTCTTTTATGGCATAAAGCTTCACTATTTTTGTGCTTTTGGAAAATACTTTACTTATTTAATAGTCTCGATTCTTTGGTAAAAAATCCCAAATTATCTAAAATTATCAAAAATTCAAAAATCCGAATTTCTTAAAATTCAACATTTTCTCCTCTCTTTTATGGCATAAAGCTTTACTATTTTTGTGCTTTTAGAAAATACTTTACTTATTTAATAGTCTCGATTCTTTGGTAAAAAATCCCAAATTATCTAAAATTATCAAAAATTCAAAAATCCGAATTTCTTAAAATTCAACATTTTCTCTTCTCTTTTATGGCATAAAGCTTTACTATTTTTGTGCTTTTAGAAAATACTTTACTTATTTAATAGTCTCGACTCTTTGGTGAAAAATCTAAAATTATCTAAAATTATCAAAAATTCAAAAATCCGAATTTCTTAAAATTCAACATTTTCTCTTCTCTTTTATGGCATAAAGCTTTACTATCTTTGTGCTTTTAGAAAATACTTTACTTATTTAATAGTCTCGACTCTTTGGTGAAAAATCTAAAATTATCTAAAATTATCAAAAATTCAAAAATCCGAATTTCTTAAAATTCAACATTTTCTCCTCCCTTTTATGGTATTTGGCTTTACTATTTTTGTGCTTTTGGAAAATACTTTACTTATTTAATAGTCTCGACTCTTTGGTAAAAAATCCCAAATTATCTAAAATTATCAAAAATCCAAAAATCCGAATTTCTTAAAATTCAACATTTTCTCTTTTCTTTTATGGCAAAAAGCTCCACTATTTTTGTGCTTTTGGAAAATACTTTACTTATTTAATAGTCTCGACTCTTTGGTAAAAAATCTAAAATTATCTAAAATTATCAAAAATTCAAAAATCCGAATTTCTTAAAATTCAACATTTTCTCCTCTCTTTTATGGCATGAAGCTTCACTATTTTTGTGCTTTTGAAAAATACTTTACTTATTTAATAGTCTCGACTCTTTGGTAAAAAATCCTAAATTATCTAAAATTATCAAAAATTCAAAAATCCGAATTTCTTAAAATTCAACATTTTCTCCTCTCTTTTATGGCATAAAGCTTTACTATTTTTGTGCTTTTGGAAAATACTTTACTTATTTAATAGTCTCGACTCTTTGGTAAAAAATCCCAAATTATCTAAAATTATCGAAAATCCAAAAATCCGAATTTCTTAAAATTCCACATTTTCTCTTCTCTTTTATGGCATAAAGCTTCACTATTTTTGTGCTTTTAGAAAATACTTTACTTATTTAATAGTCTCGATTCTTTGGTAAAAAATCTCAAATTATCTAAAATTATCAAAAATTAAAAAATCCGAATTTCTTAAAATTCAACATTTTCTCCTCTCTTTTATGGTATTTGGCTTCACTATTTTTGTGCTTTTGGAAAATACTTTACTTATTTAATAGTCTCGACTCTTTGGTAAAAAATCCCAAATTATCTAAAATTATCAAAAATTCAAAAATCCGAATTTCTTAAAATTCAACATTTTCTCCTCTCTTTTATGGCATAAAGCTTCACTATTTTTGTGCTTTTGGAAAATACTTTACTTATTTAATAGTCTCGACTCTTTGGTAAAAAATCTAAAATTATCTAAAATTATCAAAAATTCAAAAATCCGAATTTCTTAAAATTCAACATTTTCTCCTCTCTTTTATGGCATAAAGCTTCACTATTTTTGTGCTTTTGGAAAATACTTTACTTATTTAATAGTCTCGATTCTTTGGTAAAAAATCCCAAATTATCTAAAATTATCAAAAATTCAAAAATCCGAATTTCTTAAAATTCAACATTTTCTCTTCTCTTTTATGGCATAAAGCTTTACTATTTTTGTGCTTTTAGAAAATACTTTACTTATTAAATAGTCTCGACTCTTTGGTGAAAAATCTAAAATTATCTAAAATTATCAAAAATTCAAAAATCCGAATTTCTTAAAATTCAACATTTTCTCTTCTCTTTTATGGCATAAAGCTTTACTATTTTTGTGCTTTTAGAAAATACTTTACTTATTTAATAGTCTCGACTCTTTGGTGAAAAATCTAAAATTATCTAAAATTATCAAAAATTCAAAAATCCGAATTTCTTAAAATTCAACATTTTCTCCTCCCTTTTATGGTATTTGGCTTTACTATTTTTGTGCTTTTGGAAAATACTTTACTTATTTAATAGTCTCGACTCTTTGGTAAAAAATCCCAAATTATCTAAAATTATCAAAAATCCAAAAATCCGAATTTCTTAAAATTCAACATTTTCTCCTCTCTTTTATGGCATAAAGCTTCACTATTTTTGTGCTTTTGGAAAATACTTTACTTATTTAATAGTCTCGACTCTTTGGTAAAAAATCCCAAATTATCTAAAATTATCAAAAATTCAAAAATCCGAATTTCTTAAAATTCAACATTTTCTCCTCCCTTTTATGGTATTTGGCTTCACTATTTTTGTGCTTTTGGAAAATACTTTACTTATTTAATAGTCTCGACTCTTTGGTAAAAAATCCCAAATTATCTAAAATTATCAAAAATTCAAAAATCCGAATTTCTTAAAATTCAACATTTTCTCCTCTCTTTTATGGCATAAAGCTTCACTATTTTTGTGCTTTTGGAAAATACTTTACTTATTTAATAGTCTCGACTCTTTGGTAAAAAATCCCAAATTATCTAAAATTATCAAAAATCCAAAAATCCGAATTTCTTAAAATTCAACATTTTCTCTTTTCTTTTATGGCATAAAGCTTCACTATTTTTGTGCTTTTGGAAAATACTTTACTTATTTAATAGTCTCGACTCTTTGGTAAAAAATCCCAAATTATCTAAAATTATCAAAAATTCAAAAATCCGAATTTCTTAAAATTCAACATTTTCTCCTCCCTTTTATGGTATTTGGCTTCACTATTTTTGTGCTTTTGGAAAATACTTTACTTATTTAATAGTCTCGACTCTTTGGTAAAAAATCCCAAATTATCTAAAATTATCAAAAATTCAAAAATCCGAATTTCTTAAAATTCAACATTTTCTCCTCTCTTTTATGGCATAAAGCTTCACTATTTTTGTGCTTTTGGAAAATACTTTACTTATTTAATAGTCTCGACTCTTTGGTAAAAAATCCCAAATTATCTAAAATTATCGAAAATCCAAAAATCCGAATTTCTTAAAATTCCACATTTTCTCTTCTCTTTTATGGCATAAAGCTTCACTATTTTTGTGCTTTTAGAAAATACTTTACTTATTTAATAGTCTCGATTCTTTGGTAAAAAATCTCAAATTATCTAAAATTATCAAAAATTAAAAAATCCGAATTTCTTAAAATTCAACATTTTCTCCTCT
Organism: Leptopilina heterotoma; assembly: GCF_015476425.1. Lineage (NCBI taxonomy): Eukaryota > Metazoa > Arthropoda > Insecta > Hymenoptera > Figitidae > Leptopilina > Leptopilina heterotoma. Next base: position 774,043 of record NW_025110937.1, on the reverse strand, counting down.
CTTTTATGGTATTTGGCTTCACTATTTTTGTGCTTTTGGAAAATACTTTACTTATTTAATAGTCTCGACTCTTTGGTAAAAAATCCCAAATTATCTAAAATTATCAAAAATTCAAAAATCCGAATTTCTTAAAATTCAACATTTTCTCCTCTCTTTTATGGCATAAAGCTTCACTATTTTTGTGCTTTTGGAAAATACTTTACTTATTTAATAGTCTCGACTCTTTGGTAAAAAATCTAAAATTATCTAAAATTATCAAAAATTCAAAAATCCGAATTTCTTAAAATTCAACATTTTCTCCTCTCTTTTATGGCATAAAGCTTCACTATTTTTGTGCTTTTGGAAAATACTTTACTTATTTAATAGTCTCGATTCTTTGGTAAAAAATCCCAAATTATCTAAAATTATCAAAAATTCAAAAATCCGAATTTCTTAAAATTCAACATTTTCTCTTCTCTTTTATGGTATTTGGCTTTACTATTTTTGTGCTTTTGGAAAATACTTTACTTATTTAATAGTCTCGACTCTTTGGTAAAAAATCCCAAATTATCTAAAATTATCAAAAATCCAAAAATCCGAATTTCTTAAAATTCAACATTTTCTCCTCTCTTTTATGGCATAAAGCTTCACTATTTTTGTGCTTTTGGAAAATACTTTACTTATTTAATAGTCTCGACTCTTTGGTAAAAAATCCCAAATTATCTAAAATTATCAAAAATTCAAAAATCCGAATTTCTTAAAATTCAACATTTTCTCCTCTCTTTTATGGCATAAAGCTTCACTATTTTTGTGCTTTTGGAAAATACTTTACTTATTTAATAGTCTCGACTCTTTGGTAAAAAATCCCAAATTATCTAAAATTATCAAAAATCCAAAAATCCGAATTTCTTAAAATTCAACATTTTCTCCTCTCTTTTATGGCATAAAGCTTCACTATTTTTGTGCTTTTGGAAAATACTTTACTTATTTAATAGTCTCGACTCTTTGGTAAAAAATCCCAAATTATCTAAAATTATCAAAAATTCAAAAATCCGAATTTCTTAAAATTCAACATTTTCTCCTCCCTTTTATGGTATTTGGCTTCACTATTTTTGTGCTTTTGGAAAATACTTTACTTATTTAATAGTCTCGACTCTTTGGTAAAAAATCCCAAATTATCTAAAATTATCAAAAATTCAAAAATCCGAATTTCTTAAAATTCAACATTTTCTCCTCTCTTTTATGGCATAAAGCTTCACTATTTTTGTGCTTTTGGAAAATACTTTACTTATTTAATAGTCTCGACTCTTTGGTAAAAAATCCCAAATTATCTAAAATTATCAAAAATCCAAAAATCCGAATTTCTTAAAATTCAACATTTTCTCTTTTCTTTTATGGCATAAAGCTTCACTATTTTTGTGCTTTTGGAAAATACTTTACTTATTTAATAGTCTCGACTCTTTGGTAAAAAATCCCAAATTATCTAAAATTATCAAAAATTCAAAAATCCGAATTTCTTAAAATTCAACATTTTCTCCTCCCTTTTATGGTATTTGGCTTCACTATTTTTGTGCTTTTGGAAAATACTTTACTTATTTAATAGTCTCGACTCTTTGGTAAAAAATCCCAAATTATCTAAAATTATCAAAAATTCAAAAATCCGAATTTCTTAAAATTCAACATTTTCTCCTCCCTTTTATGGTATTTGGCTTCACTATTTTTGTGCTTTTGGAAAATACTTTACTTATTTAATAGTCTCGACTCTTTGGTAAAAAATCCCAAATTATCTAAAATTATCAAAAATTCAAAAATCCGAATTTCTTAAAATTCAACATTTTCTCCTCTCTTTTATGGCATAAAGCTTCACTATTTTTGTGCTTTTAGAAAATACTTTACTTATTTAATAGTCTCGACTCTTTGGTAAAAAATCCCAAATTATCTAAAATTATCAAAAATCCAAAAATCCGAATTTCTTAAAATTCAACATTTTCTCTTTTCTTTTATGGCATAAAGCTTCACTATTTTTGTGCTTTTGGAAAATACTTTACTTATTTAATAGTCTCGACTCTTTGGTAAAAAATCCCAAATTATCTAAAATTATCAAAAATTCAAAAATCCGAATTTCTTAAAATTCAACATTTTCTCCTCTCTTTTATGGCATAAAGCTTCACTATTTTTGTGCTTTTGGAAAATACTTTACTTATTTAATAGTCTCGACTCTTTGGTAAAAAATCATAAATTATCTAAAATTATCAAAAATTCAAAAATCCGAATTTCTTAAAATTCAACATTTTCTCCTCCCTTTTATGGTATTTGGCTTTACTATTTTTGTGCTTTTGGAAAATACTTTACTTATTTAATAGTCTCGACTCTTTGGTAAAAAATCCCAAATTATCTAAAATTATCAAAAATCCAAAAATCCGAATTTCTTAAAATTCAACATTTTCTCTTTTCTTTTATGGCAAAAAGCTCCACTATTTTTGTGCTTTTGGAAAATACTTTACTTATTTAATAGTCTCGATTCTTTGGTAAAAAATCCCAAATTATCTAAAATTATCAAAAATTCAAAAATCCGAATTTCTTAAAATTCAACATTTTCTCTTCTCTTTTATGGCTTAAAGCTTCACTATTTTTGTGCTTTTGGAAAATACTTTACTTATTTAATAGTCTCGATTCTTTGGTAAAAAATCCCAAATTATCTAAAATTATCAAAAATTCAAAAATCCGAATTTCTTAAAATTCAAAATTTTTTCCTTTTTTTTATGGCATTTAGGTTCATTATTATTTGAATTTCTATTCAAGAGAAAAAATGTAAAAACAGAAAAAATTTAGAAACTTTTAAAAATTCCAGGCCTTTTCCATGATTTTTAGAAGCCTTTTAAAATTTCTATACCATTTCCATGATTTCCACATTCTGTAGGAACCCTGTTTAAACCAAATAAAACTTATTTGAACCAATTAAAATTTTATTCGAACCAAATAGAATTTTCTTTGAACCAAATAAAAATTTTCTTTGAAACAAATAAAATTTTATCGGAACTAAATAAACTATATTTATTTGAAACAAATAAAAAGTTCAGTCGGCTCTTCGTCAAATATATGGAGTGTAAAATAATATTTCTTATTTTGTATTTTGAAAGAATTTTTTTTTTTTTTTTATCGAAAGTTTCTATACATTTTGAAATTTCAGGTAAAAATTATTATTTTTATTATGTAAAGATAAACTGGGAAAATAATGACAGGAGTGAAATGCAAGGGAAACGAATGGGAATCGTTCTTGGAAAGGGTGATATATAAAACTAGAACCAGTTCTTCTTCGAGAAAAGAATATAAGACATAAAGAAACTTTATCCCTATAATAGGATATAGGGAATCGATTCACTTAATATGCAATTATTGAATTCTGTTGAAATTAGTTAAAATTTAAAAAAAAAAAAAAAAAAAAAAAATTTTAACGCAATTCTTCCAAAGAATTCAACTATCTTAAGAAATATTAAAATTCTTTTCAGCAATTCAATTATTTTAAAAAATTTTTAAAAAAAATTCTGGTCAACATTTTAATTATATTTATAATTTTTTTGTATGATTTTCAATATTCTACAATTTTAATAAAATTTCCCAAAAGAATATTTAATAAATAATAAAATAAAGAAAGAATTTTTGATGTTTTCGAATAAATGTGCAATTAAAAAAATTCTTAAATAAATGTAAAAGAACATTTTTTTGGGGTATTTTGTTAATTATTTGAGAGTAGTGAATCAGAATATTCTTTATGGACAGGGAAAAAGTGAAAATTTTGTCTCGAAATCAGGGAAAAGTCAGGAAAAAAAATTAAATTTTTGTTGCAACCCTGGAGTATTAGTTGTAAATAGTAATTTTGAATGATTTAATTGTAAATAGTAATTTTGAATAATTTAATTGTAAATATTAATATTGAATAATTTAATTGTAAATAATTATTTTGTATAATTTAATTATAAACAGTAATTCCACTAATTTTTAGTGGAAAAAAATTAAATAAAATTGGTTTAGCATTATTATAAAATAACTTCCAAATGAGTGTTAAAACTGAACTATATTTTATATAGTTGTTGGGAAATTGTTGACGTATTTATTATATAGTTGAAAGAAAAAAAAAAAAAAAAAAAACTTTAACATCGCCACACCGCTATTTATGGAGTCTAAATTACTTGATAGCAAAGAAAATGAATGTTATAAGTGTGCCAATAATTTGCGTGTTCGCATTTTGCGTTGAAGGCTAGTCTTGCTCGCGCGGCTGATTACAAACCGTAAGCAAAATTACAAAATTAGTGTATGGTAGTGGTGCATCCTTGACTTCCCATTTCTTGTTCATGTTTATATACACGGAGAATTATTTTCTTTTTTGAAAATTGCCAGAGTTCTTCGATATAGTGGCCTTCAAAGGTTGCAAACGAAATTCAATTTTTTGCGCGGATGGCAAGAAAGAAAAAAAAAATTTATTTCAAGTCAAATAATGCGAATCATTTGACAGTTATTATTGTTTCAGTAAATATTTATCTGTAATTATTCAAATGTAAATATTTATTGGTAATAATTTGTTGCAAATAAATTTTATTTGGTAGCAACCAAAATTTTATTTGATTCAAATAAAATTTTTCTCTTTGGTGTTCAAGAGAGGGAAAAGTTGTGGAAAATAATTTTAGTAAGAAGCGAAAAAAAAATGCTGCAGTATATTTCATTGCTCTGGTTTTCTTTTGGGTTTAGTTTAACTTCTTTTTTTTTCATCTCGCTTTTTTTGTGTCTACTTCTTTCGCACATAAGTTCATTCGCAACAGCCAAGTTGTTTTACTCTCTTTTTCTCCACTAGCAATGAACTGCCGAGGTTGTTGGCTGCATTGAGGAATGCAGACAGGAGACTCGCAAAAACTCCCATCCTTTTCTACTTATCTTGTATATCTCTTTTTCTCTCTCTTTTTTTATCCATTTTTTTCCCTGTCTTTCTTTCCTGACCACATAAATTTCTGTTTCTTTTTTTTCCTTATAAAATATAATTGAAGGAACCATTTTTGGACTCGCGATACAAATTTTGAATTCGATAAATATTTCAGTATTTACAAGGATTATGGTTCGAAAAAATTTTATTTCATTCAAGTATACTGAAGATGGAATTTATTTGATTCAAATAAATTTTATTCGGTCAAATTAAATTATTTGTTTAAAATAAATATTTGTTTTAAATAAATTTTATTTCCCTGCAGTCTTGGAAAGAAAAGTAAAACATTTTATTTCTCCATTGAAAAAAAGAAATATGAATTGCAATTTAATATACCGATTGTTGTACACTACAGCCTTCTCTAGTTCATTTGATAAGATAATTGTGAGACTCGTATGTAATAAAATTATTTTTATGACCACCCAGACGTATCAGAAGTTGAAATTTCACTCTGAGAAAAGTATCAGAAATTTTTATGTAAGAAAAACAATACGTTACTTTCACCGCATCCTTTAGAGTCAAAAAAAAAAAAAAAAAAAAAAAAAAATTGGATCTTATTTTTCGTATAATAATATAAAACAAAAAAATTCAATGATGGCCGAAAGTTCATTGTTGTCTGGGAGAACAAAAGCTATGGAACAAAAGTAATATTTAAGGAGATAAGTCTTATCTTACATCAATTTCTTATAAGCACAATTTCTATATTGCAAAATTAATATTTCCACTACTTTAAATTTGCTAATCTACTAGAAATAAAAAAACTATTATCAAAAATTATAATCAAGGTCTTTAAAAGGATTCAATTATTTTCAAAAAATATTCAAAATACAATTATTTTCAATGTCTAGCATTTTTATAAAATATCTCAAAAGAATTCAATTATTTAAAAAAAAATTTCACTAATAATAACATTTTTCAATGAAAATTCAATTTCTTAAAAAAATTTTTGATAAAATTCTAAACAAGAATTCAATTATTTTCATAAATCATAAATAATAAAACTCATCGAAGAATTTCAATTATTTTTAATATTTTAAATTAAGTAGTCGAAAAATTCAATTATTTTCAAAAATAACAAAATTTTTCACAGAAATTCAATTCTTTTTAAACATTTTAATAACATTTTTCGAAAATTCTTCTCGGGAATTCAATTATTCTTTTAGATTTTAATAAAATTCTAAGGAACTATTCAATTATTTTCATAAATAATAAAATTCATCGCAGGATTTCAATTATTTTTAAGATTTTCAATTATTTTACAAGAATTTCTCAAAAAATTTAATTATTCTTAAAAATTTAATTTCAATTCCACGAAAAAATCAATTATTAAAAAAAATAATTTTAAAAAATTTTTCGCCATAATTCAATTATTTTTATAAATAATAAAATTCTCCTCAGGAATTCAATTATTTTTGAAAATTTTGATAATATTCTTAGCAACTATTCAATTATTTTTATAAACAATAAAATTCATCGCAGGATTTCAATTATTTTTAATAAAATTGTACAGGAACTGCTAAAAAAAATGTAATTATTCTTAAAAATTTAATTTTAATTCCTCGAAAAAATCTATTGTTTAAAAAAATGTTTTTTTAAAATTCATTGAAAGAATTTAATTATTTACAAAAATATTAGAATTTAGAACAGGAATTCAATTACTTTGAATATTTTAATAAAATTGTTCGAAAGAAGTCAACTATTTTAAATACAATTTTAATTAGTTTTTTTGAAATAATTCAATTATTCTTTTAGATTTTAATAAAATTCTTTTCAAGAATTCTTCGAAAGAATTCAATTATGTCAATAAATAAAAAAATGATTCCCGAAATTTCAATTATTTTGAGTCATTTTAATAAAATTCTTTGCAAAATTCAATTATTTTCATAAATAACAATATTCATCAAAAGAATTCAATTATTTTTAAAAGCAATAAATTACTTCTTAGAAATTCAATTATTTAAAAAAATTCTAATAAAATCGTTCGCAAGAATTCAAATATTTTCATAAATAATAAAATGCTTTTTAAGAATTCAATTATTTAAAAAAAAAAATTAATAAAATGCCACACAGACATTCAATTATTCTCAAAAATTTTAATCGAATTCTTTATTAAATTCAATTATTTTTAAATACTTTTCGCAATTCAATTATTTTCAATATCTAATATTTTCATAAAATTTCCAAACAAAATTCAATTATTTAAAAAATTTTCTGTAAAAATCTTCGTAAGAATTCAATTCTTTTTATGAATAATAAAAATTTCTCAGGAATTCAATTATTTAAATTAGAATTTGCATAAAATTAGTCGAAAAAAGTCAATTATTTAAAAATTTTTGTAAAATTCTTTGCAGAATTAAATTTTTTTTATTAATATTTAAATTCTTTCATGAATAAAAAAATATTCGTTGCAGGAATTCAATTTATTATCAGGATAAAAAAGAAGTAAATATTTTTGATGAAAATTAGGAAAAAGTCAGGAAAATTAAAAATAGAATGGAATTTTTGTCAGTTTTGTGAACCGATTACTTGTCTATTATTAAATAAATATTTACTTTTGAATCAAATAAATTTTATTTGTGTCAATTAAATAATTGTATATTTGCTTCAAATACCGAAATTATTGGTTCAAATACAATTTATTTGATTCAAGCAAATGTTTACTTAATTTAAGCAAATATTTACTTGATAATAAATAAAAAATCGATTATTTGAATCAAATAAATTTTTTTTTCACTGAACCAAATAAAATTTATTTGAAACAAAAAGTTTACTTGGCTCTAAGTCAAACAAATATTTTTGAATCAAATAAATTTTTTTTCACTGAACCAAATAAAATTTATTTTAAACAAAAAGTTTACTTGGCTCTGAGTCAAACAAATATTTTTCCCTGGGCGTTGAATTGAAATGAGGGAAAAAAATTAAAACCATTAAAAATGGGGTTGGAAAATAAATTTTTAAGTAAATTAGACGATTTTTCAAATATAAATTATTAATAAAAAATAAAAAATACGAAAACATAAATAATTATTATGTACGATATATTATAAATAAAGAAGTTGACATATATATTCGAATATACATCGCGTGTATTTGTATTTTATACAACGATGAAAGACTCTCGGTGGTCCGAGTGCATAATCTTAGCCTCGGCAGTTCATCAACATTCTCAAGTTTCATGTCCGTTAAAGCCCACCCGCGCCTTTTAGCGAAAATGGTCGGTTGCAAATTTTAAATCGGTATATTTAAGCTTTAAAGTTAATATTAGAGGAAAACAACTTCGATATTCTTTGTATATCATTAAAACAAAACAAAAAAAAATTATCTATGCAATAGAAATTCCTACAAAATAAATAAAGAATTGAAATTCAAATCTGATAAAATTGTCACAAAAAAAATATTTTTTTATTAAAATATACATAATTATTATATTATGTATTATAATTTTTAATAATGGGATTTCGAATTTCTATTTCTATTTTGTTGGCTTATTTGATAGTGACCTCGAGAAAATACGAGTGACTTTATTGACTTTAACGATTTTGAAAATGATTGCTCTACTTGGTGAATTGATCTTTGAGAAATAATTTATTGATGACCCTAAACGAACAGTGACCGAAACAATCTCAACAATGTGGAGAATTTAACCTCCAGGGTAATTATGTGTTTTTTCTTTTTAATACAATATTAATATAAATTAAATTTTTTCTTCGAGGAAACAAATAGAATGTGAATTTCTCCTCTAAGAGTTTCAGTATATTTCGAATTATTTTATTCAATTAAATGTTAAACACAATTCAAATTTTTTTGTAAACACAATATTTTTACCAAAATAAAATTAAAAAACAAGAAAAAAATTTGTTTCTTAATTTTTCTTATTCTTATTTTTTATTTTCTTAATATTTATAGGGAAAGAATAAATTACAAAATCTAATACATATCAATAATAATTCTCAATGAATAAATAAATAAATAAACAAATAAATTTTTCCACGTTTTACTTCCGTAATGAAATAAGAAAATTTTCTACACAGAGGTTACACTTGTGAATTTATTTCAATAATGTAGAAAAAAAAATTGCATAATAATTAGAAAGGCTGGAAGTTAAAACAACGAGCAATAAAGTACAGAGGCCGGGGTCAATTTTATTTCAAGAACATTTTGCTTATTACAAAAGAAAAATTTCTTTCTTTAATATTATTGAATGGTAAAATTTTAATAAAAAAAATTTTCGAATAAAAATCTATTTCAATAATAATAATGGTACCTAATAATAAAAATAATAATAATTATAAAAATAAAATAAATTTAATTATTTTTAAATTTAAATTAAATTAAAATAAATTAACAAAGAAGAGTAATAATTATAATAATCTTAAATTTAAAGGCGGTTCGAAAAAAAGAGAAAATCGCATTTATTTAAAAATAGTGAAATGGAAAAAAACTTAAGGTATTAAACTAAATATTAATTTTTTAACTGGAATAGTCTAGATCGAATAATAGGAGAAAATTACTCATTGGCGCCACTGCCTTATTATTTAATTCTAATACTGAACTTGCGCGTGTGTTCTAATCGCATTTTATTTCTAAAATAGTAAATGTCGTTTCTATTATATTTGATATAATATATTATATCAAATAGTTTTCTATATTTAATTTTTAATTTCTCATAAATACAAAACTATTTTTATTCTTTATAAAACTCTTTTCAGTAGAATATTAGTAAAAATATTAATTACCAAAAAATTAATCCTGATTAATCCTAATTGAAAATTTTAAGCAACACCCAAATCAAAATTTGATTTTTAATTTTATTTATTTTTATTTTAAAACAAATAATTTATAAATAATAATAATATTTAATTGATAATTTATTTATTATATATTATTTATAATTTTATTTATTTTTATTTAAAACAAATAATTTAAATAATAATAATATTTAATTTATAATTTATTTATCTATTATTTATAATTTTATTTATTATTTATTAATAATATTTAATAAAACAAATAATTTAGTTGTCTCCTGAGATAAATATACCTACTTTTAATCAACTCAAAATAAATTATATTTGGTTCGAATAAATTTTTTCTCCGGGTGTTAAGAAAAATTCAGAAAAATTCATTAATAAAAAATTTACGACTAAAAATTAAAATTGTTAAATTCATTAACAATTTTTGGACAAGGTTGCTGTATATCGAGAGAAAAAATTTTATTCAATCAAAACAGTTTTATCTATATAATATGAGTTTCGTAATTTAGTTGAATCTCTGGTTCTCATTTTGATTTATAATTTTATTGACTTTCCCAAAAAGTTGTACTTTGCTCCCAACTGTGAAAATTAGCAACTGAAGGTGCTTTGAAAATGATTAAGCAAATAAAAACAATTTTTTTAATATATCATCTACAAGAGATTAGTAGATGGAATTTCCTTTCATAAATTCATAAATTTTCTTGTTAATTAAAATAAAAGAAAGGAATGTTTTTTTTTTTTTTAAAAAATAGTGAGATTGTCTCCACGTGTGTGAAAATCTACACGTGTATAATATATTGTCCAAAGATCCGGAATTAAATAATCAGAAAAAAATATATTTATATCAAATAGTTGTTTACATAAAAATTTCGTGAATAATTACTTATTTAACAGTTGTGTCAATAAATTTACCTAGACTCTAACTTTAATTGTAATTTTAATTGTGCAATTGTAATATTTACTTCAATTTGTTAATTTAAATAATTTTTTAATTAGAGTATTTCCAAAAAAAGGTATTATTTGACTCTAAATTATTTATTTGCTTCTACCTTTTGCAAAAAAAATTGGCCAAATCTGTCAAATGTTGTATATAATATTTATAAATTTATATTTAAAGTTTTAATCTCCATTATTTTGATAATAATTTAATTAACTTAAATTTAAAGGACTAAAAAATTTTTTTTACAAGAATAACCGCAAATTATCAAAGTTCTCTATTTCTCGCAGAACTTTTTTTCCTTGTAGTAAAATAATCCTAGTTTGGTCATTACAAGTCCTAGTTTAATGCGGTACTTATAATAATGAGGTTTGAAATTAAATCCACTTATAAAATTAAAATTCTATATTTAATCATATCAATCAAGTTTTACTAATTGGAAAAAAATACTATCATTTCACCTGTAGAATAAAATTCCTTGTTTTTAATTTTACAACAAAAATTATTGCAAAACTATTCCCATTGAAAAATATTATAAATTTGACTCAGAGCCTACTGAATATAAAATAAAAAAGAAAATATTAAATAAAAAAGTTATTTATTATTTGTAAAATACCTATACTTATTTTATTAAAAATTTATTAGAAACTAAATTATATTTTGTTCAAACAAAATTGTTCTCATGTATAATAATTTTATTTTTTTCATTAATTTTTTAAAATAAAAATATTAAAAATAAGTAGATGAATTAAAATTGAAATTTCCTCTTTATGACGTTATACACGAAAATGCGAAATTTTTCAAAAAAAAAAAGAAAAACAAAAAATCCCGAAGATTATCAAAGTATCACGAGACTCGAAATACGGTACGCTATCACGTGTTCCTAAAATACGTCATTAATATAAAAACAAACATTGAAATTGAAGATATGAATTAACTAGTTTGCACCTTATCGCAATTGAAATAATAAATGAGCAAATATTAATTTTTTTCTTTTGAAAAAAAATATTATATTCTTCGTTGAGAAATTTCACCTGATTAAAAATTGGTGTAAAATGTAAATAGAAAAGAAGCTGTGATGAAATAAAGAAAGAGATATAAGAAGATGGAAAAGAAGAAATAATCAAAAAACAATAAAATAATAATAAAACAATAATAAAAATAATAAAGCAATAATAGAACAATTATAAAATAATAATAATACAATAATAGAACAATTATAAAATAATAATAAAATAATAATAAAAATAATAAACTAAAATAAATTATAATAAACAATTACAAAAAAATAATAATAAAACAATAATAGAACAATTAGAAAATAATAATAAAATAATAAACTAAAATTATAATAAAAAATAATAAAAAACAATAGAATGACAATAGAATAACGGATGTCGAATATTTCGAAAAAAGAAAAAAGTCACAAAACTTATAAAATTACACGTATAGAAATGCAAAATCGAGGTTAACAACCTTCTTATATTTCACCTACAATTTTTTTTAGTGTTTCAATAACGAAAAATTTTCTATTATAAAAGTATCTAGACTTTATTGCAATGGGTAAAAAAATACCGAACGGAAATCAATGCATATCGAAGAGATTCAATCCTAACGAGTATTAAACCAAGACTCGTCAAGGTTAAACATAACTTTCACAGTTGTTTAAAAAAAAATAAAATAAAAACGTTAGTTGACACAGAGATTTTATAGTTCCGTTATATGAACATATCCTAAAAATCATTAGCTGAGTTTCAAAATATTCCAAAACATATTTCGAAAATTTTAGCCGTATTTTTATTCAAAAAAGTCTATTTTTCAAATTAATTGGGTAATTAATGAAAATTTTCTTACAAAATAAAAAAAACTTTAAAAGAAGTAGTATTTTTAAAATTTCAACGAGGTTTATTTGTGTAGAAATTATTACGCTCAAAGAAAAATTTTATTTGGACTAAATATAATTTAGTTGAGTTAAAAAAAAGTATGTTTGTCACAGAGAAAAATTCAATTCAATTCGAACCAAATTAAATTCAATTCGAACCAAATTAAATTAAATTCGAACTAAATTTAATTCAATTTGAACCAAATAAAAGTAAATTGAAACCAAATACAGTTCAATTCAAACAAAATAATATTCAATTTGAAACAAATAAAGGAAAATTGAAACCAAATAAAATTCACTTTGATCTAAACAAAATTAAATTTGAACTAAATAAAGGAAAATTAGAACCAAAAAAAATAAAATAATTGAAACAAACAAAATTCACTTTGAACTAAATAAAATTAAATTCGAACCAAATAAAGGAAAATTGGAACAAAAAAATAAAATAATTGAAACAAATAAAATTCAAGTCGAACCAAATAAAGGCAAATTGGAACCAAATAAATGTAAATTGAAACCAAATACAGTTCAATTCAAACAAAATAATATTCAAGTCGAACCAAATAAAGGCAAATTGGAACCAAATAAAATTTACTTTGAACCAAAGAAATTAGATTCGAACCAAATAAAATTCAATTTGAACCAAATAAACGAAAATTTGAACCAAACAAAATTCACTTTGAACTAAACAAAATTAAGTTCGAACCAAATAAAGGAAATTTGGAACCAAAAAATAAAATAATTGAAACAAATAAAATTCAAGTCGAACCAAATAAAGGCAAATTGGAACCAAATAAAATTCACTTTGAACCAAAGAAATTATAGATTCGAACCAAATTAAAATAAACTTGAACCAAATAAAATTTAATTTGAATTAAATAAAATTCAATTCGAAGCAAATAAAATTCAATTTGAACCAAATAAAGGCAAATTGGTACCAAAAAAAAAATTAAATTCGTATACCAAATAAAATTCAATTTGAAGCAAAATTCAATTCTTGCTCCAAAATACTAAAAATTTTGGTTAAAACATAAAAATTTATTTGATTTAAATAAAAATTAGTCAATTCAAGTATAAATATTTATTAACGATATAATAGACCGCGAAATAATCGTTCATTTGAATAAAATAAACTTTTTCCCGTACAATTTGCAATCGGGGAAAATTTCAAACCACATAATAGGTAATGTTTACATATTATTATTATATTGATCAAAAACTGTTATTTTTTTCTTTCCTTTTTTTTCAAGAAGGTCATTGCCGGTTCTAGCCGAGAAACATACCCAGGCGCGAAAGACCAATGCTGACGATGGATTGAAGATTTATTGAGCCTTGAACGCCCAGCCTGGGTAACCCAGTGTTGAAGCAGTCTTTATACCACTGTCACTCAATGTTGATTCAGCATTGGACACCAATGTTCGTTCCATGCTCGATTCAAGACTCGGTCAATCTTCGTGATTGAAGCTCAAACATCTGATCTTTATTCAAGCCTGAATCAATCTTGACAGTTTATTTAATGACGTGTGCACTTAAAAATATTAAATATAAATATTTATAAATTAATTAATATTAAAATATTTTTTATGATAATTTTGTATACTATTTAAAAATTATTATTAATTATTATTATCAAGATATCAATTGGTAAATAAATATTAATATTTATTTAGTGTATAATATTTATATTAATTATTAACTTATTAATAATAATGATTATTATTATTATTATTATTATTATTATTATTATTATTATTATTATTATTATTATTATTAATTATATAAGATTTATATAAATAAAGTTAAATTGAGGGGACGGCTTCTAAAAGGGGATACGCGTGGATTCTGGCGTTTAAGTTTTGTCCACTAGGTCAATTTTTGAAAATATTACAAATTGCAATTTGAATTACTGAAGTTTGTGGAGAATGGAAATGCGCATCTTTTTTCTTTGAGAAATAAATTTATATCTTTTTTAGTTTATGAAATATTGAGCAAAAACTAAATTTTTGAAAACCCAAAAATTTAATTGTTTTACGCCTTTAACTCGTGCTGGCGTTTTTGATTTTTCATATTTTGTAATCAAACAAAAACGAAATTACAGATTAAGAATTCCTGAAACCAACTATATTTTTAAAACTTCAAAATCTTAATTAATAAAAAATTTATTAATTTTTTCGAAAGAAATTGCAAAAAAAAAATTTTTTCAACTTTCAACGCTCCGTTTATCGAGGAAATTTCAAGGTACAAAAAACTTCCAGTGAGAAAGTTTTTTATTACGATACGGACAAGTTTTCTCTAAAATTTTATTAAAATGATATGGATATTTACAAAGTTATTAATGTTTAAAGCATTTGGAGCGTCAGATTTCTAGCGCCTCAAATACATTGATTCCCAAGTTGTTCGCTTGGAACAGATTAAGACTATTTTACTTTATTCATTTGTTTACTTAAAAGAAATACCATTTTTAGTAAAGTTACTGATAAATATTTGCAATAGCAATTTAGTTAAAAGCGATTAATTATTGTTAAAAAGTACCCATTAATAAGTAGCCAAAATCGGCTAAAAATAGTTGAAAGTTACTGACATACAAATAATTAGTTCATAGTTATTTTGACATAAATTTAATGTTAATTTAACTAATAAATGTTTATTAAGAATAGTAAAAATATTATTATTTTAATTTTTGACTGAATTTTTGCTATTAAAGTAATTATTTTTAAATAATATCTAACTATGGATTATGACGATTCGTTTAGCTTTATATAACAGTAGCATTAGTTTATTTATTTTAACATGTATTGTAAGTAAAAAACATGAGAAACATTTTTTAAAAAAATATTGCAGAATTATTCGAAAAATAAATTGTATTATATTGTAATATATTGTATTGAATACTTGACGTTAAAACAAATTTTTATTTTATTTATATCTGTATTTTGACAGATATTTTCATACAATAGATTTTTTTTTTTGCTATCATGTGCACTTTTCAAGGAAATAACCCTTTTTTTATATGCTATTTTTCTCAAAGTTGTGATTTATTTTCGGAAAAATATGGTGTCCATATGGATCGCGGCTGCCGCGACCATTGACTGCAAAAAAAAGGGTTCGGTGAAACCCAATACAATTTTCCCAGGATTTTGAGATTTTTTTATCACAATTGAGGAAATGTTTTGGACATCTTGGTCAAGAACCGGATGTCAGTAGGAGTTTGTCTCCTTAAGACGAATCTTGCAAATTTCGGTAGTTTATAAAACTAGTGATTTTTCAAAGCTACCTTCTTAATTTCTAAGTGTTTTTGTGCCTGGAAAGTGTTTTAATTATGGAAAAATTAGTGGAACCTACAAGAGGTAGAAAACGTCAAAGAAATGAGCATTTGTGGGGAAAAAACGTTCGTAAAACTAATAAAAGCAAGGTAAAACATTTTTGCTACTTGCTGATATAGAAATATAAATAAATTTAGGAAACCATAAATGTGTATTTCTATGATAAAAATAATTGGGATATCTTGTATTTCAGGGGGAAGAGTACGTAACATTAAAAAATGTGATGATTCCCAAAAAATGTTTTCAAGAAATAAGTTTGTGCTGTAAAGAAAAGTGCTTTGAGTTGTGCTTACTAGAAGAACAAAAAAAATTATTTAAAACATTTTGGAATTTAAAAGATTATAGTGGGCAAACAGTGTTTTTAAGCACTATAATGAAGTGCAGAGAAACTCAAAAAAGAAAAGGAACAAGGCGACTTCGATTAATAAAGTGGGTTTATTTTTTTCCTCTTTATAATGTAAATGTACCTGTTTGCAAAACCTTTATTTGTAAACTTTTCAATATTGGCAAGAGAAGATTGGAAATCGTGCAAAAGAAGAAACTAGAAAATGATAATTTTCATGATTTGAGGGGTAAATATGGATCTCACAATTTAAAACTGACGGAAGACATGAAACAACTAATTAAAATACACCTTCAATCCATACCGCATCAGAAATCACATTATTCAAGGGAATCAACAACACTAAATTATTTTTTAAATTCCGAACTTAATTTCTCTACGTTATATGCAGAATTTCTAAACTTTTATTCCGCTGTAACGCAAGATGTAAAAATTCCTTTTAATGAAAGTACGTACAGAAAATTTATTACTTATAATTTAAACTACAGTTTTAAATTGCCGCGAACAGATGTATGCAATACATGTTTTGAAAACGAATCACATCCAATAGATTCTGAAAATATCATTCTTCACAAAACAGAAGTGCAAGAATATTATGATTTGAAAAAACATCTTTTATCAGATAATAATAATCTTTGCTGTGAATTTGATTACGCTCAGAATCTACAATTGCCAAAAATCCCTGTGTCTGATCAATTTTATAAACGGTTATTATGGTTGTATTTGTTCAACGTGCATATTTTTAAATCGAATATTAGTTTTATGTTCTCATTTTTAGAAGGAACTGTTAAGAAAGGTGCAAATACCGTATGTAGTTTTCTCCTCTATGCTATAGAAAAAGTGTTTCAAAAAACTGTTCATAAAAAGATTATTCTTTTTTCTGATTCATGTCCTGGTCAAAATAAAAATTATGCGGTATTTGCGTTTTTATCAACATTGTCCTCTAAACTTGGCGTTGATATTTGGCATATATTCCCTATACGTGGTCACTCTTACTGTCAATGTGACAGAAATTTTGGTTTATATTCAAAGAAAAAAAAGAAATTAGAAACAATAGAGACGGCTCAAGAATATGTCAATTTGATTAAAAATTCTCGCGATTCTCAATTTACAATGGTGGAATCTGCTAATGATATTGTTTATAATTTTGAGAAATTATGTCAGAAAGAAGTAATAATCCCAAAAAATGTTAAAATCAGTGAAAGCTACGCAATTCAGTATTTACCAGATTCAAGTATAAATACTTTTGAAAACTATAGATTACAAAATCCTTCCGCTTTCAAAATTGAATCAAAAATGAATCTGGAAAATTTGCGAAGCTTACACGCACCAAAAGTCGGCATTTCAAAGGCAAAAATGAATGATGTAAAAAGTTTAGTTCGATATCTTTCTCCAAACGGACAGGAGTTTTTTAATGATTATTTTAAAAACATGAAATGTAGTAAACGAGATCATTTTGACGAAGAGTGGAAACCTTGAAATAAATGAAATAAGAAAGTTAATAAGAAATATTATTGTAGTTGACTATTGTATATTTAACAAAATAAAATAAATATGTTCAAAATAAATTTCGTTAAATTTTATTCACTGTGAATATTTATATTGACAAACACATCTTTAACGCGTTGCAAAACGAACAATCCAGGACTCAATGCGTTCCAGGCGCGAGAAATCTGACGCTCCAAACGCTTTAAACATTAATAACTTTGTAAATATCCAAATCATTTTAATAAAATTTTAGAAAAAACTTGTCCGTATCGTAATAAAAAACTTTCTCACTGGAAGTTTTTTGTACCTTGAAATTTCCTCGATAAACGGAGCGTTGAAAGTTGAAAAAATGTTTTTTTTGCAATTTCTTTCGAAAAAATTAATAAACTTTTTATTAATTAAGATTTTGAAGTTTTAAAAATATAGTTGGTTTCAGGAATTCTTAATCTGTAATTTCGTTTTTGTTTGATTACAAAATATGAAAAATCAAAAACGCCAGCACGAGTTAAAGGCGTAAAACAATTAAATTTTTGGGTTTTCAAAAATTTAGTTTTTGCTCATTATTTTATAAACTAAAAAAGATATAAATTTATTTCTTAAAGAAAAAAGATGCGCATTTTCATTGTGTATAAATTTGTGTCATTTAATTTGTAAATTGAAACTGTTTTAAAATTACACTATTGGTCAATACTTATACGTGAGAATCCACGCGTATCCCCTTTTAGAAGCCGTCCCCTCAATTATACATTATTATTTTTTTCTTGCACAGTGTCAAATAATTGTTTTCAAAGTTCAAGAGTTTCGTTTGTCTGAAAAATATTTAGTGAAAAAAATGTTCATTACACGGAGAAACTTTTTCTTATAATATTAAATATATTTGGTTATGTTTATTCTAAAAGTACGTTAGAATGTGAGGATTTTTCGTGCGTTGTGCTAATAATTTCAACATTAATACGAAAATATGATAAATTCGTTATATATTAAGCAACCTTCGGTGTACAAAAATTACTATCTGCATTAGAAATAGTCTTATTTTTCTTTAGAAAAGAATAAAATGCTAGTTTTTGTTTGTGAAATAATACGGTAATTCTAACCTTTTTTCCACATATAGATAGAATATATAACAGACATTCTAACGTAACATACCAATTTTGGAAGGACTGCGGGCGGACTTAACCGATTTCGCCCGAGCATCACCGAGTCCATCACCTGACGTCGCGAACTAACCCTAATGTTTTCGAAGTTGAAATTCTAAAGAAGAAGAAGTTGAAATTCACACGTGTATGAAAGAAAAAACCTTTTATTAATAAACGTGAATGTCTCCTCATGCCAAATTAAATTCAAGAACTGTTCCTCAATATAACATAATTTTTTCCACGACTTTTACTTATTTACATAATTTGATTAGAAAGTTATTTAAAAAAATGCTCTCTCTCGAAGGTACATATTTTTCCACTCGTTTAATATATAAGGACGATTCAGCTGTGTACTTCTAACGAATCGTGCGATCTTTCGGTTTCCGTGACCAATCGTCGTGTCTTTACTTGCGTGTGCGTGTGTGCGTTATTAATATAGGTTAGGTTCTTACGTCGTGTTAAATATATTTACCTACAGTTACAGTGACATTCACTAATGCCATCTACCATCAGATCCAAGTATCACTATCGTCTCTATGAGTATCTATAGACAATTAATTTGTTGTGTTTCTTTTTAATTCATGGCTTTCCCAACTTTGCAAAAATTATTATTTTCTTTCTAAAACAACATACTAATTTTCGTTAGTTTCCTTATGAAGAACTGTAAAATATATACTGAATGAGTGTTTTTGATAGTCTCAATAGCAATTTCTATAACCTATGTCGTTTTTCCCTTGAATCTAACCTAACATACTAAAATGTCTCACCAGTTTTAAGAATTAGTGGTATTAAAAGTTTCTCCGTGTAGGGTGTAATAAATATTTATGCCTAGTAGTTTTACACTAGGATTAACTGTTTAGTAAATATGTATTATCAAAATACTATATTATTAAGCAACAAGGGCATAAAGGCAGCCATTTGTTTACGGTGATTTTTGTGACACGAGTGGAAGTCGAGGGCGCCGTAGGCGCCCCGAGACCGAAACGAGTGTCACAAAAATCACCGTAAACAAATTGGCTGCCTTTATTCCCGTGTTACTTACGATATTTTTTATTCCTAATGCACAAAAGTGTCGATTTCAGATAGCAGACGACAGGGAGTAAAAGTCATTCACTTGTTCGACTTATATGAAAGTGGCGGCCGTTTTCTCCCAAGGGCAAAAATAACGCATGGGATCAGCTGTTATGTTTGCCTCTTGGGAGAAAATGGACGCCATTTTCATATGGTCGAACAAATGAGTGACTTTACTCCCTGTCGTCAGCTATCTAAAAGCGCCATTTTTGTGCATGTGGGATAAAAAACTATTTTTTGTCAAACGCGTGCGATTAAACACAAATAACCTTGAGACTTTAGCATTGCCAACTCAAGAGTTTAACGTATGTGTTAAGTTGGTAATGCTGGAGTTTCAAGGTTATTTGTGTTTAGTCGCGCGCGTTTGACAAAAAATAGTTTTTTGATAATATTTACTAAACAGTTAATCCTAGTGTAAAACTACTAAGCATAAATATTTATTACTACCTAATGAACATTTTTTTCACTAATAATTTTTCAGATAAACGAAACTCTTAAACTTTGAAATAATAATTTGACACTGTACAAGAAAAAAAATAATATATATAATTTAACTTATATAATTATCATAAAAAATATTTTAATAATAAATAATTTATAAATATTGATATTTAATATTGTTCAGTGCACACGGTAATAAAGAAAGTGAATATTGTATCAAGATTGACCGAGTCTTGAATCGAGCATGGGACGAACATTGGTGTCCCATGCTGAACAAATATTGAGTGACGCGCCGTATATACGGAATATACGGCGCTGGCATTGAAATAGTAGATTAGCCGAGGTGCCTTCCAGCCTTCTGTGGCCGAGCGGTTTAAATGCGTGCGTTTAGGACTTCCGGTATGCGTTAGGGGCGGGGTGCGTGAGTTCGATCCCACATGCGAGCGAATATTTTTCATTCTTTGTTTTAAGCGTTATATCTAATAATAAAATTGTGTGTTGTGTTGTGAATAAAAAATGTGAATATGTTTGTAAATAATATTAAAAAGTCTGCTGAAAATCGAGAAAAAAATGTACCGATTAACAGAAAAATAGTTTTCTTTTACTAAAATTATTTTTTTAATATTACTATTTCAAATGACATTTATTGTTAGTAATATATTATTTATATGATAATAATATAATTATTATAATAGTAACTTAATGCCATTAAATTAACAAACGCATATAATATGAATAAAAATAATAACAATAATATTCATTACTATTATAATTATAATTATTACTATTATTATTATTATTATTATATACAATTCATATATCCATATTATATTGAATGAGCGCGAGAGACGCGTAAATTTGGGAACAGTGGAAGCAGCCTTGTTTCAGTCCTGCATTAGGGTTCCGCAGCATTGATTGAACATTGAACGCCAATCTACAACAAAGACTGGAGCGTCAGTCTTAAATAAGTGTTACATTATAGCTAGAAGCAACCTTCGTTCCGCCGTCTCACCAAGGCTTGATCAATGTTGACCAAGCCTCAACGAAGGTTCCGTAAAGCCTGAATCCAGCGTCAGTTCTCGCCTGGGTATGGTCGTATCTCACGGCCCTTCGACGCCACCGCATGTCTCGAGGATTTTATCACAATGCCAGTCGTTATCGCGTAACATAACAGCTGGCTATCGGAACTTGTCCATGGATTTTATAATTGTGTATTTACAAAGGCACGTGTACACAAATACAAATTTGCAAAAAGAATATAATTTCCAAATAATTAAAAATTTCCCCCTCTTTTTTTATATATTATTTAAATGAACTTAATCAAATTTCTAAATATTTTTTTATTTTTTATATTAATTACTTTTAGTATTAATTATACACCCAGATATAAGATTTGACTCAGAAGCAACAAGATTTTTTGTTTGGCTCAAAATTAAACTTTATTTGATTCAAACAAACTATTTATTAATAAAATTGTTATTTAAAATAAATAATTTAGTAGATTCTAGGACAAATAGATTTTTCTTTAAATCAAATAATAGTTGGTTGAAATTTTGTTTTCCTGTACGCAATTTAGTGGCGAATATTTTCGATTTTAACATAATAGAAGAATAAAAATTCCATAGCACGTTCCTTTTTAAACATATAAACAATATGTTTATTGAAAAAAAGTATTGCAGTATAAAGTAATCGAACTTAAATGTCAAGGCTGAGACCTTGATGATCTTTTTTGAGAAAGAAGAATTGCACCAATATCACATTAATAATTATTAAAATTTTGTTTTTTATATTAGATTTCCTTTTATGACACGCGATGATTAGATTCGAAGGTTGTTAGTTGTTATAATTTCTTCTCGAAATGAAAATTTTTTGAGAGAGAAAATTTTTAAAACACGATAAACATAATTGAAACCACTGATGGCAGTTTAAATAAATTCTACAACTGAAAAATAATTTATTTGATTCAAATTTTTATTTTTATTCAATTCAATTTTTATTTAATTCAATTAAATGGTATTTGCTTCAAATACTGAAATATTACTGTTTTAAATACTGAATTTTTTTTTTCATTTAATGAATTTTTAATTCAAATTCTAAAATTTTTTATTGTCTCAAATATGTACTGAAATTATTGATTCAAATAATTTAAAAAATCATTTTTGACAAAGTTCTTTGAGAATTTTTAAATCTATTTGTTTACAATTCAATTTTTCAAAATGTAAATATTATTGTAAAATAAAAAGTTGAACTAATTTCTATTTAATTTTCTATTGAATACACGGAGAGACCCACATTCGTAAAAATTACTAAAAACGGTTGCAATGACCGGAAATAAGGGGACTTTTAGCATAATGTACTACAGAATTAGATAAATTTACAAAAGAAATAGATAAATTTGCTACATTGAAATAGCAAGTTTTAATATTTTGTGTAAGAGTTGTAAATGTAGCGAAAATTGATTATAGTTTTCTCTAATTTAATTAGACAAAATCTGACAAATGAAAACATTTTCCACTAAAATCTTCTATCCACTGTAGTAATTTTTGGTGAGCAAGTGTGGCTAGCGAGTGCAGTCATATGGCGCCTGTATTTCTATTGGTTGCTAACCTCGTCAATCTCCGTAAATGAGCCGATGCCTTCCGATCATTGACAGTGACTATGTTTCGCGTATGTAAAATAAATTTGGATATTATCTACAATAATTAAATATAAAGTGAAACGTAGGTCGTTCGGTATCTCAGAAATTGACCATTATAAATTAATAAATTTTGCATTTATTCCTGTCCCAAGAAGTATGTCTTATAATAAGTTGTTAAAAGTAAACTGCTTTCTCGTAAGTGCTGTAAATTTTCATCATTCAATATATAAGGAAACAAAGATGTATACTTTCAGTGAAATTCGTTGTCGTGCGTGCAGTTGTGTATTAGTGTATTAATTAACCGCGTCTATACATATAAGTGAAATAAACATGTGTGTGTCTTCAAATATTTATCCAAAAACAAATATATAAGTGTGTGAGTGTGTGTGTCTGTGTATGTAAAAATCCTTCCAGTTTACCTCCACTAGTCAAGAATTGACGGGAAACCGGCGACAAAAATCCGTATTTTTTCTTTTCACTCTTTCTTTCTGCATTTACAACGACTATAGTAATTTTACGTACACAATGTTTCTGAGTTTTACTACAGTTGTTTGGAACTATTGGACGAAATAGTAAGAAACTTTGCTAATTTGGTGAACATTTGTCGGGATTAGTGACTTAGTGTAGAAAATAGTAAAAAATACAAAAAGTCCCCTTATTTCCGGTGGTTGCAATGTGAATATAGTAAATTCTAGTGTGATTTTATACAAAAATTAGTAATCTCGGTCTCTCCGTGTACAAAATTCTAAGTTTCCATTAGTTATTTTTTTATTGTAAATTTTCTTTTAAAATAATTAATTTACTCACCAATATATAGAACAATATGTTAAGATAAAAAGAGTTATAAAGCATTTCTTGAGAATTGTAAAATGAAAAATAAATTTGCAGAATTTCTGAATCATCATTTTATGTATTCATCTTATAAACTTTTGAAAATGGGAAAAATTTATTTTTAGTAAGAAATATTTACCGTGTGTTTTATTAATAAACAACTGACATTAAAGCAAAATTTGCTCATTTCCAGAAGGAAAAACAGTTTCGTTTTAATTGAGTCAGATTATAAACAATATAGTTATTCTCATGTGTATAAAATTTCTTAAGGCCATTTCGAATTCCCCCCTCCTCCCCCTTTTCTCGCAATTTAACCTTTTTTCTTAGATTTCAAAATCTAAAGTCGCAACAATAAGAGGAAAATTATAATTTTTAATAATAATATTTTTAATTATTTTTTTTAATATTATAGTAATAATTAACATTAAATATTATGTAGTTTATTTTAATATATAATATACATAATATTATTTTATTTATAGAATTATGAATTAACTTATTATTACAATGCTTTCCAATTAATAAAAATAATATAACAATATAATGTTATACAATAATTACATATTATATAATATATTGTATAATATTTATATAATATAGTGTATAATATATAACAATATAATATATTTGTTTTATTATATTTTTTTATTATATTAATTCCTGTTTTACTTAATTTGAATTTGAATATTATTCACTTTCGCGCCAAATTTAAATCGACAAGATGCGCGCGCATCAATTCGAAACTCGTCCCGATTGGTGCGCTATCTTGCTTTCCGCCCATTGGCTCGTATTCGCAATTAAAGCCAAAGATTCTGCATATATTTATTTTTGAAACAAAACAATCGCAATTGTTTTTTGTTTAAAAAAAAAGTTATCACGTTTTAATTAAATGATAATAGTTTCCAATAGATTCAATTTTCCTATAATTGCTTCTCTTTGTTTCTCAGCAAACTTAATAGCTGACGTAATAAAATATCGATGAGAAATTGATTTTCTCTTTATCTTCGGTAAATATAATTTCGCACGGGGAATTTCAGAGACAACATTGTATACTCAATGTTTTTTTTTACCATTTTTTTCTTTCCTCTTCTTCTTTTTTTACAATATAAATAAGAAGCCCTTCTCCCTTAATTTATACATCAACAAACGGCCGGGTTCGCTGTTCGCAATTATAGAGTGGGTCGTCTAAGGGGTCGAGGGAGGTAGAGACGACGCTAGGCGTCTGTCTCTTTTCCTCACCTACCCCCACTTATCCCCGCCAAATCTCTATCCCCACCAGTTATTCCCTCAACATCCCCTGGAACCCCGCCCGCACCTCAACTTATAAAAGATTTGTGTTGCGCGCGGTAAGCCTCAGTGAGACTTCAGCACACATTTGCGGATATACTTCTGTTTTATTTTTCCATTTTTGATTGTATTTCTCCATTTTCATAATTACTCAACAATAATATAAACAAAAGAAAGGTTGTTATTTTTTTTTTGGTTAGTGTCAATCGTGTGCTACCTTGAATAAAAAAAATAGTGACGTTTGTTTTGTGTCCCTTTAGGATTTCATAAAAAGAAGTAAGTCTAATTATATAAAACACTTTCAAATTTTGTTGTGTGTGTGTTGTGAAAGATCATGTGAATGTGTTTTGTTTTTAAATTTCCCCTATTTGGACTATCATCAAGAGAAAATATTTTGAAAATTACCCGATTCATTTGCGTACGAAAAATATATGTCGACAATTATCGAATCTAGTTCCCCTTCTTATCGAAACAAATTATTCAAAGACAGTTTCTTTTTTAAGAAGAATTTGAGATTATTTAGAAATAATGTCGATGATTTGCGAAATAATAAAGACAACATTAAAGGTAAATTCAGGATAAACTGTTAGGGACTTAGATAAACTTTTAGAACAACAAAATTTACAGACTAATAGAATTATTGACAAATAGAATTTAAAGAAGAGTTTATACAATAATTTATACAAGAATTGAAAAAAGAATAGAAGATCAAAAAATAAAAGAACAAGAACATTGTATGCATCAGGATTTCGTAACCAATTATGTCATTCATCTCATAATTCTCAGCTTAATTATTTTGGATTCTTTCGAAAAAATTGTTATTTGTATAAAACAACAGTAAGACATGTTGTACTATACTATAACTGGCATGGTTTTTGTAAAGTGAAAGAGTTTCGGGGAAAAAGTTGTGAACAGTACATACAATCACAGTTGTAAGAGAAAGTAGGAGCGTCGTTTCCGTTACAGATGCACACTCTTCAAATTTTCAATAAAATTAATACATTTTTTTCTACTTAATACAAAGCAGTTTTTTATCAATTTTCCCCAAAATTCTTCTACTTTACATTAGACCCTAAATTAATATTTTTAAAACTAGAATTAGCCTCCTAAGCATGCTGGATCTTTATACTCAAACCATTCATGGTTAGAAAAAAAATATGATAACAAAAGTGACGATAAGGACAACATGTTTCAAAGATAAACGTTTTCGAATGATAATGATTCTAGAAAAGACTTTGTACCCGTGATGAAATGAGAGGAGTAGGACCGTGAGAATCAATACTCTCGACCCAAAGGTGTACAAACTGCATCCTTCAGCTTTGTTCACATGTACCAAAAAGTGATACAAAATCATTACACATCCCGCAGGGGTCAAATTTATTCCAACAGGGAAAATTTTTAAGAGGATAAAACATCAACTTTATTTTCAATCTGTTATGGAATAACAGGAAGAGGAAAAAACATTAATAAACGGAAGTTTGTAATTTTTCCTCCTATATTTTAATTTTAACGATAAATTTTTTCTTTGACGACATAAACGAGACCATTCCGTTGACACTTTGACTTGTTTTCCATTCTAGAACTACCTGATCTAATCCGATGAAATATTATTTTATGCTTCATGATAAATATTCTAATGCTACTATGTATTCTTGTGGATTTATGTAAATAAGAAATATTCCTGGAAATATAGTCTTCTAGACACCCTTCTTTCGTTGTCTCTCTACCTGCTGACCCTAGAGAACGGCAAAACTTGCCATCGACACCATAGGTCAGTTTTCAAAACCCCGCGTGTGCAGGAACTGTACACTCCGAATAAAGAATTTTTCGCCAATGATTTATGTCTTTTGGCTAAATGTCCGAAAAAAATGTTTAGCAAATTCGGTTAAAGAATCAAAATTAGTGCAGCATTCTAAAAGTATTCTAAAAGCGAGTCTAATTTTTTTGCATTGTTTCTCTTTATTAATTCGACCTCCATTTCCGTCTACTGCTGCAGGCTTCTTTCTAGAGTGCCATGCGGCAAAAACAAGTATTCGGTAACGTAGGTCAGTTTTGTTTTCTGTCGACATGGAATTATTTTTTCATGATTTGAAAACTGAAAGCGATTTTTCGGATAAAAATGCAAAAATGATTAATTGTAACTTTTAGAGAAGTGGACTTTTTGTGTCAATTTGTGCATTTCCGAATAAATGTTTATCTAACTTTATGTGGTAAAAATTTACTAATTGTCAACTTTTCCTCTTTTCCTTTTTGTGTATTGTTTCCGTATAAACAGTTTCTTGAAAATTTCTATGAGATTTTCAGAGATATATTGCGATTTTTATGTAAAAATATTTAAAATATGAGTAAGTTCGCACCTGCGTAATATTCACAACGCATTTAAGCGGCAAAGAGGTCACACCTTGTCGTTTCGCTTCTCAAGAATCGCGAGGCCAGTTCCGTTATATCAATCATATTGTCTACTTTGGTATTTCAATTTTTAACTACGCGTCAAACATCTTTTCTCCAAACATCACTTCATCATAGTGCGAAAAAATACTCCGAACAATAAGGAAGAATACTTCTTGGTTCTTAGAAATAAATTTTACCTTCTAAACATAAATATAAGCAAAGTGACTACAAATTTAAAATTTATTAGCATACACTATAGTAGGACAGAGTATCGCTTCTTTATCGAGAATGATTTACGAAATCTCGATTTCAGATTTCGGGGAATTGGGAAATTTTTGCTCTGGAGTTGCAACATTCAGATCGTTTCTTAACAGTCATGCAAAATTTCATAATCACACACGAATTTTTTAAATTATTTTCGAAACTTCCTCTTTTGGTAGAATTGTCTTTTTTCGCACAACTAAACAAAGAAATGAATTCATACAATAGAAGTTCTATTTTGGCGACTAATTCTTCCTCTCGACAAGGCAAAAGCAGAACAAAGTAATGAAATAAAATTTTCTTTCTCTAAATTGAAATACAATTAGAGATATAATGCAACGTAATTAAGTCCTTGCGAATAAAATAGTGATGAAACTCAAATGATTCAGAAGACCTTCTTACATAAAAGAAATATAATAGAGAAGAAACAACGCATTTTCCCTTGGTACACGTGTTGAAACACGTGGTTCTTTGTCCTGCAAAATTCTTTATGTCGAAAATTAGACCAATTTTATCCTCTTTAGAAGCGCAATTGAAAATAATGGTCCATATTCCAATCACGAATGTAGCAAACATTGTAGCATAAATGTTTTTTTCTCTCTCTTTTTTTCTCTCTGTTATTTAAGAAATTCCTCTTTTTTAAAGAAGGGAATTTTAAGAAAAAATGTGTATATTTAATTTAAAGGAAAAAAATTGTAAAGTTTAAAAAAAAATTTACCGATTCAGATAATA
This sequence comes from Leptopilina heterotoma, assembly GCF_015476425.1. Classification (NCBI taxonomy): domain Eukaryota; kingdom Metazoa; phylum Arthropoda; class Insecta; order Hymenoptera; family Figitidae; genus Leptopilina; species Leptopilina heterotoma. The sequence continues at coordinate 745,574 of NW_025110937.1, read as the reverse complement.
AATGATGCATAAAATTTGCATAATCGTAAATTTCATCAATTGCTTACAAGGAAAAAAAAAGTGAACGATATACGTAAGGTTAAATAAACAAAATAAATCATCATTTTAATGTATATAAATCAAGTATCGAATAAAAATTATTCGATCGATTTGATAGCGATTTTTTAAACATCAATTTTTTATTCTAAAATTAGAGATAATAATTCAGGTCATCAATTTCTATTTTATGATTAAAATTTGGTTGGAAAATTAAATTAATTCGTTCAATTTACTAATAGGCGAAAAAAATCTTCCGATTTTGGAAAAAAAAACCTGTTTTCGACGCTTAACGTTGACGCTAATTTCGGGGCCTTCTGGGATTGAAAGTTTTAGGTTATTTTCGGTATTTTAGGAACGAAATATTAGAAATCAACTGATTTGTATTTACAAATAGCAATAATTAATCAAATTATTGCCAATTTTCGCGAAAAAGAACCTATTTTTGACGCTCGACGTCGACGCAAACGACGCTAACTTATCAGGGGCTTGAAAGCTTTAGGTTATGTTCGTTATTTTAGGACCAAAATATCATAAACTGATTTCTATTTACAAGTAGCACTAATTAATCAAACTAAGTGCTACTTTCGTCATTTTCGAGTTTGTTCCAAAGATTTTTGTACCAGTAAACAAATTTTTGCGTAAGAGAGAGGGAAAAAAATGAGAATTTCCGTTTCCGGTCGATATCGAGATTCGCCCCCGCGTCTTGGTTTGTCTACAGGGTTGTCGACCTCATTTTCAACCCCCTTCGCATGGCAAATCGAACGAATCTCGTCGCGACGCCAAGGAGGGGTCACGCATGTGGGTTACACACATTTACACCCACAGGAACGTAACGATTATCATTGAATCCCACTACCGGAAAATTCCCATCAACCCACACACTCGAATCCCAATGTCACTTTATTGAAATTTTTGAATCGTATTTTCTTTTCATTATTACTTTTTAAATTACAAAATTTACAAAAATGATTATTTTAATAAATTAAGGTCATGTTTACAACTACAACAGCTCTATCACTGGATTCATTGATTAATCATTTTTATTTTACTTTATATTTTCAATGATTTGTATTCTAATAGTTATATCGAAGCTTAATTTTTTCGGACTAAAAAGAATTGATTTTTTGATTATTGTCATAGTTTTTCTAAGCATATCAAAAATTGAGACAAACAATGAATTAAAAGTGTTGCGAGGCAAAACTTTTGATTCATTGTTTGTCTGAATTTTTGATATCCTTAAGAAATCTGTGATTTTAGATGCTTAGAAAAAGTTTTTACAACCGAAAAATTCCGATTCAAGGTAAAATTTTTATTTTCGACAACGAAACGAAACTCAAAAATGAAACTCAATGCCGCACTCGAAACTTGAACATGGCCTTAATTCTTTAAAAAGAATTATTTACGCCCCTGTCTATAAGTATTAATATAATGTATATAACCATACACGATCGGCGTAATTCTACGACACATGCGCATTGAACCCAGACATAACTGAAGCCCGGGAATCTGCTGTACGGCAAAGTTCACATTTTAACCCCAGGTCATGTTCAGCGAAACGTGTATTGATGTAACGTACAAAGAACGTATATATTTTTTTTACAATCCTACACTTCAAAAAAAAATCTATCATTCGATTTTTGAATCGATCGACTGAAATCAATTTTGAATTTTTAGACCCACTGTATAAAAAATTTTTCTGTTTCTAAAGAATTAATGACTAAAATTCGGCTATACGTTAGAAATTTTAGAGGGCAATTTTCGGGTATTTCGTGTAATTCAGCACTTATAGTGCGACACGAATTAGAAACAATGCAGTAAATATAATTCTATATGCAAAATAAAACAGATCTTTTGGAATGAATTTAGACAGCCGAGTTCTAATTATAAATAAAGTTTGTGATATAGAAATGCATTAAGGTTGAACCAGTAGCCCAGACTGGCGTTTGGGCGTGTTTGCAATACCCTTTTCGTGCTCTATTCTTGTCTTTGTGTCGAGTAAAAATTGCAATATCACGTGGTTCAATTTTGTGGCCACTTGCCAAAATTCAAAGTCTCTTGTGCGAGAGACGAAAGAGTTCTTAAATCTCACTTGCGCAAAAAGTTAAATTTAATCAAATTTTTTCTCAGTGTTTTAATTTTAAATAAAAGTAGTTTCAACAAAATGATTAATTTTAACGTCCCTGAAAATTTAGCGTCGACGTTGAGCGACGCTGAGCGTCGAAAATGATTTTTTTTCCACGAAATCCAATTCTTTTTACTCTACTCATCTACTAAAACCTACTATTTACTATTTTTTTCCACTATTTGGATTTTTTTTTGTTTCCGACACTAAAAGTTACTTTTTTCTATTTTTGAGAATGTGCACTATACTTTAAATTCACTAATATGTACTTGGAATAAAACAACTAATTTTACTCGCTTCAGTCATAAAAATTGGTAACTTCAATTTTACATTTTGAAACTTTTGTTATTTATTTAAAATTATAGTGAAGGTATTTTTCTAGTAATAAAAATTCAATTTTCAAGAAGAAATAAGTTCATTTGAACTCTGAGAATTTTAGAATTAACAATTCTTTGAATTTCGAGAAAAAAAAAACTACATCCTCTCCGTGACACTACATCTTTGGTATTTCCGCAATTTTCATAAGTTTCGCTTTTATCATTTCCATCGCCCATTTTAGATTAGTATTATCCGCATGTTCTCGCGTGATTAAAACACGTAGTAAACGGACGTGTCTCATTTAAAGTACTTAAAAAGGGCTGAGATAAACTAAGAGGGCAATCGAGGCTAAATAACCCTTCGCATTTTCTCAATGGGGCCAGGGAAAATGTCAAGGTAACATTTTTAACTGTCGATATTTCCTCACTCCAAAAAAAAAAAGAAATGGGTTAAGAAATAAAATTCCTCGAAAGCAGAATTTTCATTTCTTGAACTTTGACATTTGCGGGGGCAGAAAAAAAATTGTGTCGGATATTATATTCCTTGAATTCATATTTACAGAATAACTGGAAATTAATTTTTATATTATACTTTAGAATTGAGAATCTCATTAAAAAGTATTCACAATATAGTCTCTAGTTATTAAAACGCTTGCAACTTTAGATTAATTTATGCTTGCAGTAGATATCCTCGAAGGATAAAATCAAGGAGAAACTCGATCATGAGTGGGAATTGGCACGTGGAATGAGAATCCTTTCTCTATCATAAATTACACGTGCCATTTTTTAAAGCACGTGTCCTTTTTCTTGCACATCTGTATCATTCTTCTTTTTTTTTAATGCTGAGGCAAATCTCAGTAGTCTGTGTGCAAAACTAAATGCTTTGCTAATCAAATATTTTTAAAATAACTTTATTCATGTTGAGCACGTGTCTCTTTTGTAATGAAAAATATTTATATTTTTTTCCCCTTCTTTTGTACTTTTATCTTTTGTTTCCTAATTCTTGAATTCTTGAATCCTTGAATTTTTCAAATTGTGAAAATTATGAAATTTATAAAAATTTTTATTTTAATATTGATGAGTTTGATGATGTTTGATCAAAAATTGATGATTTAAAAGAAGTGCAAAAACTAGAATTTTAAATATTAATAACTTAGTTTCTTAATTGGCCAATTATATATGTAAATTGAAATATGTGACATAATGAATAACAAAAGATAAGAAGGGGAATTCTGTTAATTTATTCAAAAGTTACGTAAAACGGATGTTGCTATTTAAAAATCTCGAAACACTAAGTAAGAGAGATGACGTTTCTTGATGACGAATCGTCCACGCATTTTTTTCAAAATAAAATCTGCAGTGCAGGTGTTGTATATAGAAGTTCGATATTAAATATTGAAGATGATTTTCTTTTCTTTTTATAACACGCACATGTGAGCGATAGGATGACTAAAAAAAAAGAAGAAGAGAAAAAAAAAACGTCATTATCTTATGCTTTACGGTTCAATTGCATTAATGAACTCGAATGCAGCAATCTCAGTAATATTTAATATTTCAAAGGTTAATTAAAATATAATTATCAATAGTGGAGAAAAAATAAGTATCAGTACTAATTATTCCTTATTCAAGTTCAATTATTTAGTTGGGAGTATATCATTATATTATACACTGATGTTATGAAATCATTTTCATTCTCGCACGTTCTTTTTTTAAATTGCATTTATTTAAAAATTGCCTATATAGCTGAAATTTTTTATTTCAAATTATACATTTAGGGGAAAAACTTATTTCCTTAAAAAAAATATTCAACGGGAATTAAAACATTTTAAATGATTTCAATGTAAAGCATTTTTGAAAAAATATTACTAAAAATTACAAATTATTCTTATAAAATTCAATCATTTTTGTTTGTTGAAATTTTTAAATAAAATTCTTCAAAACTTTAATTATTTTAATAAATTTAAATATTATTAGTTTCACAACAATGAAAATTTTCAAAGTTTTAAATTAAAAAAATCTTGTGAAATTTAATTATTTCTTTGAAAATTCTCACTATGAAATTCAATTTTAAATCAATTCTTATTCGAAAGTTCTATTCGGGAATTTAATTATTTAAATACAGAAAATTGGAATAATTGAATATTTCTTAAAATTTATTGAATTCTTATAAATTATTATTTAAATACTGAAATTTTTTGGAATAATTGAATATTTCTTAAAATTTATTTTTTTTAATTTATTGAATTCTTATAAAGAGCTTCATAAAAAATTTTAAAATAATTGAATTCTTTTGAAGGATTTTTATTATTATAAAATATTATTTTATTTATAAAATTTTTAAGAATAATTGCATTTTTTGAACAATTTTATAGCTTATGAAAATAATTGAATTCTTGCGCCAAAATTTTATTTAAAAATTTATTTTAATAATTCGAGCAAATCTTTAAAAACTGTACAATTAATAAAATAATTAATAATTGAATTTTTTGACGAATTTCATTAAAAATTTTAAAAAATAATTGAATTCTTACGAAAAGAATATTCTGGATCACTCTAAAAATTATTCAAATAAATTATTATTATTTTTATGTAAAAAATTTTATTGTTTACCAAGAATTCTTTTGCAGAATTACTTAAAAAAATTTGGGAAATTTGAAAACGAATTTTATTATACTATTGAATAATTGAATATTTTTTAAAATTAAATTCTTTCGTCGAGTTTTTAGTAAAATTTTTAAGAATAATTGCATTTTTCGAGGAATTTATTTAAACAAAATTTTAAATAATTTTAAAAAATTTATTTAAAAATATTTGAAATTCTAAGATGAAAATAATAAAATTTCTAAGAGAAATTTTATTATTTATGAAAATAATTGAATTCTTCACGAGATATTCGTTAAAATTATTGAAAATAATTGAATTTCTACAAAGAATTTCATTATTTTTGAAAATAATTGAATTCTTGTGATGAATATTGTTATTTATAAAAATAATTGAAATTTTGCAAAGAATTTTATTTTAATTTTTGAAAATAATTGAATTTTTGGTGAAAATTTTTTCTATTTATTAAAAAAGATAATTCAATTCTTCACGAGAAATTCAATACAATTGTAGAAAATAATTGAATTTCTACGAAGAATTTTTTTATTTTTGAAAATAATTGAATTCTCGTGATGAATATTATTGTTCATGCGAAAATAATTGAATTTCCCCAAGAATTTTAGTAAAATTCCTAAAAATAATTGAATTTCAGTGAAGAATAAAATTTTTATAGTTAAAATTTCGAAAAAATTCAGCTAAATAAAAATTCTATTTGACAAAAGTGAAATTTTGTCTCTCGAATTGCAAACATGTATTCCCCCCCTCTCTCCACCCAAATATATTAATGAATCACCTCAATATAAATAGTAGAGTTTATATAAAATATTGTTCATTAAAAATTAAACTAAAAGTAACTCAGAACTATTCAGAAGCGATTGGAGGACGTCTGGTTTTGTTTCAACACATACGTGTACTGCCTTGGCAAACTGCGTTCCACTTTTACTTTCTCTGAAAGAAAGCTTCTTACATATATATAATACCAAATATATAACACGTCATTGTTATAACGAATTTGTGAATTTACTCTCATTTTCGTAATATATATTTTTTAAGAAAAAAAAAAAAAAAAAAATTGCTAAAAAAATTTTTTTCTCAAAAAAATTCGAGTTCTTTTTTTTTTAATAATATTACAGCTCGTTTTGAAAAGACATCCGGAAAAAGAAGCTTGTCTCTTTGCCTAAAGACAGGGCCAAGTTCAACATTTCAGAAGGTCGTTGACCGTGAGCCAAATTTGCATTTTGTTATCCCTGGAATCCGACCCAGAGATTCTTTTTGAGAATCATTTTCTATCCGTGATTGATCTACATATATTAATTTTTTTTGAGAATTTTTATTTAAAGCAAATTTTTATCAGAATTTAATTTTGCAGAATTGAAATTTAATTTATTTAAATTTAGCCGAATTTATTAAATTTAATTTATTTTGATTCAGTCGAATTGGAATTTAATTTATTTGAATTTAGCCGAACATATTGAATTTAATTTATTTTTATTCAGTCGAATTGGAATTTAATTTATTTGAATTTAGCCGAATTTCTTGAATTTAATTTATTTTTATTCAGTCGAATTGGAATTTTATTTTAAATTAGCAAAAATAGAATTTAATTTCTTTAAATTTAGCCGAATTGGAATTTAATTTATTCGAATTCAACTGAATTTGAATTATATTTCTTTAAATTTATCTCAATTAGAATTTAATTTAATTTCACTTTAGTCGAATTTTCGAAATAATTTTCTCTAATTCCAGGAAGTTTTCATTTATTATAAAAAAAATTTTGCAAAAAATAATTGAATTCAGCCGAATTAGGATTTAATTTATTTTAATTTTCGGAAATGCGGAAATTGAAAATTTTGAAAATAAATGAATTTTAAAAAATTATGCTAAAAAAATTATTATTATTTTGTATACTAAAAAAACTTCTTTAAAAATATTTTAATAATTTTAATATATAATCTTTTGAAGCGAATTTTCATTAACTCCAATTTTTAAAAATGGAATTTTCCATTTGAAAATTTTTGAGTAAAATATTTTTAGCTTTAAAAATAATTCAATTATTCTCAAAATTCGCAATTAAAAAATTTCAAAATTGTTAATAAAACACTTTTAATAAAATCAATTATTTTCAATAAATTTTTACAAAATTTCCATGTTATTTGTGAACTTTTTTATTATATATTTCAAAAATTTATCTGGAAAATAATTATTTAACACTGAAAAAAATTTGATTCAAATAAACGGTTACTTTTCTATTACTGAAAAATAATTATTTACTTATAATAAATAATTATTTACTTAATCAAATATTTTTTATTTAAATCAATTAAATTGTATTTGCATCAAAATAATTTCCATTTTTTTTACACAAAAAAATGGAATTTCCTTGCAATATTTGGAAGAAAAATCGAAAAAATCGCACGTTTTGGAAAATTACCAGAAAAAGTGCAAAAAGTCCAAAAAATTACATGAAATAAAGAAATGTATTTAATTTCTCATTTAAAAAAATGTATTTCCCCGGATGTTTTATCAGCGAATTATTAAAGAAAGTGTTAGAGAAGGGGAAGGGATCTGATAGATGAGCAGAAGAAGTCTGAAATTGACAGTTGGCTTCTCTTTCTGTTTCAGTTATCAATTGTCACGCAAACATGTCGGTTACATCTGTTCAATCCGCTAATGAAAGTCTTTCTCGTCATGGGTAAGCTTCAAATTTTCTACGCTCTCATATTTTTTTTTTTTTAATAAATCCCCTTTTTTTAAATAATTTTCCAAAAAAATTTTTTTTAATTATTTTGTAAATTTCCAATATAAAGCAAAAAAATTTTTCTTAAAAAATGTTTTTTGTATGTTTTCTCCTTTTGAGCAATATTTAAAATTTATTTATTTATAAACAATTTTTTTACCGCAAAACGCCAATGATTTGCGTTAAGAATTTATTGAAAAATGACACAGATAAGTTATATTGTGATGGAATGCATAATATTTGCAACAGTGACGTCAAATTTTAATAAAGACGTCAAGAATTTTTCAATACTCATTTAAATTTTCTATTGATTGAAAAGTGTATAAAATTACCTCTCGTAGTAATTTTCATTGTATTTTTTTTCTCCAGAGAAATAGTTCCAGAAAAGAAAGAAAATTGTGAATAAAAATTAAAAGGACTTGAAATAATAATTTTGAATAAAAACATTTTTGAAAAAATTGTGACTGAAAATTTAAAGAACAAGAATAAAAATTCGAAGCGAGCTTTTTGAATAAAAATTTAAAGAAATTGAACAACTTTTTGAAAACTTTTTTTTTTTCATAAAAAACTTGTGAACAGAAATTTGAAGAACTTTTTAAATATAATTTCGAAGGACACAAAAAAAATTCAAGAAGCTTACGGAAAATTTTTATTCCTTAAAAAAATGTTACTAGCTTACACTAATATTGTAAAAAAGTATTATTAAAATCTCGAGAACTTTTATTCTTAAGAAAAAAAAAATTCCCACAGTTAATAAACTTTTATAATCGCACGAGGAATTAGCAGCGGATTAATGACATTCACTTTTACCACATTATTAATTTTTTTTCCAGAGCAACTTCTAAAAGTTATTCAATAATTTTTTTTTCCTTCATAAACCACAACTTTATGAACTTCAAAGACACACGTGTATGATAAAAGTAAAATACAATAAAAAATAATGTACAATTTCCTCTTTTATTTACTTATCGAAAAAATTTTAAACTCGCTTTTATTTAAAGGCACGTGTAAAATTTCGTGATTATATTAGGAGAGAAAATTTTATAAGTTAGTTATCAATTTTAAAATAGAAAAAAAACGTGGAGAAAAAATCATTGACAAATTTTAAAAGGAAATAATAAATAAATAAATAAATAAATAATAATAAATGAAAATAAAATAAGAAGGAAAAATTATGTAATATATTGGAAAACAATAGAGAAATGTTTAAAAACTTTGGTAATTGTTTCTTCTTTTTTATCGCAATTTATTTTTATATTTATTTTGTTTTCTTTATTTTATATATTTTTGTTACGAAATGTAATTATCATATTATATAATAAATTATTATAAAAATATTAATAACAATATTATTTATAAATGGAGAATTTAAATTCGAATTTGTTGAAATTATTAATATTATTAAACAAATTAATTAATAAATCAATCAAATATTATTTTAAAAAATTACATTCTCTATAGTTTTATTATTATTATTATTTTTAGAAAAATTTAATGATTATATAAAAAATTTTTTTTGCTTTCAAAAATGAAAAAAAAAATTTATGCTCGCAACTTCATTATAGTTTAATGACACTGTCTCGCGGAATTATTTTAATTATCATCTAAATCATGTGATGGAAAAAATTATAATTTTTTTGTTTTAAAAAAGAAAAGAAACGTTATCTACTGCTTGAATAATTATATTGACAGAGGTCATCTTCTCTCGGAAACGTTAGGAACACGTGCCTCTTTAACATATTGAGACTTTCAAGGAGATAAAATTATTTATATACATATATGTATATAAAACCCTATTCGTGGAAAATTTAATTACTTAGGATTTTATTTAAATTTAATAAGAATTATGTAGAGAAAAAAATTTTATTTTTACTTTAATAAATTTTTATTTAAAACAAAAAAAAATAATTTCGTTTGATAACTATACTTTTATTTGATTCAAATAAATTATATTTGGTTTAAATAAAAAATTTCTCTGGATGATTTCTTTATTGTAATTAAATTTCTTTCCTGTATTTATAATTTATTTGCTTTATTTAATTTTTTTAAAAAAATTTATTAACAAAATTTATTAATTAATATAACATTAATTTATTTATTGTTTAATTTATTTAATTATAAATATTTAAAGTTTGTACCTATTCACGTCAATAAAATAAAAAAATGAAATGTTTGGAAATTGCAGTTCATTGGAATGAAACATATAACATACACTTGAAAAATTAAATTGCACATTCAATGAATAATCATGTACAATATATATATATACATGCAAGGAGAAAAAAAAATCTTATTACGTTTTATTCATGTTATCATCGCGTGAGAGAAACTTATGATTTTTACCGCTTCTCTTTTATACTTTCAATATTATGAACTTTAATACTGTTTCAAGTTCAAGGTTTAATTTAAACAAAAAGGAAAGAAAAAATTTTGTCTTTTCCTCCAATATAATTTATTGATAATTATTCCCCTCGACAATTATAATGAAAAAAAAGAGAAAAATTATTGTAATTTAAAACAGTAAATTTAAAAAAATAATTTTTCACAAAAAAAAGAAAAATATGAATAATTTAGTATTTAAAATATAAAAACTACATATTATATAATTTAAAAAGACTGCATTTTCCAAATTTAAATATTTTTATCTGTCTCGAGTTTCTTAAAAAAAAAAAAAAAAAGAATGAGAATTTACAAATTATTAAAATTACATTTTTATTTATTCATGTCTCTTGTCATTAAATTAATACTGATCACGCGTTTTTTGTCAGTTTCACGTGATTTTCAAATGTTCGTGAATTTAAAGAACTTGGGTGGAAATTCTTTTCTGATATTTCGAATAAATTGGAAAGTTTTTCTTATTTGAATTTATTTTAAGTATTCAATTAATAATTATTTGTTTAATTAATAAATATAATCAGTAAATATATTTATTAATTGTATTTAATAATTATATTTAATAATTATGTTTACTAAAAAATATAATTAATATTTATAATTATTGAATGTAATTATTAAATATAATTGTATTTTTTGTATTTATTAATTTTATTTAATATTATAATTGTATTCATTTAATTAATAAATATTGTCATAAATTTTAATGAATAATAATAAAGTTAATAATATTAAATAATTATTTGATTTCAGGAGCAATGTGTCCTTATCGTGTCACAGTTTGTGTGGAAGCAACGACGAAAGTTTGTCGGAATCGCATCCACAATATCAGGATACAATTCTCACGATTGAGGAACTTCGAGCCCAACTGAATTCTTGTTTTACGTAAGTAAATTTTTTTTAAACATTGAAATTTTATTTTTAAATTTCTTGATTTCATTTTAATAATTAAAAATAATAATTATAATATTTTCTTGTCAAAAATTAAAATACTATCTTTCAGAATAAAAATCATTGATTTCGTTTCTCTTGATATAAAAGAAAGTTTAAACTATAATACTGAAATTGCTCCCAACGTCATTCAAAGTCAATAAATCATAAAAAAAAAATTCTCATATACGCAACATCATGTAACAATGAAGAAAAAAAAATTGCAAAGTCGAGTCATTGATATAATACTCGGCAAATATACAAAAGTTGAATTTCTTGTAATACATAAAATATTGCACATTCTTAAAGAATTTTTTTTTCCTTTCTTTTTTTTTACAAAAAATATATTAAAAAAAAATTCAGATGGCATTCTTTTTTCTCTCTCTGTCATTGAAATTAACATTTCATAAGAGAAAAAATTCTTTTAAAAAATTAACATATTTCTGTAATTCATTTGAGGAAAATCAATCAGAGAAAAAGTCGCAAGAGCGAAAGTAACTAGAAATCAGTTATTTCGACATTTTAATAATAATTAATTAATAATTCTTAGTGAGAATTGTTTTTTTTTTAATTTGAGCTCAAAGTTAATAATAGAAAAATTAACAAATAAATACTTCTTTTGATCTGAATATAGTAAATTATTTTATTATCAAATTAGATTAATAATAATAATTTAATTAATAATAAATTATTGATAAATAATTAATAATTCATAAAATTAATAAATAAATTATTAATAAAAAATGAGGTTTGTTAATTAATTTCTTTAAATTATTTTCCACTATAATAGAAATTTCACTCAGCCAAAAGAAATTTAAAGAGAAATTAATAAATTAAATTTATTAATTAATTTCTTAAGATTATTTTTAACTTCATAGAAATTTCAATCAGTCAAAAGAAATTTGAGGAGAAATTAATAAATTAAGTTTATTAATTAATTTCTATTATTTTTTACTATTTATAGAAATTTCAAACAGCCAAAAGAAATTTAAGGACAAAATAATCGATTTTTCCCCTTCAATCAATTGTTATAAATTTTGCAATAATTTTTTTGTTCTCTAATATCAATAAAACAGCAAAAAAAAAAAAAAAAAAGATTTATGCTCCAGAAAGTGAGTGTCCCAGATCGCGAAATATGTATTGAGATCTATATAAACATGAATGTGAACAGATGAATTGCACAATTCAAACCCACACGAGACAGGACAATAGAATCCGGTGAGATCCAGAGCGAGACAATTGAAACTAGTATTTTCGTTGTTAAAGATTTAACTTTAATTTTAACCAATTTGAAGAGAGAGAGAAAAAAGAATTTAAAATCCAATGAATCAGAAATTAAATAATTATTCACTTTTCATTTTAAATTATAATCACTGGAAAATGGGAGCAATTTTTATTTTTTTTTTTTTTATCGAGAAAGATAAATCTTATTTAACGATTAAAGTATATTACGTACTTGAAATTCTCTGGAAACAATAAAAACGAATTTCAATTTGAAAATGAAATGAAAAAATTGTGGAAAATTTTTCAATTGTCGGGAAATAATTTTTGAAGAAAAAGGAACGTTATTAAATTGTAGATTGAACCTTGAGTTTATGTAGGCGCATTATATAAAATATTGTTTATTTATTTATAGGTGCGGTGTCTCGTGGAGTGAAGATCATGTTTCTCTGGATTGTAGCGAATGTGGTGGCTACTCACTTCAAAGACCGTGTCCAATGTGTGATGGACATTGCCATTCGACGTGGAAACGTGACCTTACTATGGTAAGGGTCGACATATTTATTCTTTGACCTTTAGAAGCCGATCGAATGGTTTGGCACGCGAAATAATTTCAGTCTACATACATATACGAAAGCTAAATTAAATATATGGTGATCACAGTATTGCAAGGTTGCCACAGGTCAGGAAATTCAGGAAAAACTTAGGAAAAGTACACTGAAAAAAATTTATTTGATTCAAATAACCGATTAATTGACTATTATCAATTAAATATTTAATTGAATCAAATAATATTTATTGGAGTCAATTAAAATAATGATTCTGTTCATATTTTCTTCAAATACTGAAATTATTGGTTCAAACTTCAAATACCATTTAATTGAATCCAATAAATATTATTTGAATCAAGAAAATATTTAATTGAATCCAATAAATATTATTTGAATCAAGAAAATATTTAATGGAATCCAATAAATATTATTTGAATCAAGAAAATATTTAATTGAATTCAATAAATATTATTTGATTCAAGTAAATATTTAATTGATAATAGTCAATTAATCGGTTATTTGAATCAATTAAATTTTTTTTCAGTGTAGAATTGGTCAGGGAAATTAGGGAAAAGTCAGGGATTTTTATAAAAAGTACTGGACAAAATTAAATTTTTAGAATTCATAGGAAAATTCTGAATTTTTCTGTCTTTTTTGTTTGTCTCAATAAATTTAGGAAATTATCACGAATTCTAATACAAAACCCCCAATTTTTTCTATTTCTGACAATAATTTCTTTTTAAATAACTTAATTCTTGGAGAATTATTATAAAATTATTACTTATAAATCATTTAATGAATAATTTTACTTAAACATTTAAAAATTAATTGTATAATGGAAGAATTTTAGTTAAAAACAATAAAAAAAAATTATTTTGAAGAAGTTACAAATGATTGCAAAAATTCAATTATATTTTCAAAAATTTTCCTCAATTCAACGATTTTTATTATCTGCTGTTTTAATAAAAGTTTCCAAAAGAATTCAATTATTTAAAAAAAAATTTTTAAATGCTACGCAAACATTTCATATAAATAATAAAAATTTTACAGGAATTCAATTATTTACAAATGTTTTTTATAAATTTCTTCGCTATAAATTCAATTATTCTCTTAAAAATCAATTTTTTTACACAAATTCAATTATTTTTATAATAATAATAAATTTCTTTTTAGAAATTCAATTTTCATAAAAAATAAAACTCATAGTAGAATTTCAATTATTTTTAATACAATTTTAATCAAATTACTCAAAAAATGAAGAATTCTTAAAAATTATATTAAAAATCGTACAAAGAATTCAATTACTTAAAAATTTGTTGATAAAATTCTTTATGAGAATTGAATTTCAAGAGACATTCAACTGTTCAATAAATTATTTATTTTTGTATTTAAATAATTAAATTCTTGTTGAATTTTCTAATAAAAATTGATCTAAAAATGAATTTCGGTCAAAGTTTTAGACAATAATTGAATATGAAAATTATTATAGCGTGAATTTTTAGAAATAATTGAAGTTTGAAAAGGTTTCAAATTAAAATCTTTGAAAATTGAAATTTTTCATACTTTTAACTAAAAAATTCTGTAGAATTAATTTTTTTGAAAAAGTTTCTTCCAATTTATATAATTAAATATTTATTTTAAATAAAATGATTACTGTTTTAATTAATTCGCCATTTTTTTTTCAATTTTTTGAAAATTTTTGCGAAATGTTCAAAAATAATGGTGCGTTTCTTATTTAATAAAATTAAAATGATTGATGTATTAATTTTTAGAGTTAATCACAGAATATTCTTTAGGTTCAGGGAAAAAGTCAAAATTTCCTCTGGAAATCCGGGAAAAAGAAAATTAAATTTTTGTGGCAACCCTGTTACTATCTAACTTTGAACTCCTATTTTTCTCGTCAAGATTTTTTCAAGAAAAAAAAATTTTTAAAAATTAAAATTAAATTAATTAAATTAATTAAATTAAAATTGAATAATTAAATTAATTAATTCAAATTAAAATCAATTTCTTTTCTCTTCAACTATTTTTTCCTGAAAATACTAACAAATTGTCTCCCTCTCTTTATTTACAGTCTCACGCAAGAGCAAAAGCAATTTGGATTGGAGAATGTGGACTGAGCTGTGGTCCATCTCTAGACGAATCTCTTGTTCCTGCTTTGGAAAAACTTCGAGCAACATCGTGAACACGTATTCAAAACGACATCACAACTGTGCACAAGACTTAACCATCACCAGCCATTTAGAGTTATCATTCATCAAGAGAAAAAAAAAATCCACCATCGAATGAATTCGAGACGACTGAATGAAGATTCTTGAAAAATGTGTGTGTGTGTTTGAGAGAGAGAGAGAAATATTTTGAACGAATGACAAGGAGGAATAAGCGACGTGATGATCCAACTCACAATTTATAGGAAAACTGAACTTGAGGATCAGCGTAAATAAAATCCTTTCTTTAGCACCTAAGCAAAATTATTTCTGAAACAAAAAATAAGATCATCGAAAAAAAGGCCAAATGAGCTATGCGAGTTCCTTTTTCACTTTCATCAACTCCCTTGTATATTATCATCATTATAGAAAAAAGAAAACACAAAGCTTCCTCTCGAGGAGGCAAAATTGAATTAATTAATTTCTATACGCAAAAAAAATATGGATGTCTAAAAATCGGAGTAAAAATGTTAGCAAAATATTGCTTTTTAACTAAATGTCTATAATATTAATTGAATTAATTGAATTAAGTGAATATTAATTTAATTAATTAATTAATTAATGTAACAAATTAAAAACTGAAGTTCAATGTTAAAACAAATTAGGAACCCACATAGCAGTAAAAGAAGCTTATCGCCTACTATAAACGAATTTCATCCTCCCTATTAATTAATCTAAACGTGAGAATAAAAACGTGTCAAATACAGAAATCAATTAAATTATAAACCGATCGAAATGTCTTAAAATTTAGAATTAAAAATTTATGGTGATAAGTAACTTTTGATTTGAAATTCAAAAATCTTTTTAGACATTCTATTCTTGAGTGCGAATAAGAAATAAAAAAATGGAAAGAACGTTAAGACTGCCTTTAAATTGTTTTTGTTCGGGTGTTGCTTCTCTTTAGTAAAAAAAAATTACTGTAAGTAACTCTGGTTTAAGAAAAAAATTAGCCAATTTCTCAAAAATTTGTGGAAAGCGAAAAACCAGGGTCTACTTGCAAAAAAAAATTAGTCTCGTTACGTTTTGAATTTTTCTTTATACACAAAAGACAGAATTTCCTTTCGATTATTTTGGAAATTTTTGCGAAATGTTCAAAAAAGTAATGGTACGTTTCTAATTTAATAAAATTAGTTAAGATAAATAAATAATTATTACGCTAATTTGTACATAAAATTAGTGTAAATACTCGTGATGTATTAAAAAAGAAAAAGCGGACAAAAACAGGTCGTATCCAAAGATTATGTTATCACAAATAAAAAAGCTCAACTAATTCTCTATTTAAAAAATATTCAAGACTTGAAAAAACAGAAACAAATCCATATTTTTTCCTACAGAAAAGAATAATTGAAAATATATTTTATACAACTGCGATTGAAACAAAAAAGAAATGTAAAAAAATTTTTTCAGGATACGTCTTGTATGTCCGGTATGGAAAAAAAATTAAGATTGAAAAAGAATAGATAAAAACTGTCTTTAGCAACAACGATTATGTGAAATAAATTTTTGCTCATTGGAAAATGAAAATAGCATTTATGACTGTGGCAAAATAATGACTGTTATGAATATTATCATTATTATATCATTTTGCTATCATTGTAATTTCATCCCCATTTTTTCTTAAGTTAATATTATCGAAAGAAAATGCATTAGAAAATTTTCAAAAGTATTACATTATAATAGTAATGCATTGGAAAATCTCAATTATTATGTAATTTTTATTTAAAGTTCAAAATTATTATTTATGTTCTTAATGTTGAAAGATATGGGCTTAATAAACGATATACTTATCAAATAGCGACAGAATTTTGATTTTTTCTTCATTTTCTAACCATTTTTCTATCCTTAGTACAAAAAAAAAGTTCCTATTCAAATTAATTTTTAAATTTTTTATTCCAAAAAGAAATTGAATTAAATTGCAAACTATTTTTTAAATTCGAGGCCAGAACTCAAAATCCTTAAGAATTTTGAAATACTACTATTTCAATAAAATATTTTATAAGTAGTGGTAACACGGAAGGAATTATTAAATATAAAATAAATTTTTACCTTATAAACAAAACGACTCACCGGTCGATGAATCCCACGTTGGTGCCACTCCATCGCACTTTTCCCTGAAGATTGGAATTATTTTGAATAATAAATCACTATGTAAATCTTCCACACACACACACACTCACTTTTAATCCTTTCTATCGAATTCACTTATCCCCACAATTTCCAAAAGTGAATTGCAAATATTTCACTTTTTTAGCAATCATTTTCAAGAACAGCATCTGAAAAAAAAGAAAAATGTAAACACAAATTAAAAAAAATTTATTTTGCTAATAAAAAATATGATAAATAATAAATTTGTAATAATGACAATTATCTAATAATTTAAAACAAGAAAAAAAATTCCTCCGACAGAAACATATTTTATGTACATTTAATTCTGGTGTCTTGTCTATGTACGAATTGCTCAACCAGTCAGCTAGTAGTGGGACTAAATTTCGAGGTTAAGCAAAGTACAACACAATGGTTTGGTATATTTTCGTTGTGGTATACTTCAACCAACAATCACACAGTGATGATCAAAAATAGCCCGAGATCAAAATTTTTTAAGGACTGATCGTTCTGATCAGAACTTATTTGATCTGTGACTAGCTATGTCATAGTTACTCTGAGTGTGATTATTTTTTACACTCATTCGGAGTAGGCAAAATATTACAAATTTATTATTTATATTTAAAATTTTTATTTAATATTTTCCTACTTATTATTTAACTAATTTTCCTAATTATTATTTATATTTTACTGTATATATTATATATTTGAAAATAAAATAACTATAAAATAAAAAATTGTTCATTTTCAATATTTTTTCTTTTATTTAATTTTTCAAATGGAAAAATTATTTCCAAAAAGGAAAAAAGAAGGATTATAACAAGATTTGTCTAATTTGTAAATTCTATATGTTCTATATCGAAAAAAGCACAAAAAGTTGGAAAATAAATATGAATATTCGGCCTTTGTTATGAATACATTTTGAGGTTATGTTCGTATATTATTGTCAAAACCGAAAAATAAGTATTAATAATTAGCAGAATCGACAATATTCCCATATGCGAATATCAATTGCGGGTAAAAAATGTACAAATAATATTAAAAGGAAAGGAAAATATTACCTATTCCTTGTGGAAGATGCACTAGGTGACCTGCCCAATGCCGGTCGCGCCATTTTTGCTACTAGCCAGTATACAACTCCATGGCAAATTAGCAACTGTGGCAACTGCTTTTTTTAATATTCACATGGTTGATATTGCACAAACAATAAAGTAGAAACAAATCCCAAGGAAAACATTAGAATATTTAGTAATAAAACAAAAACGATTTCCCATTTCTCCGAAAAATGAAAATAGTACAGCACGTACAGATTCTAAGAAGACACTGTCCCCGGTTTTTCCATGTTTACCAACTTTCCCCTTCGTAATTCACTTTGGCACATGAATATTTTTCAATAATACACTCAATACCCTTTTGATAACTATTATTTTCATAAACAATCGTTATTAATTCGCGTAAAACTGATTTTTTTTCACTAAACTAATCACCATTGTCGCGCGAAAATACTGCCGTTTTCCGTTACACTGAATTTCCCAGAAATCTGTGGGGCACAAGTGGGAGGATAGAAGAAATGCTCTGATTGGCTACTAGGTGAATTTTCATTTTTGCAAATTCAAATTTACCACTTTTGTTAAAAAAACGATTTTTAATTATTTAATTACAGTATACTTACCAATTCCTTTTGGTATTATAACAAAAATAACTTATTTTTATCATTAATTAAGTAATATTGAATTTGTAATTGATTTTAATTGAGAAAAAAACAATATAAAAGCACAGTTTTAAATGGCGCCGGAAAATTTTATGTTATCACATTTCTGATTGGCTGTCTGCAGCAAAGTGCTCCTTTTTCACCGAATCACAACGCACCTTCTATTGAAATAGATTTTTCTACAATTGTTGCTCTTTTAACGGTTATTAATTATTAATTGTTGATCTCATTCCATTTCCAAACGGTTTTTTTCGGAAAAAAAATTGTTACGGAATTGTTAATATTATTTAGTGTTAACCGAACCGGGCAAAGTTATTTATTTAAACAGTGTGATATTAACTGATTATTTATATAAAATAGTGAATTATATTTGTTTTCCTGTAAGTAAAATTAAACAATCGAGAGGAAGCGGAAACGAAAAGTTCCACACATTAATTATTGAGGTAATTATTGATAAATTTACACGATTTACACTATTGTACTAAATGATATTATTTGAAAAGTTTGATTTATTACTTATCTCAATTGTTATTGTTATAAATAAAAAGATTTTTGCACTTTCCAAATATTTACAGTATTGTCAACATAACCTCAAAAATTTAGTTGCTAACGATAAAATGGATAAAATTAATCAAATTAATTAATTAAAAATGTTCTAAATTTATAAAAACCTAATTGGCAACTATTTTTTCAGTCTCTGTGAAAACTTCGACGTGGAAGTCAAGAATTCAAAATTTGTAAGTCCTTTTAATTCACGAATTTTTCCTCTAATTTCGCTTCCCCAAGTAAGTAAAAAAAAATTAATTAAAATACACAAAGAAAACATAAAATTTTCATGAATAAATATTTATTCGCACATTATTGGCCTACATTATTCGGAATATACACGTTCAATTAACAGTCAGTAAAAGGTGTAAAAACATAGCAAACACTTAATGTCCAATACTTTCCGAGTTAATTTACATGTAGTCACTGGAGTTCTGGACATAAGCTTACAACGATGTTAAACACACACGCTGCTCCCAAGCTCATACAAAAAATTTGTTGTTTTTCCGATTTTATAAAAAAAAAATCGTTCGTATCGTAGTTTCATTTTTTTTTATATTTTAGTCACGCCAATATAATTACATTTTTATTTTAGGCGGACAAAAATTGATTAAATAAACCAGTATAATTAAAACTGTACTTTCAATTAACTAAAAGCGCGTTAAAAATTAAAAACCTAGCAATTATTTTTATTTTTCAAAATTTGTTTGCCTGGGCAGCGAATTTTTTTTTTATTAATTGGGAATCTGAGTCTTTTTCAACACTGCGGATTATGTCAATGTCTTCAGAAGAAACAAATAAACTTCATGATTCTGATGAATTTAAAAACCAAGTAAAAAAAAAATTTTCATTCAAAAAATAAATCCTCTAAATTGAGTCTTTTTAATTTAAATTGACATTATGCAAAATCAAAAATCAGATTCACGTGTATATTTGTAAAGTTTCAAAGTTCTACGTGTGTACAAACATTTCTGAACTACATTGGTATAATTTCTCGGCTTTTATTTTTTGGGAACACGACGCGGATGTGCGAAATGTTTTTTTTTTCGTGTGTACATTTATAGCTACAGAATTGTTCCTATCCCAGATGAAGAAATACAAGATTTACAATCCACTCGGAAGCATCGACTTAGATACTACGATCAAGATTTTTTTAAATTTACACAAAAGTCGATGAAGAGAAAAAAATTTATAAAAAAAAACACGTAAATTTTTCTTTCTAAACAATTTCAAATTGTGACTACTAGTTAATTAAAAAAAATGTTAAGGAACATTTTTCAGTCTTTTTTCTTAAAGAAAAAAAAGATTGAACAATTATTTTTGAAGTGAAAAAATTTAAACTTTGTGTAAAATGATCGAGATTTATTTTTATTGATCAAGTCGACGCTTTCGACGTTACATTTCCAAATGAGAATGTTCCGTCCCGCGAGAACAGCATTATTATAAAAAAAAATAACATAAATTAAAGACTTGACACACGTAAATTAATAAAATGTGTGTGTACGTTTACAAAAACAATTGGCCTTAATGTGACAGCGATTTTGATATTTTTATCTCTCTATTTTATTTCTTATTTAAAAACCAAGACTAATTTTTTATAACGCGACGATTTCAAATTTAAAGCGTCTTTGTCTTTCAAAAATAAATAATATTGTGTAAAAAAAAGAACCGAACAAAATCCATTGGTGTTTTTTCTCTTGAAAAAAATGGGCCAGGAGTTAGAAGGGTGAATTTAATTAAAATATTTCGGTTTTGTGATTCCGGTCTTTATTTCCAAAAAATACCTTCCTGGACCGTCATTAAAAATGCCTGTAAATACAAAATAAGAGACTTTAAAATTGTTTTCCAAATACGATTAAATTTATCATCAAGAAAAAAAAAAAGTTTTTGAATAATAAATAAGAGAGATACAAATATCATTGAATTTTTTTTTTCACGTGTTTAATCGAGTCAGAGTTTTTGTGGAAATGGAAGAGCGGATAGAAAAAAAAGAGAAATAACTTAATAAAATTTGCAAAAATTTATAATAAACCTACTAATTGGAGTAATATTCTCCTTCGACAACGTTTATGATTGAAATATCCTCTCCAATATCCAACTAAACCTCTGCTTAGACAAACGTGTCGCAATCTTGGTAATAAAAGTATCGAAAAAAAATAATCGAGCGTCGATCGCGAATTCAAGTATACAATAAGCGCATCTTCCGCTGTCATGGATCGAATCCAAAACGGAAGTACGGGGCTTTTTAGAATTATTCGAAAAATAAAGAAATTCGTCAAAATGAAAAAAAAGGATTGCGAGGAGAGAGTAAAATTACAATCTCCTGAACCCATATTGGAAACGCTGCAAAAGGCAGCCGCGAAGGGCCGCGCTTTTCAAACGTTTTTATAACGCCGTCGGGATTGTAGCCAGTGTTAAAGAATTATTAATAATAAGAATTAATATTAATAACTATATAATATGAATGTTGTATTTTTTTTTTTTTTTGTTTAAAGATATTATATCGATGGTATTAATTAGCAGTGTTCGTCGTTTTGTTGTTTGAACAACAAGGCAAATCACTGTTTCGTTATTTCCTATTATAAGAAACGAAAGTGAGAATCCGTGAAATTTTCTCAGATCGCGTTACACGAGCGATATGAATCACCGATTCACTCTCTATATACTCACACACCATGAGAGATCAGCTGAGAGCTTCTTTTTTTTTAGTCACTTACTGTTTTAATATTCTTTTTTTTGTAATACAAATGGCCTTTAAATTGTCGGCGGTCGATTTAGATCAAGTCGGCGACATTCATTGGCATTTCCTCGATGCGCGTATTGTAGAAATGTTCGATGTCTTTTAACGTTCTCTTGTCATCTGCCGTGACAAAATTGATGGCCACACCTTTACGGCCGAAACGACCACCACGTCCAATTCTGAAATCAATTTATCGAATTTTAGTCCTTTTTCTACTTTTTACTACTTTTTCGAATTTAGTTCTATTTTTCTAGTTTCAATTTTTTTAATTGAATAAATTTTGTAAATTTGGTGAATTTTTTCGAAACTTACCGATGAATGTAGTTTTCTCGATTTGAAGGAAGATCATAATTAATGACCAATGAAACTTGTTGCACGTCAATACCACGAGCCAAAAGATCAGTGGTAATTAAAACTCGCGATGAGCCTGTTCTGAATTGTCTCATAATCACATCACGTTCACGTTGCTCCATATCGCCGTGCATTGCTGACACGGTAAAATCACGATTGTGCATATTTTCGGTAAGCCAATCGACCTTGCGACGCGTATTGCAGAAAATTACGGCCTGCGTAATGCTCAACGTATCGTACAAATCGCACAATGTCTCCAATTTCCAATCTTCACGTTCAACGTAAACGAAAAATTGCTTGATACCCTCAAGTGTCAATTCTTCCTTCTTCACAAGAATACTAATTGGACGTCTCATAAAGCATTTCGACACTTCCAATACATCCTGTGGCATTGTAGCAGACAACAAAATAACCTGTAAAAAAATAATTAGTTTCGTTAATTACTCCATAGACCTAAATTAATAATTAATTAATTACTCTACAGACTTATCCGTTAATTACTCCATAGACTTTAATTAGTCCCTTAATTACTCCATAGACTTAAATTAATTAATGAATTCGAAATCGAATAAATTAACGCAAAATCTTTATTTTACGTTAATTAACATAATTTTCCCAAATTCTTGTTGTATTCGAAATCGAATAAATTATTCGATTTCGAATACAACGAGAATTTTGGTGAAATTTTTCACAAAACTTTGTCTCGTAAAAAGAATTTATAATTTTAATTAATCATTTTTTTTTGTACCTGCACTTCGGATGGCAATAATTTAAACACTTCATGAATTTGTTCCTTAAATCCACGTGACAACATTTCGTCAGCTTCATCGAGAACGAATAGCTTAATTTTATTAGCGCGCAAAGCCCGTCTGTTAATCATGTCGGAAACCCTTCCGGGTGTTCCCACAACAACATGGACACCGAGTTCCAATTTGCGAATGTCTTCGCGAACATTCGTTCCTCCGATACATGCATGGCATTGAACATGCATAAAGTCACCAAGAGCAATCACCACTTTCTGAATCTAAATTTAAAAAAAAACAGAAACAATTAATAATTAATACAATAAACAATTTATTTAAATTAAAATTTTTCTCTACCTAAGGCTTCGAACTCGATAATTAATTTTAAAAAAGTAGAAACTAGAAAAAAGTAGTGAAAAAGTAGCTTTCGAAAAATTAAATTTGGACAATTTTTTTTAAATAAAAAACTACAATGACTTTTATTATTTATTAAAATAATTGAATTCTTGTAAAAATTGTACTATTTATGAAAATAATTTAATTCTTCTGGAAATTCTTTATTTAAAATAGTAGATCTTCGAGAAATTCGATTAAAATTGTATTAAAAATAGTTGAAATTCTGTGACGAGTTTTGTTATTCATTAAAATAATTGAATTCATTAAGAAGAATTTTATAAAAAAAAAGTTTAAATAATTGAATTCTTGTGAGAATTGTACTATTTTTAAAAATATTTGCATTCTTCTGGAAATCTTTTATTAAAATTGTAGATTTTCGAGAAATTCGATTAAAATTGTATTAAAAATAGTTGAAATTCTGTGACGAGTTTTGTTATTCATTAAAATAATTGAATTCATTAAGAAGAATTTTATAAAAAAAAAGTTTAAATAATTGAATTCTTGTGAGAATTGTACTATTTTTAAAAATATTTGCATTCTTCTGGAAATATTTTATTAAAATAGCAGATTTTCGAGAAATTCGATTAAAATTGTATTAATAATAATTTAAATTTTGTGATGAGTTTTGTTATTTATGAAAATAATTGAATTCATTGAGAAGAATTTTATAAAAAAAAATGTTTAAATAATTGAATTCTTGTGAGAATTGTACTATTTTTAAAAATATTTGCATTCTTCTGGGAAATTTTTTATTGAAATAGTAGTTATTGAAAATAATTGAATTTTGCAAATTTTTTGAAAATAATTGAATCGTTTCAAAGAATTTTATTGTTTTTCGTAAAATTCGTTAAAAAATTTTATTAAAAATAATTGCATTTTTTAAGTAATTTATTTTAAATTGTATGAAAACTTATTGAAATCCTGCGATGAGTTTTATTATTTTAACGAAAATAATTGAATTGTTTCAAAAAATTTTACTAAAATTTTTTCAATTATTTTCAACTAATTGAGATTGTTTCTTAAACATTCAAATGTTTTGAGAATATTTTTTTTTCAACTATTAGCGAATTTCAAGAAGTGTAAATTCTCAAAAAGAAAAAAATTGCTTTTAATCAAATAAATCTAAAGAAAAGTATCTAAATAGTAGCAAATCGTAAAAAAGTAGTAAAAAGTAGTAGGTTTTAGTAGATGAGTACGAAGCCTGCAAAAATTGATAAAATCCTAAAAATAGAAACTAATAAACTAAAAGTAAATTTCAATTTATAAACCGTAAATATGAAACAATTATTTAAATAGTTTAAATTATTTAACTTTAAATAGAACTAATGAGAATTTTAATTAAAAGAAAAAAAATTTAAATGGTTACCTGCTGAGCAAGCTCACGAGTTGGAGCAAGAATCAAGGCTTGACACTCAGTAACACTGGTATCGATTTGTTGCAGAATTGAAATGGAAAAAGTAGCAGTCTTGCCAGTTCCTGAAATTTAAAATAGTTTTTCGAATTAATTAAAATTCGAATAAATTTACGTTTCTTTTTTTCTTTTTTAAAAAAAAAAAATTTCTTTTTGAAAATTTAAAATTTACCTGATTGAGCTTGAGCAATTACATCGTGTCCCTTGACGCAGGGCAAGATGGCTCGCTGTTGAATTGCCGAAGGCTTCTCAAAACCATAAGCATAAATACCACGAAGGAGTTCTTCCTTCAAGCTCATATCGTCGAAATTATCGACAACCTAAACGGAAATAGAAAATCCAATTTAGAAATTTATTTTGACAATTTAATCCGAAAATCGAAAAAAATTTTATTTTACTTGAAATTTAGAGAATTAAAACCGAAACAATCGGGGGAGTAACTTATTGGTTATTTAATTTATTAGATGATTATAAATTAAAATAATTAAATTGAAATTAAAAATAAATAAAATTTAAAAACAAATAGAAATAAAGATCAAAAACAAAATAAAATCAATATAAAAAACAAACTAATTAGATTTTATTAAAATGGAATTTAATGAAAATTTTTGGAAACTAAATTTTTAAATTAATTAAATCTAGAATAATTTCTAAATTAAAAATGTTAAAAAAAAAAAATTACAAAATTGGTGAAAATGATCGAAATAGGGGATAACATTGAAAATTGAAAAAAGGTGACAATCTGAGCTCTGAAAATCAATTTAAAAGTACTTTTTAAAAATTCAATGATGGAAAGAAAATGTATTTTTAATAACCTGAAAAAGGGTTATTCATTATATATTTCTAAATAAAATTTTAACAATCGAAGAATCAAAGAAAATCTCTAAAATATACAAAAGAGGTATATGGGCGTTAATCCCCTGAAACAATAGTAAGACTTCTAAGTCACTTTACACAAAAGTGAACATGTATTCGAGCTATTTGGAAAAGTTTCGAAACTATGCTCAGGTAAATGGCAAGCAATTACCTGTCTGTCCTACAATTAAACTCAAAGTACTGTACTTGGAATTACAGTAATCCTTCAAGGAAACTGAACATCCGAACTAAATCACGATTGTTCCTCAAAGATAAAGTCAAATTTTCCCTTTTATTCAAAATTTTTATTTTCATTCAAAATTATTTTATTTCCTCAAGATAATTTTATTTACGAATAAATTTTATTTTCGAACAAACTTCAAATCTTAAACCACCTTTAAATTTTAAATGTAAAGTATTTTTTTCAGTATTCTGTTTTTTTAAATTAATAATTAATAAGGGCGATGGATTTTCTTTTATTTTAATTTGTAAATTTAAAATACTCTTTTTTTCAATCTAAATAAATCTAAATGTTAAACTTAGCGAACAATTTAAATTCTTTTTAAATTAATTAAATTAATAATTAATAATGGCGATGAATTTTTTTTTGTATTTTAATTTGTAAATTTAAAATACTCTTTTTTTCAATCTAAATAATCAAAAATGTTAAACTTAGCGAACAATTTAAAACAAATAATAGTAAATTAAATATAATCTAAATCAAGATTGTTTGACACTTGAATTTATCAGTAGACACTCACTTGTCAAGGAAACATTCCTCTAAATTTAACACACAAGTTTAAACAATTCAAGGCTCTAGAAGAAAAACATTGTTTATAAAATTTATTTAAAAAAAAAATAATTGCAAAAACAACTTACGATATCCCAATTGGAATCGATGATTCCCTCCGGTTCCATTCCCGGAGGTCCATCGTAGACCGGTTGTTCATTCGATTCACTCGGGCCATTATTAGAATCGCCACCCCATTGGTCTTCGTTTCTGCAACATTTATGAAAATCGATTACAAATTACGCCCCCAAAACGCTCCAGTTATGGACAGAATTAAAATAATTATTAAAAAGGTCAAAAAATTAAATTTGCGATAATGTACGTTTCGTGTCAGGAAAATGTCAGAAATATTGAAAATGTCTTCAAATTATTAAAATTTACTAAATTACTGAATTAATTAATTAAATTTGATATTAAGTAAAACAATCGTTTGCGTTGCAATTAAAAATTAAAAAAGACTCGAGTTTAGAAAAAGAATATTTTCGTATTTTTGAAATTAAATTAAAGCTGCATTTGAAAATAAAATATTTCCTACAGGAAGGAACTATTAACTTTGATGCTATCTCGTCAAAAATCGTTACCTACTGTAATTTTTATTCAAATATAACTCAAAATGTTTCCAACACTTCCACCGGAGGAGTAAATAAAAATTTCCTTTTATTCAAAACTAACGAAAATACAATTTCTTCCGAATGTTTATCTAATTCTTCGTCTTCCCCAACGGAAAATTATTATTATTACACGAAATTCTAATATTTACAAATTATCCGTTCTCTACCAAAACCCAAACACTTATAACCTGAGCAAAAGTGAAAATTTATTTCAAAAAAAAATTTGTTATTTTTATTTAAATATATTAAAATATTATAATAGTAAAAGAAACGAATTATTTATAAAAAAAATTATGAAGAGAAACGAAGATCTCTTTTCAAAAAAGAGGAAAATTTACTAATGACGAGTCAATTTTGACAAACTCGGTGTTTGTGATGACGCACAAACAAAAACGACACTGAAAATTTCTCTCACAAAAAAAAAAAATCAGGAAAAAAGGAAAAAAAGTAAAGGAAAAGTTTTCTTCCTAGCACAAAGTTTCGATTCACTAAAAATATTTCTCTGATTCGCACAAATGAAACGTATGACAAAGAACATTCTCCTTCTTTCAAGCACAAGATTATAAATTCCACACTTGAAATCCTTCGAAAAACGAGGAAAAACTTCAGAACGCTATGAGGAAAACCGAGTACAGTTATTTTATTCCGAAAAAAACACTTTCAAAACTTTTATTATTACCCCTTATCTTCTGAAGTGGATGACATTGAAGTTGGAAAGACGAAAAAAATATATCCAACCAAATAAAGTTATAAATGTGTTAATGAGTGGTCGAGGTTCACTCGATTGACAGTGACTCACGAGAGAGCATGGCCGTGAGGGTGTTAAACACACGCCGTTTTCTCAAAATCCCTCAAAGTGGGGAAATAAAATTTTTAGGGTGGGGAAAAAAGCACACAATGAACACCACCAGGAAATTCCAACGATATACTCAAGAGGTCAAATAAATTTCTCTCGTTTTAAAATGCACACAAAAATATTACGTAATTTTCTTTGCAAAAAAAAAAAAGAAGAAGAAAAACGAAAAGAAAAAGAGAAGCGAAACTCTTGTGAATTGCTCAAGGTAAAATGATTGGGGGCAGTGGAAAAACGGAGTAGAACTAGCACGTGTTACAAACGGAAAAGTCAAAAGAATTCCGTGATTGAAAGATAAAAATTGAAATTTTTTCTTGATATTTGAAAATTAAAGGTTTGCAGAGAGGGGGTAAGAATTTTCTTGGAAAATTTGGTAAATTCTTTTTTCCAATTGGAAAAAAATAATGGTAGATGTGACAAAAAAGAGCGAGAGAGCACGCCATGTTGTCAGCAAGAGAACCATGCAGTCGTCAGATGCCGAATGATTTTTCCTGAAAAATGTCATGCACCAGATGGAGTTGGAAAATTTTAATGGAACACACTGAACGATAAACGATTAGGCATACCTTGGATGGATTGTTTTTGGTATTTTTTGAAAAGGAACACTTTTAAAAATTCGAACTTACCTACGTTCAGGCGTATACGACATGTTCCACTCACAGTTGCACGGCGGAAAGGCTGATATCCTGGTGCGTCACGAGGAGAATTATGTAGTTGTCGTCAGATAGCGCTAAAATCGCACCTTCTGGCCGCCTTTAATTTCTTTGGTTTGGGAAAAATTTTCTATTCTTCCGAATTTAAGGTTAATTTTTAAAGTTTATTTTTTAATATTCACTTTTGTTTTTGTGAGAAATTTGCAAATTTTCCCAAAATTTAGTGAGTTTTAGAAGAAATTTTCACTTTCGATTGAGAGGAAGTTACGTCAATAGTACCCAAGATTCAATGGGAAAGATGAATAAGAGGCGGTAAAATTTGACGGAATTTTAGGAGAAAAATTATTTTACCAATTGGAATTGGACAATTATTCAATTATTTTACAAATTATTTCTTTTTTCCATTAAAATAAGGTAATTGTTTTTGACTTCTTGGTTAGTTTTGACTAATTCTTTTTGACATCTTTGGTAAAACGATTTGAGGTTAAATTGCACTTGGTAATTTATTACACTTTTTAATTTATTTATTTTTACTCCTCGTTTTCTTTGATTTATATTTTTAATAAATATTTTCGGTTCTGCAAATGGTGCGCACTGAAAGAAAAAATATTTTAGAATAATGATTTTTTTTAGAAAATAAATTTTTTTTACCTTGAATGATTTTATTAAAAAATACTTTTTTAAAAATTACTTTACTACTTTCAGTTACTAAAAATACTTTTTTTAGTAAACGATTAAAAGCAGCGAAAAACAATAATTTTTTGTTTATTACAAAAGGTCCAGAACGATAAAATTCTTTTATTCTTGCTTGTCATTTTTTCAAATGTAAACAAATTCTCTCTTTTGTTTTTAAGCTTAATAACTATTTTTGTAAAAATTTGTTTTTCGAACAATTATTTATGAAAATATTCGAATTATTTTAAAGAATTTTATTACAAAAGATTCTTTCAAAGAATTTCTTTAAATTTCGAAAAATTGAAAATTTTTATGAAGAATTTTAATTTTTAATCTGAAATTATTCATAGATTAAAGTCGATGACAACGATTATAAATTTCCCTGCATTTTTGCTCTGAGTGAAAAAATTGAAAAATAGAAAATTAAATTACTTTATTTTGAAAATAAAAAATTCATTTACAAATTCTGATATATATGTATATATTATTATTATATATAAATTCACAGCAACATTAAGGGGGGCATTTTTATATTTTTTAAACAAATGCACAACTGAGTATTAAAAATAATACTGCAACGGGAAAAATAATATAAACACCCATTCTTGGAACACATGTTGAAACTAATAGTGAAATATCGTCCATTTCATGATCGATTCCATCTTTTGTTGGAACCTCGACAATAACACGTTCCGATGTTAATATTGGAAGTGGAAATTCACATTCCGTTTTATTAATACACGCTAATGTTACATTCTCGTATTGTAATGTTGGTTTATAAATATCAAAAACAGCATGAATATCGTTCGATACTTTATCGTTGTCACTGTAAAATATGTAATAATAATAACCAGGTTCAACGACATCGTGTCTCGATTGCATATGTTTCCCATTAATTAAATACGAAACATCGAGACAATTTTCCGATTCATTAAATTCTTGCGCCAAAAGAACTTGTCCACCGTAACATGTGAATAAACCATTTTCAAAACTCGAAATCGATGAATCGTCATCGATTATTTTTTTCGCCGCATTCCCACCGTGTCTTATTCCTTGATCCAATAATTTTGGTGGATCAACTGGTTCTTGATGTCGTTTTTGTCTTGAATTTAAAAATTTCCTCTCATCATTATCCTCCTTTGCTGTGTCTGGAATTTCTTCGAGGAATTCGGCTTTTAGTAAATTTATTCTCTTTTCATTTGTCTTTGATTGAATTGTCGAATTTTCGGTATTATTTATTTCAGTTTGATTTTTCCTTTTATTGTAATTCAATAATTTCTTTGATATTCTTTTGGAATTTTTTGTAATGTTTACTTTGAGTGATTCTTCGGGAATTAAATTTTTCTCTGTGGAATTTTTCTCATTAATCTCGATGCGATTTTTCATTTCTTTCGAATGTATTTCCTGTGCGTTTGATTCAAATGTTATTTTCACTTGTTGATCGGCTTCTGGTAGATAAATTCCAGTTGCTCGTGCTTTATTTTTATTGTGATCTAATAATCCGCAGGTTTTTAGATTTCTTTCACCCTTGACAACGAGTATTGATGCTCCTTCAAATCTTGAGAGAGAAAAAATTTATCATTACAGAAAGATTTCTTGTAAAACTGAGGAAATAATGTGGTAATAATATTTTGTTTACCTCGAGCAAACTGATAAGGCAACTGTAGCTCCTTTTAAGAGATAAAAGCCCCAATATTCCAGTGTATCATCAGGAAGTGTCATACTTTTTTTCAAACGTATATGCTTTCTGTAAGAAGTTGTTTCCGGTCTTCGGGAAACTTGAAACGAATTGAATGTTTCGTTCATCTTCAATTTGTGTGCCTGAAAAAAATTAATATTCATTTCTTTTCTGTCCTTTTTTTCATCTTAAATTTTCTCTATTTTTTGAAAACGAAAACGAAAACGACATTAGAAACAAAATAAACAAAATAATTACCGAGCAAAATATCGATGAAACTCCATCCTTTATTTCTAAAATGTCCGATTCCGTTACGGCGTAAGTAACATCAGCGTAGACAACATGTCGTAAATATAATGGAAGAATTAGCAGCAAAGTTGGTAAAACAGTTGTTAGAATGCAAAAAATTATCACTCTCCTAATCCCATGCATTTTGTCTGCAAAATAATTCAATATTTTAATTAAATTTCAAAAGAGAAATTGGAAGTAAAATAAATTAAAATAGAAGTAGAAACTAAAAGTAAAAACTAAAAATAACAAAAATTATTGTTTCTTACTTTTTTTGTAATTTACTCTCCTTTTTTTATAAAACAATTGTTTATAAAAATTTTCAAATCTACAAAAATCTATTTATATATCATAAAAGTTGAAAGACATTTTTTTTTGGAGTTGAATCCAAGAAAATTTATCGAAAAGAAATTTTTTGTTCCTCTGACCTAAATATTTTTCTAAATTTGTCAATTTCCCATTGAATAAAATATATCGACGATATATTCATATTATATTATAATTTAATGGAAAATTCGTATAATTATTAATTTTCAAACACTTGAACTGAATGAACTTTTTCCACATTTTTTGAATATATTTAAAAATACACTTATTTTATTACTTGAAGAAAGAAATTATTCACTATTGACAAATATAAAAATATTTTGATTGCGTTTGTAGTTTTTCTCTAAAAAACAGTGTAGACTAGGTTATAAAAAGATAAAGTAGATCCTGAATTTCTCGAAATCTCATTGGATAAAATTGTATACGATTTAATTATTGACATACTCCATTTTGAGATTTATCTTAATACTATAATTGTCATTAGAAAAATAAATATTCCAAGAATCCAAGATTATTACATATGAATTCTTTAATTTTTACCATTTTTACAATTATTTACAATTATTGTCAAGGAAAATTGAATAATAAAAAAATAGGTTCAAAGTTCTCGTTTCAAACGCATGCGTTCCCTTTACAATATTAAAGCGCTTAGTTTTGAAAAATTTTCGAAGAAAAAAATCCCTTTCAATTAATTTCAATTTACAAATTGTTGTCGTTGACAATTTTTGTTTCAATTTTCAATATTTTATTCTCTTTTCTTAAAATTCGAGCAATTGAAAGATTGAAAAATTGAAAATAAATAAAGTTAATAATTGAAATAATTAAATAAAAAAGATAAAAATATAAATAATATAGTAATAAATTTGTAATAAAAATCATTTCTTAATGATAGTATCTAATATAAAATTCGAAATGCAGTTTAGTGCATTATATGAATTAGATTAAGAGAATAATTCTTATCAATGACGTCAGGAGATAAAGTATAAAACCTAATTTAAATCTTTCTTAAATTGTCTTTTGTTATATTTGTGTTTTAATATCATTATTTTTATATGTGAACTAATTTTTAAATTAGTTAATAATAATTCATTTAAAAATTTTAATTTAAATGCGGAATTTACTTCTTTTTTAAATTTCTTTCAGTGGAGATTTTTTTTAGTAATTAAATTAAATTGTGGAAAGTTTCTTCTAACCTGGATAATTCTATTTTTAGGACACTGTGATTGTTTGTTATGTACATAGATTATTTTTCTGAATCACTTATATTTCTTAATTAAATATTATGTTTTAATTTTTAATATTATTTTGCAAATAGAAAACTTTTTTTCCAGAGAAATTCTTCTCGAAAAAGAAAAATTATTTTCCAAACAGAAAAATATCTTTCCAAAGATAGAAATTCTTTTCGAAAAAGAAAAATTATTTTCCAAACAGAAAAATTCCTTTCCAAACACAGAAATTCTTCTGGAAAAAGAAAAATTCTAAGTTTTTGGACTTTTTTAATAAAAATTCTTTTTTTACTTTTTAAAAAAAAATAAAAATACTTGAAATACTTACTATGCAAAGTATTCATGGAGTGGTATTTGTAGGAGTGATAATATCCCACATTGCTAACAATTTCCTTTTTTGTTGCATACATTTTTCTTTATTTACTTCTTCACAGCCACTCGGAATTAAAAACAAATTTCTTTCTGAACTGCAATGAGCAGCATTTTCATTTATTGAAAAAATTATTGATCGCTGAACAATTATTTATTGCTGAACTATATTGATTCATAATTGTCTTGAACTTCGAATGATTCAAATATATCTCATTATTCACATCAAAAATTCCCTTTTTTCAAAACTGAGATTAGGCCGTTTTTTTGTTAATCAATTTCACAAATAGAACTCTTTTGAGTTCTTATCACTATCGTAAAACTTATTTTTTTCTATTCATTATCACATATTGTTTCATTTATTTAAATTTGTTTCTGATATTAATGAT
Source organism: Leptopilina heterotoma (assembly GCF_015476425.1). Lineage (NCBI taxonomy): Eukaryota > Metazoa > Arthropoda > Insecta > Hymenoptera > Figitidae > Leptopilina > Leptopilina heterotoma. The sequence continues at coordinate 711,740 of NW_025110937.1, read as the reverse complement.
TAGTGGAGTTTTCTTGAATGATAAGATTAAAATGATTTGATTTCATTGATGAAATTTGGTGTTAAAAATAATTTTGATTTTGTGTTCTAATTTTTCTCTGTCATTCAGTGGTAACTCGTGAACACATTCTGTTTGAGGCTGTAGAAATCGTTTCATGAGTGTCGATATGACAATGGAAGAGTGTAAATACTTCTTTCTCAATCGTGTTATTAACCTTATCAGCACTTCATTCTATACTCGTTTAGAAAAATTTATCTCTTAATATTATGACTCTGAAAATAAAGTCATTTTTTTATGTATTTCATTGGAAATATAAAAAAAAATTTAGTTTTCTGTGGAGATTTTTCGTGTTTTAATTATGATAGAATAAATTTACCTCAGTAGTGTTTTTTTCGTGATTTTGTAATTGAATTAATAGTTCTTATCGGAAAATAAATGCATTAACTTTCTGCGATAACGACCTTTCCTGTTGATTTGTAATAACCACTATCGTCTACACTAAATTGTGATAAATGAATTATAGACAAATCAACTTTTCCAAAATTAGTCTCCTTGTGGGCCTGAAAATTCAGTGAATTTTGAAAAATTTTAATTATTATCAATAATTATTACAGGGTTGCCACAAAAATTAAATTTTGTTTTTCCCTGACTTTTGCCTGATTTCCAGATAAAATTTTAAATTTTTCCCTGACCCTGAAGAATATTCTGATTCACTCCACTACAATGCTTTTAATATTCAATTATTATCTATAAAAAGTTTTAAATGAAATTCATTTTTAAATCAATTTTTATTAGAAAATTTTACGAAAATTCAATTATTTAAATACAAAAATAAATAATTGAATTCTTTCGGCGAATTTAAATAAAAATTTTAAGAAAAAAAATGCAATTTTCTATCATTTTATTTCAAATTGTATAAAAAATAATTGAAATTCTGCGATAATTTTCGTTATTTATGAAAATTTTTATTAGAAAATTTTACGAGAATTCAATTATTTAAATACAAAAATAAATAATTGAATATTTCTTAAATTTGAATTTTTATAAAGAATTTTACAAACATTTTTAACAAATAATTGTATTCCTAGGAAAAATGTTATATTTTACGAAAATAATTGTATTCTATGATCAATTTTATTAAAATTTTTCAAATTCATAAAGCATTTAATCAAAACATTTTAAAATAATTGATCTCCATAAAAAATGTATTATTTGAGAAAATAATTGAATTCCAAAGAAGAATTCTATTAAAAATAATTGAATTGTAGAGGAAAATTTTATTTTAATTGCAATTTTATTAACTAAATCTTGTAAAAAAATTTGTTTCTCAGAACTTTCGAGAAACTTTATTAAAAAATTTAAAATAATTGAAATCTGTCGAAGAATTTTATTAAATTTTTTTTCCAATAATTAAATTCCTGTGAAAAATGTTATTTTTGAAAAAAATTGAATTCTTTTAGAAAATTTTATTAAAAAGTAAATATTAAATATAAGTGAAATGATGAAAAGTTTTGAAAATAATTGAATTTCTGTAATCAGTTGTTCTTAAAATTTCTAATTAAATTCATTAAAAATCGAAATTTTCTAAAATTTCAAATTGAAACCTTTTGAAGTTCATCTATTTATGACAATTGAAAACGTAATTAAAAAAAGACACAAAAATTCAGAATTTTCTTATAAATTCTAAGAATTTAATTTTTTTTTAGTATTTTTAATAAAAATCCTTGACTTCCTTGACCTGTGGCAACTCTGTATTAATTATATTGCATGTTTAAAATATAAAATTAATAGATTGTTTTTAAATAGGAAATTTACCTCAATTATATTCGTTGCATCAAAGGTTTCGCGTTTTACTCTGCCACTCTTCTTTCTTTTTCTCTCTTTTAATTTCGCAAAGAGCGTGTTCATTACTGTCATGTGAAGTTTTACTTTTTCTGATTTTTTCTTCATTAATCCTAAAAACATTATACTCTTGGTTTATTTATCGCTAATTAGTGATAAATATGTAAATTTAAATATGATAAAATTGTATACTTTCGTTATTATTTTCAATTTCAAATTCAATTTCAATTTTAAATTCTTTACATTAAATTTAAATTTACATAAAAAAATACACATTTAGTTTAAATTATTATTTATTATTTATATTCTAATTGTTTATGTCTTACCCTTTTCTGCAAAATATTCCACGATATTGTCTGACAATTCCTGAAGAAGTCCTTGTTCGTCGACAATTCCTGCGTACAATATATTCACTTTAGTTGGATCCTTATTCATACATGTGACTCCTTTCGCTTCAATGGTAATTGGTCCATTTTTTTCGATAAAAGGCCTGAAAAATAAGTTTTTAGAAAATTTTAAAAATATCTTTTTGGCGATTTTGAAAATATTTTGTTACAATAGAAATATTTTAAAGATTAGCGGTAATAATTATATTTTTTTTACGTTTTAAAAGAAGAAAAAACCTACTGGATAATTTCAGTTTTACATGAATTGAGAATTTCGACAGCATTGCTTTCCTCGTCTTCATCAAATAACCACAAGACGTCGAGAGTGAGATGTAATCTTCCCTCCTTTTGAAAAAGAGTTTCTTTCACTCCTCTCGATTCCTTGCCACTATTTGTCAAAACTTCTGTTTTGAAATTATTAAAATTACTAATTACATGCTCGTGTTTCATTGGTATGGAAATAAAGTGAGTGCATCTCACTTTAAATCTCGATTCTTTCGTTAAAATATCAATTTGATGCCTTGCAGATATTATTTCCTCGCCTTTCGAACCAATAACAACTACAAAAGAAAAGAATAATTAATAATAAAAAGAAAAGTACAAATTAAACACAACTTCTCTTTTCTTTTTTGGAAAAATTTAATTGATAATATTTTATTTTAATTTAATTATTTAATTATTTTGTATTATAATTATTTTATACAGTACCTATATCACTATCTTGTTTTCTTTCCGGTATCAATATTGATGTATTCGTATCAATTTCTATCCTCTCTTTCGTTGACCCTTTTGGACCCGTGACTAATGACAACAATCCTCTGTAAAGAATTATTAATAGATCAATGATTTGCAAATTTTTTTTTGAAGAAAATTATATTACAAAATGAAAAATTTATTACTTTTTAGCTCGCTTTTTAGAAAACGTGTTAATTAATTAAAATATTTGTTACCTAGGAACGTAGAATGTATGTTTATATTTTCCTTCAGAATGAGGAAAAATTTCAATATCCGTAATAGTAGAATTAGAATCTTCATTAATTGATTCCTCCTCGGAATTTTCAGAATCTTGAGATGAAGTTCTGGTTTTAGAGAAACTGTAGCATTTTTCGTCGATGCGAATTAATTTTCTCTTTGGCTCATAATTCATCTTTTTATTCGAAAAAAATGTTAATTGAAAACTCTTTCCTTTCGGTAGAATGTGTATTAATTTTTTCCAAATATTTCCCATAATTACAAATGGTGCATTTTCGATTCAAATCGAAATTTCTTTCTCAGTTTTAAACTATAGAAAGTTTTAACTAAAATAATCAATTACTTTATAAAACTGTACAAATTTATAAAGTTATCATTTTTCCATAAAGTTAAATTACATAGTAATTTTTATAGTAAAAAGAACTCGGTAAACAATTATTATTTTATCAAACTTGTTTATTTTTTGAAAAATTTATTTTTATACCTTAAATAACAAATATATTTTTATTTAATTATTTAAAAAGAGAAAAGTTTTAAAATAATTTACTCTTCGCACAATGTTTTTATTTCCATAACCTCCAAGTATAAACTTTCTAAAGGCGCGTGCGCTATTCTTTTTATTTTAAAAGTTAAAATTATTTCTTTTTTCTTAATTTATTTAGAATGGAATTTAAAATTCTAAAAAATAATAAACAGACATTAAAAAAGCCTACTTTTTTAAAATTCGAAAATTAAAGGAACATAAAAATTATTATTTACATTAATTATTATTTTATCAATAATATTTATAATATTATCAAAATTATATAAGAACAATATTTGATATCAGTAAAGTTTTCCACAAAAGGATACTATTAATTTCACGTCGAAAGAACATTAAACGTCAATTTTTGATGTATCCTTATAATAACCGATTTCATTCCTGGTATTCCTTTGAGATAAATGAATAGTCGACAATTTCATTTTTCCAAAATAAGTATTTTTGTGGACCTGAAAATAAATTTTACGTCTTTTTTTTATCTAATTTTAATTTACGATATTTATAGTAGAACATTCACGCTGAGTATTTTGTTACACAAAAATCAAAATTCCAAAAATAGTTTTTTGAATTTTAAACAAAAATTTTATTACTAAAAATTTATATTTTTGCAAATAAATTTTTTTTAATTCTTACTTTCAGTATGTTTGAAGCATCAAATGAACCCCAATCGCCTTTTAATGCTTCACTGTCATCTTTTAAGGCGAATTTCATATTCATTATTGTCATGTGTAATTTCACACGACTGTATTTTCGATTAATTAAACCTAAATTTAATATTAGAACATTAGAAAATATTTTAATATTGTAAATATTAGAAAATTTGAATATTATGAATATTGGAAAATTAGAATTTTTGAATATTACGAATATTGGAAAATTAGAATATTAAAAATTTCGAAACTAATTTTTTAATTACTCACAATATTCGAAATTTCAGAACACTAACTTTTTAACATTCACAATATTCCAAATTTTGAATATTATGAATATTGGAATTAGTGATGAGAATTAGTGGTGAATATTTTAAAAATTACCATCCTTAACGAAATAGTCGACAATATTGTCGGCTAAAGTTTGGAAAGTTTGCTCCGAATCAACTATTCTTGCGTAAAGAATTTTAGTTTCTGAAGGTTCATCATTCATGATTTCGACTCCTTTTATTTCTAGATTTATTGGTCCATTAGCCTTAAGGAAAGGACTGCAAAATTAAAAAAATTAAATTCAAATTACTCCGATAGTTTTAATTAATTTTTATTCATTTGAAATTGAAATTGATTAATTCTATATTCAATTTATTTAATAAATTAAAAGAATGAATATCATTTCTTCAATAAATTAAAAGATAGAATATCATTTATTTAATGAATTAAATAATTGAAAATAGAATAAATATAATAAATTAAATAACTTACTCTATAACATCTTTTTTGCAATCCTGCAATTTTTTTGCTGCTGCTTTCCTTTCATTGTCATCTAATAATTTCAATACATCAAGAGTGAGATGAAGTCTCTCTTCACTTTGAAAAAGTGAATCACTTATTCCTCTCGCTCCTTTTCCGGTTTTATTTAATACGTCCTTTTGAAATTCTCTAAATTCATGAATTACATTCTTATCTGTTAATGGAACAGATAAAAAATGTGTGAATTGTACTTTTTTTCTTGACGATTCTACCAGTAAATCAATTCGATTTCGGGCCGAAATAATTGATCTACGACTTCTGCCGATGATTACTGAAGAAATATATTTTTATTTCAATTATCAGTTGTTCGTGTATTTTAATTGAAAATTAGAAAGAAGAGAAATTTTTTTTACCTATGTCTCCATCTTGTCCCACTTTTGGTATATTTATTGTTGATTTTGTCTCAGCTTCTAATCTTTTTCTAGTCGCACCTTTCGAACCAATTATAAATGCGTAAAATGCCCTGAAATAAATAAAATTACATGTTAATTATAAGTTATTTATTAATTATCTTCAAATATTTATTATTTAAATTTGTATTTTGAATAATTATTCAAATGATGAATTTAAATTATCAAAAATAAATATTCAAATATTGAATATCGAAGAAATAATATTCAAATAAATATTTTATTACTTTGCAAATTAAAAAATTTTCCTTTTTGTAATATAAACATCAATTTTTCAATAATTTCAAGATTCAAAATTTAAAAAGTCCACTTAGTAACTAGGTAATTAATTATTAGAATTATTTATTAATTTCAAAAGACTTGATACAATTTTTCATAAGAATTCAATTATTTTCTAAATATTTTTAAGAAAATTTCACGAAAGGATTAAATTCTTTTCTAAAAATTTGATAAAATTCTTCGGAACAATTCAATTATTTTTATAAATTTTTTGTTTCTGAAGAATTAAATTATTTTTATGAATAATAACATTCTTTTCAAGAATTCAATTATTTTCAATTCAATTAATAAAATTCTTGACAAGAATTCAATTATTTTTTATAAATAATAATCTTTTTCGTTGGAATTCCATTATTTTCAAAACAATTTTAATAAAATTTTTTGAAATAATTAGATTAATAATAATTCAAACTTTGGATAATATTTTTTAAAAGAATTGGATTATTTTTGAAAAATTGAATTAACTTCTTTGCAAAAATTAAATTATTTAAAAAAAATGAAATAAAATTCTTCGCAAGAATTGAATTATTTTTTATGAATAATAATCTTCCTCGTCGGAATTCAATTATTTTCAAGTAATAAAATTCTTTGCAACAATTCAATTATTCTTAATACGATTTTAATAAAATTTCTCGAAAGTATTCAATTATTTTAAAAAATTGAAAACATTTTTAAAAAATTATTTAAAAAGTTAACAAATACCTGGGCACATGAAATGAATGTATAAATCGTCCTCCGAAATGTGGTTTAATTTCAATATTACTTTCATTGGATTCTTCATCAGAATCATAAATAGGTTCTGATCGTTCTGATGTTTCCTCCTCATAAGTTCCGACATTTCGATATTGAGTCCAAGCAGAACTATCAGGAAATCTGTAATTTCTTTTGTCAACAGTAACTATTTTTGGTTTTAAAGAATCCATTTTGTAAATTATCACAATTGTTATTAATTGCAAACGTTTCAAACAGATAAAATAGTTATAAATAGAAAGTTATCAGTCTTTCACTTTTAATATCCTTTTTTAGGTTATCAAACGTAAACATAAACAAAAGTGCAAGAACTCAAAAATTCCGCTCGTTCCGTTTTTCAAGCCAATAAGTTTTCTATTTAAAATGGTTACAAGGGAAATAATTTTCCACTGGCGAAAATTTTTCAGCGGGAATTTTAATATATTTGCACAACAATTGCAAATTAAGCAATTAATAATTTTGCCAGTCGATTAATTAAAAATTTAATATAAATTAAATATTTTTGGATTATTTAATTGACAATCGTAGTCGAAATTATTTTCGAAAATCCATTTAAAATATTATTTATTAGTCTTGTGTAGAAAGTGTATAAAATATCTGTATAATTTTTAAATAAAATAATTTTTTAATATCTCGATGCTTTACATTCTTCGTTTAAGATCAAATTGATCCCTTTTTTCATTTCTTGAAAAATCTCCCGCATTATTAGAGTTTTGCTTGTTTCTTAGCTGAGTAAACAATTCCGGACGAGATAAAATTATTAATTTCGGAAGAATTATATCCAAGGGCAGCAAGAATTTCTAGAGTATGTTCTCCAGTGTTCGTGAAAGAATATCTTGAACCATTTGACAATCCAGGAGTTCTAGACAATTTTGGTGCTGGATTTGGAATTAAAGTTTCATCATCATCAAGGGAAAAAGTACCTCTCTCCTTATTATGCGAATGATTTTTCACTTTGTCCAATGTTAGAACCGGTGTCACACAAGCATCAGAATAATCAAATATTTTATACCATTCTTCCTGTGTCTTTTGTTTGAATATTTTTTCCAATTTTCTCTTATTTTCCTCAAAATCAACAAATTGGGGACAATCGTCTTCAGTCAATTCTAATTTTTCTAGTAAAATTGCGTAAAATTTTGGTTCTATCGCACCCACTGACATATATTGTCCATCCTTTGTTTCATAGGTGTTATAAAAATGAGATCCTGTATCTAAGCTGAAAAGAAAATAAAATGTTAAATTTTTTTTTAGGTGTCGTTCGAAATGTAAAAAAATCGTACATATTTTTTCCTCTAGGTTGGCCCCATAATGCGGCAACATTTTGCGATCTGAATATCCAACTTCCTAAATATGCGGTGCCTTCGACCATGTTTGCGTCAATAATTTGTCCCATTTGTGTTTTTGAGCGATCAAAGAGTGCTAAAATAATTCCCAAGGCACACATTAAACCACCTCCTCCGAAATCGCTTATCACATTTGCAGGTGGTATGGGATTTTCATGGTGACGACCGAATAGTGAAAGCAATCCTGGAAAAAGATTTTTTAATTAAAATTAGAATTTAATTTTTAAATATCAACTTCATTATTTTCAAAAATTCTTCAAGACAATTCAATTATTCTCATAAATAATAACATTTTTTGGAAGAATTTATTTATTTTTATAAAACGTAATTGTTTTCAAAATTTTTAATAGAATTCATTCAAAAAAATTTAATTATTTTCAAAAATTCTGATAAATTTCTTTGGAGGAATTCAATTCAATGATTTAAATTAAAAATGAATCTGTTTAAAAATGAGGAAATTTTTACCAGACAAACTTAAATAATTGATATCATGTCCTGCACAATCAGCAAATGATCCATATTGTCCATAACCAGTTAATCTCGCGTAAATTAATTTCTTATTCGTCTTCATTAAATCTTCAGGTCCAATTTTAAGCTTTTCCATAACTCCTTTTCTAAAGGGATCTATAATCACATCACTTTTCATAGATAATTTTTTTACAATTTCAATTCCTCTTTCGTTCTTCAAATCCAAAGAAATCGATTTTTTCCCGTTACTTAGACAATCAGGAAAAATATTTTCCCCAATCTAAAACAAATTGCAATTAAAAGAATTAATAGGTAATATTAACTATTAACAATAAAAAAAGATTAATAATATTAATTAGTAACAATAAAAAATTAATACTTATTAATTAATATTAATAGTAAAAAATTAATAATGTTAATTAATATCACAAATAATAAAATTATTCGATAATTTGCTTGAAGAAAATAATTAAATAACTCACACGTTCAATTTTCGTGACTGTTGCTCCAAAATCGGCTAAAATCATTCCACAAAATGGACCAGGAGCAAGTCCTGCCATTTCCAAAACTTTTATCCCCTTCAAAGGCATTTTTATTTTTTCTAATTATTAATTGCCAATTTATTTATAATCAGAACAATTTGGTAAATTTTATTGTTGTTAAATTTTTATTATTGTTATTTCTTATTTCAAAGTTTTTGGACTTCAGAAAATATTGCAAAATCACGTCAAGTATAATTCATTGCAAATTGATATAATAAAACTGTTGAATGTAATTGATAATAAAATTATTTATGATTTTCAAAAAGAAATTTATTATAAAAACACAAAAAACTTGATATGAAGGTTATGTGCATTTAGATTAGAGTTCAAAGTGCGATAACTGAAATGGAAAACTTTGTAAATATTCTTTTTTTACCTAAAGGAACAAGTATGCCATGTTTAAACATTGTTAACTTGAATTTTTTTTCTAATTGAATAATTTTTAATACATTGTAATGGGATTGTAATTCATGTAAATAGTTATTTGAATGCGCATATGATAAAATGCCGCAGGTTCTGTTGATAACGAAGAGTGTTACTTAAAAATTTTGCACCTTTCTTTATCAATGTTAAAAATTTCAGAAATAAATTTAATAATTGCTATTTATTTTATTCGATAGTATTAAATTCCGAAGTATTTATTTATTAAATTCCAAAGTATTAAATTATTAAATTCCAAAGTATTGAATTATTAATTAAATTCCAAAGTATTAAATTATTATATTTGAAAGTATTAAATTATTATAATTCAAAGTATTAAATTATTATAATTCAAAGTATTGAATTATTAAACTCTAAAGTATTAAATTTTGAAATTGTTAATGCAATTAAAATGCAAAAGACTGAGAAATAACTCTTTGAATTGTCTATATACATTTATTTACAACTTAATAGAAAAAATGCCTTTAACTATATAAATTAACGAACCAAAATATCTTGATCTAAACAATACAATCCTAATTCACCATATCGAAATGCCTTGATAAAAAGTTCAGCTGCATAAGCATAATTTGGTTTCACGATAATTTTATTATCAAAGTTTTTCAATTTGATCGTTTTATTTAAATTAACAGCAATCTGACCGAGAACATCGAATATATTATCATTTGGTTCGAGTAATTGAAATTTCTCCACATACTCAAATCGTCCCTGCTTATTTAACCAAAATAATAAATAGTCTGCCATTTTTTCCGGCCCAACTAAATGATCCAAAATACAGCCAGCCAATGATAATTTCAATCCACCCTGAATATCTCTAATTTCAGGCGATAAAATACCCGGCGTATCGACGAGATAAATATTTTCCTTTATTTTTATTCTCGTCATCACCGAACGTGTAATGCCGGCAACAGCACCAACAGCAGCGGCATTTCCCTTCTTAAGATGATTATTACGTAGGCGATTGATTAGCGATGATTTTCCCACATTTGGAATGCCAACCACCATTATGCTAAATTCACATTCATTCTCACGATTAAAACGTTCGGATTTATTTATGAGATTCATTGCCAATGGAAGTAGGGATTTCATGCCCTTACATGTTTGATCTTTGAAATTTGTTACGACAATATTTTTCACACCATCCTTCTTTAGACGATCGATGGCTTGATTTGTATGTTCCATATCCGTTAAATCGATTTTATTTAGTACATAAATATGTGGTTTTATGTCGCCTAGAATATTTTTTAATTCATGACAACGGCCTGATAATGGAACTCTTGCGTCCGTTACTTCGATTATTAAATCAATGTTTTTTAATTTTTGTTGCATTTGCCGCAAACCTTTGCCCATGTGACCTGGAAACCACTGTAGAAAGTCTTTTCTGTCGGTTAAAAAGGTCTTTCGAAAACCATAAGTTACTTGTTTTCTTATTATCGATGACATTATGATGTTTGTACTTTGTTGTCTGAAAAAATGTTTAACATATTAATTTAACGACATTGAAAAATAAATTAATGTGATAATTAGGACATAAATTTATGAAAAATTACTGAATAGTAAAATATAATATATTAATAAGTATGATAATAATCATAATAATAAGTATAAATCATAATTCATACACTTCATAATAGTAAACAGAGTATAAACATAACAAAACAGAAATGGGCATTTAAATAATTTTTAAATTAACGAAATAATTCTTACATGATAATCAAGACGATTTACAGTAATTTTAACACAGAATTATACAAAATTGGTTTCTTTTCCATTAGTTTACATCCAAATACAAGTAAAACTAAAATGTAAATGTCAACAATTCACGTGCAATCCATAAAAATAACATAAAACTGAACCTAACCTAAAATATTTGCGCCCCCTGGTAGGAAATATTAAAAATTAAAACTTCAAAAAATTCAAAAATTAATTAATTTATTAAATTTTCTAATAATTTAATTAGTTTAATATTCAATTTATTATTATTATTATTATTTAAAATTATACAATTTTTTATATTTAAATACTTTGATTTTTGAATTAATTTATAGATTCAAAATTTTTAAAAATATTTACTTATTATTAAACTAATTAATTGTTAATTTATTATTCTCATAAATAATAAAATTCTTCACAAAAATTCAATTATTAGCAAATTTAAATAAATTCTTCACAAAAATTCAATTATTTGCAAATTTTAATAAAATTCTTCGCAAGAATTCAATTATTTTAAAACATTTTAATAAATTTTTGTTATAAAATTCCATTAATTTTTGTTAATAATATTTTAAAATTTTATCTAATAATTTTTTAAAATAATTAATCCTGCAAAAAATATTATTATATTTTCAAAAATAATTGAATTTTATAAACAATTGTATTGAAATGTTTAAAAATAATTGAATTCTTGCGAAAAATTTTATTCAAATTTGCAAATAATTGAATTTTTGTGAAGAATTTATTAAAATTTGTAAATAATTAAATTTTTTCAAAGCAGTTTATTAATTAAAATTTTTAAATAATTGAATTGTTGAGAAGAGTTTATTTTTTGCAAGAATTCAATTATTTTTAAACATTTTAATAAAATTTTTTTATAAAATTGAATTATTTTTAATACAATTTCAATTAAATTATTTGAAAGAATTTAATTATGTATTTCGAAAAATTCAAGTATAAAGTTCTTTGAAGCACTTCAATTATTTTCAAAAATTTAAATAAAATTCTACCCAAAAATTAAATTATTTCAAATTTCTCATTATAATAAATAAAATTTCGTACTTAACATTTTATTTATTTATTTTTTACAAATATAGATTTATAGAACAGATTTACTTAAAAATAAATAATCTAGTTTAAAGAAAATGTTAAATTTTTTTTATTTACAGAAATCCGGATAAAATGAATTAAAATTGTAAAAGTAATTAACATTTTGATAAGGATAGATATATATTTTTTTTAATAGACAACATCCGAATATTAAAATACTTTTTAAGTACAATATCTGTCCTTAAATGTGTTTACTTTTGTTGTTGTTGTTATTGTTATTGTTGCAATTGTACAAATAAAATATGTATTTTCTTTAAATTCATTTAAAACAAGTAAAAAGAAAATAATTGACTTATGAGCATCAGACAGAGAAGACGATAAAGGTATAATTTTTAATTTTTTTTTTTAAATATTATATATATCTCGCTGTATAGATAGAATCTGATCGTAACTTAAACAATTATATCGCATATATATATTACAATACTTACAGAAACAGATTCAATATTATTAACAAAATATTTTATATATTCTTTTTTTTTCATAAAGCTTTACTTTTAAGTAAACTAATTCGTTTTATGGTTTTGACTAAACCTTGGAATAATTTACAAAATTTATATGTATAATATTCTCTAATAAATATAATATAACTACTTTTAATAATATACATCTAATATAATTGAGTCGATCATTGGAAAATGTTAATTTCGAAAATTAATTTTTTTCATTGCAATATATTTTCTTTTAGACAAAAATATTTTTTTGTCTAAAAAAATATTTTTGTCTAAAAGAAGATATATTGCAATGAAAAGAAATACAAAATTAACAAGATTTAACAATGAAAGACTCAATTTTAATTTGTATAAGAAATAATAATTATATAATAATATTGTGGTACTCTGGAATAATTATCACATTAGTTTGCTGAATATCGTGCCATTGCCCAGCAAACACAGTCACATTTATAACAATTACGTATCATTTTTCATTTTTTTTAAATTGTCACCTAATTGTTATACATTTCATCAAATTCTAATCTATAAGTGTTTTCTGGGGTTTTTCATTTTCTTTCTCTGTATTTTTTTTACATTTTTTTTTGTCTTTTTTTTATTTTTAATTCAATCAGATTCTTTCTTTCATTACTTTTTTTTTCTTAAATTGAATGAAGATTATAGGATTTCATTCTACGAATAACATTTTTTGAAATGCTTGTTGATTTAAAATTGAGTTAAAATTATTCACAATTGTTGGAGAGAAATCTCCCGAAATTATTCGGGCTAGGCCACTTGCTCGTATTTCGCTTTATTAATATTATTAGCAAGACAACAGGCCAAAAGTACTCCAATTAATGGGAAAAATGCAAATGCAATTGCGCTGGCAGCAACGATTCCAACATTATTGCTTATCAATTCAGTCACTCGATTGTAGCAGCCCTGAAATGGAAAAAAAAATTATTTATTGGAATTTTTTTTTAACTTTATGTTAAAAAATATAAATTCTTTTCGTGTATTAAAATAAATTAATAAAAACTAATCAATTAGAATTGAAAAAAAGGAAAATCTACATTGCCTTAAATTTTGTCTACGTATAAATTAATTCACGTTAGAAAATTAGTATTTTATATACAGAAAACGAATTTATGAAGAAAAAAAAACAAAAGAGAGGAAATAAAAGGAAAAAGTAAGATTAATAAATCTTTTCCTGCCTGGGTGTAAATTTTTTTTAGATCATTTGTTAAGCATTCTTCGCTTGGTACTTTGCAGCATGAAAGTGGAACAGCTTGCGGATGCTTTAAATTGTACCAATCAGAGTACGCCTTATTACCACAGCATTGTAACTGAAAATAAACAAATTTATTTTGTTAATAAAAATATTATGTAGGTGCAAAATAACATTTAATTTACAATTGATGAGAAAGGGGAGAGTAAACTAATACTAATATAGCAATTTTACTCCAAAGAATAAAACTTAGTTTATTAAATTAGGAGAAGTAGAAATAAAATAATTTGAATTTAATTTACAATGTAATTTAAATTAATTTACCGTGCTTTGCATAAAATCGACATGAGTGGTCCTCGGATTACTGTCTGTATAGGCGTCCAGACTATAATTCAGTCCTTGATCAAATCCTTCGGTTAATGTGCTTCTATAAGAGTAAACTGAAGCGCCAGCTCCCAATTCGAGTAGAGCAGTCGCGGCCAAAAACGCTCCGTACTTGAAAAAGAAAATAATTGTTAAAATAGTTAAAGAATAAAATATAAATACTAAAAAATTATAAATTATTATTTAAAGAAATAAATCATTAAAAAATTAATTTTCATAAAATAATTTAAATAAACCTGAGCTTAGTTGAACAAGCAATTTTGTTCAACTAAATTCAGATTTATTTAGATGCAGTTTATTATTATTTACTTATTTAGAAAATAATATTATTTTCCATACTTATTCGTTAATAGGTGGATTTTTTTAGTTTTAAAAGACTACATTCGTGTAAGAAAAATTATATTCTAATTTTTTTAATTTAATATTCCGAAACTGAAATAATTTAATTCTTAAACAAAAAATTTTATAAAAATGTTTGAAAAGAATTAAATATTGTTTCGAAGAATTGTATTAAAAGCTATTGAAAATAAATGAATTCTTTCAAAAAATTAAATAAATATTTATCAGAAGTTAATTGAATTCTTCTAAAGAATTTTATCAAAATTTTTGGAAATAATTGAATTATTGCGAAGAATTTTACTGTATTTATGAAAATAATTGAATTTTTCTGCAGAATTTTATTATTTCTAAAAATAATTTAATTCTTGTGAAGAATTTAAATATTTACCGAAATAATTGAATTTTTGCTAAGAATTTTATTATTTATGAAAATAATTGAATTTTTCATTCGGAATTTTTTTAAAAATTTTTAGAAATAATTGAATTCTTGTTAAGAATTTTACTATTTATGAAAATAATTGAATTTTTGCGAAGAATTTCACTAATATTTTTGAAAATAATTGAATTTTTGAGAAAAATTTTTTCAAAATTTTGAAAAATAATTGAATTCTTGCGAAGAATTTTACTATTTATGAAAATAATTGAATTTTTATAGAGAATTTAATTAAAATTTCTAAAAATAATTGAATTCTTGTAAAGAATTGAACTATTTATGAAAATAATTGAATTTTTGCGAAGAATTGTATTATTTATGAAAATAATTGAATTTTATCAAAATTTTTTAAATAATTGAATTCTTTTGAGAAATTTTATTAAAATTTAAAAAAATATTTGAATTGTTTCAAAGAATTTTATTAATATTCTGAAAATAATAAATAATTACAATTAATTAGTGAATAACTAAATCATCTTAAATGTCGAATCTGAATTTCAAAAATTGAAGTTGATATTTGAAAATAAATTATTTGCAATTTGCATAATAATAACAAATTAAATCCCACATTTCAGGCGCAAGCGCGAGTTACATTTGAGTACAAGTGATAAAAGCAATAATAATAATAATAATAATAGTAATTATTATAATAGTCATAATAATATTAAAAATATTTATAATTATAAAATAATTTTTATTTTATATATTATTTTTTCTATTTATTATTTATTAATAGAAATTGAATTTCATTTATTTATTTATTGATAAATTAATATTTTGTAATTATAGAATTAGAATTTTTCCTAATTTTGAAAAAAGAGAGTAAAAAATTTAAACTTAAAAAAAAAATTATTTACATAAGAAATCAGCAAACTATTGTACCTATAAAAAATGTAAATAAACGTTTGGCTATTTAAAATGAAAAAAAAAATTGTCGCGCTTTATAGTTTAAATGAATGAAAGTATCGTTAATTTACCAGATAAAGCAGAGCGGGATGTCCTCGAGCTGTGCAGCAACAGGCAAGAATCGCAGCAATAACGACAATTGCTCCTAAAAAAGCTAATGCCAATAAAGCGGCTCCACTTCCCTCCGTATTTGAATCAACGTAATCTCTCAATTGCAACCTCATAGCTATCCCAATAAATAGCATTAATATTCCCGAGGACTGAAAAATAATCTTCAATTAGTAAATTATTATTAATATTATCGACGAAATAAAAAATTAACTCTTTACTTTTTAATCGAACATCAAAATTTTCTGAAATTCTATTATTTTATAGAAATTTAATTTCAAATTTTTAACTAATCAAGACGATTATTTATAATTATTAATTTTTTGATTAATTTTAATTTTATTCATTTAGTGTAATTTTAATTTGTTTAATTTAATTCAATTTTTATAATTCGATTTAATTTATTTAGTTTCGATCAATTTTATTTTATTTTAATTAATTTCATTTAATTTCGATTAAAATCATTTAATTTTGCTTCATTTTATTTCACTTGATTTCACTTCTTCTTATTTCATTTATTTAAATTTTTAAATTAGGAATTTTAAAACATTTCTTACTAAATTATTTTTAATTTTACGATTTTTAGCACTAAAACGATCGAGATAATAATATTAACACAATTCAGATTTATCAATAATATTTTTCTAACATTTATCCCTTTACTTTTTCATTCATCTTGTTTTTATTTTCTCCAAAATCTACCAATTTCCGCGCATCCATTTACATCAAAACAAGAGAAATGAGAAAAATTTTCTCGATAATGAAAAAGAATGAATTTTTTTTATCTTTATTATTAAAAATAAAATTTTAAATCAAAAATCAAAAAGAATAATTAAAAAAAACAATTTAGTTACTGAGAAAAAGTGGTTTAATCCTGGCGGAAAATCATCTCTGGACCAGGCAATTGTAAGAAGAAAAAAAGAGGAAATAAAATGTAAAAAAGAAATTTTCTTACCAGAAAAACAAAATTGAAGAGCATCAATAATGTTGTCATGCATGCCGTAGCAGCAACATTTTCCAATCGTTTTCCCATTGCCATTTTTTTTCTTCTCTTTAATCACTAATTTTTCTACTCTTTTGCGCTTTGAAAATACAACTTTGTGCACACACAACGGAGAGGAATATTGCCTTTGAAGAATCGATTTGTCAACATGAACGCGTGCGTAGTTCCTTTCGTAGAAACGCATGCGTTGAAATTATAAGCGAAATATACATTCAACATTAGTTTTCTAAAAATAAAATTGCCTAAATAATGAAATTGAAAGATTTGCAGAAAAAAAGAAGAGATTGAGAATTATCATTATTAGAAATTCTTAAATTAGATATTAGATTCTTCAAAATTTTGGAATTTTTTCCTTTTCGAAAAAAATGGGTCTTTTTTTACCGCCATTTATTTTTTGATGATAAAAGTGGAAATTCTTGAAAAAATTCTTCGATCTTGATTGATCAAAATTGTATCGAAATAATTCTAGAGAATTATTATACTTGTCAGAAATTCTCGTCAGAAATTTCTCGTTGTTTAATCATATCCCGGGAAGAAAATAACAATCACTCCCACTCACTGATTCCACATATCGATGGGGTGATGAGGTTGGATCGATATTCTTCCTATAGGTCACCAAAACCCCTGGCCAAATTTCATCGCTCGCTACTTGTTGATATTTGCCGATTTTATTCGAATTTTCCCCTTTTTCTTGTTCCTCCTCGTAATTTGCATTTTCGTCTGGATTATTAATTCTCGAGTAATGTTCAAATTCGTCATTGATCGATTCTGAATCTCTTCTTTCGCAGTGATTTTTCTCGAGTTTCGCAGGACTTGAATCACGACTCTTCTTTAAATCGCCAATTGTCTTGAAATAAATACTATGATCGTAACTATAAGTCTCGAGGCAATTGCTGTCTAATTTTCCATTTGATCGATAATTCAAGGTACCACAACAATTTAGTTTTAATTCCTCGTGTTGCAATTGACGAGCATGAGAACGATTTAAAGGCTGAAGGCGAGGGTTGAATGATGATTCTTCAATGAAGAGTTTATTGCCAGCGATACTCCAGCGAGATGATAACGATGATGAATTTTCCTCTTTCATTGTCGTTTGACTGCGGGGAATTTTTTGCGAACGAAGACGATTATATCCTTTTGCACAAGCGGCCCAGTGTTCGATTCTTTGAAAAAGATATTCCGTTTCCTCGCTCCACCATTCGGTGAATGCTCGTTGTCGTGTTTCCAAATTCATTGTCACTGTCATTTTATATATTTTCACGGAGCGACTCGTCAGTCAGCAATGATCGCACTCGACGAAAATCAAAGACTTTTTATCACTTACGTTGAAGACCTAGAAAGAGCAGAAGCCGTTAAAAGAATTGTTTAATCTCATTTGACCTTCATTTCCAATGTCAATGACGTAAATTTTCCCAATTCGAAATTCACCCGATCAAGGCGAATTTTATTTGTCTCAATGAAGCCAAGTAACTCTACGTTAAATTAGAAAATAATAAAAGTTCGACATTTCCAATTTTCTACACTTTTTTCCAAATTAACATTTTTTTTCTATTTAATTTTCTATCAAAGAAATGAAAAAAGACCTAATTTTTACCAATATTGAAAAAATTAATGCAATTTTGAATTAGTTTTCAGAAAATGAAGTAAATTTTTATTCACAGAGACTAGAAAATTTCTTTTGAGAATTTCAAATTGAAAAAGTAGAAAGTTTCTAGAGAAAGAAAAGCCCTATAGTATTCTATTGTTATTTTAATCATTCTCTCTTGTCAATATGAATTAAAGTGAAATTTGAAAAAATATGAAAAATAAAGGGCGGGAAATTATTGGGGGCGTTGATAATATTGTTAAAGAAGCTGTCGATCATTTGAGAAAAAAAATTGCAAGCATGGAATATCAATGAGATTTACAAGTAGCATGTTAAAAGTGGAAAAAAATTGTTTGTCGCATCTCAATATAAAGAATAGAAAAAAGAAGATGAAGAGATTAAAGAAAAAATTCAACCCTCCTGGGAATCTGCACTTCTTGGTATATAAGCAGATAAAAATTGGTCCAACTACCTCAGTCGCTCATCGTTCAACTTTTCCTCTTGTACACTTCTTTTCTTCCAGGTGAGTTCCACTTGCGATTTTTCTCAATTACTTTTTTTTTCTCAAGTGTTCGTCGAACAGTGATTGTTATAGTTCTGTGAAAAATAAATTGTTTAAATTAAAATTAAAGAAAATTAAAGTATAAATTAAAGAAGATTAAAATTAAAATATAAATTAAAGAAAGTTGAAATTAAAGAAGGTTAAAATTCAAAAAAAATTAAAATTAAGAAAGAATAAAATTGAAAAATAATAAAATGAAAATAGATTAAAAATAGAAAAGAAAAACTAAAAAAAAATTAAAATTAAAGAAAAATTAGAATATTACTAAATTAAAAACGAAATTAAATAACAATTTTGTAATTTTAGAAACGGAAATGAACCAGTTAACTAGAATGTTTTTAACTTTGGCGACCATTTGGTTACTTTTCGGCAAAACTGAGACTAAATCGAACTCGGAACATCTTTCAGTTCGTCCTAGAATATTTCACAATCTTCCATTATTTCCCAGGTAAAAAATTAATTGTCTAAATTATTAATTAGAAACTTTCAGTTTTAAAGACTTTCTTAATCAATCAAAATATATTTTTTAGTCAGAAAATACTTTAATCTTTAATAACAATAATAAAAATAATCATATTTTTAATATTTTTCTATCTAAATATTTTCTTTCTAAAATATATTTAAGATTTTTTAATATTTTTTATTTTATCATTATTTTAATAATTTAATTACTAATTCAATATGAAATAGAAATTTTATATACAAAATAAAATCAACTCACAAAAAAAACAAAAGAAAGAAAATAGAATCGAAAAATAATATTAGAAAAAAACAAATTCAAAATTTCATAAGATAAAATCAGTTCACAAAAAAGATAACAAAAAAAGAAAATAGAATAGAAAATAAATAGCAGAAAACAAATTAAAAACTTCATAGAAAAATAAAATTAACTTAAAAAAAGACACAAAGAAAAAGAAAATAGAATAGAAAAAACAAATTAAACATTTTCTATTGAAAATTTCATGAAAAAATAAAATCAATTCACAAAAAAAGAAAATAGAATAGAAAATAAATAGAAAAAACAAATTAAACATTTTATATTGGAAATTTCATAAAAGAAATAAAATGAATTCACAAAAAAGAAAATAGAATCGAAAATAAATAGAAAGAAACAAATTAAAAATTTCATTAAAAAAGTAAAATCAACTCATAAAAAAGCGAAAAAAAATAGATTAGAGAACAAATAGAGAAAGTAAATTAAAAATTTCTATTGACTTGAAAATTTAATAAAAAAATAAAATTAAGTCACAAAAAAAAGAAAATAACAGAATAGAAAATGAATAGAAAAATACAATTAAAAAATTTCATAAAAAAATGAAATTAATTTACAAAAAAGAAAGTAGAAAAAACTTAAAACTCATTTAATTGTTTAAAATAATTTTAAAAAACTTTTAATTATTAATTCAACAAGAGTTTATATAATTTCTCTATCAAGGTTCGCAGTGGAGGATCAAATTTTCGATGAAGACGAAGACATACCACATCCCAATAAACGGCAAAAATTTGACGATTACGGCCACATGAGATTTGGCAAACGTGATCAATTTGAAGATTATGGACATCTTCGTTTCGGTAGAAATCAACAATAAAAAAAAGAACCATTGCGATTAAAATAGTTACTCTGTAAATTATTATTTTTTGAAAATGTGGATCCAAAAATTTATCAACACGTATAATTATTTCTTTTTTTAACATCCCCCTAGAATGAAAAAAAAATAAAAACTCAACCCTTGTAGAAATTATAAAAAAAAATCTTTCCGACAATAAATAATAATGAAAAAATAATTGTTTCTTTAATTTAATGTTGAGTGAAAGTTGAATTAATGTTAATTTAAGTTTAAAGTTAATCAAAACTTATGACGTTAATCAAACCAAGACTTTAATTTAAACTTAAAGTTAATTGAAAGTTAAATTAATGTTAATTTAAATATTTAAAGTTAATTAAAAGTTAAATTAATAATATATTTAATTGAAATGAGGAGAAATTTTTCTGAACTTACCATTTTTATTTTAATATGAGAATATTTTTGTGCTTTTTTCCAAGACGTTTTCTGACTCTCTTTTTTTGTGTATTTTGTTATTCTTTTCGTTTTTGAATCTTGACGTTTCTTTGAATAATGTTTTTCTAAAGAAATATTTTATCTGTTATATCGTTTCGCTTTGAGATGGGATATTTTGTATTTTATATTTTCCAAATCGTCATCTAAAAATGTTCTGATTCCTTCAAGTTTTTCGAGATCTTCCAACGAATATCCGAGTGTTCGTCTAAATAAACTTTCCGTAAATTCCGTCTCTATTTTTGGTATATTTTCCATTTTCCCCTCAGTTGACGATAAATTCTTTTCTTCCGAACTGAAACAAAAGAAACAATAAATTTAAATTATATAAATAAATTTAAATAAAATAATAGATAAATAATGTCAAACAATTGATTTTTATATTATAATAGTATCAAAATTAATAATGTTTTAATATTTTTCAAAAATAAATAGATTATTTCAAATAATTATCTGTCAATACAATGGAAATGAAAGAATATTCAATAGCTGAGTTGCTTTCGAACATTTTTGATGATCCTCAATTTTGTGTACATTAATTTTCTCCTTCGTTTCTGTTAAATAATTTTGTGATTGATATGTTCCTAAATTTTTATATGTTGAAATTTGCAAATTTCGATAGGGAGTCATTTTGTGTTGTAGAAGGAGAAAAAAATTCTCTGATACTAATTTTGCCTTTGACTTTCAATTGTCGAATAATTGACAGATTGAAAATTAAATTTTTTAACGTTTAGAAACATTTTTTATTCACTGAATAAAAAGTCGAAAATTTTGATGCTTTTTATTAAAATTTAATTAAAATTAATAAATTAAAAATTTAATTTCAAGTAATTACTGTTTTAATTAATTTTAAATTCTTTACCTTTTTTATTCGAGAAGAAAATTACGAAAAGATTATATTCAGAACCTCGTCCGGACTGCAAACTCCGATTTCTGAGAAAGAAATGTAATTTTACTTAAACCATTTTATTTTTTAATGAATTAAATTTATTTTCAACTCACCTTTCTAATTTTTGAAATTCCTCAAGAAGAGACAATTACTTCGATAAACGAATTAAATAAATTAAACGTCAAAAATAATAAGAGGGAAAAATTATAAAAAGCAAGGTAACTAAAAATTTCCTTTAAAAACGAATTCCAAAAAAAATATGCGAAAATAAAAAATGTTACAAAGAACATTTTTTGTTTGTTAAAAGAATAAAAAGAGAATAAAGAACAATTTTTTCAAATTTGAAACGATGCAGAGTATTATATTAATTATTAGGAATTAACATTTCTCGTGATGACACAGACGATACAATATTATATATATATAATAGTCTCTTTGAAATATCTACATATAGATACATAAATTTCTTCTTTAAACAATGTATATAAACGACTAGCAACTATTAAGTTTTGAGCATCAAGCTATTTACAAACTTTTTACAAAAGTTTTTTAAGTATCATATGCGAGTACGATAGTCGATACTTTTCTGTACAATCTATACATAATCTACAAAATGTCTTATACTTTTTTTACAATGCCAACATTAAAAAAAAACGTACATAAAAGTACAATTATTAAAATAATAATTAAAAGAAAAAAAAATTCAACAATTACCGCAATGTTTAGAAATTCTTTTAAAAAAAAAAGAAATCTCCAAACGTTCGAATAATAAAAAAACGACTATAATTAAAAATAAACAATAACAAATTTAAGTGAAGCTTAAAATTAATTAAAAATCAATCTTTAAAACTTGTCAAAAGTTTTGGTATTTGTAATAAAAACACAATTGTTATACAGGTACGATGTATTAAGAAAAAAAAACCTCCCAAGACCAACGATTAAAAAACCCGATTTTAAAATTACGTAATGACTAGATAATTGATAAAAAAGATTTTACTATTTTGAATTTTATTTTCAAAATTCGAGAAAATTTTCAAGTTTCATTTTATAGTCTGTACGTAATTTAAAAATCTTCATTATTCAAACTGTCGCAGCTAAAGATACTAAAAGACGTAGAAAGTTTGTTCTCCATTCAAAGCATCGCTTTCGGTTTTCTTTTCAAATATTTTTAAATTAGAAACACTCTTTTTTCGTTTTACTTTCCGATTTCACAATCAATCAGTAGAAAATCCGTTAGTGAGCGAATTTTCGAAATATAATATAATTATTCTAAAATTTTTCTCTTTATGAAACGTTGTTAAATTTCTAATTAGTTGATTCCCTTTCTGATTATTCTTTAACGCTACAAAATTTTACTTATGAGAAATATTTTAAAAATCCTAAAAACCAAAGGGGTTTTTTTAAAATATATTTGGAAATTGTTCTAAATTTTTCTTGTTTTTTTTTAAGGAAAAAAAGATTTTTGTATAGAGGAAGCTAATTTATCAGTTCTTAAACTATAAAGAGCTTTTACTTACAGTTATTTTTAATTTTTTCATTTTATATAGAATAGTTATTTCGCTGAAAAATGTTTACAAAGGCATCAAAAATATATTTTATCTGGTACTTTTCTGATAAGTACAATTAGACTAAACTATTTCATTTAAGTACGATCTTTTTTTTTTTTTTTTTTGATCATTATGAAAGAAGAAAAAGTCGAATTTATAAGTACAAAGATTATTTCCCCCGAGCCATTTTCCCCGTCCCATTAAAATTGTACTTTCTTTTCTTTGACAATTTTTTTTTGTTTTCAAGCAAAGGCCTCTAAAAAAAATTGTATTTATTCACTTATGGCAATAAAAAAATTCACTTTGAAATGTGTATATTGTTAAAAATTCCTCTAAGTATCGTAAAATTTAATGTCTCGTGCTCTAAAAAAAGATTTGAAATTCGATTTGTATTTTTTTCTCTTTTTTTTTTGTTCTTTAGAAAGCACAAAAAAAACTCTAAACTGATTTTCTCTGTGAGAATAGTCCTATGGCAACGGAAACAAATGACGTGATGAAAGGTCAGGATTCATAGACAAGACGCTCGTAATGTGGAATTATTTCACGATTTGGTAAATGCAAACCGAATTCAAGTGTCACCAATACAGCAAATTCGGATGTTATCAATTCTTTGCGATTCAGACGAAAAACATTTTCTATTCTCTAGAATAAAAAATTTATTTTTAATATTTTTTTTTGATGCATTATGACGACAGTGATTAAAGAAAACTGATTCTTATTTTATCGAAAAGAGAGAAAAACAGAATATTTTTATTTTTATCAAAATTCGGAATTTAATTTTGTTCTCTTAATTTAACAGAAAGAAAAAAAATATATTTATTTTATAATTTCTGAATTTAATTTTTGATTTTATTATTAAGTGACGTCTTAAAATTTTTTTTAAAAAGAAGTGAAATAATTGCAAACATACCTCAATTAAATTTTTTAAAACTTCGCCCTTCACGTCATTGAGTTTTGCAGCGAGTAGTAAGCAAGCACCAGCGCATAATTTCCGTGTTTGTTTAGTGACGACATTGCGCAAAATTAATTTTTCAAAATAAACATATGCCATTGCCACCGTTAATAAATCAATTCCATACTCCATTTTAGCGATTTTTCGCATTTCTCTCTTTAAACTGTTAAAAAGAAAAAACAAACATTTTTTAAACATGAAAAATAAATGTTTCTTTAAATATTGTAATTGCAATTTAAATTATTATTCAATTATTTTTGTAATTTAATTCAAATTATTATTCAAAATAATATTACCTTCGTAATTTACTTAACGTGAGTTGAATATGGGGAAACTTTTCCCTAAATTTGTCATTAAGTTCTTTCTTTAAATCAGACGGTCTCACGTAATCAATAACAGATGCCTGAAAATTGTAGAAAAATTAAAATATTTTTATCCCAAAAAAATTTTATCAGCATTTTTGAAAAGATAATTGAAATTTTTTAAAATAAATTCCATCAAGAAATTTTATTGAAATTGATTGATTGATTTGAATTAATTGATTTCCTCTAAAGAGTTTAATTTATATTTATGAAAATAATTGAACTCTTGCCAAGAATTTTATTAAAATCTTTTGAAAATAATAAATATTATTAATTATCTAAATAATTGATTTTCTCTAGAGTTTAATTATATTTATGAAAATAATTGAATTCTTGCTAAGAATTTAATTTAAATTTTTTTGAAAATAAATACTAATAATTAATTTGTATCTGTGAATTTTTTTTGAATTTTAAATCTGAAATAATTAAAAAATTAAAGTTGATAAAAATAAAAAAAAAAAGAATTTAAAAATACAATGATAATTGAAAATCTCACCATGTAGGAAGTGAATGTGAGAAGAGTTCGATGTTTTCCGGCAATAAGTTCAGGATCATCGAGTAAATTTGGATTGTATTGTAAAATTTGTTCATCCCAATCGAAAACTGCAATAAATTAAAAAATTTTCACACGATGCTTTGATAAATTTAACAACAAAGCTAATTATCAGTAGTGATTGCTTTAAATTGCTCGAGACATATGATCTTATCGCTTAATTAAATATACATTTAATGCATTCATGTTTACCTTTCGAGTCGACTGTCAGTGATAAAGGCGGAGATTCTGTTACATGTTGATTTCTGTGAGAAGTAGCATCATAAGAAAGATATCTACAAAGAAGGCAAATAACAGAAAATTTATTACAATTTCTCGAAGTAAATTACTTATTATTAAATTGTTAATTAAATTATTATTATTATTTTATTATTATTACTACAATTATTATTAATTGAGGGGACGGCTTCTAAAAGGGGATACGCGTGGATTCTCGCGTTTAAGTTTTGTCCACTTGGTCAATTTTTGAAAGTATTACAAATTGCAATTTGAATTACCGAAGTTTGTGGAAAATGGAAAGGCGCATCTTTTTTCTTTAAGAAATAAATTTATATCTTTTTTAGTTTATAAAATAATGAGAAAAAACTAAATTTTTGAAAACCAAAAAATTTAAATGTTTTACGTCTTTAACTCGTGCTGGTGTTTTTGATTTTTCATATTTTGTAATCAAACAAAAACAAACTCACAGATTAAGGTTTCCTGAAACCAACTATATTTTTAAAACTTCAAAATCTTAATTAATAAAAAGTTTATTAATTTTTTCGAAAGACATTGCAAAAAATGTTTTTTTTCAACTTTCAACGCTTCGTTTATCTAGGAAATTTCAAGGTACGAAAAACTTTCAGTGAGAAAGTTTTTTATTACGATACGGACAAGTTTTCTCTAAAATTTTATTAAAATGATATGGATATTTACAAAGTTATTAATGTTTAAAGCATATGGTACGTCAGATTTCTCGCGCCTGAAACGCATTGAGTCCCAAATTGTTCGTTTGCAACGCGTTAAAAATATTTTGTTAATATATATAATAAAATTTATTGAAATTTATTTTTAACCTAAATATTTTATTTTGTTATATGTACAAAAGTCAACTAAAATAATATTTCTTATTTTTAAGTTTCTTGTTTCATTTAGTTCAAGGTTTCCACTCTTCGTCAAAATGATCTCGTTTACTACATTTAATGTTTTTAAAATAATTATTAAAAAACTCCTGTCCGTTTGGAGGAAGATATCGATTTCCTTAATTGTGATAAAAAAATCTCGAAATCCTGGGAAAATTGTATTGGGTTTTACCGAACCCTTTTTTTTGCAGTCAACGGTCGCGGCAACCGCGACTCATCTGGACACCATATTTTTCCGTAGAGTGAAAACAAATGACAACTTTGAGAAAAATAGCATATAAAAAAGGGTTACTTCCTTGAAGTGCACATGATAACAAAAAAAAATCTATTGTATGAAAATGTTTGCCAAAATACAGATATAAATAAAATAAAATTTGTTTTAACTTCAAGTATTAAATACAATATGGAATTATTGTACAATTTATTTTGCGAATAATTCTGCAATATTTTTTTAAAAATAATTTCATATATCTTTACGTACAATACATGTTAGAATAAATAAACTGATGCTACTGTTATATAAAGTTAGATGAATCGTCATAATCCATAGTTAAATATTATTTAAAAATAATTACTTTGATATTAAAAAACCAGTCAAAAATTAAAATAATAATATTTTTACTATTCTTAATAAACTTTTATTAGTTAAATTAACATTACATTTATGTCAAAATAACTGTGTACTAATTATTTGTATGTCAGTAAATTTTAACTATTTCCAGACGATTTTGGCTAATTATTATTGGTTACTTCTTAATAATAATAATATTGCAAAAATTTATCAGTGACTTTAATAAAAATTTTATTTATTTTAAGTAAACAAATGAATAAACTAAAATAGTCTTAATATGTTCCATGCAAACGAACAATTCGGTACTCAATGCGTTCCAGGCGCAAGAAATCTGACGCACCATACGCTTTAAACATTAATAACTTTGTAAATATCCATATCATTTTAATAAAATTTTAGAGAAAACTTGTCCGTATCGTAATAAAAAACTTTCTCACTGAAAGTTTTTCGTACCTTGAAATTTCCTAGATAAACGAAGCGTTGAAAGTTGAAAAAAAACATTTTTTGCAATGTCTTTCGAAAAAATTAATAAACTTTTTATTAATTAAGATTTTGAAGTTTTAAAAATATAGTTGGTTTCAGGAAACCTTAATCTGTGAGTTTGTTTTTGTTTGATTACAAAATATGAAAAATCAAAAACACCAGCACGAGTTAAAGACGTAAAACATTTAAATTTTTTGGTTTTCAAAAATTTAGTTTTTTCTCATTATTTTATAAACTAAAAAAGATATAAATTTATTTCTTAAAGAAAAAAGATGCGCATTTTCATTGTGTATAAATTTATTTCATTGAATTTGAAAATTGAAAATGTTTTAAAATCACACTATTCGTCAATACTTATACGTGAGAATCCACGCGTATCCCCTTTTAGAAGCCGTCCCCTCAATTGTATTCCTCAATAAATACATTTTTCTTTCAATTGAAATTAAATTTAAAAAAATATCTTCGTTTACGATTTAAATTTGAAAATAAAAGAAACCTTTTTGTTAAGAATTTAAAAAATTGGTATGAAAAAAAATAAAAAAACAAGAGAAAAAAATGAAATTTGAAAAAAAGAAATGTTTGTAAATACCTAGAGACTAAGTGATGTTTCTGGACTGGAAAACCAGAATCTACGACATCATTTTCATTACTGGATAAAACTTTTTTCTCCTTGACAAATTGTCGAGATGGAATAAGTAACTGACCATAAGATATTTCCTGCAAATTCGAAAGCGAAATTAAAAATATAAATATTCGATAACATTTAACTATCAAATTAATTATTGTAAATTAATTACCTGTCCGTCTTTTGCCCTCTCAATTCCCAGTAAGCCATATGTATCTAGGTTATCATTAATAGCCGATAAGGGCCTCGAGCCAATCGTATTTTTCCTCCTTCCTGCGTCTTTTCGCAATTCCGACCTGAAAAATACGAATTTAATCTCAATAATGAAAATAAAATTTACAAAAGCAAAAATTGAAACAAAACAATTCAAAATAAGTTTGCATAAAAATATCAAACAAGAAAATTCCTGCAAAATCGTTGATATAAGCCCACAATAAAATTAAAAATATATTGCAGTGAAATTTGCAAAATAAAAAAAGAGAAAAATTTAGATTGGAAAATTTTCCCAAAAAAACGAGCGGAATATTTCCAAAATGGAAAGCAATGAAAATTTAAAAACTACACTAATCAGCGTGTCATCGGTGAATAGTGAAAAAAATTCTCTTTAAAAAATATGTGATATCCAGTGTGCGACAAGAGAATTTCTACAAATTAACGATTGAATACCTTTTCAAAATTGGATTATTCACTGCGAAGCTTTTGAAGACAGGTGAATTACCCCTTTCAATTTGCCAGCTAACAATATAGTAATCGAATGTCATTCGTTAAAGTGAAAAATAAATCAAAATTTAGAAAAAAATAAATTGCAGCGAAAAGAAAATTTTATGCGTTTGGTTAAATAAAATTCCAATAAAAAAATCAGTTCTTTAATTTCATTTTCTTTACGAATTGAAATTTATTTGTTTTTAAAAAATGACAGTAGTTCAACATAAATAGTACTTTAAATAAAAAATACTTTGAAAAATAAGAAAAATACTTTGAAAAGTAAAAAAAATACTTTGAAAAAAACAGTACTTTGAAAAGTAAAAAGAAAAAAATAATTTCTCGTGTGTAGAAATCGAAGAATCGCACTTACCAACTGGTTCGTTGACCTTTATTGTATGGAATTGCGGAAAATACGAGAAATGGAACTCTTTTCGCTGAAACAAGAATAAGACGATCGTCTCGAAATTTTTGATTTGAAATTGGACGTTGCATTAAACGTAATTCCTTAGTGACTTCCGGTATCATTTCACTGTTCAGGCATCCCGATTGTAAACTATTGAACGTCTTGGCTTTTGATTTAGTAACGAGAGAAGCTGATTTCGATCGTACGGAGCCAATACTTTCATTGCTGCTGTTGTAATGATGTTTTATGTCTTCCGATAATGTTGAAGTTTGATGTGTTATCCGCTTCTTATAATGAAGCGATCCAACTCGCCTTTCTGGTAGTGAATATTCACTGCCAGCAGTTCCAGCTCTGAAACATTATTTTCATTTCAATTATTACAATTCGTATCGTATACGATTTACAAAATTTCAATTATTATAATTGAACCGCCGGATCGTAGAAGGGCATATAGCCAATGTAATTCAAATGGGCTATATGCCCTTCTACGATCCGGCGGTTCAATTCGTATCGTATACGATTTACAAAATGTACAATTTAAAATTTACTATTTTCAATTTTGAATTTACAATTTTACTATTTTCAATTTTTAATTTACAATTTTACTATTTTCAATTTTTAATTTACAATTTACAATTTACAATTTTCAATTTTTAATTTACAATTTACAATTTACGAAAAAGAACTATTTCAAACACGAACATTAATTACTTATACAATAATTGGTAATTAATTAATCATTAATAATTAGTTTTTCCTTCTTACAATTAAAAAAGTAAAATTCGTATTTATCGTTAAAATGAAATTTTATCTGCAACTTTATCAATGCTAATATCAGACTTAATATAAAACGTTATCATCAATTGTCAGACACAATAAAAAATTTGATTAATTATTATCTACTAAATGAAAGTAAACTAAAAAAATAAAATTCTTTTTGTGTATTTAATAATAAAGTGTGTGTGTGCAAAACAAGAGAATAAAGAAAAGTTAATCAATAGGTTTTAACGATAAACATTTTCCCTCTGGCTAAACTCAGAATTTAAATTTATATATAAAAATGGAAAATTCATTATTATAGTATAATAAACAAAATAAATAAATAAGTGGATTTTTTTAATTTTAAAAGATTGACTGTTATAATTTTTAAAATCTGAAATAATAAATTATTTCAGATTTTCGAAAATATAAACAAAAAAATTTAAATTAAACAAAATTAAATAAAAAATAAATAAAAATTAAATATAAAAAAACTAAAATTAATTTTTTTATTATATAAGAAATAATGAATTTAATAATGAATTTTACATTTTTAAATATAAATTAAAATTCTGAAAACTCTTGCAAAGAATTTTATTTACATTTTTCAAAAAAATGAATTATTTCGAAGAATTTTATTAAAAGCTTTTGAAAATAATTAAATTCTTCTAAAGAATTTTCTCAATATTTTTGTTAAATAATTGAATTCAAAGAATCCGAAGAATTTTATATAATCTACGAAAATAATTCAATTGTTAGGAAAAATTTTATTAAAATTCTTGAGAAAATAATTAAATTATTACGAAAATTTTATTAAAATTCTTGAAAAAAATTTAATTGTTACGAAAAATTGTATTAAAATTTTTGAAAATAATTCAATTCTTTCAAGAAATTTAATTAAAAATGTACTGAAAATAATTAAAGTCTAATAAACAAATTTTACCAAGATTTTAGAAAATAATTGAATTTTGTGAAAATTCTATTAAAAAAATAATTGAATTCCTGTGAAACACTTTATTATTTGCAAACATAATTGAATTTTTACCTAGAATTATATTAAAATTTTCGAAATTAATTGAATTCTTTCGAAAAAAATAAAAATACTTTCAAGAAATTTAGTTGAAATTGTATTGATAAAAATGTGATTTTTTTTAAAGAATTGTATCAATAATTTTGAAAATAATTCAAAAATATTTGCTAGTAAATAAAATAAATATTCTAAAAATTCAAATAAATAATTGAAAAAATATAAAAGAAATAAATATTAACGAAAATACTTATCAACTAAATTAATTATTCTATATATAAAATTTTTTAATAAACATTACGCAATATTTTCGAATGTGTTATTAAAAAAATAAAAACTCTAAATCAACACTCTTACATCATGTGAACTTTTTGTTTTTAGTTCATACATAACATTCGAGCTTAAAACCAATTAATGTAATGTAATATGACTTCACTCTTCATTAGATTCTAACAGTATCAATTAGAAGGTTCGACAAACAAACTAAAACATTTTAAAAATGAAAATTCATACAATTTCCATTTTTTTTCTTTTTCTTGCGAAAAATTTGTTAGCGCCAAACAAAAAAATGAACCAGACAAAAAGAAATTAAATAATAAAAGCAATAAATAGTAAATGAAGAAAGAAATTTAGTAAATAAATAATTAAAAAATTTGCGCAAAATAATTTTAACATCGAGAAAAGAAAGGAAAAATAAAAGTAGAGTATAGAGTAAATAACAAATCAATAAAAAAAATACTAAATGAAGAATAAAGTTATTAATTTTGCGCGAAAAGAATTTAGCACAAAAACAAAAAAATACAATACTAAAAGCAATATAGAGTAAATAAATAAAGAAATAGTGAATAATTAATAGTGTTAATAACTTTCGCGAAGAAATGTTAACATCGAACAAAGAAATTAAATGAAAATAATAAAATTAGAGTAAATCCGGAGTAAATAATAAAAAAATAAATAAATACTAAATAATAAAAATAAAGTAAATCCGGAGTGAATAATAAACAAATAAATAAACACTAAATAAGTAATATTAATAGAGTAAATAAATAAAGAAATAGTGAATAAATAATACCACTAATAATTTTCGCTAAGAAATATTAACATCGAACAAAAAAATATAAACAATAAAAGTAGAGTATATCTGGAGTAAATAATAAATAATAGTATTAATAGAGGAAGTATTTAGTGACTAAAATCAAGTTTGTCTGATTTTGTTCGACAAAAACAAAAATAGTCAAGTGACCTTCTTATCAGGTCTACGACGACTGACTTGACCAGTTTTGTTGATATACACAAAATAGAATTGTTGAAGGTCGAAAGAAATTGCTTTCATGGTCACAAAAAAAGTGAACTCACTTGACCTCTCAATCTTTTTATGAATTAAGAAAGTAAATTATTAACTCTACAATAGAAATGAACTATTTGAAAATTATATTTTGGACTAAATCCAAAAATAAATTTTTTTGCCGAATTTCGAGAATGTGGGAATTTATAGGCCAAACACGAGTTTTAAAATTGATTAGTTGTGCGGCTATTTAAAAGGAGGTTGAAAATCAATATTTATATTAGAGCGAGATATTTGGAGAGTAAATTTTGAAGGAATTTGTGAGTAAATCGAGGTAAATATTGTAGGAAATGATCTTACCGTTCCCTGAAGGAACTATAAGCTCCAGGTGACAATTGTGGATGATTTCTTTCATTTTCAATGAAATTGTTGACAGCAACTTTAGCTGGTGTAAGAACTGTTGAATCTCCTAAGCAACGATCGACTCCCTTTAATGGTGATCCAATTTGTTGAACACCATTTGTTTTTGAATTATTTAAAACATCCTCCTTTCCATTATTGCCATCGACATTTTCTTTTATTGAATTATTTATTGTTGTTTCCTGTAGTGCTCCTTGATAAATAACTCCGTTTCTTGGTAGTAATGCTAACTTGGTGTCTCGATGGCTCCCATCCAATGAGATATTGGACAGGAATGTCACAGCGGCTAATCTTCTTCGAGAGTGATTCTTTTTTAGGGCTGCTGCCATTCCACGTTAAACGGACAAGAACTTTTTTTCCCTTTTTTTTTTTGATAATCAACAATAGAGATAGAGAGACAGAGAGAGAGAAAGAAATAAGAAAACGAAAAACCGACACTAAATTTTCCTTTTAAAAAGAAGAATAAATAAATAAGAAAAATTCATCACAAATCCTCTTCACTAATTATCACGTACTTAGTCCTAGTGAACGTCATTGTTGAACTTGGCAAGCCAAATACAGTGACTGTATAAGCGAGCATGTTCGATAATCTATTAACGCACTTGATTTTTTTTCCCAAAACAAAACTACTCACTTGCTGCTTCTTCCCTTTTTTGATGAGAGTTTTAACACGCAGCAAAACTTGTTATCACTACGGTCGACGTCTTGTCTCTGGACACGTCTGTGAATTCTCCTCTTGGTCAATGTATATACTCGCACACACATGTCAATTGTATTGCACACATGTTGAAATTATGTACGTATTAGAAAATATACGTGGGGCTCAAATCATATTACGCAGCTGACACTGTTTTCAAAAATTCCTCGTTCCTTTTATTTATTCCATTTATTCTTATTCCATCTGCTTATAAATACTCCGATCGAGCATTATTTTTATATGTCATCTCTTCATTCAATAATTATTATCTCCGTAATTATTTCCATTATTTTTTTAAAAAAATATTCTTCTAAAATATAATAATTTTTGTAGCTGAAGGTTAGAATCTCGAGAATTTGTGCTGCCAAGCCGAACATTGAAAATTCCCTGTGATTTCCTGGAAAAAAAATGTTTATGTATTAATTATTTTATTTACCATTATTATATTTTTTGGTAAAAATAACACAATTTTCGACATATTTTGAAATTGAATATTTGAAAACTTTTAAAGAATAGACAGAGAAATGAATAATAATTTTAATTTGAAAATTGGAAATATTTTAAAGAGAATGTGTCACGTGATGATCACGTGCGCGAGGGATGAAAGTATTTGATTTGCGGATGAATCACGCGCGCTTTTCTAGTAAAGTTTTTTAAATTCAAAATTGTTTGGTAAAATTTCCTTTTTATTCGCGAAAAAGTTAGAGAAAAACTATTTCCAAATACTTTTTACTACTTGAGAATATTTTTGAAAATTCAAAAATTTATTAATTCTTTCGAATATTTTCTTAAATGGAATTTTTGGTTTAACTGTATTTTCATTTTGCAGAATTTACAATTAATGAATTTTCATTGCAGAGAATATTCATTAGACAGAATTTTTAAAAAAAGAAAATTTTCAATAGACTTTTTATTACACGGAATTTTTATTTAGATATGAATTTTCATTCAACGAAATTATCATTTAACGGAGGATTTTTATTAAGTAGAATTTTTATAAAAAGTAACATTTTCATTGGAATTGTTAAATAATTTAATTATTTTCAAAAAATTTATATAATTTGTTGACAAGAATTAAAATATTTTCAAAATAATACAAATTCTTTATAAAAATTCAATTATTTTCAAAAATAATAAATTTCTTGTCAGGAATTCAATTATTTTTAGAAATTTTAACAAATTTCTTTTTGGTAATTCAATTATTTTCATAAATAATAAAATTCATCGAAGAAATTCAATTATTTTTAGAAATTTTAATTAAATTCTTTATAAAAATTAAAATTAACTTCTTATCAGGAATTCAATTATTTTTAGAAATTTTAACAAATTCTTTCTTAGTAATTCAATTATTTTCATAAATAATAAAATTCATTAAAGAAATTCAATTATTTTTAGAAATATTATTTAAATTCTTTATAAAAATTCAATTATTTTCATAAATAATAAAATTCATCGAAGAAATTCAATTATTTTTAGAAATTTTAATTAAATTCTTTATAAAAATTAAAATTAACTTCTTATCAGGAATTCAATTATTTTTAGAAATTTTAACAAATTCCTTCTTAGTAATTCAATTATTTTCATAATTAATAAAATATATCGAAGAAATTCAATTATTTTTAGAAATATTATTTAAATTCTTTATAAAAATTCAATTATTTTCATAAATAATAAAATTTATCGAAGAAATTCAATTATTTTTTAGAAATTTTAACAAAGTTCTGTATAGTAATTGAATTGTTTTCATAAAATTTTTTAGAAAACTCTTTATAAGAATTCAATTATATTTATAAAAATTGTAAATAAATTCCTAGAAAGAAGTTTATTATTTTTAAAAAATTCGATTTAATAAAATATTTACCAGAAATAAAACAATTCAAATTTAAAAAAAACAATTCAACGTAATAAAATTTTTGTTTAATAATTTCCGTTAATTATAGATATGTATTCTTGATTACACTATCATTAGAAAATAATTTTTTTTATTTTACAAAATAACAAAGAATATTTGTAATTGACAAAATAGAATTTTTGCTAAATAAAATTTCTTTTAAATATAGAAGTTCTAGATTCTTTCTACGAAATAAAAATTTATTTATCTTATTTGATTGCAAATTCAATTCTTTCAAGGAATTCATCTACAATTATATTAAAAATAACTGTATAATCTTGAAAAAAATTTCATTATATAACTTAGGAAAATAATTGTGTTCTTGTAATGATAATTTTATGAAAATTTTTTTTAAATAATTGAATTCTTCTGAAAATTATTATTATTTATGAACATAATTTGTATTCTTTCGAGGAAAATAATTACAATTTTAATGAAAATAATTTAATTTCTGCAAGGTATTCTATTATTTGTGAAAAAATAATTGAATTTTTCCTAAGAATGTTATTACTTTTTTTTTAATAATTGAATTGTTTTGAGAAATTTTATCAAAATAATAGAAATTGAAAATAATTGAAATTGAGCGAAGAATTTTATCATTTGTAAAAATAATTTAATTCATGCAAAAAATTTTCTTAAAATTTTTGAAGATAATTCAATTTTAGCTAAGAATTTGCATTAAAATTTTTTGAATTGTTTTCTAAAAATTTTATTACAATTTTTTAGAGTAATTTTGTTATTTCAATAATTAGGGAATTAAAAGTAGTGCAAATTCTCAAGTAACTTAAATTTAAGTTAAAATTTAAAGTTTATTTGAGAATTTGCACTACTTATTTAATCCCCTAATAATTAAATTAAAAAAATTACTCTCAAAAATTTGAATACAAATTCTCAAATATAAATTAAATTAAATTTATTTGGGATTTTGCACTACTTTTAATCCCCTAATAATTGAAATAAAAAAATTATTATCAAAAATTTTAATACAAATTCGAGAATTTGAAATTCGATCGGAATAATTGACAAATTTTTATTCTGTTCCTCATTGAAGTATATAACTATATATCTGCTTTGAAGGAGACTATAATCAACAAGTTGACAATTGAATTAAAATCAGTTGAATAAGGCGAGATGAACTACTACAGACTTTTCACATGTGTGTCTGATATGATATTCGTGCCTGAAACGTTAGTCGCGAGCCATTAAGCCGCTGCACGCCATATCCCCAGTGTGTTACGATTCCCTCCATCAGGATATATGCGCGAATATATACAGCCAGATTTAAATACATGTATACATGTAAATTTAAGCGCACACTTGGCAAACATTCACGCATGTCAATGCAGAATGGCGTTATATCGTTATATGCACGTTGACGTTCACGATTCACGTACATATGCCACTTTCTTAAGTATAAAGGTATGGACATATAAATAGCAATCTGGCAGCTTTATATTACGTGCTAAACGAAGCCTCGCCCTTCCCAACAATCCGCAAAAACACGGTAAAATGATCTCTCATCCCCAAGAGAAGATTCATACACAACTCCGCATAATATATTATTATAAATGCGCTTATGCCCCGCATAAGAAGAATTTTGCGTATTCATCAATGAATTTTAATTCAGGAATTTTAATTTCCAGATACTTCCAAAGAAAGTTTCACCTTTCACCTAAAAGGAAAAATTATTTTTAATACTAAATATTTCTAACTGACAAGTTGTTTAACATGGTAATTTTTAAATCACTTCGATTTTTACAAGAATTGAATAAAAAATACATCTCTGATGCCAAATTATTTACTTTCCTATTGTTAACATGAGCAATAACTTCAATTTTTACAAGTATTGAATAAAAAATACATTTCTAACTGATGCCAAATTATTTACTTTTCTATTGTTAACATGAACATTCACTTCAATTTTTACAAGAATTGAATAAAAAATATATTAAAAAAAAAATTTGCATATTTTCATAGGCTTTGTACTCGATAATTAATTTGAACAAAGAAGCAAAAAGTAGGTATGTAATAAAAATAAAAAAAATAAAAAAAGCTATTGAAAAATAAAATACTAAAAAAACACTTTACTTTTTTATCCTATATAATATATAGTAATAACTTCAATAAAATTTCGAAAATTGAATTTTTTTTCTTAAATAAATATTTAAATACTTATTTTCATTTATTTTTCCACCAGGAATTAGAATTTTAAATAATTTCAATGTAAAATTTATAACTATTTATTTAATTGAACTATTTTTATATTTAACTCTAATTTAACTATTCCTACAAAAATTACAACATGTATTCTCTTTTTAGTATTCAATTATTATTTTTACAGTTTTTAAATTAAATTATTCAAAACTTTGATAATTCTTTAGAAAAATAGTTCAATTTGAAAATTTATTGGAATTTAATTATATTTCTACAAAATTTCATAATTCAATAACGCTCCTCATATTCAATTATTATCTAAAATTTTAACTAAAATTCATTTTTATAAATCAATTCTCAAAGTTCAAATTCTCAATTACAAAGTTCTACAAGAATTCAATTATTTAAAAACTAAAATAAATAATTCATAGAATTATTTCCTAAAATTGAATTCTTATAAAGAAAATGAAAATCTTATGAAAATCTTTGAAAATAATTGATTTTTTTCGAAGTATTTTATGAAATAAATAAAAAAATAAGAAATAATAAAATAATGATTAAAAAAATTTAAACATAATTTTATTTTTCGGGAATATTATTTAAAATTTATATTAAAAATAACTGAAATTCTGCTGAGAGGAATTTTATTATTTATGAAAATAATTTAATTCTCGTAACGAATTTTATTAAAATTCTTCTTAATTAAGTAATAATTGAATTCCCTTGAAAATTTTTATTGTTTGTGAAAATAATTGAATTCTTACGAGGAATTCATTTAAAATTGTATAATAAAAAATAATTGAAATCCTCCCAAACAATTTTATTATTTATGAAAATAATTGAATTTTTGCTAAGAATGTTATTAATTTGTTTTTTAAATATTTATTGAATTTTTATGAGAAATTTTATTAAGATGTAGATATTGAAAATAATTGAAATTCAGTGAAAAGTTTTATTATTTATGAAAGTAATTGAATTCTTGTAACGAATTTTATTAATTTTTTTAAAAGTAATTGAATTCTTTTGAGAAATTCATTTAAAATTGTATAAAAAATAATTTAAATCCCTTAAAGAATTTTATTATTTATGGAAATTGAATTTTTGTTGAGAATATGTTATGAACTTTTTTTTAAATATTTATTTATTTATTTATTTATTTATTTATTTATTTATACATTCCCCGCGATCCATATGGACCATAAATGGGTATCAGAAATAAGTTACATATTAATTAGTGTATACAAGGTAATAATACAATAGAAAAAAGAAAGAGATAAGAGGAAAAAAAGAAAATAAACGCTGCTGATAAAAGTTTGAAAGAATTTCGTTAGTAAACATTGCCTCGTAGTCGAAGTACATATTTCTCTGTAGTTTGTAGGAATTTATCGTAAGAAGAATAAAATAGGTCAAGGTCGGGATTCAGGGTATTGAACATTTGATTGATGTGGTAACAAGCGAAAAAAATTGGAGCACTGAATCCCGAAAAACCAATTTTATTCTTTAAATTAAACGGTATGTAGTTGCGAGAATTAAATCGAGGTATCTTGAAATTGAGTAGATTTAACAATTCAGACGAATTAATGTTATTGTTAATTATTTTAAATAAAAAAGTTGTTGAGACAATTAAACGTCTCTCTTCTAACGTCATGCAATTAAAGCGCTCACAAAGTTTGAGATAATCAGCTCCACGAGGTGGATATTTTCCGTCTATTTTAAACGACAAGTACTTCAAAAAACGTTTTTGAACATTTTCCAACTCCTTGATGTATTTCTTATACAAAGGGTTCCATATGAACGCGGCATACTCAATTCGAGATAAGACTAAAGCATTAAAGAGCAAAGTTATAGCGAAAGTGTTGGAAAAATGTTTTGACGACCTGATCAGGTAGCCCAAGGTTCTAGATGCAGTAGCAATTATGTTCGTTATATGGTCAGAAAAACTTAAAGAATAATTAAAGGTAACGCCCAGGTCCATGACTGAATTAACCCTATTTAATACTTGGTTATTTAATTTATAGGTAAAGTGAATTGGTGTTGTTGAGGGTTTGTGGAAAGTTAATACTTGGCATTTTTTAAGGTTAAGATGAATTTTGTTGGTATCGCACCATTTTGATATGTTGTTTAGATCATTGTTAAGATCAATAAGATCTTGGCCAGAATTAATTTCTCGAAAAACTTTAAGATCATCAGCAAATAATAACGATTTTGATTCAATAACGTCAGTGATATCATTTATATATATTGTAAATAATGGGGATCCAAAGGATGAACCCTGTGGTACGCCGCGCGAGGGGTAAATTGAATGAGAAAGAAAATTACCAATAGCTACTGAATGTGATCTGCCAGATAGGTAATTTAGTAAGAGGGTTGTTAAGTTATGATCTAAATTTAGAGAATTTAATTTCTGCTTTAATATTTGGTGGTCAATTATGTCAAAAGCTTTAGAGAAGTCAAGATAAATTACGTCAACTTGTTTTCCTCTCTCCAAAGAATCTATCAAGCAGTGTTTAAAACAGGCGAGATTTGTTACAGTGGATTTATGACGTATGCATCCATGCTGCCATTCAGAGAGTATAGTCTTTATAGAATTATTTAAGCAAGGCAGGATAGATGCTTCGAAGACCTTAGCAAAGTTAGGTATAAGGGCAATTGGTCTGTAATTTTCGCAATTCGATTTATCCCCAGATTTATAAACAGGTAATATTTTAGCTGTCTTCCATGAAACAGGAAATTTTCCGCATCTTAAACTTTCATTGAAGATATTTGTTAGGGGTAAAGCTAAAATGGACGCACAATCTTTTACCAGGAAACTAGGTATTCCGTCTAGACCTGCTGTGAAAGAGGGTTTTAAGGATTTGGCTGCCTTGAACACCTGATCAGGTTGTAGTAAGAATAAGTTTTGATCATAATTTAAATGTTCATCGCTTGAAATAGTATCGGTGCCAAGACAGTTAACCGCAGAAAACATTTCGGAAAAAGCATCGACAATCTGTTGCGGAGCAGTCAAGGTATTATTCTTAAATTGCATAACGTCAGGTAAGTATGATTTATTTTTCGAATTGCGTGCGAATGACCAAAAGGATTTTGGATCATTGCTAATATTGTTCTCAATTTTCCTAATATAATTACGATGTTCTTGACGTATATTCTTTTTTATAGCGATCGATAACGATTTAATTTGTGGTTCATATACAGCAGGGCAATGTTTACGTTTTTTAAGTAAGTTATGTTTGATGCGAATGTCCTTGATAATAGATTTAGAAAACCAAGGAGGGAAATGGCGGAAATATTTGAATTTTTATAAGAAATTTTATTAAAATAGTAGGTAGACATTGAGAATAATTGAAATTCAACAAAGAATTTTATTATTTATGAAAATAAAATTGAATCCTTGTAACGAATTATATCTTAAATCTTTTTTAAGCAAAATTGGATTCCTCTGAAAATTTTTATTATTTGTGAAAATATATGAATTGTTTCGAGAAATTAAATTATAATGTTGTAGTCAAAGTAATTGAATTCCTGCGAAAAATCCTTATTATTTGCGAAAATAATTTAATTTTTAGCGAAAAATTTCATTAAAACTTAAAAAAAATAATTGGATTATTTTCCTAGAATGTTACTAATTTTTTAAAAATAATTGAATTCTTTTGAAAATTTGTATAAAAATAGAAGATATTGAAAATAATTGAAATTGATCAAAGTATTTTATTACTATATGTAAAAACTAAAAATAATTGAATTCTTGTAAGAAAATTTTCTTGAAATGTTTGAAAATAATTGAATTTCTGGTAAGAATTTTCTATTTAAATTTTTTGAATTGTTTTTTAAGAAGTTTATTAAAATTACCTTTTTGGCGATTTGCAAATATTTTTTTTTAGTTTTTTAGTAGATGAGCGCGAAACCCTGTATTTTTTTATTATTATTGAATCAAAAAATAATTATAGCGAACCGTGTGAAATATTGGAGATATTAAGAAAATATTAAAATATTTCAGATATTTAAGAAGAATAAGAAGAGTAAAAGAAAGAAATAAATATTTTCT
The DNA here is from genome assembly GCF_015476425.1 of Leptopilina heterotoma. Taxonomy (NCBI): domain Eukaryota; kingdom Metazoa; phylum Arthropoda; class Insecta; order Hymenoptera; family Figitidae; genus Leptopilina; species Leptopilina heterotoma. Next base: position 669,958 of record NW_025110937.1, on the reverse strand, counting down.
ATTGAGAATATTATCGCCAAAGTTTATAAGCGATGAAATGGAGTGAAAGCATTGCACTCTGAGTCCCTATCAAGATGAGGAGTACAAAATATGGTGACCGCAGGGCGAAAATGTGCGTAAATTTAGAATTTGGGCCGAAAGCCAGATAATTCTCTGCTTCGTGGTGTGAAACGGCCTTTGCTCATTTCATACCCAATATCCCATAAACCACTTCTCACACGATCTACCTTCAATTACCTATCTGGCGTACATCTTCTAAAATGTGCTGAGAGCAAAGTCTCTAGCTGAGTGAATATCAGATTTATGAGTTACAGTTCCGCAAGGAGTCTTCAATTTTAAGTATATCACTATTTTATCTACACGAAATGCCGCACTTTCTTCATCAACACATACAGCTGCAATCACAGCACTTATAGGATTTTGCAAAAATTTTCAGTTCAACTGCGCAAGAAAAATACATAAACGAGATTCTGACATAAATACCGAGCATCAGATTCAATAACTATATATATATGCGAATTGGATTTTTTAAATCTTACAAAAGGAATTTACATTTTATCGTATATTTTTTAGTTCCAAGAATTTTAATTTTATTTCAATTCAACCGAATTTCCGTTTTATTTCATAAGTCGATCGAAATTCAATTCAATTTCTCAGCAATTGAATTTCAATTTCATTTCAATTCAATCAAAATTCAATTTGCATTTCAAGCGAATTTCAATTTCCTTTCAATTCAATCAAAATTCAAATTTCAACCAAATTTCAATTTCCTTTCAATTCAATTAAAATTCAATTTATTTCAATTTTCTATCAATTCAATTTCAATAATTAAAATTTTCAATTTGAATTTTCATTAATATTTAAAATTCAGAATTTCTATTTAACTAAATTTTTACTCAATATAAGAGAAAAATTTAGTTTTTAGCCAAAAGTTCTATACATAAATTAAATTTAACTGAATTTCTATTAAGCAAATTAAAGTTTATTTAACTGAATTTAGTTAATTTTGGATTTATGGTTGAAATTTTAGTAAATTATTGAAAATTTTTAAGTCCAAATCGTATACGCGCTTGCGCATATTTAAAGCTAAATTTTCGTTAGACAAAATTTTATTTGACAGCGTATTTAATAAATTTATAATTTACTGATGAGATTTTTAATTAACAATTAACATTTAGCAAAAATTATTAACATAATAAGAATTATTAACATTTAGCAGAATTTTTCATAAATAAAAATTAATCTATAATAGCGTGAATTTAGAAAACTTTGGATTTTACTGTTGAAATTTTTACTTAGCAAAATTTTCATTTAGCAGAATTTTTATTAAACAAAATTTTTTTAAACTTAATTCAGTTAATTTATAGAATTTACTGTTGAAATTTCCATTTATTGGAAAATAAATATTTTATTGAAATGAATGAGTTTTAATTTTTTTAACCATATTTCGATTTTCTTTTAAAAATCTGTTTAATTTTTTCAAGTTTTTTGTGAATTTAATTTATAAATTAGAAATTGCAATAATTAGAAATGAAATTTTGCAGAATAAAAATTCCTATAAAATAGAAATTCTTTTTCTTTCTCCAGAGTCAAGAAGATCATTTTTAAATACGAGAAGAATTGTTTGTAGATGAAAGTAAATCTTTTTCCAGATCAAAAGTTGATCTTTTTTTAGATGAAAATAGATCTTTTTGCAGATCAAAGCAAATCTTTTGCAGATCAAAAGTAGATCTTTCGCAAATGAAAGCAGAACTTTAGCAGTTCAAAGATAAGAAGAAAAAGAAAGAAAGAAGAAAAAAAGTTCTTTCGACAAATTGAATAAAGAAAGACAATAAAAGCCTGGTACAAATTAAAATTTAACGATCGAGAAGAATAAACTATCGTCTAGTTGGAAAAGAGTCTCTTGAAAATTGAGTCTCTTAAAAATTGAGTCTTTCAAAAATTACGTCTCTTAAGAATTGAGTCTTTGAAAAATTGAGTATGAGAAGATATAAGTTATCGGCATAAACGAAACGGAGACACGGACACGTGATTACAATGGAGAGGCGTAGACATACGATACTCACGGCTTATGCTTTCGCCAATGGTCCATGCTTTGGTAGAGCCACCCGTTTTACTAACTCCGCCTACCATCAGCCTCTCTCTTCTCTCTACCCTTCCACTGAAATTCATCCCATCTTCCTTTCTCTCTCTCTCTCTTGTGGGAAGCTGCGCTCCGTCGAGCGTGGGTGATGCTCTCTCACACATCAATGCAACCAACACCAACGTCAACTCCGCGACAAGTGCTCTGCATCATGTCTGCGCCCGCGATTCCTGAAAAATGTTCATTTCATTAATCTCCATAAAATATTTTTTTTTCGAATTATATTTTTTATGAAATATTTCTAAATATTTACTCCTGAAAAAATGTTTATTTAATTGATTTCTATAGAGTATTTTTGTTTACAAAAAGAATTTTGATCAATTTTTTATCTTTCCTTTTCTTTTTTTTTAATTTCAAATTTCCTTTCAATTTTAAAAAGAACATTTTCATATTGGAATTCACAGTTTTTCTAAGGATATCAAATTGAGACAAAAAACGTATCAAAAGTGTTGCGAAGCAACATTCTTTGTCTCAATTTGATATCCTTAAAAAAACTGCAGTTTGTGTTAAAAATTTATCGAATATAAAAATTAGAACTTAAAATTAGAATTCTGTTAAATAAAAATTAATACGAATCGAAAATCTAACAAATAAAATAATATATAAAGAAAAAGTATAAGTTCAATAAAAGCGTTTTGATAAATAAAAATTAAGTTAAATAGAAATTGTTGTTTATATGAAATATAAATTAATTATTAATTCTGTCAACTGTAAATTCTACTGTTCAATAAAAATTCTTTCAAAAATACTTAATTCAATTATTTTAAATTAAAATAAAATGCAATTCTCATCAAATTAAATTATTTTCGAAAATTTAAAGAAAATTCTCCAAAAAAATTCAATTATTTTTATAAAAAATAAAATTGTTCACATAAATTCAATTATTTTCATAAATCATTCAATTCCTAGAAAAATTTCAATTATTTTTAAGTAATTTTACAAAATTCTTCACAAAAATTCAATTATTTTCATAAAAAATAAAATTGTTCACATAAATTCAATTATTTTCATAAAAAATAAAATTTTTCACATAAATTCAATTATTATAATAAATCATTCAATTCTTAGAAAAAGTTCAATTATTTTTAAGTAATTTAACAAAATTCTTTACAAAAATTCAATTATTTTCATAAATAATAAAATTCTCCAAGCAAATTCAATTATTTTCAAAAAAAATAAAATTTTTCACATAAATTCAATTATTTTCATAAATCATTTAATTCTTAGAAAAAGTTCAATTATTTTTAAGTAATTTAACAAAATTCTTCACAAAAATTTAATTATTTTCATAAATAATAAAATTATCCACGGAAATTCAATTATTTAAAAAAATTGTAATAAAATTATTCGAAAGAATTTAATTATTTCTTCAAATCTGTTTAAATTCTTTGAAACAATTAAACACAAAATTGAATATTAGAAATTCTGTTTAATAGAAATTTAGTCAATTGGAAATGCCGTTAAATAAAAATTAAGTTATAAACAGAAATTTTTTTGAATGAAAGTTCTGAAAAATAAAAACTAAGTTGAATAGAAATAATTCGAATTTGTTGAATAGAAATTGTGTTAAATAAACATTAAGTTAAATGGAAAATTAAATAAATATTAAGTTAAATATAATTTCTGTTCATTGAAAATTCTGTTAAATATACGAATTTTGTTTTTTAAATGAAAAATAAGTTAAATATAATTTCTGTTCATTGAAAATTCTGTTAAATATACGAATTTTGTTTTTTAAATGAAAAATAAGTTAAATATAATTTCTGTTCATTGAAAATTCTGTTAAAGAAAAATTCTTTCGAATGAAAATTGTGATAAAAAGAAAAATTAAGTTACATAGAAATTTTGTTGAATGGAAGTTCTGGTAAATAAAAATGGAAATTAAATAGAAATTGCATCGAATAGTATAAATGTGACAATATAAAAAATAAATGTTTCTTTTCAATAAATTAATAAATTCCCAAAATAAATAAATAAATTCCCAATTCAAAATTGAATATCAATTCTCAATTTCTCCCTCGCAATGTTGTGGGAATTAAAACTAAAATCCTCAATAGTAAAATAATTTTCCTACTTGATGCCTTCTTCTCTTGGCTCTCTTTTTGCGGAAGGCGCGTCCCTCAAACGTGAACTCCGCTGGCTGACCATTCGTCGAGAGGTTTGCGCGAGATTCTAGACGCGACGCCTCTTGGTTTATATACACATTATACAAACACACATCTGCATTTTAAAGAGGATCACAAATCTAAAATGTCAGTATATAGATGTGCGCCAGTGTTTGTATGTATGTCTATGCGTCTATGTCTTCTTCACCCACACACCAAAATACCGAAAAGAAACTTGTGTGATCGGGCCTGGGTCCATGAGCCAACGAGATGAGATGTAAGACTATAGGCCGCGGAGATTTCTTATTTCTGCTCTGGTAAATCTGTCGTCCCAGTCAGTGAGGCAACGAAGAGCGAGCTGTGCACCAGTGACCGTGTCCACTTTGTTGTCGTTGACGTTTTTCCATTTGACTTCATTTTAACTGATGTCAATTTTATCAATCATCAGAAAGTTGCTTTCCAAAATCTTTCTTCTTTCATTCGATGAATTGTATACAATATCGAGAGTGGGATAAATCTGCAAAAAAAAACAGTGTTTAGAATTTTTGTAATTTATGTTCTTCACGTATAGACAATTTTTATTAAATCAATGTCGATTGATAAATTTTATGTTAATTGACAAACTGTAGTTTTAATTGCAGTTTCAAATAGAAATTTTAATTTTATTTTTTATTTCTCGTTTTTCTTTCTGTGAAAAGTTTATGACGATGGGACATTGTGTTTGAAGAGCGAAGAGAAGAAAAAATTGAATGTTTAACGAGAATCAGATTTAAGCAACAAGTGAAATTTAATTTCGAGTTGTTTATGTAGCCGACGGGTCAACTATTTTCTTCCCCCATGGATCCTATTGTTTTAGGTGAGCCGTCATTTCGTTTCTTCGATTTATCTCTTGTTCGTTAATTTTTATTTTATTTTTCACATTTTGATTCTTATATTCTTCGATTAAATATTTTTAGGCAAAAAATTTTCTTTCTATTCCAAAGTGTTTTTTCATTCTGTATTTAAAATTTGTAATAAAATTGTTAATAATATTTATATTAACATTAATAAAAAATTTAATTAATTATTAATTAAGTTTGGGTTTAATTTTAATTAATCTTTGCTTCGGTTTTAATTAATTTTAAATAAAATTTTTATTTTGGTTTCAATTATAATTTTTTTTAATTTTAATTTCAATTTAGTTTTAATTTGAATTCCTTTTGGTTTTAATTTCAATTAATTTTGAATTCAATTTCAATTTTTTTTAGTTTTAATTTCAATTAATTTTGGTTTCAATTTTAATTAATCTTTATTGCTTCGGATTTAATTAATTTTGATTATAATTTTAATTTTTTTTCAATTCTAATTTTGATTTAAATTTTAATTCATTTTGGTTTCAATTTTATTTCATTTTATTTAAATTTTAATTCCTTTTGGTCTTAATTTAAATTAATTTTGGTTTCAAAATTTTAATTAATCTTTGCTTCGGTTTTAATTAATTTTAATTTTTGTTTCAATTCTAATTTTGATTTAAATTTTAATTCATTTTGGTTTCAATTTTATTTCAAATTTAATTCCATTTGGTTTTAATTTCAATATTAATTTTGGTTTCAACTTTATTTCATTTCGGTTTTAATTTCAATTCCCTTTGGTTTTAATTTTAATTAATTCTGGTTTCAATTTTAATTAACTTTGGTTTTAACTAATTCATTTCTATTTTAATTCAAATTAATAGTTTTTTCAAAAAATAATAATTTTAGAAAAAAATTATCATTTTTTTGTTTCGTAGTTTAATTTCATTTACGTGAATTAAACAAAATGTTCAAATTAAACAGCAAATATTAATTTGAATTAAAAATGAAAAATTGTAAATGAACTTGAATCGAAAAAATAAACGTATTTCAATTACCCATTCAATTGAAATAATGGAAATTTCGGTTCGGATTTCCCTTCGAATCGAAATCGCTACTCGTTTAATCTTAAACCGTTTTTCATTTTGGTTTACGATCTTATACAGTAAACAAAAAAGCGTAACGTATTTCATGTTTTAATTTAACACACTCTAATTGTGTAAATTCGCGAAATTTCCAATTAATCTCTGACCTATTAACCCCGGAGTGACAAACAATCGCAAAAACATCATTAATTCTTTTACATTGTATATTAACCGTATAAATATATGACTGCGACGAAAACGTGTAATAAATTATTAACATTAATTAACATTTTTTTTTCTTGTTTTGTTCATCGTCCGATCAATGAATTCGTCATGGATATAATCACTCGAAAGTTATTTCGAAAAGGTTCTCTAAAGCTGATAAAAGTCCATTCATACCAAAAGAAAAAAAAAGTTGTTACCAAACGTCTCGGAATCACTGCACGGTCTCGTGTCTTAATAAACCATAACCGCGAGAACACGCGATAAAGTAAATCAAATTTAGCTTTTGATAAACAAACGACAAAAAAAACTAGAGACGATATATGCGACGATAGAAATGGTTCATTGGTTCAATTAGTATTATAAAGTATAATATACAAATCTTTTTAAATGTCTCTCTCGCAACATCTGCTTTTAATAAATGCAAATATTTTTAAAGAATATAATTTTTAGCGTAAAATAAAAAAATTAACATCCGAAATTAGAAAAAAGATTTTTATTTATTTTGATGGTTTCAATTTTAATTCATTTTGATTTTAGTTATCTTTGGTTATAATTTTAATTTTTGTTTCAGTTTTAATTATTTAGTTTCAATTATTTTTCATTTTGGCCTCAATTTCTATTCTCGTTGCTTTTAATTTTAATTAATATGGTTTAAATTTTATTTCATTTTGGTTTCAATTTCAATTCTCTTTGGTTTTACTTTTAATTTTAATTAATTTTGATTTCAATTTTAATTAACTTTGATTTTAATTTTAACAAACTTCAGTTATAATTTTCATTAATTCTGGTTTCAATTTTAATTACCTTTGATTTTAATTTTAACAAACTTTGGTTATAATTTTAATTAATTAATTAGTTTTGGTTTTAATTCAAGTTAATAATTTAAAAAAAAAATTGCAAAGTTGAAAATAAAAATAACAGAACAAAAGAAACATTTAAAAAAAAATTTGTACACTATTTAAAGAAAAGATTTTTCGTGTTTTGAAAGACAATAAAGCAGATGCTGGAGGGATTCAGTAGCTACTGAACTAGTTTTAAAAATCCCTTTTACAAAATAGTTACCAATGCATAGCTATAGATTCATTAGTGTTCAATTAGTAGTGTTTGTCGTTAATAAACATTAAACACAGCTTTGAAAATATTCGTTGACAAAGGACTATTCAAATACACTCGGAATTAGCTACCGAGGGATTTTGCCGTTTGTTTCCAATATGTCATTTTTCTTTTTCCTTCTCTGCTTTTACCTCTCTTCATAGGCTTATACATACATACGATTCCTTATGTATATATTTAAACCCAAAAGTTTCACCAATACAATATTATACGTACTTTCCACAAAATTTTCCTAAAACAAACATTATACATTTAAAAAGGATAATAATCTTTACAAGGAATTTTATTTTTCTATCTTAAAATTCTTAATATTTTGACAAAAAAAGTTATTTACTACATTTTTTTTAAAAAATATTCCATAACGAACAGAAACAGAGCAATTATTATTAATAATAATAATAATAATAATAATAATAATAATATTATTTTATGTAACTATTAATTTAAATTAATTAATTAATTATTATTACAATTACTAGCAAATGTTACGCGCCCTTGCGAACGATAGGAAGAATTTAATTTATTATTATTTTGCAAATTTCAATTTTTTTTATTTTCAAATATCAACTTCAATTCTTGAATGATTTCTGATTCAAATTTTAAAAAATTATTCACTTATCAACTAATTAGGTAATTATTACTACTTATTATTTTCTACAATATTGATAAAATTCTTTTTAAGAATACAATTATTCTCATAAATAATAAAATTCTTGGCAGTCATTCAATTACTTTTAGAAATTCTAATTAAATTCTTCATAATAATTCAATTATTTTTATAAATAATAACATTCTTGTCAGAAATTCAATTATTTTTAAAATTTTCAAAAAAAATTCTTTATAATAATACAATTATTTTCACGAATAATAAAATTCTTCGCAAAAATTCAATTATTTTGGTAAATAAAAAAATTCTTCGCAAGAATTCAATTATTTTCAGAAATAATAAAATTTTTGTCGAGAATTCAATTATTTTTAAAAATTTTAACAAAGTTCTTTATAGCAATTTAATTATTTTCATAAATAATAAAATTCTTCGCAAAAATTCAATTATTTTGATAAATAGTAAAATTCTTCGCAAGAATTCAATTATTTTCAGAAATAGTAAAATTTTTGTCAGGAATTCAATTATTTTTAAAAATTTTAAACAAAGTTCTTTATAGAAATTCAATTATTTTCATAAATAATAAAATTTTTCGCAGAAAATCAATTATTTTTAGAAATTTTAATTAAAATCTTTATAAAAATTCATTTTCTTTCATAAATAATAAAATTCTTGGCAGGAATTCAATTATTTTTGGAAATTTTAACAAAGTTCTTTAGAGTAATTGAATTATTTTCATAAATAATAAAATTCAATAATTTTAGAAAACTTAATTAAAGATTGGAGATTTAATTAAACTTCTTGAATTTTGATTATTTAGTAAAAAATTTTTTTTTACTTTTAAAAAAATTTTCTATTTTTGCAGAAGCAAAAAAGAAATCTTGTGCAAGTTTTTCTGATCTTTTTTCTTTTCTATTTTTTTTTTCAATGAAATAAGAGAAATCTCGTAACGTATCGTTAATGTATTTTCGGGTATACACCACTCGTTGCAATCGCATGCAGGGGAAAAGATGTAGTGCATCCTCTTGGCTTTTTATCTTTTTTTTTCAGAGACAGCTTCTTTATTTATGGAGTATCATCCTCAAAAGCGAACTGTTTAGATGTCTAACTGTCGTGTATATGTCACACAAGAGTCATAATTTTTCTCATTAAATTCGTTGACAGTCGAAAGCAAAGTGGTTTTTAAGCGCTATTAGAAAAATCGCACGCGATCATTAATTTAGTAATTAATTTTGTTTTTTTCTCATTTTTGCTAATAACTAATAACAAATCATTATTATTTTATTTCAATATACCTAATTTTGGAAAATATTAAAACAAACAAATAATTTACTTTAGGGAATTTAGGGGAATTTTATTATTTGATTTAAATTGTTGAATCCAGGAGGTAAATCCTACATAGAATTTATTCCAAAAAAATATTCGATAACTCGAAGGAATATTTTTTTTTGAATAGACAATTTCTTTTTCGAAAATTAAAACTATGAAAAAGGTAAATTTTTATTACTTTGGAGAATTTGAGAGAATTTGAAAGAAATTGAGAGAAATTTTGAGAAAATCTCTGAGAGAGAGTTTACAAGTTTTAGAAGAGATTTTTTGACGTTTGTATTATGAGTTGACGTACACAAATCCATAAACACATATATAGTACAATATTCTTCATGTATAACTTTGACCGAGCTCGCATATACAGAAAACGGGTGCACGTAATATTATTAGACTTTTTCTCGCGACGGGTGATGAATGGCTGAGATCAAAGAAACCGACATAGCCAGTCAGTTTACACGCGTGTAATACACGTGTTTAGCCAAAGAAACTCAACTTGACTCTTAAGAGACGAACGTCCTTTTATACATATATACATAAACGCTTCAGTTTTTTAACTAAGGCAATAATAACCACAGAAACCAAAAATTTTCACCCTCCTTCCTTTCAATCACTCATCGCTCTATGCCTGACAAATAAACCTATATAATATTTCAAAAAAATTGAAAAAACATTCCTCATAATTTATTAGTTAATTTTTTAACATTATTTTAGTTTTATATTTTTATTTTATTTATCCAAAATTAAAATTCTTTTAGTTTTGATTTTTTTTCCTTAAATAATTGCAATTTTTGAAAATGCGAATTTTTTTTAACCCAATTGATAATTAAGAGAATGTTTTATTTATAATCTCGAATATTTGTTTAATGAAGAAATAATAAAATAAAAAATAATTTACTAAATTATTCGAAAGAAAAATCAATTAGAATCAAACCCAATAAATTAATTGCAACTGAATACAAAATGAATTAAAATTGAAACCAAACTCAATTAAAATCAAAACCAATGAAAGGAATTAAAATTGAAACCAAAATGAATTAAAATTTAAATCAAAATTAAATTAAAATTAATTAATTAATTAATTAATAATTAAAACAAAAATTATTTTTATTCATCCGAAATTAAAATTTTTATTAATTAGTTTCTTTCTTCAATAATCGCAAATTTTCAAAATGCGAATTTTTATTCACCCAAATTGATGAGAATTTTTTTATTTATAATCTCGTGTATTTGTTGAATGAAAAATAATGAAGAAATAAGAAAGAAATAATAAAAGAAATAATAAAGAAATAATAAAGAAAAAATAAAAAAAATAATAAAATAAAAAATAATTTACATACAGTAAATTAGTGGTATTAGTAAACATGGATATTTGAGAATTTAGCGCAAAAATATGTGGATGAAGAGAAACTTTTGGAGGCGTGTTTCGTTCGAATGATGGATGTCAAAGTCAGTGTATTATAGTTGAACATGTGCTTTATGCGACTGTCTATATAATGCATTCAGTGTTAATCTTGTGCATAATCCACTAAACACTAATTATCCTCTAGTCGTCTTCGTTCGTCTTACAGTCGGTCCTTTGATGATGGCGAATATCTCTCATTTGATTTAGATTTAGGTCTCTTTAGAATCGTTTTAATGACCTGCTCTCCTCTCTATTAAGTATATTATCAGCAATGATTTTTTTTACTTGTGCCAAATAAAGATTTGCTCCAAATCTATGGAAGAATAGTTCTGATGGAAACTGAGAGCAATTACTATTTTTTTATTTCAAACGATAAAAAAGAATTATTTTCTTTGTAATAAAAAACAGTTTTCTCTCTAGAAAATAATTTTCTTCAGAAAGAAGACTTTTTTTTAGAAAACAATTTGTTTAAAAAATTTTATTTTTCAAAATTACATAAAATTCAATCATTTTTTTCTTCAATAAAATAAACTTTTCATTCATGTAATAATAAACATAAAAAAATAATAATTGTTCAGTTTTTCTATCGAATAAAAAACAATAATTTTTTCTTTAATAAAATTAAAGAAACTTTACGTCCCATATAAAGATGTTTGTTAAACTTTCTAAAAATAATTGAATTCCCAACAAGAATTTTATTTTCTGCGAAAAATTTCATTATTTATGAAAATAATTGAATTTTTATATAGAATTCAATTAAAATTTCTAAAAATAATTGAATTCCTGTCAAGAATTTTATTATTTATGAAAATAATTGACTTTTAAAAAGAATTTAATTGAAATTTCTAAAAATAATTTATTTTCTGCAAAGAATTTTATTATTTATGAAAATAATTGAATTTCTGCGAAGAATTTTATTATTTACGAAAATAATTGAATTACTATAAAGAACTTTGTTAAAATTTTTAAAAATTATTGAATTCCTGTCAAAATTCTTTTATTATTTATGAAAATAATTGAATTTTTGCGAAGAATTTCAGTATATATGAAAATAATTGAATTTTTATTCAGACTTTTTTCAAAATAATTGAATTCTAGCACCAAATTTAATTAAAATTTTGAGAAATAGTTGAATTTTTTCGAGGAATTTTATAAAACTTTTAAAAAAATTTTTAAAAACGGAAAAAATAATTGATTTAATATAAAAAATAAATTAAATTAACATTTTTATTTACAGTATCGAATTTGAGAAAAAATAGAAAAAAATTGAGAAGTGTGTTTTGAAGAAATTCATAATGAGTTTCGGATTGCATCAAAGGCTCGAACCCTCATTACTATGACATGTGTCAAAAATTTTTTCCTGTTTTTTTTTGTTAGGAAATGAGGATTATTTCACAACTAGGGGACGAAAATTGCACTCTTCCTAGGAAGATCCTTCCTTTATTTCCAAGAATGATAAAAGCCGCAGAACTCTCAGAGTGACACAAATTAAATTCTTTTTCTTTTTGCTTCAAATAATGCCAGTACAGATGATAGCGCATTTAATAATGTCCTGAGTAGGAAAAAAATAGAATATTGCAAATAAATACTAACGTCGTTGTCAGTAAACCAAAACGAGCGAAATTACAACCAAAAAACACGTGATAAGAATTTTTCCTAAAAAGAATAAAATCCTAAAAAGAATTTTTCCAAAATAGAGTAATTCCGAAGAAGAATTTTTCCAAAACAAAAAAATTATTTTCCTAAGAACCATAGAATTAAATTTCAAATTTCGAAATTCGATAATAGGAAATTTGATTTCGATATGGAAACTCAATGAGAGATGAAAGAAGAGAAACGTAGGGAAACTAATTCGACGATTACATTAGAAAAAGAAGCGAATGTTTTTCTTCAATCGAATGAATTTTTTTTTTGATCGAAAATTTGATGAAATTTTTGCACTAAAGAATCATATTTATGATTTACTTTCGGATTGAGTAAGATGCATATATTATAACGGCTGAAATCGCCATTAAGTTTTAGAGGGGCAGAGGAAAAAAAAGAACGGCAAGCGGTGCCGTTGCAAAAACGCGTCTCCGTCGCTGCCGACGAAACACTTCCGAGAATCTCAGACTGCTGGTCTCTTAACGTCGTTCACAATCCTCCCCCATCCCTCGACTTTCGCTTTATCTTTATTTGCCGTATCCGCGGAACGTAGGTATTTATTGCTCTGTTCGTACTTCTCAACCCTTGTGACAAATTGCCTCAACTTTTACGGGTTTTTCAACCCAAAAAGAAAATAAATAAATAAAAATAAGATTTATTCTTTAAAAAAAAAGAGGAAAAAAAATCTTTGGTTTCTTACCTTTACTTGTTCCCACACTTCCTGTCAGAGAATTAAGTCCGGAAGTTTCAATCTAGTTGGTTTATAGTTTTATATTCCACAAAAATATTCCGATAAAATTTTGATGACGAAATTTCCTCTTTTCTTTCATTCGATGAGTTGAAAAGTAAAAATATTCCAGTATATAATTTTGATCCGAATTTGATAGTAAAAAGGAGTAACTTCCATTTTTTCTCTTTTCTTTCGTCCGATGAGCAATTTTGTATTCGCAAAAAAAAAAATTAAATCTTTGGTCCAAATTGTTAGCAAAATACTAATTTCCATTTTCTTTCCTCTCTTTTTCGACGACTTGTATGTAAATATTGATCCAAGAATTTCAATTTCCATTTATCCTCTTCTTATTTGATACCTAAAAACAAAATTTGATTTCAGTACATTCAGTATATTATATAAATATAAATAACAGTTTTATTGAAAATCATAAAAATTGGTAAATTTCTTCATTAAAAAAATATTGTTTCAGTAGAAAATCTCAAAATAACAAAATGGAAACAAGAATAAGTCCTGCGCAAAATTGATTTCTTTTTGATTAATTTCTATAAATGTGAAATCAATTTAAACTGAGATTGAAATTTGCCAGCGGTTTATTACACTTAGCATTCCACGTTTCGGCTTCCTGCAGAATCAAGTGGCAGGAGACCAAGAATTTCAGTTCCGTGAGCTTTAGCGACTCTTTCACTGGTTGCAATTTCCCTTGAAAAATTTATTGCGTGCAGAGATCGAGAACTGAGAATGGAATGAACAAAAGTAGATTGTATGTTTAAAGATAGATTCGTCGATGATGTTATTATATTCAACGAGTGTTTTCTCCCTTCTCAATAATTATTATTGTTTGCCGGAGGAATTGAATTTTCAATTAAAACTCTCTTGAGGCAGAAGAATTGGATTTTCAATTAAAATTTTCGAATGAAGAATTGAATTTTCAATTAAAGCATTTGAAAGAAGAATTGAATCTTCACTAAAAAATTACGAAAAAAAATAGTTTAGAGAAAGAAATATAATGTAGATTTAGAATCAGTGAAACCAATCACGAGTATAGAGAGAAAAAGAAATAGAAAAATAACATATTTTTATTTTCTTTCTTAAAAAAAAGAAGCTTGTGAATTCGTTTTAAATTCTGTAATAAAGTGTTTAAAGAAGGATATTGAACCTTGAGAGCAGTCTCACGTATACCATAAAAGCTTTAACGCCCTGTGTTTATGAGTTCTATGTGAAGAAAACAAACCTATTGGGGCTTTGAATTTTTATTTCTAAATGAACCGTAGTGAATGGTGTCACCAAAAAAAAATTCCCATGGCACAAAATTAAAAGGCACAAAAAATAAGCTGTCGAGCTAATCGACAATTTTATAAACTAATCGGCAAATTAAGTCCACTTTCAAAAGAAAAATACTATTTTGTTAATTTTTAATTTAATTTTACCCTTTTTATTTAAGTGTTATATGATCACTGGCTTCGCGTCGTTAATTAATTTTAAAAAAGGGTCGAAAAAGTAATTTTTGCTCCTTTTTATTAATTAAAAATAATTTTTGCTCCCTTTTATTAATTAAGAGAATTAAAGTCCTTTCAATTAATTTAAAACTGAAGACAAAGTAGTAAAAAAAAGTAGAAAACGAAAAATAAAATTTGACAAAATTACCAATTGTTTCAATTTTTTAAAATTGTTTCGGAGAATTCAATTATCTTCCAAAAATTTTAATTACAATTTTTCAAAAATTTAATTTTTAAATTTGAATTTCTAAATTAAATTAATATTCAAAGCTTAAATAATTTTTTGTTTACTAAATATTTAAAATACCTAGTTATTGTTATTCATTTTTCACAGGAATTGAGATTTTAAATAATTTTATAGTAAAACTTTTTGAAATTTAAGTATTTCTAAATATTTACAGCTGAATTCTTCTAAAATCCAATTATTTTCTACAATTTTAAGTGTAATTAATTTTCATTTTCATAATTTTTCATAAAAAATTTCTAAAAATAATTGAATTCCTGCCAAAAAATTTATTATGTATGAAAAAAATTGAATTTTTATAAAGAATAAATTTAATTACGATTTCTAAAAATAATTGATTTTCATCAATCCTGCCAAGAAGTTTTTTAAAATATTTTAAATAATTGATTTCTTTTCAACATTATATTATAAAATTGAATTCCAGTGAAGATTTTATTATTTATCCTAATAATTGAATTTTTACGAAGAATTTTATGAAAAATTCTTTTTAAATAATTCAATTCGTTTGTGAAATTTTATTAAAATAGTTGATATTGAAAATAATTGAATTTCAGTGATGAATTCTGTTATTTGTGAAAATAATTGAATTCTTGCGAAAAATTGTCTTAAGATTTTTTAGAACAATTATTTTTTTCATTACCTACTACTTAATAAATTTTGTATAAGTTCTTTTTAACTTTCGAATCTTTTATATCAAAATTTCGCATTTTCGTTCTTTTTCTCCCCTAAATGTAAAATACTTTTTAAAAAATTAGATATTTATTTTATTCCCGTGTTTTTATACGATGCCTGGGAATTTTGTTACTAAATTGAAATTTTGTTACTACAATGAAATTTTGTTGCTAAATTGAAATTTTGAAATGAAAAAGCTTCTTTATACGAAAGTTGGTACGAAAGAGAGATTTTGAAATTGTGTTATAGAGTAAAATCTTAAATAGAAAGGGCAGAAGATGGAGAATGAGACAGCGTAACTGACAGGCCAAGTGGATGTAAGTAGATGTGCAACACTTATTTGTCGGCATACAGGGCAAAACTCGAGTCTCCAAGACCGTATCTATGGCTGCATTCCGTGGTGAGAGTCTAGTAAATGATGCCTGACGTTGTCGGCCCCATACGCCTTTCAATCCTCTTATTATTCCCCCCGCTAGAACTTTGCAGCGTTTAATTAAAGCTAAGAAACTACGAAAAACAAAACAAAAGCAAAAAATAATACAAAACATAACTTTTACTATATATTCTTACCAAATTAATTTCCCTTCCAGAGAATAATCCAAATATCGGAGGACAGCAACATCAGCAATCGCAACAGCAACAACAACAACAATATGGTGAGGTGAATCAACTGGGCGGTGTATTCGTAAACGGTCGACCTCTGCCAAATGCCGTTAGAATGAGAATTGTCGAATTAGCTCAACTTGGAATCAGGCCGTGTGACATTTCGAGACAATTGCGAGTCAGTCATGGATGTGTCAGTAAAATTTTAGCTCGTTATCATGAAACTGGAAGTATTTTACCGGGTGCAATTGGCGGCAGTAAACCTCGTGTGACAACGCCAAAGGTCGTTCAATACATAAAGCAATTGAAATCCAAGGATCCGGGAATTTTCGCCTGGGAAATTAGAGATCGATTATTGTCCGATGGTATTTGTGACAAGTACAATGTTCCCTCAGTGTCCAGTATCTCGAGAATATTGAGAAATAAGGTCGGCGCTGCCGCGGCAGTTGCGGCCGCCGCCGCTGCAGCAATTCACCATCATCCGCATCATCATCATCACCATCATCATCTTTACGCAGCGGCCGCCGCGGCTGGAGCTGCTCTCTGTCCTGTTCCATATCCCCCGACGCCTTATCACACCGCACCGCCTTCTGTCACACATCATCATCACCATCATCAAGGTGAGTTGCAAATTTTCCCATCTACTCTTCTTCTTCTTCTTCTTAAAAATCTAAAGAAAAATCAGGCTTCGTACTCGAAACTTCATTATTAAAAAGTATAGCAAAATGTTCCTTAAAGACTGTAAAAAGTGGTAAAAAAAGTCGAAAAATTAAATACGGCAACTCAATTTTTTATAATTTCTAAATTAAATTACATACATTCAAATTTCATTTTATATTTGAAATTAAAATTTTCAAAGATTTCAATTTAAAAATCCTTTGAACTTTAATTATTTTTAAAAAAATCACTCCACAAAACTCCTAATATTTAATTATTAACTAAAATTTTAACTGAAATTCAATTTTAAGAATTCAATTATTCAAATTCAAAAAAATATAATTTAATGAATATTTCTTAAAATTGACTTCTTATATAAAGAATTCTATGAAATTTTTTTAAAAATATACGCAATTCAATTATTTCGAAGAATTTTAATAAAATTTTTGAAAATAATTTAATTCTTGCGAAGTTTTTTATTACTTAAGAAAATAATTGAATTTTTATAAAGAATTTTTTCAAATTTTTTAAAAATAATTGAATTCTTGCGAAGAATTTTACTATTTATAAAAATAATTGAATTTTTGCGAAGAATTTTACTATTTATAAAAATAATTGAATTTTTGCGAAGATTTTTACTCTATATATGAAAATAATTGAATTTTTCAGAAGAATTTTATTATTTTTGAAAGTAATTGATTTTTTATTAAGAATTTAAAAAAAAAATTTTAAAATCATTTAATTTTTGCTAAGAATTTATCTATTTATGAAAATAATTGAATTTTTGCAAAGAATTTTTCAAATTTTTTAAAAATAATTGAATTCTTGCGAAGAAGAATTTTACTATTTATAAAAATAATTGAATTTTTGAGAAGAATTTTATTAAACTTTCAGAAAATAATTGAATTCTAGTGAAGAATTTTACTATTTATGAAAATAATTGAATTTTTGAGAAGAATTTTAACTTTTATCAAAATAATTGAATTTTTGCGAAGAATTTTATTAAACTTTTTGAAAATAATTGAATTATTTTGTGAAATTCTATTGAAATCGTAGATATTAAAAATAATTGAAATACTGCGATGAGTTTAATTAGTTATGAAAATAATTGAATTTTTGCAAAGAATTTCATTCAAATTTTGAAAAAATAATTGAAATCTAGCGAAGAAGTTTATTAACTTTTTTTTTAAATAATTGAATTCTTGCGAAGATTTTTATAAAAATTTTTAAATAATTGATTTTTTTCTAAGAATTTTATGAAAATTGTGTTTAAAATAATAGAATTCCTTGTGAAAAATTTATTATTGAAGGAAATAATTATTGAATATTTCCAAAAAATGTTATGAAATTTTTTTAAAATAAATTCTTTTTTTTTATTTTCGTTTTTAATATTAAAGGTATAAAAGTTTTTTATTAAAATGGTAGATATTTTAACAGATATTAAAATAGTAGATTATTGAATTTCAAAAAAATTTTTTGATAAGAATTGAATTGTTTGAAAGAATTTTATTAAAATTTTTTTCAATTATTGTTTCTAAGAATTTTATTTAAATTTTTGAGAGTAATTTTTCTATTTCAACTATTAACGAATTTATAATTTTCTATAGAAAATTTTTTATTTCAATTGTTAGCTGAATTAAAACAGTGTAAATTTTTAAAAAAAGAAAAAAAGTAGCTTTTAGTGTCACAAATCTAAAAAAGTATAAAAATAGTAGCGAATCGTAAAAAAAGTAGTAAATAGTAGGTTTTTTGTATAGATGAGTACGAAGCCTGAAAAAATGAAAATTTACCTCCGTCTAGAAGAGTAGATCCAATATTTCCGTCAGCCACTGCAACTGAAAGTCTCGATTCAGTTTTAGCTGTGAGCTCGCGGAGTCTGACGGAACAGCCTCTTTTTCTTCCTCATCCGTAATTCCACTGCGTTTCCAGTGGGCTTAACAACTGCAAGTACGGGGAGTAAACTCTCAACGCCATCGCCACCGACGACGACAACATCGGCAAATTCTCTTGGACATCATCAGACGAATTATGGAGTCCATTGGCCGAGTTCGCACTCCGTTCACGATATTCTCTCATCATCGGTTCCATTAGTATCGAACTCCACTGCTACATCGTCGGCCCTCTGTTCGATTAACCAAAATCATCATTTAAACAATAATAATAATAATAGTCATCATCACAATAATAATAGTAGTGGTGGCAGTAGCAGTAGTATTGCCAGTAATAATGACGAATCATCACCTTCGAATTATCATTATCATCAACAGTATTACGCGTCCGCACTCTATCACCATCATCATCATCATCGCGGTCATTCGGGTCTCGTTCCCTCCAGTACTGTCCAACTTCAATCATCCATGAATAATTTAAGTCAACCAGCCAGTCCCTGTAATTAAAATAATGTAAATATTATTTAATTCAAGCAAAAATTTATTCAATTTTCAAGAATCAATTAATTAATAATCCTCGGATCGACTTTAATTTTTTATCTTCAATTTTCTCGAATAATTTCAGAGTCAAAATTTAATTAAAAGAAAAATGTTCACTTATCAACTTATTAACTAATTAATTTCACGTACTATAAAAATCGTAATAAATCGATTCGATGGAAAGAAAAATTAATTTCGAATAATTAATTAAATTAAATTCTGTTAAAGTAAATTAATTAATTAATTCTGTCAATTAAATTTTGAACTAATGATAATAAAAATTATCAAATAATTAATTTATTAATAAAAAATTCCCTGTGAATGTATAAATTCTGTAAATCTAAATTATTTGCTAAAAAAACAATTTATTGATCACAACGTTCTTAAAAATTCTATAAGAAAATATTTAATTAAAATTTATTTAAAAATTATAAATAAAAAAAGATTCTTTTATTTTGACTCGTTTTTCTCTCTCAAACGAAAAATTCTTTAATTCTTTAATTTAGTGCGATTTTACACCAAAGATTAATATTTAGTGAAAATAATAATTTTTTTTTATAATAAAGAACATTGCAAAAATTTATTTAAATTATGAACAAAGAAACATTTCTATTTACTTCGAAATTTATTGCAACAATGTGTATAAAAGTTTGTAAACTCGTAATTTTCCTGATATCTTCTACATTGAAAAATGATTTCATTAGATTTCTGTCTTCTTAAACTCAATGGTGCCTAACTGATGAGTGTAAGAAAATTCGTTTAAGCAATTCCTAAAGATCTGCCAAAGTACTTGGTCCAAATTCAAAATGAAATTTGATGATTTTCATTTGCAGAAAATACATTTTTCTTTATACATATCTATACTAAACTTATTCAAATATATATGCTTGAGGAGTTACGAAATTTGAAGAATGATATGTGAAACAATTTTTGATAATTTTGTGGCATATGGAAAGCGCGTGCCTTGTAAACTGCACTCGTGCGTTAAATTGAAAACTTAAAAGTTGAAAGCGCATCGATCAATTGAAACGGAAGTGTTTGTCAAAGAAAAAAAAAATTCCTAAAACTATTCAAGATGGAAAATTTTGTCATGAAATCTGTTTTCATTTAAGTTTCCCAATTAAGTTGTGTGTCAATCAAAAGTAGATTTATTTTTATTCCCCTAGAGAAATAGAAAAAAATTCCACAACTATATTGACTTTGAAATGAGGAAAATAATTTTAATTATTTTCTAATAAAGACAGAAAATTAATTTTTCTATATTTTTAATTTGAAAAAATACATTGAAATTAGTATTTTCTGAGAAAACAAAATTATTTCTCTTTTTTTAATTTGATTGAATTTTTAATTAAATTCAATTCATAATTAAAAAATACTAACGATTTAAATGGTTCATTTTGGAATTTTTCGACAATTAACGATTTTGTTAATTTTTCCTTATCTTTTGCTTTTAATTTCAATTTATTTTCGATTCTTCAAATAATTAATTTTTTTTGACAAACTTCTTCAATTTTATATGCAATTTCCTATTTTTGTTTTTGAGAAAAAACTATGTATATAATAAATTTTAAGTACGACTGTTTATAAAAGAAAAAAGATGTAAATATTGAATGCTTGGTCCAAGCTCAAAAAATATGGACAAATAATAACGAATTGACTATTTTGGTATATATTTTATTGCCAGAAGCAAAAAAATATGCGCCGTCTAAATAAATATTTATGAGCGTATAATTTTAAGACAATTATATAATAATATAGTGATTTATAGAAAAATTGATTTACACTGTACGGCAAAAATGTATATATTACCGATTATAATTGTAAGAGAAAAGAAGTGCCTTTAAAGATATAGTGATATTTATTCGGCAGTGAGACAATATTTTAAATATTCATTGAATAAATGTTTTTTCACAATTTAAAATCAAATTTTTATTAATTTACCAACAGAAAAATGAAAGAAAACTGTTTTTTTTAATTCTTTTCTCTGAATAATCTAGTTTTCTTTATTAATAAGTTGATTTTTTTATTTTTTCTCTTCAGGTTTCAAGAAAAACTAAATTTTGTTTTCCCTAACTTTTCCCTGATTTCCAGACTGAATTTTGACTTTTTCTCTTATCATAAATATTTTTTGAAAATCGTTACTGTAACTATTTTTACATTATCAAGATTTCAATTATTTTCTAGAATTTTTAACTAAAATTCTTCTCTAAATCAATTATTTTTGAAAATTTTCGAGTTTTTTAAGAATTCAATTATTCAAAGAAAACAAAAGTTCAACTAAATTATTTCTGAAATTTATTGTTTACAATTCAATTTTATGAAATTTCAATTATTGGAGAATGTTTTCAATTAAAAGATATATTCAAAAATTTAACTATTTTTAAAAGTTTTACATAAATTTTTCAAACTAGAAAATTGAAAATTATGAATTAAAACTATTCAAAATTTAAATTTTGTAAAATTTTAACCTGTAATCTTTTAAAATTCAATTATTTTTGGACTTTCTAAGTAAATTCAATTATTTATAAAAACTTACGCCTTTAAAACTCTTTTAACTCTTCTGAAATTCAATTCCTTTTGGACTTTTCTTAGTAAATTCAATTATTTATAAAAATTGTAAACGCAACTTACTCTTCTAAAATTCAATTATTTTTGGACATTTTTTAGTAAATCTAATTATTTATAAAAATTGTAAACGCAACTCTTCTAAAATTCTATTATTTTTGGACTTTTTTTTAGTAAATTCAATTACTTATAAAAATTGTAAACGCAACTCTTCTAAAATTCAATTATTTTTGGACTTTTTTTTAGTAAATTAAATTATTTATAAAAATTATAAACGCAACTCTTCTTAAAATCAATTATTTTTGGATTTTTTAAGTAAAAAATGATTTGGCAATTAATTTATAAAAGTAATAATTTTGATAGTCAAAAATAGAAAAAAACCTAAGGTTTTTCATTAAAAGTTGTAGTGACTACAAAGTTTATAAATGAAACAAAAAAGAATTCAAAAAAATATTAAATTTTTTTAATATATTTTTAATTGTTACTGGAGAAAAGCCAAAAGCCAAAATCTAAAATTTTTCTTAAGAATTCTAAAAATTTAATGTTTTTCAGTAATTTTTACAAAATTCACTAACTTTTCTCTGATTTCCCTGATTTGTGTCAACGCTTTCCTTTTAATTTGATTTCATTTGATTCTCGATTAATAAGTTTTCATTTTCATTTTAATTTAATTCTCGATTAGCAAGTTAGGTAAATTTTTACTTTTCTTATATTTAATTTAATTTAATTTTACCTCATTTATCATCTTTTATTGAAGTTCGCTTTTAACAATCAAAAGTATTTTCAAACTATTTTCAAATCAAATAGCTTTAAAAATTTTATAATTAGAATAGTAATAATAGTATAGTAACTAGAGTAGAAATGAAAAATTTTGACTAAATCTCAAATTTAACCACATGTATATAGAAAAGTGTTGTAAAAAAAGCATATGCGTGAGGAGATGTGCGTAATAAGGACGGTGCGGCGCGCCAAGCCGTCCCTTTGAAATACGAATATTCCTTCAACTCCGCCCTAAGATTCTCTATCACATATTATATAGTCGCGCTCAAAGAAAAGGCAAAAGGCTATACTAGAACTAACCCAGAGCTTACGTGCTCGTTTTCACTGAAACATCGTTTCGGCTTTTTTAAGCACACTCAAAACACATCCCCCCCGATTTCATTTCATTACCGAGAAAGTAAATAGAAAAACAAAAAATAAATCAATTTCTATTAATTACCCTCTTAATGTCAATATAATCAACTTACCAAAATATATTCGTTTTTGTTTCATTTTTTGTAGAATTTTTGTCTTTTTTCCTATTAATTTCTTCTCGATCTTTTTGTATTGTCCTCCTTTGATTTTTTTTAAATATTCTCTTCTCAATTCGCTTCTTCTTATGGATTTTTAAAATTCTTTTCGCTCCTTTTCTTTTTCATAATTTTTTTTTATTTTTCAAAACATTTTTCTTTCGACTCTTTTCTTCTTTGTAATTTTTATCATTTTTTTCAATATTTTCTTTTTGTCCTTTTCAGTTTTCGAAATCTACAAAAAATTTTCGGTTCTTTTGAATTTTTCATTTTCCTCTTCGTTATTTTTCTTCTTCTTTTTTCAAATATTTTCTTCTTCGTTTTCAGTTTTTCAAATCTACAAAAAAATTCCATACTCGATAAATTTGAACAAATTATTGTAAATTATTAAAATAGTGATAGAATATCACAACAGTAAAATTTAAAAAAGGTACAATTTCGATTTTTTCTCCTCAAATGTAAATTTAATTTACATTTGAGGAGAAAATTTGAATGTCACGGTCCCTGTTTGCAAATTAAATTAATAAATATAGTGGGAAATATAATAATTATTGTCGAGTGTAATTATTTACCGCAGGTAAGTAGACATATTCTCCTTTGAAATTAAAAGGGAAAAAAATACTTTTCCCAAAGAGTTCTGGTCTGGTGGTGAGCAATGTAAATTTGTGTAATTTGTAGACAGCACGCGACGTCTGTTTTGACCCATGTACATTTCGTTTCTGCGGATGCGCTCCGGTCAATTAGTTCGGGTGCAGTGATGAAGGAGAGGTAATAAATCAGCGGCTGAATAAAGCCATTGCCGAAAATGCGAAACAAAGTCTCGATTATTGAAGGAATTTTAAGTCCAAATTGTTTTATGTTTCAAAACTGAAAAAGAGAAATTAATTTTAGAGGAGAATTCTAAATTAAATTTTATTCAAATAAATTATTTTTCACAATTTAATTATTTTAAAAATTTAATCAAATTCGTTGTAAGAATTCAATTATTATCATAAATAATAAAAATTTTTCTTAGGATTTAAATTATTTTTAATACAATTTTAAATTAATTCTTCCATGACGAGTTTTATTCATGAAAATAATTGAATCTTTGGAAACAATTTTATTATTTATAAAAATAATTGAATTATTGTGAAGAAATTTTTAAAAAAATTTGTAAATATTTAAACTTCTATGAAATTTTTATTATTTATGAAAATAATTGAATTTTGGAGAAGAATTTTATTATTATTAAAGATAATTGGAATTCTGAAGAGTATTTTTTTAATAGTTTTTGAACATAATTAAATTTTTTCAAACATTTGTAACGTCTCTAAAATTCAATTTTTTTTAGTGTTTTTAACTATAAAATTCTTCTATAAATCCGTGATTTTTAATAATTAATTAAATATATTTTAAAAAAATAAATAAAATTAATTATGTCATCTTGCAAATTTAATTTCTTCCTGTACTTTAATAAAAATCCCTGACTTTTTCCTGATTTCTTGACCAATTCTAATTTCCCTGATTTTCCTGACCTGTAGCAACCCTGTAAAAATAATTAAATTTTGTGCAAAAAATTTTACTGTTTATAAAAAAATAATTTAATTGTTTCTAAGGATTTATTAATATTTTAGAAAATAATTGAATATTCTTCGGTGAAATTTCATTGAAATTTTGTTGAAAACAATTGAATTCTTCCAAAGAATGAAATTATTTATATGAAAATAATTGAATTCTTTTGAAGAGTTATATTAAAATTTTGTTGAAATAACAATAATAATTAATTACGTATTTAATTAGTGAATTTTTTAAATTTCGATTGTGAAATCATTCAAAAATTTATATTTAAAAATAAAATAAATGAATTGAATAAATGAATTGAATTAGTCAATTTTACTAATAAATAGCAATTTCTACTAATTTATTAGTCAAATTAACTCAATCAAAAGCAAAAAATCAGTCACTAATTGAAATTAGTAAACATTTTTACCTATTCAAATTAGTAAACATTTTTACTTATTCAAATTTAGAGTGTGTAACATTTGATGGTAAGAATAATAATAATAAAAAAAATGTTGAAAGAATAAAGAGACATTTTCTGGTATTAGGATCTAAAAGGAAGTCATCTAAATATTTTAAGGAGATAATTCACACCTACCATGAATGCATTTCGCTCTTTCTTATGTCGTGTCTTCTGTAATATCTATACAAGTAGTAGAATGAAGAAAACGACATTCGCGAGCCGCGAGAATATGGACAGGGGCGTTCCGCCATGCAAACTTGGAATATAGCTAATGTGTCTCCTGCTTGGTCGTTTGGCTTCTCTCCGAAATCCCCTTTTCTCAGTTTTACCGAATGTGTGTTTGTGTGTGTGTGTCTCCGCTTTTGCAAAATGGAAAAGAAAAGGAGGAAATAGATTAAAACCCAACCCTCATCCATTCGGTAGTGTGCTAAAGCATATAAAGAGCATCTGCTTGCAAAACTCTCTCGTGGATACGCTATCTGACGAAGAGGACACATGAGAGACGCCGACGTTGTGTCGACGCGAAATGTACACTTGGGGTCGCGAAGCTATTTGTACCCTCTGCAACTGAAAGAGAGGAACTTGTGTGATACATGTATACAAGAGGTGAAGGAAGAAAATAGAAAAAAAAGAAAAGATGAATACTCAAATCTGGAGGAAACCTCAAGACTTTCGTAATTATACTCACCACGCTCTCTTCTCTGTGCGTATACTTCCTTTTCTTTAATGAGTAATTAGTCTCATACACAACAAATCTGTTTTGTCATTTATTTTTTATACATCGTTCAATTAATTTCAATTTACTGAGGCGTAATTTAAAAAAAAAGACCGTATACTCTAAATCAATCTCTATTTCCAAAAACAATTTCTAAAAAAAAATAATAATCAAAAGAAAACAAAAATAATAAAAAATAGATTTTTAATGGAACATAACCTCAATATTTCGCAAAAGAATATAAAGCAGATAGAAAAAAAGAAATTTACCAAAATTAAATAATAATAGGTAATAATAAAAATAAAAAATAATAATTTACAAATTTATAATGAAACATAACCTCAAAGTTTCGCAAACGAAAAGAAAGTAGACGGAACGAAAGAAATTTACAAAAATTCACATCAAATATTGACAGATTTGTATAAATGTTATTAATTACCTTCATTTTTCTCGTAAATACGGAAAGATTTACAGCCACTGGATATTATATTTATAAGAATATTCTAAATAAGAAAACTTTTCTTCATCCGCGTCCTTTGTTTACTATAATCAAAAACGCGGTAAATTACACTAGAGTAAAGATTCCAAGGTCAATAGATAAACGGTTATTTGAAAAATTTCGAGAGTAACTCTCATTGGCTGGACAAATTTGCCATTAAAACTGCCAGCCAATCAGAAAACGTTACTCCTTTCCCTTCTTTTTGGACTACTTCCGGTTTGCTCCTTGGCGCCAAATTGTTCCCTCCTTCACTTCCTGTTGTAAACAATAATGGATGATTGTTTAAGTCTTAATTTGTTAAAAGTTAAATTGTTTTGAAATGTTTTTAAGAGTTGCAGACGTATACTTAGAAAGAGAAATAAGTTATTAAATACGTGATTGAACGAATGTAGATATTTTATTAAGTTCCTGTTTGAAGATATTGTTAGACCCTGTTACAACCCTGTTATATATATCGTGCAAAAGGTGAGTTTTTTCATTAAATGTTTTTTTATAAACATAACCAACGATATTGCATCAACTTTTGTATATATTTGGTATTTTTGTCATAAATTCTGTTATTGTAACTAATATTTCGTACAATAATTGAAAAATATTTGCTTTTTCTTTGCATATATTCTCAGTATGATTAATATTTTCAATCGTTTCTTGAAAATGCAATCTTGTGTCTGTTTTGCTAAAATTGTTTTTACTTTTTTTGCTCAAAAGTGCTAAAAATGTCTATTTTTCTAGATTTGTGATCGAATTTCTACCAATTTGCTTGATGCTGTGCATAATAATGGAGTTGCGGATTTGCTTATTTGATTGATTGATTGGATTCGAATATACGAAGTTTTTATTATTATTCCGAAGAAGAAAAATGTCAACAAAAAACAAAATTTGAGGTTAGTTTTTAGCATAAATATTTTTGTCTCAACATTTTTTAATATTAATATAATACTGAGAAGTATTCAATTCTTTTTTTATTCAAAATTCAATTCTCCAATTCAATAACATGAAATAGAAAATACTTTCGAATCTAAATTTAAATATTATTATCGAATTGTTGCAAAGAATTTTATCAAAAAATTTGATAATAATAATAGAATTCCTTCGAAGAATTTTATTATTTAGGAAAAAAATTGAATTCTTGCGAAGAATTTTATTAAAATTTTAATTGAATTATCTTTTCAAAGAATTTCTTCGATTTTTTTTTAATAATGGAGTTTTTTTAATAATTTTCATTATAAATTTTGAAAATAATTATATTTTATTAAATTTTTCTTTTAAGTTTTTTAAATAATCGTGTTTCTTAATAACTACAATTAAATATTTAATTATTAAATTTTATTAAAATTATAGAAAATAACTGAATTCTTTTGAAAAATTTTATAACTTAAAAAAATTCAATTCTTTCGTGGAATTTTTTTTAAAAATAATTGCATTTTTGCAAAGAATTTATTAAAATTTTAAAAATTAAATTCTTTCGTGAAATTTTTTTAATATAATTGAATTTTTCCAAAAAAGTTTACTACAACATATAAATGTAATTGAATTATTTTGAAAAATTTATTAAAATTTTAGAAAGTTGAATTTTTTCGAAAAATAGTATTAAAAATTTTTAAAAATTGAATTGTTTCATGAAATTTTAGTAAAATTTTATAAAATAATTGAATTTTTTCGAAAAATATTAAAAATTATTTAAAAATTGCATTCTTTTATGAAATTTTATTAAAATTTTGTTTAAAAATAATTAAATTTTTGCAAAAAATTTACTATTTATAAAAATAATAGAATTCTTACGAAGAATGTTATTATTTATGAAAATAATTGAATTATTGTGAAGGATTTGATTATTTGTGAAAACAATTGAATTCTCGCGAAGAATTTTATTGAAATTTTTAAAAATAATTGAATTCTTACAAAGAATTCTTCTATTTATGAAAATAATAGAATTTCTGTAAAGAATTTTATTAAAATTTTCGAAGTTAATAAACAAGAATAATTAATTAGTAAATTAGTTGATAATTAAAGTTTTTTAAAGTTTGAATCTGAAATTATGAAAGAAAAGTTAAAAAAAAATTCTTTTTTCTTTCACTTTTTTTGAATCAAAAAGATTAAAAATTATTTTAAAAATTCAAAAGTATTGAATATTTCTGTATAGATTAATTCTTCATGATTCGAATTTATTTTCTATTTCTTAGCCTAATTAGCAAAAGAATGTTATTCTCGGAGGGGGAAAATCTCATTAGAATTTCGATATAAATTTCAATGGAGAGAATGTATAAAGAAATGTTGCTAATATTTTGAGAAAATGCAAGAGAGGCGCATCGAGGCGAAGCGATGCGCGATATCAGTTGCAGGGGTCGCCGCCACTACAAGTGTATCCTACTCTTTTCAACGATAACCCCAGATAACCCAATCTCCCTAAATATTTTACTTAGTACGTTTTTATTAACACTTGACATCTTTTTAGACACTCCCTGTTTCATACTCCGTATAATTTATTCCCCAGTGAAATCTAACATTTCAACATATATTCTTTTTTTACCTTCTTCGAATTTTATCGAAAAAAAACGAAAGAACCGAAAAAATTTTATTATTTTTTTAAATTTACCAATTATTGAAGCAAAAGGAAATTTTTTTTAATTAGTAGAAGAAAATACATTTTGAATTAATAAAAAAAAATACATTTTTAAATTAATCCAAAAATTACTTTTTGAATTAATACAAAAAATACTCTTTAAATTAATTCAAAAATTACTTTTTAAATTAATGCAAAAATTACTTTTTAAATTAATGCAAAAATTACTTTTTGAATTAATAAAAAAGTACATTTTGAATTAATACAAATATACTTTTTGAATTAATACAAAAAATATTTTTTTTTTTCTTAATTGAAATTTTTAATTGAACTAAATTGTAAATTATAAAATTTTCCCTTTTTTTACTAATTAAAAATTGAAAAAGTTTACAAACATAATTAATTCTCAATTATATTGTTGCCTACGAAGAAATAATTTAAGACTATTTATAATACGAATTTACGATCGTTACTTTTGAAGGAAAAAAAAAAAATTTCAAACTTTTATTTGCTTCGTACAGAAGCTGTCGACCGATTTAATTAAAGATTCGTTGAATGGCGCCACTTCATTGGAGTCGGAGAGAATGTGTTGTACTTTTATTACTCCGCATGACTCCTCCCAGAAGTTTGTATATTACAAAATCGTCTAAAAATTCTTGAAAATAAAATTATTTTTAGCTAAAATTTGTTAATAATAACAATAAACATTTTTCGGTAATATAATAATTATTTATTTTTTTCGATTATAATTATTATCATTTTTAAAAGAAGAATAAAATCGTTAACTCGAACAATTAATTTATTATTACGGAAGTTTGAAATTAGTGTATAATAAAAATTATTTATAAAAAAAAGCGTCTTCGACAACTCTTTCGTCATAGTAACTAAAAAAACGAATGTAAATGAGTATTATAATTTTAATTCTTTTTTGTAATGAGTCCAATTTTTGTTTTTAAATTAATCCTGCTAAAAAGAAAAAATCTCCCTATTTTGCCATTGTAATTAAATTCAATAGTACTTTTATGTACTACAACGTATTTCTATCTTTAACAGGCAGAAAATATTCCACAATTATTAGCTTTATGCTCCAATATATCCCTCTCGCAGGTACATAAATAATTCTTTTTTTTTACATTCGATACTTTTTCTAACATTACGAGAAAATCAAATAGAGTTGAAATAATTAGAATAATTTCTCTTTCCACAATAGTTTGCATATTATTCTAAAGAATTCAACATTAATAATTGTTTAAGAACTTTGGTTTGACTGGTTTCCCTAATTTCTCCAGCTAAGAACATTTCATCCACTACGGTATAAACCTGGAATGGAAAAGAATTTTCAAATTATCCACTGAATTTATATTGAATTTCAAAATATAATTTTTATAATTAAAATAATAATTAATAATAAAAGAAAAAAATAATAATAAGAAAAATGACAATAGGAAAACAAAATAAGAAAAAAAATAATAGTAATAATTTAACATTGAAGATATTAATGAAATATTAATTAAATAATTGTCTCATTAGAAAAATACCTTGTAAAAGTTAAAAACTAAGTCCAATTCACAAACGTTGTGGAAATACTCGTTCAGGACTTCAACAAAATTGTGAATTGCCTCTAGGTAACACAAATTATTGTCGTTAACATCAACGCATATACAAAAGTATAAGCCAGCATATCGTCTGTATACGATTTTAAAATTACGGAACTGAAAGAAAAATAGTTAATTTTTTCTAAAATGTATAAATTTTGAATCGAATTTTACGAACATTAGCGAGATAAATAAATTTACAAAAATAGAGAAACTAACCTCAACGAAATTGGTATGTTTTGCATCTCTGACAGTTACAACTGCATGAACTTCTTCTATTAATTTTTGCTTTTCATCATCGTCGAAATTCATATACCATTTTGCTAATCTGGTCTTTCCAGCCCTATTTTGAATAAGGATGAAACGAATCTGAAAATAATAATTTTCAATTTATTTTTCCAACTAGAAAATAATTATAGAATAGAGAGAATTATAATATGTCTTTTTTTTATTACAAATTTTTTTTCATTTAGAAAAAATACGATTTTTAATAAAAATATTAAATATAATGAATAGAATAAAAATTATAAAAATTTATTCAAGAACAAATTAAATAATTAGTATATGTGGTATATGTACAAAAAAAAGACTTAACCTCTTCTACAATTTTCGTAATTTTTCGAGTATTAACAATGCGAACTCTAGCTTTTCAGTAAACAATTTACAATACCTAGTTAAGAAATAATTACTCAATTGTTGGGAAAATAAATGAAGATCAAAAATGCATCTTGTTGAAAATCGGTGTTAATTGAGTAATTGATATTAATGTTAATTACTAGTTAAATATTTACAAGTTTTATTGTAGAAAAATATACGTACCATTATTTACTATGTGCTTGAACTGATAAACTCTCTATAAATTATTACTATTATTTTTATTTTGGAAAAATATCGAGCAGAAACGAAATGTCAAAAATCCACCCACCCACCATAAAGTGAAGTATGCAGTTTGTCAATTGTCAACTTGTCAATTTATCGATTATCGATGCTTGACTCGCTTGTCTATCGAAAAGGTTGCGCGCGCTTTGTTTCTAACTTCAGACAGGAAAGCAGTTCGTATTTTTATTTTTCCCCACTTCATTTCTCTGTATTATTATTACAGAC
Source organism: Leptopilina heterotoma (assembly GCF_015476425.1). NCBI lineage: Eukaryota > Metazoa > Arthropoda > Insecta > Hymenoptera > Figitidae > Leptopilina > Leptopilina heterotoma. The sequence goes on along the minus strand of NW_025110937.1, from coordinate 638,309 downwards.
TTTAGGCATTTTTACTTATTTTCTGAAGATTGGTTATTATTTCTAATCAATATTCTCTTTATTCGATTAAAAAATATTGTAAAAAAGATTTAAAACAAATTGTTCGGGTGTACAATTTAAATTTTACCGCGACAGTATGTCCAGTGTAGTCTAGGACAATTCACGCATCCAATAGGATTCCGTAAAATTATTTTTTTACGCAATTTTTTCATATTTTCTTAATTGTTTTTAACTGGAAGTGAAAAATGTTTATAAAATCAAGAGAAAATTGTATTTTTTATGGAGTTTTTACTATTAAAGACTATAATTCGATTATAGTGAAGACTATAGTGCGAGTGGAAACAGTGGAAAATAAACAGTTGGCAGCATTGTTCTCAGTCGACATCATGTTTCCGCTTTTCGTTGTCGCTCTTTCACAAGTCGAAAATGGCGGATCAGGTATGTTGCTTATAATAATCATTAAAAAATCAGTTATTATTTACAATCTCTATAAAAAATTTGCATCTTTTTCGTTAAACTAGTAATGCCTGATGTTAATTTACTTCAAGTAGTTTTATAAACGACAATATTTTTCCCCAAAGTATGTCATATTGGTGATCTGCTTATTGACGCTATTACTCTAACACGTGTTTCACTTTCTTTTGTAACAAAAATCTATCAAAGTATGACAAATATTTTCTAAAAATGCAGTTGATTTTGGTTTTAGTGAAAATAAATGTCACATGTCAATGTGGAAATGGTTTAAACTTTACAGAAAACTTGTAAACTTGACGTCTGTCAACCTAACCTCAAAATCCACTTTGATTCATAATATTATTTTCCAATTAACAATTTTTAGATTATTTTATAATTCTTTCTCATAAAAAGAGGAAAAATATTGTTTATTTCTTTTAATGAAATTAAAATTACGAAATAAAATATACTTTTTTGCATTGTTTAAACGAATTCGTTGTTTAAATGTTTATTGTTTTGTTCGGAGTTTATAATGGTTTTTTTTTATTAATTGCAGAACGTAAAGTCGTTCCAAAAGCAACCAACTGTTTTCCTGAACCGCAAAAAGGGTCAGGGACAAAAAAGTCGCAAATCCTTGCGATACACAAGAAATGTTGGTCTTGGATTCAAAACTCCACGTGATGTGAGTATTTATTTATTTTAATTATGAATATTATGTTTGAAATTGTGTATATTTTAGTAAATAATGAAGAATTTGAATGAAAATTAATTAAAGAAATATTTTATTTTAAAAATTTTAAAAAAATGTTCTTTTTAAATGTTTTTTTTCTTTAGGCGATTGATGGAACCTACATTGACAAGAAGTGTCCATTTACCGGAAATGTGGCGATCCGAGGACGCATTCTCACTGGCGTTGTTCAAAAGATGAAAATGCAGAGAACAATTGTCATCAGACGGGATTACTTACACTACGTAAGAAAATATAATCGTTTTGAGAAGCGTCACAGAAATATGAGTGTCCATCTAAGTCCCTGTTTTAGGTTCGTACTAAAAATTATTATCCTTTTATTTTCATTTATTTTGCATATTTTTCCAAACAAGAATTATCGAATTTTATGGGAAACCTTTTAACTATTAAAAATGTTTTTCAAAACAATTTTTCTCATTTTGAAAGAAAAATTGACATTTCAAAGAAGATTTATTTATGTTTCAAAGAAGATTTATTTGTATTTCGAACAAGATTTATTTATATTTCTAACAAGATTTATTTATATTTCAAAGAAGATTTTTTTCATATTTTGAAAGAATTTTTTCCCTTTCTTTGAATGTATAAATGTTTTTAAAAACAAAAAATACTTTCGTGATGATATTGACGACGGTCTTCTGAAAATAATATGAAGTCACTTAATCGTCTACTGATAGAAATGTTAAGTATTTTAATTTTTTTGCTTCCTCTTTCTACAATTGAAAGATTATTTTTTCAACAATTTTATGTTTTAAATCAATTTTTTAATAAAAGATGATAATTTTTCAGAGACGTTGAAATTGGAGACATCGTGACTATTGGAGAATGCAGACCATTGAGTAAAACAGTCAGATTCAACGTTCTTAAGGTCTCAAAGGGAACAGGATCGAAGAAGAGCTTCAAGAAATTCTAGGTATGGAGAATTTTCTTTAAAATTAAATGACAATTTTTAAAAATAACAATAGACGAGGAAAAAAGAATATTTATGATGAGTTTGACGACGGTCTTCTGAATAAAAATAATTTGAAGTCATCATTATCGTCCACTGAAATTCTTTTTTCGATTAAATCTATTTTCTGTAAATTTTATTTTAGTTCTTTATTCATTAAAATTATTGTTTATTTTTTTTGCAGATAAAGAAAAGGTGAGAAAAACATCTTGAGAATTTATAGGTAAGAATTATTTTTTTCTACTTTACAATTAAGAAATTTGTTTCTTAAAATTTCGATCGTTCAAATGAACGGCGATATTTTTTTTCCTTACCACTTTTAAATTTCATTACAAAATATTGTTTTTTATAATTAAAAAATTAAATAAATAATTACAAAATTTTTCACTTCAGTCTATAATTTTTAAAAATATTGCAAAATTTCGTTTATTTGAACGTTCGAAATTTTAGGAACAGAGTTTTCAATTTTTTATTGAATTTTATTACATACACAAATTTGGAGTTTAATATACAAAAACATTTCGCTTTGTTGGTTTTTTTCGTAAAATTATTTCTTCTTAAAGATGAAAATGGAGCAGTTGCTGTTAATTAAAATTCCAATTTGTTTTCATGATGAGATTGACGACGGTCTTCTGACGATTAAAATTGAAAGACAACTTCGTCCTCTGATTTAATTCAAACTTTTAAAAATTATTACATACATTAAATTACGTATCATTTTAATTCGCTTTTTAACAAAAATTCTATTTTCTGTTTCAGGTATAAAATATCAGATCCTGGAAGGTGGACGTTCATCGAGAAAATCGACGAAATTAAATTAAGTCAATGATTTACCATCATCATTATGTAAATGTTTAACGCATAAAAAACATCAATTGCGTTTGAAAAATAAATTCATTTAAATAAAATCTAAGTTTGTTTTGATAATTCATACTTTGATATTGTTACCCTTCTTTTTAAAAAAAAACCGGATATTTTTTTTATTTAGTTATTTATTTATTAAACATTAAAAAACTACTTTATTATGAAAATATAAAAACGAATTATAAAATTTTTAATCAAATTTACTTTTTCGTAAATAAAGTTTACAATTTGTCATTGACTGAAAAAAGAATAATTTTTCTAATTAATAAATTTTTTCATTTTCTCGTACTTAGAGTTTGTCTTATTTTTTTCACGATCTTGATGCTTATTGTACTTTTTTGTCTTTTGATTCTTGATTTTAACATTGATATCTCTTTTATTTCGTTTCAATATTTTTTGAGATAATGAATGTTTATCGTAGGGACTGTATTTGCGATAGAGCCTGGGTCTGAAATTTTATAATTAAAAAAAATTAAATAGTGAATATATTTTATTATTATTAGTTTTATAATTAATTAATATTTAATAACTAATTATTAATATCTTTATATAATTACTAATTAGTTTAGTACTTAGTATGGAATTCTTTATTTTAAATTTGTTTTTTTTTCGTTTTTCAGATAAAAATTGAAATTTTCTTTAAATTTATAACTTTTTATATTTTTTTCAAATACTTACGAATTTTCGATGAATTCGTTTTTATGGAAATTCAAAATTTTTGTTCCAGATGACGAGTGTCCCGACAAGGAATTATCTTCCAGTGGTAAATCTTCCCAATAATCCGGATCTACTCGTTTATGAATTGAGTGCGTGTACTTTTTTGGATACCAATTCTTCCCATAACTTTTCCCATCGGCCTTTAAGGTAAAATAACTCAGGTATTTAAATATATATTTTAGAAATCAAAGAAAAAAAATGGAAATAGTTACAAAATTTCATAACGATTTCCATTTATTTTTCGAAAATTTTCAATTAGGAATTGAAAAAAAATTCGAGTAGAAAACAAAATTTTATTTCATAAGGAAATTTTTTTTCTCACTTGAAGTTTCTTGAGTGAGTTTTTTTTTGTGAAATAATAAATGAATTAAAATTTTAATTCAAAAAGGTTGTGCACTTACAAATACGAAAATAGCCGAGCACAGCAAAACTATTTTGACAGAGAACATTTCTTGAAGTGAACTCTGAATGTCGCACAAGTGTTCTGAGTTCTCTCTTTTTTTTCTCTTTTGCTTTATAGTCGTTTGTTCTTAAATTACAATCCGGTGACTAACTCGTTTCAAATAGAGAAATTATTTATCAAATCTTAACTTTTTTTTCATTTTGTTGTTCATTTCTTTGAAAAATAAAAAACATAATCGAGAAAGTTTGAAAATAATTGAAAGTCAATACGTTTTATCGTTTGACTCATTGTCTCGAACAAAATGCGAACGCAAAAGAATAAAATAATTATTAAAAATTATTACTATCAATAATTAATATTTAAAGAATAATTAAATCTATTTTTTGAAAAAAAGAATAAGAAAATTGAATAATAAATAAATAAATAAATTTTTGAAAATATATTTTTTATTTTCACTATCAATCATTTTTTCAATTAAATTACAAACAGTTCTTTTTAACTCTTAACAATTGTTTTAAAAGTATAAATTAGAAAAATGTTACAAATTTTAATAACAAATTAAATTAGCCATTTATTATTAACATAGTTAGAAATTAACTATTATTTGAGATTCGTGAAGAAAAATATTAAGTTCTATTTTTTATTTGAAAATTAGAAGAAGTTTAAAAGCCAGTGCAACTAGCTGCCATTTTTTAAGTCTATAATTCCTTTCTTTTTAACAATTTGGCACTTATAATTTACGCTATTTTTTATTATATAAACATTTCTTAATCTCTATTAAAAAAATTATCTATATAAAATAGTTAAAATTTTCTTTAAATCGTAAGTGGAAGCACTACGTTTTTTTAAAGGCATTTCGTTGTTTTAGAACAAAATAAGTAAGCGTTTTATCAATTACTACATTTAATACAAATAAAATTAACGAAATATTAATTAGTAAATATAGGAAACATTGAAAAATTAATATTTCTAATTTTCTTAGTCAATAAATTAAATATTCAATTCAAGTTCAATTTAATTAAATATTAAATTCAATTTCAATTTAATTAAATTTTCAAATTAAATTATTTGATTTAATTTACTTTAGTTTAGTAACATTTCAATTCATTAAATTTTGCGTTCAGAAAAAATTTTTCTGACAAATTTTTTAAACACTTTAAGGCACGAAATTCTAAAATTTCTTTTTGGCAATAAATTGAGCTTAGATTACTTATTTTCTTCTCTAAGGTACAGTGTAATTTCTGTCGTGAATCCTTCATCTTTTTACTCTTAAAAATTGCGATCACAAGTCAAGCAGTAAAAAACGTAAAAAATAAATGTTAAATTTTCAAAAATAGAAAATAGTTCATAGGAAATTCCAAAAAGAATAAAAAGATTTCTTTTTGGTGAATTTCAGTTTAACAGAATAATTAATTAAGAGAAAATTGTCATGTGAAAATTTCCATGAAAACGTTTTGAAGAAAGTAAAAACCAAATGCAAATCGAGACTAAATTGTTATAGAGATTAATTATCGTTAAGACTTATTGGTTTTTGGCGGATTTTCTATAGAATGTTGTTTCATAACGTAAAAAATATAAATTGGAACTCCAATCCAAATAAGGAGGGAAATTCCAATAACGTGAAACCATCTGAAACCCCAATCGGCGCCAGAACACTTGAAAGTTCTATTAACCCTGTGTTCTTGACTAATTTTTCGTTCCGAGGGACTCAATAGAGTTGAATTGATATTTTCTTCTTCATTTATATCCGTTTGACTAATTGGCTCGATTACTGAATTTAATATAATATTATTGATTTCGGAATTTGAAACAACTTTCAATGGAGTTGTTATTAAATTCAAAATTTGCTCCTCTTTTGATGTTGACGATTTTTCTGGTTCCTTGATTTCTTCATTATTTAAATTTTCTGTTAATAGAGAAAAGGGTTGAACTGGCACTTTTATCACTTGACGAGCGAATATTTCATTTTCCTTGTGAATATTGTTCACTCTTTTTATCTCCGATATCTGGAAATTAATATCGTACAAATTTCGTAATAAGTTTGTATTCAGTTTTTTAAATTTTCTTTTTAGTGAATTATTACATAATTAAATAAAATTATTCGAAAAAAGGAAAATATATCAATAAAATACTTACAGTACATCCATATCTTAAAGCAAGTGCCTGTAAAGTGTCCTCAGATTGCACCTCAATTTTTATGACTTCCACTTTTCGAGGTGCATGTGCGTGATTTCGATTTTGTAATGGAATATTTTCCTCATCTTCACTGTATTCATCATCGGAATATAAAAATACATAATGTGGAGAGGCATCTCTTTGGTTTCCTCTTTGATACACTGACGTTCTATAGATTCATAAAGAAAATTATTATCCAATTACTAAAATTACAATTAAAGTACCTATTCAAATCTCAAAGAAAAAATTCAAAGAAGAAAAAATAGAACAAACATGAAACGTGGAATGATATAAAAAAAAGTATTAAATTAAAAATTCGAGATTAGAATATATTTGACATCTTTAAATTCAACGATAAAAATTAGAAAATGTAAACAATAATAATTTCTATATTTCTTAATTTTAACGTAAAAAATATTGCTTAGAATTAAACATATGGAAGACAATAATTAATTTTTTAAGGCAAGTTTTGTTCTTTGTATTTACACAGTGCTTATCGCTTGTATTAATATAAGAACTTAAAAATATGTTAATTGTTTCTGAAAGGTCAGAACTGTCAAACTATATATAAGTACCCTAACCTAATTTCATAATTACCTTCCTGATTTATGTCGATCATTCAATGATTTCTTAAACATTTTTTGTCTTTTAAAAACATCGCAAAAATATTTAAACTCACGTTATCGAAGTCGTCATTTCACAATACACTCGTTGAATTTAATTATTAAATATACATTTGTATATTTATTAGCCCATATACACCACCACCAGGAGTATTAATTTTTACAATTTTGCCACGCTTGAATCGGCTTGAATTAATGGGAAACAGCTGTGAATTGTCTCGTCTCTCAGGTTAGGTTGGTATTCTGCAATGTGCGCCGCACTTCACACTGTAAAACGAAAACACGACGACGATTATTAAGATCGTTTGTTATTTTCGCAAAAAAAGATTGTTAATTAGTGTTTAATATCAAAATGATGAAATATGAGGGAGATGAGAAATTAAAGGATAATTCCAAATGTTCTTTATTTCGAGCTAGCTTGAAAATGTGTCTACTCAAAAGTGACTGTTGTAAAATTGTAAGTGTGTACATAACCTCAATCTTTACTATATTAGTTTTTAAGTAATAATCGTAAAATTTTTAATCTTTTTATGATTAGTTTATAATTACGTATTGATAAAAGTTAAATATTTCGAGATTATTAATTACTTTAGGTTTATTTTTACTCTAAAGTGTCATTTTAGGGGAAATTCGAAACGAAAATAAGTTCGTTTGCTTTAATGTCTAAAATGTCAAGTATTTTTAAGTTAAAAAAAAGAAAGTTCTCTAAATGAAAAATGTTAATTATTTATTCATATTAACAGGGTTGCCATAGGTCAGGAGAATCAGGGAAAAGTCAGGGAGATTTATTAAAGTACTAGATAAAATTGAATTTTAGAGAAGTTACAAATAATTGCAGAAATTCAATTATTTTCAAAAATAATAAAATTCTTCTTCAAAATTCAATTATGTTCAAAAATTTTTAAAAATTTCAATTAGCTTTAAAAATAATAAAATTCTTCTTCAAAATTCAATTACATTTTTCGAAGAATTTACTCTAATTTTTATTAAAAATAATTGAAACCCTGTGAAGAATTTTATTATTTTGGAGAAGAATTTAATTCTGGCAACGAATTTTTATTACATTTTTTTTTTAAATAATTGGAATCCTGTGAAGAATTTTGTCTGGAAATCAGGTAAAAACAAAATTAATTTTTTGTGGCAACCCTATGAATGCCTATATATTAAAAATGTTAATTATTTATTAATTATTCATATTACCGAAAAGGAAACTTAAAATTTATATTTTTATATAAATTCGAATAGTATTTGAAATCTTTAAAAATCTACATGATTTTTCCTTAAAATTTGTTAGTTTTCAAGTACCGGCAATTTTTTTTCAAGTAAATTAATTTTTACTCTTTTTAAAAAAGTATGAAGATGTGAAATACTTTTTTAGCACAAAATTACACCGAAAGAATGTCTTCGTTCTCATCCTGATCTCGTTCCAAATGAATGTTACGCTCTTCGAAATTCTTTCTTCGAATGCAAACGTAGTCTCGTAAGTTTGAATTCAAAATCGATTTTTCGTTCTCAATTATTTAGAAAATTATAGATATTTCAGTTTTGATAGAAATAATTTTGATAAGGGTGTATTTATTTTTGTAGATCGATAACAGAAGAAGGTTCAGAGGAATAAAGGGACATGAGGAAAAAATATAAATTTATTAAATAGTTTTCAAAGTACTCGTAATTTTTTGGTTAGAAATAAATTAATTTTTAGAAGACGTTATTATCTTAATTCTTATAAGTATATAAAAATGTGATAATAGATTGGAAAGTAAACAACAAATAGGATTGTCAGAAAACTTTTTATTATCGTTTCTCTCTCATCATTCGTTGTACATATAATAAATTCTCGAATCAAGTAAGTTTCTTGTTTTTTTTTACAATCTAATTTTAGTTTCGTTTAGAACTAAGTGTTGAAAAAATTTTCAACAATTACTCGATTTAAATCGAAATCTTTTGTTTTCTTTTCTTTAAATTTTAATCTTTCGATTAAAGAATAAAAGGCGAAGCGATAATTTCAAACGCCTAGTTTATTTTTTCTTAAATGATGCAATCACAGTTTCTGTTTGATAATGGAATTGTAAATGTGAAAGAATTGAATTAATTTTACTAGTAAAATAGAAATAAATTGCCATTGAATTTATGCTTTTGTAGGGAAAAAAAATAGTTTTATAGTTAGGTTTTTTGAATAGATAATGATGAAAATATTTTTTCAGGTTTCGATAGTTTCTTGAGAGCTGCGAAGCTGCTGAGGGGGAGCAATAAATCAAATCGTAACATTCGTTAAATGGATTTAGAAATAAAAATAGATTTGAAGGAAAATTGTTTCTTTTAGAAAATTAGTTTCGAAAGTTTCCTAATATCTATAATCTAATTTTGATTTCGTCTTATTCTTAGGTATATTGAACTACTTTTCGAGAAAATATTTTTTTAAAGATTAAAATTTTTTATTTATTAACATTTTAAGAATATAAATAACAATTTTTTCTTGTACATGATTTGAAAATTTAATTTCAATTGAGAATCATGTGGAGAATGGAAATGTCGATTGTTTCACATTTACAAATCCGAAAATGAATCACAGTTCATTTGCAAGGCTCTTTATCGGTGGAGCACTTGTTCCATGGTCCGTGAAAAATGGGCTCTTGCTAATAGAAATTTATAGGTTGAGAAATCTTTTCTTTTTATAATAAAAATCTATCATTTAGTAACAAACTGCGCCTGCGCAATATTTTCTAACTATTGTCTGTAGGCAATCAAAGCTTATGTACTAATTTCTTTTTTTTGTACTAAAATGCCAAGTAGTCACACTAGCATCACTTTTTTTCTAAATTTATTAAGGTATTTATTTTTTTCTTCTGCAAACTTCTTTTTTTATTTACTAAATTCTTCTTCTTTACTAGAAACGTTTTCTCAAACTCCTAAAAATTGATTAGACTTTTTTGAATAAAATTTTTAATTTTATTTGCGAAAATTTGAATTATTGTATTCACTACTATTTTTTTTCTCTTTTTCGTAGGAAATTAGTTTTGAAAATGAAATTTTTCTATGAGAATTCAAACGTGAGCCTTTTTTAAGCAATTTTTTCTTTTAGATTTTACAAACGAATTTAAGTGATTTAAAATTTCTATTTTTAGATTTATTGAGAGTTGTAAGAGTCTAGAGAAAATATTAGAGTACTAGAGAAATATTTTAAAGTACTTGTGATATATATGGTATCGTCGAATATCACAGTTTTTTCGAAATGTATGATATGTTTTCTTGCAATATTAATATTACGTATGTGTAAAAATTCGTCGTGTATTTTCTTTTTAGGTAAATATATATAGTTTTTTTTGACACTATTGCGATCGATAAAAGCAGGAAATTTCTTTTGTTTTTTTGGATATTTCTCGAGGAGTATAAAATTGTTGTTCGAAAGTAGATTTTTGAGAAATTTCTTTTGAAAATTGAGAATGGTTTGTTTTGTTTTTAAAAACAGACTGATGGTCTGTAAAGGCCGATGTAACCACACAAACGAGCTCGAAGTGCAGGCAATAAAATTGCGGCCGCTGAGAGATTATCTTGTAATTGTGAACACTCGCAGATTAATAAATACATTTTGTCACCCTGAGACATTGATTTGTGAAGTGTGATACGCCTGAGGCCGACTGATTTTGGTAGATATCGGTACATCATCCGAGCACCTGAAAAAAATTTTTTTTTGTAATTTTTGTTTATTTTTTTTTGAATATTTAAGATTTTTTATTTTTTTTAGGAAAAGAGGGGAATTTACCAGTCCAGTAGAGCCAGTTTTGTTCGAATTTAACTCCGTCATCGCCTTCGAATACTTTGAATATGGAAACAATGTAGCCAGTGGACGGTATTGGTGGTCTTCCTCCCGGTGGTTCCAGTGGTGGTCGAGCGATAGTTGCGACTTCATTAAATAAATCCAAATTATGATTGGCGGCATAGCGCAAATCTCTTGGGTCGAATTTCCTCAAGGCTGCGCATTGAACTTCTTGATAAAATTCCAAAATGTCAGTGGTCTGCTTATTAATTAGATAGTAGGTGATAAATGGAAAATCCGCTGGAATCAAAGAAATCGTCCATCAAAAAAATCGCTCATCAAAAGAATCGTTCATCAAAAAAATCGTTCATTAAAAGAATAGATCATCAAAAGAATAGTTCATCAAAAGAATTGATCATCAAAAGAATAGTTCATCAAATTGTTCATCAAAAAAGTCTCGTTGACCAGTTAAGGAAAAATAATCGTTAATTGAGAATAATCGTCAAATTAATTAAAATGGAGTAAATAATTCAAAAAAGGACAAGATTCGTTACCATTTCTCTCCATGTTAGTGAGTAGGATACTTTGCGAGGCCGAAGGGGCAATTTCGGCGACTAATTCCGCGGCAGTGTCCCGTTGCAGTACCAACGGTTTGGCCACTGGTGACTCGACAATTGGATCCAAGGGCTCCAAAGGTGTCATAAAATGTGCTAGAACACATTGCTTTGGATCCTCTACCTCTAGAATTGAAAGTGGACTTCCCGGCCTCTTCTTGTCGGTGATAGGCGCATGCTACATAACATTTTGTGTAAATATTAATTCTTCATTCAATATTCTCCCGGTATGGTTCATTTAAAATTTAGAGATTCAGAGATATAAGGAAAGTTATATACAGAGAACAGTGTAAAAAGAAAAAGTGTCATTTTGGAACCGATTTTTTGTATTAAATCAATATTTTGTTATATTTTTAATACCTAAAGTCGACTTTAATTCGACACTTTTTTTGTGCAGAAAAACTATTAGAATATTAATTATTAACTAGGAGCAAAAATCGGGATTCCATTTATTATAATTACACAAATTGAAAAATTCTTCATTTTCGAATATTAAATTCAGTTTTTGAATAATTTCAGATTCGAAATTTAAAAAATTCTCTTGTTAACTAATTAATTATTATTATTTATCATTTTATGAATTTTAGTAAAATTCTTCAGACGAATTAAATTATTTTCAAGAATAATAAAATTCTTTTCAGGAGTTCAATTATTTTCAATACAAATTTAATAAAATTTCTCTAAACAATTTTATTATTTTTAAAAATTTCAATAAAATTCTTCACAAGAATTCTATTATTTCCATAAATAATAAATTTATTCAAAAGAATTCAATTATTTAGAATTTTTTTTACAAAATTTCTCGAATGAATTCAATTATTTTCAAAAATTGGATTAAAATTCTGGGAAGAATTCAAGTATTTGATAAAAATTGTAAAAAGTTATTCGCAAATTTTAATTATTTTATGAAATATTGATAAAATTTCTAAGAATTCAATTATTTTGAATATATTTTCAATAAAATTTTAATAAATTTTCGAAAGAATTTAATTAGTTTCAAAAATTTTAATACAATTTTTCAAAGCATTTCAATTATTTTCAAAAATTTTAATAAAATTCTTCACATGAATTTAATTATTTTTTTATAATTAGATAATAAATTCTTTTCGAAAGAATTCAATTATTTAAAAATTTTTTTACAAAATTTCTCGATTAAATTAAATTATTTTCAAGAATTATATTAAAAATGTGGGAAGAATTAAATTATTTAATAACTAATAAAACTCATCGCATGATTTCAATTATTTTTAATATAATTTTATATAAATTTCTGGAAAAATGCAATTATTCTAAAAAAGTTTATTAAAATTCTTCAAAAGAATTCAATTATTTTAAAAATTTTGTCGAAATTCAATTATTTTTAGTATCTATTGTTTATCAATAAAATTTTCCAATAGAATTTAATTATTTAAAAAAAAATTTTCATAAAATTTGCCACAAGAATTTAATTATTTTCAAAAATTTTAATACAATTTTCAAAGAATTCAATTATTTACAAAATTTTTTACAAAATTTCTCGAATGAATTCAATTATTTTCAAAAATTGCATTAAAATTCTGGGAAGAATTCAATTATTTCCAAAAGAAATTTTAATAAAATCTAATAATCGAACGTTTGATTACAATTTTTAACAAAAAGGATTATTTTGAAAACTTGAAAGAAATTCTTCGTAAAATTCAATTACTTTCAAAATTTTCAATTAAAATTATTAAAAAATCTCCATTACTTTAAAAAAATTCTGGGAAATTTTTCAAAACAATTAATTTCTTTTCAAAGATTTTAATAAAATTCTTCGCAAGATTTCAATGATTTTGAAAATATTAATTTTATAATTAAAAAGATTGCGAACGGATTACCGAAATTCAATGATTAATATAGATTATATTTATAATATCTAATTATTATTTTAATTGATTTGGAAATTAATTATTATTTATTATTAATTATTTAAATATTATTAATTAATTTTGGAAATTATCGGTCGAAACTGATTTTTAATTCAAAACCTTTTGAAAAATTAGAAAATAAAATATTAAAATTGTGGTAATAATTAGTTTTTTTCCAAGAGAAGAGAAAAAAAAATTTGCATTTATGGAAAAATGAAAGGCAAGGTAAACTCAATTTAGATTCACTACTGTAAATGAAAATTGATCGGTTTAAAGAAATTGAATTTTAATTATTTAATATGCAGTGGAAAATTGCTCATACCGGCACTCCTGCTGGAAGGAATCTTTCTAGGGCAGCAAGGGGAATGATGAAGCAATCTTTTTCCAATGTTGCTAAAGAAATTGGTTCTCCTCGTGGTGGACTACTGCCCGAAACCACGAGTGGCGTGTATGTTCCCATTGTTCTATTTCCCGTAAATGACACCTGTAAAACAATAACAATTCTCTTTAGAAAATATTCGAAATTTAATTTAATAATTTAATTTCAATTAAGTTTTTTAATTTAATAATTTAATTTTAATTAAGTTTTTAATTTTTTTTTTCGAATTTTCTCCCTTGACTATTCTTTTTGGAAAAAAACTATTTAAATTTTTTAAAAAAACACTTATTTTTGAGAAAAAGATTAAAACATTTTTTTATGTATTTAATTAAAAAAAATTTCTTTGATTGCAAAACAATTTTTTTGTTTCCAAGAATTTTTCTTTTTTAATTTAAAGAATTATTATTCCTCGGCTCTTTATCAATGATGAAATTTCTTTGATTTAAAGAACAATTTTCCTGGATGCAAAAAAAATTTGTTGAAATCAAAGAAAATTTTTAGAAGAAAATTTCTTCTAAAAATTTTCTTTGAATCAAAAACCTTCGTTTTGTTTAAAAGAAAAATTTATTTTGCTAGAGTCTAAAAACTGATTTCATTAAATTATGGAAAACTTTTTTTAATAGAGATAAAACTTAGTTTCAATAAATTTATTTGATAATTAATCAATTATTTGGAATTTAATTTTTTTCACTATTTCGTGAAGAAATATTTTTTTTTAAATCGAAATTTCTTACATTTTTGATTAATTTTCCTTTTTTAAGAGTTTTCTCTTGGTGGGGATTTTTTCCCCCTCTATTTTTAAAATTGGGAAGTAAATTGAATTGAGAATTAATAAATATTAAAATGATTGAATTAGGAGATGAAATTAAATGGAATTGGGAAGTAAATTGAATTGTAAAATAGAGAATAATTAATTTTAGTTGATAATTATTAAATGGATTGTGATATCAGTCGTGAAGTGTCTATTATTTTTTTTTCTTTTGCTTCGCCAACGAATCGCCAATGAGATTTCTAGTGGCATGCAGTTGCAGTAAATATCAACATCGCGTGTGCGTTGTCCGTGCGGTAAATGCAAGTTCATATATTAGAAACTCTCCTGCCATTCGTGTCTTCTATTTTCTGTTCTATTTAGTCTCCGCAAAATCAGTACTTCTGTTTTCAAAGACCTCTCTATATATATAATAGACTGTCGTGTCAATTCATTGTCATACATTTCGCTTAGAATAACGCCAATTAAAGGCAAAATAAAAAAAAATTCTATCATCAACAATTAACTTTTATGAAAAGTTTCATTTTATCCATGACCTTGACATTATCATTGATAAAGTTTAATTTTCAAAGGTTAAGACAAAAATTGGAAAAAAATGGGTTTATTTTATCGATTTTTTTTAATTTACCTAAAGTTTCCATATTTTAAAAAAGTAAATTTTACAGTAAAGATTATTGAAATTTTTGTATATTTAAATATTAAAAATACATTTTTTTCTCTTTGGGAATTTTAATTGTCATGTCCTTTTGCTCTATGGAGGAGAATTATTGATTAGAAAATTATTCATATTATTTTTTATTTTAATAATAAAATAATATTAAATTTTTTTAGTAATTAAATTTTTTTACTAATATTAAAATAGTGGAAAAAGATAAAATTTTGGAAGAAGAAAATATTCTTTTTATTAAAAAGACAATTTTTAATTTCCGGCAGAATAATTGAAATAGAAATCAATATTTAATTTTGTTCACAATATGCCAGAGGAAAATGTTTTGCTTAATTCTCTATACAAAAAAAATCAGAGAAATCGTTTCCTTTTAAAAGTGAATAAAATAGGTAAATAATTATTATCTATGATTTATAATAATATTAAATTCAATTTGCCTTTCAATGGAAAATAATTATGTTTTCATCTTAACGTCTTGGGGAAATTACTTCAATTCATTTCGTAAAGCGTATATTGATTTTCAATTAACTCCTTTAAATTGAAATGTTCGATTCAGTAAACGAATTTGTTTGATTTTCAATTGCGGTACTTTTTTTGTTTTCTTTAGACAAATTTATTTTAATTTCTACTTTTAAAAATAATGATTTTTCCTCAAAATTATTTAAATTAATTTTTAAAGTAACTTAATAATTTCCATTTAAATAATGATTTGAATTTAAACAATTTAAATTTTTTTTTTGATAATTGAAAACAAAACTTGAAGTTCGTGCGCATTGCTTTCTAGTAAAATATGCAATTTTTATTTATTTTTTTCATACTCAGTGGAATACATTCAAGACAGATTTTTTCATTTTAAAATTGACAATTATTTTTTATTGTTCAATACAAGTAACAATCAATTATCTTTCATGGAACAAATGGGACTCATTTCCCCTATTTTATGTTTAAATAGTGAGAAAAACATGTAATTTACATACTTTTATTATTTAATTTAATTTAATAATTATTAAAAATTTGTTAAATTTTTTTATTTATTTAATTTTATTTTTAATTTTATTGTTTTATTAAAAAAAAATGGGTTTAGTTTTGACATTTTTGAACAGTAGTGTAATTTAAAACAACAAAGCAAGTTTGTTACAGGCAACCCTCGATTTCTGTCGAATCTTCAAATTTGAATCTCTATTAAAACTTTTAATACTGACGATTTATAAGCCACGCACCTAATTTCCAAAAGAATTCAATTATTAAAAACATTTTTTTTAAATTCTTTGCAAGCATTCAATTATTAACATAAATAATAAATTTTTCACAGGAATTCAATTATTTAAAAAAAAAATTTTATAACATTTTTCGGAAAAAGTCAATTACTAAAAAAGTTTTTTTTATAAAATTCTCAGCAAAAATTCAATTTTTAAGAATTTTAATAAAATACGTTGCAAAAATTCAATTATTTTTGTAACTAATAAAACTCATCGCAGGATTTCAATTATTTAAAGTAAATTTTGAATAAATTCAATTATTTGCATAAATAGTAAAATTATTCGCAAGAATTCAATTATTCTTTAAAATTTTAATAAAATTCTATAGAAAATTTCAATTATTTACAGTACAATTTTTATTAAATTCCTCAAAAGAATTTACATTTTTTTCAAAATAATTTAAATTCGTATTTGTACAAATATGATTATTTTTTGAAAATTTTTATTCTATTATTTTCATAAATAATGAAGTTTTTCGCAAGAATCTAATTATTCTTAAAAAGTTTTAATAAATTCTTCGTAAAAATTCAATTATTTTCAAAAAAAAATTAATAAAACTCTTTGTGGAAATTTAATTAAATTCCAAACTTTTTCGAAATTAATTCTTTTCAATATCCACTGTATTTAAATAAATTTCCCCAAAAGAAATCAATTGTTTCGAAAAAAATTTCAATAGAATTAATCCTAAAAATTTAATTATTTTCAAAACTTATAAAATTCTTTGAAAAAATTCAACTATTAGTTCCAAAAAAATTTTTGAATTGAAATCTTTGAAAATTTCAATTGTTTAAAACTTATAATATTAAAATTTATATTTTGAAATAAAATGATGAAAGTTTTGAACAATTTTATCTAAAAATTTCAAAAAAGAAAAAAAAAATTGAATTTTGGAAGAATTGCAGTTGTAATTTTTAGAAATAGTTTAATTTCAAAAAGGCTTTACATTGAAGTCGTTTAAAATATTTTATTTTTCGGAAAAATTATTCTATTTTTGAATTAATAGATATTCTTATGTTCCTAAAGTTTTGAACGTTTAAATGAACAAAATTTTTTCCTATTTAAATATTTTTTGAAATTACTGTTACCAAAAAGAAAAATAATCAAAATTAAACATTTATTTAAATAAAAATCCTATTTTTATAATGTACAAAATAACTGATATTTGTTTGATTAAAATAACCGATTAATTATTTATTATCAATTAAATATTTTCTTGAATCAAATAATTTTTGAGTGAATTAAATGGTATTTGAACCAATAATTTTATTATTTGAAGCAAGAACCATTTAAATAAAAATCATTCGGAATCAAGTACAGTCGAACCTGTTGGATTGCAACTCTATTTTTTTACATTTTTTTTTCCTTTTCAAAATGTTCAAAAAAAATTATTTTCGCTTAGTTTCAGAATATTGTAAAAATATTACAAAATTAAATTATAAAACAAATTTTCAAGCAAATTTTATACTGTAATAGAATTTAAAAAATCGAGTTGCATTCCGACAGGTTTCACTGTAAATATTTAATAGATATTAGTCAAGTAATCGGTTATTTGAATCAAATAAATATTTTTTATGCAACTCAGGCGTATTATGGTCACTTTATCTAGCTGTACAGGCGCATACTAAGTTCCCCCTTATAATCCAGCGGGCAAAAAAGTGCCCATTATTGCCCTAGGGCAATAATGATCATTTTTTTGCCCGCTGCTGAAAGGTCAATAAAATTCTCATTATTACCCTAGGGATTTTTTTTCTGCGTTGGCCCCCCAAAGTGTATGGAAAGAATTCGTCAGTGATCGAGAGTTGACTGCATTTAGATTTTTTCCCCCTACTATTATTTTGCTCCTTTATTTCTAAAGACATAATTTTATTGCTGTGAAGCCTTGAATAAATTGAAAGAATGAGATTGATGAATTTGGTCACCTGTCTGGAGGAGGCAGTTGCCGTTGGGCACTCGTTCATGTCCTTCTGATTAACACTCGGTTTCCGTTTATTCGGATTGGCACCGGCGCCACCACCCCATTTGATGACATGTGGACCGGAGTTGCGTCGGGGCCCTGGGCCCAATCTCTCGGTTGGTTCGTCGCCAGCACCACCTGCAGGGGGCGACAGGAAAAGATGAGTGCGATAAGTGTAGCTCGCGTGATCATGGTCCATGGGATATCCAAATTCTCGACTACGACGAATGGGACCCCGACCAGCTCCAACGGCGCCCGTGCGGCCCAATCCACCCCCTCTACCGGACCCAACGCCGTCCCCTCCACCGCCCAATCCTGGCCCACCGCCAGACCCGCCTGTACGCTCGCCAGAGCCCGGACCCCGTTCGCCCGCGAAATTCTTGCGGAACATAAGATTCATGATTGATCCCGATTTTTTCTTTCACTCGCGCGTATTAATTAACGAGTTTTTTTTTTTTTTGATTTTTAATATAGAAATAATTTAGAAACTTGACGTGGGTAAACAACACTTTTTACGACCCATTGGCCGGTCTGCTAGATCAGGCCTGTCCCAGAATAATGTCCAAAGTTCGTTTTTTCTGTTAATGAAACATTCATCCGAGGCGAGACAGTTTGGAGCAAATTTTTCATTTTTTCTTTCTTTTTTGTCTTTATGTTCTTGGACAGCCCTGTGCTAGATGTACACAGAAACATTTATAGCAGACACATTTTGGTTTTTCAGTTTTTTTTTATTTTAGCAGCAGTATTTTGTCAATATCACTGGGAAAAATTCACAGAAGACGTTTTTTGTTAGAGCGCATTAGGCATTTGTTAGAAAATTGTCATTGTTTGTGTTGTGTATTGTTGAAAGAAAATAGAGCATCGAATAATTTTTTGGATTTCTCTCTTTTTTTCTTTTTTTACAGGCCTCGAACTTATGTGACTATTAATACTTTTTTTACTTCGTACAAATATTTGGTTACTATTTTTATAAATAAGCTACTTTAAAAAAGTAGACTAACTTTCTTTAAAAAAACCACTATTTTTTTAACTGAGATTTTAAATATCAATTTAGAGAATTTTACAATTAATTTATTTACTAAATAAATTTATTTAGTAAATAAATTAATTGTCTAATTCTCTAGATTCAATCTCTGATTATAAATAATTATGAATATTCACGAACATCTTGAGAATCAATATGGAGACGCTGTTCTCCACCTGAGAACGCCAAGGTCACCGCCAGATGGCAGTTCAGTTCCTTCTTGGAATTTTTACTGCCCTCTGATGGTGACCTTGACGTTCTCAAGTGGAGAAATTGAAAATGAACTACAATTTTGATTCTATTTTTTAATTTCAAATTCCGTCCAAGGCCTGTTACTAAAAACTGAAATAAAGATGAGTCTCCACTAATTTAAATCAGTAAAAGTTTTTATACTAATATTTATGGTATTTTCGAATGAAATGTAAATAATATTAGAATTACTAAATATGAAATAGTATTAATTATTAATAACAGATCAATAAATAATTAATAAATAATTAATAATTAACTGAATAAACAATTAATTCAAAAACAAAAATTAATTATTAAATAAACTACGAAATAAAGAAAATTATTTTGAAATTTAGTAAAAATGGTTAATAATTAGAATAAGTGGATAAATACAGTTTTTCTGGAAAGCATCAAATTTTGACATCAATGTGAATTAAATTATTACTTTCAAGTTAACCGTGAAAGAAAATTGTTGATTGATTTTTTTTAATTGACACTACAAAAGAAAATGAATAATATTTTTTTTCTATAATAAAATTACTCCCTAAGAAACTTAAATTAGTAAAAATGTTTATTAATTTATATTAGTGCTTAACTTTTTGCTTCTGAATTAGTAAATTTTACTATAATAAATTAGTAGAAATTACTATTATCTATTAGTAACATTTACTAATTCAAAAAGTCAGTCACGAATTTAAAATTTAAATTAGTAAACATTTTTACTAATTCAAATTTACAGAGTATTTTTAATAAATTTAATAGTGTCGATAATAAAAATTAATAAAATAAAGTACGAAATAAAAAATAAACCATAAACATTTTAATTGGAATTAACACTTTAAAAGAGCAAATATACTTTAATTATTTTATCAAATATTTTCTCTGAATATAGTTTTTTCTTTAAGTTCAGCAAATAATTGTCATAAAATCGATTGTTAGTGATCCGTTTTTTTTATAAATAAACATATACATACAGTTTGTATATATATATGAATATATACAACTTAATTGTATTGAATTTGTTTTTATCTTTTTTTTTCTTGGCAAAGCAATCAATAAGCTGTCACTTTCTTTGTGCGTCGACATTTAAATTTTGCTAGTTATTTTATATTTAAAATAATTATAATAAATTTTTCTATAATTATTCTCTCTAAATTTGAATTAGTAAAAATGTTTATTAATTCTACTAATTAATTCAAAGGCAAATTAGTAAAAAAATACTATTTATTATAGTAAAATTTAGTAATTCAAAGGCAAATTTGTAAAAATTACTAATTATTAGTATAATTCACTAATTTAAAGGCAAATTAATAAAAATTAATATTTATAAGTAAAATTTACTAATTCAAAGATAAATTAGTAAAAATTACTATATTAGTAAAATTTACCAATTCAAAGGCAAATTAATAAAAACTATTTTTTAGTAAAATGTACTAATTCAAAATCAAAAAGTCAGTTATTAATTGAAATTAGTAAACATTTTTACTAATTCAAATATTTAGAGAGCACAATTTTTTAAAAAGTTCTTTTATTAATCAGCAAAAAATATTATTTTCTTTACTTATATAAAATCATAAAAGATTTATTCATACAAAAAATATATTATAGTAATATTCATTCTGACAACTTTGATCTAATATATCATCTTGGATATAATTATACGAAATGGAGGAATTTAATTAATTGAATCTGGATTCCTCGCTGGAATTCATTGACATTCCAAATGACATCGTAGATTATAACGATTCTATATTCTATAAACCCAAGAGAAAACTCTTTTTCTTTATAATATTCTTTTCTTCCTTTTTATTTAAATATCAATGAAAATTTTTCTTTTCTAAAATTTATAAAGAAAATAGAAAAAATATACAAACAAGAGTAATAAAAATTGTAATTAAAAAAGTAAATGCTTAAATGAAATGTAAGAAATTAATTAATTTAACTTAAAATTAATTAATTTAAAAAATTTTATTATTCACAATAAATTCTATTATAACAGTAAAATTTTGCAACATTTAGTTATATAAATTAGTGCATTGACGGACAATAACTTTTGACAAATACTTTGCAATTTGTGTGATTTTCCTTTATGAATTTTAATTCGATTCAAATTTATACATTATTTTGAATTTTCCCAAAAAATTTACACAGTCGAACCGGTTGGAATGCAAATCTATTTAAATTTTTTTTTCTATTTAAAAATGTTCAAAAAAAATTTATTTTCGCTTAGTTCTTGAATATTGTATAAAAATATTACAAAATTAAATTATAAAACAAATTTTTTAGGGATTTTTTACTGTAATTAAATTTTAACATTTAAAAATGTCCAACAAGAATTATTTTCGCTTAGTTCCAGAATATTGTAAAAATATTACAAATTTAAATATTAAACAATTTTTTAAGGATTTTTTACTGTAATAAAATTTTAAAAATCGAGTTGCATTCCTACAGGTTTTACTGTAATCGAAAGTTGTTAAAAAAATAGTCGTTTTTAATTTAGTAGTATTTATTATTTAGTAATATTTTTTATATAGTTTTATTTATTATTTACTACTATTTTTTTTTAATATTTTATTTAATATTTTTTATTTAATACTGTTTATGATTCACTACTATTTATTTAATATTTTATTTAATATTTTTGATTCACTACTATTTTTTAATATTTTTTATTTCCTACTGTTTATTATTTACTATTTATTATTCACAACTATTTTTCTCGTTATAATTCAAAGGCGAATAAAATTTTTAAAAAAGAAATTTTTCTAAATTTAAAGAAATAAATCTTTAATTGTTGTTAATAAATTTAATTGAAGATAACTTGAATTTTTTTACTTTTTCGAGAAAGTAAAATTTTTGGGAAAATTTTTATTTTCGTATAATGCAAAGAAAATCGATTTATTTTTCCAAAAAAATTATTAGTTGTGTGGTGTCATAATTTTTTAAGAGTGAAACATATTATTCGGTGCTCTATTTAATTTCAATAAATGAGAATTTAAAAAAAGAAAAAAAAGAAAAAACAGAAAGAAAAAAAAGAAAGAAAATGGGTAAAGAAAGTAGAAAATATTATACAGTGAAAGTGTTAAAATGTATAGAAGTAAAGACGAGTAGTAAAGGTCGAGTACTGAGTGAACAGTAGTAAGTGACGTTGCTATCAGACGCACGCAGGGATAATAGTCAGTATCAGTCAGCCGCTCTCTCCAGATCGAAATTAAAGGAAAAAACCTTTTTTCTCATTTCTAATTTCACCGATAGATTTAAAATTAAAATTGAAAATTTCACTAAAAATATTTAAAATTAAAATTTTCATTCACGAAAAAAATGCATTTTCTATTTTCTATTATATTTAAAGGTCTCGCACAAAATATAACAATGGGGATATATAGTTTATAAATGTGATAGCGTGAAACGTACGAACGCGAGAAACGTGTGTAGTTTTTGTTGTATACATGTGTTGTATACACGAAATATATATATATACACACGAAAGCTTCCTAGAGCTTTTGCCGGGCACTACTGGCAAGAGCATGCTTTGCGTGCACTACGCTAGCCTCGTTCGCGTCCTCGACTCTAGATATAGTTTTTCTTCTACGCGCGAAATTCGTCGCAGTTGAACGATGCGCATGAATCGTATCAACATTATGACTTATACGATTGCGACCAGTGTCACGGACAAATGCCTTGCATTGAATTTAAAAAAAAAAAGAAAAAAGAAAGTTGATTGTAATTCAAGTGTAAGCACTAATTTTCCCTTTTTATTTCATTTCGCTTCGCTGGGGATGAAAGAAATTTTTTATTCAAAATCAGGAAAACAAAATTTGTTACTTGATTCATTGTTATCAAGTAACAAATTTTATTTTCCTGATTTTGAATAAAGAAAATTTCTATATTATATTAATAATATATGTATAATAATATTTTTCATCAAATTTTATTTTTTCCATAATTGGTATTTCGGAAAAAATAATATTTGACGAAAAATATTATTATTATTAAATTATTATTAAATAATTAATAAATTATAATAAATTAATAATTATTATTATTAAATTTAGCTACTATTTTTATAAATAAAGTTACTAATGACACTGTTTTTGATAAAAAAAAGCCACTATTTCACTAATGGTCTATTTCCAAAGACGAGATTCTAAATATCATTTTGTTTAGTGTAGAATATAATTCTAAGACCAAAAAAATTGAAGACGATAAAAATATCAAAAAAGAAAGTAAATTAAAAATTAAAATTCGAAAGTTATATTATAATTATTTAGTTCGCTTCTCTAAATTTGAATTTCGCGCCTTTATAACTCTGGAAGTTCACGTCCAGATGGCGAGAAATCTCGCTCGTAAACGAGATGAAAAAGCATATAATACAGTTACCGGTCGAGACTATTACGTTTAGTTTTAATTATTTGAGGTAAATTATTACTGCTATTAATATTTTTATTATTTATTATTCTTATTACTTGTTATTAATTATAATTGTAATAATAATTATTATTAGTATAATAAATTCAGTCGCTCACTCCGAGTTAGAGTAATAGTTCTGAGTCATAAATTTAATTAATACTTTAATGATTATTATTATTACCAATTATAATAGTAATATAATTATTGCAATTAATTATAATTATTATTATGCTTTTTCAAAAGCACTTTTAAAAATATGTAAATAAAAATTCGTAGAATTGGCAGAAGCGGTTAATCTCGAAAAAAATCTTTTTTATTATTATTAATTACTATTATTGTATTTATATTAATTATTAATAATTATAATAATTCTTTTTAATAACTTTAAAGTTGGTAAACTTTCTTCTTTTTAAATGTTTTGAAATTTTTAAATTAACATTTTAAAGATTAAATAAATACAAAAATTAATTAAAATTAGAATTCTTGACAAGAATTTCATTAAAATTTTGAAAAATAATTGAATTTTTTCAATTTTTTTCAAATAATTGAATTCTTTCAAGCAATTATATTAAAATATCGAAAAATAATTGAATTCTTTCAAGGAATTTTATCAAATTTTTTTTTTAAATAATTGAATTCATTGCAAAGAATTTTATTCTTTATGACAATATTTCAATTTTGGCGAAGAATTGTATAAAAATTTTTGAAAATACTTCAATTCTTTCGAGGAATTTAGCTAAAATTCTATTCAAAATAATTCAATTTTGTCAAATTTTTTTAAAAATAAAATCAAATGTTATTAAAATTATATTAAAAAGAATTAAATTCTTGCGAGGAATTTTATATTTTATGAAAATAATTGAATTCTCGCGGAGAATTTTATTAGAATTTTTGAAAATAATTATATACTATCTAAATATTGAATTAAAATAATTGTATTGAACATAATTGAATTCTATTAAAGGTTTTTATCAAAAATTATCTGAAAATAATTGAATTTCTGAAAAGAATTTTTTTTATGAAAGTAATTGAATTTTCGCGAAGAATTTTATTAAAATTTTTTAATATTTGAATTTAAATTCTTTCTAGGAATTTTGAGAAAATTATATTGAAAATAATTGAATTTTTTCACAAAGTATTTTTAAATTTTCTGAAAATAATTGAATTTCTGCGAAGAATTTTATTATATTTGTAAACAATATTTGAATTCTTGTGAGGAATTTTCAAAAAATTTTGAATATTTTAATTAAATTCTTTCTAGGAATTTTGAGAATCTTGTATTAAAAATAATTGAATTTTTTCACAAAGTATTTTTAAATTTTCTAAAAATAATTGAATTTCTGCGAAGAATTTTATTAAATTCGTAAAAAATATTTGAATTCTTGTGAGAAATTTTTTTTTTAAATTTTGAATATTTTAATTAAATTCTTTCTATGAATTTTGAGAATCTTGTATTAAAAATAATTGAATTTTTTCACAGAGTATTTTAAAATTTTTTGAAATAATTGAATTTTTGTGTAAAAGTTTGTCAGTAAAATTTTTTAAAAATAATTGAATTTTTGCGAAGAATTTTTTTATTTTTAAAAAAATATTTCAATTCTTTCGAGAAATCTTATTAAAATTTTAATTAAAAAAAAATTGAATTCCTGCGAAGTATTTATAAAAATATTATTGGATTCTTAAAAAAAAATTATCAAAATTTTGTTTGAAAAATTGATTTATTCAAAGAGTAAAATTCAAAATTCAAAGAGTATTAAAATTTTTAAAAATAATTGAATTACTAAATAAGTAATTTTTTTAAAATTTTGAGCCAGAAATTATATTCAAAAACAGGAGTTGATATTTAAAAATAAGTTATAATAATAATAATTTTATTAATATAAAAATAATTAGTAGAATTTTATTGGATGACATTTTTTATAATTCGTTATTTATAGTTTAATATTTTGGACAGTAATTGAAAATTGAGGTCAGTTTCTTAATATTCAATCTTGGGGGTGAATAGATAGGAGTTTATCCAGTATTTATCAAATTGTCAGGCTCTGAAGGAATTTCCCACCGGATTCATTTTATTTTATGAACAATGAATATGACTAAAGTGACCGTATATATTTTGATTAATAGTTAATATACAAAATAAAATTGTCATTATAAATCTTTAAATCAGGTCAGTTTTGAGGGGACGCAATTTCATATTCTAATCGATCTACATTAATATTTTGAAATTGATCTGGAGATAACGACTTCTGTTCACGATATTATATTGCCGTGTGTTTTGAATTGGTCCCGTCCTCGTGTACTTTATCTGTACAAAATCGTTTAGTCCCATTTAATGTACGGAAGAAAAACGAATTTTCACAAAAATTTCTCCCAATTTTTTAAAAGTCGCATAATTATGATTAAAGTTCTCTCTAAATTTAAATTTGTAAAATTTTTTACTAATTTGACTTAGTGACTGACTTTTTGCTTTTA
Source organism: Leptopilina heterotoma (assembly GCF_015476425.1). NCBI lineage: Eukaryota > Metazoa > Arthropoda > Insecta > Hymenoptera > Figitidae > Leptopilina > Leptopilina heterotoma. The sequence goes on along the minus strand of NW_025110937.1, from coordinate 611,958 downwards.
AATTATTAAATTTAAGTACTAAATTAGTAAAATTATTATTTATTTGCAAATTTTTTATTTATTAGTAAATTTTACTAATAAATTATTAGAAAAGACTATTTATTATTAAATTTTTTTTCTATTTTACTAATAAATTATTAAAAATTACTATTTAATAGTCAAATTTACTAATTCAAAAGCAAAAAGTCAGTCACTAATTCAAATTAGTAAATATTTTTACTAATTCAAAATTAGAGAGTTGTTCCAATTTTTATACACGAAACTTTTAATGGAAAAATTGTCATGACTTAATTTGACATGCCCTTAAAGATAGATTGAAATTTTGATAAAAATAATTAGTATAATATAATAAATTTAATATTTTAATATATTTTATATTTATAAATATATTTATATCTACTAAAAAAAATATATTTATAAAAAAATAATTATAAAAAATACGGGTTTGAAAAATAAACCGAAAACTTTAGTTTGTAATAAAAACACGTTTTAATGAATTAAAATGTTTTTTTTTTGTTTTGAGAAGTCGATTGTATACTGCGATTTGTTGAGAGATAAAGTCGGAATAGTTAACGAATAAGGGAAATTATGCACCGTCTTTTGTAAGTTCTAATCTTTTATAAAAATGAAAACTTTTTCTTTTCTGGCATTCATTATTCGCGTGTTATATTATTTATTAATCAACATTAAAGCTGACCTTAAAGTTTCTATATAGAAGCACTTTTTAGCTTGGAAACATAATTTACCGGAAATTACCAAGTTCTCTTTTCATAAATTTCAAACCATATTCAGTCTGAGCCGAATTTTTTTATTTAATTATTTAAAGAAAAATATTTTTAAATCAAAAAAATTTTTTTTAAATCAAAAAAATATTTTTAAATCAGAATTTTAACACAAAAAAATATTTTTAAAACAAAATATTTTTAAAACAAAAAAATATTTTTAAATCCAAAAAATATTTTTAAATAGAAAAAAATATAGAAAAATTGATTATAGTCATTTAAATATAGTCGATGAAAATGAAAGGAGATTAAAATTAGAAAAAGTAAATTAAATTGTGGGGAAAAAATTAATTATAGGGAATTTAGAAACATTTTAGAAAATTTCTTAATTAAACAAGAAACCAAGAAACTTAATTAATGAAAAACTTGATTACTAAAAAAAATTAATTGAGAAAAAACGTAATTGATAAAAACTTAATTAATGAAAAGCTTAGTTAATGAACTTAATGAAAAAAATTAATTAATATAAATTTAGAATCAATTTAACTATTTTGTGTTGTTAATTAAATGTAGAATTTTTTTAGGGGAAATTTTTGAGCCAAATAAAAGACATTTATTCAATTTAAAAACATTTATTTCGCAATTTATAGAAATTTAATTCAAAAATTCAGTAAAAGGTTTTTAATAAAAAATAAAATTTATAAAGAAATCTTCTATAAAACTAGAGGAAAAAGGATTGAATGAAAAGTTGATGACAAAAGTGCCTTTATTTTCTGTATATCACCTCATGTATATAAACTATAAAATTAATATGAATATACCCAGGGAAATCGATTTACATTTGTTTACTTAGAACTAGTGTGTAACACGTGTTCGACCTTTATTGTATTTTCCTTTGCAAAAATATATTTATATGGACTCTACTATATATTTCTTTTTTTTTTACAACTCGTGACCGGAAATACGTTGAAAAAAGAAAATTGATTCGCGTTGTTTTCCTGCGCGTATATAAAAGTTTCAATTTACTTTTTAAATTTACATGTAATGCTACAAATAGTTGGAAAATTATTCACGAAACTTTCATATTAAAATTGCATATGAGAAAAGTACTTTATTTTTTAAAAGAATGCGGAGAAATATTTCTTAAACTTTATAAAGAAAAATTTGTCCTTACAATTTTACTTTGTATTTATAAATATATATAGTTTTTACAGACTTATTTCCGCATCTAGAGATAATAATTTATTCAGGTTAATATGTCTATGATTAAGATGTACATTTTCTAAAAGGATTTTTTTATTGAAGAAAAAGTTTCCTTTTTGCTTATAATTTCTTTTTGTTTTCTTTGGAATTTTTCAAGAAAGAAAAATAATTTTTTTATTATTGAAATATTGATTATTAATATATATATACGAAACTCTCTAAATTTAGTTTCGACTAATTTAGACTTTAACTAATTAATTATGAATTACTTATTATTTAATTATTAATTAATTTAATATTGTTAAAATTTTTTATTTTTGAAATTTTGAAAGATATTATTTAAGGGTCTCAAAAATTAAGACAGTGGTGTAAATTGTTGACGAAATTTGACGCTTGATTGTAATATTTAAGATCCTCGGAATAAGTGTAAGGAAAAACTTTTTCTTAATAATTTTTTTTGTTTTTTTTTTTGTTTTTTTGTTTTAATATTTTGCATATTGTACACTGTGTGAAATATTGGTTTTTAATGTTAGGTATAAAATGTCCTTCAGATAAATGGTATTACATTTTAGAAACTAAATTTGAAAAATGCTTGGTAATTTCCGGTAGAACACGTACAGGAATATATATACATACATTGAATTTATACCAGAGATTTATTAAATTTTAATGGAAATTTACATATATACCAAAAAGGGTCATTATACGTGTATATAACACCGTCATTTATAAAAATTTTCCATTCTTCAATTTTCTATTATATTTTCTTTTTAGTAAATTTTTTTTCACCCCAAACGAAAATGTATTCTCTTCAATCATCATTTATTTATATTTTTATCATAAACATTTTTTTGGATTTTTTTTTTGCGCAAAATTTTCTTCGAACAAAAATTTATTCTCTTCAATCTCTTCTATTGTTTATTATATTTATTTTTTTATTTTATTCTATTTATATTTTATTATTTATTCATTATTTATTTATATATTAAAAAAATAGTTTTTACGATACAAATTTCTTTTATACAAATTTTTTTTTTGTAAACATTTTTCCATTTTACACCAAACAAAAATTTCTCTCCCATCGTTATTTATATTTTTAATTATATTTTTATTATATATTTAATTTTGTTTTAGTTTATTTAATTTTTGTATCTTAATTTTATTTTTTATTAATATATTTTTTAGTATATTTAGTAAATTTAAAATTCTATTTTTTACATTTTTATTTTTTGCATTTATGTATTGTTTTTCATATACTTGTTACATATTGTTGAAAAAAAAATCAATAGAAACAATTGATCCTTTCAAAGGGCCTTCAAGTGAAAAATGATACATTAAAATTTACATAAAAATAGAACATTGAAAATTTCATACAACAATTTTTTTTAACGTTTTGGTAGTATTTAGGTCGGTAAAGCCTGTTGAGGCAGTAAAAAGAAAAGAATACAAAATTTTTTTTAATCAATATAATATTTTTGAATGGAAAATTGTTGATTTATTAATTTTATTTCTACTTTTTTTACTTTAAAAATTTGAAACGTATAATTTACACAACGAAATATTTATTATATATTTAACAATTTTTCGTGTTTATTGCGAGAAAAAAAATTGTCAATTTCTAATTAGAGATAAAATAATATTTAAAATTATATGCGTCTCAGTGAAGTTATAACAACGTTTAGGATCAATAATTAAAAGAAAACAAAATATTTTTTAACATTTTTTTTTTACTCAATCTTTTAGGTACAAAACTTTTATTTTTTAAAATTATTTGAATCGAAAAATATGCAAAACAAAAAATTTAAATTTAAATGGAAACAATATTTTTATTATAAATTAATAAATAAATTTTTAATATAAATTTTGTTAGAAATATTATTGTAAATATTTTTCTAAATCGTTAATTGTAAACGTTGCGAACTTTACCGACGTTAAAATAATAAAAAAAAATTATAATATACAATTATTAATTAATAAATTAATTTATAAATAATTTATAAATTAATATACAATTGTAAATTATAATATACCTGCAATAATAAAATTTTGATATTATAATAAGAAAATAATTATTAAAATAAAAAATTTTAATTATATATTTAAATTAATTGGGAAGTTAATATTTTGAAAGTGTTATTTTGGAGTGAAATATTTATAGAAAATCTTTAGTGTCTAAATTAAAATGAAATAAGCATAAGGAGATTAATGAATTTCTGAAAATAGAAGTAATTTAGTTTTCTTTTTACTTTAGACGTAATTATTTTTTGGCAATTATTTTTTAATGAATGGAAATCGAAATAAATAATGAATAAATAAATAACTTAAAATTGTTATTAGTATTATTATTACTTTTACTATTATTATTATAATTTTTTTATTATTATTATTTTGTAATTATTTTTTTTTACTATTATTATTATTATCATTTTTCTTCTTCGTCTTTTTCTTATTATTATTATTAATAATAATTTTTTAAAAGTAAATTAAAAAGAATACATTTTCGTCATTTGTGCCAACACTCTGAAAACAAAGTGTATTTGTTTTTTTTAATATAATTTTTTATGAATTAATTAAATGGTGTTTGCTTTAAATACATAATTTATTTATTCAAATACATTTTATTTACAAATACATTTTATTTATTTAAATTAAAATTTTCCGCTTCAAGTAAATTATTTATTTGATAATTTACCAAGTTTGACTATTATAAATAATCAAATCAACAATTTGAATATTGTAATAAATTAAATTAACAATTTAATTATTGTAAATAATTAAATTAACAATATTATTTGACTATTATAAATATTCAAATTACGTTGAAAAAAATTTATTTGATACAAATAACCGATTACTTGTCAACTTCAAATAAATAAATGCACTTTAAATAAATATTTACTTGAATCAAATAATTTTTTTTTTTTAGTCAAATAAATTTTATTTCGTTTAAATACATTTTATTTGATTTAAATACATTTTATTTGGTTTAAATAAAATTTTATAAGATTAAAATAAAATTTTTTGTGATTAAAATAAAAGTTTTATTTAAGTGGAATAAAATTTTTATTAAAACAAAGCAAATAATTTAGTTGGTTCTGAGACAAAATATACTTTTATTTAACTCAAATAAATTATATTTGGTTTGAATAAAATTTTTCTCTGCACTGAAAAAAAAAAATTTATTCGATTCAAATAATTAATTACTTTTCTATTAACAATAATCAAATAAATATTTACTTGAGTCGAATAATTTTTATTTAAATCAAATTGTGTTTGAAATAAATTGTATTTGAATCAAAATTTTCAGTATTTAAAGCAAATTTATGAATTTGAACCATTTAACTTACAGAAATAAAAATTATTTGAAAATTGTTTTTTTCAGTGTTGGTAATTGAATAAAATAAACAAAAATTTTTCCCCAAGTGAAAGTAATTTGTAATTTCCATTAAATTTACTAATAAACTCCATAAGTGTAAAATAGTGAATCAAATGTTATTCTACATTTATTATTAACAAAAGTAATACAATCAACACACAATATAAAAACAACTGAGCGACATTAAAAACATGTTAAAACACTTAAAGGTGCAAATACATTTTGTGAGTTTACAAATAATATAATAATAATAAAAAACGGAAAAAAATTCATACGTGGGAGAATATGAGACCAATTTTTGAAGCGTGCCTTTCAGTATAATATATGGAAAAAAACTACCAATGAAAAAAAATAGTAACTTTTTTTTGTCTCTATTTTTAGAGAAATATAATTCTAATTATAAAAAATATGCGTTTGAATCATAAGTGAAAGTTAATGTGACGTTGTTGATTCAAGTATAAAAAACGATCGAAATAATATACTATACGGATGGACATAAGGACTAAGCACATATTGCACGTGTTTAAACGTGGATCGATTCGAATTGAAATATTCACGGGCAACTCTGCTGTCCCTGAGGCTTTTCCTTTTCGTAGCGCGTCGAACCGGTTGGATAATAATTTTACACACTCTGAGGAGGTTCCGGATAATTCTCTCAGCTCAAGATCATTTTCGCGAATTTCTTTCTCAATGCTAATCATAGGTGTAAACTTTTGTTTTTCTTTTCCTTTTTAGAAAATACACTTTTTTTTTGTTCTATTCTGTGGGGGAGGAGAAAGAAAAGGAAAATTTTTGTTTGCTTCTGGAGAACAGAAATAAGTGGAAAAGTGTTTTTGTTTTGGGAAAAAGAGCTTTATATACGCGTAAAATGTGCCGAGACGTACGAGCGTCACCCTCTCACTGGCCGCTCGAGGCGACGCGTTGCTTCCAGGGTGGGTGGGTGGGGCGCATATTGGTGCTCCGGGACATCCACCAATCCTACTCTATATAGCTTCAATTTATATTTATATTCCCCCCCGAAAAATAGAGAAAATTCTGACCATAATTGAGGAAAATTGTTTATTTTTAAATATTTGTGTTTGTTCATTAATTGCTTTTTGTTTTTCCGTGTTGAAAATTGGCAAAATTTATGTTTATAGCCACCGAATTTTTTTTCTTTTTATTTTTCTGTTTTAAAAAAAACCGCGGTTGAAAACTGTTGTGAATTTATTTTTTTCAATAATATTCGCTATTTTTTGCATTCATTTTATTTGCTGGTGTCGAAAGTTGGCTTAAAACTGGCAAAATTGATTTATTTTTAACTATTTGGCCTTTTTAAAAATTCTTTTTATTTTTCTTTTTTGAAAATTGGTTCGAAATTGACAATATTTATTAATTTTTAACAATGTTCGATCTTTTTCGCATGGCTTTTATTTTCTTGTGTCGAAAGTTGGCCTAAAACTGGCAAAATTGATTTATTTGTAACATCAACATTTTTTTTAATTGTTTTTATTTTTCTGCTTTGAAAATTGGTTCAAAATTTGCAAAATTCATTTATTTTGAACTATTTCGACCATTTTTCGCATTGCTATTATTTTCATGTCTCGAAAGTTGGCTTAAAACTGGCAAAATTCATTTATTTTGAACTATTTCGACCATTTTTCGCATTGCTATTATTTTCATGTCTCGAAAGTTGGCTTAAAACTGGCAAAATTCATTTAGTTTTAATAACTTAAACTTTCTTAAAAATTGATTTTATTTTTCTGTTTGGAAAATTGGTTCAAAAATTGGCAAAATTTATTTATTTTTAACAATATTCGCTCTCTTTTTGCAATGCTTTTATGTTCCTCTGTCGAAAAATGGCTAAAATCTGGCAAAATCGATTTATTTTTAACTATATTAGGCTTTTTTAAAATTGTTTTTATTTTTCTGTTTCGAAAATTGGTTCAAAATTGGCAAATTTTATTTATTTTTAACAATATTCGATCTTTTTCTCATTGCTTTTATTTTCCTCCTTTGAAAATTGGCTAAAAACTGTCAATATTTATTCATTTTTTAGATATTTGTGTATTCTTACATTGTTTTCTTTTTTCGATTAATTTACAATATAATATTAACAATATCAATCTTTTTTGAAATTGTTTCTATTTTTCTGTTCTGAAAATTGGTTCAAAGTGGGAAAATTTATTTATTTTTAACTTTTTCGACCCTTTTTTTATTGTTATTATTATTATTGTTTTTCTGTATTAAAAATTGGCTGAAAACTGGCTAAGAAACGAAAAATAAAAACTGATTTTATTATTAAGATTGGATCAAACTAATATTATTTTATTATACGTGTCGCTATAGCGTAATTTGAATACATAAACGCAAAAAAAATTTAGAAAGAACCCTTTCTAATGAGGGGAAAAATTTTATTAAAAACACGCAAATTTTCAATTATGACAGAATCGTTAGTCATTGTTCTCTTGACAGAAGACTGAAAAATTAATTTTTCTTTTTTGTTAATGGAGATAATTATTAATTTAATTTCATATTTTCTCTATTGTGAATTAAAATATTTAATTCTATTTAGTAGCCCAATTTTTTAAATTTTATTCTCAATATCAAATATTTTCCTCACCTCACTATTTACAAAATTATAAATTACATAGAAAAAAATTTATTTCATTCAAATAACTGATTACTTGACTATTATCAATTAAAAATTTACTTGAAACAAATATTTTTTAAGTCAATTAAATGGCATTTGCTTCAATTACTGAAATAATAATTTCTGGTATTATTATTTCAATAATAATTGATTTAAATTTAATTGATTAAAATTACATTGATTTAAATTTAATTGATTAAAATTACATTGATTTAAATTTAATTGACTTAAATTTAATTGATTTAAATTTAATTTATTTATCATTTAATTGATTTAAATAAAAATTATTTGATTCAAGTAAATATTTATTTGATAACAGACAAGTAATCCGTTATTTGAATCAAGTAATTTTTTTCAGTGTATTTTTAAAAAAAATATTGATTTCCGATAATTAATTTATTTAAATTAGAAAGAAAAAAATTCCTTTTTCCCGTCCGTTGTAGAAAATATAATTAGATCAGCGCTAATATTATAGGACTTTTGGGAGGAATATTTTTGAGTGGCTCGCAAAAATTAAAGTTAAAACCAGTTTCGACCAGTTGAAACGACATATATCATTGAAATGTATAAAATGTAGTCATTCATAGACACAACGTAGAAAAGTTTTTGAAATAAAAATGGAATGAAATAAAACGGAAGTGTCTCAAACAGTGAGATGTTAAATCTGCACATATAAACACAAACACATTGACTCGTTTTATTTCTCCACAATTTTCTGACAAAATTTTACGTGAATAATAATTCTCTTATCTTTATATGTTTATATAGAAACAAAGTTACATAAATCTCTTCTTGAAAACTTTATGCATTATCTTGAAAATTGTTAAAGTAAATTTCGAGAAATTAATTAAAAATACTTCTTTTGTTAGGAAACAACGTAATTAAAAATTCTATTATTTATGTGATGTAAAATTCAATTATATCTGTCGCTAAAAACAAAGTAATTGAAAAATAGATTATTTTTTAGCTTAAATCTGGCGCTAAACCGAAATAATTGGAAAATAGACTATTTTTAAGCTTAAAACTTCATTGAGTCAATTTTAGGACTTAAAATCTTATACACTGAAAAGAAAGTTTAAAAAATTAAAATTAAAAATTCAATTTTAGTTAAATTTTAGTCAATTTTTTTAGTTAATTTTAGGACTTAAAATCTTACACATTGAAAATAGAAAGTCTAAAAAATTCAAATAAAAAATAAAAAATTGAATCGCAAAGGACAGAAAAAAATTCAAATTAACAATAGTGTTTTATTCGTCGAATGTTTTTAAGCATAAAAAATTTCTCAAGGGACCCGAAACCGCAACTCCAATCCATATAGAAATTCAATTTACCGAAAGTTTAATTACTGACGAGAGATGATTCTATTTTACACTGTAAAACAAAAACCTGAAATCGTTTGTTTCTTAAAGCTAAAATTGTTAGCGAATTTGCCTATTTTTATAAGGTTGAGATTTTTAATTTTTTTTTATAAAGATTTTATGTCAAGGACTTAAAATTATACTCTTAAGACGAAAATTCAGTCAAAAATGGTTCTAAAGATTATTTTTGTAAAAGGTTTTAGTCGAAAGTGAGCTTTTTTATATAAAACATTAAGAGCAAGATTTTTTTTTTAAAAAGTTGTTATTAGCTTGTTGGTTAGGTTCTTTGTTTGCCGTCCGTCAAACCCGAGTTCAATTCCCAGTCTCCTCGAAATTTTTTCTAAAAATTTTTTCTCAATGCTAAGTCCCAAAATGCAGTAAGAAAGATATAAATAATAAACGTAGACAGCAGAAAAATTTTCAAATTTAAAAAATAAAAAACTAAAAGTAAAATATTTTAACTTTAAGAAATATTTTTGAAAAATTTGATAAATGTTCCTAAAGTCCTGCGATCGTTCAAATTCAAATGAACGAAATTTATTTATTTTTATTTATTTTTTATTTTATTTGAGAAGGCAAACGCCTTCTCAAATTCAAATTCTATTATAATTATATGGCGACAAGTATAAAAAAATTATAAATATTTTATTATTTTAATATAATTATTATAGTAATAATTAAAATTAGAAAAATAATTAAAATAAAATAATTAAAATTAAAATAAAATTAAAAATGAAAAAAATTATTTTTTGTCATTACTTTTTATTGTAGAAATATAGTAATTTTTTGCAAATATTTATATCGATAAAAAAATTTCGTTTAAAACGTTCAAAACTTTATTATGTGAATTCTCAATAATTTTAATTAAATAAATAATACCGAACAGAATTTGAGAATATGAATACAAAGTAAATAATGTGAGTGAATTTAAAAAAGCGAAAAATTTATTACATCTTTTCTGATTGCCTTTTGATTTTGGCACAAAAGAAATTTTGTATATATATATATATATATATATATATATATATATATATATATATATATAAATGTAGAGAAACTATTTGCCCAAGAAAAAAAATACATTCTCTTGTAATACTATATAGTTGCTCGTGTGTCTAGCCAAAATCCTACACACGTTGAACTTGGAACTTTCAGTAATTTTATATTTATTTGGAAAAAGTGCCAATTATTAAATCATACACGAATCCTACAATATTAGACAGTTAGTTATCCCTTTAATTACACTTTATTTTCGTTACCCTTGACTTTTCCACCAATTTTTTTTTTTTTTTTTTTATCTTTTATATCCCTTTTGTAATTCTAGTTTAGATTTTAATTCCTCTTTTAATTTTAATTTATACCTCTTTTGTGTTTTATACTTTATTTTCTGTTTTAGATTAAATTTTGTCTATTTAGAATCTTTTGTTTTTTCTTAGATGAGGAGAGGGGGGGGGGGGTCATTTTTAAATAGTTTTGAATTAGTTAAAAGAAAAAAAATTCGAAAATTCGTTTTTGAATAGTTTTGAACTCTCTAAATTTGAATTAGTAAAAAAAATAAATTAGTCAAATTAGTTAAAGAAAAAAGTTAGTCTTAGATTCAAATAGTAATATTTTACTAATCAAATTGTCAATAATAAGTAATTATGAGTCAACAATGATTAATTAGTCATGATAGTTACTAATTATTTTTTTATAGTGACTATAATTATTACTTTCATGTCAAAATAACTAAAATTTTTGTTAACTATTTCATAATTTGTGAAATTTGACTATTTTTGTAAATATTTATATTTTCTAATAATTAGTAATTTTTTACTAATGATTAGTTATTTTCTACTAATAATTTGTTACTTTCAACTATAGTAATTAGTAATTTTCTACTAATCATTAGTTATTTTCTACTAATAATTTGTTATTTTCAACTAGTAATTAGTAATTTTCTACTAATAATTTTTTCCTTTCCAGTTTCAACTAGTAACTAGTATAATTTTCTACTAATAATTAGTAATTTTCTAGTAATAATTTGTTACTTTCAAATTTCAACTGGTAATTAGTAATTTTCTACTAATAATTAGTTATTTCTTACTAATTTCTGAAGCAGACAGTTAAAATTTTACTAAAAATTATTTTTTTAACTAATTCAGTTTTAGAGATAGTACATTTTACTCTCTAAGTCCAATTTAGTCACTTTTGACTAATACAACAGCTCCTATTAATTTATTAAATAAATTATCAATTAGTAATTACTAATTAATTACTATACTTAGTACTGATTAGTTTTAGTAAAAAATAACTAATTAGTAATTAATTACTTCAAATTAGGGCCTACTGATTCATTTTTAGTCAAAATGACCAATTTATATTATAGTTAATGTATTTTTTTGGTTTTCGTAAATGACTATAAAATTAGAAAATTTACTTCTACTAGATATTTCAGTAATTTTTTTTTACAAATAATTAGTCAAATTTTACTATACTCATTATTTGTTTTCCACTGAATAATAATTTTTTTTTTCACTTATTAAAATAAGGCACTAATTCAAATTAGTAAACATTTTTACAAATTCAAATTTAAATAGTTGATTTAGAGACTAAATTGAAAGAAAGAATAATGCACATAGAAAAAAAATACATTTGACTCAAAATTAACTAAACTTTTTATTTGTGTCAAATATATTTTATTTGGTTCAAATTTAATTTTTGTTTTAAATAAATTTTATTTGGTGCAAATTTAATTCTACTTGGTGCAAATATAATTTTGTTTAGTTCAAATAAAAATTTTATTTCTGTTAAATAAAAAAATTTGACTCAAATAAATTATATTTGCCTTAAATAAAATTTTTCTCTGGGTATAAAAATTTTAGATCCTTTTAGAATTTTAGACACTTTTAGAGTTTTAGATTCTTTCAGAGTTTTAGATTTTTTTTCCTAAATATTTATACTGATTATTTCCTATCCGATTGTCATTGTACTTTTTGAAATATATGGTATATTGTATGATTTACTTTTGGCATTTGTCTACGAAAGTTAAAGTTATCGTCGATATTTATAGTATTTGGCTGTACCGCGACTTTATAAATAATTCAAGGTGTTTCGGTGACTCGTTAAGCATCAGTGAAATATATATTTACTTTTCGAAAAAAAACGAAATTTTAATCTCTCTCTCTTTCTCTTTCTCTTTCTTTCTCTCTCGAATTTCTTTTCTCTCCTACTCTCTTAGACTTAAATTTTTATTTCAATTTTTCAGCGCGCCTCTATACAGTTTTTTCTCTGCGCCAAGTTTCTCATTATTCACGTTTTTTTCTCCCATGAAAACTTATTGAAATTAGTGACAAAAAAAAATTTTTTGATTTTCGGAAAAAAAATTAACTTTGATGTTCGGTAAATTCGGGCAGTTGTAAATCTTGAGAAATGGGTGTGAAATTTTTTTTTTTTTGAAAATTGGAAGATATATAATACATGCAGCACGTGTTTGTAATTTTGTCTAGTGATGATGATAATAACTCTGAAAATCATAAATTTTACCAACTACACTTTATATCACATCTGCTCTTTATACTTTAAACGCTATTAAAATTTGATATATTTGCTAGAAATGATTTACATATAAAATTCTTGTTAATAATGTTAATATAAAGAATGTAAAGAATGGATATTATTTATTCTTTTTAATTTATTATTCGCAAGAACTTTTCGATTTTGATCGAATTTTCAGTATATTAATCATTATTTTATATTAAAGAGAAAATTAAAAAAATTAATTTGTTCGCAAATATTCATTACACTAATTAAATGAATACATTCATTTCATAATTACATTTACTATATTAGTAATTATTAATAGAGCGTAAACAATTTAAAGAGAATCGGAAAGAATTCACCAAAAATGTCTAAAAAAAGAAAAATAATTTTAATAAATTGAATTAAATTAATTTAATTAAAAATTAAATAAATTTTATTTTAATTTTAAAGAAAAGTATCTTAGTAGGTGATTAATTAAAAAAAAGTTTTGAAAAAAAGTTTTTTTTGTTTAATTATAATAAAAGAAACTCACCTGTGTCATGTAAAGGGCAAGGCATGTATCCGTAGCGTTGTTCACCGTTAACCATTTTTCCCTTTTGGCCATTCATGGAAGAAAATTTGGTCACGTATTGTAGAAATTTGTCATAAAAAATTAAAATTGTGGTGCGAATTATCTTCGTTACTTTTTCAAAGTAACTCTTTTAATTTTCACAATTTTCGCTCGATAATAATTTCATTGAAATTTTTTAATTTAGTTGAAAAATTTTAGGCATTTTCGTGTTTTTTGTTAATTATTAACTTGAATTTTTTTTCTCTTTTTTTTGGCAATTATTAATTATTTTTGTTTCTTCGTTGTATTAAGAGTTAATTATTCTATTTTTTTTCAGTGACTCGAAACATTTTCTCAATGGGATTCGTTCTCTGGATTAAATAATTAACACGAGGTTCTGTCTTCACGTCCAATTAGGCTACCTGCTTTCAGGTGGACTGCGCTTAATTAGCACAAAAATAACCGGCAGTGTCGGGTAAGTACTTCCTGTCCTCCAATGTCTCGGAATTTTGCACAATTTTAAATGCCAACTTGGGGAAAAAATTTTCGTTTTACTTATTTTCTTTTTCTTTTTCTTAGGATTCTTGTTTCTTCTTTTTTTTCAAAGCAGTGCCAATTGTCAACTAGATTTTTTTTGCAGGGAAATATAAATTAGGTTTTGTAATTTTTAGAAGAAATTTTTTTAATACAATTGGTATTTTAATTTGAATTGAAATTGAAAAAAAATTCAAAATAATTGCAATTATTTTGAATTTGTTTCAATTATTTAAAGTTATTTCAATTATTTGAATTCATTTAAATTATTTTTTATTTGTTTCAATTACTTGAAGTTATTTCAATTATTTTGAATGTATTTCAATTATTTCGAATTTATATCAATTATTTGAATTAATTTAAATTATTTTTTATTTGTTTCTTTTTGTTTCAAATATTAAATTTAATTTAATTATTTCATTTTGCTTTAATTATTTGAATTTAGTTCAATTATTGAATTTGGATAAATAATTGAATTTGGATCAATAAATTCAATTTGTTTTAATTATTTGAATTTGTTTCAATTAATTGAATTTCTTTTAATATTTGAATTTGTTTAAATCAATTGAATTTCTTTGTGTTACTGAATTTGGTTCAAAGAATTGAATTTTGTTTGAATTATTTAAATTTTGTTCAATAAATTGAATTAACTTTAATTAAAATTAACTATTTGCACTCGAAGAATTTTATTTGAACCAAATATAATTTATTTAAGTTAAATAAAATTACATTTTTCTCAGAGCCTTCTAAATTATTTATTTGTTTTAAATAAAAATTTTATTCGGCACAAATAAATTTCTTTTTTTGAATTAAATAAAATTTATTCGTAACAAGTTAAATTTATTTGGAATAAATAAAATTTATTCGAAACAAATAAAAATTTATTCGAAATAAATCAAATTTTTTGAAACAAATAAAAATTTACTTGAAACAAATCAAATTTATTCGAATCAAGTTTAATTAATTGAATCAAGCTTGATTTGTAATTAGTTATTCATAATTAATTTTGTTAAAGTCTTTAGAATATTTTTTTTCAATTCACAAGTGCCTCCTCTTGAGTAAGATAGACACTTGGAACAGAGATGACTTGATATGGATCGAGAGCTCTTGTAACTCGATTTTCTCCTCTCTCAGATAAATACAAAGTAAAATATTAGTAAATATATTATTGAAATTCTGTATTTTTAAAACAAAAAAAAAAAAATTGCTGAAATTATTTAAGATAAGTTTAATAAAAAAAAATTTCTATTTTTTACAATTTAACAAAATATAAACTTAAATTAATGAGTAAATAATTTTAATATCCTCTCAAAAGTAAATATTCATAAACAAAAATTATTTGTAAAGCAAAAAACTATTTTTGTCTCCTTGTTTTTAAATTGAAATTTTTTTTTCAAAAATTCAAATGAATTATTTAAAATCTACAATTGAAAATTAAAATTAAATTATAAAATTTTTCAATATTTAGAAATAAAAAAAATAGATTTATTATTAAACAGAATACAATGATAATAATTTACTAATAATTTACATAAAAGAACAATTTTCTTTCTTAAAACTTTTTTTTAAAAATTACTAAATTTTTCTTTTTAAACAAAATGTGGATTTTATTTTTGGCACTGACATTGAATGAAAATTAAAAAGAAAAATTGAAAAATTTAAATAAATTTAAATTTTATTTAAATAAATTTTGTGGAAAAAAGAAATTGAAAAATAAATGAGTAAGATATTAGTTTACTTAGATAGAGAGAACTGTCCAGTATCGGTTGTGAAAATGTACTGGACCGAGAGGGTGAAGAGAGCGGATGCTGCGGATGCAGAGGAAATTCTCCCGTTTCGCCGCATCGCGTCGCGGCGCATTTCACCCTCCAGAATTCAAGCCTCCGGCCTCTCATCCCTCAACAACCCCTCTTTCACCCTTTCACCCTTTTTTACCCTCGAACACGATGTTTCCTCCTCTCCCATCACGTCGCAATGCATCCGCAGTCAAAAATGAGCCTCTTATATGTATACCATTCACAAAAAAGAAAATTAACTAGAAACTTTTCAGAGTAACACAAGAAAAAGGGAAATGAGAGAGAAAATTATTTTTATCAATTTTTTATTTCTCAAATTAAACAATTTCGATTTTAATTTATTTATAAATTTTTAAACAATTTTTTTTTATTCTATTCTAATAATTTGTTCCTCTATTTTATTTTGTTAATTTGTTAATTTAATTTATAATTGGTAATTAATTGAAAATAATTTAATTAATTAATTTTCAAATTTTGAATTTACTTTCCAAATTATTTATTAATTAATGAAAAGTATTTTTAATGAACCAATTTGTTTTTTATTTATTTTGGAAATTTGTTATTAATTAATTGAAAATATTTTAACTAATTTATTTTCTAATGTTTAGTTTTCTTTCAAAATTATTAATTAATTTATAAATTATAAATAAATATTTTTAGTGGATTAATTTGTTTTTTAATCATTTTGAAAATTTTCTCTAAATTAAATTGATTTAATTAATTTAATTAATGAAAAGAATTTTTAATTAACCAATTTGCTTCTTATTTATTTTGAAATTCTTTAATTAATTAAAGTAATTTAATTAATTTAATTTGATTAGTTAAAAGTATTTTTAGTTTATTAATTTGTTCTTTATTTGTTTTGGAAAGTATCAATTTATTCTCAAAATTATTAATTAAGTAATTAACCAATTTGTTTTTTTTAATTAATTTGAAAATTTTCAATTGATGAAAAGTAAGTTAATGAATTCTATTTAATTAATTGAAGGGATTTTCTATTAACTAATTTGATTTTTATTTATTTTTACAATTTGCTAATTAATTAGAAGTAATAAAATTAAATTGATTTAGTTAATTAATTAACCAATTTGTTTCTTATTTATTTTTAAATTTTTTAACGAATCAAAATGATTTTTTTAATTTAATTCGATTAATTAAGGGATTTTTTAAATTTAATTTGATTAATTAAAAGTATTTTTTAATTAACCAATTTGTTTCTTATTTATTTGGAAACTTTTCAATTAATTGAAAGCATTTTAATGAACATAATTTTATTAATTTTGAAAATTTTAAATTTACTGTCAAAATTATTAATTAATTAATCAATTTGTTTTTTAATTTTTTTTCGTAATTTTCAATTAATGCAAAGTAAGTTGATAAATTTAATTAATTAAAGGAATTTTTGATTAACTAATTTGCTTTTTTATTTATTTTGCCAATTGTTAATTAATTTGAAGTAATTAAATTTAATTGATTTAGTTAATTAATTAACCAATTTGTTTCTTTTTTATTTTGAAAGTTTTTTATTAATTAATAGTGAAAAAATAATAATATTATTTTTTAAACAATAAGTTAATAAAAATAAATAAATTATTTTAATAATTAATAATTATCAATAATTATTATTTCCATAATTTTCAACATTCAATATTTTTACTATAAGTGATCAACTTTTGGCTTATTTTATAATTCTTAATGTCATATTAATTAATTAATTAATAAAAATCAATTATTTAAAATAAAACAATTATTTAGAAATAGTGTTAATTATCTAATTAAATTGTAAAGATTAGTTAGCAAGTTCCGTGTAATTGAAAAATTTTCTTTAATTCAAATTTGAATTTTTCTTTTTTTATGTTGCCACTACTGCACAATTGATAGCAAACTTCATAGTTTCTCCGCTAGGTGCGCTGCTTACGATGCAAAAAAAAATACGTCAAGCTCGTAAAATGTTTAACATCCAAATATTAACAACAATTTGATGTTTTTAATAACAATTGAAAAGTGACAACAGTTACAATTTGTACCGGAAGTAACAGTTTTATGAAAAATAAGTGTTTTGTTGTCTGTAAGTCTAATTTTGTGGTAAAATTTCGATCATTTTAGTTTCACCTAACCTCTGTCGATCTTATTTGTTTACGTTCAATACTTTGAATATTTTCCCTATTTTTGTAATTTTAACGAAATTAGAATATCAACTTTCCTTACTTATTTATTATTTACCTAGTTAAAAAGTTTGATTCATTCAGATTTGTTCGATCTTGTAAGAATGTGTACACGATCAAACATAACCTTAAATTTTTTCTTTTTTCCAGAAAACCGCACATACTGAAACAATTAAGCAATATTCAGTTTTCTAAATTAAATTTATATAAAAAATGGAACCTAGTGATGAAATTGGCTCTAGTGAAGTGGAATTAAACACGAAAGATGTTAAAGAAGGCGTAAATAATGAAAAAAATGATGAGGAAAGTTATGGGAATTCGAAAGAAAATCGAAAAATTGTTTATGAAAAGCCAAAAGTTCGAAAAGACGAAGAAGAAGAAGAGCAAATTGAAGAATTTGATACTGATGAAGAGGAAGAGGAGGATAATGTTCTTGGTGGTAAAAAAATCTCGGAGCAAATTCCAGGTCCCGATGATTATTCGAAGCATTTAACTTACGAAGGTGATACTTGCATTTATACGGAACCAGAAACTGGAAAGAAACTCGTTTGGGATGCAAAGCAAAATGCGTGGAGTAAGTTCTCTTTTTTTATGAAAATTATTTATTACCTAAAGTTGCATGAATTTTTTATTTTAAAAATAATGGAAATTTTGTAAATAATGGGCGAGTGGTCTTTTATAAGTTTGTAAAATTTCGAACGAAATGAACGACGATATTTATTTCTTTTTTCAATTTGCTTTCTTTTGTAAAAGCAAAAATTATTTAAATCAAGAAAATTAATTCTTGACTAAGTAAATCTTTAATTTTTAGTTTTATTTATTTATTTATTTAAGAAAAAATAAGTTCATTTTCTTCTTTTTTGTATAGTAATGTATGAAATGTCGAAAAATATTCAAATAGAATAGAAAAAAATTTTCGTTCGTGTTTACTTTCAAAGTAGGAACAAAACTTTTTTTTGCAAACTGTTGCGGTAGTAAACGTTTAGTTTTTTCATTTTTTTTTTTTTTGTTAATAAAGAAAAGTTTTTCAAAAAAAGAATATTTTTAATAATTTTGTTTGTAATTTTCTTTAGGAGAACGTGAGGAAACAAAGGAAAGTACAAAGGAAAGTGTACCAATGGAAGATTCGACAAGAAATTATGAATTTGACGGGAAAAATTATGTCTACACTGATAAGAATACAAATTTAACGTATAAATTCGATCAAGAGAAAAATGAATGGATTGTGAAGGAGGAAAAGGATAAAAGTGAAGAGAATAAATCTGATCAAGTGGATAGTGATAATCCGCCTCATCCCACCACATCCACACAAAATCCAATTTATGGATTTGAAAACGATACACATACATACACGGATCCAAACGATGGCAGTGTTTACATGTGGGATCGAGAGAAAAACGCTTGGTTTCCAAAGGTGAGTAATCTAATGTTTTCAGAAGGTGATTTAAATTAATTTTCAGCTAATATTTATATATTTATAGTTACTATTTATATTTACATATTTATTGCTATTAGTGTATTTTTAAAATTATATTTTAAGGAAAATGCTCCAGTTTCGTAAATTAAATTACTTTTCGAATTTTAGTAGATTTATAATTTTGTTTATAATTTCTTTATAAATAATTGAATTAAAATTCAACTATTAAAGGTTTCAAATTGATGTTTTGGACAATTTGTATTTTAAAAAAAGTTTAATTAAAAATTCCAGAAAAAGGTAGTTTTTTGAATATTTTTTTTTATATGTTTTTGTCTTTTTGAATTGAATTTATTTTTGAAATTTCCTTATTTTAATTCCATTTTTATTCTTTTAGGTTGATGATGATTTTATGGCCAGGTACCAAATGAGTTACGGTTTCAATAATCCAAATGCTGAAGAACCAATTGCCAAACCTACAGTTTCTGTTGCACAGACAAAAGCTGACAAGGAACAGAAAAGACTGGACGCCAAGCGAAAAACACAGGAGCCAGCGACTTGGTTTGAAGTTGATGAGCAACACAATACCTCGATTTATGTACACGGTTTACCCTTGGATATTACCATGGAGGAGGTTAAGGAATTATTCACAAAATGTGGTCTCATCGCTCGAGATGAGAAAGGAAAGGATAAAATTAAGCTCTACAGGGATTCGTACAATGAGATAAAAGGAGACGCACTCTGCACGTACATCAAGGTAAGAATTTTCTTTTTGCAAAATTTTTATATTTTATGACTTGATTAACTCCAAGGCTCGAACTAGGTCCGTAAATTTGCTTCAAGTCCATAAAAGTCCCTTTTTTGAAAAATGGTCCTTAAAGTTCGTAATTTGATTGAGAAAAAAGAAAAGTTCGTAAATTGTACGATGTAATTTAGAGAATTTTAGAGAAATTACAAATTATTGCAGAAATTCAATTATTTTCAAAAGTAATAAAATTCTTCACAGAAATTCAATTATATTTAAAAATTTTTCAAAATTCTCTTCAAAATTTCAATTATCTTTAAAAATAATTAAATTCTTCTCCAAAATTCCATTGCTTTCAAAAATTTTAATAAAATTCTTGTCATAATTTCAATTATTTTCAAAAATTTGCCTCAATTCAATGATTTTTAATCAGGCCTGTTTTTAATAACTACTATTACTATTTTAATACAATTTTCTAAAAGAATTCAAATATTTAAAAAAAATTAAATAAAATTCTACACAAATCTTTAATTATTTTCATAAAATAATACAAATTTCACAGGAATTCAATTATTTAGAAATTTTTCATAAATTTCTTCGCAATCGTTCAATTATTTTCATAAATAATTAAATTTTTTACAGGGATTCAATTATTTTCGTAAATAAAATTGTTTTAAACTGAATTTCAGTTAAAATTTTAGATAATAATTGAATATTAAAAGCAATAATGTGAATTTTGAGAAATAATTTGATTTTGAATTTAATTTTTTTGAAACAGTTTAATTGAATTTGTGTTTTATTATTTTAAGTTTTTATTTTTTCTAATATATACCTATTTAATTGAAGAATTTTCGAATAATTGAAATGGCTTTGAATATTGTTAGAGAACTTTTTCGAAAATGATTGAAAATAATCAATTTAAAGAAGAATTTTATTTCAAAATTTCTTGAAAATAATTGAATTGATAATGATTTTATCACTCGGTGATCTTTAATTTTTTTATTACAAAACATAAAGAAATGTTTTATAGTCATGAAAAATTTAATTTGTAGTTTTAAGTAAAATTTTCTCTTATTTGACTCGGACTGGTTACATTTTTGTCTCGACTCCTTTTCTCATAAGTGCAAATAAGGAAAAAAACCGAAAAATATTTTTAATTATCAGAAAAATTCGTTTTTTCTTTATTAAAAAACTAATGGAACTTTAGTCACTCTTTTCAGTATCTTTCGAGTTGTAATTTTTGTTTTATTTTAATTAAGTTAACTTAAGAGAAACTTAATTGAAATTACAGTAATTTTAAGTAAATTATATTAAACAATACAAGAATGAAATTATTTTTTCGTGTCAGTTACGAATAAAAATTATAATCAAACAGATTTTTAATATATTAATTAAACTGATAAATAATGCGACATCAAAAAAGAAATCAATGATATTTACAAAGGTACACATAGGATGATTTATTATTTTCTAACACAATGTCTATTTTACTTAAAAATTTGACGTGTTTGTTGAACATATTTACATTCGAATCAAGTATCAAAAAAGAGGAAAGAAAAATTCTTAGATTCTATTCGATATTATTTAGACTAAAATTAAAGAAAACTTAGTGTGACTTAATGACAGTAAGTGGAGAAATTATAAATTCAAAAGTTTTTGTTTTAAAAATTCGCTAAAACAAATTTTTTTTATAGATGAAGAGATATTTGATTGAACACTATTTTTTTAATATTATTTCATTGTTTTCTAGTTTTAATTTTCAAGTACGATTTAATCAATACTTGGTTCCATCGACTAGTAGTCACTCTTCAGGGCAAGATTTATTTAGATTTTTATAATGTTTAAAATTCGTGATGGTGCGCCAGGAAAGAGGAATATTAACGTGAATTTTTTTCAGTTGAACACATCAATAAATAGTAACAGTAATTGTCTTAAATCTATCTAATAGCCTTCATTAGTTATCGTAACGGTAACTAAATTTTCGTTTTCGATAAAATGCATTTTTTTGAACGTACCAGTTTTTTAAACTACAGTTTTGGTACTTTCCTCGCTGTAGTTTATTATTATTTTTTTTTTCTTTTTGAATCTTACTGGCTGGATGGTAAAATAAATAGAAAGGAACAAATTAAGTGTAAATTCTTCAAGTTTTCAGGAGAACTTGCTCGTGAAATTCGGTGAGAGCATTGTTTATATTTGATGATAGGCTTTGTTGACGTTGAATATTGGCTGGACTGTCGCCTAGAAACGCTCCGTATTCTTTGCCCTGGGATGAAATTTGCGAAACTCGGGGTATCATTGATCCTTGATAGGTCCTGTCGATTGGATGATGACGCATTCTGTCACTTGGCCTTGCTCCTGGTGCCATTCTTATTCTGTGAATTTTAGAAAAAATAGTACATTTTTTCAATTTTTGTTATAATTTATTTCGTATTTTTAGTTTTAATTTACTGTTTTTAATCTCTGTTTGGATTTTTTTTCAGAGTTGCCGCAGGTTAGGAAAATTGAGGAAATTAGGAGAAAGTCAGGAAAAATGAAATTGCAATCAAATGTTGCCGCAGGTCAGAAAAAATTTAAGGAATTTAGGGAAAAATCAGGGAAAGTAGAATTGGTCAGGAAAAACAGGGAAAAGTCAGGAATTTTTATTGAAAGTACTGGAAAAATTAAATTTTTAGAGTTCATAAGAAAATTCTAAATTTTTGTCCATATTTGTTTGACTCATAAACTATAAAATTACCACGAATTCTAAAAAAAGCCTTAAATTTATTCTATTTCTCACAATAATTTATTTTTAAATAACTTAATTCTTGAAGAACTATCATAAAATAAAAATTATAAATTTATAAATTAATTTAATGAATAATTTTACTTAAATGTTTCAAAATTAATTGAATTTTAAAAGAGTTGTAATTATAATTTTCATAAATAGACCGTGTAAGTTTCTTTTTTTGTTGTTGAAATTTTCGTTTCTAAAAATGTGTTTTAATTTATTGTTCCGAGCCATATTTTTTGTTTGTAAATTATTCGAGAATTTAAGATCTCTTAAAATTGCAATTGGGAGAAAATGTAATTTTACCTCGACGGTGGCCTTGATCCAAGTTTAACTCCGTGATTCCATTCTTGGTTTGAGTTTTGTTGTGCCCACTCTTTCTTCTCAAGAGCTATTCTACCTTTATTTTGCCGATGTTTCTTGCGTTTATTTTCCTTCAAGATGTTCTTCTTTCCCTTCTTTCTAATCCTTAGACGTTGATTTTCGGGGGCAAACGGATCGACTGTCTTCTTTCGACGCCTGCCTGTTAAATGTTGAAAATTTCATTTCTTTTGCGCAATTTGAAAAAAGCAGAAATTAAAAATTAAAAAAGGACTAAACCAATTATCATGTTGGATGTACTTAATGGCCTGTCTACATTACTTTGAAACCTATGTAGGTGGTGAGAAAGTATAGACCCTTATATGTAAATTTTAAAAAGACAAACACAATTCTTATGTGAGGAAATAAAATCTGCGTGCATGAGTCATGTTTGATGGGTTTTTGTCTTTTTTATTGCATTTTTTTATTGTCTTTTTTTTCTATCTTTTAAGCTCTTTATTTAAGTTCTTTATTTAAAGAGAAAGTGTTATTTGAAGGTGGAAAGAAAGATTTAAATTGTCAGAAATAAAAATTTTTCTTTTGTAAATTTTTAAATATTAATTTTGAAAATTTATAGAAAGGGGAATTTAAACTAAATTCTTTTAAAAATGAATTCTCTTTGCATAATTGAAAATTGCAAAACGGAATATTATGTGAACTTACCTATTCCACCTGCAGGTACTTCGCAAACAAAATATTTGCTTTCGAAACAACTCTTTGCTTTCCACTTGTACTTTGCTGACGGGTCCATTACAATACAACTGTATGGCAGTGGGTTTTGGGGTTGCCTCTCAAAACTTTGAAAATCAATTTGCTTCCCCGACGTTCCCCAGGTCCAAATTTTCAATTTGTAATTGTAAATTCCACCTATCCATCTCTCCAGTTTCACTAAAATGATTAAAATAATGTTTCTAAAGTTTCGAACGTTCAAATGAAGGACTTTACTTTTTCATTAATTGCAGGCTTTGGACTAAATAATTTTTATAAATTCAAAATCTATTATAATAATTATATTGCAAAACGTATTATTTTCTGGAAATATTTTTAATGAAAAATTTATTTACTTGACAAAAAGGAATTTTTGCATCTTGAAATGAAGAATAAATATTTTTGGAAATAATTGAATTATTGTATCGAAGAATTTAATTAAAATTTTTGAAAATAATTAAATTTTTTGAAGGAATTAAATTACAATTGTATTATATATAATTGTACTCTTCTAATGAATTTTATCAAACATTTTTTAAAATAATTAAATTAAAAAATTATAAAAAATTGTATAAACATTTTTATAAATAATTGAATTGTGGCGAAAAATTTTATTAAAAATATAAAAAAAATCGAATTCTTTCGAAAAATAATACTAAAATTTGTAAAAAAAATAATTGAATTCATACAAAAAATAATATCAAAACTTTTAGAAATAATTGAATTCTCTGGAGAAATTTAATTAAAATTATATTGCAAGTAATTGAATTCCGACGATTAATTTTATTTTTTATCAAAATAATTGAATTCATTCGAGAAATTTAATTAAAAATCTATTGAAAGTTTCTTGTGAAGAATTTTATCAAAATTTTTTAAATTAATTAAATTTTTTCAAGGAATTTTATTAAAAGTTTTAAAAATATTATAATTTTTGCGAAGAATTTTATTGGTTAAAGAAAATAATTGATTTCTTGTGAAGAATGTTATTATCAATTTTTTAAATAATTGAATTTTTTTGATGAAAAATTAAAATTGGGAATAATTGAATTCTTTCGAGTAATTTAATTAAAAATTAATTAAAATTAATTGAATTCTTGTGATTAATTTTTTTTTTTAATGAAAATGATTGAATTCTTACAAATTTGTTAATCTAACAAAACTTACAAGATTTTTATTTTCGTTTGATTCTATCATTAGATATTCATTTATTGTTAAATATGTTAGTTACCATATTTTTGTCTTGGAAAGCGGAAATAAAACTAGTAAAAAGTCAGCAAATTTTCATTTAAGAAATTCGGTTTCTTGAATTTTATATTATTTTTAATAATTTTGAATTTTCTACCAAATAGTGGAGACTATTAAATGAATAAAGTAT
Organism: Leptopilina heterotoma; assembly: GCF_015476425.1. NCBI lineage: Eukaryota > Metazoa > Arthropoda > Insecta > Hymenoptera > Figitidae > Leptopilina > Leptopilina heterotoma. The sequence continues at coordinate 586,731 of NW_025110937.1, read as the reverse complement.
TTTTCAAAAGCCCAAAAATAATGAAGCTAAATCCCATAAAAGAGAGGAAAAAATGTTGAATTTTAAGAAATTTGGATTTTTGAATTTTTGATAATTTTAGATAATTTAGGATTTTTTACCAAAGAATTGAGACTATTAAATAAGTAAAATATTTTTCAAAAGCACAAAAATAATGAAGCTAAATGCCACAAAAAAGAAGAAAAATTGTTGAATTTTAAGAAATACGGATTTTTGAATTTTTGATAATTTTCTATAATTTTGGATTTTTTACCAAAGAGTCGAGACTATTAAATAAGTAAAATATTTTTCAAAAGCACAAAAATAATGAAGCTAAATGCCACAAAAAAGAAGAAAAATTGTTGAATTTTAAGAAATTCGGATTTTTGAATTTTTGATAATTTTCGATAATTTTAGATTTTTTACCAAAGAGTCGAGACTATTAAATAAGTAAAGTATTTTCCAAAAGCACAAAAATAATGAAGCTAAATCCCACAAAAGAGAAGAAAAAATGTTGAATTTTAAGAAATTCGGTTTTTTGAATTTTTGATAATTTTTGATAATTTTAGATTTTTTACCAAAGAGTCGAGACTATTAAATGAATAAAGTATTTTTCAAAAGCCCAAAAATAATGAAGCTAAATCCCATAAAAGAGAGGAAAAAATGTTGAATTTTAAGAAATTTGGATTTTTGAATTTTTGATAATTTTAGATAATTTGGGATTTTTTACCAAAGAATTGAGACTATTAAATAAGTAAAATATTTTTCAAAAGCACAAAAATAATAAAGCTAAATGCCACAAAAAAGAAGAAAAATTGTTGAATTTTAAGAAATTCGGATTTTTGAATTTTTGATAATTTTCTATAATTTTGGATTTTTTACCAAAGAGTCGAGACTATTAAATGAATAAAGTATTTTTCAAAAGCCCAAAAATAATGAAGCTAAATCCCATAAAAGAGAGGAAAAAATGTTGAATTTTAAAAAATTCGGATTTTTGGTAATTTTCTATAATTTTAGATTTTTTACCAAAGAGTCGAGACTATTAAATAAGTAAAGTATTTTCCAAAAGCACAAAAATAATGAAGCTAAATTCCACAAAAGAGAAGAAAAAATGTTGAATTTTAAGAAATTCGGTTTTTTGAATTTTTGATAATTTTCGATAATTTTAGATTTTTTACCAAAGAGTCGAGACTAATAAATAAGTAAAGTATTTTCCAAGAGCACAAAAATTATAAAGCTAAATCCCATAAAAGAGAGGAAAAAATGTTGAATTTTAAGAAATTTGGATTTTTGAATTTTTGATAATTTTAGATAATTTGGGATTTTTTACCAAAGAATTGAGACTATTAAATAAGTAAAATATTTTTCAAAAGCACAAAAATTATGAAGGTAAATGCCATAAAAGAGAGGAAAAAATGTTGAATTTTAAGAAATTTGGATTTTTGAATTTTTGATAATTTTCTATAATTTTGGATTTTTTACCAAAGAGTCGAGACTATTAAATAAGTAAAGTATTTTTGAAAAGCACAAAAATAATGAAGCTAAATGCCACAAAAAAGAAGAAAAATTGTTGAATTTTAAGAAATTCGGATTTTTGAATTTTTGATAATTTTCTATAATTTTGGATTTTTTACCAAAGAGTCGAGTCTATTAAATTAAGTAAAGTATTTTTCAAAAGCACAAAAATAATGAAGCTAAATGCCAGAAAAGAGAAAAAAAATGTTGAATTTTTAGAAATTTGGTTTTTTGAATTTTTGATTATTTTTAATAATTTTAAATTTTCTACCAAATGGTGGAGACTATTAAATATGTATTTTTTAATTTTCGTTAAATGTACATTGTTAAAATAAAATTTTCCAAAGCAAAAAGTAATATTTTGTAATATTAAAGTTCAAATTGAAAGAAAGTAACAAAATTGTCATTCACTTAAACTTTCGCAACTTTAAGAGATATATTTATGCTGTAAAGCTTTTGAAATAATCATTTTATCAAAAACTGTTTATATTGATAAATAAATTTAATCTATTTATTAAATTTACTTATATATACATTATTAACATACTTTAAAATCAAGAAACTAGTGATAAAAAAAAATGATTTTTATCTAACCGGGAAACGTCGTTTCTTAAATTGAAATATACTCACTATATTGGTCACCCATTAGGTGCTTTCGCAACATTTTATCCTTTCCATATCTATCGAGAATTGAGAGAGTGGCATTTCTATCTTTACAATGATAATGAGCCTCATACCAAGGAGATCTGCCTGCACTTAAATAATAACAGAAACGTTTCATTCGAAAAAATCCAACAGGACAGGCGAATCTTCGAATTCCTTCTTCATTTTCCTTGTCATATTCTTCCAAATTTTTTTCACCAGGTATTGCATTGTTGATTGTTTCTGATGGCTCTTGCAGTGACAATGTAATGCCTGTAAAAGAAAAATTATTCTTATTTTCATCAGTAGACAATATTTTAATATTGTTAAAATTCTTTAAAAACTATTATTTCTTTATAAATAATTCATTTGTTTTTAATTTTTAATAAAGGGATTTTTGAACATATTTTTAATAAATGGTTTGAAAATATTTATACTGGAAAAATATTTCGTTCATTCGAACGAACATTTGGAAAAAAGAGAAAATTGTAATAGAGGCGAGCGTTCAGAATTTTTTGGGACTATTTGGAAAAAAGAGAAAATAAGAGGCGAACGTTCAGAATTTTTTGGGAAAATTTGGGAAAAAGAGAAAATAAAAAGGCGAACGTGCAGAATTTTTGGGGCAATTTGAGAGAAAGAGAGAAAATACAAAAGGCGAATGAAGTGAAAATAAATGAAAATTGTACAGTTCTTTTTTGGCATTGACACAGAAATATGTACCTATTTTGAAAAAAGTTCCTAAAGAAAAGAAAAACCTAGGCAAAAATTCTTCTTTTTATCAAAGAGAAAGTTTGTCTGCGACGACAAGAAAGGAAAATAAATTCGGATCAGATTTATTTTTATCCTCGACCTTGATTGGAATTTAGTTTTATGTAAGAAAGTCTGCGTCACTGGAAAATAAACAGTATCGCCTACATTACAGCATCGTGTTATTTATCGAGTATTGTGTGTTCGAAATGAGCAGCCTCGTCTGCAACAAAGGCGCAGCTGATATAAATTATCGATTCTTCTACATCAATTGATGATTGATGATGGCAGTTTCTTTTGTTTTTTCTTTAAGAGAGGGACGAAAATCATCTATTTTTGACTTAAGGGCATGTTAATATTGTTTTCTCTTTTTTACACGGCAATTTTAATTTTTTTTTTATTAAAATTTATTTGAACTGAATGAAATTACCTGCGAGGAATTAAATTTACTTGAATCAAATAAAATTTATTTTAACCGAATAAAATTATCTGCAAAGAATAAAATTTACTTGAATGAAATAAAATTTATTTGAAACAAGGAAAATTTATTTTTGACAAATAAAATTTATTTGAAACACGAAAATTTATTTCAAACAAATAAAATATATTTAAACCAAAAAACAATTGATTTCAACGAAATAAAATTTATTTGAAATAAGGAAACTTTGTTTTAACCAAATTAAAGTTTATTTGAATCAAAGAAAATTACTTGCAACGAATAAAATTTACTGGAACCAAAAAAAATTTACTTGAATCAAAGAAAATTACTTGCAACGAATAAAATTTATTTGAAACAAGGAAAATTTATTTCAACCAAATAAAGTTTATATTTGAACCAAATAAAACTTACTTGAACCAAAGAAATTTCAATTATTTAAAAAAAATTTTAATTCTACTATTTCAATAAAATTTTTCAAAAGAATTCAATTATTTAAAAAAAATTTTAATAAAATTCTACGCAAACATTTAGTTATTTTTATAAATAATAAACATTTCATAGGAATTAAATTATTTACATTTTTTTTATATACTTCTTCGCAATAATTCAATTATTTTTATAAGCATCTAATAAAGTACTTCGTAGAAATTAAATTATTCCTGAAAAAAATTAATTTTTAAAAATAATTGAATTTCTGAAAATAACTTTATTTTTTATCAAAATAATTGAATTCTATCAAATAATTTTATTAGAATTTTGAAAAATAATTCAATTTCTGCGAAGAATTTCATTATTCTTAAAATGAATTTAATTATTTTTATAGATAATGAAATTCTTCATAGAAATTCGAATATTTTTCAAAATTTTAATAAAATTATTTGGCAGACGTCAATTATTTTGATAAATAATAAAATTCTTCGCCAAAAAATTCAATTATTTAAATTTATAATATAATAATTCTTAAAAATTTTATTAAAATTTGTCAAAAGAATTCAATTATTTAAAAATTTATTGATAAAATTCTTTATGAGAATTCAGTTTTAAGAAAAATTCAAATATTCAATAAATTTTTTATTTAAATAATTGAATTCTCGTCGAATTTTCTAATAAAAATTGATATAAAAATGATTTTTAGTTAAAATTTTACATAATTGAATATTAAAAGCATTATAGTATGGATTTTTAGAAACATTTAAAATTTTGAAAGAGTTTTTAAGTAAAATGTTGAGAATTTAAATTTTTTCATAATTTTAACTAAAAATTTTGTAGAATTAATTTTGTTGAAAAAATCGAATTGAATTTTTTTAAGAAATTATTTCAAATTTTTATTTTTTAATATAAAATTACTTGCAAGGAATAAAATTTACCTGAAGCAAATAAAATTTATTTGAAACAAGGAAAATTTATTTCAACCAAATAAAGTTTATATTTGAACCAAAGAAAATTTCTTGCAACGAATAAAATTTACTTGAAGCAAATACAATTTTTTTGGCAGAAATAAAATTTATTTGGACCAAATAAAATTTATCTGCAACGAATAAAATTTATTTGTACCAAATAAATAATTTAGTAAAAATAAATAAAATTTATTTCAACTAGGTAAAATTTATTTGTAACAAATGAACAATTTATTGGACTCTGAGTCAAATAAATATCTTTTCTGAGACTCTGAGAGTAGAAGATAAATAGAAGAAGATAAAAATTCTCCTTTCTCCTGTTATTAAATTGTTTTTTCATTTGTTTTTATTACTGATTTGATATCGTGGGAAGAGTTTTTCAATTTTGCAAAAAAGGGGAAAAAATTCATATCTCAAATGTAGAATAATTGAAATTGAAGTTTGTTCTGGAATTTCTGAGACTTTTATCATGATCTGGAAAAATCAAAGCGTCCTGGTTCGAAGCGATCGTCTATGTCGATGAACTTTACTTCTACTTGACACTTGAGTTCATACGAAAGAGATTATTACTTAAGATACGTGGTCAGTTGGCGCCTACGAGACTAAACAGAGTGGATTCTCTCACCTATAGAGTCTTATAAAGTGCTTTCGTGGTTAGTGAATGTTTACTCATCTTCCCATGTGTATGCTCACTTATTGTGCATTAAATATGAGAATTAAATCTCCCTGGGAAATAAGCTCAGAGCAAAAAAAAAAGGGTGAATTTTTCAAATTTTATGGTTTCAAAAAAATTTTTTTCGCAAAAATTCAGAAATAAGGGAAAAATTTCTAAAGTGAAAAACTATTTTCTTTTTCATAAATTAATTTTCCTTTTTCTTTGAAAATAGCAAAGTTGAGTCGAGTAAACGAGTATAATTATATATATTGACTTGTTTCCACAGGTGTAGACATTTCTTCAAAGAATGTTAAGAATTAATTCTCAGTTAGACACGCTTACTAATGAACACGTTCTGATAAAGTGTGATCATGAAAAATTCATAGTGCAACAACTGATCAACTTTATCGCTGAGTTTTAATCTCTTTTACAACAAAACAGACCAATAAGATTAGATATATTGCTCTCGGTACTATATGGAGAGGAAAAAAAAAAGAAGGGAAACGTCAATACAATTTTCAATTTTTAAATACGAAAACCAATAAATATTATTTAATCGAATGTTAATATAAAAGGTTTATTTATAACCGACCCCATTAAATTTTTAAACGTGTCATTATTATTTATATACAAGTACACACAACCAGTTTACACTCGGTGGAAATTTTGACAATTGCGTCAATTTTTATCATCTTGTATCAATAATTGAATCTTATGAATAATTATAAGATCATTTATATACAGTATCAATAATTATTTATGAATTTAAATATGAATTTAAATATGAATTGAAAAATGAATAGAAAAATGAAATATTATCATAATAATTAAATCGTGGGCAAATAATTACTTGGAAATCTTTTAAATTTCGATAGAAGAAAAATATCAAAATCAAACTACATTTGCAGAAATTTCGTTTAAGACCAACAGAAAAAGGGAATGTCTGCGGTTGACGCCCTCAATTATAAAAGGCTATTGGAACGACTATCTCTCTCGGTTTGAATAGAAGGAAGGAAAATTTTAAACCTTGATTTTTCCCTGCCAACGGTTATTTTTAACAATAGGGCATTCAAACTTTGATGGACAGAATAATTTACTCTAAATTGAAAAAAAATTTCTGGTTACCATTTTTTTTTTTTATAAGCAGACCTCTAATTGGAAAATAAAGAAAAATATAGTACAAAAATCGTTGAGAGAAAGTTAATTTTTGCAGGAGGAAATCTTTTTTTTTCAAAATATGAAAAAATAATTATATTTTTTCTAACTCAGTGGCAAATTAAATATTGGAAAAATTCTACTGAATTGTGTAGAGAATTAAATTTTTGGAAAAAAAATAAAATTGTGTTACCACAGGTCAGGGAAGTCAGAGAATTCAGGAAAAAGTCAGGGATTTTTTTAATTCAAATTCTTCTTAAATTAGTTAAATTTTTTAATGTCGTTCTCCCACTTTTACATGGCAATTTTTTTTTAAATATTTATTTGAACCAAATAAAATTAATGATTAAAAATATTATAAGAATTTTAGTTAAAAACGCTAAAGAAAATTAAATTTTGGAGAAGTTATACAAATGATTGCAGAAAATCAATTTTCTTAAAAGTAAAATAATTCTTCGCAGAAATTCAAATATATTTGAAAATTTAAAAACATTTTCGTCAAAATTTCAATTATCTGTATAAAAATAATAAAATTCTTCTTCAGAATTCAATTATTTTTAAAAGTTTTAATAAAAATCTTGGCAAAATTTCAATTATTTTCAAAAGTAATAAAATTCTTCTCCAAAATTCAGTTATTAAATTTTTTTTAAAAAATTCTCGTCAAAATTTTAATTATCTGTATAAAAATAATAAAATTCTTCTCCAAAATTCAATTATTTTCAATAATTTAAATACAATTCCTGTCGAAATTCCAATTACTTTCAAAACTTTTCAATATCTACTATTTCAATAAAATTTTTCAAAAGAATTCAATAACTTAAAAAAATTTTTATAAAATTCTACGCAAACATTTCGTTATTTTTATAAATAATAAAAATTTTACAGGATTTAATTATTTTCATAAATAATGAAATTCTTCGCAGAAATTCAATTATTTTTCAAAAATTGAATAAAATTTTTTGATAGAATTCAATTATTTTTATTAATACCTAATAAAATTCTTAAAAAGAATTTTTATCAAAATTTTGAAAAATAATTGAATTATATCAAAGAATTTTATTAGAATTTTAAAAAATAATTGAATTTTTGTGAAGAATTTCATTTTTCTCAGAGAAAGAATTTAATTAATTTCATAGATAATTAAATTCTTTCCAGAAATTCAATTATTTTTCAAAATTTTAATAAAATTACTTGACAGAATTCAGTTATTTTGATAAGTAAAGAAATTCTTTGCAAAATTTCAATTATTTTAATTTTAATTTATAATGTAATTATTCTTAAAAATTTTATTAAAATTTGTCAAAAGAATTCAATTATTTAAAGATTTATTGATAAAATTCTTTATGAGAATTTAATTTTAAGAAAAATTCAATTATTTAATAAATAATTTATTTTTGTATTTAAATAATTGAATTCTTGTAAGATTTTGTAATAAAAATTGATTTTAAAATGTATTTTAGTTAAAATTTTAGATAATAATTATAATTAAAAGCATTATAGCATGAATTTTTAGAAATAATTGAATTTTGAAAATGTGTCCAAGTAAAATCTTTGAAAATTTGAATTTTTTCATAATTGTAACTAAAAATTCTGCAGAATTAATTTTGTTGAAATAATCGAATTGAACTTTTTTAAGAAATTATTTTTACTTTTTATATTTTTTTTTTAAAGTTATTATTTCGAATAATTGAAATTTCACGTAAAAGTGAATTGTAAACAAATGGATTGAAAAATTCTCAAAGAAGAACTTTTTTAAAATTTGTTTAAAATAATTGATTTTAAGCATTTTAGTTAAAAATTCTAGAAAATAATAATTGAATTTTTTTAGAATTGAATTTAATTTAGATCAGTCCGGATTATATTTAGAAATGTTCAGAACAATGTTTAATGACCATTTCTAATATATGATTTGATATCATTGAAAAAAATAATCATATTTTGATAGTTGCTGTAATTTTTTTTTTCGTAGGAATTTAAAATTCATGTTTGCGAGTTCTGTAATAATATGAGGAATCGAATTTATTCTCGTGTCGATGTCATTCACATTTCACGATTGGAGTAAGCGAAAGTATGTTATAAATTGAATTCTGAATTTATTATTTTTTTACACGCGGAAGCTGCGAGATTTCTCTCCCTCTCTCTCTCTTGAAATCAAACGTACGAGACGTGAATCACTTAAGAATCGAGAGGCAAATGAATCTCGAATAATTTAGATAATTTTGAAACAGAGAAACGAAAGTTGGGATAGGTCGAGGAGCTTTGGATCTCTAAAAATAGATACTTCCGCTTACGCTGACTCAGCATCCTATAATAATCAAAGAATCGCACCTTCATTATCATTATTCATAATTGCGCATACTTATTCTAATTTCACTTTGTCATAATACTCACTACATAATGTGGGATGATGATTTTATTGTATTATTATTTATTCAGGTCTAATTCTAATTTTCAGTTGCTATTTATATAGCGGTCACTATTTTTAGAGTTCGTCTAGATATTCTTTACTCTTCACTCTTAACTTTTGTTTAAGGAACAATGAAAAACTATTTGTGACGCGCTCCGAAGAAGGGTTGAAAACTAAGAAGCAGAAAATTTAGAGTTATTCCCAAAAAATTATCTTAATTTATTTTTTATTTTTTTAAAGGAAAAATGATCGAAAAATTAACATTAGAGATCTAATAGTCACAAGCTGTTAATTTGGAAAAATTAAGCAATGAATATTTGGAATTTGTAAATTTATATTGAAAAAGAAACTAAAACAATGAAAACCAATTTTAGAAATTGAATGAATTGAAAAAATGAGACAATGAAAACTACAATTAAGAAATTGATTAAATGATATCTAATTAATGTTGATTGAATGAGTTATAATAATTGATGTATTTTATTATTGATAGTGATTGTATTGAAATTGTTTCTAATGCCACGTGTATGGAGTGAAAATGAAGAAAAAAAAATAATGCCTAGGGAGTTTCTTCTTATGATTTACTGTAATTGAAAGTCAGTAAGTTCCTTCTCTAAATATGTTGGTAGATAATAATTAAACTGATGGAGAATAAATACTGGGGAGGCAGACTTTAAACATAATAGAAGAAGTGAACGTCGAGTTTTCTTCAGTTGCACGTGTATTGTATAATTATGAGTATAACTCAGTTTTTTTTTGAAAATATTTTAATCTAGTAAAGTTGACAATTATCTCCTATTTTTTCTTCATTTTTAAGAATTATTATTCTTATATTTTAATAGGTGATTTATTTAAAAAATTAACTTTGATTTCTTAAAATTTTTTTAAGTTATATGGTTTTTTCTACAGGGCTCGAATTAGGTCTGTTAATCCAGTAGAGGTCCGTAAATTTGCTTAAAGTCCGTAAAAGTCAGTTTTTTTTAAAAAAAGGTCCGTAATTTGATTGAGAAAAGACGAAAAGTTCGTAAATTGTACGATATAATTCGGAGAATTTTAGAGAAATTAAAAATCATTGCAGAAATTCAATTATTTTCAAAAGTAATGAAATTCTTCGCAGAAATTTAATTATTTTCAAAAATTAAAAAAATTTCTTGTCAAAACTTTAATTATCTATAGAAATCATTAAATTCTTCTCCGAAATTCAATTATTTAAAAAAAAAATTGATAAAATTGTCGGCAAAAATTTCAATTATTATCAAAAATTTTCCTCAATTCAATAATTTTCAATATCTACTATTTTAATAAAATTTTCTAAAAGAATTCAATTATTTAAAAAAAATTGGTAATTAAATTCTACGAAAACATTTAATTATTTTCATACATAACGAAAATCTTCGCAAAAATTCAATTATTTTTCAAAATTTTTATAAAATTCTTTGATAGAATTCAATTATTTTGATAGATAATAAAGTTCTTCAGAGAAACTCAATTATTTTTATAAATAATAAAATACTTAAAAAGAATTTTAATAAAATTTTGAAAAATAATTGAATTTTTGCAAAGAACTTTATTATTTATCAAAATAATTGAATTTTATCAAATATTCTTATTAGAATTTTAAAAAATAATTGAATTTCTGATTTATTTATTTTTGCGAAGATTTTCATTATTCTTATATAGAAAGAATTTAATTATTTTCATAAATAATGAAATTTTTCTCAGAAATACAATTATTTTTCAAAATTTTAATAATTATTTAACAGACATAAATTATTTTGAAAAATAATGGAATTCTTCTCAGAAATTCAATTATTTTTCAAACTTTTATTAAAATTCGTCGAAAGAATTGAATTATTTAAAAATTTGTTGATTTAATTCTTTATGAGAATTGAATTTTAAGAAACATTCAAATAGTAAATAAATTATTTTTTGTATTTAAATAATTGAATTCTAGTGGAATTTTTTAATATAAATTGATTTAAAAATAAATTTCAGTTAAAATTTTTATTTTAATTGAAGAATTCACGAATAATTGAAATTTACTAAAATTGAATATTGTAAAAAATGGATTTGAAAATTGTCAAAGAACTCTTTTGAAAATTATTAAAAATAATCGATTTAAAGAAATATTTTAGTTAAAAATTTTTGAAAATAATTTTTTTTATTATTTTTAGAAAAATCTATAAATGAAGACTGAAATGAGTCTAGGAATTTTCATTGCATATAAACTATGAAAGTTTAAATACATTTGGCATGTGCTGAAGATGCGTATTGCTATATTGATGAATACCAGAGACTATTAACCTTAGTCGCTGAGTCGCGTTAGTCAAGGGGTATTTGATCTATATCTTCTTCTACTTCTTCTTCTTCTCGCACGATAATTATCATCCTTTGACTTTTACGAGTTCATTACAAGGAAGTTTACTTTCTTCTTATGGCGAAACGGATGAAAATGATAGAGGAAAATATTTTTGCAATTCATGATCGCAGTGACAGAGTGCGGAAGATTTCCACTCTGTCATTTATATTCTCCCACAAATAAAAAATTATTTTTATCCTTCAAAAAAATTTTTTTCAAAACAAAAAATCGTTTGCTTCTTAGGTTTACTTTCTTCATGACGGGACAAAAATGACTAAATAATAATGAAACAAAATAATAATAGAGAAACAAAATAATGGTACTAAAAAAAATTAATAGAATTAATAATTAATAATTAATAAAATTAATAATTAATAAAATAATAAATAATAATATTTCTACAGTTGATACAATTGATATAACAATTTATCAGATTTCAATCAAAGAATTATCAATTTGCTATCAAATAGAAGATCCTAATTACGTCCATGGTATTCTAGCACGACCATTGGAATTTTCAATTAGGTTCTCATTTATTGGCAATTAGAAAAAATATTTTGAATATTTGTTACATTCCCATCGCAGGAGAAATTATTATTTAATTTGGTAATTATTTAATCATTAGCGGGGTTTTGACAAAAAGAGGGTACTTTTATTTATGTTAGCTTCTTGTTTTTTCTTTTTCTTTTTTTTTTTTTTTTAAATAAATGTCAGTGGAGTGAGGTAGTTTTTTCGTCTACAGTTTAATTATACTTTTATTCGTATATGCGATAAAGTACGCAAGGTTACTCTATCTGCTTTTTTATTGAGAGCAGCATAACTTCTGGTGTATGCACTTCACGTATATTCAATTCGATGCGACAAAGGATAAAAAGAAGTTGGGGGAAAAAAGTCATTGCGAGATGAAAATAGGATTTTCAGACGATTAATTGTTATTAGTGTGTTAATAATTAATTAGTACTTTAGTTTATTTGTCTTAAAATTTAATTTTGAAATTTTGAAATATTTGTGTTAATATTTATTTATTTATAGTTAAATATTAATTTATTAAATTAATAAATAAAATCCTTAATATAAATAAATTAATTGAAATTAATTCCTTGTTTAAAAGTTAAGGATTTTATTTATTGAATAGATAAATAAAATTCTTAATATAAATAAACTAATTGAAATTAACTCCTTATTTAGAAATGAAGAATTTTTTTCTTCATTAATTAATTAAATAAATAAATAAAATCTTTAATATAAATAACCTAATTGAAATTAATTCCTAATTTAAAAAGTAAGGATTTTATTTATTGAATAAATAAATAAAATCCTTAATATAAATAAACTAATTGAAATTAATTCCTTATTTAAAAATTAAGGAAAACTTTTATTTTTTCATTTTTCATTTATAAATCGACAAAATTAGTGGATGTGAAAGAAAATTTTTTGCACAGTTTACATAATTGGTGAATGCATGGCACTCCAATGACAGAAGAGAAAAAAGGGAAAAAAGTTATCGCAAGCACATGCAAAAATGCAGTCATGTAGAAAACTATTTGCAGTGACTCGATAGGTAGAATACTTGTCGGTTGTCTTGTTTGTTGAAAATAGATCACTTAAAGTTTCAGTGCTCTAGAAGACTCGTTCGGTTTATAGGTTTTTTTTATAGATTAATGAAAGAAGACATTGCTGACATAAAATTAAAGTTAAATTTCCTTTTTTTAAACTTTAGTAAAAACAAATTTTTTTATCAAAAGGGGTTTCGAATGATTAATTTTTACTAGAAATTATTTTTACTAGAAATAATTTTTACTAGATTTATTTTCACTAGAAAGAATAAAACTTTCTAAATTTAAATTAGTAAAAAATTAAAAATGTTTGCTAATTTTAAATGCTGACTGATTTTTTGCTTTTGAATTAGTAAATTTTCATGATAAATTAGTAGAAATGAGTATTTATTAATTAACAAGTAATTAGAATTAGTGACTGGGTTTTTGATTCTAATTTCTAAATTAGTAAATTTTGCTAAAAAATAGTAATTTCTACAAATTTATTACTAAAATTTACTAATTCAATTGGAAAAAGTCACTAATTGAAATTAGTAAAGATTTTTAAATAGTAATACATAGTAATTTCTACTAATTTATTTACTATTTTCATTTATTTTTACTAAATCAAATTTAGAGAGTATATTTGTTTATTACATTATAAACATTTTATTTAATATTTATTTATTTTGAAACAAATGAATATGAGAAGAATTAAAAGATAAAAAAAAAATTAAAAAGATAAAAGAAAATATTAAAAGATTAAAGTTGTAAATAATATTTACTAAGATTATTGAATTCTAATATTTAAGAATTAAGATGAAAGAAATATTTTAGAAAGTATTATTCTATTCGTTGAATTTGAATTAAATTTGTGTCTGTCACGTCTTTTTTCGAATGTCATTGGATTTTATGCGAGTCTTTTTGCAAAACTATTTTATTTTATGTCACAATTTTGATACATTGAAGATTCGAAATGTTGCAATTAAATGTCTACTATCTTTTGGATATTTTTTTTTTATAAATTAATGTTTAAATTTGTAAATTACGTATCTTCTTTATTTGAAGAAAAAAAATTTTTTTTTTAGCGAAAATAGCATTAGATAATTTTAAAATTTGCATAGATCTTTCGTCTCCTTAATTTTGTCTATCGTTATTTATATTCTCGGATTTTTTCTTCTTCTATAATACCACTTGCTTGTCAAGAAATATATAGACGATTTATTTTTAAATCCAAAAATATAATATCGAAAGAATTTCATTTTTAAATTTCGATTTTACATTTGCAATTTGTGAAACTTATTTCTAGTTCGTATTTTTCTAGTTAGATTTCTTCAATTTCTCGTTGATTGAAAATTTAAAATATGTTTTTAATTTAAATGTAAGGTTCTACTGTGAAGGAAAAATATTTTGTGTTAATTTTCGAAAATTGATTGCAATAGAAATTTGAAATGTAAATTGGAAATCATTTTTAATTTTTTTATAAATTATTTCTGACGAATAAAAAAAAATTTTTATAAAAGATAAAAAGAATCTAATAAAATTAAAAAAAGAAATAAATCAATTTCGTTCATTTAAACGTCTGTTTTAAATTTAAATTCTCATTATCAATTTTTTTTTCGTTTTAATTTTTCTTTAGAGTTAAATTTATGAATGAAAAAGAAAATATTGAGTAATTAAAATATTTCCACAGCAGTAATAATTGTTGCTGTTTTTAACAAGCATTTCAATTTTATAATAATGGGAATTTTTTTTTAAGAAATATAGGTTTGATTTTTAAAAATAGAATTCGCGATGATATAGATAGGACATTTATGGGCCTTGGGGGACATTTTTTTTCTCGTTTTATAGTCCCTTATAGAATACGACCATCGTGCGAACGCTCTCTAGACATCTTGGAGACTTTTATCACCTCTCGATGTCTGTCTGAAGTTTATAAAAAAAGAATCTCGTGTACTACAAATAATATTTATTTTTCAATCATTTTTTAATTATTTTTAATAATATTTATTAAAAATAAAGAAAATATATAAAAAATAAAACTAAATATTATAATAATTGTATTGTAAATTAAATGAGAGGAATCTTTTGATTGGCGTACAAGAAATTTATTAAAATTTAATTATTTTATAATCTTGTAATTTAATTATTTTTTAAACTTTTTATAATTTAATTATTTTACAATTTATTAAAATTTAATTGTTTTTCAATTTATTATAATTCAATTATTTTATAATTATTATACTAGACTGTAATTAAATATAACCAGTTTCTGTTCAATGACTTACTTACTTTTAATTTCTGTAACAATTTAAAAAGTATTAAACGAATATGATTTAAAAAAAAATAATCCATAAAGTAGCATTGCAATTCAAAGCTGTTACTAATCAATTGAACTGAAATGACGAGTTAAATACAATTACTTAATCGGTGAATAACATTCCTATTGATAGAAATCTTAGTGACAGAAAAAATAACTTATGATTCATCTATGATATTTTTACTTTATTAATAAATGTGTCGTAAAGTGACGAAGGCACGCAAAATGTCTAAGACGTTTTATCTTCACTATCATAGTTTTTATTTATATATACAACTAGGAATAAATTTTAAACACATGTTTATAATTACAAAAAAAAAAAAAAAAAATTAAATGTAAATTTTAAATTGATTTACAAATTAAAAGTATGTGGAAAGTACCACACTGATTGTAAATTATATTTTAGTAGTGAATGTAATTGTGAAAATGAAATTAAATAATTTACAAGTAAATTCAATTTAGTAATAAAATTACTAGTAAATTACTGCTAAATTAAATTTCGTTGTGAGTTACTAGAAAATTCAATTTATTAGTAATTTTATAGTAAATTTTATTTAGTAGTATAGTAGTAAATAGTAAATTGTAAAAAAAATATAGTAGTAAAAAATAGTAAATTAAAATTCTAATTAAAATTTATTTAATTAAATTATTAAATTAAATTTAGTGTTAATTTAATAAAAAATTTAATTTAGTAGTGATTTACTTGTAAATTATATTTACTAATAATTTAATAGTAAAAAATAGGTTTAAAATAATAAATTGAATTACTAAATTAAATTCAGTAGTAAGTTACAAGTAAATTCAGTTTAGTGGTAGTTTAATAGTAAATTAAATTATGTAGTAGTGATTACTAGCAAAATAAATTATTTAGTATTGATTTACTAGTAAATTAAATTATTTAGTACTGATTTACTAGTAAATTAAATTATTTAGCAGTTATTTACTAGTAAATAAATAGTAGGTTTAAAAAATAAATAAAAAGTAAGTTTAATATTGTAAATTAAATCACTTAATTAAATTTACCAGTAAATTACAAGTAAATTAAGTTTACTTCTAGATTACTAGAAAATTAAATTTATCAGTAATTTACTAGCAAATAATTTTTTTATTTTTTACTAGTTGAATTTATTTCAAGAAATAATTCGTTTTTTAATTAAAAAGTAAATATATAGGCGACAAATGTAATACCCAGAAGAAATGTATTTACTCAAAGTTTGATGAAAGAAACAGAGAAACAGAGAAACAGAGAGTGAGAGAGAGAGAAAGAAATGTAAAAATGAAGAATTTTTGTGACATCGCTATTCTCAGAATCATTAAAAATTATCTCGAATCAGATTGCAAAGTGATGATAAGGGAAGATAGTGTGTAGCACCAGTAGCAATTTATTCAGAATCTTCAATCAGCAAAAAATAGAATTTCGCTTTAGTAAACAGAGAGTGATTTTCGTCTATTTAATCAGTGATTGTTTAACTGCGCAATATGACATCAAATACTATACTGTTAATAGAATTTAAAAATTTCAGTATTATTTCTAAATGAATCGTGAATTTTTATTTTTCAATATTGTCCAAGATTAGATAATTATTATATTGATCTTCTTTAATCCATCTACTTCAGTTCCTTGAACTGATCATATTCATTAATGTTCTTCTAATGTTTTCTCCCGCGAACAGTGTAGTCAATTGTTTCAGTATTAATGCATCAATCGTATATAGATTTTAAAAATTTAGTTAATTGACTTTCTGTAGTTTATTCGCAATTTAAATGTTGATATTAGAAAATATTACTATTAGTAAATATTACTATTAATAAATATTTTTATTAAAAAATATTGACACTAGTAAATATTAATATTTACAAATACTGATAGTTATAAATATTAATAGTAATAAATATTACTTTTAATAAATATTGTTAGTAATAAATATTATTACTAGTAAATATTAATATTAATAGTAATAAATATTGATACTAGTAAATATTACTATTTACAACTATTTATAGTAATAAATATTAATACTAGGAAATATTAATAGTAATAAATATTGATTGTAATAAATATTATTACTAGTAAATATTGATATTAATAAACAAGATACTAGTTAATATTAAAATTAATAAATATTGATACTAGTAGATATTAATAGTAATAAGTATTGGTAGTAATAAATATTGATAGTAATAAATATTAATATTAATAGTAATGAGTATTGATAATAATAAATATTATTACTAGTAAATATTGACATTAATGAATATTGCTACTAGTAAATATTGATACTAAAAAGTAATATTTAATATCAATAAATTTTGATCCTAATAAAGATTATTAATAAATTCAATAATAATATCCATTTATAAAATTAAAATTTTTTTGATACAAAAATTTATTGAGAACAGCGCAGCGATAAAATTAGAAATTGAAACTTGATTGTAGTTTTCATTTTATGGATTTTGTACAGTATTTTCATCGCCTATTTTTCTCTTGACATTTGATTTTATTTCTTTTTTTTGTGTCGTTCACACATTGTTTGCTCGTGATAACAATAAAAGAAATAGAATGAAACAATTAAACTAGAAATATTTTTGTTTCTCGAATAAGTTTGAAAAAGTTATTTTAGTTGAGAGTTATAGTTGGTTATCAAATTTTGTTCACATATATAAAACTCCAAATACAAACATGATGGCGTTGCACCAATTTAATTACTTTACCCAGAGATGTTTATCTTTCATTTTATAGTGTTTGCACTTTCTTTGATGTTGCCATATATAGAACCCCAGGACTTTTTGGATAATAATTCGCGAATTAAAAATGCTGACCTTTTATTTATTCGTGACTGGGTGAGAGAGAAGGGGGAGGGGGAGAGAATCAATTCGAATTTTGACTGTTTATTGATTTTTGAAATGGTTTCTTTTTTTTGCACGTGGCAGAGGTCAATAGTATTTTTTCTAAAAATTCTAAAGAAATTGGTCTTTAGACGATGTGGAGATATTTAGAAAATTCCTTTAGAAAATGAGCGTTATCTCTTGTTTAATTTTAGTTTCTTTATCTAAATGTTTGTTTTATTCTCTTTCGCTAATTTTTTAACCTGAAAATTTTTTTTATTTTGTCATACTTATAATTTTGATGAAATTGTTTTTAGAATGTTGACTGAATGAATAATTTGTAGTGTTTAAGGTTTTTTAAAGTTTAAAGTTATAATTTAATACAACAATTTTTATATTTTTATATTCTATATTATAATTATTATAAAATATATTGGTAAATAATTTATTAAATACTTTTCAATTTTAAGACCAAAAGTAATTGAAAATATTTAAAAATATAAATAATTGGCAGTAATAATCAGCTTCCAAATTTTTTTTTATATTTTTTGAATTTAATTAGTTTTGTGGATTTAATTTTTTCACTACAAACTTTTAGTCAAAATTGATTAAAATTAGTAAAAAAATGACTAGAAATTAGTAAAAGTTTTTGCTATTTTAAATTAGTGACCAAATATTATTCTGTTGAGTATTTTTAATTTTTTTACTACAAACTTTTAGTCAAAATTGATTAAAATTAGTCAAAAATGACTAGAAATTAGTAAAAGTTTTTGCTATTTTAAATTAGTGACCAAATATTATTCTAGTGAGTATTTTTAATTTTTTTACTACAAATTTTTAGTCAAAATTGATTAAAATTAGTAAAATTTTTTGCTATTTTAAATTAGTGACAAAATATTAGTAGTTATTATTTAGTAGTTTTAATTTTTTCTACTATAAAAAATTCTTACTATTAGAAATTAGTGACTAAATATTACTATTTTATTTAGTAGTTTATATTTTTCTAACTGAAGTTTTAGGGAAAAGTGATTAAAAATTAGTAGAAATTTTTACCAGTGGAAATTAGTGAGAAAATATTACTATTTTTGTTTAGCAGTTTTTATTTTTTTGATTTTAAATTTCCAGTGAAGAATGATTAAAAATTAGTAAAAAATACAAAATTCTTACCAAATTAGTGATTTAATTTTCTCTAATTAAAATTTAGAGATTCCTTTCACTAAATACTGATAAAAATTTAATTAAAAATGTATTAACTGAAACTTTTGAACTTTCAAATTTAAGGGAAAAATATCCGTATTTGACTTGCAACACTTGAGGAAAATTCAATATCCTAACATAAAATTCATTTTCCTTTCAGAACAGAAATAACAAAAAATTACTCAGAGTAATAAACATTCGTAACTTAAAACAATTTTTCCTAAAAAATAAAAGCACGTGGTAAAATTAAACTGTACCTGTTAGGCACATGAGAATGATCAAAATTTTCATTTTCCTTCTTTTTTTTGGTTTTTTTCGTTGATGAACTTTTAAAACTTTAAATCACACTGACGATAATGTTCGAAATGGAATTATTAAAAGCACATGAAAAATGGTCCACATTATTTATCGCAACTTTTCGTTGACACTTTTCGATGTTTTTAATTCACATGAATGAAAAATAAAAAAAAATTGTTAATATAATTTTATAAATTTTTCTTAAGTACACAAACTTTGATTTGGAGAAAGAATTAATAAAACAATGATCGATTTATTATTTCATCGATGTATTATAGTGATCGATTTTGGAGCTTCCGCAAAATATATAGAATGTTCACTGTCGAAAGTCCGCGAGAGACTGATCCAACTCGCACTCTTTACAC
The DNA here is from genome assembly GCF_015476425.1 of Leptopilina heterotoma. Taxonomy (NCBI): domain Eukaryota; kingdom Metazoa; phylum Arthropoda; class Insecta; order Hymenoptera; family Figitidae; genus Leptopilina; species Leptopilina heterotoma. The sequence goes on along the minus strand of NW_025110937.1, from coordinate 566,878 downwards.
GCCATGAGCTTTCCATCCTAACCGGTACTTCCCCTATACATGTATTCTCGTAACAGTGCATCTTAGACCCATCTCGGAATTTATTTCATTTCCGCCGAAAAAGGAAATTTTTTTTTTTCTTCAATTTGGGAAATAAATTTTAATTTTCAAGTTCTGATAAGAGAGAAAAAGAGAAAAAGAGGGAATAAGTTGGTTTTAAATATCAGCTGTTAATTGATTATTTCGAAAGTTAAAAATGCTTATTTTAGTGAAAGTCGTTTAATATCGATTCATTACTGCTGATGATGGAGTTTTAATTTTTATGAGTCAATTCGTTAATTTTTTTGTATAACTGATTTTCATTCTCACGTTTATTGGATTGAGAAAATATTTTAGTTTCGATGCTTTCAATAATTTTTTGTGATTTAATTTTGGAAAATCATTTTAAAAGGAAAGATTTTATTCCCTACAAGTCAAAAAATAATTTTTTATATTGTTTTATATTTATTTTTTTAATAGTTTTCATATTGTTAATTAAAATAATGTATTATTGATAATAATAACAATATATTAATAATAATCATAATAATAATAAAAATGTATTATTAATATTCCTATATTGTTATTAATATTTTTCTTTTTTTGAATTTCGCGCCAAAAGTTCTTTAAACTGCCGCCTAGATGGCATGAAAAATCTCTCACAAACGAAATGAAGCGAATAGAGTACATGACTCACAATGTTTTTATAATTATAATTAATAAACTAACAAGTAATTAATATTAGTTAATTAAATAATTAATTAATAATTTTTTAGTAAATTATTATTTAATATTAATTAATAGAAGTAATTTCCCAGAATTAGTTAATAGAAATTATTCCTTTTTTTCATTATTTATTTTTTTTGATAATAATTCTAATATAAAGTATTTTTTTGTTTCAGGTGAGTTGAACAACATATTTTTCCTGTCGAGTTTATTTCGTAAGTAAATATATTAAAATATAAATAATTATATACTATAAGTAAAATATTATAATTATCATGGGAATAATTAAAAAATTCTAATTTGTTCATTTAAAGAAAAATATCAGTTCTGCAATGTTTCTATGGAAATAATATTTAAATTGAAAGAAAATACCGGAGAATAGTGAAGAATTTCATAGAAATTAATTAATTAATTATATATTGTTAATATTAATTAATATTAATTAATATTATTTTATATTAATATATTGTTAATTACATTTTTCGTTTTTTGAATTTCGCGCCAAAAGTTCTTTAAACTGCCGCCTAGATGGCATGAAAATTCTCTCGCAAACGAAGTGAAACAAATAGATTACATGAAGTATTGTAACTATTCAAAATCATTTCGTTTTAGTTATGAAGTGAATAATATAAATTACAATAATAAATAAATTACAAATAATTATTAATATTATGAAAATGACAAAATTTTTTATTTCCAATTACAATTTTTTGAATAAAAAAAAAATAATCATAATTTAAAAAATTAATTTATTAAGTACATAGTTCATTATTATTGTTTATATCTTCAGAAATTTTAATTTTTTTGCAAGAATTTAATTATTTTCATAAATAATAATATTCTTCGGGAAAATTCAATTATTTTTTTTAATAATAAAATTTTTTGCAAAAATTCAATTATTTTCAACAAAATTTTAATAAATTTTCTCCAGAGAATTCAATTATTTCTTTATATAGTAAAATCTTTGCAAAGATTCATTATTTTCAAAAAAATTTTAAGGAAAGAATTACATTTTTTTCTTAATTCGCTTAAAAAATTTCCAAAAGAAATCAATTATTTTCCGGAGAATTTCAAGAAAAAATTTAATTTTTTTCTCAATATTCGTTTTAAAAATTTGCAAAAGAATTTAATTATTTTCTAAAATTTTAATAAATCCTTCGAAGCAATTCAATTATTTTTAAAAATAGTAAAATTCTTTGAAAAAATTCAATTGTTTTGATAAAATTTCTGTAAAGAATTCAATTATTTTCTAAAATTTTTGTAAATCCTTCAAAACAATTCAATTGTTTCTTTAAATAGTAAAATTCTTTGCAAAACTTCAATTATTTTCAATAAAATTTCACGAAAGAATTTAATTATTTTCTAAAAATATAATAAATCCTTCAAAACAATTAAATTATTTTTATAAATAGGGGAATGTAGTCAAGGTTGGCCTACTGTCTAGGTAGGCCACTCGCGTTTTTTTGTCAAGTTCACTAGCGCCACCTACGCGCATTTTTGTCGAAGCTTGTCTTAGTGAAACCTAACTTTTTGTTCAATTACATTTTCGGAAAATCGAAAATTGTGTTTTCTGTGACGTCGGTACAAAAAAAGCTCAAAAAAAGTTTTGTGCATAATGTGAAAAACCATTAATAAAAGATAAAAAACAAATTGAATCGTCAAGGCAAGTATGCAGAAAATTTGTGGGACTCATGGTTGAAAGGAAAACAAAGTAAAAAATCGAATCCCGAAACGTATTTCTTTTTGTTTACAACAATTCGGTAATGTTACTTACTGTCAAGGTCGGCCACTATGTGTTTAAAATGCGCAAAGTTGAGGACGAGCTACTTCATTTGCAAAAACTGCAATTCTGTATAACTCATAATATAATTGATCATCTTATTAATATTTTTATTTAATTTTATTAATATTTTAGTGCAAAACTTTTTTTTATTTATATTTATTTTTTTATATTGTTTATTGTTATTATTTTGTTATTTCATTAAGTTACAAACTGTAAACAATAAAGAATCAATTTTCCGTAACTCCAAACATGTTATTTTATTTTTTAACGATTAATGCCCTTTGAATTTTAAACATGGCCGACCTTGACTGTAATGGCCAACCTGGACTACAAAATTTTTTTTTTTTAAATCTTTATAACTTTTTCATTTTTAAACCTGTCAATTTACTTTGTACAGAAAAAATGTTCCTATTAAACAGGACTTTCCAACCATATACTTCAATTGTCCAAATTCATTTTTAAAAAAAAGTTATAAACAAAAGTCAAAAAGGTGGCCGACCTAGACTATGTTCCCCTAGTAAAATTCTTTGAAAAAATTTAATTATTTTGAAAAATACTGGAATTGTACTATTTTTAAAAAAAACTTTAAAAAATTCTTCAAAAGAATTTAATTATTTACAAAAACTCTAATAAAATTTTTTAAAAAAGTTTAACTTTCTATCAATAATTTTAATAAAATTTTAATAGTGAAGATTAATTACAATTATAAACAAAATCGATTATATTCAATAAATTAAAGAAATTTTTTTTAAAGAATTTAATTTTTTTTTATATTTTAATAAATTTTCTTGAATGAATTAAAAAAGTGTTTTAATAAAATTCAATAATTAAATCTTTATTTTCAATTATTAAGAAACACGATTATTTTAACAAACTTAAAAAAATTTAAAGAAACTCTTCAAAAAGAATTTTTTAAAAAATTTTAATAAAATCTTTCGCGAAAATTCAATTTTTTTTTATAAATAATCAAATTCTTCGAAGAAATTGAATTATTCTGAAATTTTTATTTGGTTATTTCTTTTTGTATATTTTTTATGCTTGTTTTATTTCTTTTTATTTATTTTATTTATTTATGTCCATTTTATTTCTTTTTATTTGTTTTATTTATTTATGTCCATTTATTTCTTTTTATTTCTTTTATTTATTTTATTTATTTATGTCCATTTTATTTATTTTTATTTATTTTATTTATTTATCGTACGAATTGAAAATACGATTTTTATTTATAAATCCAATAAATAATAATAATCACATATTATTGTAATTTATATAAATAAACGTGTATACGTTTGTTTCATGAAAATGACATTTGATATAGGAAATCGGTGATTTGTTATGTAAAAACACTTTTTCACTGTCGTGATGAAATTTATTTTATTTTCGCATTTTTTTACGAATATATCTAACCAAGAGTTTTCTCGTATAATATAAAAAAAACACTTGTGATTCACAATTCTAGCGGCGTTACTTATACATTTTATCATTCCCGGAGTATTCGAAACTTTTTAATTCCGGTTTTATTCCACCTGGAACAATTTAGCTTAAATTGGATCTCATTCCTTTTTGCAATTAATGTAATTTCGGATGGAAAGTCGACGGATATTTCTTTTCAGTCGAAAACAAAGTTTGATTAATTAGAAGTACGGTATTTGTCGACTTTCTCAAAATATTGAGTGAGAAAAAAATATTTGTGAATATTTTTTCTAAAATAAATATTAATATTTGTTTCTTAAAATAAATATTAATATTATTTTTTCTAAAATAAATATTAATGAAAGTTTATTTTTAATTACTCGTTACTAGGGTCGATTATAAATAATATATTTCAGTTGAGTATAAGTTCTATTGAATGAATATTGTAATCGGATGTGGCTCGTTAATTTAATATAACTTTCGTTCGAATATAACTCTAATCGATGGTTAATTTATTCGAATCTAATTGTAAGTGACAGTTCACGTTTTACTTTATTGATATAAATTAGATTATCAAATGTGATTTTATGTTTGGAGGTATCAAAAATAGTTGAATTATAATAATTCTATTTGAAATATTAATAATCGTTGTGTTCCGGAGTCTGTTCTAGTTTGCTTTTTGTTTCCTAATTTTTTTTTAATTTTTCTAATTTAGTAGAATTAGTATTTTTTTTTTAATTTAGTATAAAATTTTGTTGACTCATTGTTTCGGCCTCGGTTTCGGCTTATTTTTATAATTCACGATTTTTTCGATTTTTCTTCAATTGCAAAAATTTTTTTTAACTGAATAGAAAAAGTAGGAGCAGTTAAAAAACATTTTACAGCATTTTTTTTAAGTTGTTCATAATACAGATAATGTTGTATGTGTGTATGTGTCACAACGGCACCTGAAAGTGTTTTACCGATAAGCATGAGGAATTATCTGAACCCGTAACTGAAAGTGTATATGACAGGTCCAGGCAGCCACGAGGTACACGATAACACAGAGAGTGCAAACGTCACATTAAACATTATCTTTGGGTGCATCAAGTTTATATTACATCATAAATTAAAACTCTATCTTCCCTAGAAGGCCTTTAACTCTTTTAACACTGACACAATTTCTCATTATTCACACGAACAAAAACTTCATTCAGAACCATCGCGATTCTTTCTCTTTACAGTTAATTTTGTCCTTTAATCCGTTTCTAGCTTTGACCGCGAGTCCGGAAGTTGTATTTTTTCGGACTCGTTCTGAACCAGATCAAAAATTCAAAATATTTACTTGAAAATTAAATTTTATAAAAATTATTTGGTTCAAATAAATATTCACTTGAATAAACAAATAATTAAAAATAAACAAATAAATTTTATTTTATTCAAATAAATATTTATTTTCCAATCGGCTATTTGAAAGAAATAAAAATTTTTTTCCAGTGAACATAAAAAAACAAGAAACGAAAATTTTAATATATTAGGAGAAATTAGAGACAGTTTTTCGTTAGATTATTTTTTCCTTCTTCTACAAAAGAAAGTCTATAATATAAATATAATTCGTTGATTTCCGCAATTTTTTTTTTTTAGATTTTATGATTCATTAAATTGTGATAAAGTGCGAATCTCATCAAAATTAAATCCCATTATGTGTCCTTAAAACACACAAACGATTCGGCGGGGTACATTTAGTAGCGATTCGTTCTGTAGTTATCTGCAATTATGATCCTTGGAAAAAAAGCGAAGATATAAAATACTGCCATCGAACCGCCTTTGGTCTGTCGGCAACATCAAAAGACTCAAGTTGCATTATCCGAGTCCAAAAATTATTCGGAGTGATCCTACAAATGCTGTGTGCCGACTCCCGATATATATACAGGGTGGCTTCTCAATCAACCGAATTTTTACACTCTTTTTTAATTACTCTATTTTTTTGAAAATGTCTTGTTCAATACAAGCAGATAATTAATTTACTAAATCGAAAAAAAGTCTGGTTTTAGTTTCAAATTTTCGAAAATTTACAAATGGTAATTAATATTATTAATAAGGTCACTGTATAATAATAAAAAAAATAGTAGGTAATGATAATATTAATTAATTAATTAACTAATTATGAAAAATATTAATAATAATAATAATAATTTATAATAATAGTAACAATAATAATATTGATAATATTAGTAATACCTAATATTATTAATTTATTTAATTGGCGGTGGTCGTAGTCGTTAAGACACGTGAATTATTGAATTGGATTGAATTTAGGGTCAGTGTTTCGATCCCCAACGCTTCAGAGCTAATAACATTATTAATTTATTTTTATTTGTTTTCATTTTTCAATTTTTTTTATGAAATTAAATTAATTACTAATGTCATTTAATATTATTAATTATTAATATAAAATATTTTTTATTTTTAATAACAACAATTAATAATAATTAATAATCACTATTAATAATTTTAATATAGATAATATTAAAATTAAAATATTTCACTGCTGAATAATCTCGGAGTGAAGAGGAAATTATATAAAAGGCGCCACAACAGCAAATAGTCAAAATAAAACAATTGAAAAAAAGTGAAAGATTACGTGTGACTTAATAATATTTGTTTAATTTCGCGCAAACAATTTATTTTGTATTTATTCAGAACTTCCGGTTTATCGCGAGATTAGAGAGGCAGTGGAATGTCTTGGATTTCAAATCAACAGCTGGTCTTGAAATTTCCGAAAGAAAAAAATTATATATAATTATCGATAGCAATAAAAACTTAAAATTGAGATTTCAACATTATACAGTTGAGATAATAGTTGAAAATATATTTCTGCTATAAATTATTTTCGAAAAAAAAATTCGAAATGGAAAAAAAGATTTAATTTGAAAAATAAGTCGATTATTACTTGCTGTTATCAAATAAATATTTCCTACAATCAAATAATTTTTCAAATCAAATAAATAAATTTTTTTTTTAACAGTAATTTTTTAAATTTGATTTTCAAAATTCCATTTTCTTCAGTAAATATTTATTGAAAAAAAAAGAAACCACAGGGTTTTTTTTGGCAATAAATATTTACTGAAGAAAATGGAATTTTCACAAACTTCTCATCTTTGTTCTGGTTTTAATTGAAGAAGCACCACTCTCAAGAATCGCTTTCAATTTTTAATATTGAAATTTCTTCTCTCTGGTGCGAGCTGCGGAGAGAGAGAAAGAGAATTGAACCGAAACGAAAACGAAGGAGCCTATGAATAAAACCTGCTTCGCATTTTCACACATCTAGGTTGCTATGGAAAATTAAAGCACGAACAAGATGTAGAAGAGGAAAGTTCTGCAGAAGACTTGAATGAAATACCGTGATGCAATTAAAATAGCCTTCCCTAACTTTGGAATTTGTACAGTGAGTGCTTCGAAAATGTGCGAGAATTGCGAGCAAATCCTGGTAGGGAATTATAATTTCTAGAGGTATCATTTTTCAATTTGTCATTGAAAGCAGAAACCATATATTTCAATTTATAAGCGATTTTAACTTTTCAAGCATATCTATACACATTTAGTGTGCTTTGTAATTTAACACTTTCGAATTAATATTATTACTAGAGTTGCTATTCTATTAGTTATATAATTATTATTATTTCTACAAGCGAAACGCTGAATTCAAAATATTATTATTATTATTATTATTATTATTATTATTATTATTATTATTATTAAAAATATTATTATTATGATTATTAATATTATAATAATAATTATTATAATTATTATTTTTTTTCTTCATTATTTTAGTCCTCGGATCGACTTTAAGGCGCAAAGAAGTCGATTAAAAATACAAAAATAGTCGAAAAAGTCGTTTATTTGATTGAGAGTATTATCGCAAAAATTTCTTTTTTTATTTATGAAGAAAAAAATTCCCAATCAAGAAAAAAATTTTGTTTGGGTAATGTATATAATCAGAATGTCACAACAAAGCACCTAAGACAGGAATTTTTAATTTCACGCCTATTTTTTCCTTTTTTTTGTTGCCTTACTAACGGTCAGAATATTATTTCGCAATTTCCTCACTGCTTTTAAGTTATTTTGCTGGACAAGTAGAATTGACTTCTTTTTATGTCTAAAAGGGGCCTTAAAAGTAGCCAAAAAATCTAAAATAGTAACTTTTAATTTTATTTAAGAAAAAAAAAGAAAAATACTATAAAAATCAATTAATGGCTTCGAGCTAAACCATACATTGAAAAAGAATTATTTGTTTTTTTGTCTACCATCAAAAAATATTTTTTTGTATCAAAAAATATTTTTTATATCAAAACAATATTTTCATGTATCAAATAATTTATATTTCTGTAAATTAGGTTTTATTTGTTTCAAGTGGGGAAATTATTGGTTTAATACAATTTATTTGATGTAAATAAAAATTATTTGGTTCCAGTAAATATTTATTTGAATTAAGTAAACATTATTTAGTTTATGTAAATATTTATTTGAACCACATAAAAATTATTTGGTTTCAGTAAAAATTTTTTTCTGGTAAATAAAACTTATTTGGGTCAAGTGAATATTTACTTTGTAAATAAAAATTATTTGGGTTTGATAAACATTTACTTAGTAACTAAAAATTATTTTATTCAAGAGAATATATTTATTTTAACAAAAGAAGAATTATTTGTTTCAACTAAGTAGTTACTTTCTAAAAAAAAAATAAATAAAAAAAATTTTTTGGTTCAAGTAAAAGTTCTTTTTGGTAAATAAAACTTATTTGGGTCCAATAAATATTTACTTTGTAAATAAAAATTATTTCTGTTCAAATATATATTTATTTCAACCAAATAAAATCATTTTTCTATTTAAATTTTCGAAATATACAATTAAAAAGATTTTGAATAATTTAAATTTTATAAAATTTAGAATTTATTTAGTTCGAATCTTTATAAATCAACTTTTAGAGAATTTTAAAAGCAAATTTTCAAAATGATTCAATTCTCAAAAATGTTAATAAAAAATCTTTAAACGTATTATTATAAATAAAAATTAATGAAAATTAGCTTTTAATTTTTTTAAATGTAGTATTTTCAGTATTTTCAATTACATATTTCCGAAAATTCAAAGACATACAAAAGTAATAACATTTTAGAAATATTTTTAATATTTTGGAGAAAAAAATCATATTCAAAATATTTTATTAAAATTTTTCAAAAAATTAGTTTTTTTTAAATTAAATAAGAAATTCTTTTAAGAAATTCAATTATTTTGGAAAACCTTAATAAATTGAAGAAAAAAACATGGACAGTTACAATTATTATAAAAAATTGAATTTTTGTATTTAAATAATTTATTTCTCGAAGAACTTTCGGAAAATTATTTAAAATAATTGACTTAGAGATAAGTTTTAGTTGAAAATTGTAGAAAAAAAATTGAATTCAGGAAGGGTTATATTATAATTGTAATTTTTTAGAAATTATTAAATTTTATAAATTTTATTCATTTTCCGCAAACTTGCATATTTTCCTGTGAAAATAAGTTTGTCAGGGAAAATAATTTTAATATCTGGTAATTATCAAGGAAATTTATAAACTGAAACTTGTGACCACCCTGAAATATAGACTTGATAAATAAAACATTTAGTTCAGGTAAATTTACTATGTAATTAAATTACTTTGTAAATAAAAATTGTTTTATTCAAAAATATGTTTAATTGGATTTTAAAAAATTATTTGGTTCTAGTAAACATTTAATTAGTCCTATAATTATAAAAATTATTTTGTTCGAGTATTTTTTTTCAATCAAATACAAGAACTAAAAATTACATTTCTTTTCGAAAATTTAAAAAATAGAGACTATTAAATAAGTCTTTTTTTTTGCATCGAATTACGGAGAATTTTTTGTACCAAATTTTTGATTTCCCAATTTGGAGTAAAAAAAAGTTTTCTGAGGATACTGAAATTGTTCCGGGAGATGTGACACTGATTAAGTCAATTGGCACGTAGCCATTCACGAGAACTTTCGTCTCTGATATTTTCGAAGTCAAGTCATATATTTATATTTATTTCTCGGTATCATTTATTGTATAATCCAAACATGTCTATTAAACCCCCGTAAAAAAATTATTTCTCCGAGCTCCTTATCTTTCAAGGTTCACTTGTCAAATTAAATAAAAAAAAAACGTAAAATATTTTATTTATAAATTATAAGCATTATGCAATCTTGAAATATTCTGTTTTACGCATTTTTTTTTATTGTTGTTGCTGATAATAAAAAGAAATCGATGTTATTGCATTTGTAGGCATCTTTTCTCTGTTTATCATGTAAGTCACACTTATTTGCAAATATATAGAGAAGTTGGGTGTATTTTTCTTTTTCGTTTGTGTATATAGACTGGAATTGTTAAAGAAATTAACAAAACTGAAAATGATAAGTGCACATAGTTCATTAGATAGTTTTCTTTATTTCTGAGTCTATTGCGTAATTTTGATACTTTTTCGCGAGTATATCTTCGCTATTTTTCAGAGTTTGTGGGTTATTGTAATTTATCTGTGGAAATTAGATGGATTTCCAATCAAAATCAATTTGCGGGGAAATCATTTCTGGGTCATTGACAAATATAGCTTTTACATGATTTTATATAGGAATTTGATAAAATTTACTTTGTCTTCTTTAGAAATCTCTTATTATATTAAGTTGAAGAACGACCGACCGACCGACCGACCGACCGACCCTAGCCGTATATATATATATATATATATATATATATATATCTTTTAAAAATAATATTAACACAAATGTATACATATTCACAATGTCACGCATGCGCAGTAGTGTTCTGTCAATGTTACGCATGCGCAGTAGTGTTCTGTCAATGTCACGCATGCGCAGTAGTGTTCTGTCAATGTTACGCATGCGCAGTAGTGTTCTGTCAATGTTACGCATGCGCAGTAGTGTTCTGTCAATGTTACGCATGCGCAGTAGTGTTCTGTCAATGTTACGCATGCGCAGTAGTGTTCTGTCAATGTTACGCATGCGCAGTAGTGTTCTATCACTGTTACGCATGCGCAGTAGTGTTCTGTCAATATTACACATGCGCAGTAGTGTTCTATCACTGTTACGCATGCGCAGTAGTGTTCTGTCAATATTACACATGCGCAGTAGTGTTCTGACAATATTACACATGCGCAGTAGTGTTCTATTAGTGCCACGCATGCGCAGTAGTGTTCTTACACATGCGCAGTAGTGTTCTGTCAATATTAGGCATGCGCAGTAGTGTTCTGTCAATATTACGCATGCACAGTAGTGTTCTTTAAATATCAGGCATGCGCAGTAGTGTTCTATGAATATCAGGCATGCGCAGTAGTGTTCTATCAATGTCAGGCATGCGCACTATTGTTCTATGAATGTCAGGCATGCGCAGTAGTGTTCTATCAATGTGAGGAATGCGCAGTAGTGTTCTATGAATATCAGGCATGCGCAGTAGTGTTCTATGAATATCAAGCATGCGCGCATAACACCCACACATGTATACTCACACATATACACTAATCACATGTACATGTATACTCACACATGTTCATAAATTACATACACATGTATACTGCTCATATGCAGATATAAACTCCTACATATACACAAATCACATATATGTATAGATTTAATAAACGATTGATAATATAAATTGTTGAATTTTTTAAGGTTCGTTGATGCACGTAGTGTCTGTTGAAATTTTTTTAAATATACGTAAATACCTCACTCGCTAATGCTGCGCTGTCTGTGTTGTAATGGAACTTATTTATTTACTTGTGTATTTACTTATTTATTTCAGGGTTGCCACAAGACATCGATTTTAAAATTCCATGACTTTTCCAGGTTTTCCAGACCATTTCTTAAAAAATTCCAAACCAGAAATAAAATTGTTTTGGTATGTTTTTAGCTAATTACGACAAAAAGTATAAAATCCTTTAAGTAAATTGTTAACAAAATAAGTTATTAATTTTTAATTTCATTATTAACAAAAAATTAAGTTAAAATTTGTAAGGTTATTTGAGATACGCTCCGAAGAAAGATGAGGAGCAAATCTTTTTAAATTTAAAAATTTAGTTAAGTTTAGAATTTTTCACAATTATTAAACCAGTATTTTAAAAAGCATTTTAATAACATTTTATGAAACTGAAGTTACCTACGTTTATTCAATGACAATTTTTTCTTTGCTAATTATTTATTTTAATGTTAGAAGCCTTTTAAAAAATTTTAAAAGATCGAAGTCGGGGAAATTATTAATTTTGATTTTTTACACAGATTTTCGAAAAATCCATATATTATTTAAACAAAATTATTATTTCCTCACCTCATAAGCAATTTTTTCTTTTACAAATTATTTATTTTAATAATGTGACAAGTCATTTAAAAAAATTGTAAGAGGATCTAAGGAAGGCAAGGAAATTAGTGATTTTTAATTATTTTTTCGTAGATTTTCCAAATATCCCGAAATTTTAACTAAATTATTATTTCCTTGCTTCAGAAGCAATTTTTTTCGATTGCAATTTTTTAAAGGGCTTCTTACATTAAAAAACAATTAGCAAAAGAAAAAATTTTCATTGCATAAAAGTTGGTAGCTTCAGTTTCATAACATTTTGGGGTTTCTAAAATGTATTAATTTAAAAATTATTTAAAGGAAGATAGAGACCAAAAGAAACTAAAATTTAGAAATGCCATATTGATTTCAATTGTAAGCACTAAATTTAAAATCAAAAAGTTGTATGTCAACTTGAAAACTTGAAATTTTTACGACTCAAATACAAAAAATTGAGCTTTTAGTATCAGGCTTTATAAAATTCCCTGACAATTCCAGATTTTTCAGGTTTTCCATGACTGAAAAAAAATTCCATGACAATTCCGGGTTTCCCAGGTTTTCCAGGTCCGTGGCAACCCTGTATTTGTTTGGCAGACATCAACAATAATTTTTTAAATGGATAATCAGTGAAAAATGACTTATATTTCTGTAAGTTAGTGTTAGTGATTATTTGGTTATCGTCTTTGGTTTTCAAACGATCATCTTGTTTATTCTTTTGTTAATTGTCAAATCGTATCGTCTAATTTTCTAATTGTCATCGACCGAACTTCTCGACTGCTTCTCGACTTTCCCATAACTGACAACTAAAAATAATACAATAATAACCTATTTTTTGAAAAAAATCGATATCCAAAAACATTTAAATTTTTTTTTATTAATTCTATTAAAAACTAAAATTAAATTCATTTTAGTGAATTAAAATTATTATATCAAGTTAAAAATTAATTCAAGGTGTCTAGTGAATTATTATTTTTAAATTCCCGGACCAAAAATAAATATTCCCGGATTGATTTTTTAAAACAGCAATTACTATAAAATTTAAATATTAATACTTTTAATAAAGAAATTTTTAAGAAAATCAATTTTAAAAAGTCAATAGACATCTTTATTTAGAGAAATATATATAATATTACTTGTTATATATTACTTAATAAATCTATAACACTGTAATAGTTGGATCTAAATTTAAAATTAACCTACTTTTTTATTTTTCTATTAGTTGGGCTTTTTTGCGGAGTATTATTATTATTTTTAATTGTGTATTTAAATAATAAAAATTAAAAATTTTTAATTTTTAATTTTTATTATTAAAAAAAAAAAGTTGTCTGTTCATTGAACAAGACCTACATGTCTTATAGTATTTTGGCCCCCTGAATACGAATATGAAGTCAGAATTGCTCCATCACCCTCTGTTTTCTTTTAAATCGAAAAAACTACCCTTAAGTCTAAAATTCAAGAATTAAAGTAAAAAAAAAAATAAAAACACGGCTTTCTTCGGAGTAGAAGAATATATTTATGCGTTTTCTTCTTTCAACAACTCAAATAATGTCAAAATTGCTCCACCACCCCTCCTTTTTTTTAAATCGAAGAAAGTACCCTTAAATCTAAAATTCAAGAACTAAAGTGAAAAAAAATGAAATAACCGGTTTTCTTCGGAGTAGAAGAATATATTTATGCGTTTTCTTCTTTCAACAACAAATAATGATAAATTAACTCTGATTCTGCTTTTTAGTTATGAGAACAAAAATAAAGGAACGTATGCTTTTGTCTAAAACTAATTGTTTTTATTGTTGTTAGTATACTCTGGGTTCATACTTAAAGGGGTAGTTTTTTCAATATAAATCAATAAGAGGGTGATGAAGCAATGCTGATGCTTTTTTAAAAAGTACATAAATATATTCTTCTACTTTGGAAAAAACCTGTTATATCATTTTTTACTATAATTCTTGAATTTTAGATTTAAGGGCAGGGGGTGATGGAGCAATTTCGTCATTATTTCTAAATTGTTGAAAGAAAAAAACGCATAAATATATTTTTCGACTTCGCAAAAAAACTGGTTATTTCATTCTTTGACTTTAGTTCTTGAATTTTAGATTTAAGGGTAGTTTCTCCCATTTAAAAGAAACAGGGGTGGTGGAGCAATTTTGACATTATTTCTGAGAGGTTAAAGGAAGAAAACGCATAAATATATTCTTCTACTCCTAAGAAAACCGGTTATTTCATATTTTTTTACTTTAGTTCTTGAATTTTAGATTTAAGGGTAGTTTCTCCCATTTAAAAAAACAGGGGTGGTGGAGCAATTTTGACAATATTTCTGAGTGGTTGAAGGAAGAAAACGCATAAATATATTCTTCTACTTCGCAAAAAAGTGGTTATTTCATTCTTTGACTTTAGTTCTTGAATTTTAGATTTAAGGGTAGTTTCTCCTATTTAAAAAAACAGGGGTGGTGGAGCAATTTTGACATTATTTGAGTTGTTGAAAGAAGAAAACGCACAAATATATTCTTCTACTCCGAAGAAAGCCGTGTTTTTATTTTTTTTTACTTTAATTCTTGAATTTTAGACTTAAGGGTAGTTTTTTCGATTTAAAAAAAACAGAGGGTGCTGGAGCAATTCTGACTTCATATTCGTATTCAGGGGGCCAAAATACTATAAGACATGTAGGTCTTGTTCAATGAACAGACAACTTTTTTTTTGTGTGCCTGTGATTGTAATCATGCCTAAATTAAAAAAATTTAACATTTTTAGGTATAAAATAATTTTTTAATAAACATTAATAAAAATTTAGTTTTCTAAACATTATTCAAAAGTAGACGAAAGAACAAAGTTTTGTCCTCTTGATGTAATTTTTCTAAATTCAATAGATTAAGTTATAGATAATTAAAAATAAGTATACTTAGATTTCTTTGAATAATTTTTTAACACAATTAAATTTTTCAAATATGTCTACAATAGAAACCTTTTTGAATAGTTGAAATTGTGCAAAATTTAATTGAAAATAATTAATTTATTTTAAGTATTTTGTTACAATTTTTTGAAGAATTTTAATTGCAAATTTTGAAAATAATTCAATTACCAAAAATTTAAAAAAAATTTTTAAAGGTTAATTAGGATATAAGAATTATTTTAAGAAATTCAATTATTTTCGAAAAATAACATTATAATATTTTTAAAAACTAATATTATTAGAATTTTTTTATAGTAATTTTTTAAGATTTAATTATCTTCGAATAATGTAAATAAACATTTATGAAAATTTACTTCAATAAGACGAGCGAACATGACAGCTTGGTTATCAAAACAAAAAGAAAATCGTTTTTTGTTCGTTTCTCGGATCGTGTTGCTCGAATGAAACACTACTGTAAGTGTAATTTTCAACTGACTTTTAGTAAAATTATTTGTTTGACAGAAATTTACAATATTAATAAATAAATCACAATAAAATAATAATCAGTGAAGAATGACTGATATTTTAGTACTTTTCAACTGATTTTCAGTAAAATTCCACTGATTATGAATCCAAAGTCACTTTTTAAAAATACAAAATGGCGAATCCAGGATAGCGGACGAAAATGAAAGGTTTAGTAAGAGAATACGTAAAAATAACATTTCGTATAATGTACAATGACATTTTTTGTAAATGTCACTTCATAATTTTTGTCTTATTACACAATGATTTTAAATAAAATAATTTATATTTTTATAAATATTAATAATTTTTTACATTTTCTAACCACTATAAGGTTTTAATTTTGTAAATGTTCAAATTCTGGTTTAGAAAGAAAAATTTATATTATTATACAACTATATTGTCTAGACTTGCAAAAACCCAAAGTCTAGACTTTGTTGTAACAATATTGTTACAATATATATTGTAACAATATTGGTGACGGTGACATGCGTAAGAATAGTGCAGTAAAAATTTCAAAAAAACACCCTGATCATTACCTACAGAAAATCCTATTAGTAAGAAAAGAATGGACGTATCTTCGCCCTTTTCTTACTAATTATTCAGAGAATCAGGCTAACATTCAAAATCTAACCTTCTAAGTTTAGTTATTTCAAAAAAATTATTTTATTGATGCAAATAAATATTTATTTTAATTAAAAACTATGCATTATTTAATCAAGTAATTTTTATAATTGATTTAAAGCAATATTTATTAAATTAAATTATTCTATTTAATTGACTTAAGTAATTTGTATTTGGTTCAAATAACTATTTAATAGATACCATAAATTAAAATATTTATGTCCAGTAAATATTTACTTAGTTCAAATAAAAAAAAAAAATAAGTAAAAACTAATAAGTTTAAATACAACCGAACGAGCGTTAGCGAGTGAGGTATATGTTGCTAGTTAGAATAAATTTATAAATAGTAAAATTATCTTTTCTTAATTTTTTAATTTTAATTTTAATTTTAATTCCTAATAATTAAAATTATTGCTGGTTTCAATTTGGTTAGTTCGAAAATTCGCCGCACACTTCGGCATTTTTTTCGTTTTTTTAATTAATATTTTTTTCAAGAGGAAAAAATAAAGTTTAAATCAATTTTTTTATGATTCGGATGTTGCATCTTTGTTTCAATTAACGTGACATAAAAAAATTTTTTTAATTACATTCATGGAGCTTTCATGTCCAAATATGATTTATATTTTTTTTAGTGTGTTTGTATATATATGGAATGTGGGTCACTTTCTGACTTTAATTAATTTGTTCAGTTCTCTCAGTGGATAAACTTTTTTTATTAACTGATTTTGACAGTCGGATGATCGATGTTTATGCGGATATTTCCGAATTGACCAAAAATGTCTATCGATTATTTATATTAAGTTCATTAAAGTGTTCTTACTGTCATTATTTTTAAATCAGGAAGTGTCTTCGAATTAATTAAGAAAAAGGAAAAATTGTAGATTCAGGGAAAAAAGTTTAATTTGTTTTTTTTTGTCTTTATTGATGCTGGAAATATTTAAAGTATGGAAATTTTTTAGTAGAGAAAAAGTTTTTGTATTTGAATTAAAAATGGAACGAAATTGATTTACTATTTTCTTTTCATCTATAAAGAGCAATATTTTTGCAAATTTATTTTCGTTCATTCATGGCTGTTATTTACGGTTGATCATGAATGAAAAAGTAATTTGATTATGACTCGTTTTAGTTGCTTTTCGGGACGTGATCGAAATACGTGATGTCTAGAAATAGCTCAATCACTGCATTGCTAAGTTACTCGGTTTCTCTCGTATATAGGGTCAACATCCCTGGGTTCTTGTATCCGAAAGGAAATTTTGTCAATGTGCCAATTGATAAATTGACGAATTTTACATTTACAGTATAATTAAAATGATTAGCAAATAAGATTATATTCTATTTTCCTAAGAGTTTCTTCGAGAATTGTAGATTAGTGGATATTATTATAGGAATACTATTGGCTATTTAAAAAAAAACTAATTAAACAAGGTTGCCACTTGCCACAGAGCCTGTAAATCCAGGAAAACCTGGAAATAGTGTAGAATTTAAAAAAATTTCTGAAATTTTGCCTCTTTTTGAAGATTTTTAAGAAAATTTTTCTTCTACAGAGTTGCCACAGGTCAGGGAATTCAGGAAAAAGTCAGGGAAAGTAAAATTGGTCAGGGAAAAGTCAGGGATTTTTATTAAAAGTACTGGAAAAAATTGAATTTCTAAAATTCATGAGAAAACTCTGAATTTTCATGTTTTTTTTTGTTGCCTCGTAAACTACGAAATTACCACGAATTTTAATACAAAACCTTGAATTTTTTTTATTTCAGACAATAATTTCTTTTTAAATAGCTTAATTTTACAAGAACTACCATAAAATTATGACTTATAAATTATTTAATGAATCATTTTTACAATTTTCATAAATACTAGATTGATAAAAGAACTTTAGTTAAAAATACTAAAAAAAATTGAATTTTGGAAAAGTTACAAATAATTCCAGAAATTCAATTATTTTCTAAAATTTTTTAAAAATTCTCATCGAAATTTCAATTATTTTATAAATAATACAATTCTTCAAAATTCAATTATTTTTAAAAACTTAAATAAAATTCTTGGCAAAATTTCACAGGAATTCAATAATTTACAAAATTTTTAATAAATTTCTTCGAAATAAATCAATTATTTTCATAAATAATAAAATTTTTACAGGAATTCAATTATTTAAAAAAAATTTAACAAAGTTCTTTTCAAGAATTCAATTATTTTTAGAAATAGTAAAATTCTTCACCGAAATTCAATGATTTTTATGAACTTGAATAAAATTCATTGGAAGAATTTAATTATTTTCAAAAGTAATAAAATTATTCGCAGAAATTCAATTATGTTCAAAAATTAAAAAAAAATTCTTGTCAAAATTTCAATTATCTTTATAAATAATAAAATTCTTTAATATTTAATTATTTAAAATTTTTTTTTTAAATTCTCGTCAAAATTTCAATTATTGTTATAAATAATAAAATTTTTCCTCCAAATTCAATTATTTTTAAAAACTTTAATAAAATTCTTGCCAAAATTTCACAGGAGTTCAATAATTTATAAAATTTTTAATAAATTCCTTTGAAATAATTCAATTATTTTCATAAATAATAAAATTTTTACATGAGTTCAATTATTTAATATACAAAATTTCGTAAAATTTTTCGAAAAATATCAATTATTTAAAAAGATTTTTATAAAATTCGTCGCATGAATTCAATTATTTAAAAAAAAAATTAACAAAGTTCTTTTCAAGAATTCAATTATTTTTATAAATATAATAAAATTCTTCACCGAAATTCAATTATTTTAGATAAATTTTAATGACACTTTTGTGCAAATTTTTAATTATTTTCATAAATAATAAAACTCATCGCAGGATTTTAATTAATTTTTGATACAATATTTTAATCAAATTCCTCGAAAAATGCAATTATTCTTAAAAATTTCATTAAAATTTGTCAAAATAATTGAATTATTTAAAAATTTGTTGATAAAATTCTTTATGAGAATTTAATTTTAACAAACATTCAATTATTCAATAAAGTATTTATTTTTTAATTTAAATAATTTAAATAATTGAATTATTGCAATGAATTTTATTACAATTTTTTTAAATAATTGAATTTTTTTGATAAAATTTACTACTTTTAAAAATTATTGAATTCTTGCGAAGGATTTTATTAGGATTTTTCTAAATAATTCAATTTCTTTTGAAAAATTTCATGGTTTAAATTATAACAAAACATGAAGAAGGCGATCGCCTTCTTTATGTTTTGTAATAATATTCTTATAAATTGTTGAATTTCGAAAAGGTTTGAATTTGAATGTATTGAAGAGGTTTAATTCCTATGGAAAAATTATAATGATTAAATATTTATTTAAAAAAGAAATTATTGATGCTTTTGAATAATTTTACAATTAATGAATTTTGTAAATAAATGTAATAGAACATTTTTTTTGAGTATCTAATAATTTTTAGAGTGAATCAGAATATTTTTTAGGGTCAGGGAAAAAGTCAAAATCAATCAGGGAAATGTTTGGAAATCAGGGAAAAATAAAATTAAATATTTGTGGCAACCTTGTTCTAGCTATTGTTTAGGACTAGTTAATAAATTTTTGACTAACAATTGTTAGTAAACAGAAGATAAAGTTCGCTCAAAAATAATTTTTCATCTTCTGCTGATTATTGGCTGTGGTTACTTTTTTAGAATTGAGAATTAAATCAATTTTTATGACCCAGCTATTAATTGGAATTGTTCTAGCAATAGTTTAGGACCTGTAAAAAATTTGTAGACTAAGAATTGTTACTCAACAGAAGATAAAGTTTGCTCAAAATATAATTTTTTATCTTCTGCTGATTATCGGCTGCGATTACTTTTTATGAATTGTGAAGTAAATTAATTTTGATAACTCAGATAATTATTGGAATTGTTCTAGTAATAGTTGACTTTAAAAAATTTTGTTCGCCATGTTGGATCCGCCATTATGAATTTTAAAAATCAATTACTAAATTCGGTTTCAGGGAATCTGTATATTTTTGAGTATATTATTTTGAGGATAATTACGTGTATAAACTCGGAAACAATAAATGTTTAATTGCGAGAAATTGAAGAAGCAAAACTCTCTTCTTTAGTGTAACTGTATATATCTGGAGACTATTATCACTCGAATGACTCAGGTCTGCAGCTGTAGCCATCAGTCTGTGTATTCGCATTCGGAGAAGGGGATGGTCTTCTTTTTTTTGTCCCCTTTTCATGATATGCGACAAATTTCGTAACCAGTCTCTTGTTTTTTTTCTTTCTGTTAACGCGCAAGTTAACAAACTTCGTGAATTCGTACTTTGGGCACGTATCCTTTCGTGACACTTGGTCCTGCGTGGATCTTCGTTTTAATTTAATGCACAACCGAAACACTTTGGATTTTACCTTCCTTATACGTATCAGATACAGAATAAAAAAAAGGAGAGAAAAAGAAAAAGAAAATAAAAATAAAGAAAAATTGCCAAAGCGTAGGAAGAAAATTCACGAGGCATTGCGTTGCAGATTTATCGTTCCTTGCGAATCTCATTGAAAAAGCAACACGTCCCTGTTTTGAATTTGTTTTCTCTAGATATATGCATTCATGTTTGTATATATAGAAAAATACGCCTGACTCTTTATTGAACTTTATCAAGCTTCTGTGGTGCACTGAAAAATAGAGGTTTGCCCGATTTCTGAATACAAATTTAACAGTGGAAAAGTGCTTTTAGTTTTCGAGATTTTTTTTTTGAATCTATTCCCATAGATTTATTTGTTGAGCAGCTATATGGATATTGCTGCATAATAATAAATAAATAAAATTTTTAAAAAATAGTATAATAATCTGATATTTTTGTCTTTCATTCATTAAAATTTAATTAAAATCACTTTTTTTTATTTAACAAATTTTTCACGACTTTTTGTCGAATGCAATGGAGGTAAAAATATAAGAGAGAGAGAATTCGGCAAGCGTAACGTAACATCTGGCCATAACCTGTCCAACAAGCACACATTTGAAAACTTGAATATCACCAGAGGCAAAATACGTTTTAGTGTGACTCACTAAACTTTTCTATTTGTTGCTCTCATATACAATAAACGTGAAACGATTTCAGTTCAATGTGCATTTTAGCAAGAGTCAAAATATATCCCTCTCCCACTTTTCTCTCAAAAACGATTAAGTAAATCCTCGATAACAATAGTCACATGAACAGTAGAGCATAAATTTATTTCTTCTATACGACTCACGTCCTGATTTCAATTCCCTGACACATTTTGAAATTCCCCTCGTTTTTCCAACAATAAAAATGTTTGTACAAAAACACGCCGTGAAATTTAACAGAAATCAAATATCCTCTCGTTTAAAAATGAAGATTTTTTTTATTCCTAAAAATATCACTTTACATTTCTCTTTAAATATTTACACACGAGAAAATGTTAAATTTATTTTTCATTCCAGGCTCGTTCAAGTAAAATAATTATGAAAATAAATTCACGAAATATTGGTTATAATTAAAATTCGGAAAAAAATAATATAATTTCACATATTCACTTTTATAATCACTTAACGAGAAATTTTACACTCACAAGAAAGAGAGAACGAATAAACTTTCAACGCTGGAAAATTAAATTTAATTATACATCAAATTTATTTTATTTATTTTCATTTATCAAAATGATAAAATTGTTAAAAATAACAAAAATTGAAAAAAAGTTTATAATTAAAAATATATTTTAATTACTTTATTTTCAAGTATAAAAAATAAGGAAAAATATCTCTAAAACTTTTTTTCGCATTGAAAAAGTGGGAATTTCCTTTTTGTGTGTGTGTGAAAAATTAAAAGCGTTAGAAAGAAATAAAGTGGCCTTAAAAGTTAAAAGAAAGCTCACGCCACACCATAAGAAACAAGAAAAAAGTAATAATGGAAAACTGTAAATTTTCTCGACGTTTACAAAAGAAAGAAATATTTCATGAAAGCCTTTGCCATTTTCATTCTCGACTCAAGAAAATTGAAACAATATAAATGCATACCGAAAATTCGCAACTTATTGCAAAATAGTCATAAAATGAAATAAGTGCAATAGAAATTATTTTTGTTCCGAATCAGAAGGTTTTTTCTAATAAAAAAGAAATGAAGAAGAAAACAAAAAAGAGTAAATCACTTAAAAATAACTTTTGGGCAAATAGAAATTTTAAAGACTTAAGTTGATTAAAAAAAAACTCATTAAAAAAATTCAAGGAAAATATTAAAATAGAAATTAGGAAATTAATGGCAAAAAAAATGAGACAACCATGTTGACAAATTTTCTTCTCGAAAATTAGACGACAGCTTCACTTGCTTGTCATTATTACGTTCTATTAACTTGCCGTAATTACTATCGTAGGCTTCATGATATTGTGAACACTTGATCGGAAATACCTATCAGGCTAATCAAATTACAGTCAAGGGAAGCATCTAAAATTACAAAAATGCAAAAAAGAAAGAATCTTTAACAATTAATTATTGACGCTAATTATCTCGTATACGCGTTATCCAATAAGTTGGAATGGATTTAGCTAAAACAAACCCTTTTGTATCTCATTACGCTCCAATATTACTCGATCACATAAATATTTCACGAGCAATTTCAAAATATATGCAGGAAACAATATGGGAGAAAAATAATACTGTAATTTTATATTTTAATTAATTATTTTGTTATTGCTGATAAAATATACTGACTAAATATTTTTGATATATTTCATAATATATTTTTTATATTCGATGACTAAATTAAAATTTAGCAAAAAAATTCAATTATTCAAAAAAAAAAAAAAACATTGATAACATTCATCTAAAATTCAATTATTTTCATAACTAATAAAATTTCCACAGAAATTCAATTAATTTAGATCAGCATTTTCAAAAGAAATTAATTATTTAACGAAATTTTTATACAATTCTTCTCTATTTAAACAATTACTTTCACTAATAATAACATTTTTCATGGAAATTCAATTATTTAAAAAAAAAAAATTGATAAAATTCTTCGTTAGATTTCAATTATTTTCAATTTTTTAATGAAATTTCTCGATAGAATTTAATTATTTTCAAAAAGTTTTAAAAAATTCTGAGAAATTCAATTATTTAAAAAAAAATTTGAATGAAATTCTTCACAAGAAATAAATTATTTTTATGAATAATAATATTTTTCACGAGAATTCAATTATACAAACAAACAAAAAATTGAAAAAAATTCTTTGCAAAATTCAATTATTTTCATAAATAATTCTTTGAAAAGAAAATTTTTTTTTTTAATTTTTATTATTAAAGATAAATAACAAAATTATTCCCGAGAATGCAATTATTTTGAGGCATTTGAATAAAATTCTTTGAAAAATTCAATTATTTTCATAAATAATTCTTTGAAAAGAAAAAAATTTTTTTTTAAATTTTTATTATTAAAGATAAATAACAAAATTATTCCCGAGAATTCAATTATTTTAAGGCATTTGAATAAAATTCTTTGAAAAATTCAATTATTTTCATAAATAACAATATTCATTACAAGAATTTAATTATTTTTAAAAATAATAAATTTTTTCTTGAAAATTCAATTATTTTCATAAATAACAATATTCATCACAAAAATTCAATTATTTTTAAAAGTAATAAATTTTTTCTTGGAAATTCAATTATTTTTAAAAATTCTAATAAAATCATTTGCAAGAATTCAATTATTTTCAAAAATTTTAATAGAATTCATTGTAAACTTTAATTATTAAAAAAACTTTTTCGCAAATTCAATGATTTTCAGTATATACTATTTTCATAAAATTAATAAACAGTATTTAATTATTGAAAAAAATTTTTTTAAAAATCTTTGTAAGAATTCAATTATTTTTATGAATAATAACAATTTCTTAGGAATTCAATTATTTTTGAAAATTTTATTAAAATTCTTAGCAACTATTCAATTATTTTCAGAAATAATAAAATTCATCGCAGGATTTCAATTATTTACATAAATAATTCTTCGAAAGAATTCAATTATTATATAATTCTTTACATAATTCAATTATTTTTGTAAATATAACAATATTCATCACAAGAGATTTTAATTATTTTTAAACGTAATAAATTTCTTCTTGGAAATTCAATTATTTTAAAAAATTCTAATAAAATAGTTTGCAAGAATTCAATTATTTTCAACAAATTTTAATAGAATTCTTTGTAAAGTTTAATTATTTTAAAAAATTTTTCGCAATTCAATGATTTTCAATATCTACTGTTTTCATAAAATTTACAAACAGTATTCAATTATTTAAAATTTTTTTTGTAAAAATCTTTGCAAGAATTCAATTTTTTTTATGAATAATAAAAATTTCTTATGAATTCAATTATTTTTAAGAGTAATAAATTTCTTCTTGGAAATTCAATTATTTTAAAAAATTCTAATAAAATCGTTCGCAAGATTTCAATTATTATCAAAAATGTTAATAGAATTCTTTGTAAACTTTAATTATTTTTAAAAATTTTTTCTCAATTCAATAATTTTCAATATCTACTATTTTCATAATATTTACAAACACCCGTGTAGAAATGGTGGTCGGGTTCTAGTGGGGACCTCACCAGTTTACCCCATTTGAAAAAGGGCTCCAACTAGAGAAACTGGTGGGGCTCTAGTCGATTTTGTCACGCTCTAGTTGATAGGGCCCCGACTAGAAGTTCTAGTTCACTTCTACCGGTTTTAAAAATTATTATTTTTCAACTTAACTTATTTATAATTGAATTCTCCATTCATATTAACATTATTAATGATTGTTGCACACGAAAAATCTCGTGCCTATGAGGGTTCGAACCTTGGACCTTGGGGACACCAGACGGATACACATACCTCTCGGCCATGATAGGTTGGATAGACTTCCGCTTAAAGTACATCCCGTTTGGAAATTCCGCCATTTGTCCCTATCTCTAGTAGGGCTCTCGCTAGATTCTGACTAGAATCTCTAGTCGAGAAAAACTAGTCGGGTTCCAATCTAATTCTAGTTAGATGATTCTTACAAGCATTATTTATTAAAAAAGTTTGCATATTATTTGATTACTTAATTTTTTAATTATTTAAACAAAATCTTTTATTTATTAAGTAAATTAAAAAAGAATAAACCATAAATAAATATTAATTATGTGGATATAATTAATTTTTATTAACTAAATATTGTAATATATTATTTATTATTATATTATTTATTATTATTATTATTTATTAAAACAATTATAGTAAATATAAAAATATAAAAAGTAATGTAATAAATTAGTTATGTTTAATTTTTCAATAACGTTATAGATATAATTAATTCATAATATTTTGAATTTTAGGGAGTTATTATTCATCACTCTTATTTAACTCTGCATTCCTAATGATAGTTAATAATAATTAATTATGACATTATTGAAAAATTAAACATTACTAATTGCAGTGCTTTTTATATTTACTATAATTATTATAATTATATTATTCAATTTATTATTGTAATTATAATATTATAGCATCTTTTTAATTATTATTAAATACTTGCATTAATTGTGAAAAACATTTTAAAGTATAATTGCACATACATATCTTTTTAAAAAAAAATTATTTTTACGAATAATATTACAATATTTAGGTAATAAAAATTAGTTATACCCACATAATTAATATTTATTTATGTTTTATTCTTTAAATTTACATATTAAATAAAAGATTTTTATTTAATAAAATTGCTTTATTGGAATTTTTTGTAAAAATATTCTACAATATTTAAAATTTTGTTTAAAAAATGTTAAATAATTAAATAATATGCAAAATTTTTTAATAAATAATGCTAGTAAGTTTTTCTATCTATTAATCTGAATTATTTATATGTATAGAAAGATAATTTATGTATGTCATACTTGTACACTAGTTTGTCTAGTTTGAAATCGATAAGGTCCTAGTGAGTTTTTTCCAGTCTGAATTATCTAACTAGAATTTGATTGAAGCCCGACTAGTTTTTCTAGACTAGAGATTCTAGTCAGAATCTAGCGAGGTCCCTACTAGAGATAGGGACAAATGGGGAAATTTCTACACGGGCAGTATTCAATTATTTAAAACATTTTTTGTAAAAATCTTCGTAAGAATTGAATTCTTTTTATGAATAATAAAAATTTCTTAGGAATTTAATTATTTAAAAATTTTTATAAACTTTGCAAGATTTAAATTATTTTTATAAATATTTAAATTTTTTCATGAATAATAAAATTCGTTGTAGGAATTGAAAATATGAATTTTGTTATAAAATCTAATTTTAAAAAAGTAATTATTAAATGTGATTTTTAGGAATTTTTAAGGATGATGATTATGAATTGGAAATGAAAACTGAAGAGTCGAAAATGTATTTTTTGAAATTTATTTTTTAATATTAACGTAATAACTGTCTAGATACAGTAAAATACATTTTTTAGTTCACAATTATTTAAATTAACCTCTAATGAAAATTAGTGTTTTTAAAATAAGAATTTGCAAAGTATTTCCTGAAATCTTTGCCAAATGGTTTCTTCTTCTTGAGGTTTAATTTGATATTTATTTTAATTGTTTGTTTTGTTTAACTTCTCTGAACAGATGGAAATTAATTTTGAGATTCTCTGATCTGTTTCGTTAATAATACTATCTAACATAATGCATATTCTTTCAAATTTGCCATATTTAAGTATACTATCAATAAATTTAGTATGGCTTATTTTAGACTCTAAACTTTTTTCCTCAATGAAGGTTTTAATAGTATCATGACTCTTTTTTAGAAGTTCAAGTTTAGCCAGTGCATCAGAATTATCTGTTGAAGAAGCATTGATACTTTTGTAGATATTCTCCAATTTGGCTTTATTTTCGTTTAAAGTACTTGTATCGTTCGTTTGACAAAAACTATTGTTGTTTTCCTTGAACATGTCAAAGATTTTTTCCCCTAATTCAAGAAGTTGACTCATGGGCATCAATTCTTCATTGGTGTTTTGCAGGCAATTTTTTAATTGTGCTGAAATTGGGAAACTGATGTTCTGGTGAGATGATTTGGTTACGCTCTTGCAGGTTTTAATAGCTTGAATAATATCATCATTGGTATTAGGAGAAGGATTCTGATCAGATTGCGATTGCCTGAGGAAGGCTACACGATTGATATTACTCATTATATCCTGTATTAAAGATTTTGAATCATCGGATATATACGAATTTGACAAGAGATTCCTGTCTAATTTATATTTTATGTAATCAGAATTGACCGTAAAACGATTAACTTCGAGGGGTGCTTCTGTGATAATTATTGATATGCTTGGAAAAATATCTTTATAGCAGCCATTCAAGTATTCATCCAAAATATTTAAGAGATTTATCATATTTTCAGGATAGTCATATTTAATGTCACTAAAGTTGATAGCTAAAATAAATTTTAGATTTTCTACTTTTTTCGTCAAATGATAGAGATGAAAGGAATTGATTAATATTTGCATTTTATTTTCATTGTCCGAAAATTCAGCAGTATCCCAGATGTCCAAATTCATTAATTCTTGCCTTGTTGAGCTTATTTTTAACGGAATTGTAGTTTCTTGTTCTTGCAAGTTATTATTTTCCAATAAGTAATTAATTAGTGTACTTTTGCCACTTCTTCTGTAGCCTAGGATAATTGCCGCATTTTCACTTTGACTTTGAGTTGCTTCTTCCATTTTCTTTTCCGCTTTTTCGTAATGATTTTTCAATTGATTCATCTCTTCAGAACTAAAGGAACACCTTTCGCTTCTGATCATGGAAATTAGTAAGCAGATTATTGCTATTTTTATCATGATTGTTAACGGATATATTGTAACTTTTTCCAGTTGATATTTAAAGGTCTGAAAAGGATAATTACAGAATAAGGTGTTTTATTATTATTTATTATAGTATTTTAGTATTTTCAGCCTAAAAACAAAGATTATTTAAAACAAATGAATATTTAAATTATTTTCTTGATATATAGTTAAAAATATCGGTGTTACACTTCCCTTAACTCAAATAAATATTTGGTTTAAATAAAATTTTTCTGAGTTAAAAATTACATTCTAACTTTATGAATTATGAAACAATATTTTTATGTCTCCTGATTGTGATTTTATGAGCAGAATTAAAAATATTTAAAAATTGCATTTTTAAAATTTGAAAAAAATTGTTAGTAACGAGCGATTAGAAACTTAATAAAACTGTCTGGTCATAAAAATAATACATATGACTTTTATCAGTGCATTGCTTAGAATAATAAAATAGTTATTATTAATATTTTTGAAGGTTTAGACATGAACGACGATATTCTTTTACTTTTTTTGATTTTACAAAAAAAAATTGTATGTAGAATTAATATTGAATAAGAATTAATTTTTAAATTAGGTAAATATTTAATTTTAATTATTTTTCTTTCTTTACAGTAATTTTGAAAAATATTTAAATAGATACAAAATTTCGTTTACTTTTTTTTATATTTATTTATACTTTTATTTTAATAGATTTTCATTTTTACTTTTATTTTGAAAAATTTTGAACTTGAAATTGAAAATGAAAAAACTTTCAAAGTGAAAGTAAAAGTGAAAATAGAAGTTAAAGTGAAATTACGTAATCGACCCGAAATACTAATTTTTTAATCTGTAAATATTACTAATGGAATAATTCAAATAAATACAAATTAGTTCTTAAAAATTGTAAATGCTTACCGCCTTGGTGTCAAACTTATTTGTATATTTGATATACAGGAACAATCAGACGAACTTCAATATTTATTTTTTGTTTTAAACTGAATGCCACGTAACAGAAGTCTGAACTTTCGTCTTTATGTACTTCACTTATTTCTTAATTTTATGCACTGGTATCCAATAGAAAAACTACAGGTGCAACAAATATAGATTATTAGAAAAGAAAAATATTATTTATCAATAAAAAGATGTACTGCTGACCAAGAGATAAACTACAGGTGCAACATTTATAGATTATTAGAAAAGAAAAATATTATTTATCAATAAAAATAAAAAAGAAATAAAAAATAAAATAAATAAATAATAATAACAACTTAATTAATGGATTGACTGATTAGCAGACAAAATTAATTGGTTGTTTAATAAGTGAAGTGTTTGATACTTGAATAAGTGGACCAGAATTTCTTTTTTTTTCCTCTTTCTGAATAATAGACGTTGGACGTTCTATTTTAAATCCCTTTTGGCACCCGTTTTCAATATAATTATTCTTTCTTTTTATCTCTTTTTTCGAATCGTAATCGACGTATTGATCCTTTGCCTTTTCAGCACGTCGATATTGACCTCCGTTTAACCTATGAGCGAAATGATTGCATGCCTTGCTTGGCCCTCCCTATTTCTCCCGTGAATCGACCTGCAGATAAATTATGACGACATATCTCTTCCTCTAGTGCGATTTTTATAATTTATTTCCTCTCGACAAGAGACAAATTTTCTAAAGTTTACCTATTACAGGGTTGCTACAGGTCAGAGAATTCAGGGAAAAGTCAGGGAAATTAGAATTTGTCAGGGAAATCAGGAAAAAGTCAGGGGTTTTTATTAAAAGTACTAGAAAATATTAAATTTTTAGAATTTATAAAAAAATTTGGAATTTTTGTGTCTTCTTTTGTTTCCCTCATAAACTATAAATTGCCAAGAATTCTAATACAAAACCTTCAATTTTTTCTGTTTCTGACCAAAATTTCTTTTTAAATAACTTAATTTCGAATTTTAATTATTTTCATAAAAATTTAATAAAATCCTTGGCAAAATTTCAATTATTATCAAAATTTTTTCTCATTTTCCAAAAGAATAAAATTCAATTATTTAAACTAACTTTTAATAAAAATTTCAAAGGAATTCAATTATTTAAGAAATTTTAAGAAAATTCTTCACAAGAATTCAATTCTTTTCAAAAATAAAATTTTTCATAGAAATTCAATTATTTAATAAAAAAATTTTAATAAAATTCTTCGTTAGATTTCAGTTATTTTCAATTTTTCAATGAAATTTCTCGATAAAATTTAATTATTTTCAAAATTTTTTTTAAAATTCTGAAAAATTCAATTATTTAAAAAAATTTGAATAAAATTCTTTACAAGAAATGTATTATTTTTATAAATAATAATATTTTTCTCTGGAATTCAATTATTTTTGAAAATTTTAATAAAATTCTTGCAACTGTTCAATTATTTTTAAAAATAACAACATTTTTAACAGTAATTCAATTCTTTTTAAACATTTTAATAAAATTTTTCGCAATAATTCAATAATTTCCTTAAATAATAAAATTCTTCTCAGGAATTCAATTATTTTTTAAAATTAAAAAAAAAAATTCTTAACAACTATTCAATTATTTTCAGAAAAAATAAAAGTCATTACAGGAATTCAATTATCTTTAATACAACTTGACAGGAATTACTGAAAAATGTAATTATTCTTAAAAATTTAATTTCAATTCCTCGAAAAAATCAATTATTTAAAAAAATATTTTTTTAAATTCCTTGGAAGAATTCAATTATTTACAAAAATATTTGAATTTTTCACAGGAATTCAATTATTTTCAAATTTTTTAATAAAATTGTTCGAAAAAATTCAATTATTTTAAATATAATTTAAATTAAATTTTTTTGAAATAATTCAGTTTTTCTTTTAGATTTTAATCAAATTCTTTGCAAAATTCAATTATTTTCATAAATAACAATAATTATCACAAAAATTCAATTATTTTAAAAACTTCTAATACTTCGTTTGCAAGATTTCAATTATTTTCATTTTTTTAATGAAATTTTTGAATAGAATTTAATTGTTTTCAAAAAGTATAAAAAAAATTGTGAGAAATTCAATTATTTAAAAAAATTTGAATAAAATTCTTCACAGGAATTCAATTCTTTAAAAATTTTTTTAATAAATTTCGTTGCAAGAATTAAATTATTTTCATAAATAACAAAACTTACCGCAGGATTTAAATGATTTTTTATACAATTTTAAATAAACTGATAGAAAATTGCATTTATTCTTAAAATTATTTTTTCAATTCGCCGAAAGAATTTAATTATTTTAAAAAATTTTGATAAAATTCTACATGAAATTTTAATTATTTAATAAATTATTTATCTTTTTATTTAAATAATTGAATTCTCGTAGAATTTTCTAATAAAAATTGATTTAAAAATTAATTCCAGTTCAAGTTTTAGATAATAATTGAATTTTGGGTAAGTTAACTAATAACTGCAGTTTTTAGAAATAATTGATTTTTGTAAAGGTTTCAAATTAAAATCTTTGGTTTGAATTTTTCATATTTTTAATTAAAAATTTTATGGAACAATTTTTTTGCAAAAAGCTTAATCGAAAGTTTTTAAAATTATTTCAAGTTTTAATTTTCTAATTTATGTTTAATTGAAAAGCTAGTGTTAAATATCTTAGATACTTTGATTTTTTGCGTACAGTTCTTTGTAATACATTCTTTTATGTTTAAATATTTTTTCGGTTAGAAAAATTATTTCTAAAAAAATTTTTCCCTGCATTGATTCGGTAATTACTGTGTATGAAAAAAATTTTTTGCTTTATGAAAATAAATTCTATAAGTGGATATATGGAGATCGCACAAATCCGGAACTGTACAACACTCGGAACGAATATATATGTATGTGAGTGTATATCTAGAGGTCGATCTACTTCCTAAAATAAAATTTACGAGTACACTTCAATCGACCACTCGAAAAATTCTCCATAAAATGTAGCCACTCGTGATCTGTTCCATATAATTTGTGATAACGATGATTTCGAGTACATCGACCGAGCTTTAGGCATTTAATGTTACGTCACTTGTTAATTCTAGATTCGTTTCATCTTTGATAAGCAATAAAACTAGTTGTACATTAAATCTCGGACATTTAATATTTTCAAAATGAATGTTTTGTTTTTGTGATTTTAATAATTTATTGTTTTGCATTTATTCGATTTATTTCATTTACTTGATTTATTATTTTATTTATTTTCGAATGTTAATATTTGTAAATTTTTATATTCGATTTTATTTAGATTATTTTTTACTTTATTCACTATATTTACTTTTTCTTTTTATTCACTTTATGTTTTACTTTACTTACCGTATTTTTTATTTACTTGCTTTATTTAAAAGTAGAGAATGTATTTGGATTTATTTTATTATTTATATTCAGAGGATTTATTCAATATTGCAAAGAGATTTTTTTATTCAGCGCTGAGGGGAATAAATTTTATTTTAAAAATAGAATGACCGAAAATCAACAGAGTAGCGAAAAGTATTTTATGAGATATGATCGAGATTATTTTGCGGCACGTGCGGCAAGTTGGCGAATGAAACCTGTAGTGATTTTTTTTTTTTTTTTTTTGTGAAGTAACAGAAGGAATATTGCGTAGGCCATCAGCACGCTTCTAATCAAACGAGTCTTGAATATCTATTTAATTCTTTTCCATTTTTTCATGTGCAATAAAACATTCGTTTTAACATTAATGCCACAAACATCTTTTACCTCCCAAGATGCCATTTCAATCTTCTCCATTTATCTCAATTGGAATTTTTAACTTTTAGTTTTAACTTTTAGTTATCGTTTTTCATGACTTTCGATTTCTTTTGATGATACTTTTTCACTTGTACGGAGATAGTGGAATACAAAATCGTAAACATATTTTTTTTAATTTAAAAGTCCTACATTTTTGTTCGATTTTGTCTATTTTGGGATTAACATTTTTTTTTTTTTGTGAAAATATTTTTTACGAGGAAATTAAGAATGACTGCAAAGTGAAAGTAGTAAAATTTAGTTAAGTTGTCAGATAAAATGTTTTGGAATTATTCAGTTTTTTTAAAATACAAGATGTTTTTTTCTATTTTTATGAAAAGACGTAAAGCACCGTATGAGGGAGACATAAATTGTTTGTGTTTGACATACGCCTTTTTAATTAACCTTTTCTTTCTTAATTTAGAAATTTTCCCATCTTCCGAACATTCTTAATGGTACTGTACACTTTTATGCATCGTAAAACAAAAGATGTTAAAACACGCATAGAATCAAAATTACTGTGGTATTGGTCTTTTCGTACAAGTATAAAGAAATTGCCGTAGGAGCTAAAAATCTCCTTCCAAGGCCAACTGTACTCTAAACTATACACTTTACAGAACACAAAAGATGGTTCGAAAAATCAAAACGGGTAGAAAAATGGTCAAAAATGCGATTGCTAATAAAAGACGTTTTCTTAATTATTCAATCATGCTCGATTAGGATTCTTAATTTGGTTTCTAAAATTAATATTTATAGTGAAGATGTAAACTTGTTTTTGGATTTTTCAAAAATTTAGTAAAGATTTTGATGAATGTTTATAGTTTTCAGGGTTGCCTCAGGAAAAGTCAGGAAAGTCTAATTTAGCCACTTCTTTGGTAGAATGGTAAATGTTTCATCAATATTATGTGGATGATAACTGATAATTAAAAAAAAATCAAAAGTCTGGGCCTAAAACAATGTATTTTTTCCCTTAGTAATTAATAAAGTTCCGGTAAAATGCAAATGAAAGAGTAATTTTCCTGTCATCGATCCACTGTTTTTTTTGTTTCTTCCCACGCGGGACAAACAGATTGAGAAGCGGAGAGAGAGAGAGAGTACTGACACAAAATTGTGCTGGATTATCGGTTGAAGAAAAATGCAAACACGATACTTGAATGAACCTACGCACGCAGTCTTTCCTTTCCCGGTTTTTTGATTTTTGCCACACTTTTTAGCCTCTTTTGTTTTGCGCCTCCTATGTATATAAATAAGTATAGACATAAACGGACCTTCACCTACGCTTTTCTTTTTTTTCTTTTTACAAACTTCTCAGCTTCTCGTCATCTTTTTGCCTATTTCGTACCTCTTTCATCAAACTCTATAATATACTTTAAGCAAATTGCTTCGTTGTAATTTTTACCTCGGTATCATTTTTGATATCTTGTATTATAAAGTCATTTTCGACGTCTGTTATATTATCAGGTAACAGGTCAGGAAAATCAGAGAAATATCAGAGAAAGTAGAATTGGTCTGCAAAATCAGGGAAAAGGAAAATTAAATTTTTGTGGCAACCCTGATTATGATTCTGTTATATTCTCTATTGTTGCATTCTCAATATTCCTGACATTCCATTTATAACTGCAAAAACGATTATCTATATACAGTGAAGAGAATCACTAATTTTATTCTTCATAAGTGGCGTATATGCGTCAATTATGTCATAAAAAATCTATGGCTCCTCTTTTTATTAAAATTCAGCTATACTATATAGAAAATAGGTTCGCGACACGATTTTTATATTTTTTCCGGGTTTTATAATTAGACAATTATTGCATATACGCTGGAATCCCAAATTGACTTTCAAATTTCTGCTAGCAGTCTAATTAAGCTCATATACACAAACGGCAATCTTCTAATATAATAGTCGTCCTTAATTACTGGTATATAAAAGTATGTTCGAAATTCTCGAAAAATTTCGATAATCATTTCGTAGAAGGTTCCAGACGTTCTAACCAATTTCTATATTTTAACTAATATTTCTATTATAAAATAGAACAAAGTTCTGTTATAGGCAAAAAGAAGTTGTACCACAAAAATTTAATTTTGTCTCTCCGACTCTTCTCTGATTGCGGGACAGAATTTTTATTTTTTCCCCTTAACCTAAAAGATCTGATTCATTCTAAAAAATGATTTTCGAATTTATTTAAAAATATTTTTAAAGGTAAAATAATTATTCGAAAAAATCATAAATATTTAATCATTACTAATTACTATGATTAAGAAAATAAATAGATTATGTGATAATTCTCAGTAAAGAATGATGAATTTAAGGGATAAAAATAGACGCGATCGTAAAATAAATGAATGGATGTTAAAAAGACGTTTTCGTTCAGTTGAAGAAATGATTTTCAGTGTTTTTATATTAATTGACATTCAGAGAAACGAGGAGTTGAATTCGGAAGAAGCTTCTTCAATTACAAAATAAGTAGACAAGTATTTTTATAAAGGATCTGACATCATTTTTCGTCTCTATTGTGGATTTTCCATATTATCATTTTACGCAAATTATGACTAATAACTTGTGTACCAGGGCGTAATGTTAGTTAACCTGACAAACGTCATATCAAAAAATGAGAGCATGAAGTCACTCTCAATTGAATTCTTTTCGTCATCGATGAAACATTTCAAGTTTTTTTTTCGAAAAAAGAAAAAAAAAATTTTTCTCAGAATTTATGCTAATCATAGTGAAGCATCATGAGGCATAACTTACATTTTATGCACGTGAAAGGCCTAATAAATTCTCTCCCACCATCATTATTATTCCTGCAACTTTACGGTTTATGTATTTTTTTTACGTGTAAGAATGAAGGAAGTTTTTTTAATAAATTGAAATTCAATATGTAGAAAATGGAAAAGTTGGATGAGAATTGAAAACTATTTCCTCCTTGGGGTGGGGAAAATGATTTCTTTTTGATTAAAGTATTTTAGGTAATTTAGGTAATTATTTTCATTATTTTTACGATTACGAAATACGTAGTGTGAAATTGATAGTTTCCGGGAAGAAGAGATGAAAGGGGATTCGGAGTATTTCGAGTTTTATTGAAACACTTGCCATTTAGTGAGTGTCCAGTCAATGCGCGCTTATATGTGGGTGATAGCAGAGCAGGGCACGACATTTATAGGTTAACGAGCGTCTGCAGTGAAGGGTATGAAATTATTGTTTATACTGCACAAATGGTGTGTCGCCTTAGGCTAAAGCGCCAATCATTACATATGATGACGACGCCGTAACTTAATATTGCATTTAATTCATTCTCCCATTAGCTAATGGTAATAACAATATCATCACGTTGTAATTTGCTATTCCACGTCTCACATAATGTGTAAATCAATAAACCGTACTATCTTATTATAGTTATTAATATATCATTAAACAATCGTTCATTATAATGTTCTTCACGGAATTGCAAATCATCACCGCATTCTGAAAAATACCCATTATTCTAATTATATATTTTCTTTAACTAAATTCTAGACTTAACTGGGGTATTTTCCAATGTTGATCAAAATTCAACAATTGTTTTTTTTCAGAAATTTTTGCATATTAAAATAAAAAAAGAAAATGCTTTCTAAAGAATTGCCTTTCTGGAACATTATCTATTCCTTTTTGGGTTGGAAACAACAAAATATGACGCACCTCGGAGAAAAGTACGAAGCAAAAAATGTTGTTTGAAAAATAGACTCGAGTAAAGAAGTGATTTGAAAGAGTAAGTGATACAGAAGGGATAAATGGACGATGAGTGAAGTACACCTGCCGTTTCAAGTATATAGATATATTTATCTTTTAGATCATAGACTTAGATTCTTGGGCTCCTTGAGACCACCCAACGCACCTCCTGTATGTACTTGAGTCACAGCCCTGCGGATTACTGCAATTACTACTCTCGCATATACCGCACTGATTTATAAGTATACGCGAACGTAAACCGCCTAGGAGCTTAAGAGTCATGCACATGACTTCAAACATATCGCAAATGAATAGTCAAACCGAGAAATTTAACTGCGAAAAAAGAAAAAAATCTTTCAAGACAAAAGTGGTCACGACACTTATTGTAAACCGTATATTAAGCAAGAACGTTCCGTTTTTATATCTTTGATCATTTTTAGAACGAAGCAGGAATTTTCGTCTTATATCTTCATTTAAAATAACAACACTCAATGCTTCAAAGCATACACAAAATCTAGACCCATTTTTTTTAAGCTCAAATGTATAAATCAAAATGCAATCTAATGATTGTATTTTGATTGATAATGATTTGATTTGATTGTTCGAGTTGTGATTCAAAAGTTGAATAGCATCAGATTAGAAATAGTAAGATTCGTGAAGGGAAATAGTGCATACTATTAATGTTAATGTACGACATGCGAATACACATGATACGTGGAATATTACACACTATAACTGAATAGCAACTAGCATCTGTTTGAAACGAAACCGTCTGCTTAATGTTCGCGTATACAGTCACTCGCCTGTTTTAGCGCAACGGCGTAAAGTAAAAGTGTGAATCAGATATTCACCCACGCTGTCAGTTTACGTTGTTTTGCGCGAAAAAGTACGAAAATACAATTACCAACATTGCAAGGTCAATACTTTCATTTGCAATTTTCAAACATTCGTTTATCATCACAATGAATTCTTATTTTTTCTAATTTTTTTTCCATCATCTCGCCAGACTTTGTTTAAGTATTACCCAAAATTCGGAATTTCTAAATAAATAACATGATTGTTGGACAAAAATCAACAAACATTTTTGAGAATAATACTTGTATTTTGAAAAGGATTTTTTTTCAGCAGAAAAATTTCATTCGAGAATAGCTCGAGTGAAAAGTAAACTAGGAACGAAACGTGTTTGTTTAAATTGGACTCCGCATTCTTGAATTTTTAATTGTATGGAAATTTTTCCCACTCTGGAGATCAATTAATTTTCTGCTGTAAAGTAAAAAAGGCGACGTATTAGAGTAAATTAAATTAAATTAGAAAGTAAATAAATAAAGACAAAATGTAAATAAATTGGGTAAATACACTTCTTCCTCCCTTGGGAATCAGTAAAGTAAATTAAGAAGTAAATAAATAAAGTAAAGAGGAGAATTATTTACACCATTCAAGTTCAAGATCATAACACCTTATCTGAGTAATGGCATCCAGTTAACGGTCTAATTACTAAAATGGTGACATTACAAACTTGCATGAAATACCGCAATGGCAAACCAGTGTCATTATTAGAATTGTGGCACTTGGCCAATTTTCCACTAAATACCAAAGAATGAATTTGAATCCACCACAGGTTTTGGTCTCAAAATTTAGAAACCTACCCACTCACAACAACATTGATAAAAATTTAACGAAACTACTGCCTCTAGTAAATTCTTTTCTCACTTATCACAAAGTCTAAAATTGCAAATTTCGAATTAATATTCTCTCCCTCTGTGTGGCTCTCGGTAAATTTTACTCCGAGTCAAAAGAAAATTCTGTAGGCACAATATCTGGCTCACTTCCAATCTCAATGCTGCCGAATGATAAATCGCATTCTTCTAAAAGCAGGAATTAAATTTCCGACAAGAAAAAGATTAATCGAACCAAATGATTCGTTTTCGCTTGTGCGATTTTCGAAAAAGAATATTTAAATAAAATAATAGTTTCATGGAATAGTTTAGAAAGAAAAGTCTTCAAAAAACATTAAGTGTTTAAAAAAATTATTCTTTTTTAAAAAGAAAACTATTCTTATTCTGCTCAAACATGGGCCTAATCTGAAACTTGTTTGGTCCCGTTTCAAATGGGGAAAAGTAGGGAAATTTCTGCACTGAACGTAAAACGTTAAATTTTTGTTAAAAGTGAAGTATTCATTATAGCGGAGAACCAATTTTATTCCGCATCTTAGTTATGGGTTCGTTGCTTATTTGCCATTTAAGAACAATTATATATGTGGCCGATAAAGGCGTGGTTAAACGCAGTCGCGATTAAAAGTGTATAACTTAATCGAGGGAATGTGAAAAAATTGTCCATTTAAAAAATATTAAAGGAAGTGTATATATTCCACTATACAGGTAAATTACAGTATTCCCTTGCTAATTTGGAATGGACATGAGCCAAAGCATCGCGAATCGTTTAAAACGTATATCAGAAAGGCCTCAAGTATATTCTTGATAATAATTCACCGCACGTCGAAAACAGCTTTGAATCAATATTTTCTTTTTTTTTCATATAAATAACAGAAAAGTGACATTCAAAATGGCCAAATCCCTGAATCTAAAGAACATTCTAGTGATTAATATTATTATTTATGAAAATAATTGAAATTTTACCATGAATTTTATTAAAATTTCTGAAAATAATTGAATGCTTGTCATGCATTATATGAAAATAATTGAATTTAGTCGAAGAATTTTGCTATTTAGTTATAAAGATAATTGAAATGTTGACAATTTTTTTTAATATTTTTTGAAAATAATTTAATTTCTTATGGATTCTAAAAATTTAATTTTTTCCAGTATTTTTAATAAAAATGCTCGACTTTTTCCTGACCTGTGGCAACCCTTATTCCAAATGTAAAAATTTTTATTTTTTCAATTTCTAGAAAAATTGAAAGAGAAACAAATTACTTAATGTTCCATGTGTTGATGATACTGGAAATAATTTAAAAAATACTCGGTAAATTATTTTTGCAGATTGCATAGAATCGATGAAGCGCATTCATTCACAAATAATAACAATTGTACAACACTGGTCACGTTCAATTAATTACTAATAGCAAGGCACTAATCATATAAGAGCGAATTGAGCAATTCTTTTGTAAGTTACGAAGGTCAGTGAGCCTGATGCTGACAGAACGACGACCTTCTCTATTTACACTGATCACTGATCCGATATGACAATTGAGAATTATTTTCCAATTTTAGATTATAGATTCTCTAATTCCTCGAAAAAATAACGGTTCATCGCTTCAATGTAAAAAATTAGTTTAAACATTTCTGTCAGTTTTGACTGTTTTCGTAGTAAAGATCATTTTACTATGAATGTATAGTAAATGTTACTATACCCCTTTTCCGCAATAGATATTTTTACAATTAGAAATCCATTAAAAAGAAAAAACTTATATAACGCAATCGTGTGAATCATTTATAAGGATTATGATTTACAAGACGTGCAACTCATATCCTGTTATAGGCGATTATAAAAAACGATAAAAACGAAAAGAAAAACGGGGATTTGATGTGTCTTTATATAGTGTGTTCGAAAGATAATTTTTGTACACGTCATTTTGTCAGGCGTATATTCCGGTTTAACGACAGTGAGAAAAAAGAAAAAGAGAAAAAGAGAGAGAGAGAGAAAGAGATGATAAAGCAGGTGCATTTAGTAAGCTTGTAAAATAGTTGTAACAAAGTAACATATATATAAACATAAACACGATTACGTGCGTCGTGAAAAGTAATACACACGCGCAGTGATGTAATATAACGATATAAATTCGAAGGCTTCTGCAAAAGAATTATTATGCTTTTAAAAAGCATGGCAAAGAAATTTTTGCCTCACCTTTCAATCATATCTTTACTTCATCTCCATATCGTTTCAATAACTGTTCTTTTTCCATGGGTTATTGTTATCCGAGCATTGAAATGCTTTTTTCTTCGCACTTCTAACACGAACCTAAATGACAATTCCGTTATTCTTTTTTTCATATGGAAATATGTTTGAGTTTCTAGTACAAAAGCTTTTTTTTATTTTTAAATTGCGATGCGAAGGCAGTAGTTGTCGAGAATTCTGAATCTTTTTCACTTTTAAAAACTATATCTGAAATAGTTCTAAATCATTCTAAACTTAACTAGAAGCACTATAGGCAAGAAAACTACTAAAAAATTCTGAAACAAAAAGACTCGGAGTGCTCGATATCTTCATGTATTTATAATAATGTTCTTAAAAGTTATTGAATTTCAAAAGATTTGAATTTGCGAAATTTTTGAAAATCTTAAATTCCTATGGAAAAATAATAATGATTAAATATTTATTTAAAAATTAAGTTATTGGTGTTTAAAGAATAATTTTCCAATTAAAGAAATTCGTAAATAAATGTAATAATAATTTTTTGAGTGAATCATAATATTCTTTAGGGTCTGGAAAAATAGATTTAATTATTATTTTATTATTTAATTCTTTAAATGGATTTAAAATTAGGGATTGATTGAAAATCAGGGATAAAGAAAATTGCATTAATTTTTTCCGGCAACTCTGATTAAGGTTCAAAAATACAATGTTTCAAAATTGAATATAGTGGAAGTATATATAGTGAAAATTATAATATATACCCGCTACCGTTATATATGTCAGTTAATATAAATTTTCCATATATTCGAATCCCCCATATGCTCATGCGAATAGGTCGTGAAATATTTGTGTTTGTAAAACTGATAAAATATTGGCGAAACTTTCCTCTCGAGATGTGATTCCTGGTTCTCTGTCCACATACTGGCATACGCAATTTATTCTCGTTTAAAATTTTTTTTCTGACCTCAACGGGCAAACATCGTCATTATACATTCGCCATTCATTGCTGATTCGCGATGTATTTTTTAATTTTTGAGTTATAACGTTTGTCTAAATATGGCGCGTTCTCACCCTTTTTTCTCTCTCTCTCTCTCTCTCTCTCTCTCTCTCTCGGAATATATATCCATTCAGCTCTAACATCAATTAGACATTGTGAAAGCGTGTACACATATATAGATATAGTTGTACGCGCAAACTTATAAGCTTATGAACACGTTTGCACATTCCTAACGAAACGCAAATATGTGTCCCACTTTAAAGTCTTTTCTTATCGAACCTGAATCTGCATTGTTTTTCGCATTTTTTTTTTTTTCATCCACATGAGCTTTGAATGTCAGAAAAGGAATAAGAATTAACAAGGAACCTTTATGAATAACAAATGCATAGCCTTTCGTGTGTTTTATTATTCATGTTTAGTGTGTATTTTTTGTCGTGAAATCATGTCAAAAGAAATTGTGTG
Organism: Leptopilina heterotoma; assembly: GCF_015476425.1. Lineage (NCBI taxonomy): Eukaryota > Metazoa > Arthropoda > Insecta > Hymenoptera > Figitidae > Leptopilina > Leptopilina heterotoma. Next base: position 524,948 of record NW_025110937.1, on the reverse strand, counting down.
CAGAAACTTTTTTTTTGAATCATAATGCAACGAATGAAACATTTTTCCAAAAATTCATTTTCGATGCCCCTAAAGGTCATGTTGAATAATAAATAGAAAATATTGGACTGTCAGTAGTTGTAGTAACTACTGTCAGATATTTTATTCGTTAAATAATAAATGTTACAAACCTTTAGAAGGTGTATTATCGATTTATTGCACAATGGAAAAATAATATGCAGATTTGAACTCTTCCTTATATTGTAGAAGTGGAAATCTATTTGCTAGGCGGTTAGAGTATATTTGCAATCACGTATGAAGTCACGTTTATAAGTATTTCATATTAATCGCCCTGGGAACACCAGTAGGGTTTCGAAAATAAATCTGACTAAACTTCCACGGGGTGTAATATTATACTCGCCTAACAATAGATTCAAATTGAATCATTATTTTTACATTATTTTTTTATTCGATTAAATTTCCCCCTTCCGCCCTCAATGGCATTCTAATACACTTTGACAATTGTCATTTTATTTATTTTTTAATAAAACCTGTCGTAAGTGCTTAAAAATACCAAAGTGTATATATAATTGAATGTAAGTTATGTTAAATTTAAGTTTTTTGGAACTGGAATCAATATAATAGCAGGAAAATTAGGAAAAATTCAGGGAAAGTAGAATTAATCAGGGAAAAGTCAGAAAATTTTATTAAAAATACTGGAAAAAATTAAATTTTTAGAACTCATGAGAAAATTCTAGTGTTTTTTGAGTTTGGTTTGAGTAAACTATAAAAATCTTTTAATAAATTCAATTATTTTAAAAAAATTACATTACAATATTTTTAATAAATTCAATTATTTTTAAAAAACTAATTTTTAAAATAGTTTCATCATAATTTCCAAAATAGGATTCAATTCTAAGGAAAAGTTCAATTATTTAAAAAAAATTCTTCAGAAGAATTCAATTATTCTCATAAATAATAAAATTCAACGAAGAAATTCAATTATTATGAAAATTTTTAATAAAATTCTTCATAAGAATTCAATTCTTATAATTTTTATAAATAATATAATTCTTTAAAAAAAAATTATTTTTAAGAATTCCAGTATTTTCAATTCAAGAATTATATTAAAATTTACAAAATAATTTAATTTCTTCGCAGAATTTTATTATTTATGAAAATAAGTGAATTATTGCAAAGAATTTTATTTAAATTTTTAAAAATAATGGATTTAGAGAATAATTTTAGTTAAAAACTCTGTAGAAAAAATAATTGAATTTTAAGGCAATTCTCCAAAAAATTCAATTATTTTCAAAAAAAATTTTAAATTCTCGTCAAGATTTTTTAATTATTTTTATAAAAAGCAAAATTATTCGTCGAAATTCAATTATTTTCATGAAATTAAAAATTTATTAAAAGAATTCAATTATTTTCAAAGCAATTCAATTATCTGAATAAATATTAAATTTAGACCTAAAAATTCAATTATTTTTATGAATTTTAATAAAATTCTTTGCAAAATTTAATTATTTTCAAAAATAATAGAATTCGTTGCAAAAATTCAATTATTTTCAAATTTTTTTTTTAAATTCTCGTCAAGATTTTAATTATCTTTATAAAAAGCAAAATTATTCTTTGTAATTCAATTATTTTCATCAAATGTAAAAATTTAAATGTTCTCCACTTAATGATTTTTAATATTTATTATTTTAATAAAATTTTCTAAAAGAATTCAATATTATTAAACAAAATTTTTGATAAAATTCTACGAAAACATTCAATTATTTTCATAAATAGTAAACATTTCACAGGAATTGAATTATTTATTAAAATATAATTTTGCATAAATATTTTTAAAAAATATCAATTCAAATTTTTTTTAAATATTTAAATTTATTTAAAAAAATTCTTCACAATAATTGAAAATTTTAATTAAATTTAAATTTATCTAAAAAGTTTTAGGGTCTTAGATTTTTTTTTTAGAAATTAATAGAAAATAAAAAAACGAATAAAATAGTAAATTTAATGAAAAATTGTCCATTGAAGTAAGACTTTTTTTTTGTACTTTAAATCGTCTTTTTTTGCGCGAGCCTTGCTTATTGAAAGATCACTCGCACTCTGAATGGAAAAAGAGACGGCGATGAAATCTTCTAATTATATAAAAGAATAATGCCGACAAGTATTAAAATATTTGTGTATATAAAGTTTAATTAATCATGCGTATACCTAATAAACAGAAGGAGATGAAATATAAAGAGAAGAACTTAAAATATAATATCAAAAGAGAGCAGTGCACGCAATTGCATTTTTAAAATAACGATTTTTGAGTGCGAAAAATATGGGAATTATGCTTTGAGAGTGGGAATATAATTTGAAAGGCCCTTATCTTCGACTGGACCTTGGTATTTAATATATTTAAGGCGACACACATATGTGCGGTGAGGAATCACAGGCCGTTAAGTTTGCATTTTTACAACCATTCTTAATTACAAGAGACGCAGGGTGTGTTGAACGCGTGTTCATATCTTTAAAAATTATTTATGTGATTGCTTAATGAACCTGCCAATGTGGAACAGGAAATATTTCGAGTCCGCTACTATTTTGCTTAGTACTTTTTTTTAATCCTTTTTTTTAAATTATTCATTAATGTTAATTTATTACTAAAATTAATTAATTAAAATTAATTTTAAAAATCTTGGTTTCAGATTGATAATTAACTTTAAAGAAGAAAAAAATGGATGATTATTTTAAATTGATGATGCTTTAAATTTTGTTTTGTATTATAATTATATACATGTGCGTGTACACTTGGTGATTTATTAGAAAGATTCTTCAGTAATGTTCTAGGCTGATGTTGTTAATATTCAGTTCCATTTGTCATCTATTGATAGATTATTTATTTTCTCTTTGTAATCTGTTTCTCTCAGCAGGCTTCTATTTATTGAAATTGTTTTCAGTTGAGACATAAATTATTCCTTCGTATGTGGGATTGAGATTAAAGTATATAATTTTTTTAGAAATTAAATTTACAAATTAAATCGATTTAAAAAAAAAATGAAGAATTTTTATAAATATTTTTTATATTCAATTATTCTACTTTTTGATTTTTCAATTTTGAAATAAAAAAGTTTTGCATTGTAAAATTCAATGGAACGATTTTGATTTGTTTTGACGTTAGTGATGTAGAAAAAAAGATCAGCTCATGAATTCCTGTCGATCTGTCATTGATAAAAATATATTCTAGCTGGCCATCTGCTAAATGTATCGAAAGAATAACGATTTTTGTGTATTTGTAATTTTATTTTACCGTGGACTTTAAATATTTTATAGCTGCTTTCATATTTTTTCCAGTGATAATTTTTTCAACCTTTTTGATTTTTTTCAACTTCTTTAATTGTTTTCAAATTATTTTTTCAAATTATTTTTTCAAATTATTTTTCCAATTATGTTTGGAAAAATAGATAAAAATAAAAATCACTTTATTTGGAATAGAAAATCTAAATAGAACAGTAATTTATAGTTTAATACTTTAATTAGAGTGATTATAGGATAATAATGCGCAGTAATTATTTGAAATTGACAAAATTTAACATTCTTTTATTCATTTTCCTTTCAGGTGGAATCTGTTAATCTCGCATTGAATATTCTCGATGGCTGGAAAATCAGAGGAAAGACTTTATCAGTCCAAAGAGCGAAATTCCAATTGAAAGGCGAATACGATCCTTCAAAGAAGCCCAAAAAGAAGAAAAAGGACAAAGAGCGACAGAAAAAATTCCAAGAAAAGTGAGTAGAAATTTTACCTCTTTCAACTATTTTACAGTTATAGAACAATCCTGACAGTTTAATTTTTAGTGATCTCAGCTTTTTTTATATTTGTTACTGACATTTAATTTAAATATTGCTGAATTTAAATATCACTAATAATAATTTATCGAACTAAACAAATTTTTTTACTAGCGAAAGATGTTCTACTTTCAAAATTTACTTTTTAATTATCCGATTCATAAAATTGCGAAATTAATTTTTAACACTTTCTTCAAAATATGGAATAAATTTTTAAAGAGTCTAAACGTTTAAAGTAATGTCAATGATAATTATAAATTATAATGATAATCCTCTTTTAAAATTTGGGTGGTCTTCTGAAGAATAATAATTGTCATAATGGAACAATTCATTTTTTCTCTCTTAAGCCCCTTGAGCAAAGTATATGCACTTGAATCAGATATAATTATGCATTATTGAAAAATAAACGAGTGAATATTTTCGGGTTAATAATACAATAATAATGATAATAATATAATATTCATGAGATTGATTGGATGAATTGCCGGAGTGTCTTTAAACTTGTTTTCGCGTATTTCAAGCACAGACTGCTTGGCGTTTGCAGTTCTGGTAAAAGTAGTCTGTACCACATATTACTCAGCATCTTATTCAGTGAACGCACATCTGTCTGAATGCAATTTCTTTCACTGCTGCGTTGAATCGTTGCGTTGATCTTGATATTCTCGTATGCACGAGCAGAAACAGAACGGTCATCTTCCTGAATTTCAAAGATTTTCCCGATGGGCTTAAATACATTTATTTCATTCATCAGACTCTCGTCCCTTGGAAAACTTTTATCAACATGTGTCACTAATTTTATTCCCTTTTTTCAAATTAGAAATTAAATTCCATTACTCCTTTTTCTTATTTCATTAAATTAATAAAATTCTCTAAATATTTTGTTACCAGTTCAGGGTTGACACAAAAAATTAATTTTGTTTTTTCCTGATCTTTTCCTGACATTTCCCTGATTTCCAGACTTTTTCCTGATTAATTTTCACTTTCTCCCTGACCCTAAAGAACATTCTGATTCACTCTAAAAATTATTAAATATTTAAAAAAATGTTCCATTACATTTTTTTACGAATTTCCATAATAACTGTAAAATTGAAAAAATCGGCTCGGTGAAACTAGCGACCCGCCGGCCGCCAGCCATCAGAAAAATCCAAAGGCGCCGACACACATATAGTAGCGCGGTGGCCCTATACGGCTTAATCAACGCAAAAACAACGTACGCTAGCTATTACAGTTTATAGAAAAAAATGCAATAGTCACATTTTAAACAGCAATAATCTCCCTTTAATTTGCGACCAAGAAACAAGAATTTGTTCAAAAATTGATCGAGTTATGAATTTTTTTAAAACTTTTTTTTTAATTTTCGTTTTTCTGATGCGGGCGGGTGGGGACGCTGGCTGTCAAAAATTTTTTAAACATTGTCTAATTGGTCCAATGACAAGAAGCATACATCCCTCTTTAATTTGCGACCAAGAAACAAGAATTTGGTCAAAAATTGATCGAGTTATGAATTTTTTTTGAACTTTTTTTTCAATTTTCGTTTTTCTGATACGGGCGGGTGGGGACGCTGGCTGTCAAAAATTTTTTAAACATTGTCTAATTGGTCCAATGACAAGAAGCATACATCCCTCTTTAATTTGCGACCAAGAAACAAGAATTTGGTCAAAAATTGATCGAGTTATGAATTTTTTTTGAACTTTTTTTTCAATTTTCGTTTTTCTGATACGGGCGGGTGGGGACGCTGGCTGTCAAAAATTTTTTAAACATTGTCTAATTGGTCCAATCACAAGAAGCATACATCCCTCTTTAATTTGCGACCAAGAAACAAGAATTTGGTCAAAAATTGATCGAGTTATGAATTTTTTTTGAACTTTTTTTTCAATTTTCGTTTTTCTGATACGGGCGGGTGGGGACGCTGGCTGTCAAAAATTTTTTAAACATTGTCTAATTGATCCAAAGACAAAAAGCATTAATCCCTCTTTAATTTGCGACCAAGAAACAGGAATTTGGTCAAAAATTGATCGAGTTATGAATTTTTTTTGAACTTTTTTTTCAATTTTCGTTTTTCTGATACGGGCGGGTGGGGACGCTGGCTGTCAAAAATTTTTTAAACATTGTCTAATTGGTCCAATGACAAGAAGCATACATCCCTCTTTAATTTGCGACCAAGAAACAAGAATTTGGTCAAAAATTGATCGAGTTATGAATTTTTTTTGACCTTTGTTTTCAATTTTCGTTTTTCTGATACGGGCGGGTGGGGACGCTGGCTGTCAAAAATTTTTTAAACATATTCCTATTGATCCAATGACAAAAAGCATTAATCCCTCTTTAATTTTCGACCAAGAAACAAGAATTTGGTCAAAAATTGATCGAGTTATGAATTTTTTTTGAACTTTGTTTTCAATTTTCGTTTTTCTGATACGGGCGGGTGGGGACGCTGGCTGTCAAAAATTTTTTAAACATTGTCTAATTGGTCCAATGACAAAAAGCATTAATCTCCCTTTAATTTGCGACCAAGAAACAAGAATTTGGTCGAAAATTGATCGAGTTATGAATTTTTTTTGAACTTTTTTTTCAATTTTCGTTTTTCTGATACGGGCGGGTGGGGACGCTGGCTGTCAAAAATTTTTTAAACATTGTCTAATTGGTCCAATGACAAGAAGCATACATCCCTCTTTAATTTGCGACCAAGAAACAAGAATTTGGTCAAAAATTGATCGAGTTATGAATTTTTTTTGAACTTTTTTTTCAATTTTCGTTTTTCTGATACGGGCGGGTGGGGACGCTGGCTGTCAAAAATTTTTTAAACATTGTCTAATTGGTCCAATGACAAGAAGCATACATCCCTCTTTAATTTGCGACCAAGAAACAAGAATTTGGTCAAAAATTGATCGAGTTATGAATTTTTTTTGACCTTTGTTTTCAATTTTCGTTTTTTCTGATACGGGCGGGTGGGGACGCTGGCTGTCAAAAATTTTTTAAACATTGTCTAATTGGTCCAATGACAAAAAGCATTAATCTCCCTTTAATTTGCGACCAAGAAACAAGAATTTGGTCGAAAATTGATCGAGTTATGAATTTTTTTTGAACTTTTTTTTCAATTTTCGTTTTTCTGATACGGGCGGGTGGGGACGCTGGCTGTCAAAAATTTTTTAAACATATTCCTATTGATCCAATGACAAAAAGCATTAATCCCTCTTTAATTTTCGACCAAGAAACAAGAATTTGGTCAAAAATTGATCGAGTTATGAATTTTTTTTGAACTTTGTTTTCAATTTTCGTTTTTCTGATACGGGCGGGTGGGGACGCTGGCTGTCAAAAATTTTTTAAACATTGTCTAATTGGTCCAATGACAAAAAGCATTAATCTCCCTTTAATTTGCGACCAAGAAACAAGAATTTGGTCGAAAATTGATCGAGTTATGAATTTTTTTTGAACTTTTTTTTCAATTTTCGTTTTTCTGATACGGGCGGGTGGGGACGCTGGCTGTCAAAAATTTTTTAAACATTGTCTAATTGGTCCAATGACAAGAAGCATACATCCCTCTTTAATTTGCGACCAAGAAACAAGAATTTGGTCAAAAATTGATCGAGTTATGAATTTTTTTTGAACTTTTTTTTCAATTTTCGTTTTTCTGATACGGGCGGGTGGGGACGCTGGCTGTCAAAAATTTTTTAAACATTGTCTAATTGATCCAAAGACAAAAAGCATTAATCCCTCTTTAATTTGCGACCAAGAAACAGGAATTTGGTCAAAAATTGATCGAGTTATGAATTTTTTTTGAACTTTTTTTTCAATTTTCGTTTTTCTGATACGGGCGGGTGGGGACGCTGGCTGTCAAAAATTTTTTAAACATTGTCTAATTGGTCCAATGACAAGAAGCATACATCCCTCTTTAATTTGCGACCAAGAAACAAGAATTTGGTCAAAAATTGATCGAGTTATGAATTTTTTTTGACCTTTGTTTTCAATTTTCGTTTTTCTGATACGGGCGGGTGGGGACGCTGGCTGTCAAAAATTTTTTAAACATTGTCTAATTGGTCCAATGACAAAAAGCATTAATCTCCCTTTAATTTGCGACCAAGAAACAAGAATTTGTTCAAAAATTGATCGAGTTATGAATTTTTTTAAAACTTTTTTTTTAATTTTCGTTTTTCTGATGCGGGCGGGTGGGGACGCTGGCTGTCAAAAATTTTTTAAACATTGTCTAATTGGTCCAATGACAAGAAGCATACATCCCTCTTTAATTTGCGACCAAGAAACAAGAATTTGGTCAAAAATTGATCGAGTTATGAATTTTTTTTGAACTTTTTTTTCAATTTTCGTTTTTCTGATACGGGCGGGTGGGGACGCTGGCTGTCAAAAATTTTTTAAACATTGTCTAATTGGTCCAATGACAAGAAGCATACATCCCTCTTTAATTTGCGACCAAGAAACAAGAATTTGGTCAAAAATTGATCGAGTTATGAATTTTTTTTGAACTTTTTTTTCAATTTTCGTTTTTCTGATACGGGCGGGTGGGGACGCTGGCTGTCAAAAATTTTTTAAACATTGTCTAATTGGTCCAATGACAAGAAGCATACATCCCTCTTTAATTTGCGACCAAGAAACAAGAATTTGGTCAAAAATTGATCGAGTTATGAATTTTTTTTGAACTTTTTTTTCAATTTTCGTTTTTCTGATACGGGCGGGTGGGGACGCTGGCTGTCAAAAATTTTTTAAACATTGTCTAATTGATCCAAAGACAAAAAGCATTAATCCCTCTTTAATTTGCGACCAAGAAACAGGAATTTGGTCAAAAATTGATCGAGTTATGAATTTTTTTTGAACTTTTTTTTCAATTTTCGTTTTTCTGATACGGGCGGGTGGGGACGCTGGCTGTCAAAAATTTTTTAAACATTGTCTAATTGGTCCAATGACAAGAAGCATACATCCCTCTTTAATTTGCGACCAAGAAACAAGAATTTGGTCAAAAATTGATCGAGTTATGAATTTTTTTTGACCTTTGTTTTCAATTTTCGTTTTTCTGATACGGGCGGGTGGGGACGCTGGCTGTCAAAAATTTTTTAAACATATTCCTATTGATCCAATGACAAAAAGCATTAATCCCTCTTTAATTTTCGACCAAGAAACAAGAATTTGGTCAAAAATTGATCGAGTTATGAATTTTTTTTGAACTTTGTTTTCAATTTTCGTTTTTCTGATACGGGCGGGTGGGGACGCTGGCTGTCAAAAATTTTTTAAACATTGTCTAATTGGTCCAATGACAAAAAGCATTAATCTCCCTTTAATTTGCGACCAAGAAACAAGAATTTGGTCGAAAATTGATCGAGTTATGAATTTTTTTTGAACTTTTTTTTCAATTTTCGTTTTTTCTGATACGGGCGGGTGGGGACGCTGGCTGTCAAAAATTTTTTAAACATTGTCTAATTGGTCCAATGACAAAAAGCATTAATCTCCCTTTAATTTGCGACCAAGAAACAAGAATTTGGTCGAAAATTGATCGAGTTATGAATTTTTTTTGAACTTTTTTTTCAATTTTCGTTTTTCTGATACGGGCGGGTGGGGACGCTGGCTGTCAAAAATTTTTTAAACATATTCCTATTGATCCAATGACAAAAAGCATTAATCCCTCTTTAATTTTCGACCAAGAAACAAGAATTTGGTCAAAAATTGATCGAGTTATGAATTTTTTTTGAACTTTGTTTTCAATTTTCGTTTTTCTGATACGGGCGGGTGGGGACGCTGGCTGTCAAAAATTTTTTAAACATTGTCTAATTGGTCCAATGACAAGAAGCATACATCCCTCTTTAATTTGCGACCAAGAAACAAGAATTTGGTCAAAAATTGATCGAGTTATGAATTTTTTTTGACCTTTGTTTTCAATTTTCGTTTTTCTGATACGGGCGGGTGGGGACGCTGGCTGTCAAAAATTTTTTAAACATTGTCTAATTGGTCCAATGACAAAAAGCATTAATCTCCCTTTAATTTGCGACCAAGAAACAAGAATTTGGTCGAAAATTGATCGAGTTATGAATTTTTTTTGAACTTTTTTTTCAATTTTCGTTTTTCTGATACGGGCGGGTGGGGACGCTGGCTGTCAAAAATTTTTTAAACATATTCCTATTGATCCAATGACAAAAAGCATTAATCCCTCTTTAATTTTCGACCAAGAAACAAGAATTTGGTCAAAAATTGATCGAGTTATGAATTTTTTTTGAACTTTGTTTTCAATTTTCGTTTTTCTGATACGGGCGGGTGGGGACGCTGGCTGTCAAAAATTTTTTAAACATTGTCTAATTGGTCCAATGACAAAAAGCATTAATCTCCCTTTAATTTGCGATCAAGAAACAAGAATTTGGTCGAAAATTGATCGAGTTATGAATTTTTTTTGAACTTTTTTTTCAATTTTCGTTTTTCTGATACGGGCGGGTGGGGACGCTGGCTGTCAAAAATTTTTTAAACATTGTCTAATTGGTCCAATGACAAAAAGCATACATCCCTCTTTAATTTGCGACCAAGAAACAAGAATTTGGTCAAAAATTGATCGAGTTATGAATTTTTTTTGAACTTTTTTTTCAATTTTCGTTTTTCTGATACGGGCGGGTGGGGACGCTGGCTGTCAAAAATTTTTTAAACATATTCCTATTGATCCAATGACAAAAAGCATTAATCCCTCTTTAATTTTCGACCAAGAAACAAGAATTTGGTCAAAAATTGATCGAGTTATGAATTTTTTTTGAACTTTGTTTTCAATTTTCGTTTTTCTGATACGGGCGGGTGGGGACGCTGGCTGTCAAAAATTTTTTAAACATTGTCTAATTGGTCCAATGACAAAAAGCATTAATCTCCCTTTAATTTGCGACCAAGAAACAAGAATTTGGTCGAAAATTGATCGAGTTATGAATTTTTTTTGAACTTTTTTTTCAATTTTCGTTTTTCTGATACGGGCGGGTGGGGACGCTGGCTGTCAAAAATTTTTTAAACATTGTCTAATTGGTCCAATGACAAGAAGCATACATCCCTCTTTAATTTGCGACCAAGAAACAAGAATTTGGTCAAAAATTGATCGAGTTATGAATTTTTTTTGAACTTTTTTTTCAATTTTCGTTTTTCTGATACGGGCGGGTGGGGACGCTGGCTGTCAAAAATTTTTTAAACATTGTCTAATTGATCCAAAGACAAAAAGCATTAATCCCTCTTTAATTTGCGACCAAGAAACAGGAATTTGGTCAAAAATTGATCGAGTTATGAATTTTTTTTGAACTTTTTTTTCAATTTTCGTTTTTCTGATACGGGCGGGTGGGGACGCTGGCTGTCAAAAATTTTTTAAACATTGTCTAATTGGTCCAATGACAAGAAGCATACATCCCTCTTTAATTTGCGACCAAGAAACAAGAATTTGGTCAAAAATTGATCGAGTTATGAATTTTTTTTGACCTTTGTTTTCAATTTTCGTTTTTCTGATACGGGCGGGTGGGGACGCTGGCTGTCAAAAATTTTTTAAACATTGTCTAATTGGTCCAATGACAAAAAGCATTAATCTCCCTTTAATTTGCGACCAAGAAACAAGAATTTGGTCGAAAATTGATCGAGTTATGAATTTTTTTTGAACTTTTTTTTCAATTTTCGTTTTTCTGATACGGGCGGGTGGGGACGCTGGCTGTCAAAAATTTTTTAAACATATTCCTATTGATCCAATGACAAAAAGCATTAATCCCTCTTTAATTTTCGACCAAGAAACAAGAATTTGGTCAAAAATTGATCGAGTTATGAATTTTTTTTGAACTTTGTTTTCAATTTTCGTTTTTCTGATACGGGCGGGTGGGGACGCTGGCTGTCAAAAATTTTTTAAACATTGTCTAATTGGTCCAATGACAAAAAGCATTAATCTCCCTTTAATTTGCGACCAAGAAACAAGAATTTGGTCGAAAATTGATCGAGTTATGAATTTTTTTTGAACTTTTTTTTCAATTTTCGTTTTTCTGATACGGGCGGGTGGGGACGCTGGCTGTCAAAAATTTTTTAAACATTGTCTAATTGGTCCAATGACAAAAAGCATACATCCCTCTTTAATTTGCGACCAAGAAACAAGAATTTGGTCAAAAATTGATCGAGTTATGAATTTTTTTTGAACTTTTTTTTCAATTTTCGTTTTTCTGATACGGGCGGGTGGGGACGCTGGCTGTCAAAAATTTTTTAAACATATTCCTATTGGTCCAATGACAAAAAGCATTAATCCCTCTTTAATTTGCGACCAAGAAACAAGAATTTGGTCGAGAATTGATCGAGTTATGAATTTTTTTTGACATATTTCGATATTTATTGTTCTGCAATGAGTTTTATTATTTATGAAAATAATTGAATTACTGTGAAAAATTTAATTTAATTTTGTTGATGAATGAATTTTATTAAAATTTTTGAAAATAATTGAATTTTGCAATTAATTTTTTTAAAATTCGTAAAAATAATTGAATTTTGTCTAAGAATTTAGCTAGTTATTTATAAAGATAATTGAAATGCTGAAGACAATTTTTTTTAAATTTTTTGAAAACAATTGAATTGCTGCGAAGAATTTTACTAATCTCGAAAATAATTGAATTCTTCTGATGAATCTTATTTTTTACGAAAACAATTGAATTTTTAATGAATTTTATAAAAATTCCTGAATATAATTAAATTTCGACAAAGAATTTTGCTATTTATAAAAATAATTGAAATGTTGACGAGAATTTTTTTTTAATTTTTGAAAATAACTGAATTTCCAGAAAAATTTTTGATATTTATTAAAATAGTTGGATTCTTTTAAAGAATTGCGTTAAAATTATTAAAATTGAAACTAATTTCAACAGAATTGAAATTAAAATTTTTCAAAAAATACTTTAAATGATTTATAAGTAATAACTTTATTTCGATAAAAGTTATTTAAAATAAATTAAATTAAAATCGAATTTAAAAAAACTAATAAATAACAAAAAATAGTAGTAGTAGTAGTAGTAGTAGTAGTATTGTGAACAAATGGAACGAGGTTTCGAGAGAGAGAGAAAAAAAGAATGGGACACTTCTCGTAAAATGGAAATTTAGTGAGGTGTTGGCAATTAGAAAAACGTGTACTTTCCATGTAGAGATGTCTTTTTAGAGTGACGTATTTGAGAGCCTGTCACTTGTTCATATAAATGACACTTTACTCATTTATTGCGACGCGTATTTTATATACTTGTTCACTGAAATATTTACACACAAGTGTCATCTTTAATATCGGAATATGTAAATTTCCCCGCATATTATGCAATAAAAATTGCTTTCAAGTGAATTACATGGTCACAAGGCAAATTGCGGGGTGCTAGACGTTAATCGTTTCCGCATTAAAGCGTGTCTCAATCAACGTCTGATCTAATTTCAAAGCAGGTCTATTAATTTTCTAAGTGTAAATAATAACAAGTGATATCCTCAAAAAGAAAACAAAACATTTCAAAAAAAGTAAAAAAGACAAACAAGTTTAATTAAATTTTATTCTAGAATTTAAATTAAGAATCGAAAAAAATAGACGGAAATATTCGATAGCAGATCAAACTTCCGGTAGATAAAAGAGAGTTTAAAATTCTAAATGACCGGTTTTCGCCAAAGTACATCGAACTTGATTTCTGGCCCTTCGGCAGCTTAACGAGCCTTTCAGAGAAGAAAGAGATTCGAAAAAAGAATCATTCCGCCCAAAGGATTAATGAATATGTAAGAGTTCCATTTTCTTAACGGATAGAGCTAAATTGTCTCCCAAGAAAAAGATTAGAAATTAAATTCACCATTAGAAATTAAACTTTCATTATAACAGTATCAAAATATTAACTTTTATCTCCCAACTATTATTCTATTTATTTTATTCATGAAATTCAAACATGACCGTTAAAGTTAAAATTGAACATTATTCTTGGAAAAGTGAAATCGTCGAGAGAGAGAGAGAGAGATTGTTTTACATTAATTTTCAAGTTGAAATGAGAGAAGACGCAAAATTCGCACAAGTGACACGTTTATATACATACTTGTGCAAAATGAAAAGTAAATATTCCTCGCGAGAAGTCACTGATACCGTTACAGAAAGAAATAATAAAACGATCGTTGAATCAAAGTATGAGAAAACCATTGGAAATTGCTCGAGGCGAGAATAGCTATGGATAATTTGTCGAGGGATCGTTATTGATTATAGGTTACAGAGAGTGCTTGGAGATCAGAGGAAAATCTCTCTTTCTCTCTCTTTCCCTATGTTAATATGTACTTGTTTCATCAAAAAAAAAAAGATATGTAATCAAACTCTCACTGCAGTTAACTAAAATATCAATTTCAATCGATGTTGATTTCATTTCTTTCGTCGCTTTAAAAGAATTCAATTAGGGGCGGAAGGAAAATTATTATTTTAGCTCTTTAGTCAATAATATAAAGTCGATAATAAATAGTAATTTATAGTCAATAATAAATAGTCATTAGTCAATAATAAATATTCATTAGTCAATGATTTTATTTTTTTCTATTTCTGACAATTTCTTTCTTAAATAACTCAATTCTTAAAGAACTAATTATCAAAAAATTATTACAAGTAAAGATGATTCTAAACTCGACTAATTATTTAATGAATAATTTTACTTAAATTTCTCAAAATTAATTGAATTTTAAAAGAGTTTTGTTTATTTGTGTTCTAAGGACTAACTGACTTGGCTATAAAACAGCAATTTTATCATAATTGGAGTTTACCATTTCTAAACCATTATCATTATTATTCATAAATTATTAATTTTATTAATTTTATTAAATTTATTAATTTTATGCAAGAAACGTAGTCGAGATAAGTTGTTTGAATTAAAATAATTCAAATGCTACTCTGTCGTTAGCAATTTATTTCTAACAATTCAAATTGTTTTTCTCTTTTCCATTAGATTATTTGATTGGCGACCAGATCAACTTCCTGGACAACCACAAAAGTGTGAACGAGTTGTAATTATCAAGAATCTCTTTAAGCCTGAAGATTTCGATCATGAAGTGTCTCTTCTCTTGGAATATCAACAGGACATTCGTTCGGAGTGTCAAAAAGCTGGGAATGTCACCAAAGTTGTTGTTTATGACGTGAGTAATCTTGATCTTGATTTATTTGGCTCTACTATTTTTTGAATAAGTTACTAACAACACTAATTTTGTTTTAAAAAAAGCCATTAACTATTTATTAATTTACTATAAGACACTATTATTTTAACTGAGATTTTATTTTAATTTTTATTTTATTTTAAATATCTACTTAGTAGACTTTATTCTAAGCCTAAAAATAAACCTGAAAGGACTATCAAAATAGCAAATTAAAGTAAATTCAAAATTTAAATTCATTTATATTAATTGTCAAACTCTCTGAATTCAATGTTTGATTAGAAATAATGAACTAATTACGAGTATAAACGAATATCTTGAGATTCAATATGGAGACGCTGTTCTCCACCTGAGAACGCCAAGGTCACCGCTAGATGGCAGTTCAGTTCCTTCTTGGAATTTTCACTGCCCTCTGGTGGTGACCTTGACGTTCTCAAGTGGAGAAATTGAACCACAAATTTCTCCCTCAAGAAATTTTCTTTAATTAAATAATATTATTCTGAGAATAATTTAATTTTTCATTCGGTAAAAATATTGATTAAATTTTTAATTTACTACAGAAATAAAAAGAAAAATTTTAATATAATTTTTTGTGACACTTTCGATACTATTTTTTATTTCTAAATACAGTGTTCGATGTCTGGGAATGGCAATAGTGCAATAAAACTGATATTATTCATAAAATAAAAATTTTCACGAGGAAGGAAAATGTTTAATAAATGAACACAGAAATTTTATTTTCAACTTTGTAGCTGTTTTCATTTTTTAATATTTTTTTTATATTGCATATCGTATTTGAATATTGCTAATGGAATTTCGATTCCTGCCAATTTACAACCTGTTTTTGTAGCTAAATTATTTATTCAATTAGAGACCGCGATTAAAATATTCTTCCCTTTCCTGTTTAATAATAATTTGAGGTCATTTTGTAGATAATGTCGTGACTTAAATTATCTATGGACACTGAGTATAAATATATTTTAGAAATAATTTTATTAAATGCAATACGTTAACCTTTTCACATTAGAAACTTTTAATTAGAAACATTTGGAACATTATTTGAAGAATTTTCGGTACTTTGGAAATTTTTTTTTTAAATATTTCAACTTTGGAACTTTATTCCTCTAAAATTCAATTATTTTCAAAAATTTTAATAAAATTTTAAGAAACATTAAATTATTCGATAAATTATTTATTTTTGTATTTAAATAATTGAATTCTCAACGAATTTTCTAATAAAAATTGATTTAAATAGCATTGATTTTTAAAAATAATTGAATTTTTCGAAGAATTTACTTAAAATTGTAATAAAAGTAATTGAAATCCTGTGAAGAATTTTATTATTTATGAAAATAACTATTTTCAAGAATTCAATTCAATTCTTTCAACAAATTTGATCACATTTTTTTTAAATAATTGAAATCCTGTAAAGCATTTTATTATTTATGAAAAAATAATTGAATTCCTACGAACGAATTTTTATTACAATTTTTTTAAATAATTGAATTCTTTTGAGAAATTTTATTAAAATAGTAAATTTTGAAAAGATTTGGATTTCAGCGAAGAATTTCATTATTGTTCTACAAGAATTCAATCGTTTAAATACAAAAACAAATTATTGATAGAATAATTGATTATTTCTTAAAGTTCAATTCTCGTAACAAGTTTTATTAAAATTCTTTTTATTTGAGTAATTGAATTTCTTTGAAAATTTTTATTACCTGTTAAAATAATTGAATTCTTTTGTGAAACTCATTTAAAATTGTATAAAAAAAAATAATTGAAATCCTCTAAAGAGTTTTATTATTTATGAAAGTAATTGAATTTTCGCTGAGATTTATTTTATTAAAAATCATAATTTTTTAAAAAATATTAAAATTTTTATGAGAAAATTTATTAAAATAGTAGATATTAAAAATAATTGAATTCTTGAAACGAATTTTAATAATGCTTTTTTAAAGTAATTGAATTCCTCTCAGTAGTTTTATTATTTGTGAAAATAATTGAATTCTTTTGAGAAATAAATTTAAAATTGTATTAAGAAATAATTGAAATCTTGCAAAAAATTTTATTATTTATGAAAATAATTCAATTTTTGTTGAGAAATTTTATTAAAATAGTAGATATTAAAAGTAATTGAAATTCAGCACAGAATTTTATTAACTTTTCAAAAATAATTGAATTTATGTGAAAATTTTATTACTTGTAAAAATAATTTAATTCTTGCAAACGAATGTTTATTAAATTTTTTTTAATATTTGAAATTCTGAGAAGAATTTTATAATTTATGAAAATAATTGAATTCTTGCGAACGAATTTTTATTACATTTTTTTTAAATAATTGAAATTTTTTAGAGAAATTTTATTGAAATAATAGATTTTGAAAATATTTTATTTTCACCGAAGAATTTCATTATTTTTCCACCAGAATTCAATTGTTTAAATAAAAAAACAATTTATTGTCAAAAAATAATTAATTATTTCTTAAAATTCAATTCTTGTAACAAGTTTTATTAACTTTTAAAAATAATTGAATTCATGTGAAAAATTTTATTACTTGTAAAAATAATTGAATTCTTGCGAAGGATTTTATTAAATTTCTTTGTAAATATATAAATTTTCTGTTTAAAAAATTTTATGGAAATTTTAATTATTATATAACATGAAGATATCAATCACTCCGAGTCGAGGACTCGGAGTGATTGATGTCTTCATGTTCTATAATAATTTTCTTATAAGTTGTTGAATTTAATAAAAGTTTGAATTTAACATTTTTTGAAAATCTTAATTCTTAGGGAAAAATAATAAGGATTAAATATTTATTCAAAAAAGAAGTTATTGACGTTTTCGATTTATTTTCCAATTAAGAAAATTCGTAAATAATAATAGAAAATTTTTTTTGAGTATCTAGTGTTTTTTAGAGTGAATCAGAATATTCTTTAGGGTCAGGAAAAAGTCTGGAAAGCAGGAAAAATTCAGGGGAAAATAAAATTAATAATAGAATTAATAATAGTAGAAATTTTTTTTGAGTATCTAGTGATTTTTTGAGTGGATCAGAATATTATTTAGGGTCAGGAAAAAGTCTGGAAAGCAGGAAAAATTCAGGGGAAAATAAAATTAATAATAGAATTAATAATAGTAGAAATTTTTTTTGAGTATCTAGTGATTTTTTGTGTGAATCAGAATATTGTTTAGCGTCAGGAAAAAATCAAAATCAGTCAGGAAAAAGTCAGGGAAAAATAAAATAAATTTTTTTGTGGCAACACTGTTAATAGTGTGGGTGCAAAATCTTTTGACAGTTTTCATCCTGAAGCGACACACGCCCCAATTTGAAATAGTATACTGTCCTTTTCTCGGAAGGAATTAAAAATTCTCTGACTCAGGGCGCAAAAAGTTTTACTTATATTATTATGCAAACGAATTCGCACAAATGCCTCATCGTCAAAGTGCGACTTGGCTAAATTACTTTATATGCCCACGCATTGCATAAAAATACTGGCGCCACAAACGCACATTCGGCGTTGCTTCTGTCAACATTATTATATTTACTCATTTACTCATTCAGCATATATACATAATACATTTTAGACCTAAACATTGTAAAATGCAATATCATATCATAAAATTTACATATCGCTTCGCTATTTTCGTATAACGATGTCATCATCTTAAGTGACTCGTGCCCCAGTTTTTTTTTTATAAACTTAAAGGCTGCAATTTTTTTCCTTCTTTTCCTCATCCTTTTCCTTTTCGATGTGTCATGTTTGATAAAGGTTTCGAGGTAAATTTTTAATGATTTCTAAAAATGAAGAAAAAAAATATATTGAGATTCATATCCTTGTATTGATTTACTGGTTAACCAATAAATGTCCAGGGAGTGCGTTCTATTTTTATTGCTAGAGATGTTAAAGCTTCATTAAAAAAAGGGAGAGAGAAAAAAATAGAAATCTATTTTGATTTATACAATTTATACAATTTTTTGCAATAAAAGAGAATCAACTTTTGGAATTTGAAAGCCGGAAGTTTCTATTTCTTCTCTAAGAGGACATTAAAAAAAAAATCCGCCGAATTAGTGGAATGGTTATGTGAGATTCAAATTTTGCGGTCATATTAAATTAGAATATTGTATTATTCAGAACTCGAATTCCTCTTTCTTCTGTATTCATCTTTAGAATTTTGCTGATGCAATATTTTTCTAAGATAAGGATCACAAGGAGATAGTATGGGATCAGTGACTTATTTTCTTTTTTTTAGATATTTAAATTGTTCCCATTGGGTTTAAATTTTTTAATGGAACAAATAAAAAAAAAATCAAGTGTTTTTATTTTTAGAAAAATAGAAAAATATTTTGCAAATTTTTTTCACTTTTTCCTTTTTTTTTTATGGTCACAGAGACTTTAATTTTATTAGCATTTTTGTGGTAATAATAATTTTATTAGCATATTTGTGGGTAAGCGAAACAAAAATTCTTTTTCTAACATTCAAAAACCACAATATGGTCTCTTCTTGGTTGAAAGAAAAAATAAAAAAAAAAAAAAACAGCCACTTCTTTTAAGTGGAAAATAAATGTTTAATGAATTGTTTCTCACGGTTTTGCTTCCTGCGAAGATTGTTAATTTATTTATTGTAAAAGAAAGCACTTGGGGGAAAAGTTGATAATTTCCTTATGGGACTTTGAAGTTGTGGAGTTTATTTTTCTGGGTCACTGTGTATAATTTTGGCATGAGCCAAAAACATGAAGACGATGAAATTTCTTTTGACATTGGATGAATTCACGGTTGAACCACTCCAGAATAGGGAGTGTCTTACTGCAGATTTATAGTGTCAGGTCATACCCTTTAAGTAATTTATTTGCATTTCGTGTGCCGGTACCTTTCTGCAAATAAATTCGACTAATAAGGTTTATTTGGAAGAATAAATTTCTATCTACTGCGTTTATTATTCCGAGTATACTCTTTAAATTTGAATTAGTTGATTTTACTACTAAATTCGTAGAAATTACTATTTATTAGTAAAATTATTAATTAATTAATTTAAATTAGTTATTAATTATTTATTAGTAAAATTTACTTCTAAATTAGTAGAAATTACTATTTATTAGTAAAATTTACTTCTAAATTGGTAAAAATGACTATTTATTAGTAAAATTTACTTCTAAATTAATAGAAATTAGTATTTATTAATAAAATTTATAATTCTTTTTGCTTTAGAATTACAGTAAATTAAGAGAGATTACTATTTATTAGTAGAATTTACTAATTTTAACTAATTAATTAGTTTTTCATTTTGAATTAGTAAATTTACTAATTGTAATTTAATTTACAAAAAATGATTTGTAGTTATTACGAAAAAATTAGTAGTAATTTTTATTTATTAGTAAAATTTACTAATTCAATACTTTTTGCTTTTGAATTAGTAAATTAAGACAGATTACTATTTATTAGTTAAATTTGCTAATTCAAACTAATTCAATACTGCTTGCTTTTGTATTAGTAAATTTACAAATAGTAATTTAATTTACAAAAAATTATTTGTAACTTTTACGAAGAAATTAGTAGCAATTACTATTTATTACCTAATTATTAATTATTAATTATTTCTATCAATTCTATCAATTTTAATTAATAATTAATGAGAATAATTAATATTTTCAAAATATAAAATTTGTAATACAAATTTATTTGGGTTATTTAATCTATAAATTATTACTTAAGAAAATACCTATTTACTTGAATCAAATAATTTTTATTTAAATCAAGAATTGTATTCGAATCAATAATTTCAGAATTTAAAGAATTTTTTAATTTTTTTTAAGTACCATTTTCAATTGACTTAGTTAAAAATTATTTGTTATGAATAAATATTTGTTTGATAATAAAAAATGTTTTATTTAAACCAATTAAATTTGTTATAAAAAAATAATTTTTTCTGTAAATTTTTTGAATTTTAAAATTAATGTATTGAAAATCATTAATTTCTAGCAACAAATTTTTTAAAATAATTTGAGAATAATTTAATTTATTCCAAGAATTTTATTATTTATAAAAATAATTTAATTTTGCAATGAATTTTGCTATTCATTTATAAAGATAATTGAAATGTTAACGACAATTTTATTTTGATTTTTTGAAAATAATTGAATTTCTGCGAAGAATTTTATTAATTTTAAAAATAATTGAATTCTTGTGATGAATATTTTTATTTATCAATTAAATAATTGAATTTATTCGAAGAATTTTATTATTTTTAAAAATAATTTAATTTTGCAATGATTTTTGCTATTCATTTATAAAGATAATTGAAATGTTAACGACAATTTTATTTTGATTTTTTGAAAATAATTGAATTTCTGCGAAGAATTTTAGAAATTTTAAAAATAATTGAATTCTTGTGATGAATATTTTTATTTATAAGTTAAATAATTGAATTTTTCAATGAATTTTATTAAAATTCCTGAAAATCATTGAATTTTGTCGAAGAATTTTGCTATTCTTTTATAAAGATAATTGAAATGTTGATTTTTTTTAGATTTTTTCAAAATAATTGAATTTTTGCGAAGAATTTTATTAATTTTGAAAATAATTGAATTCTTCTGATGAATATTGTTATTTATGAAAATAATTGAATTTTGAAATGAATTTTATAAAAATTCCTGAATATAATTGAATTTCAGCGAAAAATTTTGCAATTTATAAAGATAATTGAAGTGTTGACGAGAATTTATTTAAATTTTTGAAAATAATTGAATTCTTGCAAATGAAATTTATTTGAATTTTTGAAAATAATTCATTTATTTTGAATAATTTCTTTCAATTTTTTAAAAATATAAAAAAATGGAGATTTTTAAAAATATTTTGAATTAAAAATTTTGCAATTAAAGGAATTTTATGAAAAATTTTGAAAAATTTCTTTCAATTGAATTCTTTACAGAATTTCATAACAATTTTCGAAAAAGTATGAATTTTTTCTAGAAATTTTCTAAAAATTGTGTACTGAAAATAATTGAATTTTTATAAAAAAAAATTTATTAAAATTTTTGCGAATAATTGAATGCATAAAAAAAATTTTCTTATAATAAGTTTTAAAAATAATTGAATTCCTGAGAAGAATTTTACTATTTATATTTATAAAAATAATTAAATGGTGTCGAAGAATTTTGTTAATTTTTAGAAAATAATTGAATTGTTTTGGTAAATTTTGAAAAATAATTGAATAGTTTCGAAGAATTTAATTCATAAATTTAAAAAAATAATTGAATTCTTTTGAGAAATTTTGAAAAATAATTGAATTCTTTCGTAAATATTTATAAGTGAACTTTTTTAATTTTTGTATAAATTTTCATTCATATAGAGACATCCTGAGGGAGTTGCTCAAGTTACTTTTAAGGAACCAGAAGAGGCTCAAGGGTGCGTGCAGTTACTAAACGGCCGTTGGTTCGGTCAAAGGAAGATAACTGCAGAAATTTGGGACGGAAAAACAAAATACAAGTTAGTTCTCTTCTTTACCGATTTTCGGCGCAGCGAATCTCTCTCTTTGATAAAGTAGAACTTTAATTCAAATATTTTAAATCAAACTTCAATTCAAATATCAATATTAGATCGAACATTTAATTTTTTTATTATTTTATTTTTAACTATTATCTTAGTATTCATGTTTTTTCCACTTTATTAATTTTCTTTTAACTTTATTTTTACTATTATTTTGAGAGCCTCATTTTCATTTACTGGTAGAGTAGAAATTTCGACACATCGAAGAAATCTGCTTTATCCAAATTTTTTCAAATCGAAAAATTCTCTCCGAATTTTTATTTTCATCTTCAATTTATTTAAATTATTTTATTAGAAAAAAACTAATTTTATTTTTTTTCTCTTTTTTCAGAGTTGTCGAAACCGAGGCCGAGATCGAGGCGAGAATTGAAAAATGGGACAAATATTTAGAGGATGAAGATGAAAAAGTGGAGGGAAAGAAAATTGAGAATTTGGAAAAAAAGATGGAAACTGGTGAAAACGAGGAGAAAAGTGAAACATCAATGAATAGGGAAACAAAAACAAGTGCAACAGAGGTGGAAAATCTATAGTCAATGGTTTTTTTTTGATAATGGAAGAAGTTTTCGATTAAAGTAAGTAACTCTACGTTTATAAAAACAACTATTTAATCTTCGATTTAAATAGACTCAATGACTCTATAGTTCTACTATTATTATTAATATTATAATTATGATACTCGATAACAATTATATTTTTTAATTTCGATCAATCACTCCGAGTCAGATAATAAAAATAATGAATTTTATTTTTATATAATTGTTAATGAGTCAATATTTTCATGAAAATTAGAGTATTTTTTAGTCAATTATTACTGCAAGCGAGACTTGTAAAATTAATATTATAAATTAAATTTCCAAGATACGTCGATTTAGTGTTTAAGAGCAAAAAAAAAAGTTAGAAAATTGATTGTTGTAGAAAAGAATGGCGTTGTACATAAATAGTTTAATTATAATGATTATGAGTATGAATGTGTAAATAAGTCGAAAGTGATCTTATTCCTTTTCTTCATAAACTCACATTTTTACCTTTTTATATTTTCACTTTTTTCACTTTATTTTTTAATTTCTTTCAATTTCAAATTTCATTCCAATTTTTCATAAAATTCTAAGCAATTATTTTTCTAATTTTTCTTAGGGAAGACATTTTTTTATGGAAAATAATAATTTTTATTATTCTTTACTTTTACAAATTTATATTGAGTTTATTTAAATCTTATAAGTATTGTTTGGTATTTTTTTTAGAAAATAATCTTTTCCCACTATTTTTTTTGGTGTGAAAAATAAATATTTGGAGAGAAATAATTTTTCAACTTTATTATGACAGAGATTTGATTAATTAATTAATTAAATAATTTTGATCCAAGTAGATAATTGTGACGCGTTTACAAAAAAAATAGGTACTTAAGAAGCAAACGAATTTTATGTTTTTGGTAGATTTTCCTTCGTTCGAAGTTTCTGTTTGAATACGTTTTGAAAACATTTTATGGAATATTTCGAATGTAATAAAGAATTGAAAGTCGATAATTTTTTAATTGCGGTAATTTATTCTCTTCTCGGATTTTTACTTGAAAAAATATAAAACTAAATTTTTTTGCTTCTCATGTATTTGTGAGAGCGTCAAAATTTATTTAATAATAGTAATTGTTTATTTCAATCGAATAATTTTTTTTTCAGTTTGAAAATTAATACATAAAAATATGTCAATTTTTTTAGCTGAAAAAAAAATTGAACCATAAAATCTGGTAATTATTTTACCTCCAGTATATTAATTGAAAAAACTACATATCTCTAAAGTATTGAACGTTTAAATAAAGGAAAATTTATATTTATTTTTAAAATTCAAATCCTATTTTTATTCAGTCCGAGGCCTCTTAAAAAATACGAACCTGTCTGAGACTGGTAAAAAAATACTTTATTTGAACGTTCAGTATTTTTGGAACTTAAATTTACCCATTAAAAAAAAAAATGTGACGCTATTTATCTGATTGGGCAGTGAGAGTTGTTAGAAGAAGTATTTCTGAGCATGCTAGGACATAGTTTTAAATCTGAGTCAAAAATATAGTGAACACAATCGATTGTAAATTCTAAGCCTTTTTGGGATGAATATGAATTGGAATTACAAAATAACGAATGTTAACGAATGTCCATCTTCGAAAATACATGAGGCGTGTTAGGTTCTGTAAAAGCTTTTCAAATATAAAGCTGTATATTTTATCATCAGTGGTTCTATGGTTTCGATAGTATCCTAACTTTTCCTTCCTTGAATTCATAGATTTTTTCCTATTTCTTCGTTCTTTATTTTGATTCGATAATCCTTAGGAGTTATTCAACATTTTTGGAGGTAAATTTTATTATTTATATTTCATAACATTTATAATTTCGAATACTTGTGAATAGTGAACATAAAAGGTAGGGGGATAATTTAAAGGTTGGTAGGTATGATAATAGGTAGGTATAATATTTTGATAATTAAAACTGTAAATGTATAATATTATAGTAAAAAAAACAAACTTTTTTAAAATTATTATTAAAAAAAAAGTGTGGGATAATCTCGTTAAATGACTTTCTATGCGTGCTTTACATTGGAAGAGAGTGACAACACGAAGGTTTGTATATAGCCAGGGAGAAAAAAAAGACGATAGGGTGGAAAAGATCTTAAGGAATTTCCTAATTTGCTATTTCAACATTCCTCGCGGTTCGCGTCCGTTACACTGTTCGTGGGACTCCTCTCCGTGAGAGACTGATGCCGGTCTGTCAAAAAAGAGACTTCTTCCCGCAAGGCGAAATGGACCAATTCCTCCTTTGACTCTCCCCTGAATCAATCAATTTTCGTTTCATGAAAAACTTCCTTTGAAGTTTAGTGTTTTAAACTTTCATTTCGAATATTGAGGCTTTTGTTTTTAATTCTAGTTTCGCTTCTGTTTATACAGTTTGTACGAAAATGTATGTAAATTATAACATTTTCTTGTATATTAATTATTAAATAATTAATTCGATTTTGGACTTTTATTTTATAGTTTTTTAGTTATAGTCTTGTATCAGTAGTTAAAGACAGTTAGTGTCAGACTACTTTTAATTAATTTTACTTTTCGTACTTGGTTATAAATTTCTTTTCGTTTTTCCTCCCAGGTATTTATTATTTAGTTTATTATTATTGTAGTATAAGTAGTACAAGTCAGTTCGGTCAGACATTTTTAATAATTTTTTCTGTCAGTAGTAATAATCAGTTTTGGTCAGACATCAATTGTTTTTATTTAAATACTTGTGATATAAACCTGTCGAAATTTCTAATTTATTGAAACTAACAATCAGTAGTACAAGTCAGTTTTGTTCAGACATCGTTTTTTATGTTTTGAGACAGTAGTAAAAGATATTTCTAGTCAGACGTTATTTTTAGTGGTGGATATTATATATTATCACTAAGAGAAATATTCTACAAGAGAAAATTTTTTACATTTCTGTAATTTGGTAAATTTTTGTATTTTTTATAGCAGTACCTAGTAAAGCTCGGTTTCGGTCAGACATTGTTTATAAATTTTTTTTTAAGTAGTAAAAAGCAGTTTTAGCCATACATCGATTAAAATTTTTTACACCAGCGATACAAACTAATCGAAACTTATTATTATTTATTTAAATTTGAAAATCAGTAGTACAAGTCAATTTCGGTCAGACATTGTATATAATTTTTGTGGAAGTAGTAACAATCAGTTTTTGTCAGACGTCGATTGTTTTTATTTGTAGACGTGATACAAACCTGTCGAAACTTATTTATTTAAATTAAAAAATCAGTAGTACAAGTCAATTTCGATCAGACATCGTTTCATATTTTTTGAGCCAGTAGCAAAATTTCCTATGTAAATTTAAAAAAAAAATTCTCGTCAAAATTTCAATTATTTTTATAAGTAATAAAATATTCTTCTCCTAAATTCAATGATTTTAAAAAATTGTCCTAATTAATTCAATGATTTTTAATATCTACTATATATTTTTAATAAAATTTTACGTAAAAATTTAAGTATTTTTTGTAAATAAGAAAAATTTCGTAGGAATTCAATTATTTACTAAATTTCTATAAAATTCTTCGCAATAATTCAATTATTTTCATAAATAATAAATTTTTTTTAAGAAGGCTTCAATTATTTTTATACAATTTTAACCAAATTCCCCGAAATATGTAATTTTTAAAAATCAATAATAATAAAATAAATAAGTAAAATTGAAATTATTTAATAAAGAATAAATAATTAAAATTTTGCGATGAGTTTTATTATTAACGACAATAAATCAATTTCAAAAAAATTTAAAAATTTAATTAAAACCATGTAAAATATTTTAATGTTTATGAATATAATTGAATTATTGTAAAGAAATTTATAAAAAATTTGTAAATAATTGAATTCCTGTGAAATTTTTATTATTTATGAAAAATAATTAAATGTTTGCGTAAAATTTTATTAAAATTTTGTTGAAATAAATTAATTCTATTTGAAAATTTTTATTAAAATAGCGTAGATTATTAATCATCATTGAAATAAAAAATTTTTTTGGAAATAATTAAATTCTTTTGTTGAATTTTAATGAAATTTTTCAGAAAAATTTCATTTTTCGACGAATTTGATTAAAATTTTATGAAAATAATTAAAATTCTACGATGGGTTGTATTATTTTTAAAAATAATTAAATTTCGCGAAGAATTTTGCTATTTACAAAGATTAAAAAAATTTAATTCTCATAAAGAATTTTATTAACAAATTTTTAAATAATTGAATTCTTTTATTGAATTTTAATAAAATTTATAGGAAAAATTACATATTTCGAGGAATTTAATTAAAATTCTATGAAAATAATTTAAACGTTGCTTAAAATTTTATTATTTATAAAAATAATTAAATTATTGCGAAGAAATTTTTATTATTTATGAAATATTTGCGTAAAATTTTGTTAAAATTTTTTTATATAATTGAATTTTTTGGAAAATATATTGAATATTATTGAAATAAGAAACTTCTTTGAAAATAATTGAATAATTGAATTTTTAAATAATTGAATTATTTTCTTGAATTTTAATAAATTTTTTTTAAAAAATTACATTTTTCGAGAAATTTGATTTAAATTGTATGAATATAATAGAAATTATACGATGAGTTTTCTTATTTTTATGAAAATAATTAAGTTTCGCGAAGAATTTTGATAGAATAATTTTTTTTGAGTATCTAATTTTTTTTAGATTGAGTCAGAATATTCTTTAGGGTCAGGGAAAAAGTTAAATTTCGAATTTGTAAATTTTACTAATAAATACACTGTTAACTTAAAAATATTAAATTGCATCGAATTGATACCAAAAATGTGGATCAAATCAAAAATTGATTCAAATTTTTTGACATTAATTTGATCCACTAATCAATCCATTAATCAATTTTGATCTACTAATTGATTAGTAAAATTTACTAATTCAAAAGCAAAAAGAATATTATTAATGAAAGAATTTCCATTAATAAAAAAAAATTGACAATGAAAAAATTGACTGTATTTAGTATTTTGGTATGATGAAGAATTAAAGGGCGAGAGATTCAATAAACTAATCCTCCCGTTTAGAAAATTCGACTCACTGTGTAGAGATATCGCGTGTTAGAAATAATGATATAGGAAACACTTGACCGTATCAAATTGTCATCTAATGTCACCAGTGCTTAATCTCATGTGTAATCTATAGCAGGTCCTCAAACAGTGGTGTCAGCCAAATCCAATATATCCCCCTTCGTGGAGCACGAAATTCTTTTTGCACCCCCCGATGTATATATATATTCGTAACCTCGACTTGATAGAAAAAAAGAAAAAAGAAAAAAGATGTAAGAGAGGAGGCAGGGTATAGTCATCGCGCACGTGGCCACTTGACAATGGACTATATAAGGTCGCATACACCCCGCTGCTAATAGTTGGGCATTAAATTTGTCAGTGATATTGCCAATGGGGGTGCCACGGATAAATAGGAGCGAGAGACGATCACTGAAATATGCTGCGGAAAAGAACCCTCATTCAAAGATTCGTCAAGGGGTTGCACTCGGATGAACTCTGGAGAGTGGAGGGACTTTTGATATATTTATGCGTATAAAGGAAAAATCATTGTCATTATATTGTTTATCAAATATTTACCCCCATGAATTGTGCTTCTTGTATTTCATTCATGAATTTACAGACGTAATGCTCATCAATTATTATTTATTAAATATTTTCCATAGAGTTCCTTTTTCGATTTTTATTTTTGTCAGTCTGTAATTTTTTAGCTATATATAGGTATAATTTTTATAATTTTTATATTTTACAATTAAATTACCATTTATATATTCTCTAATTAGTAAAATATTTCAACAAATAGTGAAATTTTACTAATTGTTAGTAAGTTCATGAACTTCTTCCAATTTTGATTATAGTGAAATGTGATTAATTTGTTCTAACTTTCTATAATATAACTTCTAAGTTAGTTTTGTATCACTGACTATTTTTACTTAATTTTTATCTTTAATAGTTAAATTTTTTTTCGTTTTTCTTCACACGGTATTAATTATTGTGGTATCAGTAGTACAAGTCAGTTTCGGTCAGACATTGTTTATAATTTTTCGTGTCAGTAGTTAATAATCAGTTTTGGTCAGACATTGTTTATAAATTTTTTTGTAAGTAGTAAAAAGCAGTTTTAGTCAGACGTCGATTAAAATTGTTTATATACATATGATACAAACTAATCGAAATTTATTATTATTATTTATTTAAATTTGAAAATCAGTAGTACAAGTCAGTTACGGTGAGACATTGTTTATAATTTTTTGTGGCAGTAGTAGCAATCAGTTGTGATCAGACGTCGATTGATTTTATTTGTAGACGTGATACGAACCAGTCGGAACTTATTTATTTAGATTAAAAATCAGTAGTACAAGTCAGTTTTAGCTCAGACATAGTTTTTTATTTTTTGAACTAGTAGTAAAAGATATTTTTAGTCAGACGTTATTTTTAGTGGTGGATATTATAATATTATCAGTAAGAGAAAAATTCTAAAAGAGACAATTTATTATATTTCTATAATTTTGTAAATTTTTGTATTTTTTATCGCAGTAGTAAAGCTTGGTTTCGGTCAGACATTTGTTTATAAATTTTTGTGTTAGTAGTAAAAAGCATTTTTATTCGAAATTATTTATATATGCGATACAAACTAATCGAAAATTATTATTATTTATTTAAATTTGAAAATCAGTAGTAGAAGTCAGTTTTGGTCAGACATATTTTTATAAATTTTTGTGTAAGTAGGAAAAGGCACTTTTAGTCAGACGTCGATTGTTTTTATTTGTACACGTGATAAAAACTAATCGAAACTTATTATTATTTATTTAAATTTAAAATCAGTAGTATAAGTCAATTTCGATCAGACATCCTTTTTTGTACTTTTTCAGCTAGAAGCAAAAGAGATTTTTAGTGAGACGTTTTTTTTTACTGGTGAATATTATCGCTCAGAGACAAATTTACTAAGAAAAATCTTTTTATATTTTTGCATTTTGTTATATTTTTATTTTTGTAATTTTATTATCAGTAGTAAAGCTTGCTTCGGTCAGACATTGTTAATATTTTTTGTGTCAGTAGTAATGATCAGTTTTGGTCAGACGTTGATTGTTTTTCTTTGTAAACGTGATGTACGAATCAGTCGAAACTTATTTATTTAAATAAAAAATCAGTATATTCTTAAACGATCTAGAAACAGTAAATAAATTTTTGTTCAATAATGTGCTAAGTAAAAGTTTAAAAATTAAATTGATCGTTTGACCAAAATAATTATAAATAATTACACGGAGAAAAATATAAAGTATAACTTTTACTACTTTTCTAGTAAAATATTTCTGGTAAAGCATTTTTTGTATAACTTTTACTACTTTTGGATTAAAAGCATCTTAAATTTTTTAAACGTTTCGAAAGTAATGTATTTTTTGCTAAAAGTAGAATTTATTTTTTAAATTTTAAATTAAAAATTTTTTTTTTTTTGAAAAATTTCTGTAAACTTTCTTAACTGTCAAATTTTTTAAAATCTACCTTCAGTTTCTTATTAGAAAAGGACAAACAAAAAAATACCATGAAACTATATTCGCGAAGATATATTTACATTTTTCAATTTGTGTATAATGTGGAGACTTGTGCAATATATTATTTATATGCAAAATATATATTACACTGCAAATAGAAGTATCTTAATTTCATGTATCATACTAAATTATTTAAAAAAACCGAAAATATTCTTTTATCCTAACAAAAATGTCTCTTCTATATTCCAGCAGTATACTCCTTTTGAAAAGATTTCCCACAGATTGTGATCTCGTCAACATTCTCTAGAAAAAAGATAAAAAAAGATATAGAAGATTTTCTGAAACGATTTTCCCGCGAAAAAAGAAGCAAAAGAAGAAAAAAGAAACATCCGCGGAAAACTCGATAAATTCCATGGAAAAGTC
Organism: Leptopilina heterotoma; assembly: GCF_015476425.1. Lineage (NCBI taxonomy): Eukaryota > Metazoa > Arthropoda > Insecta > Hymenoptera > Figitidae > Leptopilina > Leptopilina heterotoma. The sequence continues at coordinate 493,973 of NW_025110937.1, read as the reverse complement.
AGGTTTGGGAGCAGTGTGCCTCCGAAAATGAAGCTCCACGAAACACGGTGAAACTGTTAATTAAGACTCATTATATGCTCGGTCTGCAAGTGAAGGGGGAGTGGGTGGGTGGGTGAAGACTCTCTCTCTCTCTATTTCTCTCGAAACTTCTGGCATGGATATAGAGGGCCGGATGAGTTTTTGGTTGAGTGGGTGTTTTTGAAAAGGTGGGATGGTTTTAACCCAAGAGAGACAGAGAGAGAGAGAGAGAGTCGCTTCTTAATACGAAAGCGACGATGAGCAGAGCACAACTCTCCTCGGGTTCATTGTGGGATCAATACAGAAGAGAACTCTCGGGTGGCGTAGGAGTGGCAGCATCATTTCATTGGATGCGAACTCTCTGCGAGCCGATTGGCTCACAATGGCACAACCAGGAGGCGTTCCCATGTGGAGCCCTCCGGGTAAATACTAAACTCACCGAACCCAACCTTCACCAGGATAGCAGTTCGACCAGGTTCTTAAAAAGACAACACGGCAAGCGAGAGAGAGAGAGAGAAAGCGCGCGCCTCGAAACTCGCGCTAGAAAAAGAACGTGCGATACCCACACACCAACCAGGGTGACAGCCAGTTGGGGTTCAGTCTGTGTTTGCCTACCAGAGACACATCATCGTAGGATTAAGATATCAACGTGTTCTTTTCTATTTTTTGGATTATACGCCTCACGAATTCTTCTCCACATGTTTAATTAATCGTGTCATTAAAGATTAAGTTCTTGTTAATCAGAATCTTAATCTTGATTTTTCTAAAGTTGAATCGGAGAGAAAGAGAGAGAGAGAGAGAGACCACGTGGAAAAACCTGTTCATACTCCAGTTTGTGTTGATAATCTGAAATCGAATTTACTTCGAGGAAAATCAAAATGTTTTGATTCGCGGAAAGAAGAAACAATAACAGACTTATGCTACTGTGTGTGTAAACAAGTCCATGTGTTTTAGTGCTCGGTTTCCTTAATACAATTTTCGTCTTTGTCAGAATTTTTCCAACAAATAATGCATTGATTTACGCTTATCCCACAAGCGACAAATCGCGAGAAAAAAAAACAAACCTTCGTTATCACTGCTGTATAATTTTTGTCATACGCCACCATTTTGGAGGAAGAAAAAATAGTGATTCGTTGAGTGATTCAAAAAAGAAAAAAGAGCAAGAATTAAGAAAATAGTGATTCTAGTGCAGGAGTGATTCAAAATAGAAAAAGGAGAGAAGGAGACAGCAACAGTAAATAGTGATTCTTTGAGTGATTCAAAAGAAGAAGAAGAGATAATTTTGGAGCAACAGTAAAAAATAGTGATTCGTTGAGTGATTCGAAAGAATAGGAAAGAGATTAATTTTGGAGCAAGAATAAAAAATAGTGATTCGTTGAGTGATTGTAGAAGAAAAGGAGGAAAATAAAGGAAGCAAAGGGATAATTCGCAAAGATAACGAGTGTGGAAGAAATAAACGGTGGTTTCGCGGGTGGTGCAACGTACGGATATACAAGTCGGCAGGCCGGCTCTGGGGTGCCGGGCCCGGGGGGGGTGATGAGCTGTTCCGAGGTTATGTATCAATATTATCCTTACCTCTATCAGAGGCCACCGCCGCCCCCAACCCACCCCCATGCGGCCCCACACCCCCATTCACATGGGAATCCTCATGCTGCCCATCACAGTCCTGCGAGGCCCGCGCCCTTTCAACCCTTCTCGACTTCATCGTCCACTCATCAGTACGACAGGGTGAGTCTTTTTTTGCATTTTCTACTCTTGCTTTTAGTTTAGATTATACTGTCCTAATTTTTAAAATCATTAAAAACAATAAGACCGGTGTAAAAAACGGGTAGTTTAAAAGTGGGACAAAAATGTAGACTTTTATCTACACTTTTGTCCCACTTTTAAACCAACAGTTTTCTTCATTTTTACTTTTTCATTTTTACTCGAGAAGATTGTTAATGATAAATAGGTTGAAATTAGTCAGAATAATCATTACAAATAGTTATGATAACGCTGCAAAAACTGGTGGTTTAATAATGATTTTAAACTCTGGGTGTTTAACACCCAGACGTGCTTACGTTTACTTTTTTATTTTAACATTCTCAAGAGGATTGTTATTCATAAATTGGTTAAAAACATTCTCAAGAGGATTAATAATGATAAATTGGCTAAAATTAATTACAATAATCATTAAAAATAGTAAAAAGTGCACTGAAAAAATGAGTGTTTTAAAAGTGGGACAAAAGTGTAGATTTTTGTCCCATTTTAAACCAGCTGTCTTTTCATTTTTACTGTTGCTTTTTCGTATTAACATTCTCGGGAGGATTGATAATAATAAATTGGTTAAAATTATATTAAAATAATCATTAAAAATAGAAAGAATTACACTCCAAAAACGGGTGTCTTAAAAATGGGACAAAAGTGTAAAAAAAAAAGTGTAAACTTTTGTCCCATTTTTAAGACACCCGTTTTTTCAGTGTAATATCATAATTTAACATTTTTTTTTGTTTGAAACCCAAGCCTGGGTTCTTAACACAAATATTTTTGGAACAATCCAATACAGAATTATTTTTTTCTACACTTGAAAATAATAGAGAGTAAAGAGAGTAAATTTTATACTATTTGTGATGCGTCGCGAAGAAAGGGACAAAGATGCAAAATTTATTTTATTGTAGGTTATGTTTTTTATTTTTAAAGTAAATTTTTATATAAAAATGTAGTCTATTTTTTATATAAAATTATAAATAAAATAAATAATTCTTATAATTTTAATAAAACGAGGGAAAAAAACACTTGGTCGCAATTTGACCTTGATTGTGTCCTTAATTCAAAAAGGTCTAATTAATTTCATGAATTTTTATATTAAAATGTTCTTGAGATGTTAGAGAGAAGAGTTATGTGTAATTAAAAAATGCTTTTAGAAACCTCTATATATATATATATATATATATATATGTAGAAATTATTTTCCGTATATTGCTTTTTCAAATTCTACTTTTACTGAAATATAATTATATTCTTTTTTTTTGCTTTCCACACATGAGCATAATATGTATAATACATCAAAGAAATTAATTATTGAGAGTTTTATTAAAATTAAAGAGAAATAAATTAAAATCTTAATTTATTTTCAAAACAAGAATAATAAATTCAGCCTATCATGTATAAAATACTTTACTGATGTGAAAAGTATAATTTATCTGAAATTTATATTTATTATTTTAAAATTAGAAATCTATTTTATTTATTTAAACAATAAAACTAAAAGGTGAATTTTTAATTATTTATAGTTATTTGTTTCGAAAAATGACATTTATTACTGCTTCTGAAATATTTATTTTATTTTTTTTTTTTTTGAATTAGTTATTATTACCAATTGTTGAAGCAAAAATTAAATTAAGATTTTACTAACAATTAGTCTTTATTTTTAACTTAATTTAATTTTCAATGAAAGAAAAATAAATTTCGAGTGTTCATTTATTAGAAAAAAAAATACAAATTGATTTGTCAATTTTTCAAAGATCATTTATTCATTTTGTCTATTTGATGATGCATCTCAGGGACTTTTTCCATTTGAAAATTTTTTCGAATCTGACGAAGCAAATCAGATTAACGCCTATCGAAGAATAATCAATCACAATCTCCTTTTTCTGGCAGGTACAATCGTAGATTATGACATTATACATAATGGTTCCTTTTTCTTCTATATTCATAAATCATTTGACATATAGTCATTGTCCATTTTATTTTGAAGGTGATTGGAATTCGATACTTCTGTATTTCTCATGTTGTATAATATATAAAAGTCAAGGACAAAACTTAAGAAATTTGATTTTTGGCGGTAAATATATTTCTATGATTTGTTTTCCTCTTTTCTAATTAAACATATTTAAATATTAATTGTATATTATTAACGCGAGGATAATTATAATTCAATGATTTTATAATCAATGTATAATATATTTATATTTATACATGTGAAGAAGCGCAAACTTGCGCAGTTTATTTTATGAGTCAATTTGGGAAGAATTCGATAATTTTAATAACAAGGTATTTTGATGATGGAATATAATTTTAATGATGTCCATTCCTTTTCTATGTTTGATTTGTAAAAGATCATGTTTTCTGTGGCTTTTAAAGTCGCAATGTAAAAACAGAAGCGTTTAAAGATCCGGCGGTGTCGGGTCTCTCTCTCGAAAGAATTCGAAACATTCTCTCTCTTTTTACTAATAAATTGTCTTGAATTTCTAAAACCTGAATAAGAATCTTTGTGGGGGTGGGGAGAGACCATGTGAAAACGAGTTAAAAACACTGACCTCACTTTAACAAACTCCAAAATATTAGGGGATTACTCGATTTTTAAATAATGGATTTGAGAAAAAATTTTTAACGTTCAAAAGAAGGAAATATTTTTCTTTATAAATATTTCTATAAATTTTTCTTACTTAAGGAAATTTGAAAAAGAAGTCTTCAAGTTTTTATAACGCATTTGAATACAAAATTATAAATTTGTTATGGGTAACATTTTACTAAATCTAAAATTCAACGAATATATTTTAATTTTTAATGCGACAAAAAAGCGTGATTTTTATTCAAATGCAACTTTTTATTCTTTGAAATGTTGATAATAGAATTCTTTACGCTGAGTAAACAATATATTTGAATCAAACATAATAAAACAATACAAAAATTATTTTTGGTAGTCAAAAATTATTTTTGTAGTCAAAAATTAGTTTTATATTGAACATAATAATTTTGATTCAATACATAATAAGTTTGATTCAATTAAAATTACGTTTAATTCAATTATAAAATATATTTAATTCAAACATATTTTTCTGTTGGTATAAAATGTAAATTATTTCGATTTTTATAGCATAAAAAATATCTATAGACAAATTTTTAAAAAATTAATTTTGAATGATTTTTCTAATTAAATTTTCAAAATATACAATTAAGAAGATTGAATTTTTGTTAAATTTAATTGAAAATAATTGATTTTTTCAAGTATTTTATTACAATTTTCGATGATCAACTTTTGAAGAATTTTTGTTGCAAATTTTGAAAATAATTAAATTCTCAAAAATTTTAATGAAACATCCTCAAGTGTAATTTAAGAAGTTTTTTTTTTTTTTTTTTTTTTTTTCTTAAATGACTTGAGGCTTGGCCAACTGTCAGAACACACACTCTTATATACCAACTTGATTTTGCGTTTCTACAGAACGACTTTGAGGTTAGGAGTACTCGCATTTGCCTGGACCACCCGTCTAAATGGGTTTTCTCGCCAGTGGAGAGGGAAACTGTAGAAAACCTCTCCGAGTACAACCGGTTTATCGACAGTCGAATTCTAATGGTGTGTACCGGACAATAATCGACGGTGCACATCATTATACTTCGACGTCAAACCTCCCGCTCAGATTATCTCACGTGCCGGAAAAATCCCAGGCTAATGGGCGCGAACCAAGTACCCTTGATCCGCCCACCGAGCCAGGCACTTATCCGACCGAGCTAATCTGTCGGTCAATTTAAGAAGTTCAATTATTTTCGAAAATTTACATTAGAATATTTTTAAAAAAGAACACCAATAACGTCGTTTTTAAATAAATATTTAATCATTATTATTTTTCTATAGGAAATGAGATTCTCAAATTAAAATTTTAATTTTAATTTTTTAAAATTCAATATAAATAATATGAGAAAAGGAAAAATTCAGGGTTTTTTTTTGTATTAAAAGTACTGGAAAAAATTAAACTTTTAGAATTCATAAGAAAATTCTGATTTCTAGAAAATTCTTTGTAAAATTCAATTATTTTCAAAAATAAAAAAAATTTATCACAAAAATTCAATTATTTTCAAACGTAATAAAATTCTTTGCAGAAATTCAATTTTAATTAGAAATTTTTTATTAGAATTTTTTTTTTAAATTATCCTCAAGATTTCAATTACTTTAAAAATAGGTACTAAAATTCTTTGCCAAAATTCAATTATTTGTTTTATCATAATTATTTAAGATTCAATTATCTTCGAACAAAAGAAAATAAAATTCTTTAAGAATTTGATTTATTTTTAAAATATTTTTCAAAAATTCAATTATTTTAAAAGATTTGACCAAATTTCAATTGTTTGGAAATTTTTAAGTTGTATATAAATAAAAAACTATATTATCTTTCAAAAATTATTAAAAAATATTTTTTAAAAATTATTTTTAAGAATTTCTTTATTATAATTTAAAAATATATATAACTGACTACTAACTACTGACTTTTTTTATATTTAAAAATATTATACCTCAATAACTAATTAAAAAAAAATGGACCGTTACAGTTTAAAATAGTATAAAAAATAGAATTTTTGAATTTAAATAATTTAATTCTCGAAGAACATTTTGAAAATTATTAATTTTAATTAATTTGGAGATAAAGTTTAGTTTGAAATTTGTAGAAAATAATTGAATTTTGGAAAAGTAATATTTTTAGTTTTACTAATAAAATAGTTAATAATAACCAATTATTAGTTACATTCAGTTTTAGTTTATGTTAATGGAACTAAAAATTTTTGTTAACTAAATGAATCATTTATTTACTTATAGTAATTAATTAATTTCTATTATTTATTACTTAGTTTCTAATAATAATTCCTTATTTTCTACTAATAATTATTTACTTTTTACTAATAATTATTTACTTTCTACTACTAATTAGTTATTTTCTACTATAGTAGTCAGTTATTTTCTAATAATAATTCGTTATTATCTACTAATAATTATTTACTTTCTACTAATAATTAATTTTTTCTTACTAATAATTAGTTATTTTCTACTAATAATTAGTTTTTTTTTAATTGCTAAGGCTAAAAGTCAGCTAAAAATTTACTAAAAATTAGTTATTTTTACTAATTGTTGCAGCAAAAAGTTAGTGAAGAATTTACTAACTAATTATTTTTGATTGAATTCAATTTTTGATGAAAGAAACATAAAATTCAAGAGTCCCAATGGGAAATGCCAGTGTAGTGCCGATGTTCACCACTGGCTTAGTACTCAGACGATTGTTCGGCGTATTCTAGCCGAGCCTCGACAATTAGTGCTGGCGCAGTACAGAATTTTTGTTCCGCCAAAGCTTGGACAAGCCACGGCGGCAAGTGCTGGCTGAGTATAGAAAAATTGTTCACAACGCTCTTTGCCAACACTGATTTTTTGACATAAACTTGAAAAAAATTATAAAAAAAGTTTATAAATGTTTATAAATATAAATTTATTGAAAAAAATCAATATTTTACTTTTCAGTTGTTCATTTTTTATTCTTATTACATTTAATAATAACAATTTAACACAATTGTCTAATTTTGTAAATAATAAATTATTTAAACAAATTAAAATTATAAACAAAATTTAAACTTTAATCTCAATAATAATTTAGTTCCTATTAAAATACTATTATACTTCTTACTATGAATAAAAAAGTATTAAAAAATTACCACGTAATTTAAGAATTACGTAAAATGTTAAATGCAATAAATAAAGTAATTTAATTTAATTATTAAAAATTTAGTTTAACTTATTTTACTTCAATTTATTATTTCTAACGTATCCCTATTTTTTTCTCATCTTTGACTCAATAATTGTATGTCTGAATGATACTGAGATATTAATACTTTACTGTACACACGTGTCGTTAGCATAGTGGTTAGAGCGTTAGTCTGTTAGTCCGTAGGTCGTAGGTTCGATTCCCCCCGTCAGCAATTTTGTTTATTTTCATAGGTTTGCGATATTTCTAGATTCCAATCGTTAGGTACTAAAATATGAAAATCTAATGCACACTTACTGTAATTGTTTATTGTTTAATTTTTAAATGTTATAAACAATTTTTTTCTACTTCATTTACTATATTCATTGTTAGTCTCCTTCTTTAATACAATTTCTTTAAGAAGAGAAATATTTTATGAATAATAACTATTTATTAATATTATTTACCATTTTGTTGTTAAATTATTTATAATTATGAATTTACGATTAATTAATAACAATACGGCATTTATTGCGGCAATATTCTCAGCCAGCACTGGTCCAGTGCTGCGCCAGCGCTGTCTGGCAGCACTGACAGACAGTACTTCGGCAGCGCCGGACGGCGTTATCATCCCAGTGCCATGCCAGTGCTGGCTCTCAGCCTTGCCGCCAGTGCTGCCAGTGCTGGCGCAGTACTACGCCAGTTGTAAATTTCCCATTGGGGTTTATTGATTTAAAAAAAATGGAAATTGATTTGTAAATTTGGAATCAAACCTTAACATAACTTTTTTCTAATAAATAGACAGTTACAGTTATAAAAAATTGATTTTTTGTAGTTAAATAATTCAAATATTCTCGAAAATCTTTCAGAAAGTTAATAAAAATATTTGATTCCTTTAGTTAAAAATTGTAGAAAATAATTAAATTTTAAAAGGATTGTAGTTGTAATTTTTAGAAATTGTTTTTCAAAAGATTTTAAAGTGTCATTTTTTAAATTTTATTTCCCATGGAAAAACAAATAAGTATTTAAATTTTATTCAAACAAAATTTTTGAATTTCTGAATAATTGAATTTAGAAATCAGTGAAATACAAATTGCACAGTTTTTCTAAGGATATCAAATTGAGACAAAAAATATATCAAAAGTGTTGCATCTCAATGCAACACTTTTGATATATTTTTTGTCTCAATTTGATATCATTAGAAAAACTGCAATTTTTTAATAAATTATATTTTAAATATGTGATGAAAAACCAACTTTTTAGTATTAATCTCGTACGAGATTTTTTTTAAGAAAAAATTTTTATATGCGTTGCTCAGTACCGCACAATAAATATAGTGAAGATTAATAGAAAAATATTCCGCAAAAGGGACGTTGAAAATATTTTCTCTCTTGTGTTCTATAAATTTTTCTCTCATATATATATATATAAAATCGCATATTCGAAAGCGTTAAAGACTAATTAATTAGATGTATTTTCAAGTTAATGAGGTTTCTTGAAATAATATATTTAACACCGTCAGATTGTTTACAAACACTCGCGCATAAGAAAGTGCCGTGAAACATTTCAGTTACGGCGTGGCAAATACCTCGCTTACCAGTTGTCATCTTGAAATAGTTTTGTATGGGTCTTAGGAAAGTTAGTCGTTAGTGTGAGGGTTCGAGAGAGAGGAGCTGTGTGTCATTTTAATATGTCTGGTAGGAGGTCAGGCGTGCCCCTGGCGTTCGTGCACCCATCCGTGCTCCTGCTCACCAGGGTGTTGAGTGCCGTTTTGTACTTACCGGTATCTTCCCGGTTTTAGTCTTTCTTCTTTTCTTCTTTTCTCTTTCTTTTTTATTTCCTTTTATTCTCATTTTTCTCTTTTTTAGTTCTTTTTATTCCTCATAAATAATAAAATTTTTCATAGGACTTTAATTATTTCTAAAAACAATTTTAAATAAATTCCTCGAAAAATGTAATTATTTATCCATTTTCAAAAATTGAATGCAAGAATTCAATTAAATTTTACAAATAATGAAATTTATTTTTCTTTTTTTATTCATTATTTTCCCCCTTTTTTTAATTCCTTATTTTTCTCTTTTTTCTTGTTTATTTTTATATTTTTTCTTGTTTATTTTTCCCTTTTTTCTTCTTTATCTCTCTCCTTTTTTCCTGCTTATTTATGCCTTTTATATCTTCCTTTCTCTCACTTCACGGTCATTCTTCCTCTCCAACATATAGCGCGAGCACGCCTCTCGAATTTATTCGCCCTTCCATCGTCGGACACTTGCCTCAGCCAGAATTAAAAGCCCTTGTGCAGTTGATTTAAGTCCAAGGAGTCGAAAGACTCGAGCTCCTGCCACTGCAAAACTTTACTGGTATTAATTTCAAATTAAGAGAGGAGAGAGAGACTTGCGTTGCCATGGCAACACGATGAGAAATACCGGAAAAACTCAAAAGGCTTTGCCGCAAAAAAAATTTTCTTTTTTATACTATTTTGTATTCAAAACAGAAAGAGAGAAAGAGAGAGAAAGATTTTAACTTGGGAATTTATTATTATCAACTTTTTGTGACTAAAGAAATGAAAAAGATGTAATTCTTTGTAAAATTCAATTATTTACAAAAATAACAAAATTTTATCACAAAAATTCAATTATTTTCAAAAGTAATCAAATTTGTTTGCGGAAATTCAATTATTAAAAATTTTTTCTTTAAATTATCGTCTAAATTTCAATTATCTTAAAAATACTAAAATTCTTTGCCAAAATTCAATTATTTTTAAAAAATTTCATAAAATTCTTCACAAGAATTAACTCTTAACATGAATCCTAAATAAGTCAATTATTTTCCAAAATTTTAATCAATATCTTCACAAAAATTCAATTATTTTCAAAAATTTTAATTAAAACCTTGCAAAATTTCAATTACTTTCCAAAAATTTCATAAAATTCTTGTCAAAGTTTAAATTATTTTCAAAAAGTTTCATAAAATTCTTCTTAGAATTCAATTATCTTCAAAATTAATAAACTCCTAACATAAATCCTAAATAATTCAATTATTTTCAAAAGTTTTAATAAAATTTGTTGCAAAAATTCAATTACATATTTACAAAAGCTTTAATCAAATTCTTAGCAAAATTTCAATTATTTTCAAAAAATTTTCTTAAAATTCTTCCCAAGAATTCAATTATTTTTAAAATATTAAACTCTTAACATAAATTCGAAATAATTCAATTATTTTCCAAAATTTTAATTAAATTCTTGGCAAAATTTCAATTACTTTCCAAAAAATTCATAAAATTCTTGTCAAAATTTCAATTATTTTCAAAAAGCTTCATAAAATTATTCCCAAGAATTCAATTATCTTAAAATTAATAAACTCCTAACATAAATCCGAAATAATTCAATTATTTACAAAAGTTTTAATCAAATTCTTTACAAAATTTCAATTATTTTCAAAAATTTTAATTAAATTCTTGGTAAAATTTCAATTACTTTCAAAAAATTTAATAACATTCTCACCAAGAATTCAATTATCTTAAAAGTAATAAAATTCTTTTGCAGAAATTTAATTAATATAAAAATATTAATTGAACTTTTGACATGAATCCAAAAAAATTCAATTATTTTTAAAAATTTTAAATAAATTCTTGTCAAAATTTCAATTATTTTCAAAACATTTCATAAAATTGTTCCCAAGAATTCAATTATTTTTAAAAGTATAATAAAATTTTTCGAAGAATTCAATTATTTTTAAAAACAATAAACTCTAAACATGAATCCTATAAATAATTCAATTATTTTCCAAAATTCTTCACAAAATTTCAATTATTTTCAAAATATAAAATATAATATAAAATTTTGTAAAAAATTTCTCAAAATTAAAAAAAAAAATTATAAAATTCTTTGCAAACATTCAATTATGTTATTATAAATAATTACATTTTCACAGGAATTCAATTATTTAAAAATACCCAATTTTTATAAAATTTTTCAAAAAATCAATTATTTAAAAAGTTTATATTATAAAATTCTTCGCAAGAATTAAATTATTTTTTATAAATAATAAGATTCTTCACAAGGAATTCAATTATTTTTAAAAATGTTAATAAAATTTGTTGCAAAAATTTAATTATGTTCCAAAATTTTAATTAAATTCTTGTCAAAATTTCAATTATTTTCAAAAAATTTCATAAAATTCATCCCAAGAATTCAATTATTTTAAAAATAATAAACTCTTAACATAAATTCGCAATAATTTAATTATTTTCCAAAATTTTAATAAAATTCTGCAAAAAATTTCAATTATTTTGCAAAATTTTAATTAAATTCTTGGTGAAATTTCAATTACTTTCAAAAAACTTCATAAAATTTCCACCAAGAATTCAATTATCTTGAAAATTTAGTTAATATAAAAAGATTAATTAAACTTTTGATATGAATTCTAAATAATTCATTTAAATTCAAAAATTTTAATTAAATTGTTGTCAAAAATTCCAATGATTTTCAAAAATATTCTTCAATATCTATTTTCAATATTATTTCAATATCTACTATTTTCATAAAATTTTAGATAATAATTGAATATTAAAAGCATTATAGCATTTAAAAATTCTCAAAATGAACTTTTTTCAAAATTATTAAAAATAATTGATTTAAAGATGATTTTTAGATAAAAATTCTAGAAATTAATAATTGAATTAAAATGATGAAAATAATTTTGAAATAATAATAAAATAATTTTGAGTGAATCACAATATTCTTTAGGGTCAGGGAAAAAGATAAATTTTGAATTGGTAAATTTGACTAATAAATAGTAATTTCTACTAATTTATTAGTAAAATTTATTAATTCATAAGCAACAGTTCAGTGATTAGTAAGTTAGTAAAAATTTTTACTAATTAAAATTTAAAGTTCAGATCTTGTGTAGAATTGAAATTGTCATATTCGTCAAACAGCTAATACATTTCGAATAATTTGAATTATTCAAAAATTTACTCAAACTTGACAACGTAAATAATGCTTTCAACCTTGAAAAGTATATATTCTCTGAAACAATGAGTTTATTCTACTGGATGAATTTTAAACTTGACAGTCGCACTAATGTATATAATGTGGATCATTGCCAAAAGTGTGTACATTTTGTACATCTTACTTTGGCGCCACAACTTCTTTTTATTTTTAGAATTATCTTGCAAAATTGCACATATACTTTATATATATTATATTCTAATTTATTTCTCAACAGGTCGATTTTAGGTGAGCGCTGAAATTCAAATCTGCGTTATAATAAATATATTGAGAGCTAAAATTCAAATCTGCGTTATAATATAAAAATATAATTGAGAAGAAAAGAATATCCTTAGGATAATTAATTTTGAAATATATGACAAAATAAAATAAAAAAAAAAGTTTGATAGTTTTAGAAGCAATTAATTCTGACTGATTGTCGCGATAAAAGAAAAAAGGTGAATTAACCCAAGAAAGGATGGTTTTAAAATCTTTTTCAATAGAATTTTTATAGACTGAAATAAAGTCGTCGCGCGAGTAAAAAGAGCTGGCGACTTACTGATTTTGGAGCCGATCATAAATTAAGATTCAAAGAGATATAGTCTCGTTTGGAAATCATTATATGATCCAAACGTTGCGGACGATGCTGTGAAGTAATATCGTCAACGGTGTTGTCTTTGGGGCGTTATTATGGGTTGAATCGATGAATTGATTCGGTGATTCCAAGTTTTATGTATGTATGTATGTATGTATATTTTATTTCCTTTTCTTCTTTGGTTTTTTTTTTTTTTTTATTTTTTTTATTTTTTTTTATTTTTGTATCTTAAACTTCCCACTCTTTTTCTCCTGGGAACCGTGAGAAAGCGGATCGATTCACCCAGGTTTTTTTTTAAAGCGGAGACTCGGCAGGATATAGGTATATTTGCCAACGTGGAGCGAAGTACGCATGGCTATTAATTCCGAGTCCGGAGGACACCGGTCAGCGGCAAAGAAGCAAAATGACCGGCGGGTCAGGTCCTAAATAAAAGGAAGGAACGTTTAAATAAAAGTAAACTCTTGTCGCCGGCCGCACCGCGAAGCGATCTCGTTGCCTTTTCTTTTTCCTCATCTTCGAGCAAAAGCTGAACTCCAACCTGCTGCGGTTTATAAAAAAAAAAACAAATCACTTTTCTTACTTGAAAAAATTAATACTTTTTTCGTTTTTGCTTTTCGTTTTTGAATCACATATGGAAATATTTCTATTTGCAGGCTTTGTACTCATCTATTAAAACCTACTATTTTATACATTTTTTACAATTTTTTTTTTGAATCAAAAATACAGCCGAATGTAAACAAACCATTATAACTATTATATTATTTGCTAATATTTGGATAAATTTGAATAAATTAGATTTATGACACTAAAAGCTACTTTTTTCCATGTTAGACAATTTGCACTACTCAAAAATTTTAATAAATTTCTTAGAAACTATTCAAAAAAATTTAATAAAATTCTTTCAAACGATTCAATTATTTTTCAACAAATTTTAATAAAATTCTTTCAAACGATTAAATTATTTTCAAAAAAATTTTCGAAATTCAATTATTTTTAATATCTGCCATTTTTATAAAAAAATTACCCAAAATAGAAAAAAATTATAAAATTCTTTGCAAACATTAAATTATGTTATTATAAATAATTACATTTTCACAGGAATTCAATTATTTAAAAAAATACAATTTTTAAAAAATTTTTCAAAAAATCAATTATTTAAAAAGTTTAATATAAAATTCTTCGCAAGAATTCCATTATTTTTATAAATAATAAGATTCTTCATAATAAGGAATTCAATTATTTTTAAAAATGTTAATAAAATTCGTTGGAAAAATTCAATTATTTTCCAAAATTTTAATCAAATTCTTAGCAAAATTTAAATTATTTTCAAAAAATGTCTTAAAATTTTTCCCAAGAATTCAATTATTTTAAAAATTAATAAACTCTTAACATGAATTTGAAATAATTCAATTATTTTTCAAAATTTTAATTAAATTCTTGCCAAAATTTCAATTATTTTTGAATAATTTCTTTAAATTCTTCCCAAGAATTTAATTATATTAAAAATGATAAACGCTTAACATAAATTATAAATAATTAAAATATTTTTAAAAGTTTCAATTATTTTCAAAAAATTTCGTAAAATTCTTCCCAAGAATTTAATTATTTTTATATATAATAAAATTCTCATGATTTCAATTATTTTTTTTAAAAATGTTAATAAAATTCGTTGCAAAAATTCAATTATTTTCATAACTAATAAAATTTTAATAAAATATTCTTCAAAAGAATTCAATTATTTAAAAAAAAAATTGTTAATTGTTTACTAGAATTTAAAAATTATTTAAATACATTTTTAATTAAATTTCTTGAAAGAATTTAATTATTTGTAAAATTTTTTATAAAATTCTTATCAATTAAATTATTTTCAACAAATTTTAATAAAATTCTTCGTAGGAAATTAATTGATTTCAAAAATTTGTCGAAATTCAATTATTTTCAATAGTTGTAAAATTCTTTGGAAAAATTCAATGATTTTTAACAAGTTTAACAAAATTTTTTAATAGAATTTACTTATTTTTAAAAATTGTGATAAAATCTTTAGAAGAATTCTGTTATTTTAAAAAATTGTAATAAATTTCTTTATAAGAATTAACTTTTAAGAAACATTAAATCACTCAATAAATTATTTATTTTTGTACTTAAATAATTGAATTCCTGAAGAACTTTCTAATAAAATTAGATTTAAAAATGAATTTCAGTAAAAATTTTAGATAATAATTGAATATTAAAAGTATAATAGCGTGAATTTTTAGAAATAATTGAATTTTGAATAGGTTTTTAAATTTTAATCTTTGAAAGATTTAATTTTTGTAAAACTGTAATAATATTTTAATTTTTTTCTTGAAATAAAATGATTAATCTTTGAATAATTTTATTAAAAAAATTTCAGCAAAAAAAAATAATTGAATTTTGGAAGAATTGTAGTTGTAATTTTTAGAAATAGTTAAATTTCAAAAAGCCTTTACGCATTGAAATCATTTAAAATATTTTAATTCCTGTGGAGAAGTAAATATAGGTAGTTAAATATTTATTTGAAAAAAATTATTTTGTTTTTGAATGTAATTTAATTCAGAAGTTATTAAGAAATTAAGTCGTTAAATTTAATTTTTCTTTAGCTACTTTTTTACTATTTTTTTCAGTCTTAAAGCTACTTTTACTTTTTAAAAATTAATTATCGAGTACGAAGCCTGTATTTGAATTTTTAATTTCACGCTGTTTTCTTAATTTTTCTAAAGATATCAAAATGAGGCAAAAAATTTATCAAAATTGCAATCAATTTTAAATTAAAAATTAAAAATTTTCTGTTCTAATTTAAATTGAGTGTAACAAAATTGTGAAAAGTCATAATATCAGATTAAATTATTTGACACAAACAAATATTTATTTGACATTCGGTAATGGTTTATTTGAATCAAATAAATTCTTTTCTCTCAGTGAAAGGCTCACACTTAAAGTAACTTTAAAAGAAATTCATACGTCTGAAAAGAGGTTTTTTCTTCTTTTTTAAAAAGAGGGATGCGAAAGGTCTCACAAACAAAGTGAGCGAAACGGCACGGGCCAATTCTTTTCATTTTTAGCAAAGAGTTCGAACTTTTTTTTTTTTTAAACGAAGAAGAAGAAAAAAGTGTCGAAAACTTTGAAACTTTGCGTTAAAGAAAAAGAAGAGAAAGAGAAATAATAGAGGGAAGAAAACAAAACT
Organism: Leptopilina heterotoma; assembly: GCF_015476425.1. Classification (NCBI taxonomy): domain Eukaryota; kingdom Metazoa; phylum Arthropoda; class Insecta; order Hymenoptera; family Figitidae; genus Leptopilina; species Leptopilina heterotoma. The sequence continues at coordinate 477,686 of NW_025110937.1, read as the reverse complement.
GTAAAACGGTTGTTGTAGAGGGTAATCTTTCATGTTCCATCTCTTTTACGCACATTTGGAACGAAAACTTCACCCAATAAAGTCATAAACAGTTTACTGTCTTGAGAATTCTGTGCGGGACGTTAAAGATTGAAAGAACAGGAAAGTGAGAAACGAGAGGAGAGTTAAAAGCTAATGATGTGTGATTGCTTACGTGTTTTTTTTCTAAAAGGGAAAACGGAATTTTATCTATAAGGATTATGGTCGAATAGAAGTTTTATTGCTTATACAGGATTCAGTAATCTACTGTGCTTTCAAAAAATTGTTTTATGAATCATCCTTGTACACTGAAATCGTAATTTAATATAAGCTTTCATTACATTTTATTTTTTAGCACTAGCAATAGGATTAGCAGTTAAATCAGCTATTGAACTAGCAGTTAAATCTGCAACTTTTCTAGTTGGAAATTTTAAATAAGGCAAAAAAAGGCAAATTTTCCCTTTAATAGGAATTCGGTTTTTGTTTTCTGCATTATCGACAATTTGGTAAATAATTTCTCTGGTAAAATGTACATTTCGATAAAATGGAGAAATAGAGGAATATATACGAAATTGATGAAATGAATCATATAAGAAGCAATTACTAAAGAAGATGCACGACTTTCAATTCACTCTTTAACGATGCAATTTGCGGCATCCTTTGCTTGATCAACCTGATAAACAACATAATTAGAGATTTTAATTCGCCATCATTTTCTTAATTGCATAAGACCCGAGAGGTGTAATTTACAAGCTTTAGACACATTATATGTAATACTGGAAGGGAATCTTGGTGACAATGTTAAAGCACTTTGTAGCTAGGAATCATGCTCTATGCTGTATACTATACTAAACTGTATAGTATACTAAACTATGCTATACTGAATTGTACTAAACTATGCTATACTATAGTACACTATACCAGGGTTGCCACAAAAATTTAATTTTTTTCCCTGACTTTTCCCTGATTTCCAGACTTTTTCCTCACTGATTTTTACTTTTTCCCTGACCGTGAAGGATATTTTCTAAAACTTATTAACAAAATTCATCGACACAATTCTATTATTTTTATAAATATAAATAGTAAAATTCTTCTCAGGAATTCAATTATTTTTCAATACAATATCAATAAAACTTCTCGAAATGATTCAATTATTTTTAAAACTCGTAAGAAAATTTTTTTAATGAATAAAATTATTTTCATAAATAATAAAAAGCTTCAAAGTATTTCAATTATTTAAAAAAATGTAATAGAAGTTCGTTTACAAGAATTCAATTATTTTCATAAATAATAAAAAGCTTTACAGGATTTCAATTATTTAAAAAAATGTAATAAAATTCTTCACAGGATTTCAATTATTTGAAAAAAATATAATAAAAGTTCGTTAAAAGAATTCTACTATTCTTCTAATTAATAAAATTCTTCACAGGATTTTAATTATTTTTAATACAATTTTAAGTAAATTCTTCGAAAAATGTAATTATTTTCAAAAATTCAATCAAAGATTTCAATTTAAACCATTTTGGAAATTCAATTTTTTGTTAAAATTCACGCTATAATGCTTTTAACATTCAATTATAAATTAAAATTTTAACTGAAATTCATTATCAATTTTTATTCGAAAATTTTTTGAGAATTCAATTATTAAGTCGAAAGATAAATAATTTATTAAAAAATTGAATATTTCTTAAAATTTAATTTTTATGAAGAATTTTATCAAAATTTTTTTAAATAATTAAATTCTTTCGGCGAATTTAAAAAGTAATTTTAAGAATAAATGCAATTTTCTATTAAATTATTTAAAATTGTATAAAAATAATTTAAATTCTGCGATGAGTTCTGCTATTTATGAAAATAAATGAATTCTTGTGAACAATTTTATTCAAATTTTTTTAAATAATTGAATTTCTCAGAATTTTAATAATTTATTTTTTAAATAATTGAATTGCTATAAAAAATTTTAATTTTAAAAAGAATTGAATTCTTGGGAAGAGCTTTATTAAAATTTCTTAAATAATTGAATTGCTTCGAAGAATTTTAATTTGTATGAAAATAATTGAATTGTTTCAAAGATTTTTACCAACATTTTTGACAATAATTGTATTCCTAGGAAGAGTGTTATATATTTTACAATAAATAATTGTATTCTATGATTAATATTATTATAATTTTTCAAATTTATAAAGCATTTTAACAAAATTTTTTTATATAATTGAATTCACGCGAGAAAAATTTTATTATTTATGAAAATAATTGAAATTTTGACAAGAATTTTTTTTAGTTTTTGAACATAATTGAATTTTATCAGTTGTTCTTAAAATTTCTATTTAAAATTTGAAATTCATTAAAAATTGATATTTTCTAAAATTTCAAATTGAAAACTTTGAAGTTCATTTATATTTATGAAGATTGTAGACGCAACTCTTTTGAAATCCATTTAATTTTGAAATTTTTAAGTAAAATTATTCATTAAATAATTTATAAGTAATAATTTTATGATAGTTCTTCAAGAATTAAGTTATTTTAAAAGAAATTTTGGTCAGAAATAGAAAAATTTGAAGGTTTTGAATTAGAATTCTTAGCAATTTCATAGTTTATGAGGCAAACAAAAAAGACACAAAAATTCCGAATTATTTCTTATAAATTTTAAAGATTTAATTTTTTTTAGTACTTTAAATAAAAATCCCTGACTTTTCCCTGATTAATTCTAATTTCCTTGACTTTTCCCTGATTTCCCTGATGACTTTTCTCTGATTTCCCTGACTTCCCTGATCTGTTGTAACTCTGTATACTATACTATACTATTCTACACTATTTTATACTATACTGTTCTGTGCAATGCTATATCTATATATACTATGCATTAAAACTACAGCAATCTATACAGATATATTTGTATACACAGCCATAAAGAAACGTACACCATAAGAACCTAGCTATCCTTCATTAGCACTCTCGTTCCTCGTTAATGCGGAGTTTGTTTCTTTATAGTAAAACGCGCGCACTCGTAATGCGAATAGTGCGTTTATACAACTTGTATAAAGATTGGACTTTATTTGAAAGTCGCGGTGTCCGGTTATATCATCGGCCATTCATCACAAAAACCTCCACTGATTTGCTGCATTGCCGAGGGGGATAATTTATTGATAAGCCGCGATTTCTCGTAATGTTTTTCAGCAATTTTAGAAAATTTTGCCATAAGGCAATTTCCACCTGATGCTGGAAAAATTTGTCGAAAAGCAGGAAATCTCATTTCCAAGCAGGAAATGAGATTTCCTGCTTTTCGACAAATTTTTCCAGCATCAGGTGGATCATCATCATCATCATCAAAAAAGAAACTGGAAATAAAAAATCCAGGAGTCATCGGACTCTGTGTGCTCGAATGAGTAAAAATTGATATTCCCCGCATCGTAAAGAGTAATATACTTTTTTTTCTCTCTCATATGGGTTAAGCATTTAGTTCGGTATCTACTCGATTAATGAACCGATGTCCTCTCATGGACCACCCCGAAGGTACACGTACGGTAACGTGCACCCTCGTGATAGACCCGAAGCAAAAGCAGTCGTCCGGGACTATAATACCTAACCTATAACCAGCTCCTGTCCGTCCCTCCAACAGGTTCTCAAACGAACCGCATTTTACCTGAGCAAGTTTTACGATCGTCGCGTCGAGGTGGCGATGTGTCCTCTGGTTATCGTTCAGGTGGGATCTCTCCACGGCCCATCCCGCTAAAGACACGCTCCTTTTTATTGTTTCTTTTCCGCTCGTTTCAAAAGCTGCGCGCGATTGTATAAGGATTTCTCTCTCCTCTCTCTCTCTCTCTTGCGCGCGTACTTTGTCGCGTATGAGACAACACACTCTCTCTCATCCCATCCGGAATGATTCGATACGCCAATTTACGATGAAAAAAATTATATATTTATACACACTAGCAAGTGGATAGTGCTACTCGTTTGGTAGAATTGAAATTTATGCTCGTTGGGGACTTTTTGGAATTGTGCGCCTTTGAGCTTCGAATCATCAACGATTTAGATTTTGAATCTTTGGCAATTCGAAGACATGGGAAGTAATCTTATTGTTGGATTAATACAACATGTCAGCATTGACAAATTGTAATTTTCAAATAACAAATAATAAAGTAAAATATTTTAGCCAGATCCAAATTAGAGTTTGCAATATTTACCATGCTCATCATCACCGACAGCATCTAAACTTGCAGCAACATTGACAATATTTTCTACAATATTCACAATATTGTCAATGTTGTTGTTGCTACAAGCTTAAATGCTGTTAGGGATCTTAGTGCAAATGAAAACAATACCTGCGTGACGACAGTAGTCCAAAAAGTATACACTAATCATCAAAAAGGTGAAAATAAGTGAATTTGCTTAATTTCAAATGGACTTTCGGTTTGAAAAGTAACGCCATAATACAAAACACACCCAAGATTCTTTATCTACCTATAGATAGCATCGAATATGTTGGGTCGCCACGTGACATCGATGCACGTCGTAGCACGAATAGACGCCATTTAGCGTATAAATTATAACGGCTGTACTTTTTTGCGCCGTCACATGTTGAGGTCGGGAAGTTTTTTGATCCCCGCGGTTTCCTAGGTTCCAACATAAATTAAAACCAAACCGCCTTTCTCTCTCTTATATACTATATACGCACACAATTCACCCCATATGTACTCTTTTCTGTATATATATGTTATGTAAAAATTTAACGCATGCGCTTCACAGTTCGTCAATATACTTTGCCACCTCTATTTTTCCTGAAATGAAACAATTTCGCGAATTTTTAGAATTGCTTTCGTTTCATACGCGAATTTTATTATTCAATTTGAATGTTATTTTAGGTGATAATTCAGTGAAGGTGTTTCTTTAAATTTATTCACAATGCTGTAAATATGCTGTACTGCTACGTTAAAAATCGGTCTCCAAACCAAAAATATTAAAACGATGTTGTTTCAATCTCAATTTAGTTATTTAGGTTAAAGGTTTAATTTTTTAATTATTCAGGTTAAAGGTCTTTAGAGGTCTTTGTAGGCGAAAAGTTGGGGTCTGATTTTTAACCGCTAGGTTACTTATAGAAAAATTTATTAACAAAAAAAAAAGTTACGCGTAGGTTAAAAATGCGAATGTTTCAATTCGGTTGATGGATTTTGTTTTGCGCATTTGTTTGGGTATAATAGGCACATGTTGCTTTAAATAATATGCGTGAAGCGGACATTAATACTTGTCGGAATTGTATACGCGTAATCGTGTGCGCGATTGGAGAAACGCGTGCGCGCATCGGACTTTCTTTCATTTTCATTAAACTCGATTGCATTCACTCACCTGGCAACTATCTCTTCTATTTCGATTCAAACCGATCACTCTGGTAAACACTTTTTTTTACAATCTCACTATCAGTCTCCTCTTTGATCTCTCGTACAGAAAGATTTTCAAAATACGCATCATCTCTAATGACTATTTTTATTTTACATTATTTCTAATAATATTAGTCAAAAAAAACTTATTTAAATAATAGATTTTATTGTGATTTATTCTTCACCAAGGGCCAAATAGATAAAATAATAGTGACAGCAAAAAAATTAAAAGAAAAGAATATCAACGCGTGAAAATATTCAGAGCGGAACTTGATTTTAATAATCGTATGGCAATTTTCCATGCTACTATAGCGCTTGTCGCGTAAAAGAAGGTTCGCGGTATAACGTTCCAAAGGAATGTCCTGTAAAGTTATCTATGAAACGAGTACGTGGAAATTTATTCCGTCGAAGCGAGAACAACAAATTACTATAGTTGATCTCTCCTAATACGACACACGAGAATACCAGAAGTCAAAGCTCGCTGGATTAGAGAGATTAACGATGTCGATAGAGGAAAGAATGTCCAAGATAAAACAATTTATTATTCTCAGTCCGAAACGCGCTGTGAAAATGGCAAGGTGAAAAAAAAGCTCTATCTCCACAGAGACGAGCAGAACATGATTAGCAATAAATAAAATTAACTAACTTTCTAACTTACCTAAACGTATGTCACGGAGAACAAAAAAGTTGTCATCGCGACAAAAACCGAACGCAGGAAGTTTGTCCAATTTCTTAACCTAACAAAAAAAAAAATTCATTCATTCATTGCCTCAAAAATTATAAATAAAAATCCATAATCCAGATGCGGATCCATGATTCAAATTATAAATAAAAATCCAGATGCAGATCCAGGGTTTCGTCTAAATTGGATTAAGTGGGAAAATATCGAAAAATGTCTCTTTGCGAAAGAAGAAAAAAAAACATTTAAAAGGCAATTGTTCATTGGAGTCTTAACGAGGGAGAGTATAATACACCAAAAGTGACTTGAGAATACCAGACTGCGCTCATTTAAAGTTCCATCAGGCGCGTTTGTGTAATGGGGAACCCGAAAATACTTGACTAATATATGACCGCACTCTAAAAAGGTTGTTAACCACGAGGAGAAGAAAAAATGATTTCTTTTTCAAAATAAACACACACACACACACACTGTTTTTTGCTCCTCTGTCATATAGTTGGCATTTCAGGGATTCTGTTTCTACATACCAATGTCCACGTTAAGTACTTACTATATACTCCGCGAACGGGAGAAAAAATGTTGTCAACGGGCAACCGTCAATTGTGTCAGACACATACGATGAAAGGGGAAAACGGTATTTAAACGAGAAGCATCTTGTAAACCGCGTGTGTGATTCACACGACAGTAATTTTCAATTTATAATTTATTATTCCCATAACTTTTCTATTTTCTAATTGAAAACTATATTCTTAATGTAAATGTACGCTTGTATTTTTAATTTACATTTATTATCAAATTTGTTTTGTGTATATGTGCATGTATTTTGGTTACATGTGCACTTGTTTTGTGTACATGTGCATGTATTTTGGTTACATGTGCACTTGTTTTGTGTATATGTGCATGTATTTCGGTTATATGTGCATTTACACATATGTGACTGTCCGCGACAAAAGGGACCTTAGCTCCCATGTATTTACATGGAGCTAAGGTCCCTTTTGTCGCGGACAGTCACATATAACAAACATAACAAAAATACATTACTTATTAAAAATTGTGAATAAAAAATCATCTTGTGTACATGTGCATGTATTTTGGTTACTTGTGCACTTGTTTTGTGTACATGTGCACGTATTTTAGTTATATGTGCACTTGTTTTCTGTATATGTGCATATATTTCTAACCAAAACGCAGGTTATACACAAAACAAGTGCACATGTAACCAAAATACATGCACATGTACACAAAACAAGTGCACATGTAACCAAAATACGTGCACATGTACATAAAACAAGTGCACATATACACAAAACAAGTGCACATATACACCTACACATGTAACCAAAACTCAAACGCATATATAAACAAAAATCTTACACAGACAACAAAGAAAACATGCATTTGTTTTGGGTACCCAAAACAAATGCATGTTTTCTTTGTTGTCTGTGTACATTTGTCTTTTATTGAGAGAGTGGGTGAAAGATAAGTAAACGAAGAAGCAAATTAACATAATATCAGAATATTTTTCATTATATTTTAGCAATGAAAACGTGTAAAAGTAATGAAATACGAAATAAATTGCTTTAAACGAATGTTCAAGTGCGTGTATATGTATATATGTACATAGAATGCGGTTTCTTTTAAAGTTTAAGAGAGCTTTCTCGCGCGACAGACGTGTAGGAAGATGTGAGACACGTGTTTCATGATATATCACAAGGACTCCGACAAGTCTCGCACTTTGTCACCTAAAACCACGCCCTTCGTCAAATTGTGCTCGAAAACATTCACGGTGAATTGTGTATAGAACCGAGACGAAACCAATTCAACGCGACTCCGCCCGTCAGATCGCGCAGTACACATATACAGACACACACATATAATTACCTTGCCCCGTCGCGTCGACTCATTAGTGTCGATTCCCCGCAAGATTTTTTCATGTATGAGCTTTACTTTATTTTTTCTTTTTTCACCACTTTGCAATTCCCTGGAAAATAAAAGCCCAATTTTAATGCATAAACTTCGATTCATTTTCACCGATAAAGAAGCCGCAATGTCCCGTTACTGATTATTCAGGAAGAGTATTTTTTTTTGGATAGGAAAAAAAAATTCTGACAAAGTGCTTTTAGGATCCTCTCTTTGACTAAAACAAGTACAAGTGCACATGTACACAAAACAAGTGCACATGTAAAGAAAATAGGTCCACATGTACACAAAACAAGTGCACATGTAAAGAAAATAGGTGCACATGTACACAAAACAAGTGCACATGTATACATGCATGATTTTTCGAATTTTCGTTTTTCAGAAAATTGTTTAAAAAAAAAATATTTGAGTAATAGAACATTGATTATACGACTGTCGGTGCGGAATTGTATAGTGGGAAGAGACAAGCTTTCCCAGTATACGAGGAATCGTCGCGGCCTTTGGGAAGCCGGATCAGGTTCTATACGTGCCGATCGTTTTTTCTTACAACAACGGATTGTCTCTTGTATATATAGAATCGCGCTTTATTGCGTGTTTTACTCTTTATTAAAGCGGCGCGCCTGCGCGGGTCACGTATTAATTTTTGCGCTCAAACCGGTACGGCAAGTTCCCTCGATTTCGCGATTTGATTTTTGAAACCATCGAAACAAGCGCCTTTATATATATTTATATACGAATTTTACGAAACAAATATAAATACACACTTGTTTTATTCTGATTTCATTCATTAAATGAAAATTAAAATCAAATGAATAGTAAATATATTCACATGCATTTTATGTTCTTTTTCAGAAAATAGTTTGGAGATATTTAAATTATATTTTACTGATGATAATGAATTTAGACAAATCCGATAATTTTTTAGATTAAAAAACACGTGCACATGTAAACAAAAAAAGTGCACATGTAACCAAAATACATGCACATGTACACGAAATGATTTTTATTTATAATTTTTAATAAGTAATGTTTATTTGCTACGTTTTTTGTATGTGCATTTGCACATGTAACCAAAATACATGCACATATAGACAAAACAAGTGCACATGTACACAAAACAAGAGCACATGTACAGAAAACAAGTGCACATGTACACTAAACAAGTGCACATGTACAGAAATCAAGTGCTCATGTAACCGAAATACATGCACATGTACACAAAACGATTTTTAAAAAAAGTTCAGTCGTATTAGATTCTATGCGAGCGGTTTATATACTAAAATCTAATAATGTCCCCAAAATTCGGGAAAATTCGAGTACTTATTTCGCAAGTTCATAAAGTTAGCAATCCATTTGTTTTTTGGGGCAAATTAAAAGTTCTGCATAGATGAATATAAATGTTGATATTTACGTCAAAATCACACGACAACTTCCTGAATGTTGGTGGGTCTTTTTAAAAAATGACGGATTTAATCGTTGACTATACTTTTATATGCGGTCTGCGCAGTGTTTATGCATGAATATTACCTTTAGTCACGCCAACATTACCGTGTTTCTTAATTACCGTCAAGTGAAAAACATTTGTTTGTTACTTTCGTTCCTTATACGTTTGTCAAAGTGAGAGCTGATTATATATGGATTTGAAAAAAATGTCTGGCACATGATAATAGTAATATGGTAATGAAAAGAGAATGATAGAGAGATTATAATTTCAAGAGAATAAATTTTTTTTTTACCTTTACATTTCTTATTTGTTATACATTGCTGGCTGTATTGACAGTTAAAATCTTATTAACAAGGTGAAAATGGTTTATGACTTTCTCTTGACAAAACTGAAATTTCTTTTTCTTTTTTTCTACCATTGAAACATTTTTTAGCATTAGAAAAATGAAATATAAGATTAAAAAAAATTATTTTTATATTAATTCTAATAAAAATTCTAAAAGTAGAAATATTAAAGTCTTTTCCTTTTTCTTAAATAAGGAAATACAGGGTTTATATAGGTCAGGGAATTCAGGAAAAAGTCAGGGATTTTTCGAAAAATATCAATTATTTAAAAAGATTTTTATGAAATTCGTTGCAAAAATTCAATTATTTAAAAAGTTTTAACAAAGTTCTTTTCAAGAATTCAATTATTTTTATAAATAATAAAATACTTCACCGAAATGCAATTATTTATATAAATAATATTCACGGAAATTCAGTTATTTTTATAAACTTGAATAAAATTCGTTGGAAGAATTAAATTATTTTCAAAAGTAATAAAATTCTTCGCAAAAATTCAATTATGTTCGAAAAATTAAAAAAAAATTCTCGTCAAAATTTCAAGTATCTTTATAAATAATAAAATTCTTCTCCGAAATTCAAATATTTTAGAAAAATCTTAATAAAATTCTTGGTAAAATTTTAATTATTTTCGTAAATAATAAAACACATCGCAGGATTTTAATTATTTTTGATACCATATTGTAATCGAATTTCTCAAAAAATATGTCATTATTCTTAAAAATTTTATTAAAATTTGTCAAAAGAATTTAATTATTTAAAAATTTGTTGATAAAATTCTTTATGAGAATTCAATTTTAACAAACATTCAGTTATTCATTAAATTATTTATTTTTTTAATTTAAATAATTGAATTCTAAAATTTTCTATTAAAAATTTATTTAAAAATGAATTACCGAATAATCGATTTATAATTTATAAAAATAATTTAATTATTGCAACGAATTTTATTAAATTTTTTTTAAATAATTGAATTCTTTTTTGAGAAATTTAACTACTTGTAAAAATGATTGAATTCTTGCGAAGGATTTTATTAGGATTTTTGTAAATAATGAACTATTTTTTGAAAAATTTTATGATAATTTAAATTATTACAAAATTATTTTCATCATTTCAATTCAATTATTATTTTCTAGAATTTTTAACTAAAATTCTTCTTCTTATAAAGATAATTAAAAATTATTGTAATTTTATTAAGATTTTTGAAAATAATTCAATTTTTGCCAAAAATTTTATTAAAATTTTGGATAGTAATGAAATTTCGGAGAAAAATTTTATTACTTTTGAAAAAATTTGAAAATTTGACAAGAATTTTATTAATATTTTTGAAAATAATCGTATTTTTGAGAAGAGTTTTATTATCTATAAAGATAATTGAAATTTGGAAGGGAATTTTATTAAAATTATTGAGAATAATTGAAATTTTGTAAAGAATTTTATTGAAATTTTTTAAAATAATTGAATTTCAGAGAAGAATTTTATTACTTTTGAAAATAATTGAAATTTTGACGACAATTTTATTAAAATTTTTGAAAATAATCGTATTTCGGAGAAGAGTTTTATTATCTATAAAGATAATTGAAATTTGGAAGAGAATTTTATTAAAATTATTGAGAATAATTGAAATTTTGTAAAGAATTTTATTGTAATTTTTGAAAATAATTAAATTTTGGAGAAGAATTCTCCAATTTTAAAATAATTGAAATTTTGCCAAGAATTTTATTGAAATTTTTAAAAATAATTGAATTTTAGAGAAGAATTCTAGTACTTTTGAAAATAATTGAAATTTTTAAAAATAATTAAATTTAGGAGAAGAATTCTATTACTTTTGAAAATATAATTGAATTTTGGAGAAGTGTTTTATTATTCATAAAGATAATTGAATTTCTGCAGTAATTTGAATGTTTTTTGGAATTGAATTTTCATAAAGAATTTTATGAATATATTGTTAACTATATTTTTATTTTTTGCAAATAAAAGTATTAGAACATTTTTTTGAGTATCTAATAATTTTTATAGTGAATCAGAATTTTCTTAGGGTCAGGGAAAAAATTCAAAATCAGTCAGGAAAAAGTCTGGAAATCAGGGAAAAGTCAGGGAAAAAGAAAATGAAATATTTGTGGCAACTCTGAAATAGGAAGAAGTGTTTTAGGGAATAGGAAAGTATCTCTGTCCCTATGGGAAAGACTTTCTTTCAATTAAGAAAAAAAGGACACGAATCGAGAATAAACGTATGCCAATTGTATGCAGATGAAAATTTATTTTCTCCAATCTGGCATAATGTTTAGAGTAAATTGTAACAATATATCTTTGTTGACTATATTATTCTTTTTAAGTTTTCCATAGTAAATTCTAAGTTCTAAGAGTTGGAAATAAATTGAGAGAGTAAGACAGCGAGACAATTATTTCCACTTATAGAGTCTGGAGGTAGATCGTAAATTCTCTCGTCGGTCCCGTACAGTATATGTCTTTATTCGCTTTATCTTTGAAACCGCGCGCGTTGCAATAAGGGCAACTGATTATTTCATCGTTTTCACTCGTCGTAGTCGTTGTCCTTTCCCTGCTGCTCGATGAGAATGTCCTGTGTGAAACTATACGCAAAAGGGATACCTATACAGAATATATTTATGTGTAAGCGATCGGGGTCCGGCTAAAGATCTTGATGGCCTTTTTTGTCACGAACGCAAGTACTGCAAGTTCGTCTTCGGGACGTTTCGCATCTGTTCCCCGCATGCTTTGAAATCTGCAATTCAATGATTCGATCGCGACGTATCGCTATATGTTCGTCACAGGCACAATATCTGCCAGGAGGGCATTCGCCAATTCGAAAATATACAACACACCCGGTGTTCGTAACGTGATGCACGTGTGCCAACTTTAGAGGGCAAAAAAAAAAATCATTATGTAGTCGATGAAAGTTCGTTTTATTCAGATTGAGGGTAAATTAATGATTGTCTTATTCTCGAAATCTGAATAAGTGCCGGAGTTGTTCAAAGTTTTTCACTCTAAAAATGATTCGATACTCAAACAAATGTTCTATTACCGCCCGTGTGGAAAAATATTGTGGCAGTCTAGAGTCCAATGATTTCCCGATTAGCAATCATCAAGTCCGTCTAATTCTAGACGGTCCATCAAGTCCCGAATCAGTGACTTAACAGATGGGCTTATTAGAAAAAATCTAAGTCAAATATGTCCGCCTAGTACGGTGTTATAAAGACCGTCTAGATTTGGTCTAGGATTTTATATGCGCATGCGTCGATGTATGCCCAGCTGTTAATTAACATGGCGCCTAATGGCGTCGCGTCGTTTGGCGTCGTTAGATCAGTCAGCGTATGGTGCATTTTCTTTGTGAATTTTAGTATTCGTTGTGGTTTCTGTTTTATGTGAATAATAATGTGCTATGTTGTTGCTGTTTTCTGTATAATTTAATTTTAAATGTGCACTGAAAAAATAGATTTTGACGTGTTTTGACTAGTCGGCTGAAGCTAGCAGTCGTACTCAGCATCAATGTTTAGGCGTCATCTACAAATATGCCTCTCCTTCAAATTTAGTAATACTTAATGATTTAAAAAACCATCGAATATTGTTATTTGAGAATAAATTGTACACTAAATAGCAAATTTAGTAAGTTTTTATTTATTAATTTCATTAATTAGTGGTTGACGCCTAAAGATTGGTGCTGAGTACGACTGCTAGTTTCATCCGGCTGTTTTGGTTTGCAGTAAATTTTATTTTACAAAAAGACTACTATATCTCCAATGCCAAAGATTGGGAGGGACACAAAGCCTTTCGCTTAAAGAAAGTTGAAGTGAAAAATACAGAAAATTAAAATATTTTTTTATACTTTGTATGTAAAAAAAAGTCATCAAAATTATTTCAAATATAATTAAGTTTTATCATTCTAAGAATAGTTGTCATAACATATAATGAGAAATTTTGAATAGACGTAGATTAGAATTTACTAGCACTGCTGATCAGACCAGAAACGCTGGTCTATTCTAGACGATAGCGTGGAAGTTTCGTTTCAATTCTGAACAGCCGCTCGACAAGACCGTCTGCCCTGGGTCTAGAAAGACGTTAGACAGTCTATTAAGCGCTTGGTCAGCGCCCTAAAATTTTTCCACACGGGCGAGGGATAAAATCATTATTTTATATTATACAGACTTCGCACCCATCTACTAAAACTATTTACTACTTCTTTTACGTTATGCTACTATTTAGGTCCTTTTCTAGATTTTAGCCACTAAAAACAACACTGAAAAAAAAATTTATTTGATTCAAATAACCGATTAATTATAAATTAAATATTTACTTGAATCAAATAATATTTATTGGAGTCAATTAAATGGTATTTGAACCAATAATTTCAGTATGCGAAGCAAATATGAATTGAACTATTTAATTGACTCCAATAAATATTATTTTATTCAATTAAATATTTAATTAATAATATAGTCAATTAATCAGTTATTTAAAGCAAATAAATTTTTTTTCAGTGTAAAATTCATCCGAAATTCAATTATTTTCATAAATAATAAAACTCATCGAAGAATTTCAATTATTTTAAATACTATTTTAAATTAATTAATCGAAAATAAAATGTTCATAATATTTATTATATTTCGAAAAAATTAATTATTTAAAACAATGTTTAAAAAATTCCTATAAAGAATTCAATTATTTTCAAAAATAATAAAATTTTTCACAGAAATTCAATTCTTTTTAAACGTTTTAATAAAATTTTTCGCGCAACAATTCAATTATTTTCATAAATAATAAAATGCTTTTTAGGAATACAATTATTTTCAAAAAAATTTAGTAAAAGACCACACAAACATTCAATTATTGTCAAAAATTTTAATAGAATTCTTTGTACTATTTTATTTAATAAAATTTCCAAACAGAATTCAATTATTTAAAAAAAAATTTTTAAATCATCGTAAGAATTCAATTTTTTCATTAATAATAAAATTTTTTTTTAATACAAAAATAAGTAACCGACCAAAAAAATATGTTTGAATTAAATATATTTTATAATTGAATTTTTATTGATTCAAACTTATTATGTGTTAAATCAAAATTATTATTTATAAAAATAATTAAATTGTTGCTAAGAATTTTATAAAAAATTTTTGAAAGTAATTGAATTTTTGAGAAGAGTCATATTATTTATAAAGATAATTGAAATTTGGAAGAGAATTTTATTAACATTTTTGAGAATAATTAAAATTTTGCCAAGAATTTTAATGAAATTTTTGAAAATAATTGAATTTAGAAGAAGAATTCTATTATTTTTGAAAATATAATTGAATTTTGGAGAAGTGTTTTATTATTTATAAAGATAATTGAATTTCTGCAGTAATTTGAACGTTTCTTGGAATTGAATTTTCATAAAGAATTTTATCAATAAATTTTTGACTAATCAAATTCTTTTGATGAGTTTTAATACAATTTTTAAGAATAATGTCAATTTTCGAGGAATTTGATGATAATTGTATTAAAAATAATTGAAAGTCTGCGATAAATTTTTATTATTTATAAAAATAATTGAATCCCCGTAAAATTTTTTTTTTCTTAAATAATTGAATTATTGCAAAGAAATTTATAAAAAATTTGTAAATAATTGAATTCTTTTGTAAAATTTTATTAAAATAGCAAATATTGAAAATCATTGAATTGAAAAATTTTTTTGAAAATAATTAAATTTCTGAGAAGAGTTTTATTAATTATAGTAATAAAAATATAGAAAATGTGTAAATTATTGAATTCCAGTGAAATTTTTATTATATATGGAAATTCTTTTGGAAAATTTTATTAAAATAGTAGATATATGGAAAATCATTGATTTGAGGAAAATTTTTTAAAATAATGGAAATAAAAGAAATTAAAGTTTTTGTATTAGACTTAATTTTTTCTAATCTAAAGTTTCATTCATTTTAAGTTCGAATTTTTAAACACTCTTTTTTTCTCTGTTTCAGGTGAGTGACAACTACAAATTTTAAGCTAAAAGATATCTTCTAGTGGTGAGTTTTTATTCTAAAAAATAATTAAATATACATTTCGCGAAATTTACAACTTTTTTTAAAAAAAGTTAATAGTTCAGCCCGTATATTTAAATAGATAAATTAGACAATTAGACAATTAGCCATTTTAAATAGTGTAACAAAAAAGGGGGAGGGGCAATTTTTCAAAACAGAAAAACTGGGTATATGTGCATTTTTGTTTTGGGTACATGTGCACTTGATTTGTGTACATGTGCACTTGGTTTGAGTACATGTGCACTTGCTTTGTGTACATGTGCACTTGTTTTGTGTACATGTGCACAGAACAAAATAGAATTAAAAATCGAATTTCCTCTAGATTCCAACTATTCCAATAAAATTTCCGACTCCAATCATGAATTGACAAATGCAATCGTAGATAATAAAAAAAAAAGAAGAATTGAAATAAAATTCCCAACTGTAACCCAAATATTATTCCGCAATTTTGGTGACAGTTTGCTGAGAAGCACCACCTGTATACATATAACAACAGGATGTCCATCTTGTTTTCTTGTCTTTTAAATTTACAATTCTAAACGATTTCTTCTTCGAACTCTTGTAATTTTTTCCGCGTGTGTTCGTAACCCTCTTGAAAATAATTCCTTCCACTTTTTGTTTCGCCTCTCGCTTTCTTTGTATATGTATTTCTATCGTTTTTTCTTGTACATGGATTTCCTTGTCTTCCTCCTCTTTTGCCTGCTGTCAGTGACGACAGCAAGTCGATCAAGAATGTCCTGAAGGAGAAAGGACGACTATACACTCACTATTGCAATTTATTGGATTTGTGACCTCGATAAAACACAATTCACTATTACACAAAAGTTTATAGAAACCGCGATTCTCTTCCGTATTGTATATTATACAGGCATCTCTTCCTTTTTCTCCTTTATACAATATATAGTCTTCGAGGACTCTTTGACCTCCAATCTCGTTTCTGGATTATAACCGCGTGATACACTTCCGGCAATTAGTCGCGAGGGAAAAATTTAATATCGTTCGTCGAGGTTAATTTTTAGAATGTACGTGAGTTAATATAATCAATAATATATTATAAGAAATATATTATAGAAAATATATTGTAAAAAATGTGTTACTAATAATATTTGTGTACATGTGCATTTGTTTTGTGTACATGTGCGTTTGTTTTTATGTATATGTGCATTTGTTTTGTGTACATGTGCACTTGTTTTCTGTACATGGGCACTCGTTTTCTGTATATGTGTACTTGTTTTCTGTACATGTGCACTTGTGCATAGAACAAATAGAATTAAAAAACGAATTTCTTGATTCGCAACACTTTTGATTCGATTTTTGTAAATGCACATGTACACAAAACAGATGCACATGTACACAAAACAAGTGCACATGTACAGAAAACAAATGCACATGTACATATATTCCAAAAACTAATACACATACATAAAAAAAAACTTATAAATATTCATAAAATACACATATTGAGACAAAAACCGAATCAAAATGTTGCTTTGCAACACTTTTGATTCGTTTTTTGTCTCAATATGTGTATTTTTGTCTCAATTTCACATCTGCAGGAAAACTGTGAATTTCATTACATTAGCAAACTTTTTATTCGTTTCAACTAATACTTATGAATTAATTAATATTCCTAAAAAATTTATCGTCATTAGATGAAGATGGACAAAAAGAATTAATTAATAAAAAATAATACAATCGTTAATTGAGATTAACATATTATTTTTTTACGATGAAAGACACTTTGGCGTGTATTTATGCATATATTCGATTAAGAGCAACTCTCTTGTATGGTAAATTGTCGGATGTCGTTCTTTCGATGGGGGACAATTAATTAGAAATTATTCCTGGGATATATCGGTCCTCTGATCAGTATCCAATGAGGATGAGACACCGACTCAGTCGCGGTATCTCTTTGATATGTCAACTGTCGAACCGGACCACTTTTGCTTATAGATGCACATATCTGTTGCGATTCAAACTGTATATGAGCATCAGGCCAAATAGAATTTTTCGGAATGACATATCAATAAATTTCTAAATATAAAATAATTACACATATGTACTTTTGATGTGAGGGAAAAAAAGACCGAAATATCAATAATCGTGAACGCAAGATTTGTCAGATATGGTATCAAAAAAAAAGTAACTAAAATTTTCGGGTAATTATTCTTATCGCTTTTTATTTCGCCGGTATTTCCTCTTTAGATTAATGAACCAGTTATTGAAAATCTTACATTTCAATTTCGAATAAGTGCGCGGTCTTTTTTTCTTGTTCTTCTTTTGCCAGCTCGATATTTTTAAATTTTCGAAGATCTTTGTATTTATTTTATTTTTCTATTTTACTTTTTTATAAAATTAATGTAAATAAAAGAAATTTTTAAAATGGACGAAAAGTGGGACGTGGAGTTTTTATATTCTATTTTACTGCCACACACACACATCAGTTATTGTATTATTTTCGTGAATAATTTATCGCGACAAGTAACGCATCATCAATTTAATAGTTTTGCAGTAATTAAAATTCCCTATATATATTAAATGAAACGTGTGGAGAAAAAGTATCAATTAAAATAGTAATAAAGGAAATGAAAAAATTAAGCGTATTTTTTTTTTAAATGATTCAGTAAACACCCAGAAAAAAGTAGATTCCTCGGGAGTAAAATATATTAATGAAAACGAAAATGGCGAGATGTTCATGCTGGTTGGTAAAAAAAGGAGAACAAGTTGAGGGGGGATGAGGCGAGGTAGTTTATATGCGAAACAGTTCGCAATTATGATTTGTCGCATCGTGATCCAGCTGTTGCCTTGGAAGGAAGTACATTTTACAAGAGCAAAAATTCTAACCGGGTTATTTTATGTTCACTATCATGGCGTCAAGTTGCGTGCTTCTGCACACCCGTATACATATACATTTCTTTCTTTCTCTCTCTCTCTCTTTCTCTCTCGTTTTCTCTCTCTCAATATACGTTCAATAAAAGCGGCTCTCAGAACTCGCGGTCGCATGCGTTGCAATATCTATTAATCTTAATTAATGTTGATTGTGACAGTCTATAGGCTGACTTCTACAATCTACATGATTGTCATCGCGAATGAGATAAGTGGCCTTTTTTTGCCCATGAAGCTACGGAAAATGGATGACAAACGAGACGAGCGATACTGCAAACCTTCATTTTAATTATACGATAAACTATCCTATTTTTTCAATTTTCTTCAATTTTATTTTCATATAAATGATAAAATTCTTCGCAGAATTTCAATTATGTTCAACAATTTTTAAAATATCTTGTCAAGATTTCAATTATTTTCAAAAGTAATAAAATTTTACGAAATTCAATTATTTTCAAAAATTTAAATAATATTCTTGGCAAAATTTCAATTATTTTCCAAAATTTTAATAAAATTCTTGTCAAAATTTCAATTATCTGAATAAATAATTAAACTCTTCTCCGAAATTAAATTATTTTTAAAAATTTCAATAAAATTATGACAAAATTTCAATTATTTTCCAAACCTTTAATAAAATTCTCCTTAAAATTTGAATTATCTTTATAAATAATAAAACTCTTCTCCGAAATTCAATTATTTTCAAAAATTTTAAATCCTTTCAAAAATAATAAAATACTTTTCCAAAAATTCAATTATCAAAATTTTTAATAAAATTTTTGTCAAACATTCAATTACTTTTTAAATTTTAATAAAATTCTCTTCTATATTTCAATTATCTTTAGAAATCATAAATCTTTTCTATAAAATTCAATTATATTATCAAAAATTTCAATTATTTTCAAAAGTATTAAAATTCTCCGAAATTCAATTATTTTCTAAATGTTATATAAAATGCTATTCTAAATTCCAATTATTTTTAAAAATTTTAATAAAATTCTCATCAAAATTTCAATTATTTTTATAATAAGTAATTTAATTCCTTTCTGAAATTCAATTATTTTCAAAAATTTCAATAAAATTCTTGACAAAATATCAATTATTTGCAAAAACTTTAATGAAATTCTCGTCAAAATTTTAATTATTTTCAAAAGTAAAAGAATTCTTCTCTAAAATTCAATTATTCTCAAAAATTTTAATAAAATTCTCTTCTAAATTGTATTTATCTTTATAAATAATAAAACTCTTCACCGAAATTCAATTATTATCAAAAATTTTAATAAAATTCTTGTCAAAATTTCAATTATTTTCCAAACCTTTAATAAAATTCTCCTTAAAATTTGAATTATCTTTATAAATAATTAAACTCTTCTCCGAAATTCAATTATTTTAAAAAATTTCAATAAAATTCTTGAAAAAATTTTTGATCTTTTCAAAAATAATAAAACACTTTTCCAAAATTCAATTACTATCAAAAATTTTAATAAAATTCTTCACAAAAATTCAATTATTTTCATAAATTTTAATAAAATTTTCTTCCAAATTTCACGTATCTTTATAAATAATAAAACACCTCTCTAAGATTCAATTATTCACAAAAATTTTTGTAAAGTTCTCATCAAAATTTCAATTATCTTTATAAATAATTAAATTCTTCTCCAAAATTCAATTATTTTGAAAAATTTTAATAAATGTCTTGGCAAAATTTCAAATCTTTTCAAAAGTAATAAAATTCTTTTCCAAAATTTAATCATTATCACACATTTTAATAAAATTCTTGGCGAAAATTTTATTACAAATTTCAATTTTCTTCATAAATAATAAAACTCTTTTCCGAAATTCAATTATTTTAAAAATTTTTCTTAAATTCAATTATGTTCAATATCTACCATTTTAATAAAATTTTCCAAAAGTGTTCAGTAATTAAGAAAAAATTTTTAATATATTTCTATGCAAACGTTTAATTACTTTCACAAATAAAAAAAACTTCTACAGCAATTCCATTATTTACAAATTGTTTACAAATTTCTTCACAATAATTAAATTATTTTTATTATGAGTAAATTTTTTTACAAGGATTCAATAATTTTCATAAATAATAAACTTCTGTTTAGGATTTCAATTATTTTCGTAAATAATAAAACTCATTGCAAAATTTCAATTATTTTTGATACAATGTTAATTTAATTTCTTAAATAATGTAATTATTCTTAAAAATATTTTATTAAAATTCGCCAAAAGAATTCAATTATTTAAGAATTTATTGATAAAAGTAATTGAAGAAATTACGAATAATTGAAATTTTGTAAAATTAAATTGTAAACGAATGAATTTTCAAATTTCTCAAGGAACGATTTTAAAAATTATTAAAAATAATGCGTTTATAGAAGAATTTTAGTTAAAAACACGAAAAAAATTTTATTTTGGAAAAGTTACAAAATAATTGCAGAAATTCCATTTTTTTCAAGAGTTATAATATTATTTGCAAAAATTAATAAAATTATTATTGTTCAAAAATAATAAAATTTTTCTTATGGATTGAATTGTTTTTATCAGAAATAATAAAACTCGTCGTAGAATTTCAATTATTTTTAATACAATTTTAATTATTTTTAATTTAAATTTAAATTAAAATTTTAATACAATTTTAATTATTCTTAAAAATTTTATTAAAATTCGTCGAAAGAATTCAATTATTTTAAAATTTATTCATAAAATTCTTTATGTGAATTGAATTTTAAGAAACATTTAATTATTCAATGAATTATTTATTTTTGAATTTGAATAATTGAATTCTAGTAGAATTTTCTAACAAAAATTGATTTAAAAATTTATTTTAATTAAAATTTTTGAAAATAATTGAATATTAAAAGCAATATTGCGCGAATTTTTAGAAATAATTGAACTGAAAAAAAAATTTGACAGAATGTGCTTTTTACTCAGTCAACTTTTGCCTAAGAACAAAAGCAATTGTTTCTTTAAAAAAAAGCAATTTTTGCCTTTTTTTAAAGGCAAAAATTGCTTTTTTCTAAAGAAACAATTGCTTTACGTGTATTGCTCTTGTTCTTAGGCAAAAATTGCCTAAGTAAAAAGCATATTCTGTCGAATTTTTTTTTTCAGTGTGAATTTTAAAAAATTTCTTCGACTTCAAAATTAGTTTTCAAAAAAATTGTTCAAATTCCTAAAAATATGGGGGAAAAAAAGAAAGACAAGGAACAATATTTTGTAGTTTTGTTTTATAAAATTTGTCCTAAAAAAAAAGAAGAGCTCGCGCTTGATGAATGTCGACATGACTACTTATCACTTAACTTATGGTGTTTACCGGTTCAATTAGAAGGTACAACCCCAAAACCCTCTTAAGATGAGATACATTTGTTTCGGCATTAATTTACCGAAACGCTTGGTTGTCATAACAAAACTATAATAAACCGCGGCGGTTGGCCCGGCGCCAGTTGTCGGATGGCTTTCGGAGTTCATAAAATACTCGAAATGGTTCGGACGACATTGTTTTTGCTCGTGATGACTCCAATCTATTTATTCGAGCACGGCAAGTGTAATAAATCCGCTCTCTGTGTCTCCATTCTGTTAAAACCATCGACTCGCATCTTTTCTCTCATCGATATTCCCAACTCGACTCTTCCAATTCCCCTCCCCTCCCCTCAATCCGCTTTTGAATTACATTTTTTACACTTTTCTTTTTGTTTCATTTTTATATAGGGATATATATTTATTGGAAATAATAAAAATTGAATTATCCTTTTTGTGCGGAAAGAGGCGAGTCTTTTTTTTAGGCGAGTTTATTGGTACTCATAAATAAGCAAAGGATGTCGATTTACGTTTGATTAAATGGTAGTAAATAAATTTAATTCTTGTTATTAAATAATAGAAAATATGAATTAATTGTTAAAACAAAAATTTATCATGGTAAATTTTTTTTTCAAAATTCATTCACGTTTGGGAACAATTCAAAAATATTTCTTTGTAAAATGTTTCATAGGAATTAGGATTTTCAAAATATTTAAAATTCAAATCTTTTTGAAATTTATTTTCTTGAATTTTTAACTAAAATTCTTCTTAAAATCAATTATTTTAAACAATTTTTGACAAAGTTTATTTGAGAATTTTTAAATCTATTTGTTTACAATTTAATTTTACTATGAAATTTCGATTGTTCGGAAAATTTTCAATTAAAAAATATTTTTCCAAAAAAAAGTTTTTTCTTAATCCAAAAATAAGTAACCAACCAAAAAAAAAATGTTTGAATTAAACATATTTTGTAATTCAATTAAACGTAATTTTTATTTATTCAAACTTATTATGTGTTAAATCAAAATTATTATGTGTTAAATTTAAATTATTATTTATAAAAATAATTGAATTATTGCACCACTCATTAAACTTTTCTAGAAAAATTAATTTCACAGAATTGTTAGTTAAAAATATGAAAAATTCAAATTTTCAAACCTTTTCAAAATTACAGAATTTTATCAATAAATTTTTAAATAATTTAATTCTTTTGACGAATTTTCATAAGAATTTTTTCTTATTTTAAGAATATTTACATTTTTTTAGAATTTCGATTAAAATATTGTACTAAAAATAGTTGAAATTATACGTTGAGTTTTAATATTTTTGAAAATAATTTAAATTCTAAAAAGAATTTTATTATTTATGAAAATAACTGAATCCTTGTAAAAAAAGTTTATTATTGATAAAAATAATTGAATTATTGTGATAATAATTAAATGTTTGCATAGAAATTTATTGAAATTTTTTTTTTAAATTTTGAATTCTGTTGGAAAATTTTATTAAAATAGTAGATTTTAAAAATTATTCAATTGAAGAAAATTTTGGTAAATAATTGAAAGTTTTACAAGAATTTTATTAAAATTTTTGAAAATAATTGAATTTTAGAGAAGAGTCTTAATATTTTTTAAGATAATTAAACTTTGAAAGAGAATTTTATTAAAATATTTGAGAGTAATTGAAATTTTGTAAAAAATTTTTAAAAATTTTGAAAATAATTGAATTTTGGAGAAGAATTCTATAACTTTTGAAAATAATTGAATTTTTGTCAAGAATTGAAATTTTTTAAAATAATTGAATTTTGGAGAAGAATTCTATTACTTTTGAAAATAATTGGAATTTCGTAAAGAATTTTAATAATATTTTGAAAATAATTGAAATTTTAATAAGAATGTTATTGAAATTTTTGAAAATAATTGAATTTTGGAGAGTTTTATGATTTATGAAGATAATAAAAATTTCGTAAAGAATTTTTTTTTAAATTTTTGGAAAATAATTGAATTTTGGAAAAGAATTTAATTATTTCTACAGATAATTGAATTTCTGCAATTATTTTTATAATTTCTCTAAAATTCTCCAAAATAAATCGTACAATTTGCGGATCTTTAAGGGATTTACAGACCTAGTTCGACCCCTAAACCTAAGATTCTATAACTATGATTATTTTAAAAATCTGACATCATACAAAAAATGGTTAATTTTAATATTTAACCGCACATTTGGAAACGGGTATTTTTTTGACTTTTTGAATTGTGTCAAAAGAAAAAAAAGAAGAGACAAAAACGGAGAGGGGAACTTTTGCAGGGATTCGCTTGGTTATCAAGATCAGCGAGTGGCCTTTCGAATATATTCGAGAGGTGGAAAGCCCAGCGCGAAAGATGCGCCGATAAGAGGATATAAATGAGTCCTTCCACGGGTCCCACCGAGGGCAAATATAGACCAGTGTTAGCAAAAGTGTATATACACTCTCCACCTTAAACGGCATCGTCGTCGAATGGCCCCGGTATGGAAATGCGATCGGCTTTTAAACGTCGAACCGCGCTCAGCTATGTTAATTCCCATACGTGTTACTCGAGGTGTAACTTCTGTCTTTATCTCCCAATCTACTCAATGTAACCTAACGAACTGCTAAAGACCACCTACAATAATTGTCGCCTGTCATCTTTTGTGTTTTTATCAATTTTTCACTTTAGGCGCTATTTTTTTCAACTCTACCACTTGTGTACTTACACAGTTGTACAATGTGTACAACACTTGTGTACAACATGTATACAAGTGGTATAGTTGAAAAAATATATTGAGACAAAAAAAACTTATCTAAATTGTTGTGATTATACAATGTTTTGATATGCTGTTCCGTAACATAGAAACTTAATGGGTGGCAGCGGTGGGACTCATCCTTTATTTTTATGCCGTTCCATAACATATAGAAATTTAATGGGTGGCAGCGGTGGGATCTCATGTGAAACAATGATTGAAGCAACTTAATATAAGAGATAATAAAATAAAAAAAAATTTTTCAAGAGGATGGTAGAAAGCAATGCTGCGAAGGATCTTTTACGATGGGACTCATAAATTGAAAAACAAAGCCGATCCAATAAAGTAAAAAATCAATAATGAATCGTATATTGAAGTAAAAGAGAAGGAATTTTCTCAGGGTGCGAATTGAAAGTTAATCATAAACACTAATCAGTTATGGCATACACAAGTGAGACTATTGACTCGAATGACTGTAAAAACTAGACACATAACGGAGAGATGAGAACGTCCTCTACTTATAAAATGGAAAATGATTGATATAAAGAAGTTTTTTTCTCTCTATTCCATAATACAAGCAGCTAGTCAAGAAAGTATAAGTTATGACTGAAGAGAACTCCCTGTAAAATGCATACAGTGAACAACTGGTATTAAGAGAGTCATTTGTAAGCTGGTAACTACGTGCCGAGTGCTTTACGATAGTAAAGCTGTATTTTATGTCATGGAGGTCTTCGACTCTTGGCGGTCGGAGTTAAAAGTGCTACTTAAAATTTTATGACATTTATTTACAGCCTATCTTGATCAAAGGGCACGTGTAATATTTGCCTTTTTCTTCAAAAAAAAAAATAAAAAAAAAGAAGGAAAAAAAAGATCAATTTGTGTTACGCAAATTACTCCGTCTCTTACGAGAGTATACTATTTGATGAGGGGTCTTCCCAAAGAATTTAATTCGCAACGAGGGAAAAGTGACTTATATATTAGACACTTGTAAATTACTTTATTTTGATATTTAATAACCCTAAAAATGGCCTATATGGGATGGAAAATATTCAATAAGCAAAAATGTCGAGTATAAAGAAACATGAAGCTAATAAAAGTCGAGACCATCGGAACTTATGGAATATAAACTCAAGTATAAAAATTAGTATTAATTTTCTCTTTCATGTGAAATATGATCATTAAAATGAGATAAATTTCTCGATTTACGACGTTTCTATATGAAAGTCGAGATCTTAGTCTTTTAAACCTTTGTTTATTTACTTTTGTTTCTTTTTTTTTTGGTTTTTCTTTTCCTTTTCTTGTTTCGTTTTTCTTTTCTTGATTTTTTTTTGTTTCCTTTTTTATTTTTCTTTTGTTTTTTCTTCTTCTTTTTTGAGAGAAAAAAAATAAAAGAATTCG
The DNA here is from genome assembly GCF_015476425.1 of Leptopilina heterotoma. Lineage (NCBI taxonomy): Eukaryota > Metazoa > Arthropoda > Insecta > Hymenoptera > Figitidae > Leptopilina > Leptopilina heterotoma. The sequence continues at coordinate 451,527 of NW_025110937.1, read as the reverse complement.
CATATAATGAACACGTTGCATGTCAAGTTTGTTTTTGTCAAATTTCTTTTTGCAGTCCAATGTCAAGTATTCGTTAAAAAGTTTCTCTCTCCCCCCGCCCCTCGTCATCGGTACCATTTATAACTTTAAGGCGCGACAGACACCAAACAACATCGGGTATATAAGTCATTAACTCCAGGCAGAACCAAAGTCGTAATACTTTACCGTCACCGATGACAAGTATTCCATTCAATCATATCAAAAAAAATTCCGTTGAGGCGTAACTTTAAGAAAAATTTTCTATAAATCAAATGAAAATTTCTAAACAAAATTTGATTTTTAGTCTAATAATTTTTTTTTATTTTAAAAACGGAGTTCTTTTTCAAAAATGTTTATCAAACCAATTTTACGAAAGAAATAAATAGTTTGTGAGGTAAATATATATATTTTTTCCTGGATTTGTGCAAAAAAAATTGGTATAATTCGGACAAAAATGGACAAAAATTGTAAATTCTACGGAGGGGGGATATTACCACTTTGGAAAGAAGCATAAATTCACTATAAAATCGAATGCCAGATTTATTATCATTTTTAATAACTGGAAATTATTCATCACAAAGTGAATTATTAATCGTTTAGTGAGATTTTACAGTTTATAGATCTACAGAATATGCTATGATAAAGTGTTATGGCTAGGTGCCAAGATCGTTTAGCGGAGATTAACGACATCTTTCTTACGGTTTATTTCTCCTACTGCCATCAATAAATTCAATTTCAATCATTTTAACTATTAATTTTAGGAACACTACTCATTTTTGCGTTTATCGTTCATAACTTCTTATGCAAACTTATTATATTATTATAACTTCTTAAAACTTCTTTTTCACTTCGTGCATAACTTCTTTATGCAGACCAAAAAAGGACAAAAAATAAATTTTATGAAATTGGATAAAAAATTTGTCCATGTGGTATATGGATAGGACTTTACACTATCATTCAGATTTATTATAGAACCAGAATAATTTTAATTTTTTTAATAGAGGGAATTTTTTTTTGTGTAAATAAAAGTAAAATGTTTGTTTGTTTCTCGAAAACTTGCCGCAACTGCAATTTGCGGATCGGCAGGTAAGAAGAAACAAGGTGTATATACCTATATAGAATGAGTCGGTGAGTGTCTCGTCGTCAAAGGAAGATTCCCCAGGAAGAAAAAGTTAAACGGTTTTCATCGTCATCTTTAGAGGGAGGCAGTTTAACTTCCTGAGAGGAGAGGCTTTTCATCGTGCGAATATCGAAGAATTTGTCGCTTCGTTGAAAGCAGGTCGAGCGAGATGAGATCAAAGCCAACCTCCTCTTTAACCCATACCCCCCCCCTGCCCTTTAAATCTTCTACCTCTTTCACCCCCCCCCAACTTCTATTTTCCCCCTTTGTTCCCTTTTGTATTCATCTCAAGTTTTCATGCCTATATTATTTTCCCCCTTCTCCATGTAATAATCATTTATTATCCCAAGCAAGAAATAATGAGTGTAAAGTCGTTATGAAGTTGCAAAATCGAGACTTTGTTTAAGAATTAGGCTGATACAGAAGCTTCTTCTTCTTCTTTATATTGTGAATCCTTTTGAAACTTTCTCCGCCTACATTTAGATATACACAACCGCTGTGGAAATTAAGAGTCTTCTTCGGGGAACTTAATCACTAAATGAGAGTCAAAAAGTCTGAGGTGTATAAATATAGAAAACCACACGCAACTCGAGAAATTTTTTTGATAGATTAATTCGAGGAAGCTCTCAAGGGAATTTTAAGGAAAGCTCTCACCTGATGTGGTTTTCGATACACAGAAATATTGTTCAATTTTAATTGACAAATAATAGTTCAATATAGATGTAAAAAATTAAAGATGATAATTAAAATTATCATATGATTGCGCATACACAGAAAAAACGGTAATCTAATTTTAAGAAGCTCCTATTTATAAATAGACGCTTCTTAAAAATAGATTATCTTTTTTTCTGCGTAATAAATATAATGTGTCATAATAATGAATAGAAAAACTGTGTTTGAGAACAAATACTGAGACTGTACATATCACGGTGTATGGAATGACGTTTATTATGTAATAATCATAATGTAAACTTGCCATAAATGTAAATTTATGGAGAAGAAAAGACCTTATTCATTGAATAGTTGCGAGGCTAATAGGAAGAAAGGAAACACCGGGAGCAATGGTACTTGGCAGGATAAGAAATGTCCATAAACCTGTCAGCACTAAAGCGCAAATCCAAAGGCAGGGGTTTCAACGTTGAAAGAACTTTAAAAGAGCCGATGAGCAAGAGGTGTAACTGTGGCATTGTGCCGTCGTTCGTGAAGACGTTCCTGTAATCAGGAAGAACTGCTACAAATACCTCTAATTGCTCCTCTCATTTTTCCCTCTAGAATATGCGCGGTTATCAGATTGAATCCTAAGTTTCCTCTCTCTTCCTCTTTCTTTTTCTATCTTTATACATTTTGCAATTTGACAAAAAGAAACAAATATATTCATTTGGAAAATTTACTAAAGCTCATTTTTAGCTAACTTTTGATGACTAAATCTATTAACATTGGAACCGTATTTTTAAATTTTAGAACAGTTTTTCTGCAGATATCAAATTGAGTAGTGAGACAAAAGACAAATCAAAAGTGTTGCGAAGCAACAAATAGAATTTGTTTGTGGAAAAAAGTAGTAAACAGTAGGTTTTAGTAGATAAGTGTGAAGCCTAATATTTATACTGTATTAAAAATAACCGAAATATTGCGATGGGTCAGAAAATATCTAATTCACTCATCACAGATAATAAATATCTATGAGTGAATTAAATTTGAGATATTTTCCTACTCTATTATAGAATTATCTTATTGAAATTATTAGAATTAGAGATTATTAGAGAGCAATTGAGTGAATCGAAGAGAATGTGAAATTTAGGAGAGGGGTAAAATTTTGCGACCAAGTTTCAAGATCTTGGGAAACTAAATGCCTAATATTCGGTATGACTTTGTGCTAAGGAGATTAGAGATTAGAGAGATGAAAAGGAAGAGGCCTAGGCGCGCTTAATTTGATAAGGCTAATATAGAGTCTTGATACTCGCCTTAGCTTGTTACTTCAACTTAAAGCTCGAAGCTAATATAGATGCCTTCAACGCCTTCGGCACATACTTGATGCACTTGAGTCGTCACATATACGTGACACTATGCCTACACTTCTTACTAATATCCACTTAACGATATATTTTTAAATGCCTTACATTCCTCGAAAACATATCTTTCGCAAAGATTTATTACTCAGCGAAAATACGAATAATAATGCTGATGATTATTTCATTAAAGATTTATTCAAAATCTGTATTATAGAAAATATGGAACATTATTTTCATGATTGTTCTACAGATAACGAATTGAGACAAACGACGAATCAAAAGTGTTGCGAAGTTCTGTATAGAAATCAGGGATAAAAAAAATTAAATTTTTGTAGTAACACTGTTAAAGATTTTTGAATTTTGAAAATTTAATGCTTTCAATTTTACATTATTTTTGAGAAAAAAGATTATGAAAGTTGTGTCATTTTTCTTGAAATTTGATAAAAAGGACAATTTCCTTCTAATCAAATGAAATGTTAACTGTATCAAGATGTTATTTTGCATAGCGAACATTAACAGATTCCAAGGTATATATTGACTCGAAAGTTATCTCGTTCGCGCTCGTTTCACTTGAATACTTGAGTGAATACAATAATTTAGGTAATGGCGAGTTTAAAATTCCTGTGAGAACATTTAGAATGTCTATCTCAATAGCACGTGTGATATTACAGGTCATTTTCTAGTCACTGACAAGAAAATGTTTCTTAGTGTTTGTTCATAGCAAATAAAATTCTTATAGCTCGAAAATTGTATGTATATTGTTGGCCACCTCTTGTTTTCATGCGCACCATCTGTTTTTCATTCGAATATATATATTCGCGAATTCTTCAACTTCGAGTTCGCGCCAAGGATCGCATATCTGTGGCAAAGAAGGATCCAAACCTCGTTGAGAATGTCTGCTCATTAATATAAGAGCGATTCTCCGCGTATCTTGTCGCCACGCATCACAAACATGCTTTCTTGGACCACGATTTTCGGATTTTTGACCGCCCCCATCGTTCAATTTCAAGGGAATTTCACACGATTACGGAAATTTAAATTCATTTCATCTATGCACAAATAAATAATATTTACCTCTTCGAACGTTTTGATGACAGAGTGATAAAATCATTATTTTATATCATAAGAATATTGTAACTATAAATTCAAAAAAATTTAATTCAATTGCATTTTTCGCTATTGGGCCAACATTTTTTTTTCTCATTCAAAACTTTAATTCAATTTTTTCCCTTTCAATGCTAAAGAATATTTTTTATTGAAAGATAAATTATCTATTTATATTACTATTATTATTTGAATAAATAAAAATACTGGAAAATATTATGTTTCTTTTTAATCTTATACACACATCAGAGTCTCTTAAATATATCTGATAATTAATTAATTAAAAATTATGTAGATGGTTATTTAAAAAGTCGATGGAATGTAAATTCATAAGACTCTTAATTCTGCTAATAACCTATTAATTAAAAACACTCAACTTGGCACATCCCGCCTATAAAACGCTTATGGAAATATGGCTGACACGTATTCTGATTTGTAACATCCTTAATGCGTGTGAGCTATAGGAATAAAAAAAAGCAAAAAGCAAATGAGGATACGTGTATATAGGAAAGGAAGAAATCCCTAATGTATAAAAGGGAAAAAATAAAAATCATTCGAGAAATCCTCTTATTTCCATAATAGAGAAACTATAGTCATAACATAGGAAATAATTAATTCGGGCACCTATTTTTCGATTTGAAATCTGTTGAGAGAACAAGTGCTGGAGAAAAAGGGAAAGAAAGAGAGAGTAAATAGAGAGAAAAGATAGAAAAAGAGAGAGAGAGAAAGATGGTAATTCCATATGGTGTTAAATTACGAGAATTTACTCGCCAAGGATATGATGGCGGTGCACGAGCGGCATAAAGAGACCGCGACCATGAAAGAAGGCGGCAGATCATTTCATATAAAAATTCCTAGCCACCATCATTTTTGCCCTCCTCGCTTTTATTTGCCCCCTTTTTCCTTTGGACTCTCTCCTTATACTCCCGGTGTGCCACCCCCTCGTCTAGACATATAATTGAAGAAACAAAGAGGCTGCAATTATACTCACAATTACGAGACTCGGAAAAGTATGGCTGCCATTTCGCTGCCTCTTTAACTTGTCTCTCGTACTTTTTGATTAAATTATTTTCATGAGAGTCATAAAGCTGTCGCTCGGCGCTTCAGATAAGATAGGAAGTTCTGATATTTTATATGTATAATGCTGATAAAGAAGGAAATGATCATTTTTATCACATTCATTTTCAAGAGAAAGAAAAAGCGAGACTCTCTTTTACAAATAATAATAATTTGTTAATAATTTAGTCCAATTTTTTTTTATTTGAGAAAAGTTTAGACTAATTTTTAAAAGAGATTCTAATTTTCACCCCGCACACTGGTCCCTAACTTTTTCCTGATTTTCCTGACTAATTCTACATTCCCTGACTTTTCCCTAAATTCCTTAACTTGTGGTAAAGTTTAAGAAGTTTTTTGACTTTGAACTTTGAAGTTTGTCAAAAACTTCTTGAAGGTTACCACAAGTTAAGGAATTCAAGGAAAAGTAAGGGAAAGTAGAACTGTCTAGGGAAATCAGGGAGAAATTAGGGATTTTTATTGATTTATTGATTTATAGAAAAATTTTAATTAAAAACAATAAAAATTGAATTTTTGAGAATTTATACAAATGATTGCAAAAATTCAATTACTTTCAAAAGTAATAAGTAATTCTTCGCAGGAATTAAATTGTGTTGAAAAATTTAAACAAATTCTCGTCAAAATTTCAATTATCTTTATAAATAATAAAATTCTGATCCGAAATTCAATTATTTTTTAAAATTTTTAATAAAATTCTCGTCAAAATTTCAATTATCTTTATACAAATAATAAAATTTTTCTACATAATTGAATTATTTTCAAACATTTTTTAATAAAATTATTGTCTAAATTTCAATTATTTTTATAAATAATAAAACTCTTCTCAGAAATTCAATTCTTTTCAAAAATTTTAATAAAATGTTGGCAAAATATCAATTATTTTTAAAAATTTTAATAAATATTAAAATTTTCAAAGGAATTCAATTATTTACAAATTTTTTTATAAATTTCTTCGCCAATAATTCAATTACTTTCATAATTAATAAAATTCTTCTGAAAATTTTAGTTATTATTCATAAATAAATAATAGAAAATTTGAAAAAGTTTAATTGAATTTTTTAAAATTATTTATAGTTTTTATTTTCTAGTGTATATTTAATTAAAGAATTTGCGAATAATCAAAATTTTTGGTAAAATAAAATTATAAACAAATTGATTTGAAAATTCTCAAAGAACTTTTTTCAAAATTATTAAAAATAATTGATTTAGAGAAAATTTTTAGTTAACAATTCTATAAAATAATAATTGAATTGAAGTAATGAAAATAATTTTGAAATAATAAAATAATTTTGAGTGCATCAGAATATTATTGTTATAGTTAAAAAATTTCTTTCATTCACAGAATAATAATTTGCTTCAAATATCGATATTCATTTAATAATAGACACAACTAAATTGATTACTTGAATCAAATAAATTTTTTTTTACTTTATTTTTATATAAATACTATTTAAATTATAATCTACAATTAAAATAGTATCAATTTTTTGAATAGTTAAAATAATTAATATAGAAGGAATGCAAATATTTAGTAAATAATTTTAACAGTTTCGAGAAAATATTCAGTTAGAATGAAAAATTTAATTGGTGAAAGAAAAAAAAAATTCGCTGCGGACAGGATTCGAACCTGTGCGGGTAAAACCCAATGGATTTCAAGTCCATCTCCTTAACCGCTCGGACACCGCAGCTCGTGTCAGACGTTTCGAAAAAGACATATGTAGGTCGAGCGTCGACTCGACTGTACTTAATTGCTTTACGTATCTAACATAGATAACATTTCATCATAATATACCTGAAAACATATTATCATAGAATGTTTGTCTTCACTTCGATATATTAAATGAGAGAATATTTTTGTTTTTGAATTTTTTTTTAATAAAATAATTATAAATAATTATAAATAAATATAAATAAATATAAATAAATACAAATAAATATAAATTATAAATAGATATACAATTAATTTATTTATTTATGAAATATAATTTATTTGATTTTTTGATTTATAAATTTATTTATTTTACAGTCATATTCATTCATATTTATTCATTTTTTAGTTATTAATCATAACTACGAATTTGATTAATAGTTTTATTGTAGTTTTATTTATTTTATTATTATTATTTATTTATTTTCATTATTTTTATTATTTAGTTATTAAATTAAATATTTATTATTTTTAAAATTAATTTGATTTAATTAATAATGTTTATATCTAATAATTATGTTTTTATTCGTTAATAATTTATTTATAGGAGTAAGACAATTTTTAAATCATTTTTTTATAAACAATTCTTCAGACTTTTAGACTAAATAAATTTTATTTTGTTCAAATAATCGATCACTTGTTGTCAAATAAATATTTACTTGAATCAAATAATTTTTATTTAAATTAAATAAATTGTATTTAATTCAAATTGTACTTAAATGTATAGTACATTTTTATTTGAATCAATTCAATCCGCACATTTGAACCGCGAAATTATAATTTCGGCATTTTAAACAATAATTCCAGTATTTAAAATAATTATTTAATATATAATTATTTAATTGACTTAAGTAAAAATTATTTTATTACAAATAAATATTTATTCGATTACATAATTTAATTAATTAATTTAATTAGTTGAATAATTAATAACAGCAATTAATAATTCAATTATAAATACCCAATAATTTAATTAATATAATTATGTACAATAATATAATTAGTATAATTATACGTCACTAATAATATAATTAGGAAAATTTGATAAAACTGAAATATAAACGAAATGAAAGGGATTCCCGGTAATTATTCGAAAGAAGGTAAATAATTTGAAAATAGAGGAGAAAAGAAGAATAGAGAACAACCGGCGATAATTGAGAATAGAGAATTCTGATTTTGTGGAAAGGGCCGCGAGTCGAATTGATAGAAGTAAGGAAAGCTCGTTTAGCGAGCTACTTAAGGAAGAATGTCAATTAGCCGGCAAAGCAGTCGAACTAAAGACAATTGCAGACTCAGCGAATAATGGGGTCGCACTTCCGGGTTTTAACGAATGAACTGTGGATTAATTAGAGGGGATGTTTCTTCTTAAACTTTTCACGTTTTTCTATCTTGTACATAAACGCATATAAACCTGCAAAAACATGTGTAATTATAAATACTTATTGTATTTAAGTAAATAAATGAATAAAAAATATACCAACTAAAAACCTTATTTTCTACTCTTCCTGAATTTTAATTAGTAAAAATGATTACTAATTTGAATTAGTGTCTGAGTTTTTGCCTTTGCATCAGTGAATTTTACTGATAGTAATTTTACTAAATAGTAATTTTACTTAATAGCAGTTTCCACGAATTTATTACTAAAATAAATTAATTCAAAAGCAAAAAATCAGTCTCTAATTTAAATCTGTAAATAGTTTTACTAATTCAAAGAGAGTATACGAAGTGATCTATAAAGAATATTAAAAAAAAAAAATAATAAAAAAATAATAAAATAGTAATAATAATAATAAAATAATAAAACATAAATAAATACTCAAAATGTGATAATATCCACTGTCACATAATTGAGCCATAAACACTCTAATTATACAAGTGCGCGCGTCTTGTCATTTGAGAGAAACAACTTTCCTGAATTTTCTCCTTACGGAAAACGATTAAAATAAAACATTGGTATGCCATAAATTTCTTTTATATTAAATTAACAACAATATTGCGTATGAATTTCACCGCTCAGTTGTATTCTTTTAGCGTTTGAAAAAAACAAAATTCTTACAAGAGACACAAACACAGTCGGAAACCGAAATGGAAAACGAGTTCACGTAATTGACGATAATCGGTCACCTCGTGGTTGTTCCATTTAAGTTTGACTCGAGTCATAAGTCATAAGAACATTTAATGAAGATACCACACTATTCCTGATGTCGAGAAAATATTTTCGTACTCTAAAAAATTTGCTCTCTCAGTGCAAAAAAATTCTAAATTCAAATTGTAGTGCATCCACTAACTCACAGTATAGTTAGAATTTTGATTCGTTTTTTGTCTCAATTTGTTATCCTCAGAAAATCTGCTGGTTAAAAATATCGAAAAGGAAAATTAAGTCCGTTCCTTGAAAAGTGAGACATTCTGGTTAACATTCTGTTTTTTCTTCAAGAGCATAATAATCAGGGTACAACCACTAATTTACATTTTCCAAAAGGATCATTTCTTTAAGTTTACAAATTAGAAAACCCTCTTCAAAAGTATTTGGTTATTATTGTGTTTGTGTGTGAGAGTCTTCGTTACCCACTGACAGAATTTTAAGTGATTTTAACACAGTTCGATCTTTCCCAAAGGACCTTTACTACACTCTCGGAATGCCCACAAGCTTTTCGCGAATCATTTTTCACTGACAATCTTTTGTCTCATCTTGGGGGCTCCTGACATCGCGTGTTGCCTACTGACAGTGACGAATTGAAAGACTCGAGTCAACCCTTGAATCATTTTGACTGACATACCTTGTAACTTGTTATACAGTCCGATTCTATTTCAAAACATTCGGTACTTTTCTTGTTATACCTAAAATCTATCGGTACAGTTTACTTTCAATTTTTTAACTTTTTGGTTGGATCACATTAAATTTACTCTTCAAGTCTGAATTTTTGGTTTTGTATACTAATTACTGTGTTAACTTGAAAGTATCAAAACTTTTAAATTAGTAATTTAATTCTTTCGACATGTTTAAGTCTCAAAATTATATCGTACAATTTACGGACTTTTCGTACTTTTTCAAAAATTACGGACTTTTTTTTTAAATGAAAATTCACTTTATAAAATACGATGCAATTTGTTGTTCTTAACACTCTGTATACTGGCTTGATTGGATTTCTAATTCTTAGCATTGCAAAAAAAGACGGGAGTTAAAGTTGTTTAAAGTAAATATTCTATAAAAGTATCCAAGCCGCAAGAAGATAAATTTCCTGTTTATATGTATAAGGCGATATTGTTTTTACTGACAAATTGTTAATTAATTTAAATTCTCTCACTTTTACTCCAAATAGAATGAAATTCAACTGTCAAATACCTGCTCGCGATGACTTTTTTCTTCGACATCTATCTTTTAAAGCCAAAAAAAAATTCAGTATTGATTAATTTTCACCGTTCGGTCACTTTCTAATTATCCCTACTTAAATTAAGTGCCCTCCTTAAATTAAGTAAGTAATATTCGAACAATAAGATTGATATTCTTATTGTAAGAATATTTCCTACTTAAACTAAGTTGGGCACTTAATTTAAGTATATATATAGGGAATATTCTTGGCTCCTATTTAAGTAGGCACTTCTTAAAATTAGATTACCGTTTTTTCTGTGTATAAATAAAAGAAGGAGCTATAACAATTTCAAAGAAGAAAATGTTTTGGAACAAACAGACAAACGGAATTTTACTATTGTTCTTACTGCATGTTTATGTCAACAGTGATTGTTTGTCTACCAATTTTTTTTCCCCCTCTTCTTTTTTTTCCTAATAATACAAAAGAGTGTTGGAACACAACATTTTGCAGTTGAGGAAAAGTAACACGTCACATTGAGATGGTTATAACGTCAAGAGACAGAATGAATCGTCAGCGACATTGTTGAGATGTGTGACAATTATCAGCGCGACGTTGCCATATCTCACGCACGCTCCGCAATGCGATGCTATCATTCTATGAACACTGATCTCTTTCTGCTTGCTTTCTGCTCGCTTTCTGCTTAAAGGGGTTTTGAAGCAAGGTGTTTCTGCAACGTTGCATTCCTTGGCGCTGTTTCGTTTTTAGTCTAGAAAACAGCGCCATTCTTTCGCGACACGCGCGTAAGGACTGCGTCATAACCCCCCACCATCATCACCCTTTATGTCTTCCCCCCACCACCCTCAAGGCACCGGTTTTCACAAGTCCCTTTTAGACCTGCCTGCTGTGCACCGTTTTCTAGAGTTCAACATTCCAATCGAAGTCTTGCCATCGCTCAAACCGATTTTTGTCGATCAATTATTATTGGGATCCCGATTTCGGTGAATCGATCAAGCAACAAAACGCGTTGGCGAGCGATGTGAAATTTTTATAATTCTCACCCTTTGGAATATGGGATTTAACACATGGGGAAAATGAGATACAGTTTTTTGTTCTGTTCTGGTACGGCAAGAGAAATGTTTTTATTTTTAACCAAATGATATGATAAATTAAGAATATTTTTTTTCAGGGAACGTTAAACTAACGTTAGGCTAACGTTAATTTAACATTAAACTAACGTTAGGCTAACATTAATCTAACTTTTCCACCCGGGACGTTGGGGTACAGCAAACACTTGTCTAATGTTAGGCTAATGTTAGGCTAACATTAATCTAACATTAAACTAACGTTAGGCTAACATTAATCTATAACATTAAACTAATGTTAGGCTAACATTAAACTATAACATTAAACTGTAGAGTTCGAGCCATGTATTCGAAAAAAATTTTAAAGAGGGATTAAAATAAATTAATATATATTAATCATTTTGCCCGCGCGTAGCAACCTTCAGTTTCGACCGTTTGTCGGTTTTGTTTTTTTACAATTAACGACTCGAACGCGCCATTAGTATAAATAACAATAACAGTTTCCTCGGAAATGTACGAGTTGTTGTTGCGATTCCACGAAGCGGGAGGTTTTATCGTGTCGGAAGAGTTAGCGAGCGATTCATTTTCACAGACACAAATCACAGTTCCCACGGATTTTCTTTTTAGTCAGTTTTTCCACGTCTGAAAGCGGCGCCAAGAGGGAAGACAATGTAAACGTTTAAATAAATAACTTGCGTGCGCGCTTCTATTCTACTTTATAGTATATATACATACTAGAAATTATTCTGTACAAAGTATAATGTATAACATTTAATAAAACATTGAATTTAACAATCATTCCGAGTCATCTGACTCGGAATGATCGTTAAATTCAATGTTTAAGTTTATGCTACTTTTAAATCGAAAGGGGAGAAGAATGACATCTTAAAAGTTCATGCATTCAGTGAATTGAATGAATAAAATAATTTATAACTTTGAGTCAACTTTTCCCCTTTCAAAAAGGTTTATACAATACTTCTCGAATTAGATGTAATATCGCGATTCTTATCGTGGATCATGTGGTAAAACTATAAGAACAAACAGCTACTCTTTTGTAAATTCTAATCAGAGAACAAGATGTTGAAAAGCAGGTAAATTACTGTTCAGAAGTCTTTATGAAACAAGACATTTAATTAATGTCAGTTACACGATAACGTCTCACTCTTATATGGCCTTTTCCATTAAGAAATGAAAGTTAGTCGAACATCAACTTTTGTAACATCAACTCTCGTCGATATATACTGAAATAAATAAGAGACATCCAAAGATATTGTTGAAACATTAATTCTTACAAACTGGATTCAATCAAAAGAGCCTTGAAACGTTATTCGTGTCAGTCGGGGACATGAAAATGTTTTATATTACAAATATATAAATGCTCAATTCAATTCTAATGCGCTCGAGGCGGAGGCCTCTCTTTATCCTTGATGCATCGGAAAATGTATATACGGAAAGGTCTTTTCTCTCTCTCTCTTTTCCTCTCGTTAACTCTATGTTAGCCAGAGAAAGAGAGACAGAGAGAGAGAGAGAGAGAGACAAGTTCTCATACAGAACCCGGTAAAATTGCAATGCCAGAACTAAATGATGAGAGTATTCTCACCATATGACTATTATTACTATACGGAAATGTTCAAAGAGCCGCCTCCTTGTCATCGTTATAATATAAATTGTTGAACGTTTTATAAAATGTCTAGGAAAAGACGAACACAACATTGAACCTGCTCATAGTCGACATATTACCAGATTCCGCGGAATTCCTATGATTTTACGAGGCTCTTTAATATGCGTTAGCTTCTGTGGTAGCTCGCTGCGAACTCCACAGGCAGCTCTCGTCTCAAGTGTCTTTTCCCCACCTGGAATGCTCAACTCTTTCTCCTCCCTGAATACTCTCTCTTCTCCTCTCCTCCTTCTCTCTCTTCTTTAACCTTTGACACCAACGTTTCGTGCACGCATTCTCTGGCGTAGAGTGATTTCTTTTTACATTCTTGTTCTACGACTCTGCGATGGTACTGCGAGCTCTCGCAGACTATGTTAGTTTTCATCTTGTACATATACCCGGGGAGAAAAACCAATAATTCAGAGAAAGAAATTAATTGGAATCGATTATTTGACTGGAGGTCGTTTTCCTAAAAGTGAAATAGTAGTTTTTTTTATTGAAACACTGGTAACCGACTGTTTTCTTAAATATTATTCAAAATTGAAAACTGTATTTAAAACTCTGAAAAACGGATAGAATTTTATGTTTCATTAGCTAAATTATGGAATACACTAGCATCTGAGATTAAAGATGTACCGAAATAATCCTTGAAAATTATTCTAATTGCAACCTATTATTTAATTATAACAGGGTTGCCACGCAACCTGGAAACCTGAAAATGTTGGGAAATTTTATAAATCTTGATAAAACCTGAAAAAGTCAGGGAATTTTGATCGGAATCCTGGAAAATTATTGTTTTCTAAAGTTATTCTGGTTATACTTGAAATCTGATTTTTCTTAAATATTTCAAAACAATTAATTATTTTTAAAAATTTTAATAAAATTCTTAGCAAAATTTCAATTATTTCCAAAAAATTTTAATTAAATTGTCGTCAAAATTTCAATTATCTTTCTAATTAATAAAACTCTTCTCCAAAATTCAATTACTTTCGAAAATTGTAATAAAACTCTTGGCATAACTTCAATTATTTTTATAAATAAAAAAACAAATTTCAATTATTTTCAAAAGTAATAAAATTCTTCTTCAAAAATCCTTTTTTTTAAATTTTCATAAAATTCTCTTCAAAATTTCAATTATCTTTGAAAATAATAAAACTCTTCTCCAAAATTCAATTATTTTCAAAAAATTAAATAAAATTCTTAGCAAAATTTCAATTATTTTAAAAATTTTAATAAACTTTTCGTCAAAATTTCAATTATCTTTATAAAAAATAATATTCATCTCAAAATTTAACTTTTTTCAAAACTTTAAATTTTGACGAAAATTTTAATAATTTTTTTGACAATTATTAAAAAATTTTGCCAAAAATGTTATTATTATTTTTGAAAACAATTGAATTTAGGAGAAGTATTTTATTTTTATATAAGTAATTAAAATTTTGATGAAAATTTTAATAATTTTTTTTAAAGAGAATTGAAATTTTTACGAGAAATTTAACAATTTTTTTTTTAAAGAATTGAAATTTTTATGAGAAATTTAACAATTTTTTTTTAAATAATTGAATGTAGGAGAAAGGTTTTATTATTTATAAATTATAAATTATTTATAAAAAATAATACTCATCTCAAAATTTAACTTTTTTCAAAACTTAAATTAAATTCTCGTCAAAATTTGAATTATTTTCAATTATCTTTGTAAATAATAAAATTTTTCTCTAAAATTCAATTCTTTTCAGAAATTTAAAAAAAAATTCTCGTCAAAATTTTAATTATCATTTATAAAAAATATAATTCTTGCCATAATTTCAATTATCTTTATAAATAAAATTAATAAAAATTATAAAAATTATAAATAAAAAATAAAATTAATAATTATCTTTATAAATAATAAAACTTCTCTCTGAAATTCAATTATTTTCCAAAACCTTTAATATAATTTTCTTGAAAATTTCAATTATCTTTATAAATAATTAAAATTTTCTCCAAAATTCAATTATTTTCAAAAATTTTAATAAAAGTCTTGTCGAAATTTCAAATCTTCCCAAAAATAATAAAATTCTATTCCGAAATTCAATTCTTAGCAAAAATTCAATTATTTTCAAAAATTTTAATAAAATTCTCATCAAAATTTCAATTATCTTTATAAATTATTTATTATAAATAATAAAATTTTTATTCAAAATTCAATTATTTTCAAAAATTTTAATAAAATTCTTGGCAAAATTTTAATTATTTTCAAAAACTTCTCTCAATTCAATTCAATTTTTTACAGAGATTCAAATATTTTTAATAGATACAATTTTAATCGATTTCCTCGAAAAATGTAATTATTCTTAAAAATTTTATTAAAATTCGTTAAATTTTTTCACCAAAAAAATTGTGTAGTTTTAATTTTTTTTTTGTAAAAGTTGAATTGAATTTTTTTTAAAGTTATTTAAAGTTTTTATTTTCTAATATTGAAGAATTTTCGAATAATCGCAAAAATTTCGTAAAATTAAATTGTGAACAAAAGGATTTGAAAATTGTCAAAGAAATTTTTCAAAAATTATTAAAAATATTTAATTTAAAGAAGAATTCTACTTGAAAATTCTGGAAAACAATAATTAAATTTAAGTGATGAAAACAATTTTGAGTAATAATATTTGTAATTTGTATAATAAAATTTTTGAAAATTTTAGTATAATTATTTAATATTTATTGACAATGAATTATTATTCATAATAACAACTAGAATTAACTATAGTAATTACTAATTAGTAATAGAATAATTATTATCTAAAAGTAATAACCATTCATTTCATGTAACATATGCGGTAATTTTACATACACTTGCGCTTTCTTATCATTATTTAGATAAAGTTTACATGAAGTAATATTTTACTTCCTCATAGAGGAAGGATTGTCGTGGCAAAATTTTCAATTCTGAATTTTTGACATATTTAAATAAATATAAAATACATAGAAAATTAAAAAATAATAGATAAATCAGTGAAACAAAAATGAAATTCAATGCGAATACTGATAATTACAAAATTGTTTCGAAAAGTAGTAAATGTCCAGTAAATGAATATTTTTAACAAAGTGACTCACTCAATTTTACGCTTGAACCCAATTTTCATGCTTTTAAAAAAGGCACTAAATTATCATCCATTTAGGAGACAAAAGCAGGCGCCGAAAAGTTATCTAACAAGTAGCGTCCCATAAATAAAATCCGAGAGGAAAACTAAGTATGGAGTTAAAAAGCAGTAGTCCAAGAATTTAAAAGTTAAAACAAATAAAAATACGTTTTGTAAAAATTATCCCAAATGAAAAATTCAATTTTCCTTATGAATTTTTTTCTTTTGTTTTGTTTTTTCGTTAGGGACAATCAAGGAAGAGAGGAAGGGGGTCAAAATATTTGTTACTGTTTTCTTTTCTTTTCAGTTTTGTAAATAGTTATTTTCGTATCAAGGGCGCAAAACAGGTGATTGCGACGATGGCGAAATGAAGGGACCGAGGGGACACAATTTCGCGCCCGAGGCGAAGCCGAGGGAGCGAAATTGTGTCCCGAGGTCCCGAAATTTCGCCAGAGTCGTAATCACCTTTGCGCCCATGATGCTAACATAATTTTTTGTCCTAACTGCATGGAAAGTATGTCATTGAGGGCACGAGCAGTGAATTCTTTTTAATGATTTTTTCGATTTACCTAATCTTGCCCTCGCTTCAATTATTTTTTGCGTCCGAGGTGTGAACAAACTTTCTTGTCCTACCTGGACAAAAAGCATTTCATTTTAGACACAAACTGTATATAAAAAGTTAAAAAAGAGATTTAAAGGAAACAAGCATGGGGCTATATGTTTTTTAAGAATATTTTAAATACATCTTAAATTGAACCAAAATTTTTATTTTGAAAATATTTTAAACAATACTTAAATGTCACACATTGAATGGTATGTTTTGTAGTTTAACAAAATTCATAAACTTTCGTTAAGAAAAAATTAAATTTTATACATATTTGTTGTTTTTTGAAACAAAAACTTAACGAGGCGAGATAAAAAATAATGAAAATATGAGCAAAAGATACAGATGTGTGAATGTCAAATTATTTATTTGTAGATGTTGAATGTGCAGTGCGATATGTTATATGTAATTGATTGATTGTTTGATTCTTGAGAATTATTAATTTGTGATGAATAATGAATGTCATTGGTTTTCCGAACTTTGTTTGATGTGTTTTGCCCTGATGAGCTAGCTGCAGTTGAAATAGAGTCAATATCTGATGCAATTTCGTGGATAATTTTTCGTTTATTTGATTTTTTATTATTTGACTCATTCGATGGAATTTCCTTGATCTGCTTTGAACCACTTGATGAGGCTAAATTCACTGAGGCTTCAATTTGATTTCCAATTTTTCTCTTGTATGTTGTTGATTCTTCAATGTAACCTAGAAATATATTTATTTTTTAGAATATTAGTTCATTTTTATTTATTTATTATTATATAAATTAGTTATTTTTAAACAATTTTTAAATATAGGAAAACAAAGTTTCGTTAAAAGTTATAGGGAGGATTTTAATAAAATGTCAAATACTAGAAAAACAAATTTTAATTTAAATAAAAATGAAATTTTACCTTCCGCTACGGCTGAAGTTTTCCAACCTCCGAGACGTTTAAGAGCGATTATGTCCGCACCAGAATCGGCTAGTAATGTAGCAGATGTCCTTCGAAAGCTATGTCCGGTATATAATTCAGGATTTTCGAGATCTAAATATTTGGCAATTTCACTCGGCATTTTACCGAATTTATTTTTCCCAATAACTTGGGTGGTGCACTTTCCTTTTTGAAAGTTAAGGAAAAATTTATTCGAATTAGCATTTTTTGGTCTTAGAGATTCGTACTTTGACACAATTTCTCGAAATTCTCCTTCCACAGTAAATGATCGTGGTGTTTTGGTTTTTGTATTTGGTATTTTTATTAAAAGCAGATTGCCTTCATGAAGAACATCTTCCATTTTTATTTTTGATAATTCTTCCCTTCTGCAAGCACCACTTATGCCGAAAATTAAAGCAACCTAAAAAATATTTCAATTTTTAATTAGCTTTTATTATATAATTGGTAGTTTTTGTTTTATTTGTTTATTATTAAAGCATTTCTTAATATATTTTATTTATTTATAGAAGGTTATTTATTTTATTTTATATATTTTACAATCATATGCATGCATTTTTAGCAATCATTATTTTTAATTAATATTTTTTTAATGTATTATTGATTTTTAACTTTATAAAATTTAATTAATTAATTTATAATTTTTTTGTTATTGTTATACTTTTTAATATATATTGTACTTATTTATAAATAAATATTTGCATTTTATTTTATAGATTTTAACAATGATATGCATGATTTTTTTGAAATGATTATTTTTAAGTATTTATTTTTATATTATTATATTTATCAATTATTTATTTAACGTGTAACTTTATTTATTAAATTAATAAATTTGTTGATTTGTTGTGCAGTTATGAAATTATTTTTGCACGCATTATTAATTATTATACATATTTTTATTAAACTTTTTTTTATATATAATTATTGATTATATAAATTTTTGTTTTATTTTGTTTCTATCTTATTTTCTTTTTTATAGATATATATATTTTTACTTACTTTTGTAGCCAAAAATATGTCATCCGGAGCTTCGGACAGAAACATGTTAACATTTTCGGGAGATAA
This sequence comes from Leptopilina heterotoma, assembly GCF_015476425.1. NCBI lineage: Eukaryota > Metazoa > Arthropoda > Insecta > Hymenoptera > Figitidae > Leptopilina > Leptopilina heterotoma. Next base: position 432,729 of record NW_025110937.1, on the reverse strand, counting down.
CGTCTTCGATTTTTTTGATTTGTAACCATCTGAGTTTCTTTTCAGAAAACTTGTAACTTTCATAAAGCTTGCAATGTTAACATTGTCATTGTTTTTTAGAGTAGATTTTAACATGGAGTATGTTGACCATACCGTTGGTGGTTTATACTTTTCAGATAATTCTATCAAATATGCTAACATAACATTTTCTGTAATAGTCGTCACCTTTTTTGATTTGGCCCAGGTCTTGAATGTTGTGTAGACACTGTTATATTTATTCTTTGAAGTTGACGGCAGGAAATCTTTTTGAGCCTCTTTCACAAGTTCGCGAATTTCCGGTGGTGTGTGGAAATTAGTATCTTCATTTTCATCCGAATCATTTGAATTATCCATCATCTTTTTCGAATTTTGACAATTTTCAGCAATGACAAAAAGAAACGTGCTTGATATCGTTAACACTAAGTCGTCTGCTACGCTACGGCGTTGTTTTTCGGAGGGAATAGAACCAGATATTAAGGTCGTTCTCCAATAGAATCCTAAACTCATACGCTGCGATGCGTAACTAACGTATGGTTTTAGCATGGGTAACCATAGCAACCCGACGTTACTGCGTCTGCAAATCAACGCAACGCCGCTTTTTGAATCCTATTGGAGAAAGACCTTTATGAGACAGGGAATCGGAATCATCGTTTGTTGAGCAGGGTTGGACACATAAAATACTTTAGTTAAATTACGTGGCCTTTTACAGTAAAATATCTCGCATTTTTTACTTAAAATGTTTAATACACAATGTATCTTTGAGTAGAGGGGGGTAAAATACGTACTTTACATATTATGTATACGAAACTAGCTATTTTACGTGAAAAAAATAAAGTAACGCAAAATTTTCTTTACTTTATGACCGTTAAAACGAAAGAAGCGGGCGGAAAATAATTTGCGCCCGCTCGGAGGTAGAAGAAGCGGGCGCAAAATATTTTGCGCCCGCTTGGAGGATGGTAAGCGGGCGCAAAATATTTTCCGCCCGCTTCCCCTACCCCTGCGTTGGAATGAGTCACTTTGCGCCCGCTCTAAGTGCCCGAAATGACATACTTTCCGTGCAGGTAGGACAAAAAAGATTTTTCGTTAGGGACAATCAAGAAAGAGAGGTGGTCAAAATATTTGTTACTGTTTTTTTTCTTTTCTGTTTTGTAAAAAGTTTTTTCGTTAGGGACAATCAAGAAAGAGAGGAGGTCAAAATATTTGTTACTGTTTTTTTTTTTTCTGTTTGGAAAAAAGTTTCTCCGTTAGGAACAATCAAAGAATGGAGGGGGGTTTCAAAACATTTGTTACAATTTTGTTTTCTCTTCTGTTTTGAGAAAAGTTTCTTTGTTAGGGACAATCAAGGAATGGAGGGGGGTTTCAAAATATTTGTTACAATTTTGTTTTCTTTTCTGTTTTGAAAAAGAGTTGAGGTTGAAGAAAATTGTCGAAAAAAAATACAAAATTGACCCTTTTGAATTTTCCTATATTTGAAAATGAAAAACGACCATAAATCTGGCAAGCGTGTCTCATAATTCTCGACCATCTGCGATTCGCGTTAATAGTAACGATCGATAAAAGGTGAGTCACGATCGAGAGAGAACCTGCGAGGGATTATTGCATGCTGATGCAGGTGCGCGAGCGCAGGCACTTTACTTAACGTTCATTGATATAAGAATCGAAAGAAACCAGTGAGAGCGAACAGGACCGGATTGCCGAAGCACGCGTGCAAGACATCTCCTCCTAATCTATTCAATTAAAATCTTAATTTTTCACATTCCTTAAATTCCCAAATGATTTTAAATATATATCCGCACCTTTCATCCGTTCATCATCGGCAGAAGAAGACAAATAAAAATCACCTGCTTCTTTCATCATTCGATAAAAAACAATAATTAAATTTCTAAACTCCCACTTTTGTTGTTTTTTTCTGAACAATTAGTTGACAAAAAAAAAAAAAAAAACAACAAAAGTGGAAGAGTTTGATAAACGAATCATCATCTCCTTAGACTTTTTCTCGTAAATCACTTAAGAGCACTTAAAAGGACACGATCAGAAAAACTTATATATAAATTTTAATGAAGTAATTTCAAGTAATTTCATGTAATTTCATATAATTTCAAGCAATTTCTGCAATTAAGAAAATTTTCGAAAGTTGACACATTATGCGAATAACGTTAAATGGAGAAAAACAAGGGGCAATTTGAAAAACAGGTAAGAATAAAATTGTTAGGAGTATATAGTTGAAAAGTGCGTTTCTTTTAGCGAGAGAGACATTATATGTGTGTGCTTGAATCTCAATATGTTTTGCTCGGAGGCCGCAATCGATTAATATTGAACGATACCGGTCGCGCGAGGCTATATCACAAAGTCTGTTAACCTAACTTTTCTCCGCATAGTTATGAGAATTTTTCTTGTTTCAAAGAATGCGCAGTGCGTGTGCGATGGATGGACACAATTTTTTTTTCTTTTTCTTCTTTTTCTTCTTCTTCTTGATCCAAAGCCAATGGCATCGCATTGCCCCCGATGCAAGTGCATCGAGGACGCGTCAATGCAACAAGGACTTATTATTAATTTAAAGTGGAAGCCTTTTCTACTTAGTCTACAAAAGACGACCGTGAAAGAAATTACCGAGCGATTCAATCGGAAAATTTATTGCAATCTGGAAGAATCTATTATTACTGCTATATAGTCGATTTGCCATATCTATATGTCCACCCAGAACAAGATTATTCAATAAACAACACAATTTCTCTTGTCTTCTTTATGAAATCGATTATTTTTTCTTTAATTGATATTGAAACAAAAACCTGGAAAGATTTTATGGTGAAATTATGGTCAAGCAAATACATTTCTGTGCTTCAACCAAAACAATTTCTTCGAGCGATAAATATTTTTTCTTCGAACGCGCTAAATTTAACAAAATAAAACAATTATTTTCAGAAATTTATCAAAATAATTAAAATTTTGACAAGAATTTTAATAAAATTTTTTTGAAAATTGAAATTTAACTAAGAATTTTATTGTAATTTTTTTAAATAATTGAATTTTTGAGAAAATTTTATTACAATTTTCGAAAATAATTGAAATTTTGACGAAAATTTTAATAATTTTCTTGACAATTATTAAAAAATTTTGCCAAAAATGTTATTATTATTTTTGAAAACAATTGAATTTAAGAAAAGTATTTTATTTTTATATAAGTAATTAAAATTTTGATGAAAATTTTAATAATTTTTTTTAAGAGAATTGAAATTTTTACGAGAAATTTAACAATTTTTTTTAAAAGAATTGAAATTTTTACGAGAAATTTAACAATTTTTTTTAAAAGAATTGAAATTTTTACGAGAAATTTAACAATTTTTAAAAAAAATAATTGAATGTAGGAGAAAGGTTTTATTATTCATAAAAATAATTGAAGTTTTGGATAGCATTTTAATAACTTTTTTGAAAAAAAAAATTAAAATTTTGACAAGAATTATATTATTTACACAGATAATTGCAATTTTGCTAAGAATTTTATTAAAGATTTAAAATAATTGGAATTTTAATAAGAATTTTAGTAAAACTTTTGAAAATAATTGAATTTTGGAGCAGAATTTTATTATTTATAAAGATAATTGAAATTCGGCCAAGAATTGAGGGGCTGGATGCTATAATGTGTTACGCGTGAACACACGGCCAGTCAGTTGGGTCATGGAGAGAAAATTTTGAAGTTGTTCAAAATAAATTTAAAATTATTGTTTCTTGTTCAGAATGTCAAGGCGAAACTTTTTTTCTAATAAAATTTTTTTATATAATTTTTTGTTTTTAAGTAAATTGAGAAAAGCGTGATTTTTTAACCTAAAAAATTTTAATGAATTTTTGACTTCAACTCGTGATTACTTCGTTAAATATTAATATTTTTCCACGAAATTTACACACAATATTCTTCAAACTAGTTCAAAAGTGAAACAATATTTAATAATTTTTCAAAAAATTCTATGTCTAAGTAAATAATTATTTAAATAATTTTGCCGGAAAAATGATTATCCTATTTTCAATTGGAAAAGTTGAGTGACGAATTTTCGTTTTCGGAAAACTTCCAGTGACTAAAATGTTCATCAATATGTTAGGAAGTTTTTTGGAAAATTTTTCGTCATTTGATAATAAATTAAAGAAAATAGAGCAATTTTAACAGTGTCGCGCTCTGCTGTAAAATTACGGCGTGGCCGCGCACGTGTGGAATGGCCGCCATTACAAGACCAATGTATACAGTGAGTCAATGTTTACGTTTACAGCAGAGCACGACGCTGTTAAAATTGCTCTATTTTCTTTAATTTACTATCAAATGACGAAAAATTTTCAAAAAAACTTCCTAACATATTGATGAATATTTTTGTCACTGGAAGTTTTCCGAAAACGAAAATTCGTCACTCAACTTTTTCAATTGAAAATAGCTGCATCATTTTTCCGGCACATTTATTTAAATAATTATTTACTTAGACATAGAATTTTTTGAAAAATTACTAAATATTGTTTCACTTTTGAACTAGTTTGAAGAATATTGTGTGTAAATTTCGTGGAAAAATATTAATATTTAACGAAGTAATCACGAGTTGAAGTCAAAAATTCATTAAAATTTCTTAGGTTAGAAAATCACGCTTTTCTCAATTTACTTAAAAACAAACAATTATATAAAAAAATTTTATTAGAAAAAAAGTTTCGCCTTGAAATTCTAAACAAGAAACAATAATTTTAAATTCATTTTGAACAACTTCAAAATTTTCTCTCCATAACCCAACTGACTGGCCGTGTGTTCACGCGTAACACATTATAGCATCCAGCCCCTCAATTATATTATTTATAAAGATAGTTGAAATTATGACGCGAATTTTATTAACATTTTTAAAACTAATTGAATTTCGGATAAGAATTTTATTATTTTTAAATATAATTGAAATTTTGCCGAGAATTTTATAAAAGATTTATAATAATTGAAATTTTGATAAGAATTTAAGATAAAAATTTTTGAAAATAATTGTTTTTCGGAGAAGAATTTTATTACTTTTAAAAATAATTAAAATTTTGCCAAGAATTTTATTTAAATTTTTTAAAATAATTGAAATTTTGCCAAGAATTTTACTAAAATTTTTGAAAGTAATTGAATTATGGAAAAGAATTTTATTATTTATAAAGATAATTTAAATTTTGACGAGAATTTTATTAAAATTTTTGAAAATAGTTAAATTTCGGAGAAGAATGTTATTACTTTTCAAAATAATTAAAATTTTGCCAAGAATTTTATTTAAATTTTTTAAAATAATTGAATTTTGGATAAGAAATTTATTAACACTTCGCAACACTTTTTATTCGTTTTTAGTCTCAATTTAATGTTTCTAAAAATAAAAATAAAAACTAAAAAGAATTTTATTATTTGAGGCGTTCCATGTCAAGTGATCCAGGTGTCTTACGGTGTAATGCTTATTTCGATAATTTTTTACTCTTAAACTATTAAACATAAAAATTTGGCAAGGTACATTTTGGAAAGGTTTTTTCATGCTCTTTCGATTGAAAATAAGCATTTAAAAAAAAAATTTTTTTTTTGACCCAAAAAAATCAAAATTAAAAATAAATTTTAATTTTTTGGAAAAAAGGTCCCACTTTTTTTTTTTTTTTTTTTTTTTAAACGAAAGCTGAGGTTTTTTCCTAAAAGGACATATAAATGAAAAAGTGGGACAAGAATGTTTAAACATTGAAAAACAGAGGTTTCTACTCTCTAAACCCGGTTTTTAGCTCTGTTTACGAGAAAATTCATTTTTTCAATGTTTAAACATTCTTGTCCCACTTTTTCATTTATATGTCCTTTTAGGAAAAAACCTCAGCTTTCGTTTAAAAAAAAAAAAAAAAAAAAAAAGTGGGACCTTTTTTCCAAAAAATTAAAATTTATTTTTAATTTTCATTTTTTTGGGTCAAAAAAAAGTTTTTTTTTTAAATGCTTATTTTCAATCGAAAGAGCATGAAAAAACCTTTCCAAAATGTACCTTGCCAAATTTTTATGTTTAATAGTTTAAGAGTAAAAAATTATCGAAATAAGCATTGTACTGAAAAACCCAAAAATTTAACCCCCTCCCCCTCGGAAAATATTGGACTAGGTAAAAAAATATTTTCACGAAAAATTACTATCTATTAGTACTACAAAAGCCCCAAGTTTTGCTACGATTGGAGAAAAATTTTTCTCCACCTGGATCACTTGACATGGAATGCCTCATTTATGAAAAAAAATTGAATCCCTGTCAAAAATTTTGGTATTTTTTAAAATAATTGAAATTCTGCTGTTAAATTTATAAAAAAAATTTAAAATAATTAAATTGCAGAGAAGAATTTTATTAAATTTTTTTTTGAATAATTGAATTTCGTAAAAAAACTTTAATACTTTTGAAAAGAATTGAAATTTTGGAAAAGTGTTTTATTATTTATAAAGGTACCTAATTGAAATCTTGACGAAAATTTTATTAAAATTCTAAAAATAATTGACATTTTGCAAAGAATTTTATTAAAATTTTTTTAAATAATTAAATTTTGGAGAATAGTTTTATTATTTTCAAAGATAATTTAAATTTTGAAAAGAATTTTATTAACACTTTTAAATTAAAATTGAAATTTCGACTAGAATTTTAGTAAAAGTTTTGAAAATAATTGAATTTGGAGAAGAATTTTATTACTTTTTAAAATAAATGAAATTTTGCAAAGATGCTTATGAAAATTTTCGAAAATAATTAAATTTCCAAGAAGAGTTTTATTATTTATAAAAATAATTGGAATTTTGTGGAGAATTTAATAAAAATTTTTGAAAATAATTTAATTTCGGATAAGAATTTTATTTTTTATAGAGATAATTGAAATTTTGACGAGAATTTTATTAAAATTCTAAAAATAATTGAATTATTGCTAAGTATTTTATTATAATTTTTCAAAATTATTGAATTTCAGAGAAGAATTTTATTACTTTTCAAAATAATTGAAATTTTGACAAGAATTTCGTTAAAATTTTTGAAAATAATTGAATTTCGGAGAAGAGTTTTATTAACACTTCGCAACATTTTTGATTCGTTTTTAGTCTCAATTTAATGTTTCTAAAAATTAAAACTTTTCTAAATTCTCCAACATTAAACTCGATCGCATTAACTAAATAAATTTGTAATTACACAAAAATTTCACCTAACATTTTTTGAAAATTTCCACAAAAATATTTCTTTTCTAAAATCAAAATAAAAAAAAATCGAGAATCATGTGAGAATTGAAAGTAAACGTGTCTCTTAAATAGCGTAGAGTAATAAACTAACTTACTTTATTATTCATCAAAAATGATGATAATAAAAAAATTCGTGTTCAACTACTGTTTTCGTTTATATGCGAGAAAAGAATTTGGATAATAGGAATATAATTATCACTTGGATATGCTAATGACGTGGACCATTTGGGTGAATTTGAAATTTTTGAGTCTTAAAACTAAGAGGTCAGGTTTTGAAGATACGACGACTTTGGAGGAGAAACGCTTTTAGTATTTTTTCCTCTTTTTTTTCTTTTTCTCTCTCTTTTTTTTTCTTTTTATCAAGTCAAATCCGATATGGCGACCAATAACTCCAACTATACCTACCGCAGAGCTCATTCTCGATAATATTCCTATACAGCCACCATTACAATTCCATTACAGTGTTATTACTAATTTATCGAATTACTTTTTCCGCGAGTCAAAACATTCCTAATTGCGCGCTCATTATTATAATCGGCCATTTATGCAAGTGCGAACGGAAATTTTATTACCATTTTAAACAGTTAATGGTCGATTTTTTAAATTCCAGAAGAGGGAGAAAAGGGGGAGGGGTGAAGACAAATTTTAGGGGGTAAACGGTTAGTTTTATTTGGTGTATTAAATATTAAATGGAATATGTAAAAAAATTTAATTAAAAGTTCAGTGTTTAGCGAAAAGTTTAGTGTTAAAAGTTCAGTGTATAATTTAGCAAATATGTAAAAATGTTCAGCAGAATGAAATAAATTTGGAATGGGAAAAATGAGGAAATAACACGAGTCATGAGTTTATAAAAGGAATATAAGGCGGTAGACGTTGATTATTATGCATTTTGATCGTTCAGGGAGAATAGTTTTGTTCTTATCCTGAATGAGTGAATGTTCAGGCCGCGTACAGAGCCAACAAGGACGTATGCTAATGAGAACGTAAGAAGTCGCCGCGAAATGGGCCTTAGACATCGAGACAACGCGATAATAAGAGATGATGGCGTCATTAAAGTTATTCGTCATGCTTTCTTTGTGATTGAAAATCCTTTGGCTTATGATTATTCAATAGTACAGATTACACACAGCACACGCTACTCGCAATTATCAACGCGGGTAATTAAGATCATTATTTTCCAGTTTAATCAGAAAATATCGCTTTCACTGCGCTGCAAATATTATAATATACAAAATCCTATTTATATTATTTAAAAGCATTATTATAATAAGGAAGCAGACTTATTTTATCATTTTATACTAATTATATGATTATAAGAATGGTATAAACTTTTATTAATGGGACTATAAATATAAAGTCCTATTAAGCTATCAATTCCCATTAAAGTGTTGCCATAGGTCAGGGAATTTAGGGAAAGATCAGGGAAATTATCATTTTAAATAATAAAAATATTTTCCGACATTCAATTATTTTCAAAAATTCTAATAAAATTCTTAGCAAAATTTCAATTATTTTTCAAAAAATTTTAATAAAATTAAAATTTCTCGTCGAAATTTCAATTATTCTTATAAATAATATAATTCTTAGAAAAATTTTAATTATTTGTAGAAAGTAATAAAATTCTTCTCCGAAATTCAATTCTTTCCAAAAATTGTAATCAAATTCTTGTTAAAATTCAATTATTTTCTAAAGTAATAAAATTATTCTCCAAAATTCAATTCTTTTCAAGAATTTTAATATTATTATAGTCAAAATTTCAATTTTTTCAAAAGTTATAAAATTCTTCTCCGAAAATCATATATTTATAAAAACCTTAATAAAATTCTTAGTAAAATTTCAATTATTTTCAAAAATTTTAATAAAATTCTTGGCGAAATTTCAATATTATTTTCAAAAGTAATAAAATTCTTCTCTGAAATTCAATAATTTTGAAAAATTATTAAAAAATACTTAGCAATAATTCAATTATTTTTAGAATTTTAATAAAATTTTCGTCAAAATTTCAATTATCTCTATAAAAAATAAAATTCTTATCCGAAATTAAATTATTTTCAAAAATTTTTATTAAATTCTCCACAAAATTCTAATTATTTTTATAAATAATAAAACTCTTCTTGGAAATTTAATTATTTTCGAAAATTTTCATAAGCATCTTTGCAAAATTTCAATTATTTTCAAAAGTAATAAAATTCTTCTCCAAATTCAATTATTTTCAAAAAATTATTAAAATTCTCGTCAAAATTTCAATTATTTTCAAAAGTAATAAAATTCTTCTCCAAATTCAATTATTTTCAAAAAATTATTAAAATTATCGTCAAAATTTCAATTATTTTTAAAAGTAATAAAATTCTTCTCCAAAATTCAATTATTTTCAAAAATATTAATAAAATTCTTGCCAAATTTCAATTATTTTCAAAAGTAATAAAAATCTTATCTGAAATTCAATTATTTTCAAAAATATTAATAAAATTCTTGACAAAATTTCAATTATTTTCGAAGGTAAAAAATTCTTTTCCGAAGTTCAATTATATTCCAAACTTTTAATAAAATTCTTGCCAAATTTTAATTATTTTCAAAAATAATAAAATTCTTCTCCGAAATGCAATTATTTTTATAAATAGTAAAATTCTCGTGATTTCAATTATTTTTTTAAAATGTGAATTATAGCATGAATTTTTAGAAAAAATTGAATTTTGAAAAAAGTTTTTAAATTTTAATCTTTGAAAAATTTAATTGTTGTAAAACTGTAATAATATTAAAATTTTTTATTTTGAAAGAAAATAATTAATCTTTGTTTGAATAATTTTATTTAAAAATTTCATAAAAAAATATAATTGAATTTTGGAAAAATTGCAGTTGTAATTTTTAGAAATAATTATATTTTATAACTAGGCTTTACATTGAAATCATTTAAAATATTTTAATTCCCGCGTTAATAAAATTCTTTTCAAAATTTAAATTGTCTTTGTAAATAATAAAACTCTTCTTCAAAATTTAATTATTTTAAAACATTTTAATAAAATTCTTCGCAAAATTTCAAATATTTTTAGAATTTTAATAAAATTTTCGTCAAGATTTCAATTACCTTTATAAATAATAAAACACTTTTCCAAATTCAATTATTTTCATAAATTTTAGTAAAATTTTTGGCAAAATTTCAATTCTTTTCAAAAATATTAAAGTTCTTCTACGAAATTCAGTTATTAAAAAAAAATTTAATAAATTTATTCTCTGCAATTCAATTATTTTTAAATTTTTTTTTATAAATTTAATAGCAGAATTTCAATTATTTTAAAAAATACCAAAATTTTTGACAGGGATTTAATTTTTTCCATAAATAATAAAATTCTTTTCAGTAATTCAATTATTTTCATAAATAATAAAACTTATCGTAGAATTTTAAATATTTTCAATACAATTTTAATCAAATATATCGAAAAATGTAATTATTCTTAAAAATTTTATTAATATTCGTCAAAAGGATTCAATTATTAAAAAAAAATTTTTTCAATAAATTCTTTATGAGAATTAAATTTTAAAAACCATTTAATTAGTCAGTAATTGATTTATTTATGTGCTTTAATAATTGAATTTTCGTAGAATTTTCTAATAAAAATTGATTTAAAAATGGTTTTCAGTTGAAATTTTATATTATAATTAAATATTAAAAGCAATATATCATGAATTTTAAGAAATAATTGAATTTTCAATAGATTTCAAATTTAAAATCTTTAAAAATTTTAATTTTTCATACTTTTAACTATATAAAAATTCAGTAGAAATATTGAAATAATTTTTTTTGAAAAAATATTGCAAGTTTTTTTTCTATTTTATATGTAATTAAAGAATTTCCGAATAATTGAAATTTCACGTAAAATTGAATTGTAAACAAATAAATTTTAAAATTCTCAAAGAAGAAAAACAAATTTTTTAAATTTGTAATATTTTTTTAATTATTAAAACTTTTAATTTTTGAAGAGGTTATCGTTTATAAACGTTAAATGTAATTTTTATTTTATTTTTTTGCCTGACTCCGATTGGTTGATAATTATTAATCATATATTAAATTGTGACCAAGTCATAACTTTGAAAAAATAATAATTCTTCTATGTTGTTGAATTTCAAAAAAGTTTGGATTTTAATCTTTTGAACAATTTTAATTCCTATGGAAAAATATAAATTTTTTGAGTAGTTAATAATTTTTAGAATTAGATTAATAATAATTGATAATTTTTAGAATTTAAAATATTCCTTAGAGTCAAGGAAAAAGTCAAAATTTTGTCTGAAAATCAGGGAAAAGTCAAGGAGAATCAAAATTTAATTTTTGTGGCCACATTGATGCATTAGACCCTAATGTCCCAAAATAGGGAACATGTTAAAAAATTCCCAACTTTGTTTTATATAAAAGCCCCGAGAAAATTATGACCGATTATCTATACCCTCAGTGACACATGTGCTTTAGGTTCTCGAATCCATATAGTGTCAAAAAGTTGCTTTGGACAAGTTGTTTTCTTTTTTTTTTTTTGTCTCTCATCCTTTTTTGAACCCTTTAAGAGGCGATATCGTGTCAGTTGGAACGGTGAGTTTCAAGAAGTCGGAGAGGGATCTCGTTGTAATTTGTCGAGTGGATGGGAATTGCTCCATCGTCCACTTGGCGGTGCCTGGCGGCTTCACTAATGAACCAAACTTAACTAAAGGGAACTCGTTCGCGTACCTTATCGGTAGTCGTAACCGCAGGATCAGCTTCGTAGTCCCGAGAGTTTGCCGCGCGGGACTCCTCTCATCTTCGACAAAGATAGGAGAATCGTGTCGACGAATGGCCGTGTCCGGCAAACAAATTGCAAGATAGCCCTTGGACTCATGGTAGCTCGTTACCGATCTTCTCATCCTTTTTTTTTCCTTCCTTTCCATCCGACCTTCCCCCCCTCCCTCCTCTCCACCCATTTTCTATAGAGCTCTTTCTTCCCCCTGTGTGTGTATCCTCTTCTTCTTTTATCCGCGCGCCAACCAGACATCGTGAATACGATTTCTCTTCCTTCCACGCCTCTTCCATTTTATCTCCATTTCTCCCCCATTGGCGATTCTTCCGATTTTTTTTTCGAAAACGACTCCGCCACAACCTCTTTATGTACTCTTTTATGGGGTTTATGCTCATTTATGCGCGCACGGTATACGCTGATGCGTAAAGAATCTTTGACTTTCTTTTTTAATGGCGATTATTTTCTTAATCGGTTAATTTTGCGACTAAATTTCGAATTTTTGATAATTAATTGATAATTAATAATTTGCGGATTTGGAATTAATAGGATCTGGCTCCTTGGTGGATTGTAGAGAGAGTGAGAGAGCAGTGAAGCACAAAATCGCATTTTTGTAGGCGTGGCAGATAATTGCGCAGAGTTACGAAACTGCGTTTCTGCGCATACAAGGTTACACAGAAGCGCCGCCTGCATGTGCGCAGAAACCACTTTACGTAAGTCTGCGCATTATGTGCCACGCCTCAAAAAATGCGATTTTGTGTTTCACTGCTACAGACTTCGTAACTCAGAATTGGCCCGATTTTTCGAAGCCAAACAAACAAAAAAAAAATTTTTTTTTAAAGAAGAAGAAGGCTTCGTACTTGATAATTATTTTTAAAATAAGGCAATTAAAATACGAAAACATTCGGACAATGAATAAAAATATTTATTTACACCAAAGTTTCGAAATCTGAATGATTTCCTCTTCAGCAAGTCTATCCAAAAAATATATACAAAATAAAAATAATAATAAAAAATTATTTTATAAAAAAAAATAAATAAATATAATTTAATCTTACCAGAAATTAATATAATAATTATTCATTATCCGAATGTTTTCGTTTTATTTGCCCTTAATTTTTAAAGGATCTCGGACTTTAAAGATAATAATTTAACTAATTTTAAAATACTAACAAAAAATAGCTTTAAGACTGAAAAAAGTAGTAAAAATATATCTGAAGATAAATTAAATTTGACGACTTAGTTTCTTAATAATTTCTGAATTAAATTAAATACAAAAAAAGAAAATTTTTTTAAAGTAAATATTTCAATTGCCTATTTAATTCTACGCAGGAATTAAAAAAATTTTAAGTGATTTCAATGTAAAGCCTAGTTTTCAAATATAATTATTTCTAAAAATTACAACTGCAATTTTTCCAAAATTCAATTATATTTTATTTATGAAATTTTTAAATAAAATTATTCAAAGATTAATTATTTTCTTTCAGAATAAAATTTTTAATATTATCACAGTATTACAATAATTAAATCTTTCAAAGATTTAAATTTAAAAACCTTTATTAAAATTCAATTTTTTCTAAAAATTCATGCCATAATTAACATTTTAAAAAAAATAATTGAAATCACGTGAATTTTATTATTTATGAAATTAATTGAATTTCGGAGAAGAATTTTATTACATTTGAAAATAATTGAAATTTGGCAAGAATTTTATTAATATTTTTGAAAATAATTGAATTTCAGAGAAGAATTTTTTTACCTACGAAAATAATTGAAATTTGGCAAGAATTCTATTAAAATTTTTTGAATATAATTGAATTTTATAGGAGAATGTTATTACTTTTGAAAATAATTGAAATTTTGCCAAGACTTTATTAAATTCTTTGAAAATAATTGAAATTTTGCAAAGAATTTTAATATTTATGAAGATAATTGAAATTTTGACGAGAATTTTATTAAATTTTTTGAAAATAATTGAATTTTTGCAACGAATTTTATTAACATTTATAAAAATAATTGAATTCTTGTAAACAATTTTATTATTTATAAAAATAATTGAATTTTATAGGTGAATGTTATTACTTTTTAAAATAATTGAAATTTTGCCAAGACTTTATTAAATTCTTTGAAAATAATTGAAATTTTGCAAAGAATTTTAATATTTATGAAGATAATTGAAATTTTGACGAGAATTTTATTAAATTTTTTGAAAATAATTGAATTTTTGCAACGAATTTTATTAACATTTATAAAAATAATTGAATTCTTGTAAACAATTTTATTATTTATAAAAATAATTGAATTATATAGGTGAATGTTATTACTTTTTAAAATAATTGAAATTTTGACAAGAATTATATTAAAATTTTTCAAAATACTTGGAATTTTACTAAAAAAATTTTACTAAAATTTTGAAAATAATTGAATTTTTGCAACGAATTTTATTAAATTATTATTAATAATTGAATTCTTGTGAACAATTTTATTATTTGTAAAAATAATTGAATTTTGTAGAAAAATTTTATTATTTGTAAAGATAATTGAAATTTTGACGAGAATTTAATTACTTTTGAAAATAATTGAAATTTGGCAAAAATTTTATTAAAATTTTTGAAAATAATTAAAATTTTGCTAATAAATTTTATTATTTATGAAGATAATTGAAATTTTGACAAGAATTTTATTAAATTTTTTGAAAATAATTGAAATTTTGCTAAGAATCTTATTAAATTTTTTAAAAATAATTGAATTCTTGTGAACAATTTTATTATTTATAAAAATAATTAAATTCTTTTGAAGAATTTTTATAAAATACTTTTTAAATTAATGTTTTTTTTTTAAAATATTATTAAAATTATGTATTAAATAATTGAATTCAATTATTATAAAAATAATTGAATGTTTGCAAAGAATTTTATAATTTTTTTATATTTTGGGAAATTTTTTATAAAATTGGTAGATATAAAAAATAATTGAATTTCGAAAGATTTTTTGATAATAATTGAATCGTTTGAATGGTAAATATTAAAAATAATTGAATTTCGAAAAATTTTTTGATGATAATTGAATCGTTTGAATGGCTGATATTAAAAATTATTAAATGTCAAGAAAATTTTGAAGATAATTGAATCGTTTGAATGGCAGATATTAAAAATAATTGAATTTCGAAAAATATTTTGAAAATAATTGAATCGTTTGAAAGAATTTTATTAAATTTTTTTGAATTGTTTCTAAGAATTTTATTTAAATTTTTGAGTAGTGGAAATTGTTTATAACATAGAAGAAAGTAGCTTTTAGTGTCATAAATCTAAAAAATGTACCTAAATCGTAGCAAATTGTAAAAAAGTATTAAATTCTTTTAGTAGATGAGTATACGAAGCCTGCTGCTCTCTACGAGAAACTTTCCCTGTAGCTCCGGCCGCTTAGATTCATAATCACGAAGATTAAACATCGTTCCATACGGTCAGATAATATAAACAGCAATAATAACAATAATATTAAAAATATGAAGAAATAAATAAATAAATAAATTTTCCACGAATCCATTCATCAATTCAGTCACATCCCTTCACTGACGGAGGTTCAGAATTACTCCTCTAACGGATTCAGATTTACAGACCATTTAAATGATTCAATCGTGGATTAAAGGTCAGGATGATGTTGAAATTCGTGCTAGAGGGGAAGCGATGAATACGCACTTGATAAAATGAGTCGACGAAGGGTTGGGAGAGAAAACATGGCGAGTTGAAACGAACAAGAAAGAGAGGGAACGAAAGCGGGGGGATTTTGTGTAGTCGCTCACGGTTTGGAATGCTTTGAAAGGCCGCGAGCTAGAGTTTCGCTTGGTTCTGCTGGCCGCGAGTTGCTTCAGGACCTGGACCATCACGCAGGAAGAGAGATGCAAAGAATTAGAGTGAGTGAGTAAGAGAGAGAGAGAGAGAGGGAAAAGTTTATAGAAGAAGGAGAAAAAGAGTGAGAAACAAGTAGTGCTGGTGGTGGTGGTGGGAGATAAAGAGTGGGATGCAGAGAATCTGAGGTCGTTCTGACTTGCTTCAATTAATTACCACATTGTCGTCGTGGTCTTCTCTTGCCTGCTGGTTCTCTAGACCCTAGGATGTTCCGCCATGGTAATCCCTAGGGGAGGTAGTACCCCGCCTTGATTTAATCTCTCTGGATATTTTTTTTTTTTTTTTTTTGCTTCTTTTTCCCTTGTACATTGCACTTACCGTCGTCCCTTTTGCAATTGATTCTCACGATACTTGCGCGCCTCACAACTTGAGTATTTCTACGTGTAAAGTACATGCACTTTCATCAAATGATTAAACGAAAAGTGAAAAACAGGTTCCTGGAGAATGGAGATGAAGAAATGGAGAAAAACGAGGTGTCAGTGCGGAGAGATCTTCTCTCCTTTTGGTTTTGTTCCTTTTATACGCAAGCACCTAAGTGCCACGCTGCAACACTCAAGTCAAAAATATATGAGAGACTGATTATAATTGTCAGCGGCGATATCATCGTTCTTCTTTTTTCTCCTCGGGATGAATACGTATCTCCTTTTATTTGCCAAACAAACCTTTTGCTAAACACTTTTCGAAACGTCGCGAAATTGTTGCTAGAAATCTTTTACAGCTTTTCAATTTTAGGCACACTTTAAAAAATATTGGTAAATTTTCCTAACTTTTCCTAACTGTTCTCTAATTATTTTGGGTAAAATCCTTTCACCCAAAACTTTTGGTCTACCAATAGTCGTGTAAAATATTTTCGTCTTTTAAAATGGTTGTCACATTTGGTTCGTCTAAGGATTTTAAATTGAGACGCAACACTTTCGATACATTTTTTGTCTCAATTTGCTATTCTTATCAAAAGTCTGATGGCGATAAATTTTTGTCTCAATATAATCCTTAGAAAAGTGTGATAAAAAAAAGATTTCAAGCAATGAATGCAGGAGGAAATGGAAACACAAATGTGACTATATGGCAAAAGACAAAAATCGAGTGTGGAATAGAATGAAGTGGAATAAAGAGAGAACACGACACAGAAAGAAACAGGTTACGCCTTCGAGATGCTATCATCATCTGCTCTAATAAACTGAGACCCAACATTCCATGGAGTAGTACACATCAACGTGACGATCCTGACTTCTCGAAACGACTAAAGTTCCTTCAACTGACACTTGACACAGTGATTGCGAATGCATCTGCAACAGCTGACAATGCAAGTGATGATCTGCTAAAGGAACTTTTAGCAAAGAGAGAGAGAGAGAGAGATTAAAATTTCGCACCTGGCTGGTATGGCCGCATGTCTTGTTATCGAGATCGCGTCGAGAGCCTCTTATGTATTCCAGGTTTCGGACTCACCTCACCCTGAGAGAGAGAAGGTTCCCGAGGTCGAGACACCTATGAGAGGCGCGGACGTTACTGTCACTTTCCTGAAGAATGAGCATGCATCCCAAGACAATGTTCTCAGTTCTCCCCGCATGCTTGCTGCAATTTATGATGCGACCTTCATTTCTCTTCCGACGACAGATGCAGCACTTCTCTCCACGATTCTGGAATTCTTCGCGAAACCTAGATTTTATTCATTTTTATTCACTGTCTCTTTTCTTCTTTATATTGTTTTTCCTCACTTGAAATTTCCTAATAAAAAAAAACTAATTTTTTTGGCTTCAAGCAAATTAATATATTTACCTAATATATTTACTAATTAAAAACTTGAAGTCAACGATATATTTATATTAATTTCAATTAATGTTGGTTGAGAATATCAAAATTTTCCACCACGAAAGCATGGAGGAGATATTTTCGTTTCGCATTTCTGTTTCCTTGGAAGCATTTATCATCGTACTTTTCCAGTTGTCGGTGATGTGGAGAAGAAATTGGTTAGGCGGGAGATTTCATAGTAGCAATATATACCCTGTCAACGGGGAAGAACTCGGAAGCAGAAAAGCGTTGAGGAGACGATGGAAAGTGTATAGAATGACAAACTTCTGTACAGTCTGGTGTCAAAAGGATTGACTCAGAGGTCAGATTATAATTCATACACGTCGCCCATCTGTCCAGGTGATTTATATTTTATTCAAGGTAGTAGGAACAACAATGGCTACTGGAAATTTATCCATGCTATTTACTTATGATTTTCTATTTTATCTATTTTTTATTTTCATCAAGTAAGTATTTCATCAGAGTACAAAGTCGAAACGGAATTTTGCCTTTTTAGAAAGTAATAAAGAAGCCGTTTTGAAAAATCCGACTCGAGAATTAATTTGAATTCGCACATTGCCATTGTCACCAGAAAGACTACCACGAGAGAAAGAAAGAGAGAGAGAGAGACTCCTGTCCAAAAATAGCCATACTCTGAAAATAGTCTGCGATGCAAAGAAGCTACACTCGTCGAAAAGATTTAAGCGCACACAAAAGCGAAACCTTATCGTCCATGTGTCCCTTTGAGAAATTATGGTCGCTCTTCATCAAGATTCGCAAATCTTCGCCTTTTGGTCCCGAACTTTGAACAAATCAACAGATTTTACAACGATCCTGTATTAATTTTCACACCATGGAAATTTTTCCCCAAATGTTAGTTAAATTACCTAGAAAAATTTGCCTCATTAGATCAGTCCATAATTCTAAGTTTTTTTCTACAAGTTCTTGTTTTGCTTAATGTAGGATAACAAAAATTGTTGATATAGTTTAAAGCAGGCAGGTACTAGTGAAAGAAGAAAGTGTAGCAAAGAACGAAGAATTAAAGAGGAAAAATTGTGCGGGAAAATTCGATCAGAATTCGGGTGACCTAACGTGGCATTTGCAGCACTAGGATTTAATGAATAGCAGGCATTACATCCTATTTGGTCTCATTGCGACCGTCGTGACGATGCTCAGCATAGCATAGCTCTCGCGCTATTTGCAGTCCAAGCGGAGAATAGGGGATACAATGGACGCCGACGTCGAGCGTCGCTATGTGCTCAATGAAAACTACCCAACCCATTGGCGTATTCAGAGCGACAACTTAATTTTCACTGTGAATGCGATAATCTCAAGCATTCTTTCAACTTAATTCTTATTCTATGCCGAATATTTAGATTCTTTTCATTAATTCTTTGATGAACAATGTCTACTTCCGTAAACATGTTCTTATAAAGATCTAACGATGGTTTAATGAAGATTTGTCAAAAATCTGTCAAAATGCTGGCAAAACTTTAGCAACCTTTCTTAGATCTTGTCAAAGGTCTGACAAAAGTCTAACAAAGGTCTAATGAAGATCTAACGAAGATCTAACAACGGTCTAACAAAGGTCTAACAAAGGCCTAAAAAAGGTCTAACAAAGGCCTAAAAAAGGTCTAACAAAGATCTAGAAAAGATCTGAAAAAGGCCTTACAAAGATCCATCAAAATTTTAAGAAAGGTTCTGCCTAATATCCAACAAAAATGTAACTTAATTCTAACTACTATTAATTTTCCTCCGTTGCTTCATTGTCCAACAGTAAAAAATCGTATTCTCTCGTCGAACAACGAAACAAAACGGAACATATTTCGTTATTTTTTTTCTATAACAAACAGAATGACACGAAAAGGGTTAAAAGAAAGCATATCCAGCATGTGAAACAGTAAATTTTGTCGTCAGTTGTCAAGAGATTTTGTTCCCTCTACTTCTTCTTTTTTTTCTCTCTCTCTCTAGTAAAGATTTATAAATCTCTCGACGGATTTGCATTTGGCGCCACTGCAAATACCGTGTTGTCGTTTAATCGCATCTCTCTCGAGGTGCGAGGCGAGATTACAAGTGAATTTGCGTTTAGGCGTGTTTCAAGATCCGCAAAGGCAACGACTCGCTCAGTTCTGGGCATTCTTTGAATAGCTGGATCATTTAGCCGCTTTGCATCATCGGCAACTGTCGTCGTATGGCAACACTATTCCCCGCATATCATGGCGAGAATAACTTTGAAAATTTAACGATATTCCCCCACAAGCAATTTCTATATCCCTTACAAACACTCGCTACGGAAATGTCTCGTTGACTCTTGATAAGTTTAATCTTGACATAGTTCAAGAGAAATGCAATTTTCTGCCAAGATTTCTCATGGTGTAAGTATAGTGTGTGTAATTATTTATAGAATTCTAATTTATTACGAGTAGTTGCGATAACGATATTTATGTGATAAGGATTCAAAGAGATTCTTTAATTTGTTTGAATCCTTAGAACTTATGAATATTATTATCAGAACTACTATTCAAGAATTAGGAATTCAAAGAGTGATTTGGGTTCGAAGGGATTAAGGATTCAACGAGAAATAAGAATTAGGAAATTAAGGATTCGATTTCGGATTCGATGAGAAATAAGAATCCAGAAAATTAAGGATTCAACTAAAAATTAGAATTCAGAAATTAAGGATTCAACAAGAAATGAGAATTCAGAGAAATTAAGGATTCAAAGGGATTAAGAATTTAGAAATTCATATAGGAATTCAAACAATAAATGGAATTTGAAGGTACAACAAAAGCCTTTGAAACTAATAAAGAAATGGAGAAAATTTTAATCTGAAATCCACTAAATATTAACGCCGTTGGTGACAATCTATTAAGTTAGTGTTTCAATCTCAAGGTGTATTATGGTTTATAACGTTTATGTCGTCGAATTTACGAGATTTCCGGATAAGATCATAAAGTTTATATCGTTCATTTAGCGAAAAGCAAATTTTCCTCATAACCGACCCATTTTTGCTTTGATGGAGAATATGATACACAGCACAAATTAAATTTTCAAATAATTTTAAAAATCAGGAGAAATTTAAAATTAATTTTAAAATTTAAAAGAAATTTGAAGTTACTTTTAAAAATCAAGAGAGAAATTAAAATTAATTGTTGTTTTTTTTGTTTCCAGTTAAATGTGCACCAAAGATCGTTGGAGGCAGCAGGACTAGAACTCTGTGGAGCGGGGGGAAGTATCCCTCAAGGTCAACCAAGCAGTACTGGTTCAATAGGGTCAGCACCAAGTCCAGCGTCCCCAAGACCGACACCCCAACCTAGAGCACCTCTTGCAACCTCCACTTCGCAGTCTTCGAGGACCCTCGACGATGATAGATCGACGGACGGTGAGATTTCTCTCAGATTTTTAGACAAATTTTTTTTTTACTTTTTTTAAACTAAACTTAACTGAACTTAACTTACAGTTAACCTACAGTTAACCTACCGTTTAGTTTTATTGATACAGTTTTAAATCTAAAATTAGGCTACTTTTCAATCATCTTATGGTTTTTTCTGCTAATTAAAATCCCTTAAAAAAACAAACATTTGCTCGTCTTCCTAGGAGTTATTTTAAATTTAGAGATTATTTTCTAATTTCAAAAGTTTCGTGATCTCTTGCTTATTTCCCTGACTCTGTGTAACTTAATAATAAAGATATGAAGAGGCTCAATTATTTCAGCAGTAGGCGGTGGAACGGCGGCAGAAGACTCGGATGATGGTGAGAGTAGAGCACAATATGTTAGTGCAAATTGTGTGGTTTTCACTCATTACCGAGGAGATGCGGCAACCGAGGTAGATGAACATTTTCATAGAGCCCTTCAACAGGATAATAAACTAAAAGGTGAGAAACTCATTTTTGATGACTAGTTGTTATTTTAAGCTGAAATCAGTAGTAATACTATTTCCACTAACTTATCCACTAATATTGCAACTGTTACTTCTGCTACTACTTCTACTGTTCTTGCTACTGTTACTACTACTACTTCTACTATTACTGGTACTTTTACTGTTACTCCTATTGCTTCTGCTGTAATAATAATGATAGTAGTAGTAGTTTCCTTCTTGACTCTCAAATAGAATAAATTTTCCCAGTTTGCCATAAAATTTTTTATGGAATTACTATACGTCCTATTTAATTTACTTTATTATTGTAAATGTTTCCCCACACGACAAAGATAAGGATGTTGCAGAATATACTTTGATTTTTTGGTATACATAATTTTTAAAAGGAGCAGTTCAAAAGTTGATGACTACAAATATAGAAAAGAATGGAGGAGAGGAGAAATTACTTTTATGAAGATGTTGGGACGGGAGCAAGACTGCGATTCGTCAAAACGTAACCCAGAGCAGATTGATGTGGCGCTACGACTGGATGGCTTGTTATTCGGATTTAGAGCGTTGTCGCCGAAGCGTCTCTTTGAAGACGCCGTGGCGTCCACATGTCAAGTAATTGCAACACTTTTCGCCCATGGAAAGACGCGAAATGAGTTAGAGAAAGAGAAAACCTTTTCATTCTCCCTTGTTTTCTCTCTCTTAAAAGAGAGAGATAGAAAGAGAAAAGGATGGTAAAAGAGAGAGAAAAAAGAGAAAAGGGTGGTAAAAGAGAGAGAAAAGGATGGTAGAAGATAGAGAAAGAGATAGAGAGAAACATCCTTATATGAGTGACATAAGTCGGATGAAGAAAAATTGGAAAAAAGAAGAAACGACGAGTTAGTCGCTCGGCGTTAATTTGACGCTACCGTGCAGAACGACATGCTCAATTTCCCGCAGCTTCAACGTTATTATTGCTTGTTTTGATAAACTCAAGTCAAAAGAGAGAGAGAGAGAAAAAAAAGGGTGAGAGAAAGAGAGAGAGAGAGTTGCACACGCGACAAGATATTTATGCTCGACTGGGAATATTTATGCCTCAATGAGAAACACTCTCTGGAGAAGAGGGTATATCATTTTATCATTCCCGACTATCACTTTTAGTGACACCATCTTCTCAAAGCGATTCACCATTCTCTCATCAGTCGCAATCTCCTATCAGTGATTATGAATAATGACGTCGAGCCCCTTGTGTTTATAAATATTTCATGAACAGAATGATAAAGTGGAGTTGTTGCAAACTCTTCCTTTGTAGTTTATTTATATATGGTCTAGCTTGACTGGCAGACTTCCAGTTATTCTATATGATATGCCTGACAATTGAATTCTTTTTCGCATTCCTCACTTTCCTCGGACTATTTTACTCAAATTTTACACATTTTTATCGAAATTCTCGAGAATGAATCTTTTGTTTGTTGATTTAACGAATTGTACACTGCGAACTGCGGCTTTACTACGTTTTTAGTTTTGGACACTTTTAGATCAGTAAAGTAGTTCAAAGTAGTCGAATGTGCGACTTATGATCATTTTTATCAGGGTTGCCACAAAAATTTAATTTTGCTTTTCCCTGAGTTCCAGACTTTTTCCCTGACCCTGAAGAATATTTTGATTCACTCCATGAATTATTAGATATTAAAAAAAATGTTCTATTACATTTATTTACAAATTTCTTCTGTGCAGTAGTAGTTGCAGTGTATGCAGTACTAGTTTTTGTAGTAATTGTAGTAGTAGTACTAGTAGTAGATTATCGATTGACCTTTTAATAAAGGGATAGTTTTTCTCTTGGGATAGATTTTCGCTTTTCGCCATGGCACCTGTCCCAACCAAGGGGAGAAAAGACCTTGTGGCCTTTCTTTGAGGAATCTCGAGCTTAAACAGTAGTCATCTACTTCTGTCCTTATGTGCCTTACTCGACATTCCAGATCTAAAATCGTCTCGCAAATTCTCGCGCCCATTCTCCTTCTCTCTTTGAGCAGTTGCGCTACTCCTAAGACAAGAAGCTCTTAATTTACCTCTCTCCTACCCCAGAGTGGTGTGTCAGTTTGTTGCGAAGTAAGAGTAAGATAGCAACTGACTAAGAGAGAAAAAAAGGGAAAAGAGATAGAGAAAAGTGTAACGAAAAGAGAGAGAGAGAGAGAGAGACAGAGAGCAAGAGAGAGCAAAGAAAAGAAAAAAGAAGAGATGGTAAGAAGGCACATAACAATTAGGTCGTGTTGTCTTGAATTCTAAGCAGGCTAGTGAACTGATCCTTGAGTACCGTCGGGATAAATGTGGCCTTAAACGACACCGATATAGCCATGAGGCTCTGATCGCTTGCCAAACTCTCCGCCAACACCCTGAATCTCCCTTCACTTTCCGCATCCCTTCCCATATAGTATATACACGTTTCCACTTCGCCTCTCCTCGCAAAGCAGCTTCGAAGTTTTAACTCTTCTTGATGCACGACGGCGGAACAATTGTTCCGGTGCTTGTTAGCGTTGTCGTGGCTAATGGCGCACTTTATAACATCGAGACTCTCTCTCTCTCTTATTCGGACCCTGAAAACCTGACCAGCTTTGATTCCTTCAACAAGCGCATTGCATTCATCTTCCCTCCCGTGAGAAATTTCATTATTTTATCCTCGTCCGATATTTTCACACTCAATGCCAATTTTTTAACCGCGCATTTCAATCGATACTGATGGCATTTACCATTTATTAAAATAAGTGCATGTCGTTTGTCAATTTTAATATCATTCTGCTGTAGTTTTATACAGAAGCACTTCTAAACTAATGTCTAAACTATTATCTTCACAGTCTATTACCAGCTAAAAAAGTTCTATAGAATTTCAGTAAGTGATCCATAAATGGTCTGTAATTTTTTATTTTTGGTCCGTAAAAAAATGTCCACAAAAGGAAGAGAAGAACAAAAAATAAATAAATAATAACTATTGAAAATTATAAATACTGCAAAAAGAATAAAAAGAAAAAGAAGGAGCTTAAAAATAAATTTACAATGTGAACAATCGTAAAAATCCATTGCAATCTATTCCGGTATATTTTTCTAAATTGAATAAGAGATCAGATTAGATAAAAGCGAAGCGCTAAAGGAGGCGAAGTGATAAAATATAATTGATGCTTGAGAATACGAATTAAACCAGTTTTTGATCGTTTTCATCTTCGATTCAACACTATCTTATATAAGCATTCGTGGTTTATGCATCCCGGATTATATATATAATAAGAAATAAATAAAGTAAAAGAGCGCTTTCTTCCGCGTTCATCTCTCGATCCAGCTGCTGCGCGGTCCAGTTTTGTTATTTTAAATGCATACATGTATATATTAAGTATATTAACACAACACACGGAATATTCTTTGCGTGCGAAATGGTCCATTAATCCTAGAAGTCTTGACTCTCTGCGCTTATCGAGGGACATCTGTCGTGGTTGACCTTCGGCGAAGAGGTCCCCGATGTAAACGTCGATCTACGGGAGATCAGCTTGAACCTCGGACTATATCTCTCTCTCGACTCCTTTTTCCTTCTTTCTTTAGCTCGAGCAGTCCCACAACACCGCGGCATCGCAGGGCCTTGGCCACAGAAGAAAGCCGACTCCGAGGCACTCCGAGGCTCCGACACTCTGTTTCTTTAATTGCGTTAATAAATAAAGGACAGTCGGCCGAGCCTAGAACATTCAGAGGCATTGGGAGAGAGAATCCGAGGGAGTGGAAACAGGACAGATTCGAGAGAGGAAGATGGAACGATTGCGAGGGCAAAAAGAAACGAGAGGACTGAGGAATCGAGGGGAGTCGATGAATAGGAGAGAGAGGAGGAGGAGGAGAAAATAGTCTAAAAAGAGAGGATTTTTTTTTCTTTTTTCTTTTATCTGTTCTTCTTTCTTTCTTTTATTCCGAAAGAGAGAGAGAAAGAGAGAGTGAGAATTTATATATTTATTTATAGAAAACAATAAAAGGGAAGAGAAAAAGAAATTACAGTTGAACCTCGATAAGCGAGAAACGTCCATAAACAAAAGTATACTCATTTTGAGGTTATCCTGAAGTTCACAACGTATTAGAAACAAATTCGCAAAAATAATTCGACGATTTTATTTTTCTAAAAATAATTTGAAATATTTATATTAATCTATATTAATATTTATATTAATCTGTATTAATATCTATATTAATAACCGTTGTATCCAAGTAATCTGTTCGCAGTTTGAAGTTTTTCTTTTTAAATGTTTAAAATTATAAAATTAATGTACTAATCATTGAATTCTTGTAATTTATAAAAAAAAAAAAATTGAAAATAATTGAATTTTATGACGAATTCAATTATTTTCAATAATTGTAATAAAATTCTTTAGTCAATTTATAAATGATTATTTTTTCTATTTACAGTCGAAATAAAAAAATTATTTAAAAAATTTTTAATTAAATTAGGAAAAATTTTCCTATTGGAAAAAATTCAAAAAAATTTTAATAAAATTCTTTAAAACGATTTAATTATTTTCACAAATTTTTCGTAATTAAATGATTTTTATATCTACTATTTGAATAAAAAATTTCCCAAAAGAATTGAATAATTTAAAAAAAAATGTTTAGGTATAAAATTCTTCGTAAATATTCCATTATTTTTATAAATAAAAAAATGTTCACAGGAATTTAATTATTCAAAACAGAATTTTCCTAATATTATTCGAAAAAAATTAATTATTTAAATACATTTTTATAAAATTCTTCGCAAGAATTCAATTAATTTTATAAATAATGAAATTCTTCTCAGTTTTTCAATTATTATTTAAAATTTTAATAATAATCTTTAAAAGAATTCAATTATATTTATAAATATTAAAACTCAACGCAGGATTTTAATTATTTTAAATACAATTTTAATAAAATTTTTCTTAAAAATTCACTTATTTTTTAAAATTTTGCAAAAATTGAATTATTTGCAGAAATAATAAATTTTTTTTGTCTGGGATTCAATATTATTTAAAAAACGCTGAAATTCAATTATTTTAATAAATGCAATTTTTAATTGGATTCTAGGGAAAATTTAATTATTTTTAAACTTTTTTTTTAAATTCTTCAAAAGAATTCAATAATATCAATACATTGTAAATTTTTTCACAGAAATTTAATTATTTTAAATACAATTTTAATAAAATTTTTCTCAAAAATTCACTTATTTTTATAAATTTTGCAAAAATTCAATTATTTGCAGAAATAATAAATTTCTTTGGCAGAGATTCAATTATTTAAAAAACTTTTAATGAACTCCAATTCAAGAATTCAATTATTTTTTAAAAAATAATGAAATTTTCGCTGAAATTCAATTATTTTAAATGCAATTTTAATTGAATTCTAGGTAAATTTAAATTATTTTTAAACATATTTTTTAAATTCTTCAAAAGAATTCAATAATATCAATAAATACTAAATAGTAAATTTTTCACAGAAATTCAATTATTTAAAATACAATTTTAATAAAATTTTTCTTAAAATTCACTTGTTTTTTTAAATTTTGCAAAAAATTCAATCATTTGCAGAAGTAATTAATAGAAATAATTAAATTTTTGATGTACTAAAAATCATTGAATTTTTGTAAAGTCTAAATAAAAAAAATTTGAATATAATTGAATTTATTTCAATAGAATTTTATCAACATTTTTTCAAATAATTGAATTCTTTCGAGAAAATGTAATTAAAATTGTATTTAAAATAATTTAATTTTTGGGAAGATTTTTATTAAAATTATTTTAAAATAATGAAGTTTTTTTTATATAATTTTTACTGAAAATTTTGAAAACAATAAAATTTAAAGAAGAATTTCTTTTAAGTTCTTAAAATAATCTTGTTTATTATTAATTGTAATTAACATTATCTCTATTGAATTATATTAAAATTATTTATCGAAAATAAAATTCTTTCAAACAATTTTCTCAGAGTTTACAAAGAATTTTATTAAAAACTTTTGAGAGCAATTGAATTGTTTAGAACAATTTTATTACAATTTTTGAAAAAAAAATAATTGAATCCGTTAGAGAAATTTTATTAAAATTATCTTGAATATAATTGAATTTTTTCCCAGAAAATTTATTAAAATTGTATTGAATATTTGAAAATAATTGAATTTCTCCGAAACAATTTATTATTTATGAAAATAATTGAATTTCTTTGTAGATTTTTATTATTTATGAAAATATTATAATGCGAAGAATTTTCTTATTTATGAAAATAATTGAATTCTTGAGAATTTGATCAATTTTGATTAAAAATATCCGCCATATTGGATCCGCCATTTTGAATTTCGAAAATCTGTCTTCAGATTCGTAATAATCGAACCCAAGTCGATGATTTTCGACTCGCTGACTTTCCCAGGGGGTACGAAAGGGTTAAGTTTAAAAATAAAAAATTAGGATTGTATAAAACAATCCCAATTTTTTATATTTTTAAACTTAGGGAAAATTTTTAGTCTGAATTGTCGAGTGGGGAATAATCGTGAGAAGAATAAAATATAATAGTGAAAAAATGCAACTGACTATTAGAATTTTGTGGCGGGGAAGTAGAAAAAGTCGTTGCGAGTGGGACGTGGCTCGAGGTGTCGCGCAATGAAGATACAAAGTAACGGCGGGACGAGGAAATTCATTTGGGGACCAGAAGTAGTCCCCGTTCGGAGATGTTGGTTGTTGGCGGTTGTCGCAGGGCCTCCGATATTGTAATTTGAACGCGTATCGAAGCGCCCCGTAACACCCACCCACGACACATTTGCCGTATAAAGAAGCCAGTCCGCATTGTTTCCCACGGATGGAATGCCATGCCGCATGCGGCATAAAGGGGATTCTAAAATATGTTCCTCGGCCATGTCCACCGCAACTGCGGCCAAAAGGGAATTGGTTGCACGAGACCAACTCATTCTCTCCTTCAAAAAGACACACGAGGACTAACTATCGCGTTAAATATTGCGATTTGCTCACGAGATGCCAGATAACACATCTGCCTTCATCCGTTTCGATTATCCCCTTCTTCTTCTTCTTCTTCTTCTTTTATGTTGCCATATTCAATCTTCCCTCTCGAGAGTCGAGAGTTTAATTCTCTTTTTCACATTCGACATTTTTTTTATCTGATACCTTTTCTTGAGATTAATTTTTTTCGTTCTTTCTCTACTCCCTCCGAGAGAGGCTGAGCGCGCTAATTGCCTCTGTGATTCCCTTCTGCTTTTCTTAATCATTCGCTAATTTATTTATTCCGTTTGCTTCTTTTTAGTGACTTCATTTTTAGCCCAGGGTCAAGTTTTTACCATAGTTAGGTAAACCAATTTCAACCAATTTTCGTAAAATTGATTTTTATGAAATCCGGTCCGTAATTTAATTAAGAAAAGACAAAAGGTTGGAAATTGTACGATATAATTTCGGAGAAGAATTTTATTATTTTTAAAAATAATTAAAGTTTTGACCAGATTTTTTTTTAAATTTTGAAAATAATTAAATTTCTGCGATGAATTTTACTACTTTTAAAAATCATTGAATTCCTAAATATAATTTTATAATTTATGAAAATAATTGGATCCCTGTAAAATTTTTTATTATTTACAAAAATAGTAGAATTAAAAAAATTGCGGTAAATAATTGAATTTCTAGGCAATTTTTAATATTTGTGAAAATAATTAAATGCATGTGCAGAATTTTATTAAAATTTTTGTTTAAGTAATGGAATTTTCTTATGAAATTTAAACTTTTAATTTTTTTCAGTATACTTTTAATAAAAATCACTGACTTTTCCCTGAATTTCTTGACTTGTGGCAAACTTGAACAAGTTTCAGGCAAATTTGAACTTAAATAAATAGATAAAATAAATAAATAAGTAAATTTTGAAAAAAATTGTTTTAGAAGGTTTTATAATAATTTCAAAAATACAAAAAGTATGTAAAAGGAAAAAAACAAAAAATAGATCTTTGTTTTCTTTAAGAAAGGTGAATTACTCGAAATATACTCTCGAGATAAGATGCTGGTAAAGGCTTGCAAGGAGAAGAAATAGCATTTTTAGCCGCGCGAGTGCATTGCGCGTTGAAGTCAAGAGGATGTTAAATGAACTTTGGAAATTACGCTTATACGATTTCGAGTAGATTGGTAGAGAAAAGGAAGAAAAATGAAAAAAATACAGAGGGGAGAGAAAAAGAATGAAAGAAGAAAGAGGAGGAATCTCGAAAGCAATGACATGGGATACGCAAGACAAGCTTCTGGCTTCAGAGTGGTCCCTTGTAAAACATCTACGCGGTACCCTTCTGTCTCTCCAGTGAGCGCGTTTCCGTGGGATCGCCTTGTTCGACTATTTTCATCAGGGGGTTTTTAAAATCGAAATCCGCATTTTTCAGAGCTCTCCCTCTCACGATAAATCAATCTAGCGTTAAAATCATTGTCCCCGAGCTAAAATAGTATAAATATACGCATCGAGATGTAAATAACTTTTGCGTCTCGGAGAGAAATTGAAATTACATTTTTTATTCGTAATTACGGCCCAGTTTTTCTGCAGATATCAAATTGAGACAAAAAAAAGAATAAAAAGTGTTGCGAGGCAACACTTTTTATTCTTTTTTTTGTCTCAATTTGATATCTGCAGAAAAACTGTGAGATTATTTATTTCTATTTACAGTTGAAATAAAAAAATTATTTTAAAAAATTTTAATAATGTTATTGGAAAAGATTTTTAAAATTTTAATAAAATTCTTTAAAATTTTTAATATCTACAATTTTAATAAAAAATTTCCCAAAAGAATTGAATAATTAAAAAAATAATGTTTATAAAATTCTTTGCAAACATTCAATTATTCTCATACACTAAAAAAATTTTCACAGGAATTCAATTATTTAAAAACAGAATTTTCCTAATATTTTTCGAAAAAAAATCAATTATTTAAATAGATTTTTAGAAAATTCTCCCCAAGAATTCAATTTTTTTTATAATTAATAAAATTCTTCTCAGAAATTCAATTATTTTTTAAAATTTTAATAATAATCGTTGCAAGAATTCAATTGTTTTTATAATTATTAAAACTCAAAGCAGGATTTCAATTATTTTTAATAGAATTCTAAATAAATTCCTCGAAAAATGTAATTATTTTCAAAAATTTTTTGCAATAATTCAATTACATTTCACAATTATAATGAAATTCATCGCTGAAATTAAAACATTTTCAAAATTTACTATTTTAATAAAATTATTCACAGAATAATAAATTCAATTATTTAAATAAATGTAATAAAATTTGTTGTAAGAATTAAATTATTTTCATAAATAATAAAATTTTTCAAACGATTTCAATTGTTTAAAGAAATCTAATAAAATTCATTGCAAGAATTCAATTTATTTTATAAATAATAAAATTTCTTCTTATGAATTCAATTATTTTAAAAAATTTTAATAGTAATCTTTGCAAAAATTCAATTATTACTTGAAAAATGTAATTATTTCAAAAAATTTTTAACAAATTCAATTACATTTTACAAATATAATGAAATTCTTCGCTGAAATTCAAATATTTTCAAAATCTATTATTTTAATAAAATTATTCACAGAATTTCAATTATTTAAAAAAATGAAATAAAATTTATTGCAGAAATTCAATTATTTTCATAAATAATAAAATTCTTTACAGGATTTTAATTATTTTTATAAATAATAAAATTCTTCTTTGGAATTCAATTATTTTTTTAAATTTTAATAATAATCATTGCAAGAATTCATTTATTTTTATAAATATTAAAACTCATCGCATGATTTCAATTAATTTTTAATACAATAATTTTAAATAAATTCCGCAAAAAATGCAAACATTCATAAAAATTTGAATAAAATTTTTCGAAAAAATTTAATTATTTAAAGAAAAGATATAATTTGTTCCTTTGAGTGTAATAATTATTTTCAATTTATTTTTAATTACATTTCTTGAATAAATTTAATTATTATCAGAAATTTTAATGCAATTCTTCGTAAAAATTCAATTATTTTCAAAAATGTTGGTAATGTTCTTTATAAGAATTCAAATTTAAGAAATATTTAATCATTCAAAAAATTATTTGTTTTTGTATTTAAATAATTGAATTCTCGTAGAACTTTCTAATTAGAATTAATTTAGAATTGAATAAAATAAAATGATTATATTCAAATATTCAAATAAAGTTTTGAATATTTTTATAATCATAAATTTCAACAAGAAAATGATTAAATTTTGAAATTACTTTTGTAATTTTTAGAAATATAGTTAAATTTCAAAAATGCTATACATTGAAATTATTTGAAATATTTTAATTCCAGTAGACAAAATAAATAGGTATTTAAATATTTATTTTTGAAAAATTATTCTCTTTTTGAATATAATTAAGAAATTAGAAAAAAAATTGAGTTGTCAATTTTAATTTTTCGATAGCTACTTTTTTACTATACTTTTTCTCTGCCTTTAAGCAATTTTTTGCTACTTTTTTAAAATTAATTATCGAGTACGAAGCCTGTTATTGTCCAATCTATTTAATTGAAAAAATTCCCCTTTTATTTGTATATGAAAGTAAAAGAGTCGAATTTTTATTTTTCAGAAAATATTTCTCCAATGAACATGAGAAATTTTCCACCGTCCTTTTGGAAAAGTCATCACACTGGAGATGTTTACGAGTACCCGACGGATCCATGGCATCCGCATTATCCCCAATACCATCATAGGTTCGTATTTATTTTTAGTTGTAAAAAAAAATTTTTAAAACTACACTTCAAGCTAAGTAAATTTTAAATAATTGATGATGGAAGAATTTGAACCAATTGAATTTTGAACCTAATACTGAACCTTAGGTGCAAAACGACCTTTAACTGATACTTTTTTAAAATTTCTACCAATTAAATTTTTATAAATTTAATTTAAATTCAATTGCAGATTTAACCCTCAAAAATTCTGCAATTTTCCCAAAAAATATCCGCAAACTATAAACTTAATTTAACTTTAGGAATAGTTTAGTAATTTTTCAAAAACTTGTTCAGTAAAAAAAAGTCGGAAACCACTATTCTGGAAGTTGTCCGAAAGTTGTCCGAAAGGAAATTCTTTTCACAAGGGTAATTTATTTAAGCAATAAGAGATCAACTACTGAACCAATTTTTTAAACGAAAAAAAAATACCTATAAAATAAGAAAACAATTTTGAAAAAAAAAGAAAAGGAAGGAAATAAACTTTTTTTTCTCTGCTCTTTTTTTCAGAGCCGTTCACGAATACCACCACCATAATATGGCGGCGGCAGCGAGTTACGGCGGTTTATTATTGGGTGGTGCTAGAGGACTTGGACACCATACAACCCACCATGCGGCGCATCACGCGCATGCCACAGCATCCTACAAGGACTGGACGTCGGCGACGCCGTCGCAATCTCTTGTCGACGCTTCTTCGGCGCCTCCTTATCCCCACGGTCCATATGCACCCTTATCTGGTGAGTATTGGACCTGAACTATTGGCCTCAACTCTCAAATCTTATTCTTCATTCAATTCGCGTCCTCTTTCTTCTTCTCTACATTTATATATATATATTTATCGTCATTCGCTTTTATCCGCGCACACAATCGTGACGTGACACTATTTCAGAATAACATTTTTCTTCTCCCTCTCTTTTCCCCCCTCATTTAATTGATAGAATCATTATATTCGAACTTTTTATTTTCGATTACGGAAAAAAAAGAAATTTTTTTTTTAAAGCAGTTTCTAAATTTAAATTAGTGGAATTATTAATTCAATTCGGTACATTTTTTTTTGTAAAAAAATACTTTTAAAAAAATAATTTTATAAAAAAACAATTTATAAAAAAATTTATAAAAGAATTAAAAGAAAAAAATTTCGCCATTCTTTTGAATAGTGTAAACTTTAGAAACATTAATTCGTTTGCTTCTTAGGAATATACCTTTCTAGGGAGATTTGATTTTTTTATTGTTGATATTATTTATGAACAATTGTTTTTAAACCTTAAAAACTAGTATTAAATTGTACATACAAGAAGACTTGTTTTTTCTTTAGTATATTATAGAAAATATAAATATTATAAATTCGAAGGGAAAATAAAAAATATTTTTAATAAATATATTATGTATTTATAGATATTTATTTGTAATATTATAAATATTACAGTCTTAAATATATTTAAACTTTAAAGAAATAGTTAATTAATTGAAATGTAATATAATAATCGATCAAGTTTACTAGTCAGAAAATAATTGGAAAAAAACTTGTGTATATTAAAATTAAAAAATACGTCACGATTGCGGCGATAAATATATATGTATATTGTTTTTAATTATAGAAAAAAGAGGCAAATCTATACATAGACGATACAAGTGAAAAATTCTAGTTAAATTTGAATTATTTATTAAGATTAATTATCTATACATTTCGTTTATTCATTTGTTACTTGATACAGTGAAATATTTATTCAAATTCGAGAAAGTAATTTGTTATATATATAAAAATACTCTGCGATAATTAATTTCAAGATATTTTTGTAAATGTGAACAGAGATCGAAAAAAACAATTTTTTTAAATTTTCTTATAAAGTTTTTGAATATAATTCGAATTTATAAGATAAATAATTGGTTAATAATTTGATAGTTTTATTTTTCTTTAGAGAATATTAGAAAAAAGTATCTGTTGACAAAAAATGTTTACTAGTAGAAAATATATTTTTTATTATATTTTTTACTATTTATTTCCATTCAAGCTGAGAGAGAAAAATTTAGAAAAGAATTCAGAAAAAAAGAGAGAGGAAAGTTGAGAGAAAAATTTCTGTCAATTGAAACAATTTTCTGTTTTTTTCTCTTTCTTCAAGTATTACTAAAATTTTTTAATAATTTTTCATTTCAGATAATTTCGACAATATTTGAATAATATTTTTTTCAGAGCACTTTTTTTCTGCTTTATTTAAAGAATTTATTTTCAAAACATTACTTTCTTTCTATATATTCTGTATATTTTCTATTTATTTTTATTTATTTCTCTTAAAATCTCATTTGAACAAAATGTGAGGAAAAAAATTTTTTCTTTCGTTCTCACGTTCAGATCTTGAAATAAATTTATTAGAAAAAAATGGGGTTTGTGCCAACACCACCCCAGATTGACAAACAAAAAAAACCTGTAAAATGATTGTAATGATATATTATTTATAAAATAAAGATACCATTTACTACAGATGAAGTTTCATTTGATTTTTGCCTTTTTTTGGGGCGGTGTTGGCCCCTCTCCTACCTTTTTCCATAATTCCTTGATTAACATTAAATACTAAAGTCTCGAGTCAATAAATTTTTTTAAAAAATAATTTAAAATTTGAAAGAAAAATAAAAAATTGAAATTAAATATAATAACAAAAAGAAAAATAGGAAATTGAAACAATTTTTCTAAAATTTAGTATCAAACGAGTAATAATTAAATATTAATAATATTCAAGTAACTAATGAATTTTATACTTTTATTTTGAAAATGAAAAAATATTCTACTTTTCTGGTAAATTTTAATTTTTAACCAGAATTTTTTGGTAAAATTATACTAAACTTTTGTAACAAACTATAGCTACATTAAATTGAATTATTATTACATTAAATTGAAGGAGAAAAATTTTTCAACCCCTGGGAGGAATCCAACCCTAAACACTATACGAATTTCAAAATGTTATTCATAATAAAAAATTATTTATCATGCAAAAAATAATTTCGCGAATGAATTCAAAAAATAGACGCTATCCAAACGTTTGTTTATTTATTATAATAAATAAAGATAAACGTTTATTTACTAATTTACTAAATTAATTAAATTATTAAAAAAAATATTATTATCATTATTAAAAATTTCCAAATGCTTTTTCTAAATTCTACAAAAAAAAAAAAGTTAATTACAAAATGAAAATATTCAAATCGTCGAGAGTTAAAGAAAAGTTTCTCAAGTTTCTTTAATAAAAAAAATATAAACCTTTGTTAATGAAAATTGTATTTGAAATGCAAGGTGAGTAATAATTGACACAAGGAAGCTAGAAAATGATGAAGTGTATATATTTATAGTGCATTTTTCATTTGCATATTTCATTGTAAAAAGAATTTCACGGTGAAGGATTGTCGTGTTTTTTGTTGTTATTGTAACAAGTGTAATTATTTGAGAATGGGTCTATGTTTATTTCATGATTCATTTAAGCGCATCAGAGCACGTCTAATGGTGCCAAGTTTCCGACGCTCGGGTTGCTTTGATGTTATACCATCCAATGGAAATTGAAACGTGCAAAAGTTTACTTTTATAAACCATTTTTACAAGTTTATTATAATCCTTGTGTAAATTATTACATTTTAATAAAGTGCATTTCCGATTTTTCTTTGGGAAAAAAAACATTTCGCATAATATATATTATAAAACATATATAAAATGAGTTGAAAAATTATGACTTTCATATCGCAATGTGAATTATTCATTATATCAATTAGACAGAAAAAATGCATAAATTGTTTGATAAGGTTGCTTTTCAAAATTTTAATTATTCTATTATTGTGTAATGTATATATGTATTATTATTATAATCGGAGAGAAGAATAGTTATCTTAATTTATTATTTATCTCTTTTTAAAAATGCATAAATGTCTTTTATCGAATTTTTTTTACTTATGCTTCTGTTTATATTTATTTCTCTATTTTTATTTTATTTACAATCTGTCTGTTCTTAATGTTTCGCATCTTTATTTTTGAGGAATTTTTCTGTTATTTGTTTTATCTTGTGTTCTACAACCGAGAAAAAAAGATGTGTTCGACTCAGGGCCTACTTTTTACATTTTAAATTCAATTTTATTAGGTGCACATTAAATTTTCCTTGGTTCAACTGAATTTTATTTGGTTCACATTAAATTTTCTTTGGTTCAACTAAAACTAAAAAACTAACTCACCGATTGTTGATCACGTCACAGGGATCACTATATTCTGAAACAGAACAAGATTTATCTAAAATTAGTATATTTATTATTAGTTGGTACTATTATTTATTAGTATTATTTTTTATTTACTCCTAGTATTTATTATTTATTAATATTATTATTTCATATTTACTGCGAGTATTTATACTATTTATTTCTTATACTATATCATTTATAAATACACCAAAAAAACTTGAGACTTTTTTGTTTTTATTAAATTCGCATTCCGACATATTTACAATGCCTCATCTCTCACCTGAGTTGCAAGAATTTTCCCGCAGCAGCGCTAGTGTCGCTTTAACTCTAAACACAAGTCATAAACTGATCCTATACTTTGTATTCAAAATACCGTTTCGAAATGAACACAAATGCTTCGAGATATGAGATTCTTTTCGATAATCAGTTTACAAGCAAATCGTTGCTCGGCATGGGAAATATTCAAAGCATTCAAACTATCGTGACGTTTATCTTTCGATTTGGCATTGTGATTACCGAAAAAAGACGGAGACTCTCTCTCTCTCTTCTTTTTTCTTTTTCTTTCTCTCTCTATCTTCGTTTTTTTCCTTTCTCTCTCTATCTTCGTTTTTTTCGAAGAAAGAAAAGAAGAAAGAAAGAGAGAAAAGAAGAAAAAAGAAAAGAAGAAAAAGGAAAAGAAGAAAGAAAGAGAGAAAAGAAGAAAAAAGGAAAAGAAGAAAGAAAGAGAGAAAAGAAGAAAAAGGAAAAGAATAGAGAAAGAGAGAAAAGAAGAAAAAAGAAAAAGAATAAGGAGAGAAAAAGGAAAAAAAGAAAGAAAGAGAGAAAAAAAAAAGAAGAGAGAAAAGAAGAAAAGAAGGAAGAAAACTGGTGACATGATGGGTTGTCGGTACTTATTGAGGTTGAAGTACGTACAGGATGGAAAGTGATCTTGATCCAAGGGGCATTAGGGCCCATCCGCAATGGAAGAGGGAGAGAATGGCAGACGATAGGGTTCTTAGCGAATGGCAGAATGGCGTGCCAGGCAGCGCAAGAAAGGCGGTCGGTCTCTCAGATCCTTGCAATTAATAAGAGCTTAATGGGGCCGCTTGTGGCCGATAGTGCTGCCTTCCAAGTCCGCCTGTCCCTTTCGACCAACTCTGCTTCTTTCTCTCCACCAACTTTTCTCTCCCTCCCTCCCTCTCTCTCTCTCTCTCTCTCTCTTTTGCTTTCTTTCGTCGAAATGATACAACGACAAAAACACTGGACCAAACCGTAAAACATTTCGCGTCTGATCGCCGCAAGG
The DNA here is from genome assembly GCF_015476425.1 of Leptopilina heterotoma. Lineage (NCBI taxonomy): Eukaryota > Metazoa > Arthropoda > Insecta > Hymenoptera > Figitidae > Leptopilina > Leptopilina heterotoma. The sequence continues at coordinate 394,942 of NW_025110937.1, read as the reverse complement.
TGCCTCGAAACACATCGGCAAAAAGGGCCGATCGGCCACAGACAAACATAGGGCTACACTTGACACTTAATGGGATTTTCGATCATATTAAAACTTCTTATTTCATTTCTCTCTCTCTCTTTTTTAACATTCCACTCTTCCTGGAAATGCGGAATTTATTCATATTCAAAATAACTTTTAATATAACAAAACGAAAAATTTGCAACAACAGAAAAAGAGAATTGCGACTTTTAATCTAAATTGACTGAATTGTTATAGATTGGATGGAATGCGGTTTAATTATACCAGTTATAAGCAGGGTGGTACAGGGGGAGACAATCAAATTTCACTGGAATTCGCTTCATTTTCAAAATTTCAAGAAAAACTATTCCAAATGAACGTTTTCCAAATTAATTTTTCTTTCAATTCCTATTTTTGGAAATGATTGCAATTTAGTTGTACAATTCGCCTGAGAAAAAAATAGGGGAAAGGGGAATTCGAAAACATACTTTAATTCTTTGACAAAATATTTATAAAGAAAAATTCGAGAAAAATTTGAATTTGTGGGAGAAAAAATATTAAAACAAATAGTAAAAAGAAAGACTGATTTGCATCTTAATTTAAGACTCACCTACTGCCTTAAAGTCTTAAATTAAGATGCAACATTTCTGTGAATAAATAAAATATATTATTAAGTTTTTGATTTTTTATTATAATAAATAAACTAAAATAAATAAAACTGTTGTTAAAATTGTAAATAAAATAGAAAAAAATTTTAAATAGTGAAAAAAGGGGGAAAAATGTCAAAGAAATTCATTTTTCCTATTTTTTTTTTCTAACAATAAGAAGGGAATTAAAGTGGTATGTTTATATGTGTGGAATAAAATGCAGTGCACTACTTGCATTTACACCACGCCCCCTTCGTGATTGGAGACCACTCCCCATTTAACTTTATAGTACTGCATCAACACGCCTCTCTTCACCTTAAACCTAAAGATACTCACGCGATATCACGTGACACGTCCCTGACTCTTTATGCCTGACCTCGGTTGCAATTATATTTTGCATACATCATTCACTTTCATCAGGAAATCAGTGCGTATCCTTCCCCCCTTTGTCCTTTTAAATTGAGATCCATACTACAATTTAATTTAAATAAATACATTTCAATTTTAAACCAAATGAACCAAATTGTTTGAAACTATTATTTAGAAATTGTATTTTTAACCGCATTCGGAAATAGTAACGATTGATGAAAAAAATTAATTTTGAAATTATACTAATTGATGAACGAAAAAAAAAATACATTTGAAATTCAATAAATCGATTTTTAGGAGAAATTTGGAAATAATATTCAAAACCAATTGATAATTGGACCAATTGGACAAGAGTCACTTTTATTTTCTATATAATTGCAAATATTGCGCCTCTTTATAAAAACAATTGACACTTGAACCAATTGAACATAAAAACCAATTGATTATTGAACCAATTGAACATGAAAACCAATTGAACATGAAAACCAATTGATTATTGAACCAATTGGATCCGAGTAACTTTTAATTTTCTATAACTATGCAAAATGTTTCGCCTCTTTCATAAAAACAATTGACACTTGAACCAATCGAACATGAAAACCAATTGATTATTAAGCCAATTGAACATGAAAGGCAATTAATTATTGAGCCAATTGAACCCGAGTAACTTTTAACTTTCTATAACTATATATGCGAATGTTTTGCCTCTTTATAAAAACAATTGACACTTGAACCAATTGATTATTGAACCAATTGAATCAATGAGTTTATTTCACAATTCAATTATAACTCAATAATTTGAAGTTCAAAAGAAATTTAAACCAATTGAGCGTCAAAAACAATTAAAGTAGTGGAAAAGTTTTTGAAATTTTTTTCATATTCATTAATTAAAGAAATATTACAAAATTTGTTATTTAAAAAAGTTTATAAAAATAGAGAGTAAATAAAAAAATGAATAAAGAGAAAATAAAAATAGTAAATAAAGAAATAAAAATATTTAAAAAGTAGTGGATAAAGGGTAAATGAAAATAGTAAATAAAGAATAAATGAAAACAGTAAATAAAGATCATAAATATAGAGTAAATAAAAATAGTAAATAAAGAGTACATAAAGAGTAAATAATAATAGTAAAAAAATAGTGAATAAAGAGTAAATAAAAATAGTAAAAAATAGTGAATAAAGAGTAAATGAAGATAGTAAATAAAAATAGTAAAAGAATAGTGAATAAAGAGAAAATAAAGAGAAAATAAAAATAGTAAATAAAAAATAAAAATAGTAAAAAAAATAGTAAATAAAAATTAAATTAAAAGTAAATAAAGATAGTAAATATAAAGTAAATAAAAATAGTAAATATAGAGTAAATAGAGAGTAAATGAAAATAGTAAAAAAATAGTATAAAATAGTAGAATATAATAATAAAATAAATAAAAAATAAAAATAGTAAATAAAGAGTAAATATAAAAATTGTGAATAAAAAGTAAATAAAAATATAAATAAATAGAAAATGTAATTTCCACAAAGAAAATTCGATTTTTTCGAGAATGAAAAATAAATTTTTTCCGAGTTCCAAAAGAGAGATTTGGAGTGATTTACATATACAGTAAATTTGAGCGCAGTATTGGCGAAACTATGCGGCGCAATGGCTCGGTCGTCCTTGCCGCAGAGCGGCTTCAAAATCGATACTAGAGAACCTCTCCCTTTTAACCCATACCTCTCGATGTCACTGATTCAACCCTGGCAGCCATTTCTTGGACTCTGACAGAATATACATCCCCTTTTGAATTGCCAGTTACCCCAAATTCTTCCCATCACTCTCAATATTTACGCCCTTTTTCTGCATATTTTAATTTCCAAATAAATGGAAGATCAAAAAATAACAATTTTTCTTTTATCCATCAAATTTTTTTCTTGAAGTTAATATTTTACTGAATAATCTATTTATATTGTGAAAAAATAAATCAAGAGTTTTTTGAAAATTGGATTTTTCAAATTAGGGAATAAATGTAATTTTCAAGTGTGTCTGACTATTGATTGGTGTTACTACTTAAAAGTGTTTTTACGAAAAGTTGAAACTATTTTATTTTAAGAATTTACTCTTTTCCTATCAATATGTTATAATTTTTGTTTTATATAACGTAACATAACAATTTTTTACATAACATAACTTTTTTTTTTGCATAAAAACATTTTTATTTTACTGTTTTCAACTTGTCGAATAAATATAATAAAGAATTTGAAGTTTGTCTGACTATAGATTGGAGTTACTACTTAAAAATATTTTTACGAAAAGTTGAAACTGCTTTCTTACTTTTATTAATTTACTCTTTTCGTAGCATTGCTAATTTTTATTTTATATTTTTTATGAAAAAAAAGATTTTCTATTTTAAAAAAAATTATATTAGATAAAAAAAATTTTTACATAAGGACAAAGATTTTTAATATAAAAAGAGATTTTTCATATAAAAAGAAATTTTTCATATAAAAAGAAATTTTTCATATAAAAAGAGATTTTTCATATAAAAAAATTATTTTTCAAATTAATTTACAAAAAAGATTTTATATATAAAATATCGTTTCACAGTTTTTCTGCAAATTTCAAATTGAGACAAAAAAACGAATCAAAAGTGTTGCAAAACAACCTTTTGATTCGTTTTTTGTCTCAATTTGATATCGGCAGAAAACTATTTTTGTAAAAAACATGTTTTCATAAAAAAATAGAAAAATAGAAAAAAAACTTAATTTACCATAAAAAAAAAGCTAAACTAATTATAAGCAAATTAAAAAGTGAAAAAATCCTAATATAGTCAGACACAGTTTTCACATATGTATGCACAGTTTTAATTTATTACCAATTAAATAGCGCCAAAAGAAAAAAAGTTTATAATTAAGCAATTTGTTATAATAATTAACTGCAAATTTGTAAATTTTTAACATTCGAATAAAAAATATATCATTAGTCGCCGTCAAGTGAAACAAGTTTCAGGTATTTGTGTAGTTTCACCCCAAAAAGCTATAAATATATTTAAATAAATCAACTTATGTGAAATGTCGAATTGATGTAACAAACGCGATGACTAATTAGAAGAAACAAGATATATAATACTAATTAATAAAAAAAAAAACCCCACACATCTAGAAATAATGTAGCCAAAAATGGTTAAAAGCTTTTTTTTGCCTCTTAAACGTGCATAATAAATAAAGTTAACACCTGTTGAGTAATTTTCTTTGAAAGAAAAAAAAATCGAGAAATCTTTCCTTGATTTACGAATTATGGAGAATCAGGAAAGTTTCCGTTTGCGGAATTCTTTTGGGGAAAATTTATTCTTGATTTGGTTTGTAAAGTGTATACAACTCAATTGGTATTAGAGAGGCTGTTTTGGAGGGATTTTAATGCGGTATTTAAAAGAGTCGTCTTTTCACCTATATTATATAGAAACTCGAGCACTTTCGGTAAAACTTAACGCGAGTTTTACGCTTTTGCTGTCATGACGGAGTGAACACAAGCGAGAGTTAGGACCAATTTAGGAGATGCTTTCGAGCGTTTAACACGCGTGCTTCGATTCGCGATGTAGAATGAGTCGATTCGCGGTCAAGCTAACCAAACGAGTTTTCAAGTTATTTACTTAAAGGAATGCCGCCAGCATTTGTTTCGATTCGCGGTATGTACTTACATTTTGTCCCTTTGCACTCCCCTATTATTTTCATCAATTTTTCTTTTTTTTTTGGATTTGATTTTTTTTCTTTTTTGTATTTATACCGTCGGTGTAGCACTTACCGTCTTTTGCGATTTTATTTGCTTAAACTTACCGGTAATTTCAAATTCGAAATTACTGTATAAATAATGATAATTACCATATAAATAATGTTAATTGTCATATAAATAATAATTACCCTCAGTTAAAAATTTCTAATTACCGTCAATGCACTTACCGTCAACTCATTTAAAATCTAATTTAATTAAACCACGAATTTAAATTTAATTGTTGATACATTTTTCAATCCCTATAATTATCGCCAATCGAAAGGATGAAATTTACCGTCAGTTAAACTTTCCTAACTACCGTCAATATAAATTATAATCATAGGCACTTACCGTTAACTCGACTACAATTTAATTTAATTAAATTGGGTATTTAAATTTAAATGTTGCGAATTTTTCTCAATCTGTATAATTATCGCCAATCGAAACTATAAACGATGAAATTTACCGTCCTTTAAACTGTCCGAACTACCGTCAATATAATTATAATAAAAATTATAATTAAAAGCACTTACTGTAAATTTATCTCAAATATGATAAAATTAAACTATTTTCATTCAATTTTCGAACGTTCTTTACAGTGTTCACTACTAGTAATAATTGTCAAGGAAATTTGCCATTACAGACACTTACCGTTAAGTTTAATTGATGGCAGTTACCGACAATTGTAAGTAAAAATGACATTTAAGATAATGTTATTCATTGTGATCACTGGATAGCATGTTCTTAAGGTCAGTTAAACTTCTTGACAGTTTCTACCGTCAATATAAATTTTAATAAAAAGCACTTACCGTCAACTAATTGAAAATTTAATTAAGTTGACAATTTAAATTTGCCTGTCATTTATTAACATATAAAGATCATTACAGAAACTTACCGGTAATTATAATTTTCAAGTTATTACTTACCGCTGCAAGTAAAAATAAAATTGTACGCCGGTAAGTGTTGTATCTAAGAATAATTTTCCAGATGTTCTTGCATTTTAACGGTAAGTAAACTGGTAATTGAATTATTGTCAAGTTAAAAATTCAATTACCTGCACTTACCATTAAATAATTTACAATAACACTCACTTACCGTTGAAATTTTTTATATTTACCGTATATTTACATTTATTTACGAAATAATAAAGTTTAATTACTAATAATATTTTGAACTGAGAGTAATATAAATTAAAGTATACGGTAAGTGTACGGTAAGTGTCATTCGGTCAAGTACGCTTGACGGTAAGTGCTTCTGAGATTTTGACATGCCCTTAACATTAAATGAATTTAAATTATTTAAATTTAAAATTTAAATTAAATTGAGTAAAATTTAAAAAAATAAAAAAAGACGTTAACTTTTAACTGTTATAATCATCAAAAGTAAAAAATGTAGAGGGGGAATAAAACAATAAGGGAACCAGGCGGGAAATAAGATAGAAATCAGCAAAAGTGGAAATCACGTAATTTGTTTTTTTATCGGTCAAAATCATTTAGCAATATATACGTCGCAGGTGATAATCGATACCTGATTGAAAAGCAACATTATACATGACTGGAAAAGGTGTGCGCGACGACATAATAAATTATTCATTGAATCAAATTGAATTTGTCAATCCGGTAGTACGCAGAGGGAAAATAAATGGTTTCCTAGTGAGGGGAAAATGTAAAGAAGAAAAATACAAAAAAAAAACTCCAACTCACTTGAACTCGAGATTCTAATAAAAACAACAAAAAAACACACAGAAGGATAAGAAGAGTTGACCGTTTTCTGTTGGTTGCGCGCGGCGTCTCAGAACAGTCGACCAGTAATTGCGATTTATTTCTCTTAATCGCACTTAAACGACTACCAATTTATGCCGTTCGAGTTAATTTACGCAATTATATAATTACTCGAGAACCTGTAAACGTCACTGCCTAATCCGGAATTGTAAACCAACTTCCAACCTCTCTTCGTACGTAATGACAGGCACTTAAATTTCAAGAAGACGAGAAGCGCTCTCGCGCATTTTGTGTGCTTTCCAAACGACCTCAATTTCCTAGTAAGCGCACAAAATACACGCATATACACTGAAGAACCTTTCTCCTTCAATCCATAAAAATTAACCCTTTTTCTTAAATTCGAATCATTTTTATTTAATTTAATTACATTAATTATGTTTTTACTTGCAAATGAAATACAGTTAAGAGAGAACCTGTTGAAGCGCGATTTCTGCAAATGGAAGTCAAGATTCAAGAGAAGAAAAAAAAATCCGTTTGGCAGAATTTTTTTTTATTAAAAATGAAATTTTTGGGGTTTAAAGAAGAGAAAATGAATCGAGAAACATGTTCGAAAACTGTCTCTGACACTTACCGTCAATAATTATTTATTGTGAATGCATATAAATGTTTAAATGTAAAATAAATAATACGAATAAATATAAATTGTCAATTGACATAAAAACAAACAGACGGTAAGTTCCACCGGTATTTTTACCGTCGACGGTAAGTGCCTACTTGTAAAGTAGTTTAAAACACTTCTGTTGTTTAAAATTACACGTACAGCAATATGTATTCCAAATTAGGAGGCGCACTTACCGTCTGTCACTCGTAAGACGGTTAGTGTTTTCGAACTTTTTCACTTATCGTGAATAAAAGTAAACCATCGGGGCAGTTATTATTAACTATTCTATTCACTGACACGGTATGAGTGCTATTTATATAGCACTTACCGTCAATTAGAATTTTAATCAAAGCGATTGAATATATACTGTCAAATACATTTTCAGTCCATGCGATGGAATATAAATATATATAATTAACAATTGACGGTATAAGCGCCACACACACTTTATGGCACTTACCGTCACTATTAATTCGATCAAAGCAATTATTAAACTGTCAAAATAAATTAGACTTTCAATTATAATTTCAGTTCATTCGGTGATATATAATTTTAGATATAATTAGGAATTAATGGTAAGTGATGGTTATTGATAGCACTTACCGCCAAATAGAATTTCAATCAATAGGGTCGAATATAGATACTATTAATTAGAATTTCAATCAAAACGATCGAATGTACATTAAAGAATTTCAGATAATGGCAAGGAATTTAAACACATATTCAATCGCTTTGATTAAAATTCTAATTGACGGTAAGTGCACTTACCGTCAATTAGAATTTTAATTAAATATCTACTGTCAAACACATTTTCAGTCCATGGGATGGAGTATAAATATGTATAATTAACAATTGATGGTATAAGTGCTATTGATAGGCACTTACCGTCACTTGGAGTATAAAATTTTTAAATTAAAGAGAATATTGCACTTTCAATATAGATTATAGATTTCCAATTATAGTTTTAGTCTATGCGATGAAATATAAATACAGTTAAGATTAAAAATAGACGGTAAGTGCTATATACAGACAGCACTTACCGTCAATTAAAATTTCAATCTGATAGATCGAAAAAACACTGTAAAATTCAATTTTCAATGAATACGACAAAAAATAAACATAAATAGTAATATAAACAGCGGAGTTTCTAAATCAAATTCCTAATTCCCCAATTTATAAATACACACCTTAATGCTTATAAGCCAATTTTGATATAGGAGGCAAAAGATGGAGGAGAGAGAGAGAGGCAAATTCCGCGATATATAGAGGCACCGCCATGAATGATATATGAAGACCGGTGGTCGAAAAAGTAGACGCCTCAAGTCCCCTGGGCCAGTCCTGCGGGCCACTTGCGCGCGGATTTCAATGTGCCGGTTTATTTGCAACGATCTGACTGCAAAACTTTTGCACGAGAGCTCCAGTTTATAAAACGTCACGCGACGAAAAACTTGTCGCAGTCCTTTCGGAGAAGTTATCCCTATACTCCTTCTTTTGTTATATTGTTATTGTTTTTTTTTTTTTTTTTTTTTTTTTTTTTTATAACTCACCGACACGAGAGAAATGCGTTCGATCGCGTCAAGTGAAAATTTATTTCAATGTGCATCAGTTTTAAAACTCGACTTCTTTTTATTGTCAAGTCATTTCGGATGAAGAAAAAGAACTCTCGAGATTTGACTCTCCTCGCATTCTTCATCGAAGTGATGACATTAGTTGAGTGTTAAAAGTGAATTATATTATAGAAAACTTTTTAATATACTATTTGTATTTAATTTTTTTTTTTAATAATACTAATTGGAAGTTGTGGCTTGAGAAAATTTTATTTTTACTCTGGATAATTAAATTTTCGGCATAAATTAAATTTTGATAAAACTTTCGAATAATTAAAACTGAATTTTTTTGCTGTTTGGGAGAACAAAAAAAAATGAATGCGTCCGGGGTTTTTCTTTTTCTAACAAAACTAACGTTTTGGTAGAAAAAGAAAAACCCCGGACGCAGGAATGAGAGACAAAAATAAAAAAAAAAAAGTAAAAATTTTTGGGTGAATCTTTCCCACGGTTTGAAATTCTCCGCGAGGGGGAGGAAAGGGGGATGGGGGAGAGGGGGTTGGAAACGCAAATAGCTTTCGCGAATACGGGCACGCGCCTCGAAAATGGCGTCGGGTTAGTGACGTCACGGTTAACTTCACTGCGAGAGCAGATGAGAAAAGAGAAGGACGGAAGTAGGAAAGCTTGACCGGGGATGATCAGAGGGTCACGATTGGTCAGCTACACTTGTGAAGGGAGTGGTCGCCACAGCCACCTACATTGATCTCTTGAACCTCCAACAAGAAGATTATGCCACTTTTCCCTTTTAATTCCATTTTATTTTCTTGTCAGGAGAATATTAAAATTTTCCTTTCAAAAAAAAAGAAAATGAAAAAGTATATTCAATCCCCTCCCTTAAAAAAACTTATTTTTCAAAAAAATTTTCAGAGAAAAAAAACCCTCTCCCTTAAAAAAACTTATTTTTCAAAAAAATTTCCAAAGATTTCAGCCACTAAAAGATACTATTTCTGTTTTTTTTTAGAATTTCCACTACTTTAAATTCGCATACTAGAAATCAAAAAACTATTCTCAAAAATTATAATCAAATTTCTAAAACAATTCAATTATTTTCAAAAAATATTCGAAAATTCAATTATTTCCAATATCTCGTATTTTCACAAAATTTCGCAAAAGAATTCGATTATTAAAAAAAAATTTATAAAATTCATTCAAAATTAAATTATTTTCATAAATAATAAAAGTCCCACAAGAATCCAATTAATTTAGAATAGAATTTTCAAACAACTTTCTAAAAAACCAATTATTTAACAAAATTTTTATACAATTCTTCACAATAATCCAATTACTTTCACTAATAATAACATTTTTAATGGAAATTCAATTTTTTAAAAAAATTTTTGATGAAATTCAAAGCAAGAGTTCAATTATTTTCATAAATAATAAAACTCATCGAAGAATTTCAATTATTTTTAATACTATTTTTAATTAATTAAACGAAAAATTCAATTATTTTCACAAATAAAGTTTTTCATAAAAATTGAATTATTCAAAATAAAATTTTCATAATATTTATTATATTTCGAAAAAAATTAATTATTTAAAACAATGTTTATAAATGTCTTTTAAAGAATTCAATTATTTTCAAAAATAACAAAATTTTTCACAGAAATTCAATTTTTTTAAAACATTTTAATAGAATTTTTCGCTATTATTTTCATAAATAATAAAATTCTTCTCAGAAATTCAATTATTTTTGAAAACTTTAATAAAATTTTTCGCAATAATTCAATTATTTTCATAAATAATAAAATTCTTCTCAGAAATTCCATTATTTTTGAAAATTTTAAAAATAAAATTCATCGCTGGATTTCAATTATTTTTAATACAATTGTACTGGAATTTCTCAAAAAATTTAATTATTCTTAAAAATTTAATTTCAATTCCTCGAAAAAATCAATTATTTAAAAAAATGTTTTTTTTTAAAATTCTTTGTAAATAATTCAATTATTTACAAAAATATTAGAATTTTTCACAGTAATTCAATTGTATTCAAATATTTTAATAAAATTGTTAGAAAGAAATCAATTATTTTAAATACAATTTTTAATAATTTTTTCTTTTGAAACATAAATGATATTACCGTTGATTATGTTGGTTGGCAAATATTAACAGTAATAACATTTACGTTCAATTTTTTAATTTTATACGGTAAGTGCTACCGTCGCGTCGATTATGTTTATTCTGGAATAATAACACTTGTAATACAAGTTAAATTAAGTGACTAATATATTGCATGAATACATTATGAAAAATGAATACATTATGATATTAGTTTGATATTATAACATATACGATAAAGGGTGATGTGAGTTTCAAGTGTATTAGAGTTAAAATCGCATGTACCCATCTTTTGCTACCTGAGTTGCAGTTTATTGAATTTTTTGATCTTTTAGAAGCACGTGGCGACACGCGGCTATTAAATGAATGCCCCTTTTGTATAAAAAAACATCAATACCAAAGCACTCGAAAGATGTTAAAGCGAGTGTTATCAAGTGTAAGGGTCTCGAGTGTTATTCGATAAAAGTTCGGTCATCCGGAAAATGATCGAAAACGTCGTCGTGAAGGGAAACGTTCACGGTAAAAAAAAGTGAACGCGCGTGAAAAAAAAATCCTGATAAATTTCTCATTATAGTTTTTCTTTTCTTTTATAAAATTTTTTTTTTCTTTCTTTCTTTTTTAATAGGAATGTAAATACATTCTTTATGCTCAAAAATATTTTATACGTCAAATTTTATATTTACTCTATCTATAACAAAGTAATTAAAAAACTATGTACTTTTTTAATTACTTTGTTATAGATGGAGTAAATTTTTGTATTATAAATATCAAAATAATTTTCGCTCGTAAATTAAAATTGAGTGATCGCAATTTTATAGTTTAGTGTGTTTACGAGGGAATAATAAGGATAATGATTTATAATAATCTTCCTGGGAGCGGCGGATAAATTTCTAAAATCTAATAAATACCGCAGATACCGATTATAATGACCAGAAAGTGTTTATGGGCAAAGGAAATTTAATATTTGACGTGAGAGAGAGACTCTACTTTGTAGGAGGTTCAAGTATGCGGAACATTATCCGATGAGAACAAAAAGGAAGGACGAAGGGTCCATTGGAAAATATTAGGGTGTCGCATGACCTAAACAATACTGCTATTAGTTTGCTTGCTACACTATTTGCCAAGTCACACGCGAGACAAGAATCAACCCCTCGATTTATTTGTCAAAGAATTACCAATCTGCGTCCACTAATGTGAAATGCAGTAATCTCTCAATAATTAAACTTTATTTGTCTATTTAATTTCAATCTTTACTTTCGATAAATTGAAGTTAATTTCAGAAGTCTTTATTAAAGAAATGTACTTAAAACATTCAATAAATAAAAACCTCGACGATTTTAAAAATCATCCTTCAACATATCTTTCGAGTGCTTTAGTATTTAAATTATCGAAAGTTCTCTTTGACAAAAAGTTCCACATTTTTGTTGCTTTTAATAGCGAATTTTTTGCTCTAATTTTAATTCTTACACTCGAACCCCGTTTTAGTGGACCCGATATTAAAATTCCACTAAATTGGGGCTCGAGTGTAAGAATTAAAATCAGGTATTGGGTGCAGGTTAATCTTATTCTCCTCTCAATCAGAAACGTCACTAAAAAACTGGGTTAAAATATCTTTTTTCATTATAAACTAGAAATTGATAAATTTTTTAATAATAAATTTTAGAAATTAACTATTTTTAAAGTCACTTTATAAAAATTGGGCTAAAATATATATTTTCAAACAAAACAGTGCAATTTACAAAAATACATTTTTAATGATTTTAAATAATAAAATGATTGTAATTTTAAAATACATAATAAATGTAGATAGTAAATTTTTCGAAATATTTTCTTTTTCAATTTTTCTTCAATTGACATATTCAAAGAAGCGACTTTGATGTCTAAGAGCTATATAACATGGGAAACGATGATGACATTTACGGAAATCTAGAATTCTCTGTTGGAGGGTTATGAATTTCTCAACTACAGTAACTTAATATCAAAGAGAGCATTTCAAACAACAATGAAAGAGAGAGGGTTCTCTTGACTTCTGAAGACGCACCGACAAAGCGTAAAGATATACACAGAAAACTTTGGAATAACTCGTTATGTAGGAATAACAATGTTTATTCAAAAAATGTTTTAGTTTATTTCTCGATTTTTCAAAAATTTATACAGTCGATTCTCGATAAAGTGTAAAGGGAGAAATATAAATTCTAATTAACGAGATTATACTCTTAATCGGTCTCACTTGTTCCACAAGCAATAGACTACACTTACCGTCTGTTTGCTACTAAAATTTTTAAATAACCAACAACTGCGATAATAAATAAATGAAATAAGTAATGAACAAAACGATAGAAAATTACTCGTCAATAATATTTACATTTACATGCACTTACCGTGTAAGCACAAGTGTAACGGTAAGTCGCAAAAATAAACAGGCAAAGTAAATAGTAAATAAATTTATGATAATAAATTACAGTTGTCGAAAGTACTTATCGTTGATAGTATTTGCATAATTAAACGCACTTACCGTGTAAACACAACGTTAAGTGCCACGGTAAGTGCAAAAGAAATGATAAATAAGTTTATGATAGTAAATAAATGTACGATAGTAAATTACAATTGTCGAAAGTACTTTTTGTCGAAAAGTATAATTAAACGCACTTACCGTGTTAGCACAACGTTAAGTGCCACGGTAAGTGCAAAATAAATGGTAAATAAATTTATGATAATAAATAAATTTTCTATAGTAAATTACAGCAGTCGAAAGTCCTTACCGTCAATAATAGTTACATAATTAAACGCACTTACCGTATAAGCACAACGGTAACTGCCACGGTAAGTGCAAAAGAAACAAAAATTTACGACAGTAAATTCCAATTTACGAAATTTACAAAATTAAATGCACTTACCGTGTAAGCCCTAAGCCAAGTGCAACGGTAAGTGCATCACCAAAAACTAGAACTAAATAAAATACGAAATAGTTACGAGAGTAATGCGGATAAAAAATTGAGAATGATTCTACATGAGAGAATAATATGTCAATAAATAATTGACTAATTGAAAAGACAAAAGCTGTGAAGAATGCAAAGTTATAACGGACACGCATACACACAAAAGGCCAGGGGAAAAAAATCCTTTCGTCTTTTGTTTCGACACTTTGGATCGTGAGATTTTTCTGAAAGAGAAGACGCAGTGCGCCAACGAATAAATATCATTTGAATTGATCTTCGCCCGGGGGATATATCGAGAGATTTGAGATAAAATTTAGATCTATGCGTGGCGCTGTCATAAAGGACGCATGAGATCTCAACTGCTCAATCTCTCGACATTATATGAACATACACTGTGTCCATCTAAACCAGTCGAGCGTGTTGCTCAGCAGGCGCCATCACCAGTTCTGCACCCTCGCATCCGTCAAAAAAGTTACTTTCTCCTTCGACCAACGGTTTGACGATAAATAATTCTTCGACAAGTACTTGTCCAGTTTATACATCAGCTCAAGATTATTATCCTTTTTTTCTCCACCTCTCTCTGTCTCTCTCTTATTCTCTTATTTTCTCTCTTTCTCTCCTTTATACCTCTTCAGAAGCACTCGCACATCACTTATGAATTATTTCAGAATAATCTCTCTCCGATTGTTTGTTCAACATTTATTTTCAGAGTATATTTATAAATCACTTTTTCATTTTCAATTACTCTCTAAACTTGAATTAGTAAACTGTAAAAATGTTTGCTAATTTGAATTAGTGACTGACTTTTTGCTTTTAGTAAATTTTTTTAAATAAATTTTATTAAAAAATTAGTAGAAGTTACTATTTTTAAGTAAAATTTCATAATTTAAAAGCAAAAAGTTTTTTTTTCTTGTAGCAATTAAGAACTAAAAATTATTGTTTATATATATAAAAATTTTAACAAAATTCTACACAAGAATTCAATTATTTTTAGTCCTACAATTTTTATACAATTTAAATAAATTATAAATTATAAATTATAAATTATAGATTATAAATTATTATAAATTTTCAATGCAATTTTAATAAAATTTCTCGAAAGAATTGAAATATTTAAAAAAATTTTCATAATGTTAATATTAACATTTTTGTAAATTAAATGTAAAAAAAATAATAATGCTAATAATAATAATAATATTAATAATAATTTTCGTTTTCTGTTTCAGGTCTCGAGTCTCAAGTTCAAGATTCCAAAGATATGTATTGGTTCTAGAATTGAGTGCCAGTATTTCGGTCCATTAATGACTGATAAAGGACCGATAAAGTCAAAAATTGGTAATTAGGAAAAAATTAGGTAGAAATTATTGATACAAAGAGCGTATAATTGATTCACTCGCCGTCCTTGATTATAAGTTTCGCCTCGATTTTCATTTTCAAAAAAAAAAAGAAGAAAGTGAAAAGAAAAAAAAACATTTTCTCAAAAAAAAGGAAAATTTACATTTTAGTTAATTTATTTCTCCCACAATAGAAGGTTTTGTTCATCATTTTCTTATTTATTTTGTTGGAAAATTTTTTTCCAACTCAATTACTAAATTTAATGCGCTCCCAAGAAAGGTAAGAAGCAAAATTTTTAGGTTATGTTTATAATTTTTAAAGTAAAAAAACAGAAAGAGAATTAATTACAATTACTAAATTATTGTTCAAGTCTTTGTTAAATCCAAAATATTCAATAAAAACTATTTTTAAATTTACGTAAGAAAAAAAAACTTTTAATTATTAGCTAAAAGTAACACAAACATAACCTTAGATTTACTTTTAGGTACCTTTTTTTGGAGCGCGTCAAAAATTATTAAAAAACGAAAAAAATTACAAAAAAAATTATTAATTAAAATTAAAACTAAAAAAAAATTAAAAATTGTAAAAGTAATTAATATATAAAGAGAGTGATAATTGGGGTGGAACGGACAAAAAAAAGACTTTGTTATACTTTTAAATGGAAGCGTTAAAATTGTACATAATGTTAACTAAATCTTTTAAGGCTCTTCTACTGTAGCGTGAATTTAAACTACTATTAAATAGTAAAAAAAACTGCGCGCGCACTATTAATACCTTAGTGACTATATGCTGCTAGCCGAAAAAAAATCGAGCGAAATTTCTAGTTTATAGTTACTAAGAAAATTTGTTCAAAAGAAAAAAAAATCTGTTTACAATTTTCTACTAATTACGAGAAAACAAAACTAAAGAGTAGAATATTGTTGCAAACTTTTCTTGTATAAAATTCTTTCTTTCTTTCTTTAAATTTAAAAATATCTAACAGAGAATCTGTTACATTCAAAAGAAGAATTTTTTGTTTCTTTTATAAAAGAAATTTTTCAAATTATTTTTTTTTGTTATTTTTTCTTGTATACTATTGTTAAACTTTCAAATTTGTAACTTCTTTAAATCGTGAAAAAATAAAATATTGAAGAAGGAAATTTTGTTTTTTGGGGGTAATTTATTTTTTTCCTCTATATAGATGATATAATAAAATATAAGATGATCCTAGACAAATAGTGTGTATAAAAAAAAGTATTGAGATAATTGGGATGTCTTAAAGACATTACCCTCTCTCCTTATGTAAATAAGGTTAAGTGAAATATTGTTCTACGAATTTAGTTTTTAAAAGACGAGAGAAGTATTTATTGACCAATGATCTTGCCATACACTGCTATGTATATTGCTGTATTATTATTATTTTTATTATTTTTAATATTATAAATATTATAAATACTATAAATATTATTATTATTTTATTATTATTACTAGGAATATTATTATTATTAATATTATTATTATATAGATATCAATATTATTGTATCATTTTTATTATTATTATTAATTATTAATTATTTTTATTGTAATTTTCTAATTACTGATCGCTGCAAAGTTCTAAATTTTTTTAAAAAGTATTATAATTAAAAGGCAAGTGGAGAGACAGTCAAATTAAAAATTAATCCAATGTTTTCATATTTTTGTATTTCTGTTTAAAAAAATTTTTTTCTTCTTCTTTTAATTCTAATTTAAAAATACAAATTTATGAAGATTAAAAAGAAAATTTTTGATATGACTGTCTGTCCAATATTACTCCTTAATGTATTATCTTGTAATTTGATTTTCTTTAATTATTTTTTCAGTTTAATATTCAATTCAATTTTCGACTTTGTACAAAAAAAATGAAAAATTAAAGGACGTGATGCTTATCTTGCTACGATTATATAAATATATATATAGATGTTGAATAAACTATTAATTATTTCCAAAATGGTTTTCAAATTTTTTACAATTGGTTTTTCAATAAAACACTTTCCCTAAGATACGAAGTCAAAAAAATTAGAACGAGAACAAGTAAATTGTTTTAATTAAAAAGAAAAATTTTTTTTCTCTATATTTCAATTAATTAAAATTGCTTACTAATTTGAATTTGTAACTGATTTTTCTGCAATTTGATTTTAAGTAGTAAATTATGCTAAAAAATAGTAATTTTTACTGATTTATTTGTAAAATTTACTGACTCAAAAGCAAAAAAAAAGTGACTGACTTTCTATCAATAAATTCACTTTCCGATTTTGAATTACTAAATTTTGATAGGTAGTAAATAGTAATTTCTACTAATTTACAAGTAAAATTTACTGATTAATTCCTAGAAATAATCATTTATTAGTAAAATTTAGTAATTATTATTTATTAATAAAATTTATTAATACAAAAGCAAAAAAAAAAAATTAGTGACTGACTTTTTACCAATAAATTCAATTTTTGCTTTTAAATTTTACTAATTTACTAATTTACAAGTAAAATTTACTAAATTTACTATAAATTCGTAGAATTTACTATTTCTAATCGAAAAACGAGATTTTTTATTTATAATTAATCTCTGCAATATTTTACTTAGGGAGCAGTATTTAATATTTTATTTAACATTATTAATTATATAACTCTCTGGAATTAGTAAACATTTTTACTAATTTGAATTAGTGATTGCAAATTTTTGCTTTTGAATTAGTAAATTTTACCTAATAAATAGTAATTTCTACAAATTAATTAGTAAATTTTACTTATAAATTAGTAGAAATTACTATTTATTAGCAAAAATTAGTAATTTAAAAGCAAAAACTGAATTTATTGGGAAAAAATCAGTCACTTTTTTTGCTTTCGAATTAGTAAACTTTACTAATAAATTGTAATTTCTACGAATTAATTAGTAAATTTTACTTGTAAATAAAATATTATAGAAACGAATTATAAATAATAAAATCTCGTTCCCCGTTCAGTAGGTAGACAACAGTGGTCTAGAGATTGCGCACGATGTTAATTACGCATTTATTTAAATTACAGGGTTGATTCTTAAAGCCGGGAGGGTTAATCGAGTACGTAATAAGAAAGGAGAATTTAATCTTCTGGAATTTTATCTTTTCGATTAGATTATAGAAAGGACTCTTGACATGTCATTAAATTTTCAGCTAATTGTTCGTCTAATGAAATTTCCTCTTTACGATTAAAGGAAAATTTATATTATTATTATTAATTATCATATTGTTTAATAATTACTATTTTCATTAGAATTCATCAAATTTTTTATTTTTTTGCGTCACATTTATTAAAATAACAAATAATTCTTATATAATTATTTTGAAAATAATAAATAAAAATAAAAAGCGCGTCACATTTATTTTTTCCTTCATTTTAAAGTTAAATAATAATAATAGAGATATTTAATTAAAAAAAAATTTGTTTTTTAATAAATTTGTTCTTTAATAAATTCTTTAAAATGTTTTAATAAATTTGTTTTTTAATAAATTCTTTAAAATCTTCTAATAAATTTGTTTTTCAATAAATTCTTTAAAATCTTCTAATAATTTTCTTTTTTGCTAAAAAAACAGAATTTTTCAGAAATTTACTCCCTTGGATAATTTTTCGAAGGGTGAAGTTTGCCGCATTCATTAGCGAGAATATTTTTGTGAAAAAAATCTTTTCGAAAATGTCACTGTCATTTTTGAAATGCGAAGGAAAAAGGCGTTAAAACATCTGTTTCTCGATCATGCTTATCGATTTCCTCAACACGTGCGCCTTAGATTTTGATTCCAGATTTCTGGCTTCATTCGAGCGGAGAAAAATTGACGTTGAAGAAATTTGAAAGAAACAAGAAGGAATTAACACGAAAAATTATGTTCTATGGAAAATATCGGATTTTTTATCACAATTTGGAAAAAAATATTTTTAGTGTCAAAAGAAAAAGTAGAAAGAAAAAAGAAAAGTAAATTGATAGATTATTTAACAATAAAAAATTTTTCATTACATTTTTTTTTCTTTTTTAATTTGTTTTAAAATTTTTAATTTATAATTTATTAACTAGTTTAATAAAAAATTGCAAAAACTTTTAATTTATAGTATACCCTGTATGACATGCGCGCTCGGTGAAAGTGAAATCCCCTGAGAGGAAATTTATAAACGATACTTCCGGGAATGTGTTAATTAGAAATTCGAGCAATATAAAAGCAATTCAAATAATTTGAGAAATAAAAATTCCAAAAAGTAAAAAAAAAAATAATTAATTAATTGCAAAATGAAAGATAATTATTATTCTCGTTTCATAATTTTTGGATCGTTAAAATGTTGTATAATCAATCGATATAGGAGAGAGAAGAGGATTCCAATAAACGGTAGCCGCCAGTAAATCTAGCAAATAATAAAATAAATCTTGTTGGCCGACTGGGAATCAAGGAACAAGGAGAGAGAGAGAGAGCTCGATTCTCCGCGGATAAAAGGATAGCGGGAATGAGAAGACGGAAAAGATTTACTGGGCGCCCCGACGCCCTCCGTCCTCTCGCCCTCTTCTAATTACCAAAATCTTCCTCGCTGTCATCCATAACTGACGGTAAATTTTTTCCCTCTAAAACTCAAATATCAACTCTTTCTTTTCTCCTGTAGAGTTGAAATTTTTTTTTTTTTTCTTTGCTTTTATTATTCATTTTTTTCCACTCTTTCCTTTTCTAAAACTGGATTCAACTTGTGATTTATCTTAGGATCAGAATTCTATAAGGTACTAAAGAGTACTTTTTCGAATGACATTTGTTTAATCTTTAAATATGTGAATTTGATCGTATCTTTATTTTATCTTTTCAGTTCTATCACTTTATTCGTGTCATTATAACAATTTTGAGCGTGGTTAGAATTCTAAATTAGTTATTATTAGTATTAGTGTCTTATGAAAGAATTTCCGAATTTCAAAGTGCAGAGTCATTGATTATTCATTTTTTATTTTTTTTGCTATCTTATTTAATTCTGCCTTTGTTAAAAAAAATTTCTACGCAAACATTTAATTATTTTCATAAATAATAGAAATTTCATAGGAATTCAATTATTTACAATTATAATTCAATTATTTCCATAAATAATAAAATACTTTACAAGAATTCAATTATTTTCGATAAATAATAAAATACTTTACAAGAATTCAATTATTTTCGATAAATAATAAAATTCTTTTTAGGAATTCAATTATTTTTGATACAATTTCAATTATCCAAAAATTTTTAAAAAATTCTCAATTTGATATCTGGAGAAAAACTCTGATTATCTTAACTTCTTCACCTTTTTGAACGAAACCTTCCCAAGGAAACGAGATCCCCCCCAAAAAAAACTGTTCGCGATCCAACAGGGCAGGATATTCACTAGCCTGAGTGAATCTCAAATTGAATGCGCAAATAGGACATTGCTCTGTTGAGTATAATAAATCAGTCTGATGAGTTTCTTGGGGGCTGCTTTATGATTTGTGCACTTTGTTACGCAATCAAGCATGTGCTGGCTAGACGTGGAAAAACCAAACAGGAAACCACGTGGTCATCACGTGGTGGTTCAACACTTTGCTTTAAAACTTATTTTTTTTCTCCTCTCTCTTTATCACACTTCAAAGTGAGAATATATGTACACATTTCTACATGAAATTTCCCCCAGGACTTTTGTCGTGCCTCTCTGTACAACATTGTCGCCAATTTGGCGACATTTTTTTTTTTTTTTTTTTGAACCACACAAATATTTGATATATATCATCAAATACAGCTGGTGATGAATGCTCAACATCACTCATGGACACGTGCGAAGTCTGCTTTTACTTATAATCCCAAACTAACCGAAAATAACCATAACTCTCAAAAAGAGAATCTCAATTTCCATAATTTACCGCATTTTTTGCACATTTCTTGATTCATTAAATTAATTAATTGGAATTGAATTTATTAATTTTTAATTACTAGACAGTTTTCCAGGTGGTGGATTGTGTAATTTCATTTTCACTTTCATTTTCGATTTTATTTTCTCTTTGACATTTTCATTTATTCTTTTTTATTCATTATTCATTCATTTCTTTTAAATTCATCTAGACTAAGGGTCGACTGCGTAATTTATTTTTTACCTTTCACTTTGGGCTAAAAAATTTTTTGTAGTGAAAATCAAAAATTTTTTAAAGTGAAAATGAAAGTGAAAGTCAAACTGAAATCCATAATTTTTATTTTTAAGGAAAAGGATTTTCAAACTATTTTCCAAAAGTAGCATATTTAGAGTATATTTATAGAAGTAGTCAACGCAACGCAACGCAACGGAATAATAATGCAATTGAGAATTGTTGGAGATGTAAATGTCTGGTTATTTGGACATTTCCGAAGGACCCCAACAGGACATTATAGAGCATTTGCGATGCCTCGTACACGAGAGACAACCCTCCATTCTTGATAATTAAATACCGAGCACGTGGGGTTTAGATCGCCCCCAATGGAAGTTTAGTCTGACACAACCCCTGAATGGCTCGCAGGGGTCAGGTTATTGGTATTGCACCAGGCCTAATAAATGGTCCGACCGTGAATATGAATATTAATTTTGCTCCAGTGACGTTTCGCCTTTATAAAGCCAACTATCATTTGTCACTCTGATGATGATGATAATTTCTATGTATTATTATTTTCTTTCTCTTATTCAGCAGGTTATTCTCGTCACTCTTTTATCAGAACCACTAAATCTTTATTTATATTATTTCACTTCAAAATCGAAATTTCTTTACTGTTTCTATTTTCAATTGTATTAAATGACATTTGAAACGAAAAAAATTTAATTATTCCGTTCAAGATTTATTTTTTTCTTATTAGTAGGTTCCAGAAGGTTCAAGTATTATTTTTTTTATTATTAGCAGCTTCCAGTAGGTTCAAATTTTAATTTTTTATTATTAGTAGGTTCCAGAAGCTTCAAGTATTAATTTTTTATTATAAGTAGGTTCCAGTAGGTTCAAGTTTTAATTTTTTATTATTAGTAGGTTCCAGATGCTTCAAATATTATTTTTTATTATTAGCAGGTTCCAGTAGGTTCAAGTTAAAATTTTTTATTATTAGTAGGTTCCAGTAAGTCCAAGTTGTTTTATATTTAGTAGGTTCCAATTGGTTCAATATAATAATTTCTTATTAAAAAGTTTTCAATGTTTAATTGTTTGGTTACAGTTGGTTCAAATTTTAGTTTATTTTTTATTATCAGTAGGTTCCAGTTGGTTTAAATTAAAGTTAATTTTTTCTTATCAGTAGGTTCAAGTTCCAGAAAGTTTGAATTCCAAATGATTATAAATTATCACTAGATTTAAGTTGCAATTGGTTAAAAATTAAATTGACGTTCAATTATCACTTAAAGTTCAAATTCCAAAAGATTATAAATTAACACAAAGTTCAAGGTCCAATTGGTTTACAATTTAATTAATATTCAATTATTAGTTATGCTCCAGTTCCAGTAGGCTCTATTTTTAATAGTTCGATTTTAACCGGTTCAAGTTTTAATTGTTTTTTATTATCAGTAGGTTCCAGTTGGTTCAAATTAATATTTTCTTATTAAGAAATTAAAGTTGCAGTTAATTAAATTTTTACTTGTTTGATTACAATTGGTTCAAAATCAAATTCATTTTTTATTATCAGTAGGTTCAAGTTCCAGAAGGTTTGAATTTCTAATAATTATGAATTATTACAAGCTTTAAGTTACAATTGGTTTAAAATTCAATTAAAATCCAATTATTAGTTAGGTTCAAGTTCAAGTAGGTTCCATTTTTAATTGTTTGATTTTAATCGGTTCGATTTTCAGTTGGTTTTTTAAATATTAGTACTTAGTAGGTTCCAGTTGGTTCTAATTACGACTTTCTTATTAAAAAGTTCAAGTTTTAGTTGGTTTAATTTTTAATTGTTTGGTTAAAATTTGTTCAAATTCTAGTTTATTTTTTATTAACAGTAAGTTCAAGTTTCAATTGGTTCAAAATTTAGTTGATATTCAATTATTAGTTAGGTTCAAGTTCCAGTAGGTTCGAATTGGTCTAAATCCTAATTAAATAAATAATTGTATTAATTAATTCCTATCATCAGTTAGGTTCAAGCTCCAGTAGGTTCTAGTTCCAATTGATGTTTTATTAGCAGTAGGTTCAAATTTCAATTGTTATTCAATTATCAGTTAAATTAAAGTTACAGTAAATTCAAATTCCAATTGATATTTTATTATCAATAGGTTCAAATTCCAATTGAAGTTCAATTATCAGTTAAATTAAACGTCCAGTAGGTTCAAATTCCAATTGACGTTCAATTGGTTGAAATTAGCAACATTCAGAATCACAAATGTTCAACATTCGAGAGCTGACAATGAATCTACAAGTTAGACAGTAGGTTCTTATTAGTAGAACCTGAAGGAAATCAATGATATCGCGCTGTGGTAGTAGCAGTGGCGTCGGCGGTCTTTCTCGATGACATAGTGACGCCGCTCTCGACAAAGGAGGAAAAAAGTCATAGGAATGCCGATCAGACATATTTCGGCAGTGTCACCTCAGAGATCCTCTTCTTTCTCTATCCTCGATCCAATTCTACTTTCTCTCCCTCTTTTTCTCTCCTCATATTCCCCATTAATTCTATCATTCTTCACTCATTTTTTTCTCTCTCTACATTTAACTTTTATTCTTCTCTCCTACCAATGTCCTCCATTTCATGATAATCTTTTTCTTATTCATTTTTTTTCAAATTTAATATTTAATTTAATGTCGTAGACTATTTTCTTGTTTTTCATTAAAATTTCTCCAACAATTTGAATTGTGGAACAAAAATAATAATTAACAAATGAATAGGGGCAAAATACGATAATAGAATTAAAAGAAGAAAAAAAAGCTGAACGTAAAATTAATAAAAATTGTTTTCCGACAATAAAAAAGGGAATGAATTTTGAAGATCCGTGAGGGCTTTCGAATATGCGGTCCATTTAGCATGATGGGTTGGTATTTGATGCCGGAAGCGGACCAATGTGACCACAAGAAAAGTGGCCGTTTAGCGTTTCGCGGTAGCTTCTGCTTTTCTGTTTTTGAGAGGAAAAAAAAAAAGAAGTAACAGAAGGAAGCCGCCGCGAAGTAGGCAATATTGGAACGAAGGACCATACATTAATTGTATGGTCTGTTTTAGTTCTCTGGGACATTGTATGTCAGAGGTTCGAAATCCGTGGGAACCAAGGAGAAGAATGACTCTCCACCCAGTTGAGAAACAAGGACAATCATACAGGTAGAAATCTTATTGTCCTTGTCTTTTTCTCTCTTCATGGAACCGATTGGATAACTTTTATAAACATAGAGAGATACCAGTGGAAAAAAAATTTTAAAAAAATAGAAAGAGAAAAGAAAAAGGCAATAAAACAAGAGAGAAAAAGAAAAAGAAGTGATTCCACTTCTTCTTTTTTTTTCTCTTATAAGGAAAAATTATTACAGGGTTGTCAAAAAATTTAAATTTTGTTTTTCCCTGATTTCCAAAGAAAATTTTGATTTTTTACTTGAAGCTAAAAAATATTCTGATTTTGACACTCAAAACGATTAGATACTCAAAAAAATATTTTATTACATTTATTTACGAATTTTTTAAATTGGAAATTAAAGAAAACCATCCATAACTTCTTTTTTAAATAAATATTTAATCACTGTTATTTTTCGATAGGAATTAAAATTCTTCAAATGATTCAAATTTAAACCTTTTTGAAATTCCATAACTTATAAGAATATTTATTATAAAACGTGAAAAAATTTATCACTTCAAGTCTTCGACTCGGAGTAATCAATTTCTTTACGTTTTATAATAATTAAAGATGACCGAGTGATAAAATCATTATTTAATATTATAAAAATATTGTTACTTCAACTTCTTTAACATTATTTTTATCATTTCAATTAAATTATTATTTTCAAGAATCTTTAACTAAAATTCTTTTTTAAATCAATTATTTTTAATAAATTTAGAAAAAGTTCTTTGAGAATTTTTAAATTCATTTGTTTGAAATTCAATTTTACAAAATTTCGATTAATCGGAAATTTTTCAATTAAATATAAAGTAGATAATAAAAAATTCATATAATTTCAAAAAAAAATTAAATTAAACTTTTTCAAAACAATTAATTTCACAGAATTTTGTGTTAAGAGTTTGAAACATTCAAATTTTTAAAGATTTTGATTTGAGATCTTTTCAAAATTCTATTTTTTCTAAAACTTTACGCTACAACGCTTTTAATATTTAATTATTATCTAATATTTTAACTGATATCCATTGTTAAATCAATTTTTATTAGAAAATTCTACGAAAATTCAATTATTTAAAATTTTAAATACACAAATAAATAATTTATTGAATAATTAAATATTTCTTAAAATTAAATTTTCATAAAGAATTTTATTAAAAAAATTTTTAATTGAATTAATTTTACGAATTTGAATATTTTCACGAATAATTACATTTTTCTAAGAATTCGATTAAAATTGTGTTAAAAATAATTGAAATTCTGCAATTATTTTTATGATTTATGAAAATAATTGAATTCCTTTGAAATTTTTATTATTTATGAAAATAATTAAACATTTGCGGAGAATTTTACTCAAAGATTTTTTTTAAATAAATTGGATTCTTTTGGAAAACTTTATTAAAAAATTAGATATTGAAAATCATTGAATTGATAAAAAATTTTTGAAAATAATTGAATTCCGGTGAAGAATTTTACTATTTATAAACATAATTGAAATTTCGACAAGATTTTTTTTTAAATTTTTGAAAATCGAAATTGTATTAAAAATAATTGAAATTATTCTATGAGTTTTATTATTTATAAAAATAATTGAATTCCTAAAAAGAATTCTATTATTTATCGAAAATAATTGAATCCTTGTCAAAAATTTTATTATTTATGAAAATAATTAAATTATTGCGAACAAATTTATAAAAAATTTGTAAATAATTGTATTCCTGTGAAATCTTTATTACTTTTTAAAAACAATTAAATTTTTGCGTAGAATTTTATTAAACTTTTTTAAATAATTGAATTCTTTTGAAGAATTTTATTAAAATAGTAGATATTGAAACTCATTGAATTAAGTAAATATTTTTTTAAATAATGGAAACTCAGAGTTATCGATATCTTCATGTTTTATAGTTGTAAAAAATTTAATTTATTGTTTTAAGTAAATTATTCTCTTATTTGACTCGAACTGGTTATATTTTTGTCAGTAATTTTTCATTTTTGGTCCGTAAAGTTCGTATTAGAAATATAAATCGATTTTTAAAACGAAAGTTAAGATTACAAAGAAACCGATTTTTAAAGCGAATGTTAAATTTTTAGAACGAAAGTTAAAATTATTTTTTAGAATAGGCAAAATAACAATTGAGGGTAAATTAAATCTCGGCGAGTAAACTCAGGTGAGTTAGTTGACAATATTCGGGAATGAAAAAGACAACTTGCGGACTAGTGGAGTTTAGGTAATAAATTTAGAAATAAAGAAAATCAGTTGGCAGTAGAAATGATGTGGTCGTTAGAAGTAGATGATGTACTGGCACGCGTTACAGATGAGAGAATGACGGGGACGATAATAACGATGATAGGCCGATAGGACGAAAGGAGTTTAACCTGCGGCGCTGGTGGAACGTGTTTATTCGGAAGGAGGCTGGTCTTTTACTCTTTCAGTCGTGCGCCAAGGAATCGGCAAGCGCCCCTGGAATGTCTTCATTAAAATACCCGAGCTCATCGTTTATGCAGAGCAAAAACACAGAGAGGTTGAGCCGTGAAGTTCACCAGGCACTGTGTTTCATCCCAATTCCACAAAGCCAGACACAACAATCTTTATACTTCTTTCCCACATATATACAACTCTTCATTTTCATTTTTTTCATTTGAGTTCAATTTTTCATAAACTTGGGTTTCAATTTTTAAAATGAGAAATGACGAATTTCAACTCCAATTGGTCTGAACTTCAATTGTTTCCAATTTTTTGTGATTGCTAAACTTCAACTGTTTTCATTTTCAATGATTTCTGAACTTCAATTGTTTCTAATTTCAATAATTTCTAAACTTCAATTGTTTTATAAACTTCAACTGTTTCCAATTTCAATAATTTCTAAACTTCAATTGTTTTCTAAACTTCAACTGTTTCCAATTTCAATGATTTCTAAACTTCAATTGTTTTTAATTTCAACTGCTTCCAATTTCAATAATTTCTAAACTTCAATTGTTTTTCATTTCAAATGTTTCCAACTTCAATTATTTCTAATTTCAATTATTTCTAAACTCCAACTGTTTCTAATTTCAATGATTTCTAAACTTCAACTGTTTCCAATTTCAATAATTTCTAAACTTCAATTGTTCTCAATTTCAATTATGTTTAAACTTCAACTGCTTCCAATTTCAATAATTTATAAACTTTAATTGTTTTCTAAATTTCAACTGTTTCCAATTTCAATGATTTTTAAACTTCAATTGTTTTCAATTTCAATTGTTTCCAATTTCAATGATTTCTAAACTTCAATTATTTCTAATTTCAATGATTTATAAGCTTCAACTGTTTCCAACTTCAATGATTTATAAACTTCAATTGTTTCCAATTTCAATAATTTCTAAACTTCAATTGTTCTCAATTTCAATTATGTTTAAACTTCAACTGCTTCCAATTTCAATAATTTATAAACTTTAATTGTTTTCTAAATTTCAACTGTTTCCAATTTCAATGATTTTTAAACTTCAATTGTTTTCAATTTCAATGATTTCTAAACTTCAATTATTTCTAATTTCAATGATTTATAAGCTTCAACTGTTTCCAACTTCAATGATTTATAAACTTCAATTGTTTCTAATTTCAATGATTTCTGAACTTCAACTGCTTCCAATTTCAATCATTTATAAACTTCAATTGTTTTTAAACTTCAACTGTTTCTAATTTCAATGATTTATAAACTTCAACTGTTTCCAACTTCAATAATTTCTAAACTTCAATTGATTCTAATTTCAATGATTTCTGAACTTCAACTGCTTCCAATTTCAATAATTTCTAAACTTTAATTGTTTTCTAAATTTCAACTGTTTCCAATTTCAATGATTTTTAAACTTCAATTGTTTTCAATTTCAATTGTTTCCAATTTCAATGATTTCTAAACTTCAATTATTTCTAATTTCAATGATTTATAAACTTCAACTGTTTCCAACTTCAATGATTTATAAACTTCAATTGTTTTTAATTTCAATGATTTCTGAACTTCAACTGCTTCCAATTTCAATCATTTATAAACTTCAATTGTTTTTAAACTTCAACTGTTTCTAATTTCAATGATTTCTAAACTTCAACTGTTTACAACTTCAATAATTTCTAAACTTCAACTGTTTCCAATTTCAATTATGTTTAAACTTCAACTGCTTCCAATTTCAATAATTTCTAAACTTGAATTGTTTTCTAAATTTCAACTGTTTCCAATTTCAATGATTTCTAAACTTCAATTGTTTCTAATTTCAATGATTTCTAAACTTCAGTTGTTTCTAATTTCAATTACTTTTAAACTTCAATTGTTTCTATTTACAATTTTATTATTTTAAACTTGAACTGTATTTCAATTATTTCTAAACTTCAGTTGTTTCTAATTTCTATTACTTTTAAACTTCAATTGTTTCTAATTACAATTTTATTATTTTAAACTTCAACTGTATTTCAATTATTTCTAAACTTCAATTGGTGGTTGAAATTCCAATTTAACTCGAAAAACTATAAACCCAAATTACTGATACCATTTACTACCTAAATGTTTACAGTGTAAATTGAAATGAATTTAAAGAAATCTTAAATGTATTTATTTATTTATTTGTAAATTAATTTCGAATAATTTTTCGAGACGAAGGGTTGAAATTGAGAGTGGGGGGAGTTGTTTCAACAAAACGAAATATGTTTGGAATATTGGGTGCACGTGTTTTTTTTTCCTCTCGATACATCGACACCCTATTATTGAGTTCCTGAGTTTGAAATTCTCCTCACTCGGCGAACTGGGGTTGAAAAGCAGGTGCAGTGTGATTTGAAAATCGGCGCCCTGTTTCATTGGTGTGCAACTTCTGGTACTTGAATGAACTAAGTGGATTAGCATTTATAAATTATAATATGACATGAATTGTACAATGACCATAGAGATATATTTAAAATGAACAAAGTAAGCTCCCGTAATCTCTACTCCGATGCACTCGAATCGAAATATAAGAGTAAAGGATGAATTTCTCTTTCACCTTCATCTATTCGAAAAATTTTAATTTGAAAAAAAAGTTTTTGTTTTTATTCAGTTTTTTACGTATATCAAATTGAGACAAAAAAAAGACGAATTAAAGATTCGTTTTTTGTCTTTGACTTTTATCTGTTTTAATGTTTTACGGTTTACAGACTTTTGTTTCATGAGGTTTACAATTTGATTTTATAATTTGCTGTATCAAAAATTATTATTCATCAATACAATCATTCTTGAGATCGGAAAAAAAAGGTTTCGATAGGTTGTTTTCTTTCGAAATGACACACTGTGAACGTGAGTGGTCCATGATCTTTGTTCTACGAAGATCGAACATCAAGGCGAGATCTTTGTAACTTACAAAGATTTGCTGACCTATGTCTTTGTCATGGACCCCACGCGAGGTGAACATACTCTCCCACGATGTTGATTTATCAAAGAAAATCCTCTCCTACCCCTTTCTCGATATAAACTCAATTTTTTTATTCTTTCCAATTTATTTATATTTGACAAAATATTCAAGACAATTTTTCTTCACCTAAAACTAGTTAAGGAACCTAAACAATCATTTAAAATTCCAAATTATAATTTTTTTTTTTTTTTTTTTTGATGAAAAACAATTGATTTTTGATGATTGTTGAGAGACAGACTTTGCAGTACCATTTATAATTAAAAATTATTTTTTCTTTCTTTTTTTTTTAATGAAAAGCAATTGATTTTTGATGATTGTTGAGAGACAGACTTTGCAGTGCCATTTAAAATTGAAAATTATTTTTCTTTTTTTCTTTTTTTTTGATGAAAAACAATTGATTTTTTTATGATTGTTGAGAGACTGACTTTGCAAGTAAGAGTTGTGTGTTATTTATTATAAAGGACCACGACACGATGGAATGTCTCGAATCATGCTGCCTAATTCCCCTATCGAAGTGATCGTCTCCAGTTGACTTGATCTGTTGATCTGTGATCCTGTCCTTCTTGCATTTGGTTTTCAAGTTATGGTACCCCGCGGTGCAGGTAGCTCCATGGGGACTTTCTGTCAGCGCAACTATCATTGATTATCTACAATTTATCGGTTCCTACATATGCAAGATTCCACTGATAAACACAATTTCACATTTCTTATAACAAGTCTCTATTAAACATTTCATGACAGTCAACAATTCTATATCTCATATCAAATTTTATCATCTCTTTCTTCCAAAAAAACGAAGGTGAAAATAAATGAAAGAAGAAGAAGAAAGGAAACTGATTGATAGATTTGTAGTCACGAATTCTTAATTGTTTTTTAATTATCTGTATTTACTAATTGTTAAAGTGAGAGAAATTCGAAAAGAATTTGATACCAAAGTTGTTGATTTGAACTTTCACTTCAACCTTCAGTTTAACCTGAAATTAAACCTTCACTTTAAGCTTAATTTAGATTTTTACTTTAATTATCACTTTAACCTACACTTTAACCTTCATTTTAACTTTCACTTTCACCTACTCTTTAACTTTCACTTTAACCTTCAGTTTAACCTTCAGTTTAACCTGAAATTAAACCTTCACTTTAAGCTTGATTTTGAATTTGACTTTAATTAGCACTTTAACCTACACTTTAACCTTCATTTTAACTTTCACTTTAACCTACACTTTGACTTTCACTTCAACCTTCATTTTAACGTGAACTTTAACTTTCACTTTAACCTTCAGTTTAACCTGAAATTTAACATTCACTTTAAGCTTAATTTTGAATTTGACTTTAACTATTACTTTAACCTACACTTTAACCTTCATTTTAACTTCAACTTTAACCTACACTTTGACTTTCACTTTAACCTTCATTTTAACGTGAACTTTAACCTTCATTTTAAAATTTAAACTGAACTTTAATCTTCGTTTTAACTTAAACTTTAACCTTCATTTTGACTTTCGAAGAGATTAAAGTAAAAGTCGAAGCAAAAGTTTAAAACAAAAACGAAGTTTAAAAAATTAGAAATTAAAGTGAATGTAAAAAATCAAATCAAAAGTCAAACACAGTTTTACTGCAGATATGAGAGAATTCAACTATCTTAATAAATATTAAAATTCTTTCAAGAAATTCAATTATTTAAAAAAAAATTTTTTAAATTCTCGTTAACATTTCAATTATCTTTATAAATAGCAAAATTCTTAGCAGAAATTCAATTATATTCAGAAATTTTTATAAAATTCATTGTAAAATTCAATTATTTTCATAAATTATAATATTCATCTCAAGAATTCAATTATTTTAAAAATTAATAAAAATTTTCACAGAAATTCAATTAATTTCAAAATATCTAAAAAAAATTGTCTTTAACATTTTAATTATCTTTATAAATGAAAAGCAAAATACATCGACATAATTCAATTATTTTCAAAAGTAATAAAATCCAATTATTTTTAAAAATTTTAATAAAATTCATTGTAAAAATTCAATTATTTTCTCAAAACAAATAAAAATTTCGCCGCAATTCAATTATATTTAGGACCTTTTATAAAATTCATTGTAAAATTCAATTATTTTAATAAATAACAATATTCATCTCAACAATTCAATTATTTTTAAAATTAATAAAATTCCTTGCAGAAATTCAATTATTTTCGAAAAATCTAAAAAACATTGTCATCAACATTTCAATTATCTTTATAAATAAATAGCAAAATTCATCGACAAAATTCAATTATTTTCAAAAGTAGGTAATAAAATCCAATTATTTTTAAAAATTTTAATAAAATTCATGGTAAAATTTCAATTATTTTCAAAAATATTTCTTAATTCAATGATTTTTAATATTTTACGATTTTAATAAAATTTCCCAAAAAAATTTAATTATTGAACAAAAATTTTGATAACATTCTACATGAACATTCCAACTATTTTCCAAAATTTTACAGAATTACAAAATTTTACAGAAATTCAATTATTTAAAATAGAATTTGCATAATTTTTTTTCGAAATATTCAAATATTTTTAAATTCCGCATTAAATTCATAGCAGGAATTCAATTATTTGCATAAATTTTAAAATTCTTTTTTGGGATTTAATTATTTTCATAAATAATAAAATCATGCGGAGGAATTCAATTATTTTCAAAAATTTAAATAAAATTCAATTATTTTCAAAGGCAGGTAATAAAATCCAATTATTTTCAAAAATTTTAATAAAATTCATAGTAAAATTTTAATTATTTAAAAAAATTCTTCTTAATTCAATGATTATCAGTATTCTACAATTTTAATACAATTTTCCAAAAGAATTCAATTATTTAAAAAACAATTTTGACTAAGAACGAAACGTTTTTAATTTATAGAAATATGAATTCAAAAGTTAGGTAAAATTTTACAAAAAAGAAAAATTTAATAAAAAAAAACTAAAAAATCTCGACGATTGGGGTACAATTTTTCTAAAACGTATTTTCTAATTTTTTATTTTCTAAAAATTTTTTTTCTAATAAAGGTGAATTTCTAAAAAACTTTTTTCTAATGAAGGTGATTTTCTAATTTTCTTTCTTCTAATAAAGGTCATTTTCTAAAAATTTCTTTTTCTAATAAAGGTTATTTTCAAAACAATTTTTTTCAACTAATAGGTACAAATGATTAAAAAATAAAATTTATAACAAATTTTTAATTCTTTAAAACAAATACTTGAGATTTCGTTCAAAAATTATAGTAAAAAATAGAAATTATGCAAATTTTTGAACGAAACTTTAGAATAATATAGTTAAAAATCGTAATTAACATATAGAAATTATAAGGATTTTTTTCCTCAAGTTTTATAAAATTTTCTAAAAATGTGTTTTAAAGATGAATTAATTTTTGAAATTTTCTTATAAAAATAATGCAAATTATTATTTTTTTTCCAAGAAAAACAGAATTTTGATAAATAAATTGTGATAAAAAAATGTAATTTTATAAAATATTTTCCTTCTTTTTCAAAAAGAAACTTATAATTTTGTAAAGAAAATTATGATTGAAAAACAGAAAATATGTAAAATAATTTTTATTTTTTATTCTTAGTTTTTTTAACAATTCTCTAACTTTTATGAAAATTATAGAATTTTACAAATTTTAGGAAAATAATTATTAGAAATCATAACTTTTTAGAAAATTTTTTTTAGAAATCAAAACTTGTTAGAAAAACTTTTTTTAGAAAACAGATTTCATTAGAAATCGCTTTTTTTAGACAAAAAGGATTAGAAAATATTTTTTAGAAAAAGTGACCACCTACCAATCTCGACTGTGATTTTTCCAAATTTTCTTTTTAAAAAAAGAAAGAAAAGTTTTTAATTCATAAAATTATGAATTCAAAAATTATTTGAACTTTTAATTTCAAATCCGAAAAAAAGAAGTATTTTCCAAAACAGATATATATCTGTAAAGATAAGCGCACATCAAACACTTGAAAATTTGTGTAAATCTATTTTTTTTTCTTGCCTCCATTTCGATTGATTGATTGAGTTATAGGTGTGGAATTTACAGTGGCAGGTGCATCGTAAATCGACATGAAGCAATGTCTTAAGCAAAAGGTGTAGGGACTCAAAGAGTGACGTTTTTCTCCCATTCACCAGCTGTCTAATCTACATACAATGCGAATATAACGTGCGAAAAAACAACAAATTAAATATTTAACCATACGAATTTTTTTCAGAATCGAAAAAATATAATTTGCCAAAAAAAAATTGTCCTTCTTTTTATTTTTCAGTTACCTTTCAATCAGAAACGAATAAATTGAAACGAAATATATGAAAGAAAAAAAATCGAAAAAAATCTCTTGTTTATAATTCAAGATATTCTCTCACACATCACCCAGATACAAATCACCAGCTCTCTCACCAAATTCTAGTAAAGAAAATAGAAAAATAAAATTACCAGAAAATAATTTGCAATCTTTTAAAACAGAAAACTTTTGAATATATTTTTACAATATTGTATTCGAAAATCATTAGGGCCAATTCACAGGTGAATTTTAGATGTCCTTTTGGATAAGATGAATATTGAGATCGTGATTCGCGAGACGGGAGGGAGCACAAGAGGGGTATAGTAGCAAACACGGAATCGAGATTCTATCTTGTCGGTAAAGTCCCTTGGAAAGTGCGCCTTTGAAAAGATCTCCTTCTGTTTCTCTCCTTTAGTTCGGTTTTATTTCATTCGACGACGATGCCACTCGTCTCGCTCTATCTTGTTTTACCGCGAACGCGGCATGGATTTGCATGTGATCAGTTGCCGATTAAATGCGATAGAATCGGTAGCCTCGCCTTTTAAATTGATGGTAAAAACCTTCCGCCTTATTGCCTCAAAGTGCGACCGACCGTGTGATTCCCACTAAGGTAATTCTCCCCCCTTACCATTTTCATTTTTTTTTTTATTCTTAGCCTCTTTTTATAATAAACAATTCTTTTTTCTCTTTAAACATTTATAATTTCTCCCCCCCCCCACTTGTCCTTTTTTATTCTTTAAACATTCTATTTACAATAAACTTCTTTTCTAGTAAAGCATTTTTAATTTTTCTCTTAAACATATCGCTGAAATACAAATAATTGGCATAAATTCATCCAAAATTCAATTATTTTCATAAACAATAAAATTTTCCAGAAATCCAATTAATTTAGAATAACACTTTTCAAAAAAATTTCAAAAAAATCAATTATTTAATAAAATTTTTATACAATTCTTCACAATAATTCAATTACTTTCACTAATAATAAGATTTTTCGTGGAAATTCAATTTTTAAAAAAAATTTTTTTGATAAAATTATAAGCGAGAATTCAATTATTTTCATAAATAATAAAATTCTTCTCTGGAATTCAATTATTTTTGAAAAATTTAATCAAATTTTTCCCAAATATTCAATTATTTTCACAAATAATAAAAATTCATCGCAGGATTTCAATTATTTTTAATACAATTTTACAGGAATTGCTCAACAATTGTAATTATTCTTAAAAATTTAATTTCAATTTCTCGAAAAAATGTTTTTTTTTAAATTATTTGAAAGAATTCAATTATTTACAAAAATATTAGAATTTTTCACAGAAATTCAATTATTTTCAAATATTTTAATAAAATTCTTCACAAGAATTTAATTATTTTCACAAATAAAGTATTTCACAAAAATTCCAATTATTTAAAATAAAATTCTCATAATATTTATTTTATTTCGAAAAAATTAATTATTTGAAACAATGTTCATAAAATTTTTATGACGAATAAAATTATTTTTAAAAATAACAAAATTTTTCTCAGAAATTCAATTTTTTGAACATTTTAATAAAATTCTTCCGAAGAATTCAATTATTTACATAAATAATTTTTCGAAAAAATTCAATTATGTCGATATATAACAAAATTATTTCTGAAAATTGAATTATTTTGAGGTATTTTAGTAAAATTATTTACAAAATTTAATTATTTTCATAAATAACAACAAATTCAATTATTTTAAAGAATTCTAATAAAATCGTTCGCAACAATTTAATTATTTTCATAAATAATAAAATGCTTTTTAGAAATTCAATTATTTTTAAAAATAATACACATCTTCTCAGAAATTCAATTATTCTTTAAAATTTTTAATAAAATTCTTTGAAACTATTAAATTATTTTCATAAATAATAAAATTCATCCAAGGATTCTAATTATTTTTAATACAATTTTACAGGAATAATCTCAAAATTCAATTATTTTGGGGCATTTTAATAAAATTGTTTAGAAAATTCAATTATTTTTATAAATAACAATATTCATCACAAGAATTCAATTATTTTTTAAAGTAATAAACCTCATCTTGGAAATTCAATTATTTTTAAAAATTCTAATAAAATCGTTAGTAAGAATGCAATTATTTTCATAAATAATAAAATGCTTTTTAGGAATTCAATTATTTTCAAAAAAAATTTAATAAAATGCCACACAGATATTAAATTATTCTTAAAAATTTTAATAGAATTCTTCGTAAAATTTAATTATTTTTAAAAACTTGTCGCAATTTAATGATTTTCAATATCTACTATTTTCATAAAATTTCCAAAAGATTTTTTGTAAAAATCCTCGTAAGAATTCAATTCTCTTCATAAATAATAAATATTTCTCAGGAATTCAAATTTTATTGTTTGAATTATAATTTGCATAAAATTAGTCAAAAGAAATCAATTATTTAAATATTTTCATAAAATTCTTCTCAAGAATTTAATTATTTACATACATAATTTTTCGATAGAATTGAATTATTAAAGATAAATAACAAAATTATTTCCGAAAATTCAATTATTTTTAAGGTATTTTATTAAAATTCTTTGCAAATTTCAATTATTTTCATAAATAACAATATTCATCAGAAGAATTCAATTATTTTTAAAAGTAATAAATTTCTTCTTGGAAATTAAATTATTTTAAAAAATCCTAATAAAATCATTCGTAAGAATTCAATTCAGAACATAGATTCAATTATTATTGCTGTTGCTATTCATGTTCATATAATTTTAAATAGACTTACTTATATATCGAAAATTAATAAAAACTCAACAAATGCAAACAATTATTCTTCAGAAACAATAAAAGGAGAAAATTGAGAAAATAAAAATGAAAAAGTGTGAAAGGATTTTTTTTATTTGCCATTTGAGGAAAAAAGTAGATGCGTAATTCTTTATACCGGAAATATGGTTTAATATCCGTTTATGATAGCTATGTTTCACAGTCAGGACCTACTCGGCCCCATTCCGCCCCATCAACTTCCCCATAGAGCGTTTAATTTACGTGTTTTCGCGAGTTATTCGCCCCCCCCTCCCTCTCTCCTACAGTTCCAACCCCATTCGAAGGGGTGGGTTACCATGACAACGTCGGGGCGTCGGGACGTCCAATCATGGAGTACCGTCATCGACAATGTCGACTATACACAACCGTGGAAAATGGTAATAACCAATAAAGCCAAATGGCAAATTTTCTTTCAATTTTTTTTTCTCGATCAAAGTGTAACATTTTTCTCTAGCGAATTTAATATTTTTTTTGTCTAAAGAGTCATTTTAGGATTTTAGACAAAAAAAAAAAAAAATTGGTGTAAATGAATGATTTCTATTCTCTGTTATCAAATAAATATTTCGTTGTGTCGAAGAAATATTTATTTGTAGCAAATATTTTGTATCAAAATATTTTTTGTAAAAATATTTTGTATCAAAATATTTTGTATCAAATAAATATTCCCTGCAGTAAAAAAAATATTCATTGCCAGGAAAATATTCGCTTGATAATAGAAATAAGTAATCGATTATTTGAGTAAAGTAAATTTTTGTCCCCCCCCCCCCCTCCCCCTCCTCGGTGTGTATGATACTTTAATGAGAGATTACTGTAATACCTACTTTTTCGATTAAAAAGAAATTAAAGGAGAAAAAAAAAGAATAGTTAAGAGAGCTGTGGTCCCCTTGTTGAAATTTCGCCTTGACTTGTTTCTTTATGGGTCGTGTGGACGCGCATAAAGTTGGCAGAGGTATATGCCGACCATGTTACTGTGTACATCGTCGCATCCGTGACTGCATACCACAGAGACCGAAGTAGTACAAACAGAATCTCAACAGTATAGAACGCCAGACATACCACTTGCGCTGCGAATGCTGTCAGAGAATTGAAGCATAAGAACGCGAGCAGTCCAGTTTCGATACTCCCAAAAATTCCCACCAAATAGTGTCCTAATAATCTTTCCCCTAACATTTTTTTTATTTTCATTGACAAAAAGAACTGTAAAAGAATGTTAAAAAACAAGGATTTTCTTTTCACAAATTTTTTGATATAGAAAAAAAAGAATGGATTCATAATGTTTTAATCTAGAAAATACTTGTACTCATGAAGATTGGATTCAGATTTTTTAATCCCAGACTTCGCTCAGGATAATTAATTTTGAAAAATTAGCAAAAAGTGGCTTTCAAACTAAAAAAAAGTATCGAAAAGTGTCTTTAAAACTAAAAAAAAGTAGTAAAAAGCAGCAATCGAAAGATTAAACTTGACGACCAAAAAAACTCGTTTTAGAAACTTCACAAATTTGACAAAAATTCCATTCTATATTTTATTTTCCTGATTTTTTCCCAATTTTCATCAAAATATTTACTTCTTTCTTATCTTGATAATAAATTGAATTCCTGCAACGAATTTTATTATTCATGAAAGAATTTAAATATTTATAAAAATAATTTAATTCTTGCGAAGAATTTTATAAATCATTTTCAATAATTCATTTCTTTCGACTAATTTCATACAAATTATAATTTAAATTTTAAACAATTAAATTTCTGAGAAATTTTTTTTATTCATGAAAAGAATTGAATTCTTAAGAAGATTTTTACCAAAATTATTTTAAATAATTACATTCTGTTTGAAAATTTTATGAAAATAGTAGATATTAAAAATCATTAAATTGCGAAAAGTTTTTAAAAATTATGAATTGAATAATTAAAAATAATTGAATTTTGAGATTATTCCTGTAAAATTGTATTAAAAATAATTGAAATGCTTTAATGAATTTTATTATTTATGAAAATAATTGAATAGTTTCAAGGAATTTTATTAAAATTTTAAAGAATAATTGAATTTCTGAGTAGAAGTGTATTGTTTTTGAAAATAATTGAATTTCTAAAAAGCATTTTATTATTTATGAAAATAATTGAATTGTTGCGAACGATTTTATTAGAATTCCTTAAAATAATTGAATTTCTAGGAAAAAATTTATTACTTTTAAAAATAATTGAATTCTCGTGATGAATATTGTTATTTATGAAAATAATTAAATTTTGTAAACAATTTTACTAAAATACCTCAAAATAATTCAATTTTCGGGAATAATTTTGTTATATATCGACATAATTTGATTCTTTCGAAGAATTATTTAGGGTAAATAATTGAATTCTTCGGAAGAATTTTATTAAAATGTTCAAAAAGAATTAAATTTCTGTAAAAAAATTGTAATTTTTAAAAATAATTGAATTCGTCATAAGAACTTTATGAACATTGTTTTAAATAATTAATTTTTTCGAAATATAATAAATATTATGAAAATTTTATTTCAAATAATTGGATTTTTGTGAAATACTTTATTTGTGAAAATAATTAAATTCTTGGGAAGAATTTTATTAAAATATTTAAAAATTATTGAATTTCTGTGAAAAATTCTAATATTTTTGTAAATAATTGAATTCTTTCAAATAATTTTAAAAAAACATTTTTTTGAGAAATTGAAATTAAATTTTTAAGAATAATTACAATTGTTGAGCAATTCCTGTGAAATTGTAATAAAAATAATTGAAATCCTGCTATGAATTTCATTATTTATGAAAATAATTGAATTATTGCGAAAAATTTTATTAATTTTTAGATTAATTAATTTAAAATAGGTATTGAAAATATTTGAAATTCTTCGATGAGTTTTATTATTTATGAAAATAATCGAATCCTTGCTTAGAATTTCATCAAACTTTTTTAAAAAGTGAATTTCTATGAAAAATGTTATTTTTAGTGAAAGCAATTGAATTATAGTGAAGAATTGTATAAAAATTTTATTAAATAATTGATTTTTTCGAAATTTTTTTGAAAATGCTATTCTAAATTAATTGAATTTCTGTAAAAATTTCATTATTTATGAAAGTAATGGAATTTTTGATGAGTTTTATCAATTTTTTTTAAATAATTGAATTCTTTAGCGAAATTTTGTGAAAATATTTGAATTTCGAATATTTTTTGAAAATAATTCAATTTTGGATGAATTTTATTATTTTTTTTTTAAATAATCGAATTCTTTTGCGAAATTTTGTGAAAATAGTTGATATGGAAAATAATTGAATTTCGTATATTTTTTGAAAATAATTGAATCGTTTTAAAAAATTTGATTATAATTTTTGAGAATAGTTTTTTGATTTCCAGTATTAGTGAATTATGTTGTAAGTAATTCTTTTTATGTCTAAAATTTACAATTACTTTTTTTGCGTACAAATTGTTTTTCCTAGCGATTGTCTCAGAGATTTTTATTTATTTTTTAATTTTTTTTTTCGTTTACTTTTTAAAATCGAAAGAAGCGAGGAAAAAAGAGACGAAAAAAGATCATTAGGCTTCCACAGGGTGGAATGATGGGAAAGAGGAGAAGAAGCAAAATTGGGGAGCGGATTCGTGGATCGCGGATCGCCGATCATGAATCCAGGATCGCCAAGTACCCGGGCTATGCAACACTCAAATTCCGGTGACTCTTGGTGTCACTATCTAAATTCCATCCACGTTACTCTACCTTCATGACTTCCGACATGAACTTCCCTCCTCATCATTAGTCCATCCTGATTATAATTAACAACTCTCATCATGATTTTCATTTTCAAAAATCACTTTTTTCATACTCTCTAGAAAAAACTCTCAAAAAAAAAAAAAAAAAAACTGTACCGAAAAAACTACTTTTGTCTCACGAATTTCATTAGGAAAATGAAAAATTTCCAAATACAGTCGGAATTTGGATTGAAATTTATAATTTTTAGTCGCGGAAATTCGGTGGATTTTTTAAACGAAAATTAAAATGCAGAGAGAAAATAAATGGAGGAAAAGAATGAAACGAATAACGAAGAAGAGATTAAAAATATAGTTGACATTAGATTGAGATAACTCATAATAATAGCTTTTGGAAAAAAAAAGATATTACTCACTTTTAACAGTGAAGATGTACACCTCAACATTGCCATAACTAAAATTTTGATTGGTCGCAAAATAAATATGGTGACGATCATTAATCGATATAATTGACAAGGTAATTGGCGCATCTGGATAATGCAATTACAATATAAGAACTTGAGTACGAAAAAGAGCAGAAAGTATTTTTAAACTGAAAAAAATATTGAAAAATAAATATATTTAAAAATACTTTGTCTTTTTCGAAGTCTCAGAAAATTTCAAGAAAGAAATTCGTTAATCGAAAAATATACCCAAAATTCCTTAATTTTTCCTTAATTCGTAATATGTAACAAATTTCAATTGTAATTTTAAATTCTACGATTAAAAATAAATTTTTCGGAATAGTATCTATTTATTTTTTCAATGAGATAAACTTTTCGAAAGGGGAAGTTTTGATAGAATTGCGCCTATATTTAGAGAGAGAGACAGAGAGAGAAAATATTGCGCAATTTCCAAGAAGCCTCAAATCACCTCAAATACACAGAAAATATGTCGTTACATTAATAGGAGGAAAAAAAATGTCATACATGGATTTATTTCAATTGCGTTAGGATATATATCCGAAATTGGTAGTGAAATTGCAACTCGTCAAATACAAGTTGACATTTCTAATACTCACACATTTTTTTTCCTCTTTCTTTTATTCACTTAAAGCGACTTAAAGTAAACTTAATCACGTACAAGAAATTAAATCATTGCTAAATATGGAAAATGATCGCAGAGAAAACGGAAAATTAGGATTTCTGTTTATCAGTTTTTTTCTTCTTTCATTCTCTTTATAATTGAATTTTTCAATTAAGAGAATTATATGAAATTATACTGTAAAATCTAGTTCACACGCATGGTTTATGTCAATTTTAATATCAATTTGTATTACGGTATGTTATATGTGAATTCTAAAGTTTGAAAAAAGTTTTTTATCTAATTAAATTTAATTCTCTCACATACCGTCCAGATACAAATGACTTTTACTAAAGCACGGTTGCCACGAAAATTTAATATTGTTTTTTCCTGACGTTTCCCTGATTTCCAGATTTTTTCCTGGCTGATTTTTACTTTTTTCCTGAACCTGAAGAATATTTTGATTCACTCAAAAAATTATTAGATGCTCAAAAGAATGTTATACATATTACATTTTTTACAAATTTCTTCAAAAGTAAAATTATTTGAAAACATCAATAATTTCTTTTTTAAATAAATATTTAATTATTATTATTATTTTTCTATAGGAATTAATCGATATCTTCATGTTTTTTAAATAAATTTAAGATGACAGAGTAGATTGTAAACGCAACTCTTTTGAAATCCAATTAATATTAAAATTTTTAAGTAAAATTATTCATTAAATAGTTTATAAGTAATAATTTTATGATAGTTCTTCAAGAATTAAGTTATTTAAGAAGAAATTATTGTCAGAAATAGAAAAAATTGAATTTTTGATGAACTTTATCAATTTTTTTTTTAAATAATTGAATTCTTTTGCCAAATTTTATGAAAATACTAGATATTAAAATAATTGAATTTCGAATATTTTTTGAAAAT
Organism: Leptopilina heterotoma; assembly: GCF_015476425.1. Classification (NCBI taxonomy): domain Eukaryota; kingdom Metazoa; phylum Arthropoda; class Insecta; order Hymenoptera; family Figitidae; genus Leptopilina; species Leptopilina heterotoma. The sequence goes on along the minus strand of NW_025110937.1, from coordinate 352,377 downwards.
AATTGAATCGTTTTAAAGAATTTGATTACAATTTTTTGAGAATAATTTTTTGATTTCTAGTATCAGCGAATTTAAAGTAGTGGAAATTCTCAAAAAGTGCAGAAATAGTAGATTTTAGTGGCGCATCATTTTTTTACTATTGTTGCTAATTTTTATTCCAATATTAATTGTGAAAATATTGTATTTTTGGTTTCTAAATAATTATCAGAAAAAAGGAAAAGAAAATCGCGTCAAAATTTGTCTACAGTGTAAATAAAAAGAGAAATAGTACAGTTAAATAGTAAAGTTGAGAAGAGAACAATTTTTTGGCGCTTTGAGAAAAAAAAATGATCGTCAGTGTAAAATTGGGGCGCACAGATAAATTTGACGACTGGTAAGTCCCAGGCCCGGGGTATATAGGACTCGTTGCGAAACGGGCGGTATCCTTTGTAGATCTTTCAATCCTCAGCGACGGTCGTTGAAGATTTTTACCTTTTTACCCTCGCGGAATCTACGAAAAAGTTTTACGTACGCCCGAATCCATTGAAATGCAACTCGCGCTTCTCTGTTTTGGTCCATCATTTAAGTTTGTGTGCGAGACTATATACACATACTGTATATATACAAAGTCGCAAAAGATCACTCAACGATCCTCTATAAAGATCATCAGACGATAAACCGCTAATCTGCCTGGGCTTTCGGCTCCCAATCAATCTTTCACTTTTTCTTTCCTTTCCTGCCTCGATATTAATAGATTTTTCAGAGATACACTCCGCAAACATGCTGCAAAATTCATAAACTCATAAACAAGTGGAAAATTTTTGTCAAGTTTTCTCAGTTTCCCCAAAGGTGTATAGAAAATTTTATGTAGTGAACTAAGGGACGAAAGTTACTCAAAATTAAAATTACAAAAAATCAGTGTTTATTTTGTTTTTTTTTACTTTCGCCTTGGAAAATAAGCCTCGTGTTCGATGCGCGTTAACTGCAAGTGGCATTTAACGTTTTTTTTAGAAATATATGGACATTCCCCGGGGTTATTTCAGAAGCAGAAGGTGGTTATGTGTCAACGTTACAACGTTCGACGAACAAATGCCGCATTCCTTTTACTCCACGAGTTTAAAAATTCGAATGAATTTTTGCATTTTTAAAACATGTATATATTTTATATAAGGAATAAGGAGAAAGAAAATTTTTTATAAGGAAGGTAAACAATTAAAGTCTGTTAGAAGTTTGTACCCTGACAGTTTGATTGAAGTATCACTGAAAATTTCTTTTCCCTTTTTGATAATATCAGCATTCATCATTTGAAAGAATCTTCCCTATAAACGAAAGTCTTTGAAAGTAAAAAAAAATATTTTAATCTTTTTGTTTCGAAAAAAAATTTACTTATTTCTTTATTTTTCAGACTGACAATCAAGAAGGAGGAAATAGAGATTCCGTGTTCTACACAGGAATTCAATTAATTTAGAATATTATTTTCAAAAAAATTTCGAAAAAATCAATTATTTAACAAAATCTCTATACAATTCTTAAAAATAATTCAATTGCTTTCACTAAAAAAAATGTTTTTCATAGAAAATCAGTTTTAAAAAAAAATGTTCGATAAAATTCTAAGCAGGAATTCGATTATTCTCATAAATAATTAAACTCATTGAAGAATTTCAATTATTTTTAATACTATTTTCAATTAATTAATCGAAAAATTCTATTATTTTCATAAATAAAATTATCCAGAAGAATTGAATTATTTAAAATAAAATTTTCATAATATTTATTATATTTCGAAAAAAATGAATTATTTAAAATAATGTTTATAAAATTCTTATAAAGAATTCAATTATTTTCAAAGATAACAAAATTCTTTACTGAAATTCAATTCTTTTTAAACAGTTTAATAAAAATTTTCCCCATAATTCAATTATTTTCATAAATAATAAAATTCTTCTCAGAAATTCAATTATTTTTGAAAATTATAATAAAATTCTTTTTAGGAATTTAATTATTTTTAAAAGTGAAAAAAATTTTCGCAGAAATTCAATTATTTTCATAAATTTTATCGCTATTTTTCGAAAGAATTCAATTATTATCCTTATAAATATCGAAACTCTTCCGAGAAATTCAATTATTTTTAGGAATATAAAAAAAATTCTTTGCAAAAATTCAATTATATTCATAAATAATAATTTTCATCACAAGAGTATAATTATTTTCAAAAATAATAAAATTCTTGACAAAATTTCAATTATTTTCAAAAATTTTCAACAATGCAAATGTTTTTCAAATTTTCAATATTTACTATTTTAAAAATATTTCCCAAAAGAATTCAATTATTTAAAAAAAATCTTGATAAAATTCTACGCAATCATTTAATTATTTTCATAAATATTAAAATTCTTTTCAAGGATTAAATTATTTTCAAAAGAAATCAAATTTTTTTAGGAATATAATTATTTTCAAAACTAATAAAATTCTTCGCAGAAATTCAATTAGTTTCAAGAATTTTTAAAAAATCCTCATCAAGATTTTAATTATCTTTATATAGATAGCAAAATTTGTCGACAAAATTCAATTATTTTCAATAACTTTAATAAAATTTTTGGGAAAATTTCAATTATTTTCAAAAATTTAAATGATTTTCAATATCTAGGTACTATTTTAAAAAAGTTTCCTAAAAGAATTCAATTATTTAAAAACAAAATGTTAATAAAATTCGTTGCCAGAATTGAATTATTTTCTTAAATAATAAAATTATTCTCAGGAATTCAATTATTTAAAAAAAATTTTAACAAAGTTTTTTAAAACTATTCAATTATTTTTATAAATAATAAAATTCATCGCAGGATTTCAATTATCTTTAATACAATTTTACAGGATCTACACAAAAAATATAATTACTCTTAAAAATTCAATTATTTTCATAAATAATAAAATTTATCGCAGGATTTCAATTATTTTTAATATAATTTTACAAGAACTACAGAAAAAATGTAATTATTCTTAAAAATTTAATTTCAATTCCTAGAAAAAACCAATTATCTAAAAAAAGTTTTTTTTTAATTCTTTGGAAGACTTCAATTATTTACAAAAATATTAGAATTTTTCACAGGAATTTAATTTCATTCAAATATTTTAATAAATAAAATTTAATAAATAAATAAAATTAAAAAATTCTTCTTTTAGATTTTAATAATATTCTTCCTAAGAATTCAATTATTTACATAAATAATTCTTCGAAAGAATTGAATTATTTTGATAAATAACAAAATTTTTCTCAAAAATTCAATTATTTTGAGGCATTTTAATAAAATTCTTTACAAAATTTAATTATTTTTAAAAATAATAAATTTCTTCTTGCAAATTCAATTATTTAAAAAAGTTCTAATAAAATCGTTACCAAAAGAATTCAATTATTTTCATAAATAATAAATAAAAAATATGGAATGAAATTTTTGTCAGTTTTGTGAAGTGTCTAAAACAAGGTTTTTTGTTGGCAAGTTTAATTTTTCGATAGCTACTTTTTTACTACTTTTTTTTAGTTTGATAACTACTTTTTGCTTCTTTTTAAAAATTAATTATTAATTTTAATTTTTTAGAAAAGGATTCATATAAAAATCAGGAGGAAGAGCATCATCATCATCATCATCATCAGATAATGACTTTTTATTTTGTTCATTAAAATCAAAATGCTAATTTTCATTTTTCATTAAAATTGTAATTTCTCATTAAAAATAGAATTTTAGTTTTCGTATTGCTTTAAAACCTACTTTGGAACAATTTTATTTTAATTTCCAATTTAAATTTGCCCTTAAATTTGAAAGCTCGAAATTTCAATAGTTCTCCAAAGAGAAATGAATTTATTTACTTTTTTCGATTCAAATTCAATTCAAGTTCAACGATTCTGTCTCGAATCTAACTCCACAGGAATTCCTACCAATGGAAAAATAAGATCACAATTTCCTAATTCGTAAATACTCATTCGTGATTGTTCTCCGTGAGCCGAATAGCTAAATACCAAGTTCCCTTCTTTTTTTTAAAAAAAAAAGCTCCAACTCCTTAGAACCTTTGGTATTTTTCGTAAAACTTAAATCGTTTTCTATCAAGAATTATTTCCATAAATTTAAATAAAAATTCATTGATATTTCCTACGCTCAAAAAAGAAAAATTCAGTTTATTTTGAACAAAATCGAATATAGAATTCCTCCTTTCTGTCCTCCTGAAAAGTGATAAAATTCCATTTTAATAAAAAAAGAAATTTCTTTTTTTAAAAAGAAAGGGAAGATTCTTTTTTTTTTCGTTTTTTTTTATTAAAATGGAATTTAGTTTCTCTTTGATGCAAGTGGAATAATAAATTTTTGAATTCATCTTCAGAGAGAGAAATGGGGGGGAAAAAAGGATGAACATCAGGAAATTCTCAGCAGAGGGAAGCAGCTCACAATCTCAGGCTTAAAATTCAAGTCGATAATGTAGTTGCATTGATTTAACAGCGTTGCCATGTTCACACACTGCACTACATCCTTAATTTACAAAGGGGCTCGAAAAAAACACTCGGCGTTTTACTGAAAAAAATCATTTCTCTACTCTCAATAAATTTTTTTTTTGTGAAAATTTCAACAATTTTTGGGACATGTGGTTCAAGAATAACAGAAGTAAGTGGAATTAACAATAAATTATCTTGATTCTTCAGTTTCAAAAGTTGATAAATTTAATTCCCTCCAGCAGATACTTTATACAAGTAAACAATTTGTTATTATAATTTTTATTATTCTTATACTTTTTTCTTAATTCCCAAATTTAAAAAAATCATTCTATCTAATGCTAAAAAAAATTATCAAAGTCCGATGTTTGTATATTTTTATCAAGTGTCAATCGTTGGGAAAAAAATTCCTTGGAATAAATTATTACTAATCAATTATTAATTATCAATAATTATATTAATTATCAATTTCTTATCCCCTATAAAATTTGTTCTAAAATGCAATTTTTTAGTTCTGTAATTATTTGTTATTTTACTTCCCGGTGTTTTTCGTATTATTTTACAAATAAATAAATTCTATTTTGGAAATTCGGGGAAAAAATTTTTCTTCCCGGGAAATGTGATTATGGGGTAAATAATTGTAAATTTAAAAATAATAGAATATGGAATAATTTTTTTTTATTACTTTAGTTTATCAACATGAGCTTCTGGCAACGAAGGCGTTTTCGTATAACACCGCTTCGTGCGCTGGTGGCAATTTTATTTGTCAGCTTTGTTTTGTGGTATAGCCTAAGTAAGGAGGAAATTCCAAAACAGCCGTGCAGTGTTCCTGAAGAATTTACCGAAAGATTGCACGAATTAACGTTCAGGTAATATTTTTTTCGATTTTTTTTTTCAAAAAACAAAAATTTCTTTCAAATTAAAATCAATTTACCTCCATGAAGCTTTTTGTTATCGACTTGTGATAATAGAAAGTCCACGAGGTAAACAAGCAACGAAAGAACAAGAAGAAAATTTTAGAACTGAATTTGAGAGGAAATTTTGAAAAAATATTTTTTTATTTACAAAAAATTAGAATTTTTTTATTTGCAAAACTTAGAAAGACATTTTTTTTAATTATAATAAATTTATTTGATAAATTAAAAATAATTTTCAACAATGTTTTCAGCAAAATTATTTGTTATTAGAGCAATTATTCTGTTTTAGAATTATTATTTTAGTAGGTATTGTTATTAGTATTATTTTTATATATTATTTTTATATTCTTATTATTTAAAAAAAATGTTTTATTATGGTTTTTAGTAGGTTATTTTTGTTTTTTTTCGTTTGTAGTATTATTTTTTATTATTTTTAGTACTATTTTTTATTATTGTTTTTAGTATTATTTTTTTATTATTGTTTTCAGTAGGTTTCTTTTTGTTTTTATTATTAATTTTTATTACTGTTTTTTTATTGTTTTTAGTATTATTTTCTTTGCGTTCTCTTTAGTATTGTTTTTTATTATTGTTTATAGTATTATTTTTTATTTTTTTTAGTATTATTTTCTTTGTGTTATTTTTGGTATTATTTTATTGTTTTTAGTATTATTCTTTTATTATTGTTTTTAGTATTATTTTTTGTTATTTTCTTATTATTTTTTTATTTTAATTATTTTATTATTTTTGTTTTTATTAGGTTATTTTTTTTTGTTTTTAGTATTATTTTTTATTATTTAGTATAGTAATTATAATTTTTTATAATTTTTTATTACTGTTTTTAGCATTGTTTTTTATTACTGTTTTTAGTATTGTTTTTTTATTATTGTTTATAGTATTATTTTTTATAATTTCTTATTGTTTATAGTATTATTTTCTTATTATTGTTTTTAGTTTATTTTCTTTGTGTTGTTTTATATTATTGTTTATAGTATTATTTTTTAGTATTGTTTTAGTATTATTTTTTCTTATTTTTCTTATTCGGCTTATTCCTAGTACTATTTTCTTTGTGTTGTGTTTAGTATTGCTTTTAGTATTATTTTCTTAGTGTTGTTTTTAGAATTATTTTTTTATTAGGTTATTTTTTTTTTTGTTTTTAGTATTATTTTTTAGTATTGTTTTAGTATTATATTTTATTATCTTCTATTATTTTTTATTATCGCTTTAAGTATTATATTTTAGTATTGTTTTTAGTATTATTTTTTTATTATTGTTTTTAGTATTATTTTTTTATTATTGTTTTTAGTATTATTTTATATTTTTGTTTTTAGTATTATTTTCTTAGTATTGTTTTTACTATTATTTTCTTAGTATACTGTTTGTCGTATTATTTCTTTAGTATTATTTTTAGTATTATTTTTTTAGCATTGTTTTTAAGTAATATTTTTTAGTACTGTTTTTTATTATTGTTTATTTTAGTATTATTTTTAGTATTCTCATTTTGAAACTGTTTCAGGGTTCACTTGGTATTGACGAAATTGAGCCTTGTGCATTTTTTATGCTTCGGAGGACTCTGGGGACAATTGCGAATAGGTCGTGCCCTGCCTTGGGTTCGAAAAGTAGATTTGTGTTTAGTCGACACTTTGAGAGATGATGCACTCATTACCAAAGCATTTAGAGAAGAAAGTTTAAGTGCCACTTATATGCATGCTGCGGGAATTTATCTCGTTCAGGAGCATGAAGTTGGCGAAGATGCACCAAAAGTGGAAATTATAGTCTTCGAAGAAGACACAGTTGTAAGTATTTTAATTTTATTGTTTTTTTTACACTTTTTTTTAAACAATTTTTTAAAATTAAAAAATTTTTTTTAATATTAAAAATATTGAAAATATTTTTCAAAGAAAAAGAGAAAAATATCCTACTTTTATTTGCTCCAATAAAAAAAAATCATATAAATTATTATCATAATCATAATCATTATTATCATAATCATAATCATTATTATCATAAAAATAAAGTTTTATCGAAATTAAAAAAACTTTTCCAGGATTAATAATTAATTTATTAATCTCAATCTAACATTATTATGTACAGAAAAACGACGAACAATGATATATACATAAAAAAATATTTAAATGAATGTAACAATACTATTATACAAATAAAATAGTCATTAAAAAAAATTAAATACAGTCACAAATATACATAATATACATTTTAAAAAAAATAATTCCGTTCTATCAAATCACAGTAGGTTAAAAATTTTTAAAATACAAAAAAAAATTGTCTCTTCTTATAAAGTCCTCTTTAAATTATTACGTACCCATTCATCGTGTGATATTAAATTAATAAATGTCTTTCTTTTCATGTAAAATTTATCCTGATTTTGAATGAAGCACAACAATTTATCGCCACTCTCAGTAAAATAGCATAATTCAACGGAAAATTTACGATTTAAAAAATATTTATACGGTGTACGTTCATTATTTTCCTCGAGGAGTTTCAAAATTTCATATCTCTCTGAATATAAACGTTGCCATGATACAATTGTAAAAAATATTTCGGAATACACTTGCCGTTTACATGTGTAACCACCCAATCGGAGGAATTTCTCATTTTTCGGATTGTACGGAATGTGAAAAATTTCAATCCATTTACCTTTTGTTTTTGTTAAATAAAAACCACGCACTGGCATTGAATCGACCGTTATTGAATCAACTGTTTCATTAAAATCATTTGAATTTTCGTGTTCAATGTTATTATTGGGTAATTCGTTATTGTTACCGTTATTTGGTTCATTGTTACCCGGGTCGTTGTTCACATTATTCAATTCGTTGTTGTTATCAATTATTGGTTCGTTGCCATTGTTAATTGGTTCGTTGCTATTGTCAATTGGTTGATTGCTATTGTTAGTCGGATTGTTACTATTTTCACATGGTACGTTACAATTGTTAGTTGGTTCGTTGCTATTGTTACAGTGACAAAATTCGTTACTTTCACTACACACGTTACATTCATTTAATTCAGTATTTTCGTTACCGTTACCCATTTCGTTACCGTTAGTGTTACCAGAATTGATTTCATTGTTGTCGTTATTTACTTCGGTATGCTGATAATGATTATGAGTAGCATACTGGCTGTTGTAGTAGGTTTGACTGAAAGAAAACAGGATTTTAAAATTTAAGTAATAATCATAAATAATATATCGTAAATAAATAATAATCATGACAATTAAAAAAAAGCCAAAAACAATTACCAAATTAATAAATTAATTAATGCCATTAAGGAATCATTACTAAATTAATTGAAATAATTAATTAAAGATTACAAAAACCGTTACTAAAGTAATTAGTAATAATTACTAATTAATGAATAAATTATATAAGGCGATTAAGAAATTATCACTGAATTCATTAAATTAATTAATTAAACCAAATATTATAATTATAATATCATAATTATAACAAATATTTTTAATTAAAGGAAAATTACAAGGAGAGTAAATTTTATGTTAATTGTAAAAATAAATTTTAACTTTTTTTTATACCTTCCATCGTATTCATTATATTCTGTGATCACCACTGTCTCAGGTTGATAATTATAACCATTTTGGCAATTTTGATAATACTGCCAATTTTCCAAAGTTTGTATATTCATCTCACGTTCCCAACTTTGTAAATATGCTATCTTATTGCATATTTCTTCGCTGAAAATTTTAAATTGAAAGAAAATTTTAAATAAAATTATATATGAATATTAATTGAATATCAATTATTTAATTAATCAATTAATATAATTAATAAATAATAAACAAAAGTAGAAATACATTTAATAGAAATACTTTTTTGACAAATTCAATAGAAATAAAATAATAGAAATAAATTTTTGACAAATTCAATAAAAATACATTTAAGAAAAAATAGTAGTAAAACTAAAATTAATAGTAGAATTAAAGTAAGAGTGAAAATAAAATTAATAAAAATAAATTTAAGAAAATTAGTTGTAAAAATAAAATTAATAGTAACATTAATGAAAGAGTAAAAATAAAATTAATAAAAATAAAAGAAATAAAAGTAATAATCGTAAAATAAAACTAAACTTAATAAAAGTAAAAATATATTTTTTGAATAAAAAAATAAATAAATAAAATAATAAATAAATAATAAATAACAAAATAATAATAAAAATAATAATGAATTTAGAAATTGACAGTGATAATGAACGAATTGTTTACATATATAAATCGCATTAAAATGTACTGCTTAATATTTTATTCGTCATTGATTTTCCTATCAATAAGAGAATCGGTACAAGTGTTTACTTCATTTGTTGATTTTCATTATGTTTCTTCCGAACATGGTAATAATCCAATGACACTTGAAATTCTTTTGCCAATATTCACATCGATTTCAAAAATAAAATTAAAAAAAAACTAAGAATTTTAATAAATACATTGAATTTTTAATTAATTGTATAATTACTAAATTCATCGAAATTAATAAACAAAATTTTTCTATTAAATGTAATTAGTAAAAACAGTTAAATAAAAATTGGATAAAATAAAAATAAAAGTTTTTATCTTAAAAGCAAAAATTGTATTATTAAATGAATAAGTAACAATAAAATAGTAAAAATAATAAAAATTAAAAAATTAGAAATAATAAAAATAAAAAAAATAGAAATAAGGGCATTTTAACTTTTTGTAAGCCTGTTATAATTATGTAAATAAATAATAAAATTAAGAATTTCCACGTAAGAAAAAATTAATTATTAATTTATAAATTAATAATTGTTGGTAGAACAAATATAAAATAATAATAACCAATATATAATTATAAAATAATTGAACGAAGATTATCTAATAATATTTATAAACCACTTAATGTTATACGAAAATGTTAATCATGAAAAATTGCTAAAAAGTGGAATAAATAATTAAGCAATCAATTTTAATGCGACATAATTATTTATTTTTAAAGAAGCGAAAAATTAAATGAAAATATTTTTTGTACTTACGTTTCAGTGCCCGAAAAATTATAATAATGATGGACAATATGTGTACTTGTAATAAACATCTTTGATTTTATTGAATTGGTAACACGAGTCGTGAAATTACTAAAATTTGAAAAAAAAAAATTCGAAATTAAATTTAAAAGATTTGTAACACAATAGAAAATAAATTCTTAATAATGTCGAAAATTTCAAATATAAATATTTTATTACATTAAAATAAATTTCAAAATATATAAATTAAAAAATAAATTAAACAAAATAAATAAAATAAAATTTAATAAAATATTGCTAAATTCTTAAAAATTTCAAAATTTTAAATATAAATATTACATTATTATAATTATATTAATATAATATACAATAATTATATATAATATTGAAATATAAATAATATATCGAAAATATTGCAAGTCAATGCTTAATTACCTCAAGATAAATAATTATCCACTTTTCGTAACGTTTAATTTGAATTTCCAAAGTCAACTGGTTAGGGGAAATTTTAATGAATTGCTAGGAGGTAGATTGAAAATGAAAAATTCAGGAGAGGTGTAAAGAGGCCGACCTTTAACGACAATTAAGCCAATTAACGTAAATTATTGACAATTTTTGGAAGGGATAAACAGAAACGATATAGTCTACACAACCAAAGGCAATCATTAAAATTATTTCTTTAATAATGGAAAAATTATATTAATAACAGAAATATAATATAGTATTTCTATTTTAATCTACCTTGTGCTATTAAAACGAGTATTAAAATTTCCATAAATAAAATTTACATAATTAATTAATTACAATCATAATTAATTATTACCTTAATGTTATATTGCTATTTAATATACAATATATTACATTATATTAATATTATATAATACGTAATAAAATTAAATAAATGCAAGTAAAAAATACAAAACCGAAATTTAAAAAAAACATCTTTTATTGTTACTTACCTTACGTAATTTTATCACTTTCTTTTTTTTCGATCACTAGTTGTGACGTCTCTCTTCGAAAATCAATAGATCAAAAATCTCTCGCACTTTCACTAAACACAATTAATTTCATTACAAATTTCTGTTGATGTTTTTCGAATATAATCGATGCTGTATATAGATGACAGTCAGAGAAAAGTTTTGTTTATTTCAAAACATTTAGCGTAGGGAAAAATTTTACATCCAGTAAAGATAGTTTCAATAATATTTTCTCTCATAATTATTTCAAAATAATTGTAATTTTTTTTTATTTACCAATTTTCTCACTAAAACGGAACTTAACGAAAAAGGAAATTGCAAATTATTTCAAGTAACATTACGTCACCAAAAATTAATTACAAAAAGAAAATTGCTGTCAATTTATTATTATTTATTATTAGAATTTTTAATTTGAATTTATTTTTTTATAATTTATAATTATAATTTTTTTCAATAATTTATAATTATAATTTTTTTCAATAATTTATAATTATAATTAATCATTATAATTTATTATAATAATTTATAACTATAATTTATTATAATATTTTATAAATATAATTTACTATAATTTATAATTCTAGGTTATAAAAAGCTTTATAATAAAAATAGACTTTGTAAATCTTTGAAAACTGTTGGAAAATTGGTGTCACTTCGATTTGGTAGAAAAATTTCAAAACTTCCACTAAAACGGGATTCGAGTGTAGTAGTAAATAAATAATTAGTTAATTAGATAAATAGTTAAATAAATAAAAAAATAATTAAATAATAATAATAATAATAAAAGAACTGAATTAGTCTGAAAAAATAAAAATTTGTCTCTTTGTTCCAGACTCAAATGGTGAGAAGGGTAGGTTGGACCAGAAGGGTTTTGCCACCTGATTGCGAACTATCTCCTAGTCTACAATGCTTTCCACCACAATTGGTAATTTCACCATTGCCAATGAAGCAATTCGGTGGTCACTCGATACCAGTCCCAAGAGAAGGTATCGAACTCCAAAAGTATCATTACCCCAATGACTGGTGGCTAGAGGTCAAACCCACTGACTGCTTCGATCCAGAGAAAATTGATACTTAATCATATCACAAAAAATACTATTTACAAAAAAAAAATTCAACATTTTTGTTTTCCACAAATTTTTCAAATACTATATAAAAAAATTTGTTTTCCCTTTTTATGTGCAATTTATATATTTGTAATTTTACTTTAACATCTTCGTATATAATAAAAAAAAAATGTTGCCATATTTGTGATATAATATTATAAAAATTAGAAAATTTTTCATTTTTCTATACTAAACAAAAAATATTTGTTAAACAAATAATCGATTGAGTTAGGAAAATTTTTTTCTCTCTAAGTTTTATCTCTTGATGTATTTTAAAATATTTTTATCACTCTGAATGATCTCCAAAGGACTCTATTTAAACAATTGCATTATGTACTTTATTAATTTATTCTAATAAACAAATTAAATTAAAAATATTAATTTTATTAATTTTTAGTTATTTAACTATTTTACTTATCTTAGGAGATTTTAATTTATGCACTAGAACCTCGATATAATGGACTTTCTGGTAAGGAAAGAAAGGAAGTCCACTATATCGGAGTTCAACTGTAGTTACAAATTGAAAACAGTAGCGTGAAAATCACCATCATAATCGTAATAGTATTTTTTATTGATACTGTTTGCAAAAATCAAAACGACACTGGAACCTCGATTCAATGGACTTTATGGGGGGAGAGAGGAGGAATTTCCATTAAATTGAGTTTAACTATTTTTTAAATTAATCGTTTTAAATTAATAACAGAATAATTTAAAATCGTGAGAATTTTTCCACTGAAGCTGTTTGTAAAAATCGAATCGACACTTGAACCTCTATTCAATGGACTTTCTGGGGAGGGAAAAGAGAGGATTTTTGTCCACTAAATCGGGGTTTCATTGTAGTTCAAAATTAATAACGAAATAATTCAAAATTGAGGGAGTTTTTTATTGAAGCTACTTAAAATCTGGAAAGAAAAGAAGGTCCTTTCTGGGAAGAAAAGGAGAAGGGGCGAAGGTTTTGTCCAGTAAATCGGGATTTGACTGTAATTACAAATTAATAACGCCATAATTGAAAATTGTGACAATTTTTTTGTTCATTGAAGCTACAGAGAAATTGTCAATAGTTTTTTCTTTATTTTTCACTCTTTCAATTAGAGAAATGAAAAAGAAAACACTTTTATTTAAAAATACGAAAAATAAAGAACAAGTTTGTCTAACTTTTAATTTCACTGCGCCTAATAACTAATTTTCCAAATTTTCTCTTTACTCCTCAATACTTTTAAATCTTAAAAAAATGTAAAAACACAAAATTGTTCAATTTCTATTTGTCGACAAAATTTCTGTATTATTATAAACTAATAACTTTCCCGATAAATATTTAAACGAAAATATTCACCGCCTTTCATTCAGACATTAGATTTTTATTGTCCAATCGTAAAAGAACACAAATGTTTATACTTAAAGAATTATAAAAAATATCTTACGTACAAGAATATTAATTATTTTTTTTATTCTCTCAATACTGCATATGAATCTTGCTAACAATATTTTTATTTCCTCAAATTGATTTTCAATTACCATCAATTTAAACAATTTTTCGTCCTTTTTTGGGGTGAAAAAAAATCCGCATAATCTTTTCTACTTTCCTAATGTGCAATTAGAAGAATGAAAGTATAAATACTCCTGAATTGTTAACAAAGAAGAAGAAGATGATGAAAAAAAAGTGGGGAAAATATATAGAAAGGCTTTCGTGTTCTGCAGTTTCAAATGGTTCGTAACTGAATTCAGTTGATTGTCTCTCAAAATTTTTATTATTTTTCTCTTCTTTAAACGCTCAGGGGAAAATTTTTTCAATTGTTTATTTACATATGTGAACTATTTCGGCAGGAAAAAAATTTTTTTGTTCATCTATTAGTGTAATTATTGCCAGAAAAAAATGTTTCGTGAATTATTTGTGTTTTCTTTAGTGATAACGTGACTTTCAGTGAGAAAATTGAAAGAAATTTTATAATGTGGAATTTTTTTCCAGTTTGGAAAAAATTAAAACAAATAACATTGATTTTCTTTGATAATGTCTAGAGGACAATTTTAAATCCATAGGATGCACATAAATGTAAGTTAAAATTATTGTCATAATAAATTTATAATTCAAATTTTATTTTTTCCTCTTTTTTATTTTTTATATTACTATTATTTTTTTTCGTAATTTAAATTATATACAAGCAATTATTAATTTATTTTTTCCATTATTAAAGAATAAAGTAAAAAAATTTTATTTATGATAAAGAATTTCATAATTAAATTTTTTTACTTGTTAATTTAATACATTTTTTATTCATCGTTAAAGTATTTAGTAATTCAAATTTTCTATTTATCGTCAAAAACGTGAATAATTAAATTTTTTAATAGACGTTTAAGAATTTAATAATTACTTTTTTTTAATCGTTGTTAAAGAATTTAATAATCAAATTTCATTTACGCAAAAAATTTCATATACTCCTCTCGTTATAAATTTCTCTATAATTTTAAAATCAATTTAAATTTTTGACTATAGTTTCAATCATTTTTAGTTGAAATGAATATAAACAAATGAAAAATTTTTCTAAAGAAAAAAAGAAGAATAAAAAAATACTGAATTAAATAAATAAATTTTCTAAAGAAAAAAAAGAATAGAAAAATTATTTAAATAAATAAATTTTCTAAAGAAAAGAAATAAGAATAAAGAACAAATTCCATTTTTCATCTAAGCAAAAATAAACGAAAAAAAACAAACTAAATTACCGATCGTTAAACTGTATAATATTGTCGTTTACTCTCGTATTTTCTCGGCAGCATCAGGTGCTTGGAAATTATTTTTTCAACAATATGAGACATAAAAGAAAAAGAGGAGCATCTTTTACTTTAAATATAGTAGCACTTGGTGTAAATTTTCATAATAATTTGAAAAATTAATGGAATAGAAAATTCTAAATACTTTGACCCGCTTATTTTATTTACTTAGTTTCCTTTCTCTGTGAATTTTTAAATTACAGATTCTAATTATTTATTATTTCCTTTTTTGAAAAAATAATTTCTTTTCCTATTTTTATGTTTATTTTTTTCATTGTAAAAAAAATTATGAAAAGTGAATCTGAAAATTACGTCTGGGTCTTAATGAAATATCCAATTTTCGAGTTGACTGCTCTTGATTGTCTTTCATTTTCAAATGAATTTCTTCGAAAGTAACGGTTATTTCGTTATGGAGCTGAGAGTTTATATACTATATATATTCACAGAGGACTTATTTCGAGTGAAAATCGACTCTTTATTGTTATTGTTTTCTCTTATTTTTGTCTATATTACTATTCGAACAACTTAACCCACTTGTCAGTTTAAAAAAAAACACATGACTTATAAATATTTAGCGAAAAATGAATAATATCGAAATTTTGCCTCTTAAATTTGTCTTATAAATTTTATTTCTAAATTTGAGTTCCTTTTTTCGCTATTTTTAGAAGAGTTAATTTTATTCCCCAAAAATTAGATATTAAAAAAAATTTTTTAAATAATAGAAACTAGAAAGTAATTTATTGATTTATTTTTCTAAATAAACAAATCAATGAATAAAATTACTATAATTATAAATTAACGATTATTAAAAATAATTATAACTTTAAATTGGAAAAAAAATTAAATTCATACACTTTAACTTCGATACAGTGGAGTTTATCTTCCTGGGGGGAGGGGATTCCACTAAATCGGGATTTAAAAAAATGAATAAAAGGAATAAAAATACTATAATTGTAAATTAACGATTGTTAAAAAAATTTATCATAATTTTAAACTGGAAAAATTTGAATCCATACACTTTAACGTCAATTTAGTGGAGGGGGAAACATTAATTGTAAATAAAGATTAAAAAAGTTTCTAAAAATTACCATAATTATAAATTAACGATTGTTAAAAATAATTACCATAACTTTAAATTAAGAAAATTTAAAGTCATATACTTTAACCTCCATTCAGTGGCGTTTTTTAAGAGGTTAGGTGGGGGTTCCACTAAACCGGGATTAAATAAATAAATAAAAGGAATAAAATTACGATAATTACAAACTCACGATTGTTAAAATAATAATCATAACTTTAAATTAGGACATTTTAAATTCATACACTTTAACCTCAATTTAATGGTTTTAGGTGGGGGGGGGGGGGTTCCACTAAATTGGGACCCCAGTGTAGTTGAAAATTAATAGCAGAACAATTCAAAAAGAATACATAAATTTTAGCAGACTGTAAATAATTCTTGTTGCAAACAAATAGTTGTAAACAAATAATTGTAAACAAATAAGAGCAAACAGAATATTTTGATTGGAGCAAATAAAAAAATGCAGAGTAAATAAAAATATATTTTTCTTCTCTTTTAGATATTCTGGCTTTTGATAATTTTAATGATGCTAGAAAGGACCACTCAGTATCGTGAACAATACAAGAGGAAAAGGCCTTATAAAATTGGACCACCACGATATAGTAGACCAAAACCATATTACAGACCTAGATGGCATCCATCACCTCGTAAACGTTACAAACCTCCGGCTAGATATTCCTACTATAATACTCATGGACCACAATATTCGAGGTAATTTCTTTTTCCTCTTTTATTTTTTGACACAATAAAGAGAGAGAAAAAAAAGTCTTTTTAAAAAATTCCAAAGACTAATTTGTCAAATATACAGATACAAATTTTGCATAGTGACTTTCTACTATTTTATTGATAGAATATTTGATGTAAAAATTTCAAACTGTTTAACTAATGAGATATTTTGCTATTCTTTTGCTTTTTTATTCTCAATATTCATCTATTATATTTATTTGTATGAGAAAGTTATTTTTTTCACTAATAAAGTAAATTTTTATGAGAGTGAAATTTCGTCTCTTTTTTTCTTTATATAAATATCACATATGTATGATTATGAAATACTAGATTTCTAATAAGCGTAAATCATTTTCACTGTTAATTCACTGATTTACGAAATCGAAGTAATCGACTCATAATTAAATTACAAAATTGTAATAAGATAATTAGTCTAAATTAGTTAAAAATTACTGATTGTTAGTAAAATTTGGCTGAATTTTTGCTTCAGCATTTAATAAAAAATTACTAATTGTTAGTAAATAAATAACTAAGAAAATAGTTAAAATAATTAAATTATTTTTACTATAAAAATTTTAGTAAAAAATATTTCAACAAAAATTAACAATTAGTAAAAACGCAAATTATTAGTAAATAAATCTCTAAGAAAGTAGTGAAATTTGACTAATTGAATTATTTACTATAGAAATTTTAGTAAAAAATAATTCAACAAAAATTAACAATTAGTAAGAAAAATAACTAAACATTAGTAAATAAATATCTAAGAAAATAGACAAATTTAATTAATTGAATAAGTTACTATAAAAATTTTACTAAAGAACAATTCATCAAAAATAAATAATTAGTAAAAAATTATTATTTTATATTATCAACATCATCATTATCAAATATTTTAATTTTCATATCTAACCAAAATTAACTGATTATAATAATTAATGTAATTTTTAAGTCTTCACAGATCTCCATCTTCATATTACATGGAAAATGATTTTATTGATGAACAAAGTCAACATCAACCGTATGTTATAGAAATAGAATTACCAAAAAAATACGGTAAACAGAATAATAGATATTTGGATCGTCATTATGATCGTAATGTATTATACGACGAAGATTATTCAGAAGATGATGAGGATTATGTGCCAAAATTTGGACACAGACGATTTAAATTAAGAGTAAGTAAAAAAAAAAATAAAAAAAAATTTGTTCTCATAGAAATTTTTTTTACATAACATCTTTTTTATAATTTGACCAATAAAATGTTTTTTTATTTTTAAATTTTTGTTACCATTTTAAGCATAAAATTTGTTTAAATTTTTCTAAATGTTTCTTTTCAAAATAATTACAATGAAAAAACAATTTATTTGACTCAAATAATCGGTTATTTGAATCAAATAAATTGTTTTTTCAGTGTTGAGTATAAAATAAATATTTACTTGAATAAATAAATAAATAAAATAAAATAAATTTTATTTAAGTCAAATAAATTGTATTTGCTTCAAATTTCTGAAATTAGTGGATCAAATGCAATTTATTTGACTTAAATATAAAATTTATTTAATTCAAGTAAATGTTTATTAGATATTAATTTTCAAACTTTAGTTAAAACAATTTTTGTTGAATGGACAAAAATTTTCTTTTTGATCAAGAAAAATATTTCGATTACATAAATACTAACAATTACAATTGTTATTAATATTATTAAAATTAGTATTATAATTAATATTTTTTTATTCTTATAATTTTAATATTACTATTATTATCTTTATTATCATTATTATCATTATTATTATCGTTATTATCATTATTATTATCGTTATTATTATTATTATTGCTAATATAAAAATATATTCATATTTTATAGGGAAACAACAAGGGAACGAGTCCAAAATTGAGAATCAAAATTTCCAGAGTCGATCATAAAGACGAATCGGAGGAATTAAATTCCCAGGAGTTAATGAATTCTATGTTAACACTTCAAGGAACTAGAGTTGCTCCCACCGAACATGAAGTGTCTTCTGAAATTGATTGGTTCTCATCTCAACAACCACAAATTTTCCCAACTGTAGAAAACAATTTAGCTACATCACCAATTTTTGATTTTCGACAAACACACTTTGAATAATATATCCAAATATTCGATTTTCAAAAAAAATATAATAATATATTTATTTAATTTAAAACTCTAAATTTAATTAAACTTAAAAAAATCTATTTATTTAATAGAAAAAAACTGTTTAAACGATCAAATCTATTGAAAATAAAAAATTTCAATTAATTATAGTTTTTTTTATTAAATTTTGAATTATTTTTTAATCACTTTTAAATTAGTCTGAAATTATTTTAAAATTTAAAAATTTTCAATTAATGAATTTAAATAACCATCGTTTTTCCTTGTTTTTTTATTTCTAACATAATAGTCAACGAACATATAATAATATAGTCATTCGTAATAAATAATTATTGCTTATAATAATTAATAATTATTATACAGTATTTTGTTTGTTTGTTTTTTTTTTCTTTGTAACATGGTTTGCACAACATCGATAACATGCGCTCGTTTATTTTCCATACAATATTTTTTTCTTGGGAATTTACATTTTTCTGAAAAATTCATTTTATTTATTTATTTTTTTCTGTTGAATTCTCTAAACGATAATATTTATATTTATACAAATTTTTTTTTCTTTCACGATAGAAAAATATTGATATAGAAAATTTTCCGATTTACCGACTTAATACTTATCGACTTACCGACCTAGATTTTTATTAACCTGCAGCGCGCAAAACTATATCGATTAAGCGACATTTTACTAATAATAATTGCGTTGAAATAACTGCATCTGTGCAAAACTTAACAATTTATTTATTTACTCGACTTCGTAACATTTATTTTTATCGACTGTTAATAAATGTTAAACTGACCGATTGTTAATAAAAAAAAAGATAACGGACTTATTTATCGATTGTTGATAATGAAGTACAACCGATTTACCGACAGTTGATTTAGATTCTAAAATTATCAAAATAAAAATGTATTGATAATGCAAAAAAATTACCGACTTGCCGACTTTTATCGACTGTTGGTAACCTACCGACAAATTCTATAAAAAGAAAGATAAATTAATTTAGATTTTAATAACTCTAAATTAATTCATGATTTTTTACTAATTTTGACGTTTGAATTTCAAAATAATTTCTTAATTAATATTTATAAAACTAATATATTAATGTTAATAAATCAAAATATAAATAAAATTTTTTTTACACTACAGCGAAACCAAAAAATTTTATTATATTCGTTGTCTGTAATTTTCGACTATTTTAAAAATTTCTTTAGTGCTAAAAAGAAAATCTTTGAGAAAAATGTAAAAATCCCAATTTTTTCCATTTTTTGTTCAATATACGATTTTAAATATTTTACAGCCTTTTTTTATTAACATAGGTGCGCATCTAATTTCACGTTCAAGTAAAATCACTACGATTTCATAAATCGTATTTATCTCACCTTTTTCTTATTTTTTTTTTATATTTTGTTTTTTTATTTTAACTAACTGATCATTCATACGCGACGATTATATAAACATAGAAACATACAAACACACATGTTTTCATCTAAATGCTATAATTAATCGCAACGATACTATTACTCGATTAAAATGACGCGTACAATTAATAATTTTGCTCTTTTTCTTTATATAATAATCTACGCTTTATTTTTTTAACGAAGCACTGCGGATTTTTGTGTTTTTTTTAAACTTCTTTACGAAGCATTTATTAAAATTTTTTTTCATCATTTTTTTCATTATATGATAATTTTTTTTTTTTGTCTTAAAACTTATTTTTTGTTTATAAGATAATTATCTCATGCTTCGATTCGAACTTATTTGGGTGTCGATTTGTCGATCCCAATTTTATCTCAGACGCCTTTTTTTTAATAAACTCGGGAAAAAATTTATTTTAAAGAACCAGATTTTACTTTTTTCTTCTTCAAATATTTTCTTCAACAAAAAAAAAAAATTATTTTTTGAAACAAAATAATTTATTAAACTTATTTAATAAAATAAAATTATTATTAATCTTTATATTACTTATATTATTGTTAATATTAATTAAATTCTTATTAATATGAATGTGAATTAAAATAATTAATATTTTATTAAACTTATTTAGTCGGTTCTCAATTCGCTTCATCTCGTTTATGAGAGAACTTTCATACCATCTAGGCGGCAATTTAATGAACTCTATTGGCGCGAAATTCAAAAAAGGAAACATTTAAATAAAATTAATTTGGTTAAATACAAGAAATAATTTTTATTAAAAATTTTCTTTCGGTTAATAATTAATTAAAATAGCTAAATTCAACAGTTTGGTTCAGTGAAATAAACTTTTTCCCTGAGTGTGGATTGAAATTTTTTACAAAAAAAAAAATTACTTTACCTCTTTTTTGTTTTAAATGAGTAATAAAAAAATAATTAAATTTTCACTTTTATATGTATCAAATTAGACATATATATGTATATATATACAATGTTAAATATTTATAACTATTTCAAATAGTTTAGTTTCAATAGAATTGCAATAATGGGTTTTTAAAAAAATATTTTTTATTCAATATTTTTTTAAAATTGCAAATTTTCAAATAAACCTGAAGCGTCTAGATTTAATGACAAACTTATTGGGTAGAGCGTCGTACTCCTTTTTTTTGTTCATTAATAATAATCACAGTCGATGCAAAAATAAAACTCATTTTCCGTACGAATTTTTTTCTTATAATAGAATATTACAAATTGCACTAAAATTTTCTCTCCTTTTCTTTCTGTTTTTCAAAAAACAAATTCGAAAAATTTGCCAAAGAAAAATATTTTCCTTTAATTATTTCATCGTTAATTTGAAATAATAAACACTCAACTAAATATTTTTTATTGTCATGTGAAAAAAGATAGTTAATAATACAAATAACAAGAATAAAAATAAATAATAAATAATAATAAAAATAATAATAATAATAATAATAATTATAAATAATTAATTATTCATTTTTAATTAATACGAAAATTCTTAATTCAATTAAACTTTGAATCCAGTAAAATGCCACACGCATTCCTTTGATAATCTTTCAATAATTGGCCTTCGGTTGAGGAATTTTTCATTAACAATGATTGGATGATGGAAATCCTCTTTGTGCAAAATTTCTCTCATAATAAAATGAAAAATAACTATTTTAATTTCATCGATACAGAAAAAAAATACAAATTAAACAATAAACAATTAAACGATTCCATTATAAATAGATTTTTAATTAACAATTAATAAAACAATTAAAAATTCAAGAATTCGTAGTATGTTTAATTATATCAATCTGACTAATTAATATTTTTATTTAATGTTCATAATTTTCAACTGTATTTTCAAATTAATAACATTAAAAATTATATGGAACAAACGTAATTTGCTTTAAAAAAAAAATTGGAAGTTAATAAAATGAATTGCCTGTTTTTAATCTCTATAATTAACTTTTGATTAATATTTTTTCACATGACAGTAAAAAATAATTCAAATAAAAAATATAGCAGGACGAAATATATTAATAATAAAAATAATGATAATGATAATAATAACAATAATGATAATAATAACGATAATGATAATAATAATGATAATAAAAGCGATAATAGTAATA
This sequence comes from Leptopilina heterotoma, assembly GCF_015476425.1. Classification (NCBI taxonomy): domain Eukaryota; kingdom Metazoa; phylum Arthropoda; class Insecta; order Hymenoptera; family Figitidae; genus Leptopilina; species Leptopilina heterotoma. The sequence continues at coordinate 329,673 of NW_025110937.1, read as the reverse complement.
ATAATTATAATAATAATAAAAATAATCATAATAATCATAATCATAAATGTAATTATAAAAATGTTAAAAAGTTTTTTCAATATGTTAAAAACAATAATGAAATTTCATAGAATAAATAAAAAAATTGATTTAATTTAAATAACCAATTACTACTCATGAAATAAATATTAACTTGAATAAAATAATTTTTATTTAAATCAATTAAATGGTAATAATTGCTTTAAATACTGAATCTACTCTTTCAAATACAATTTATTTGAGTTAAATAGAAATTATTCGATGCAAGTAAATGTTTATTTCATAATAGAAAAATAATTGTTTATTTATAAATTTTTTTAAGTGTTTAAATCATTAAAAGAACAATAATAGAAATGTAAAAAAATGATTGTAAAAATAATTTTCCTGAAACAACTAAAATATTTACTGGAAAAGCAAAACAGTGGTTGTTATAGCTAAAAAAAATTTTTTTTGTAGCTAAAATTATAACTGTCATGATGAATAATTTAGTTGTTTCTGATAAATTTTTTCCACCAAAAATTATAAATAATAAAATAATAAAATACCTGGAATGACAGTGCAGCATTGTATAAAGACAATTTGTGATATGAACTGAAATCAAAAAAAGAAGAAAAAAATAAATTAAAATAATATTTAAAAAATGAGAACAATTTTTAAATAATTATGGGTTATTCCGTGTAAAATTTATTCATCAAATTTATATATTTAACTATTTTCTCATTAATTTTTCAATTTAGTTTCAATTTAATTTTATTCAAAATTCAATACAATTTTGAAACATATTAAATTTTAATTAAAAATGATTCAAAATGAAGAAAATAAATTGTTCTAATAAAAATTAAACTATTGTGAATTAAAAATTTTACACCGAATAATTCCTTATATGAGAAGAAAAATAAAATTTATCAAAACGAAACCTAAAATCTAAAAATGATGAATTTCAAGAAAAAAAGAAAATAAATAATTTTCTTAAAATTACGTACAGCCATGAAAACTCAGTCATCGTATCTATACACAATTTCATCTTCACTAGAATTTTCTATTCTACACAATCAAGTTCCTGATAAATTTTTTTTCCGGTATTTCATATCTTTTTAATCGTCGATTATTCGATCATCGACACCGCCTTACTGGAAGGTCATTATAAATTAGAGTCTAGTGATCACTATATTACGTTATAGCGGAACGTAATTCGCGTTGCGGAAGAAGATGATTGATCGCCTCTTTTTATCGAATGAGGGTCAAGTTGCACGTCAAACACTTTTATATATATATTTACGTTCTTTTTTTCACCGTCTCTCTTATTTTTTTTTTTTTTTTTTTTTTTTCTTTAAACTTCATTGTTATATTTTTGTAAATAAGATTTCTACTCCGTCAAAACACGTTTCTAATTCACTGCACATTTATACTTTAAAAAAAGAAAAAGAAGAAAAATTGTCATCTTCTTATTTATAACTTTATCGTCTTTTTCGTTTATTTTTGTTTTTTGTATCAACAAATTCCTTTGTTGAATATGGAATTCGTCTTGGCACTGTTAAAAAAAAAAGAAAATGAAACCGGATCACATATTAGGCCCAACGTCGCATACGTGAACGTTGTTTCTTTTGTTAAAGTTTCACTAAACGATGAATCTAGTAACGAAATTTGCAGTTTTTTTATTAACAAGACGGGGCTAGGCGGCACGTTGTGGTGACAACGACAGCAGTGGCACACTTGCGGGGCCTTCCCCGTCGAGCGACCGTCATACAGGTGTCTCAAATGTCACCTGGAATTTTAAAAATCACTTTTTCAGGAAGCAAAACACAAGACGGTAAGTGCTATTCATTATTGTTATTGTTTACGGTAAGTGCAACTCATAGTAATTATAATTAACAGTAACTGTAACTCCAAGTGCTATTGACGGTAAGTGAAATACTAACAACAGTGTAATGACAGTAAGTGATTACACTTACTGTCATTGACGGTAAGTGCTATTTGCTATTGTTCTTATTTACGGTAAGTGCAATTCATCACAGTAAAAAGTAAATCTTAATTTAAGAGCTGCCTTAAATTCAACACTGTCTGCTATAATGTTAAAGGATACGAAAAACGTGCGTAAATTCAACATTGACTGTCTTAAAAATGTTGCATCTTAATTTAAGGCAGCTTTCGTGCCTTAAAATAAGATTTTCTTTTTACTGTGATAGTAATTATAATTTACAGTAACAGTAACTGAAAGTGTTATTGCCGGTAAGTAAAAAAACTAACAATAGTGCAGTGACAGTAAGTGATTACACTTACTAAAATTATTGACGGTAAGTGTCAAAGTACAAAATAAACAAAAACAGTAAGTGCACTTGATAGTATGTATAATTAACAGTAAGTGCACTTGATAGTATTTACAACTAACAGTAAGTGCACTTGATAGTATTTACAACTAACAGTAAGTGAACTTGATAGTATCCACAAAAACAGTAAGTGCTCTTGATAGTATCTACAAACAACAGAAAGTTTACTACACAATATTTACCATAACAGTAAACTGACATTTATTGTATTTATTATCAGCAGGTACAGCAAAAAAAAAATTACTAACAATAAGTGCAAATAAAAAATTTACCATTAACAGTAAGTGCACTGCATAAATGTCTGATTGATAGAGTGCATTTAATTATTTTTTTACTGAAAATAAGTGCAATATGTAATTTACTATTTACAGTAAGTATACTGTACAAATTTTGTGTTCACATTAGGTGCACTATATGACTTTCCACTGACAGTAAGTGCACTACATGATTCTCTTGTTGACAGTAAGTGCAATTACTGTGACCAGTAAGTGCACTATATAATAATATTCATAAGGAATAGTAAGTTGACTAAATTCGTAACTATTAATGGTACAAATAGGAAATATTTACCGTTAACAGTAAGTGCAATGCAGTTTACTCAGTGTCCCTTATAATTTCTAGCGTCTTCGGCTATTCTAGCTGGCTGAACCACTTTCATAAAAATGATCGATTTTTCGCAAATTTCATAAAAGTGGTTTTTTTAACCAAAGGGCTGAGATAAAAAATTGGGTAAAGTGTTTTTGAAGAGCCCAAAAATAATTAAGCTAAATTCCATAAAAAAGAAGAAAAAATGTTCGAAATAAAAATTTCGATTTTTCGCAAACATAAAAGTAGATTTTTTTAACCAAAAAATGAGCACTAATTTTTGACACAATAAAAATTCATTTTTATGAAAGTGGTTCAGCCATCCTAGCAGAACTCTGATTAGTTACTGGTAACGGTAAGTGTTATACAAAAGAAATACTTTTACTCTACTTCAGAATTAACTATTAACATCTGCTAACAATAACAATTATCACTGATGAAATTTGCAGTTAGTATGAATAATGAACGGTAAGTGATGACAGTAAGCGTTACTGTTGACGGTAAGCCAAGTGACTGTATTTACCGTCTTCAGTAAGTGAATCCAACAGTTACTATTTTGTCAATATCAGTGTTTTTGTGGTGCTATTAACATTTTCTACTACAAGTTTTATTTTATCAACAGTACTCAACACACGGTAAGTCACCAATGGTAACTTACCGTCATTCTCTAATGATAATTGTTGATTTAATACAAAATGGCTCAGAATGGACATTTGGCAACAAAAAATGAAATTTTTTCCTTTTAGAAAAATGAAAATGCAATTGAAAGTGCAATGACGAAAAAATCGACAATAACTGAATTTAAACGGACGGTAAGTGCAAATTGTTAATTCTACACATTATTTGTAATTCTTACAAATGTTTCATTTCGTACTTCCTTAAAAATATATTTGAACTTTTTAATTAAAAAAATCATTGATAACATTACTGTCTAAAAAGGAAAAAATATTTTGAAACTACTGTCGAAAAAAATAAAAAAAAAAAAAATAGAGTAATGAACAAATAGAAATTACTGCTGTCGAAAAAAATACACAAAAAAATAGAAATAAACTAGAAAAAAGGAAAAAAATTACAGAGTAATAAACCATTGAAACTACTGTCGAAAAAAGAGAAAAGAATATAGAGTGAAGTGAAACATTTTTATGAATTATATCTAGAGGCTTCGGGGGTGAATAGATTATGAACCTAAGACGTCAACTAACGAAGAACAGAAAAAGATCCTCGACCCCTCGTGTTTAAACTTTAGAGATATTTTCTTTTTCCACTACTTTTTTTTTTTTAACTCGACTCCTTAACTAAAGCACTCTCAAGTCTATCTTCTTTCTTTGTTACAAATACGCATCATTTCCCGAGACATTTAACACAGAAAAGAAAAATTTTGTCAGTTTCTTTCTTCTTTTCCGCACTCTTTATCACTAGATATATGTATTCAAAGAAGTTGAAAAAAACGGACAGAAAAAGAACCGCCTTTAATTTCAAAGAAAAATACCGTTTCTGTCCCAGTTTCAGTTCATGTCCCAGTAGTCGTCCATTTTTTAAAGATGATTTTTTTACAACAACGTAAATTAATTTTTTAAAATAATTTAATATTTATACTGATTTCAACTCTGATGTTAGATTTGAAAAATCTAAAATGGCGGATCTAATATGGCGACCAAGAAAATTATAAATTAGAAAGATTTGCTGGAGAAATCTTCAACAAATCTGCCTAATATAAAATTTTTTTATTTGTAAAAACCCTCAACTAATAAATATTAGTTGAGGGGTTTTAGAAATAATAAATTAAATCTTTCGTTAAATTAAAAATTCAATATGGCGACCGAATATGGGGGTAAATTAAAAATTTATATATAAAATATTAAGATTCTTTTTAATAATTGAATTCTTTTGGGATTCTTAAAATTTTTCAAACTAATAATTAATTATTTTTAACTAATTCAGATTTAGAGAGTTTAATGATAATAATAATTATCAATATTAATTCTATAAATTATAATTGATAATTCATAATTTAATATTTATAATTTATAATTATAATTAATAATTAATAATTAATAATTTAATATTCTCTTTTTCTTCGCCAGTTAGTTGTTATTCTCCAACAATATAAAATTAATGGGATCTTTTTCTTTTCCTCAGAAGAAACGTAATTGAATAGAGTTAAGGGGTACAAAAAAGAAATATATATATATAAAGATTTTCCATTGTGAAGACAAAAATATAAATGAGAAAATGTTGTTGGTAGTTTTAAAAAAAACTCACCTCTCTGACGGCTTTTTTCGAGCGCTTCCTCTCGAGTTTCGGAGTCTGTGGCAGTAAAGTATAATCGCCACTGGCACCACCGCTTCGTTGTCGCGATAAAGCTTGATGCGAGGAGCTTGAAATTCGCGGAGGTGGCGAAAACTGGATACCCTGAGGTAACATCGAATACCCCGAATATCCGGCATAGACACTTGGAGTTTGGGTGAATGGCGAAGTTGACGGAAAATGATTCGCTACCACCGGTGCCCAATATTGGTGAGAAAATCGTGCCGGTGAACTTTCTGCAAAAAAGAAAGAAAGAAATAATCCGATTAGATTAGATTCATTCTTTTCTACTGTAAAATTCAAATTTTACACGTCAAATTAAATCCACCGGTTTTTTTTCAAAGAAAAGTCTAATTAAAATTTTGTCAAAAAAAAATAATTCTTGATTAAATTGAAATTCAATGTTACCTATATATTACATTCCCTATTCTCTTGGATTATGTAAAATAAAAGCGAGGTAGCAAATAAACTGCGAGAAAGATAAAGCCGCAGGAATATTGGATTCGCACATATACAACTTTTGCAAATACATATATATATATATATATGTAATTTTTTTTTCTTCTTTCTCAAAAGCGCGAGAGAATATTGGAGCAGAACGAAACGATAAAAAAAAGTCTATAGTTACGTGATTTTGAATTTTGTTTTGAGTGTATTAAAAGCATGCTTTTCAACATTTATTGCGTGATTGGGTTTTGCTCGATCTGGAAAATGTTACGTTGATAAGGTTCAATTTAATGTCATGCACACGCCGTACCTGGCACTTATACCTTTCTACAGTTCAATAGACCAGATTTCTTTTCTAGTTTCTTCCTCCCGAAGTTGCATGACACCAATACCTCATGTTTTCTTTACACTCTTCACTTTTCTTCTCTCTATATATCCACATATCTATTTAAATAAAATGCAAATTTTTTTGAATTCTCTTTCTTCGTCTCGCTACTTTTTCTTGATAATAAATTTCAACAGATCACGAGGCTTTCAAGATCATCATCATACATACTCAAGGTCTGGTTTTCTATTCATTTTCTCGGGTCAAGGCCTAGAGATTGTGTTTTTAATAAAAAAATCATTTTTTTATTATCTGGACGGTAAGTGCTGGTGGTGACAATTATTATAAATGATTTATAATTATTACTGCTGTATGAATAATATCACTAAATTATGTAGTTTACTTATTAAATGCAGTAAATACAGTAAAAAATAGCTTGGAGAAGGTAAGTGCTAGTAGAGGATATTACCCTCAACGGTAAGTTTTCTATTCACTTACATTTTATTTTGCCTACAAATTGTATTTTTAAAAAACAAATACTAGTTTCCAATTGCTATAAGTTTTGTAGTCGCAACGGTAAGTTTAGCTTTTTTTAACTCTATGGACGGTAAGTGCTTGTGGTGACAATTAAAACGAATGATCTGTAATTATCACTGCTGAATGAATAGTAACATTAAATTGATAAATTTACATACTAAATGTAGTAAATACAGCAAAAAGTAGCTTGGAGACGGTAAGTGCTATTAGAGGATATTACCCTCAACGGTAAGTTTTCTATTCACTTTCATTTTATTGGGTCAATGCCTAGAGATTGTATTTTTAATAAACAAATAATAATTTTTTATTGCTATAAGTTCTGTAGTCGCGACGGTAAGAGTTAGTTTTTTTTAACTCTTTGGACGGTAAGTGCTTGTGGTAAAAATTATTACAAATTATCCGTAATTATTACGACTGTATGAATACTAACAATAAATTATGAATTTTACTTACTAAAAGGAGTAAATACTGTAAAAAGTACCTCTGGAACGGTAAGTGCTATTGGAGAATATTACCTTTGATGAAATGTACTAGTGTTTGTCACCTACCATCACGGTAAGTGCTGTAGGTGGAAAAAATTAATTCCGATAAATTTTACTAATTACAGTAAGCACCATCGGTAGAAATTTTAGAAAATAAATTGCTTTCGAAGGATATTACTAATGACGGTAAGTGGCGATTGCTACTAGTCAATATAGCCAGTAAGTATAACTAGACAGTATAACTATTAGGTATTTGAAGTAAAAATTACCAATGCCTATAGTAAGGGAACCAAAATACCGAAATTTTTTACTAAGGTATCGACAAAATTCTATGAAGCGGTAAGTGCTAATAGAAAATATTACCCTTGACGGTTAATAATATATTTTGTTGCCTTTCTTCACGGTAAATACTAACAGTAGAATTAATTATCGCTGATATTTGTTTGTATTCACAACTTTGTCGGACGAAATTTTGAATATTAAGTGCTATAGGAGAATATTACTCATGACGGTAAGTGACAGCGATTATTGACATTAAGTTAGAATAGCAGTAAGTAGTAAGTACTTGCATTAAAAATTATTATCGACAATATTAAGGGAAGTACCGAAATAAGCACGTACTGTCCGTTGGACGGTAAGTATATGCGCTTACCTTCCAACAGACGGTAAGTGCTTAAAGTGTATATAATCCATAACGGTAAGTGTCAACTTTTATTACCTCCCTTATTTTTTCTTTTATTTATTATATTAGTTGATACCTTTACGGTAAGTGCTAACGGTAGAAAAATTACGGTCACTTACCGTGTAGAGTGACGGTAAGTATAAAAATTTCTGGTGCTTATACTAAGCCTACCAAAGTAAACCCCAAGGGTATTAGTTCCAAGAAACGGTAAGTGCTATAATAGGATATTATCAACGACGGTAAGTACATTCCTCCAAAATGTCAAGCAGCGACAAAAAAAATTGGACGCGCAGGCGCGTAGCGTCTGCGCGGACATTTTTTTTGTCGCTGCCATCACCTTATCTACAATTTTCCACTTTAATCCCGCTTCTCACCAACAATAAAGTTAATTTTTCGCGAAAAAGAAAGAATAAACGGAAAAAGAAGAGAAAAAGAATAAAATTTCCAAGAATTGCATAAAAATTGAAACTTACTGTCACTGCGAGCGTTGCTGTATCTTCTGTGGGCTTTCCACGTCGTGGAACGAACTCTACCGGCAGTTTCTGTATTCACAGCGTCGACACTGAGACTTCGGGCGACACCACGATAGGGATTCGAAACGGCGTGTTCGTGTGCGGCGGCAACACCCGCCAGTTGTTCATTAAGGGCGTACAATTTTGATGTTATATCCTTTCCAATGAGTGTATTGATGACTACTTTCAATAGGGGCCTGTGCCTCAATACCCTGAGGAGTTTTAATCTCGTCCAACAAATATATGTACTCGACTCCTCAGCTCTAATGGTGACCTGGAAGACATCGTCGAGATTCTCATGGGTCGCCTCCCATTCCGGAGAGTCCACGAATTGATACTGTCTCACATAGTGCAAATGCGTTCCGTCGCACGTCACCTTTAACCTAAATTATTGTCTTTAGTTCAGTATCGTAGTAAATAAATAAAATAATTAAAATAACTAAAATAATAAATAAAGTAAATAAAATAAGAAATAAAATATTAAATAAAATAATAAATATAGAGAAAAATAGAATAAAAAATTAAATACCATAAAAGAAGAAAAAGAAAATACAGAAGAACGAAATAATTTTTTAGTGGGGTACCAAAATACCCCAAATTACTAATTAGGGAGTCTAGGGTTAAATTAGAAATAGTTTAGGGAATTATGAAACATTTTCTTGTGTACCAGGAGCAAAGAAAAGAATAAAAAAAAGTAACTTACTTGCCACGAAGGAGTATCGATAGCCTCTCGTCAGCCGCACTGACACCCTCAGTTGCGTAAGTTTGACCAGGATCTAATTTCAAAATTCTCGCCTCCTTCGCAAGTTCTTGAAAATGCTTTTTGCTGACTTTATAGGGTTTAAAGAGTTTGAGATATAATTCAGCGAGCTCGGGACTGAGTGCCGGTGGTAAAAATCTACAGGCCAAAATAAGTGAGTGGATTCCATTGAGTAGACCTAGAGCCAGACACCAGAGCATTGCGTCTAATGCACAAATTGTTATTCCCGCCCAGAGTGCCGACAACATAAATCCGGCAGTTAGAAATGTTCTCAGCGCAAGAATGGACGCCTTAAAAGATCTCGGAACAAGAAAAGCTGCTGCGAAGAAAAGATTTGCTGCCTGAAAAGAAAAAAAATACTTAAGTCTTTACCATTTTAGACAACATTCAAAAAAAAATTTTTTTATACTTTAAAGAAATTATTTTTATACTTTAAAGAAATTATTTTTTATACTTTATAAACTAAAATGATTATACAAATTAGCGAATAAGCAAAAATAATAACACAGTTCTGCAAAAATCGACTTTTTTTTATTTTATTTTTACCCAAAAACGTATTTTTGAGGGTTACCAAAATATTGTTTTGATTATGAGATATTTTAAAATCAAGAGGTCTTAAATTTAAGCTTGAAACGTACAATTTAAGATCTTTATGCACAAGACAAAAAAAGTGGAGGATTTTGAGAAAAGTGGGGGTAAAGATTTGAAAAATTTCTTCTTATCGTTATTATTGACATTGTATTCGTTTTCAATGTATTTTTGCCCTCTGAACACGATCCAGGGTTCCAAAAATTTCCAATAGGTCAGGTTTTCGAAAAAAGTGGGGGTAACAACCCAAAAATCTTGTTTTGCGGGGTCTTTACTCCAAAATTTTCTTAAAATCCTCCTTTTTATTGTTGATTTTACTCATGTGGATCTTAAGGCAGTACGCAAGGCTAAAAAATAGACGATTTTGAAAAAAGTGGGGGTAAAGACCCAAAAAAATAAATTTATTAATTATTTTTAATATGGGAGTCGTTTCCAATGTATTTTCGTCTTCTGAACACGATCCAGGATCCCAAAATTGTGGAGCACATTAAAATTTTGAGAAAAGTGGTGGTAAAGACCCAAAAAAATTTTTTTTTGTTATTCTTGATATGGGAGTCGTTTTCAATGTATTTTCGTCTTCTGAAGACGATCCAGGCTTCCAAATTTGTCTAGCACGTTAAAATTTTGAGAAAAGTGGGGGTAAAGACCCAAAAAAAATTTTTTTGTTTGTTATTATTGATATGGGAGTCGGTATCAATGTATTTTTATCTTCTGAACGCGATCCAGGGTTCGAAATTTGTCCAGCACCAAAGAATTTTGAAAAATCGGGTCTCGTAATCGTATGTTGCCGACAAAAATATACATAGTATGACTTAAAAACATAGTATAAATTCTGAATTGTTTGTAGAATGCATAATATAATTACTTGAAAGAGTTTGTGTTGAGCGGACTCCCATTCGTCGCAGTAGCTTTCAGTTGATAGGATTGTAACATTGAGTCTTTCAGTGATATTACTGGCCTCGGTGCTGTTCCAAACGTCCACCCACAACTCAGTGTAATTGAGATCGTTGAGTAAGTAACCCTCTTGGCTGGCGAGGCCACTGTAGTTAAAAATGTAACCCTCGGTGGAATAGGTTGCCGACGTTGAATTGGTGAACGGTATCGTCGAAGGGGTTGATAGAAGGCTACCCGTGGAAGTGGGAGAGCCCGTCGTATTCGCCATTTTTCGTCGAGTACGCGTCGTACGGGCCATCACCCTCTTCTGAAATCAAAATCCAACATTCAATCCTCCCATTCATTTTATTCTCCACTCACTTTCATCTGTATTTTATCAGTTCTTTTCATTTCTGGGTACTTGACTAGCTCTTAAATTAACTCATAACTTAACTCTTGACTTTGTTTTTGATTTAATTTTTTTTTATTTCAGAGTTTAGTTAAAAAATAGTTTAAGAGTTTAGTAAAAAAGATAAATTAAGTTAAGGGTTACATGAAACAATTTGGAAAAAAAGCCTTATAAAAAAATTCAACGATAACCATAATCAGTGATTAATTATAACTGCATCTAATTGATCACTCAATCACTACTTACAGATCAAGCAAAAACGATAAATCCTCTTTACTTTTTAATTCAGGTCAAGGTTGCAATTTAAAATGCCCCAAAGCTATAATTGTATATTTAAGATAACAATTTCGAGATCCTTCACAAATATAATTCACCAAAAAGAAAAAAGAGAGAAAAAGAATAATTTATGAGTCAAGAAAAAAAACTCCCTCCTTCTTCCGGTACTGATGACAATTAATGATTTAAGATAACAACTTCCTGAGGAATAATCCTAATGGGAAATCGATGTCTTGATGCTGAATATTCATTTGACAAGGAAATTCGGAATCCGCATACGTATTAAATTGGAAAATCAACTTCTTTTTTGTAATTTTATCATTCAGGAAGTTGAATGAATTTCAAATAAGCTTAATCTTCTTTAGCAGTGACCACTTAAATAGATTATAAATGTACTCAGTCTTTTGAAAAAGTACTGGTAAACATGAAAATTGGACTTATGAGAGAGAAAGAAAAAGAAAGAGAAAAAAAACCAAGGGCTATAAAATTGTTTTATAGTGGTAACTCTTTTGCAAATATGATTCCGTAAAAACTAGTTTACGACTCTTGAGAACTTTATCTTCATATCGGTATCAAGAAAATCTTTTATTTCATTCACGGAAATAGTTTTTCTCAATAATATACATAGACATTTTTACCATTGAGGTAATAAAAAGTGCTTTGTATTTTTAAAGTACGAGTACTATTGGTTGTCAGTATGTTAGTGTTTGGCATTTTTCCATATAGCTTTCTACAGTTTTTCGAGAGTTTTAGTCACATTTTTATCATTATTTTTTATTTTTTTATTAACCTCTCTGTCAATTTCTTCTTTTTCATAAAAATTTAAATGTTTTTTTGCTTTCTCTGTTTAAGAAAAACTAATTATTCGAGAAATGAAGATTAAGATTTTAATTTCAGATTATAAAAAAGTGACTTATTATTTTTATCTATACTAATTATCCATTATTTACCAAGTAAAGCATATTATGAATTATTACTATTGAAATTCATAATCCTTACGAGAAAAAACTGGATTAATTGGCATTTCGTTCACTTTGAATTAATTTCAGATTTACTCGCTAATTTATCATTACGTAACAAAAACAAATTTTACAAATAAAAAAGCAGAGTTAATTAATTTTACACAATTTCGTTAACAAAGAAAAATTTTTTAACTTATTAATTATTAATGAATTTTTATTAAAATTGTTTTCATTTTTGCTTCAAAAAAATTCTTCCTTACATTCATTTTATTTTTCTTTCTTCTTACTTGCAATATAATAACAATTGACAGGTAAGTAAAAAATAAAAAAAAAAAGTTGCTACATCAAAATTTACATATTCCACTTGACACAGATTTTGCTGAACAATTTTAGAAAATGTCAGCAGAATTTTTATTGTTTTGCAATTATCTACACACATGATGCTCCCATCATAAAATGTTTATTGTACCATTAAAGTTAAGAAGAAAAATCATTTCTCTCTAAATCAACAAAAATTTGTATACTATTAAAGAAGAATTTTTGATCGAAAAGAAGTTTATAATAATCAGACTTAATGGAATTTGATTCACATCAAAAGGTAAGGTTCAGGAGTAATTATCTCTACATTAAATTTTCAACCTAATGGCAAGTTGAACTCTCGAGTATACTCTGATTCACAGGCCTCTGCGTAAAGCTCTATGAAAACGAGCTTTGATGTTTACAGTAATAAAATACGGCTTTTCACGTATATTTTACTCTTAACCCCATTAAAAAAGTTTCATTAATTACAAAAACCGCAAAAAACAATTTTTTGTGTTACTCTTTTTATTATAAAAATATGATTCTATTGAAAAAAAATTCCTTGGGAAAAATTTTTTTTAATAAATCAAACTTTTAACTGTATATTCAAACAATTTACTGCGAATGTAAAATGAATTTTAGATGATTTTTCTTTTTTTGATTCTTATTAGTGACAATTTTTTTTCGCACGCTGACAATTTTCTCAATATTTTACGAATAGAGATATTACCATTGAAGTGAAATATTTTCACGGAGACTTTTTTAAAATAATCAGACAAATTCTATCCATTTCACACACCTGCTTCTTTCATTTTCTTACACCACATGTTACACTACCCAAATTACGTTTATATTTGACATTTAATTTTTCCTAAATAAGAAGAAATGGTCAAAAAAAATAAAGAAGAGACAAAAAATCTCTTAATTAAAAATTTATTTAAAAGTTTTTAGAAATAAAATTTAAAAAATTAATTAATAAAGTAAAATTCACACTTATGGTAGAAAAATTATTAATAGTAATTTATTTACTTAAATTTACCATAACTAAGAATTTTATTTATTTAAGAAAAAATTTTGTTTTTAAACTTCAAACATAGCAAGAAATGAACAATTCAGAAAATTGGATTTAGCATCTAATTTACATTGAGAATTTCCGACGACAACTGGACAATGAAGGTCTATTTTCATTAAAATTTTCCTTTTTATAAAAAGCTCATTTATTTGTGGACCACAGTGAGAGAGAGAAATGCTCTAGGGAAAATAATAAATTTTCCCTGGCACCTGTAACCATTAACACGCAGTCCTTCCCTCAGAAATGGGTCCACACTGTAATTCCACTCGGTAAAAGGTCTTAGAGTCTCGGAGATGAAAATGCACGTCAACCGTGAGAATAAATTCCCTTGAAAATTTATACACATATTGTGAAGATAAATGATCGCTAAAAACGAACTTCTTTAAACGATTCGAAAAAAAATTCAATCACACATTTTAGAAAAGAAAATATCCCTAAAAAATCAAACTATTTATTGTGTTTAATTTTATTTACGAAAAAACTAAGCGAATTGAGTATTATTGGAAAGTTCCGTCAACGGTATTCAGACGGTAAGTTAAACTAAAGACGGTAAGTATCTTTGAAGATAACGGTAAGTACTGAAATAATTTTATTCAATGTTGAAGTATAATTAATTTGATTCAGTTAGAACATAACTCAAGACGGTAAGTTAACGGAAGTTAACGGTAAGTAAATCTAAAGACGGTAAGTGTCGAATTTAAAGAGACCGGTAAGTACTGAAATAATTCTATTCAATACTGAATTACAATTAATTTGATTCAGATACAATTTAATTTAAGACGGTAAGTAAACGGTAAGTTAAGCTGAAGACGGTAAGTATCAAATTTGTTGCTGACGGTAAATAAACTAAAGAGAGTGTCTAATTTTCCAACACCTGTAGGCTCCAAACTAAATGTAATCAATGTAGAATTATAATTATTTAAATTACAATAAAATTTTAGACGGTAAGCGAACGGTAAGTGAATCTAAAGATGGTAAATATCAAATTTCGAAAGACAGTAAGTACTGAACTATTTTTTTCAACGCTAAATTACAATTTATTTTGAAATAAAATATAGTTTGCGGAAGTAAACGGTTGTAAACATTTAATACTTAATAATACTTCAGTAAATACTTAATACGGTAACTTAATCTAAAGACGGTAAGTATCAAGTTTCGAAAAACAGTAAGTTCCGAACTAATTCTTCAATGCTGAATTACAATTAATTTATTTTTAACCAAACTCTAGTTCAAGGCAGTATTTAAGACTTACCGTCTTTAGTTTAACTTACCGTTTACGTAAGTAAACGGTTTACGTAAGTAAACGGTATGTTAAACTAAAGACGGTAAGTTTCAAATACTAAATACTCAATAATACTTAATTAAATACTTAATACGGTAAGTTAATCTAACTACGGTAAGTTCAACTAAAGACGGTAAATGTCAAAGTTTTATAAGACGGTAAGTCCTCAAAAAAATTATTTTCCCGTAAAAAGATGAAAATAACGATACAATTCAAAATCGCTAAGTGACTCTCACTAACCTCTGATTTCTGTAGGAAATGAACCATAACTTTTGAGTTCGCTTATTTGCACTTGAGGGTAAGGCTGATAATCTCCAAGAAATTAAATTCATGAGAAAACCTAATTCCACTTGAAAAGGAGCCAAATCAATTATCTTTTCTAGATCGGCTGGTATCTCTTTTGCATCACTTCATGTCTTACCCTCAAACAACTAATCTAAATTTACTATTCAATTCTGTCAAGTTGGCTTGTAATTATTTGCCAAATTATAGAGTGCAAAAGGGAGGAAAAGGCGAAGGACGAGCTTTAATCATCGTTAAGATTTCCAGAATCTGATTTCCACCATTCGCGCGATTTATCATGTTTTCAACAAAATGGTCCCTTCTTCAAAACAATTGCAATCTTGTTGTAAAATTTAATTTTTTAAACAAAAATTGAAAAAAATGATAACGAGCATCAAAAAATAAAAAGACATAAAAATAAAGGTACCAAAAAATAAAGACATAAAAATAAACGTACCAAAAAATAAAAACAAAAAAAAAATAAAAATACAGAAGAACAAAAATACAAAAAAATTAGAAATGCAAGTAAATAACAAAAATAGAAAACAAATAATGAAAGAAGCAATTAAAAAGAATAAGTGAAAATGAAGCAGACGATAAATACAAACAATACTAAATTTAAATGAAAAGATATAAAGGACACAAGAGTGACAAGTCCAGATAACTTGTTCGTAAATGACTTCCTTTTTGAATGTTATTTAGAGGCCATATAAAAGTGACCTTTAACTTGACATTTTGATAGTCTCAAGTGTTCGTTTTTGAAATTTAGGTTGCATTAATGACAATATCTCAAACAAAGAGAATAATTATCGATCCCCTTGACTTTCCCCCCCCCCCCCCAAATAGAAAGAAACACCTGACTATAATAATAATAATAATATTAATAATAATAATCATAACAATAATAATTCCTCAAGTGCTTCATTAACGACAATCATAATTTTCTCCATCGGAGCATAAACAATTGACCTATATAAGAATTCCAAAGACAAAGTATTTTCATTTTCTCTTTCTTTTGACGAATTTTTCATTAGATAATATTTCATATTTCACTGGACAATTCCCTCACATTATTGTCAGGGATAAATTATTCCAATCCAATTTAGCCTCATAAAGAGACATTTATTTAGACAGTGATTTAAAACTGAAAAAAATTTTAAATAGAAAATACAATTTTTATAATGTTAAATAGAAAATACAATTTTTTTATAATTGTTAAATAGAAAATAAAATTTTCGATAATTGTAAAGTAAAAAATACAATTTTTGATAATTGTAAAGTAAAAATTGTAAAAATTGTAAAAATAATCGAAAATAATATAACGGTAATTAAAGATGTGATTAATGGGAGGAGTGTGAAATTTGGGAAAGTCTATAAATTATAATGGTAGTCTAGAATTATTTACGAAACGACCTTGCCTGTGACATGACAATGAATGAGTCTTTCAAGTTCGAGAGTCTGAATAATAATTGGAGCAGTGGTAAAAGTAACTATTTTAACGAGTAAGCAACAGCAACCACAATTATCCGATGTTCACTGTACTCAAGTTAAGGGGATCACGCATATACGTTATAACAAGTTTAGTACAGTCGAGGCCACTCGAGAATTGCGTGACCTGAACTCCATCGACTAGTACTTTGGTCAAAGATACCAAATGATCGAATGCCCGTTAAGATAGCGTCTCTGCAATTTTCTTTTTACAATTTTATCACCTTTGCAATTTTTTAATTATAATAACTTGAGAAAATTAGAATTTTAATGTTATTCAACTTTCTTGTTTTTTAAATGGTGAATGAGAGAGAGAGAGAGAAAATGAGAAATGCACATCGACGGTAAGTGCCAACGGTAAGTGTCTTTGAAATTTAAGAACTAATTTTTCGTTTGAAGAGAATTTGAATATTCTCTACATTTTTGGTTTTTAATAAGGTGAAGAATTAACATAGGATTTCCATTTGCAATAGGAATTTACATCGACGGTAAGTGCTGACTTTAATGTTGGACGGTAAATGTCTTCTAAATTAAAGAACTAATTTTTCGTTTGAAGAGAATTTGAATATTTTTTAATTTTTTAGTTTTTAATAAGGTGGAGAATTTACATAGGATTTCCATTAGCAATTGGAAATTAAATCGACGATAAGTGCCGACAATAATTGTTTGACGGTAAGTGTCTTCGAATTTGAAGAACTAGTTTTCCTTTTGAAAAGAATTTAAACATTCTTTAATTTATTAGTTTTTAAAAACGTGGAGAATTTACATAGAATTTCCAATTGCAATAGAAATTTACGTTGACGGTAAGTGCCAACAATAAATAATAATATTCACTGTAAGTGTAATCTAAAGTGAAGAACTACTTTTTCGTTTGCATAGAATTAAAATATTCTTTAATTTTCTAGTTGTTAAAAACTTAGAGAATTTACATACGATTTCCATTTGCTATAGGAATTTACATCGGCGGTAAGTGCCGACAATAAGTAATAATGTTCACGATAAGTGTCTTCAAAATTGAATTACTAAAATTTCTTTTGAAGAGAATTCAAGTCTTATTTCATGTTTTAGTGTTTAATAAGGTGAAGAAGAAACAAAATTGGAATACACATTAACGGTAAGTGATTCACGGTAAGTTACTAAAATTTGTTTTGAAGAGAATTAAAATATTATTTTATATTTTAATTTTATAACAACCCTTTCACTTCTAAAATAGTGAAGAATTTACATGGGATTCAGTGCAGTGGAAATTTAAATTGACGGTAAGTACCAACAACAAATCACGAGGTTCACGGTAAGTTTCTTTGCAAATGAAGAACTAATATAATTCCTTTTGAAGAGAATTTAAATATTATTTAACTATTTAGTGTTTAATTAGATGAAGAAAAGAAATGGAAATATATATTGACAGTAAGTGCTAACTAGAAATAACATCGATCACGGTAAGTGTCTTCGAAATTAAAAAAATAAAATTCTTTTCGAAGAGAATTAAAATAGTATTTAACTTTTCTACTGTTATAAAGGAAAGAGAAAAAGAAGTCATTGTCGGTAATAATATAAGTGTGTGACGGTAAGTTACTAAACTTACCGTCAACTGTAAGCACAACTTACTGTAAGGAATTCGACAGTTGACAGACGCACGGTAAGTTCAATTACGATTTTTTCAAGTCATCTTACTATTTTTTAACTTCACTTGTATTTAAATAAATCGAAAATTTTTTTCTGCAAAAAAAAGAGAGAGAAATAAGAGAGAGAGAGAGAACTAGTAGTACCAGCAGTATAAAGTGAACTTTGACAAGGCAAAAGAAAAGCAAATAGAATGCAACAAAGGGATCCATAAAAGTTGAACTCCAAAAGAAATAGACCAAAGGAAGGATTTAAATGTCAGAAAAAGAGAAGGTAGAAGTAGATTGAGAGAATATAGAAACCAGAATGGAGGAACGTAAAAAAATATTCTAAGCTTACAAAAACTTTCAAATTTCCCTTTCAAAAAAAAAAAAAAATGATAATACACCTTCTCATCATCTTTGATGAGAATGTAAAAATAAAAAATTAATTGCAGGTAAATTCTAAAAAGTACGCCCCATCAGCGAAAGAGAGAATTCACAAAAGAAAAATGTTGATATAACTGAGAAAAGCGGGGTTTGGTCAGTGCCATTAATGTCTTTCTCGAGTAACAATGTTTACTCGTGGTTGGTGAAATGTCAGCGTAGCTTTGTCAGCTAATGACAATAGAACATTAAGAGTTTGATCAATATCCTCTTGATTTTCACTCCGCAGGGCTTTCGATATATATCTACACACTGTCGTAATACTGCCCTCGCACTAAAACTGAATTACACTATAGTAAAATTATAAATTTACGATCAACTCGATAAACATTTCCCTCTTGTGCCTTCATATGAAATTTAATTGCAAATGCAACTGCAATATTAATAATCCCTCTACTTACAACATTTCGCTATTATTGGATTTCAAGTTAATAAAGATGAATTATTCTCGAATTTAATGTACGATAAAAGGAGGATCAAATTCGATAGAAGTTGAGGTGGATGGTACGTGAATTTGGTAAGTTATCGTAAATTTGATATATAACAACACTTGACGGTAAATGCAATTGACTTATTTACTAAAAACCATGACGGTTACGTCACTTACCGTCTTTTTGTAATCAAAGGACGGTAAGTCTTGTATCGAACCCAACAACTCAGTAAGTACCGAGTACTTTCCGTCCAGTACACGGTACTTATTATTCTTAGTTGTTAGTAATAATAAGTACCGTTTACTAGACGGTAAGTACCAGAAACTATAGAAGTAGGTGTATAACAAACGACGGTAAGTTCTTTTGTAGTACTGAGTATTTGAAACGCACCGAATGCATAGTCGACGGATAAATAATTCACTTACTAACGTAGTAATTCTAATACTAAATAACAAACACTTATTAACGACGGTAAGTGCTAATATTGAAACTACCGGTCAGTAGAGAGTATTAAATAAAATTAAACGACAGTAACAATATAAGTGATGAATAAAGAATAATATTATTCAAATTCATAGTACAACAAACGGTAAGTGCCAGTGACGGTAAGTACATTTAATAAAACTTCTACTAGACAATAAATAATAGAAAAAGAAATAATAAAAAACTGATTGACATAGAATAATATTAATATTAGTATTAATAAATAAAGATAGTACCAAAGGCGGTAAGTTTCCCCTATGAATAAAACGACGGTAAGTTAAGGACAAACGACGGTAAGTTTACATATTCGAAATTACCAGCGACGGTAAGTTCAATTAATAAAATTTCAATTCTACAGTAAAAAATAATAAGAAACTAATAATAAAAAAAACTAATTGAAATAATTATAATGACGGTAAGTGCAATCGACGGTAAAAATAAAAAATACTAGAGAATCGATAGAGAGAAAAAAACATTAACAACAATTTGAACAACATGACTAAAAACCTTAATAAATTATAAAGAAAATTATTATAAACAAAAATAAGTGAGAAGAAGAAAAGAAAAGTATTGAAATTTACAGTCAAGTTAACATTAACGGTTATTTTAAACACCAGAAAAAAATCTCATCTACTTAATATTTAATACAAATTTAAAAAAGAACCTTTAATTTCTAATTCCGAAACTTTGATCTTTATCTGTTGCAATTTGACCACTCGAGTGGAGGTCAGCAGAAACTTTTAATCTTTTTGGTACTTTTCCAATATCCAAAAACAGTCACTGATGCAGACGAGAATCCGCATGATTTATGGGCAATGAAGAAATATCCCCGAAAGAGGGACTATTTTATATGTATTCCTATTGGATTTCGATATTGAAGTTTCTAAATTGAACAGAGCCTTTCAGCTCAAGAAAAACACTTTGGAAAATTAAGTATGAATGAAAACAGAAAAGCAAAAAAGAAAACAATTCAGATAAATGTAGACACATTTATTTATTTTTTTATTTTTCTCATTTTCGAGTCAACAAATGTTCTGACTTTTTTTTTGAGAAAAATAAAAATAATAAAAGCACTAAAGTTTCCTATGGACTTGTAAAAGTAGAGTGTGACTTATAGGGGTAAAAAATATATTTTCAACCTATTCTTTAAAATTTCAATAATTTGCGTGCACTTTGCACGCAGCAGCTAAATCTGCATTATGGAAAAATGCCACGTGATACGGAAGGCAAAAAGCATTGAAAAATTATTATCGAAGATGAGAGAGAGAGAGAGATTTTCGAGCTCAGAATATAAAATGCATTTTAAATTTCTCTCAATTCGTATATATAATATAGGATGTGAACACACAAAAAAAATTAATAAAAGAAACTAGAACACATTATCTTAGATTATATTATATATTTGTCACGATTCCGAGAAATTTTTGTTTAAAATTTTATTCTTCAAATTTATTCTCGAAAACTAGAATTAAAAATTCTTTTTTTATTTCTTCACAATCATCAATTTTATAGGGGCATCTCTTTGAAATCAGTTTAAATTTTACGTTCCTCTGATAATTTCGATTATTGGAATTGAATTATTGAATTTTTTTTTTTTTGCCTCACTTTTGTTGGAGATATTCATTTTTGATACTAGTAAACAACTTCCAAATGATTTCTGACTAAAATTGTTTTTACTACTATTATTAGGATTCGAATAATGTAAAGAGACTATTGATAAAAATTGATATTTTTACTAATAACGAAATATTTTTCTACTACTAACAAAATCATTAATAACGAAAGTAAAATTAAGTAGTAAAATCCATTTTTAGTCAGGCGAATGATTTTTTATGATTTTAACAATTCTGACTGGAAATATTATTTATTATTACTAAATAAATTAAATAATAAAAAAATGAAAATGAAAGTAATTGTAGACGTCTGACGAAAATTGGTTTTTACTACTGACAAAATAATAAGTGACTATAAGTAAATCAAGTAGTAAGGGTCATTTTTAGTCAGACTTACATTATTTATATTCGGTTTTAGTAGGTCTGACTAAAATTTTCATCTACTACTAACGAAATCCTAAATGACAAAAGTAAATTAAGTAGTAAAACTCATTTTTAGTCAGACGAGCGATTTTTTAGTATTACTGCAAAAATTATAGAATAAAAAATATAAAAATTAAAATAATCTAAAGAGACGTCTGACGAAAATTAGTTTTTACTACTTACGAAATCGTAAGTAATGAAAGAAAATCAAGTAGTAAAACACATTTTTAGTCAGACGAACAATTTTTTCATGAATGTAATAAGCCTGACTAGAAATATTTTTTAGTGTTACTAACTAAATTGAATAACAAAAAAAGATAAAAATTAAAGTAATTCAAATAAACGTCTGACGAAAATTGGTTTTACTACTGAAAAAATAATAAGTGACTACAGAATATTAAGTAGTAAGAGTCATTTTTAGTCAGACATACACAATTTATATTCAGTCTTTATTGGTCTAACTAAAATTATTCCATACTACTAACGATATTCTAACTAACAAAAGCAAATTAAGTAGTGAAACTCACTTTTAGTCAGACGAGCGATTTTTTAGTATTACTGCAAAAATTAGAGAATAAAAAATATAAAAATTAAAATAATCTAAAGAGACGCCTGACGAAAATTAATTTTTACTTCTAACGATGTTACAAATAACGAAAAAATAATAATTAATTCGAAAATAAATCCTTTTAAAAAATAAGTAGTTAAATTTGTATATAGTTAGACTTATCAAAGTTTACCCATTGAATTTTTTTTAACTGCAGATTAAACTACTTTATATTTTAACTATACTAATAACTTTTTGTAGATAACACGTTTCACCTCCAAACTTCTAAAATATAAAAAATAATCAAAGCTAACCAAGTAGTAAAAATCATTTTTAGTCAGACTTATCTTTTTTTTAAATATAAATTTTAAAGTTCCAAAAGAGTTATGCCCATATTAATAGAAAAAAAGAGAGACAAAGAAAGACGAATGAGGCAGTAAGTAGATTTAGATGATTGATATTCGGTGCGATATTCTAGAGTCATATATTCATCAAATGATGAAAACGAGTAGGTGGAAGAAAACCTTTAAGTCTTAAGGTCACATAGCTCAAGACGACATCACCCATTAAAAGTGATTTATGTTTTTTTCTGTTTTACTTTTAAAGGAGTAATTATAATTCGATTTAAAAAAAATCATCAAACTCACCTATCCGTAGAGCCACCGGACCACCGGATTAAATATTTCCAATAGCTGATGATGGGAATCCAAGGATTCTGAAAGATTTTTAATTAACTTTTAATTTCCATTAACATTCAACTTTTAATTCTTATTATATTTTAGTTTTAATAAACATTCCGTTTTTTTCATTTTTATTTTAATTAAAATTTAGTTTTTAATTATCATTATAGTTTAATTTTAATAAACATTCCGTTTTTTTAATTTTAATTTTAATTAAAATTTAGCTTTTAATTATCTTTATTTTAATTAACATTCAGTTTTTAATTAACATATTTTAATTTTTATAAACATTCAGCTTTCAATTATTATATTATTAATTAATAATATATATATATATATATATATATATATATATATATATTTATTTATTATTAATTATTATTATTATTAAGTAATAGCCTCATTAGGGTAGTGGCCAGAGTGTTAGGCCAGGCAGAGGTCCGTAGGTCTTGGGTTCGATTCCCCGCAGCGAAAAATTTTAATTTTACTGAACATTTAGTTTTAGAACTAGAAATTAACTTTAAGTGAAAACTTCGTTAGGGTAGTGGCCAGAGTGTTAGGCTAGAGGTCCGTAGGCCTTGGGTTCGATTCCCCTCAAAAATTTTAACGAAAAATTTTAGTTCAGTTAGTTTATTTTACTTTTAACTTTGAATTCAGTTTTCAATTAACATTCAGTTATGAATCTAAATAAATAAATAAACATTAAATTAATAATTCGTTTACTAAAATGAGAAGAGATTGAAGAAAAGGAAGAAATAAAGAAAGAAGCTTGAGAATTATTATTTAACGAAAAGTAAGCAATCAATTTAAATTGTGAATTTTCAAGTAAACTCTCTCGGGAGTTTATATTTTGATATATAATGGCAGCGTAAATAGAAATTCACATTCTTGTAATCCATACATAATTTACAATGCAAAAAGTTATTTATATAGAGGGAGAGTTATTAGTCGATAATATGATAACAACCAAGAATCCATAGATAGGTATAATTAATGTAAAATCCTGAGGTATAAATTACTTCTATATAATAAATTACTCATGAAATGATGCAGGTTCTATTAGCCGCAACTGCCACGGTTTGTGGCCGTTCCACAGTTGATATCTGACTTACTGTGACACAAACTCGACCTGGATGTGTAAAACCATTACTTACTATAATTGCTGTCTTGAACTAAATTATTATTGAAATTCAAGTATAAATTTACACTCCATTATTACTTAAGAAAATTTATATAAATAAAGAAAAGCTACCTTTCTTAATTCAACTTTTTATAAACTACTTTTCATTAAAACTACAATTTTTCCAAAAAACAAATCTGCTAATTCAAAATTTCATTTTTTAATTTTAATTTTTTGATATTTAACTCCTCTTCACATTTTTATAATATTATTGGAGAGAAATAGATTTTCTCGAACTCAATTCACAATACAAAAGAGAATTCTTTTTTTTTTCTTTTTTCACGTGTAGTTAATCCAGAAATGTCGGCATTAGGAATTAAACGCAGTTATATATATCACCAACATTTTTCGGTTCAGTAAATTCTACGGAATTCTATATAAAAGTCCTCCTCGACTTGGAAGTTATAATGGTCGGTGGAAAATTCCTTCTGAATGGGAGAGCCATTAAACGAAATACTCGATTTTAAGTGTGGAATAAAAAAAATGTATTGGATGAATAAAAATAATAAATCGTTAAATTATCGGGTCATGATTTTATTTTCAAACTATTTTTAATTATTATTAAATAATTATTAGAAAAAAGTAGGTTAAAATCCACTGAAATACTTAAAATACTTATTTTTTGATAATTCACGGTAAGTGTAGTTAATGATGAAATTAAATAGACGATAAGCTCAAATATTTGAACTTACCGTCGACGGTAAGTACAATTTAAGAAGGTAAACAAACGGTAAGTGCTGTCATAGGCAAAAAGACGATAATTAGAAATATTTGAACTTACCGTCGACGGTAAGTACAATTTAAGACGGTAAGTGCCGACATAGGCAAAAAGACGATAAATAGAAATATTTGAACTTACCAGCAACGGTGAATACAATTAAAACGGTAAGTACCGTGAGAGAAAAATTTTAAAAGACTTACCAGCGCCAACGACGGTAAATGCATGTAATTATGTTTGTATTTGTATTTACCGTTACTGGTAATTTCACACATTTTAACTTACTGTCTTTTTTTCTTGATGTCACTTACCGTTTTCTTAACGTCTTGACTTGTACTTACCGTCGACGGTTAGTTCAAATATTTCTACTTATTTCAATTTTTACACTAAATAGATCTAATCACAGGATAACAAATAATTTGATAAAAATAATAAAAATCTGATTTAAATTCTATTTACAGGGTTACCACAAAAATTTAATTTTGTTTTTTCCTGATTTTTCCCTAATTTCCAGCTAAAGAAATTTACAGTGAAAAAAATCCTCTTAAAGTGCGATATATTCCCAGTCTGACTTAAAACGAGCATTACTACTTAAACCACATTAACCAATTCAAAATCTCCTCTAAACCAAAAAAAAAAATCCAACACTCTTTAAGTCCTGCTTCCTAAGAAAAGAAAAAGATAATTAACACTCGGATAGAAAATATTGGTCACTGACCAAAC
The DNA here is from genome assembly GCF_015476425.1 of Leptopilina heterotoma. Lineage (NCBI taxonomy): Eukaryota > Metazoa > Arthropoda > Insecta > Hymenoptera > Figitidae > Leptopilina > Leptopilina heterotoma. The sequence continues at coordinate 304,313 of NW_025110937.1, read as the reverse complement.
TTGAAAATTGTCCAATGCAAGTGCCAAAAATTGTCTGACTGCTGAAATTAATAGTTATTTTTCTTCTACAGCAAAAGTGTAGATTGCAGTTTTAACAGTTCCAAAAAGATTAAATTATATAAATTTTTTTTTTGAAACTATAGCGTTTGTATATTACTCGTAAAGTTGGCAAAGGGAAAAAAGTGCAGAATATATAGTGTATAGCAGATCCTCGGATTATGTCTCACGTGAATAAACAGAAAGACTAAACGAGACCCATTCAACCGTTTTACCTATCTTCATAATATTAATAATAATCATAATGATAATAATAAACAATAATAATAAAAATTGACCTTGAAAAAAATGCTACACTTTTTTCTCACCACTTTTCGCATACATAGAGTTCTACAAAAAATGAGGAGAAAAAAAAATACAAAACTTGAGATGAACTTTCGTCCATGAATATTCATGATATGTTAAAAAAAAGTGTAAATAAGACTTTTCATCATGCACAATTTTTCAGTTGCAGTCTGTTTTCTCATGCTATCTTTAAACTTTATTTTTTTATTTTTGAACCATATTTTTTAAGTTTTGGTTGAATGAAATTTTTTTCTGAACAAAATAGTAATAATAATATTATTATTACACTAAATTATTTTTATTAATATTATTATTACATTATTACTACACTATACAATAGAGAATAGTAATAATAATAGTAAATAGAGACGTCTGACTAAAATTATTCTCTACTACTAAAAAAATCCTAAGTAATAAAAAAAAATTAAGTAGCAAAAATCATTTTTAGTCAGACGAACGATTTTTTTATGATTTTAATAAGCCAGGCTGAAAATATTTTTTAGTATTACTAACGAAATTAAATAATAAAAATAGATAAAAATTGAAGTAATTCAAAGGGACGTCTGACGAAAAATGGTTTTTACTACTAACGCAATAATAAGTGACAAAAGTTCCATCAAGTAGTAAGAATCTTTTTTAGTCAGACATACGCTATTTTTATTCTATTTTAATAAGTCTGACTAAAATTATTCTCTACTACTAACGATATCCAATCTAACAAAAGTAAATTAAGTAGTAAAACTCATTTTTAGTCAGACGAACGATTTTTTATAATTTTAAGAAGCCAGTCTAGAAATATTTTTTTAAGTGTTACTAACTAAATTTTATAATAAAAACCGATAAAAATTAAAGTAATTTAAATAAACGTCTGACGAAAATTGGTTTTTACTATTAACAAAATAATAAATGACTACAGCAAATCAAGTAGTAAGGGTAATTTTTAGTCAGACATAAACAATTTCTGTTCGGTTTTAATAGGTCTGACTAAAATTATTCTCTACTACTAACAAAATCATAAATGACAAAAGTAAATTTAGTAGTAAAACTCATTTTTAGTCAGACAAATGATTTTTTCATTCTTTTAACAAGTCTGACTGAAAATATTTTTTATTATTAATAACTAAATTGAATAATAAAAAAAGATAAAAATTAAAGTAATACAAATGGACGTCTAACAAAAATTAGTTTTTACTACTGAAGAAATAATAAGTGACTATATTTATTTATTTTTTTTATTTATGATAACTATAGGAAATCAAGTAGTAAGGGTCATTTTTAGTCGCAGACTTACATTATTTATATTCGGCTTTAGTAGGACTGACTAAAATTTTTCTCTACTACTAACGAAATCCTAAATGACAAAAGTAAAGTAAGTAGTAAAACTCATTTATAGCCAGACGAGCGATTTTTTAGTATTATTGCAAAAATTATAGAATAAAAAATATAAAAATTAAAATAATCTAAAGAGACGTCTGACGAAAATTGTTTTTCACTACTTACGAAATCCCTAAGTAATGAAGAAAAATTAAGTAGTAAAAATAATATTAAGAATAAATAATAATAGTAGGTTCATAGTATTAATAATAATAATAAAAATAATATAATTTAACAATAAAATTTTTTTAATTTTATACTACTTTTATACTACAATTTTATATTTTACACAAATATTATAAATCTACTAAATAAAAATAACAACATAAAAAGTATTATTTTAATAACTTTTGTCCAATAATAATATGTAGAAAATAAAATTCAACTCTCTCGTCAATTAAATTTCCATACTGTTATATATTTTATAAATATATATTGTATTCCAGAGGCAACAAAATAAATTTTAATTTTAACGAGCACAGATTTTATTATTAAATTACTGAGTGGTAAATAATTGCGTTGCGTTTAATTTATTATTGAATCAAAAAACAAAAATCAAATATCAACTTTAAAGCTTTTCTTCTCAGTTTTAAATTACAATCCGGAAATAATTTATATACATTAAAAAAGATTAATCAAAAATGCAAATTAAAAAAATAATTAATTACTATTTACTCTAATTAGAAAGAATAAAAATTAAAAAATTTCGAATTTTAATATTTTTCCTATCAGTAGAAAAAAGACTGAAAAAAATTACGTTTTTTTATGGATAAAAAATATAACTCTCAAGGTTTAGAGAAAATTAAAATCAATATAGTGGCAATCTACTAATGGACAGTAAATTCCTAAACATCTAAGTTAAGCTTCTCTCGGCTCTAACTTGTCATTCAACGCAAGATTTTTTTTTATTTGACGATTTCTACCAAGAAAAAAAATGTGTAAAAAATTTTTAGTTTAATTTGCCTTAATTTATATGAAAAAAATTTTGTTATAAATGAAAATATTCTCGTTTTTTTATATAAAAAAAAAATTAAAATGCAAGTGATTAAAAAAATATCATAGCCAGTATATTTAATACCATGTACAATTATATTTAATTTCTCGAGTGGAAAACAAATGTAAAATTGCACGAAAAACAATATAATAATGTATATAAAATATTATTTTGAGATTAAATTCATTTCATTACAATGCAATGAACTTTCTCCATAAAGTGCAACTTTTAATTTCTCATTCTCACGCACAGCTTTCAAGGTTTGTTCTCAAATCGTCTTTAACCTTTAACTGGGTCACATTTTCATTAAAAAACAATTCTAAATAACAATAATAATAATAATGATGGAAAATTTTCATTTAAAACAATTCTAAATAATAATAATGAAAAATTTTCATATAAATTATTTCTAAATAATAATATTATAAAATTAAAATTCTTATTAATATTATTTTATTATTATTAATTAATTATTAATTTAAATAATTATGAACTTTTATCCTTCAGAGCAATTTTCCTTCAAGTCTCTTAATTACTATTAAATTTTCATTATTAACTTATTTTCCGCTTTTTAAATTAAATTTTCATGGCAAACTTTTTTCCAAACTCAATTTAGTCGAATGCGATTTTTTTGCGTAACTATAAATTTATTAGAAGAAAAAAAATTGCTAATTTTTGCGCACCTACTCTATTATTATAGGTATATCGCCTTGCAGGAAATTCCTGATTATCAGGGTCAATCGAATTTTCAATTTCATTATCACCTAGAAACAGTTTGTGAAGTTGTGCTTCCAGAATGTTACACAGTGTTATCAGTTTTATGACAAATTAGATTTAAACTCCTCAAGATAGTTGACACTCATTTCTATAATGAATAAGATGGTGAAAATTGATAATAATGTACAACTGCATTCAAGTTTATTGTTTTTAATACAATAGAAATTATTCCCAAATAAAATTTGTGTTTGTTATTTAAAAAAAAAAATAAATAGCAATAATGCTTCCAGATTATTTATTTAATTATTAAAAAGAATCACAAAAATAATTATTAATCAATAATATTATTAATTAATAATTATTACATTGATACTTAATTACAACACTGAAAAAAATTTATTTGATTCAAAATAACCGAATATTTGAAATAAAAAAAAAATTAAAATTATTTTATTCAAGTAAATACTTGATTCAAATAATTTTTATTTTATTTATTATTATTATTATTATTATTATTATTATTATTATTATTATTATTATTATTATTATTATTATTATTATTATATATAGTCGCAATAATTTTTATTTTATTTTATTTATTTTTCTTTGATTTAATATTTAAATAAATAAATTAACCTAGAAATTTAGCGAAGAAAATATTTATATTTCCCTGTGAATAACTCAATAGAAGTATTTGAAGGTAAATAAGCCATTTGAATTGAGATTGCAAGGCGTGAGGAACTGCTATAACTTAACTGGTATTTATGTGCGTGCTCCAAAGAATTACTGACTTTATCGTAAGTGAATGTACTGCAGATTATTTCTGAATCTATTGCACCTCTAAAAATATCATCCCTCATTATACACACACAAATTGATGAAAGTCTTTAGGAAACATTATTATCGCAGGGAAAATGCGGATTGTCATATACACGTGCTGTATAAACGATGCAGTTAATGTTTGGTCAAGGGAATCACACAACGTGCCAAAAAATCTGGCCACGTACCAATTCTTTTTTTTTAGTTCACTTTAACACCAAAAAATTTACCTACGCTATTTCGTCATATTCAAATTTTAGATAAATATATTATCGACATTGTTTTAAACCAACAACAATTGTAAACAATAATTTTTTTTATAACAAAAAAATTTATCGTTGACGGTAAGTGCAACAACAAATAATTAATTATTAAACAATGAAGATCGAATTAAAAAGTTATAAACCTTATTTAGAACTTTAGATTACAAACCTTATATAATGACCATTGGCGATTTGAAACTCGGTAAGTATTATTAGATTGTCAACTTACCGTCGACGGTAAGTACAAGAAAAAAAATTTAAACCTTTTCTGTTTGCACTTATAATTAAATTATCGAATAATAAACTTTTAATTAAATAGTTATACATCATATTTAGAACAGTAGAGTATAAAGTACCGAAAAACACTTACCGTCAACGGTAAGTTTTTTGACGATAAGTGCTAGAACAAATATTAAATTATCGATAATTATGAGTAGATATGGAATTAATTAGTTACGAACTATATTCAGAACACTAGAATATAAAATACCTAATAACACTTACCGTTAACGATAAGTTGACGGTAAGTGATAGGAAAAATATTTTATTATCGATAATAATGAGTAGATATCGAATTAAATAGTTGTATACTTTATTTAGAACTCTAGAGTATAATGTACCTAATAACACTTACCGTTAACGGTAAGTTGACGGTAAGTTGACGGTAAGTTGACGGTAAGTGCTAGAAAAAATATTTAATTACCTATAGTAATGAGTTGATATCGAATTAAATAGTTGTAAACCTTATTTGGAACTCTAGAGTATAAACTACTTAATAACACTTACCGTCAAACATAAGTTGACGGTAAGTGCTAGAAAAAATATTTATTATCAATAATAATGAGTAGATATCGATTTAAATAGTTATAAGCCTTATTAAGAACGCCAAACTACAAACCTTTTCTAATAACACTTACCGCTTTCAACATATCGTCAATGGCAAGTGCAACAACAAACATATTTATTTATCGAGCAATAGACATCGAATTATTTAGATAAAAAAAAAATTCTTAACAGAACAAATTATCCAGAAAACTCCAACAATCAGTTTCTGGCAATTTATATTCTTGAATAATAAAATAAAAAAAAATGAGAGTTATGTATTCTCATTTTTTTTTTACAACAAGTCACGATTGCAGCTATAAGTTCTATTTTATTTTACGTGTGAAAACGGATCGACTTGCAATAACCTAAAGGATCGATCACTATAGAAAATGAGAATAAGACGAAACCTGGGATTATCTCAGAGTTCGTGCAGTAAATTCTTGAAATGTCCTGGGGATCATTTTATATATATGAAAAAGGAAGCACCAATGAAAATAAAAGGAAGGAAAAAAAAAGAATTCGAGAAATAAATAAACATCGAAATATTTAACGGGAAAAAAAATGTTGAAGAGAGAAATAACGGAAGAGAAGGATGACGATATATATAATGTGAAATTCTTTTTTGAAAATGCATCGAAAAAGTTTCTCAAGTGTGAAATTAATTTTCCTGCGAAAATCCTTTTAACAATCGAATACGTGGAGTACTCCTTGATGATAAGGATTATAAACACATCTTGCGCTTCGTCGACAATGGATTTTCCCTTAAAACTTTCTTAATTGCTATCAGCACTTAAATGCTTATCCCTTCCACTGCTTTAGAGGATTTGCTTCCTTGGGAAAAAAATTTATTATTCGAAAACAAGCATATTTTACTCTAAATTTCAATTTTCACTTTTCACAATTTTTGTTTTTTTTAAATATTTTCTAAAATCGAATTAGTAAAACTGGTTTGCTTTTTTCAATCAGTGACTGAATTTTTGCTTCTGAATTAGTGAATTTTAATAATAAATTTTAATTTCTACCAGTTAATTAATAAAATTTACTAAGTGACTGAATTTTTGCTTTTTAATTACTAATTTTACTAATAAATATTAATTTCCTACTAATTAATAAATTATAATTTCTGCTAATTTATTAGCAAATTTTACTATATCAAAAAATCAGTAAAAAATCAGTCACTAATTCAAATTAGTAATCATTTTTACTAATTCAAATTCAGAAAGTAAATATTTTCTGTTTTTTAAAAATAAATATTTTCCTGTTTTTTAATAATAAATATCTTTAAAGCAGAAAATATGATTGATTTGCAAAAACAACATTATTGAGATTATTTCAACAAAATTAGTGAATTAAAAAAATCTAATAAATATTTTGCAAATATGTAACATTGTATATTCTAGGGGTGCAGTATAGGCAAAAAAAAAAAGAAAAATCAGTAAAAATCCTTTCGTGACTGTAGACTGCTAACTTGCGTTTGCCAACCGCTGGGTCAGGGTGAATCACGTGACGTCACATTAAGGGAGTGGTGAAATAAAATTCGGTGTAAAAAAATAGTTTATGCGTAGAAAACAAAAATAAATTTTCTCTGCAAACTTTTCAACATTCCTTTTAAAACTAAATAAACAAATTTCAAAAAATCCAATTTCACCCAATTCCAAAAATTTTTAAATAAAATTGAAACAAAATAAAAAAAAAATAAATGCACCAATTTCGAAAATTTGATTTTAATATAAAAAAAAAATTCACAAAAATGACATTTTCAAACGATACCAATTTTCTTCACACCAAAGAATAATAAAAGGAAAAAATAAATAAAATACTAAAAACAAAGACGAAAATATTTAATTTACAAAAAACAAATAAAATAGGTACTGAAAACGAAACGAAAATTTTTAATTCACAAAAAATGAATAAAATACTAAAAACAAAGGAAAACATTTTTAATTTACAAAAAATAAATAAAATAATAGAAACGAAAATTTTTAATTTACAAAAAATAAATAAAATAGTAAAAACAAAGGAAAATTTTTTAATTTTCAAAAAAATATCCTAATTACGAGCAGGGAAAAGAAGAAAAATGTTCCTAATTACCAGCGAAATGTTAATTAAACGACCGCCTATTGTAATTATAATGAAGTCATTTTTGTTGAAGAAGAGGAAAAAAAAAATGTTGAATGACAATTACAATGATAAAATGAATGACAAATTTTCCCTCGAGTTTTTCAGGAAACAAAGCTAATGGGACAGTAACTCACGTCAACTCGTCTCTGTGGACAGACAATAGTAACCATGTATGTGCCGGAGGCCTATTTTGTATTTTTTATCACACGCGACTCAAGTTTTAAAGGCGTTGAAAACAATGGTACTTTACGAATGTATATTATGAAAATTTAATCCCTTCTATTTTTTTTTAAAGTGAAAATTGCACGATTTTCTTTTTTGTTATTTACGAAAACAAAATTATAAATTCTTGCAGTTTAAACAATATTTTTTTTTCAAATTTAAAATATAATTTAATTTAGTTTAGAGAAAAAAAAGAGGTAGAAAAAAAATCCCCAACTGATTAAACATGGATAATATTTTAGAAAATGTAATTAAAAGTCTTCTATTTAAAATTCTATTTTAGATAATCCTTAAAGTCTTATTAAAGTCACTCATAAAGTTTATATGTAAATCCATTTAAATTAAACAAAGTTTTATAAGTTCTGATAAAGATTATAAGCCATTATTTTTTGTATGAAAAAGTAATGAGCGGAAAAAAGTATATTAAAAAGAGTTTTTTTTTATTAAAAATTAATTAATTTTTTCTTTTTCAGAAAATTAGTCTGATGTAATTATTACAACTTTTACTATTTTTATTATTTTTTATTATCATTCGTTTTTAGTATTACTTTATTTTTTATTATTATTTTTTTATTACTGCACTATTTTTTTATAATTTTATTATTTTTTATATTTTTTATACTTTAACTATTTTCTATATTTTCACTTCGTTTATTATAATTTTATTTTCTATATTTTTAGTATTTTTTATACTTTCACTATTTTCTATATTTTCACTATTTTTTTAATTTTATTATTTTCTATATTTTTAGTATTTTTTGTATTTTCACTATTTTCTATATTTTCACTATTTTTTTAATTTTATTATCTTTCCAACTTTTATTATTTTCTACATTTTTAGTATTTTTTATACTTTAACTATTTTCTATATTTTCACTTCGTTTATTATAATTTTATTTTCTATATTTTCAGTATTTTTTATACTTTCACTATTTTCTGCATTTTTACTATTTTACACGTTTTCTATTTTTTTATTATTATTATTTTATGTTCTAAAGACTATTTTTTTAGGATCGGGAAAAATTTCACTATTTTCTACTATTTTACTAGTTTTTTTATTATTATTTTATTCATTAAATACTGATAGTTGGAGATCGGGAAAATTTGTTGAAGATTATTTTTCTAAGTTGCGAAAATAATTTTAAAAAAAGACTTAAAAATAGAAAAACTGCAGAAATTGTAATGTATAATATTTAGTGTAACTTTAAAATAATGAATCGACATTTTATTTGTTATTTGCTCATTAGAAATAAATATGTCAAAATTTCACTTCATTTACAGAAAATCCAAATATTTCTCTAGAGAGTTAATGATTCGAAATATGGCAGCCAAATCGATATCCTTGAAAGTCTTGGTTTTACCTTTCTACACCACCCACTTTTAGCCCTTCAATTTACCTAATAATGCCTTCAACATTATCCTTCAAAAAAATAAAAAAAAAAGATAACAAACTAACTTATGGCCTCCAAGTGACATAAAAAAACACACAGTCATTACTTATTTTTCGTTTAAAAATATTATTAACTCGAACTATAATAAATAATAATTAAAAAATAGCAATTAAAACAATTAAAATTTAAAAAATTTAAAAATTAAAAAATTAAAATGAAAAATAATATTTGAAAACATTTAAATTAAAAAAATAATCATAAACATTCGAATTAAAAATATAAATCAAACAAATTAAAAATAATAATTAAAAACATTCAAATTAAAAAATAATAATTAGAAACATTCAAATTAAAAATAGAAATCAAAAAAATTAGAAATAGTAATTAAAAGTATTCAAATTAAAAAATAATAATTAAAAACATTAAAATTAAAAAATAATAATTAGAAACATTCAAATTAAAAAAAATTAAAAAAGAATAATTAAAGAAAAAAATTTTTTTAAATTAAATATTAATATCTTTATCGAAATCAAAGTTTAAGATATATAAGATTAAAAATTTGAATCTAAAATTTGAAAATACTATCTATTTAGAAAAAAAAATTGAAAAAATCGAGGAGAAAACAAAATTGAAATAATTTCAGGACCATCAGAGAACGAAGGACATTGAATTAGAAAAAAATAACACAATTATATATTCGTGATGAAAGAAATCATCAGGTGGTTACTTTACGAATACAATAGACAGACTAAAGATGTAAATAAGTACTCAACTGTCGTGTTCTAATATAACTTTTTTTTCAACTAAATTGAAGGTAAACTTTAGGAGAGTATCAATTGCACTCAAAGTTTCTTAGAAAAGCACTACATAAATCTTGGAAGGGGGCTGGGGGTGGGGGACTTTTTTATAAAGGCTTGCCTGTTCAAGGGTCGTATTCTGTTACAAAGCCATCTTACTTCAAGTTTATCATATTACCATTTTACATAGTATAGTCAATCTGGCGAATTGTTAAAAAAAAATTGTGTTTAGAAAGCTTCGTCAACTTTCTTCATAAATAAACTCAATTTATTAACGAAAAAGAAGTTTTCTATTTTATTTTTTTTTTTTCTAGAGTCAATTTCAAACTTGATATTCCCCTCTTCAGTTTTCCATCTCATATTTATTACGTTCTACATATTTATCGATATAAATATATTTTTAGGTTTTTTCCAATTGATGACATATTCAAGTGTAGCATTACATTATTTTTCAAAATAAGTTTCTCTTCTTTTTTTTCTTTACACTTTTAAAATAATAATATTTTATTTATTTTATTATTAAATTTATTTACAAATTTCTTCAAAAGTAAAATTATTGGAATTAAGATGTTCATAAATTTCAAATTTAAACCTTTTCAATCTGAACAGCTCATAAGAATATTATTATAAAACATAAAGAAATGGAATGTTTTTTAAAATTTAATTTTTACTAAGAATTGTATTAACAACTCTTGAAAATATTTAATTTCTTTTAAGGAATTTAATTAAAATTTTAATGAAATTTATTATAATAATGAATTTTATAACAATTTTTGAAAATAATTGAATTCCTGAGAAGAATTTTAAATAATAATTTTTTAAAATAAATTAATTCGTGCCAAGAATTTTATTAAATTTTGATTAAATAATTGAATTCTTGGCGAAAAATTTTGCTATTTGTAAAGATAATTGAATTCTTGACGAGATATTCGCTAGAAATTTTAGAAATAATTGAATTTCTACAAAGAATTTTATTACTTTTGAAAATAATTGAATTCTTCTGATGAATATTGTTATTTATGAAAGTAATTGAATTTTGGAAAAGAATTTTATTATTTTTAAAGATATAATTGAAATTTTGATGAGAATTTTATTAAAATTTTTGAAAATAATTGAATTTTGAACAAGACTTTTATTATTTTTGAAAATAATTAAATTTTCACAAGAATTTTATTAAAATTTTTGAAAATAACTGAATTCCGGAAAAAAATGTTATTATTTATAAAAATAATTGAAATTTTGCCAAGAATTTATTAAAAATTTTGAAAATAATTGAAAAGTTTTTGAAGAATATTATTAAATCTTTTAAAAATAATTGAATTCCTGAAAAGAATTTAAATAATAATTTTTGAAAACAATTGAATTCGTGCGAAGAATTTTATTAAATTTTGTTTAAAAAATTGAAAATTTGCTAAGAATTTTATTTAAATTTTTGAAAATAATTTAATTCTTGAGAAGAATTTCACTATCTATTTCTAAACATAATTTAATTTTTGACGCGAATTTTTAAAAAATTTGGAAAATAATTTAATTTCTGCAAAGTATTTTATTACTTTTCAAAAGAATTGAATTCTTCTGATGAATTTTGATATTTATGTAAAAAATAATTGAATTTTTGAAAAAAATTTTATTATTATTTTATAAAATAATTGAATGTTTCTTAAAACTGAATTTTTTCTTCAAGTGTTAATAATTTATTTAATATTGTATTAAAAATATTTGAAATTCTGCGATGAAAATAATTGAATTCCTAAATGAAATTTTATTATTTACGAAAATAATTGAAATTTTGCAAAGAATTTTATTTAAATTTTTGAAAATAATTGAATTCTTGGCGAAAAATTTTGCTATTTGTAAAGATAATTGAATTTCTTCGAAGAATTTTATTACTTTAGAAAATAATTGAATTCTTCTGATGAATATTGTTATTTATGAAAATAATTGAATTTTCCTAAGAAATTTATTTAAATTCCTAAAAATAATTGAATTTCTTTGAAGAATTTTATCACTTTTGATAATAATTGAATTTTTCAAAGAAGTTTATTAAAATTCCTAAAAATAATTGAATTTCTGTGATACAACATAAAAGTGATAAAAGTTTGAAATAGATAAAAGTGTATGAATGAAAAAAAGTGGAAAAAAAGTCAATCGTTTAACATATTATAGTAATGAGAGACACATTAATTATGGCACTAATCAAAACTTGTTTCGGTAATTTACAAACTTTTAATTAGAAACGATCGTAGAATATGAAAAGAGTATTCTATTATGAAATAAATAATTAATTTTCAAATGAATCGATATACACATTGTGAACTGTTATTAAATACAAAATTATTATTAAATTCTAAGGAAATTTTTCTCGAATATAATAATAAAATATTTATCCCCTCACAAATAACTAATAAGTCATAAAATAATGTAAATAATTGAACAATAAAGTGTGTGACGTACTTAAGTGTGCATAGAATTTATCGTAAATTAGAGTACATGAATGAAGTGCATTAAGTAAATGCACTTCACTCATGTTCCCATTTGAAGTGCTTTTCAAATAGCGCGACAAATTTCACGCAACTTAAATTTTATATATAATTAAATATTCTATTATTTAAAAAAAAAATTTCAAACATTATTAAAAAAATTTGTTTATCTCAATATTTTTAGAAAATAATTGTAATTACAAAAAATTATTTTTCTTATTAGAAGAGGAAATATTTTCATCATTACGGTGATTTCTGTTTATTCATTTTATTTCTCGATAAATAGAAATTTACACCTGAGTGAATTTGAAATGAATATATGCGGGAAGATTACATCCCTAGGGCGGTTGCAGTTTATTAAAAAAAAGGGGGAAAAAAAAATTTACGACTAAAAGTATAAACTTGAAGTTTTCTTTGGTCTCTCTCTTGGAACACTGAATATTGAATTCTTTTGAATTTAATATTACGGGCACTATCTTGTATTGAAAGCGTATTCTTTTGTCCCTTATATATGTACACCTCTAGCGTGACATCATCAAAATGGTTCCATTTATATAAAATAAAAAAATAATAAAAAAAAAATAAAAAAAAAAACTTCTATCAAATCTAGAACTTTCGTTTCACAAACGACAAAAGTTTCCGTTTCTTTGTAATCATATACTTTCTTTCTTTCAATAAAGAAAAATCTCAAATATTTCCATTCCCATTTTTTAAAAGATATTTCTTTCTCTAAAGCATTTTTCCTCCCATAAACTCTATGCAAAAATTGTTAAAAAAAAAAAAAATTTGTTTCTCCGAATTCTCTTTGAATTTTTAAAATATTTTTGAAACAGATTGAAAAAATTTTTCCAAAGAATTTCTTTTTCAGGGAAGAATGAAAAATGGAAATTTTTTACACATAAAACAAAACGGAAATTTTTCTCTATTTGTACGGTAAATAGCATTTTCTTGTTCATTGCATTATAATCATTATGCAAAATAGAGTTTATGTAGATTTTCACTGCTTGACATAGGTATAAAAATGAAAATAGATTCGAGGCAAAGAAATGAAGAAAAATAAACGGGAAAATAAAACCGGGACAAAAGAATTGAGACAAAAAAAGAAGGAAAAAAAAACGGCGACAAAGAACAATTAATAATAATAGTGAATTATTTTTCAAAGATTTCAATTAAAATTCACAAAATTTAAATTTATTAATTTTAAATTCAAGAAATTGGTATTTAAAAAATTTCATAAAATTTTCCACTTGACAAACAAAAATTTTTTAAATAAACGAATTTAATAAAATTAAATAAAATAAAAAATTTTTAAAAACTAAATAAAAAAATTAAAGAAAACTAAAAAATAATTGTATTACAATTAAATAAAATGAATGATGAAATAATAATAAAATAATAAAGTAATAAAATAGTCGTAGAATAAAATAAGTAAAATATTTAAAAAAATAAAATTGAATGTAATTTATTACATTAAATTAATTAATTAATTAATTAATTTCAATTTAAAAAAATTAAATTGAATCTAATTCGATTGGAAAAAATTTGATTGCTAATCTACTATTTAAAACAATTAAATTAGAATACAGGACGAATTTGTTTCAATCGACATTCAATTAAATTAGGGAAAATCGAATAAATTCGATCGAATGGAAATTAAAATATCCTCTAGTCACAATATTCCCACCGCTGCCATCATGTGACTAAAAAAATTCGAAATTTTCATTCATCAATAAAAAATTCTAAATAAAATTATTGTTTCTTATTAGAAACACACGAAGGTGAAAGTGACGTGAAACTAAAATAAAAATAGAGTGAAAGTGAAGTAAAAAAAGACGAAAAAAATAAATAGAAAACATATTGTTAAAATTATTTTCATCATTTCAATTCAATTATTATTTTCTACAATTTTCAAATAAAATTTTTCTTTAAATCAATTACTTCAATTATAATTCAATTAAACTTTTTCAAAAAAAAATTAATTCTACAGAATTGTTAGTTAAAAGTACAAAAAATAATAATTGAATTCCACGAGAATTGAATTATTTAAAAACAAAAATAAATAATTTATTCAATTTAAATAAAATTTTAATTAAATTTATTTTATTAAAGAATTTTATAACAATTTTTTAAAATAATTGAAAACTTTTTGAAGAATATTTTACTAAAATTTTTAAAAGTAATTGAATTCCTGAGAAGAATTTAAATAATATTTTTTGAAAACAATTGAATTCATGCGAAAAATTTTATTAAAATTCCTTAGAATAATTGATTTTATGGGAAGAATTTTGTTGATTAGCAAGATAATTGAATTCTTTTGCAGACTTATATAAAATTTTTTTTAAATAATTATTTTTCTGTGACGAATTAAATGTAATTTATGAAAATATTTGAATTATTGCAACAAATTTTATTATTTTTATTAAATAATTGAATGTTTCTTAAAAATGAATTTTTTCTTAAAGTTTTAATAAAAATTTTAAGAATAATTGCATTTTTCAAGGAATTTATTTGAAATTCTGCGATGAAAATAATTATTGAATTCCTAAATAAAATTTTATTACTTATGCAAATAATTGAATGTTTTAATAGAATTGTATTAAAAATTTTTTTTCATTAGTTAAATCTTTTGACAAATCTTATGAAAATAGTAAATATTGAAAATTATCGAATTGCGAAAAACTTTTGAAAATAATTGATATTTTGCAAATAATTTTATTTAAATTTTTGAAAATAATTTAATTTTTGGCGATAAATTTTGCTATTTGTAAATATAATTGAATTCTTGAAGAGATATTCGTTAAAAATTTAAAAATTAATTGAATTACGCAGAAGAATTTTATTACTTTTGAAAATAATTGAATTTTGCAAAGAATTTTATTAAAATTCCTAAAAATAATTGAATTTCAACATTTTTCAAAATAATTGAATTTTTATGAAGAATTGCATTAAAATTTTTGATAATTATCAAATTCAGTTAAGTAATTTGATTAAAAATGGAAATAATTGAATTTTTTGCGAAAAATTTTTCTATTTATAAAGATAATTGAATTCTTGACGAGATATTCGTTAAAATGTTTAAAAATAATTCGAAATTTGTATTCGTCAATAAAAAATTCTAAATATAAATATAGTTTCTTATTAGAAATACACGAAGGTAAAAGTGAAGTGAAACTAAAATAAAAATAGAGTGAAAGTGAAGTGAAAATGGATTGAAAGTGAAATTACGTAGTTGATCCCAGAATAAAAATTCGAAGAGAACTAAAAAAAAAGGAAATAGAAAGAAGAAAATACATAGGAAAACCTGTAAACAGATATTTAAGGAAAACTGAAAAATAAAATAGAAAATACACAGACTGAGTTTACGATAATGAAGAAAACTGAAAAAACAGAGAAATAGAATGAAGAAAAGACAACAAAACCGATAAACAGATACTTAAGAAAGGCGAATAGAATAAAATAAAATACAGACTCGAGTGTATAATAATCAAGAGACCGAGAAAGAAATAAAACTAATAAAGTGGAAAAATAAAAAAAAAGTATCGATAATCAAAAAAAAAAAAAAAAAAGGAAACAAAGAAAACAAATAGAATTTAAAGAGAGGAAAAATAGAAGAAAAAAGTAAAGTGTTGTAAAAGAAAGGAAGTGAGAGTAGAAACGAGAGGAGAAAGGCAAGTATAATGCAACTGTGAGATGTTCTATGGGGGATGAATTTACGCTTTTCAGTTTATGGTTGTATGGGGATGGCGCGAGCGCTCTACGAGCAAGGCTATCGACCCTATCTCCCATCCAGACTTGGAACCACGCGGTCTGTCTCGTATCATCCCTCTCTCTTATATGCCAGCTATAAACCTTGTGGCTGCGGATTTCATCATACGAAACTGATACGAGCAATGCCTCTGGGCAAGAGAGATCACATACACACACCAAAATCTTTATATCGTAAAACCAAATTGCACACATTCCAAAAATAAAAAAAACAAGCGATAAAAAAGTAAAAAGCAATCCTCCATATTCTGTTCAATAATCCTCCGATATTTAAAAATCATTTCTTAATTCATTATCGAAATACTTTTCTCCTCTGAATTTTATTAATATTAATACTTGCGACTATTATCCAATAAATATTTAACTAAATAATATTATATTGGTTCAAATAGAATTTATTTGACTTAAATAAAATTTATTTGATTCAAGTGAATATTTACTTGAATCAAAAAATATTATTGGTTCAAATAAAATTTATTTCACTAAAATAATATTTATTTGATTCAAGTAAATATTTATTTGATAATCGGTTATTTGAATAAATAAACTTTTTTCAGTGTAATTATAATAATAATATTAAAAGCGTATTATTTATTAAGTCCAAGGAAAATAATACCAATTTTCATAATACGGTGACAGCGGTGGGAACACTGAGAAAAAATTTATATTTTCCTTCTCGAGATATTCGTGAAAATTTTCAAACATAATTAATTTCTTCGAAGAATTTTATTACTTTTGAAAATAATTGAATTCTTTTGCAGAATTACATAAAAATTTTTGAAAATAATTGATTTTCTGTGACGAATTAAATGTTATTTATGAAAATTTTTTAATTATTGTAACGAATTTTATTATTTTCTTGAATAAATGAATGTTTCTTAAAATTTAATTGCTTCCTCAAGTTTCAATAAAATTTTGAAGGATAATTGCATTTTTCAAGAAATTTATTTAAAATTAAATTAAAAATATTTGAAATTCTGCGATGTATCAACAATTTTTTTCAATAATTAAATCTTTTGATAAATTTCATGAAAATAGTAAATATTATAAAATTATTGAATTGCGAAAAACTTGTGAAAATAATTTAAATTTTGCAAAGAATTTTATTTAAATTTTTACGAAAATAATTGAATTTTAGGCGAAAAAGTTTGCTATTTATAAAAATAATTAAATTCTTAACGTGATATTCGTTAAAACTTTTAAAAATAATTGAATTTCTTCGGAGAATTTTATTACTTTTGAAAATAATTGAATTTTTGTGATGAATATTGTTATTTTTGAAAATAATTGAATTTTGCGAAGAATTTTATTAAAATTCCTAAAAATAATTGAATTTCAACATTTTCTAGAATAATTGAATTTTTACGAAGATTTGCATTAAAATTTATAATTAAATTCACTCAAGAAATGTAATTAAAAATGAATTAAAAATAATTATTACACTCTAAGAAACAAATTATATCAAATTTTTTTAAATAATTGAATTTTTTCAAAGAATTTCATTAAAATTTTTAAGAATAGTTACATTTTGCGCGGAATTCATTTAAAAATTGAATTAAAAGGAATTAAAATCCTGCGTTGAGTTTTAATATTTATAAAAATAATTAAATTCTTGCAACGATTATTATTAAAATTTTAAAAAATAATTGAATTCCTGAGAAGAATTTTATTATAGATAAAAATAATTGAATTCTTGCAACGATTATTATTAAAATTTAAAAAAATAATTGAATTCCTGACAAAAATTTTATTATTTATAAAAGTAATTGAATTCTTGAGAAGAATTTTGTAAAAATCTATTTAAATAATTAATTTTTTTCAAAAAATATTAGGAAAATTCTTTTTTAAATAAGTGAATTTCCGTGAAAATCTTTTTTATTACGAAAACAATTGAATGTTTGCGAGGAATTTTATAAACATTTTTTTTCAAATTATTCAATTCTTCTGGGAAATTTTTTATTAAAATAGTTGATATTAAAAATCATTGAATTACCAAAAATTTGTGAAAATAATTAAATCATTTTAAAGAACTTTATTAAATTTTGTTTAATTTTTTCCAATAAGTTTATTAAAATTTTTGAAATTAATTTTTTTATTCCAACTGTTAACAAATTTCAAGTATAGTGTAAATTCTCAAACATGGAAAAATGTAGCTTTTAGTGTAACAAATAAAAAAAAGTATTCATTTTGTTTGAAACAAAATAATTTCTGTATTTAAAAATAATATACTTAATAAAATAAAAGAAAATACTTAATTGACATAAATAAAAATTATTTGTTGGCAACAAATATTTGTTTCTATGCAAATAAATATTTAATTATTGCGAATAAATATTTTTTTGCTGCCCATTCTCCATTTATTTTCCCAAATATTTACTTTTCCACGAAAGAAAAAATCCCATTTACATCGAAATAAATAAACAAACATTAAAAAAAATTCCATCAAAAATTTGTTTTCCAACAAAAATTACAAACATCATTTGAAAGTGAATTTCGTTTTTATCTCTCGCAATAAAACAGCAAATCTCTGTGGTTACTTTTAGATAAGGTGGATTATTTTTCACCTCCCCCATAACTCCAACTTTTTCTTTTATATATAGGATATATAAAAACAGAAAGTTACCTCGCAATTCTTTTTTTTTTTTTTTGTCTAAGGAAAAAGAACAGCAGTTTCTAGATTCCAGTTTTGATATTAAACTGCAAGGAGTTAGAATATTTCATTTCAAACAAAAAAAAAGAGTTTCCTTCAAATGTAAAAAAATTTTCTAAAAATATATATGTATAACATAACTGCAGTTCGTCATAGTGTTGTATTAAAATAGGTCAATCGATCCATTTCGTAAAAGGTATAAATTGGTGTATGTATATATTATAATGCTTATATTTTTTTCACAAAAAAAATAAAAAAAAATAAAAAAAAGAGGGAAGAAATAAACTATATGTGTTAGGAAAATTTTTAAACCAATAAAATTTCTGCTAATTTAGTACTATGAATACTTTACGTGAGTACACAATTATATTGTTATTTTCATATTTATAACTATTTATTTATAACTTAATAAAGGGTGTTACTACGCAATACTATTAAATAATAATAATAATTATTTTTTTTATTTGAAGGCAACGAACAAAAAATTAATATTAATAATAATAATAATAATAATAATAATAATAATAATAATAATAATAATAATAATAAAAACATAGTAAAACTAATAGGGAAATATAAATATTGTTAATAAAATATACAGAATATATTTAAAAAATATCTTTAAAATTCACAAAATAGACAAAATAATACAGTGAAAAATAAAAAATATGTGAATAAAATTCATATCCTACAAAAGTAATGTTATATATTCTTTAAATTCAATCTTTTACATACACTGACGGCCTTTCTAAGTAGATAGATAACTTTTTAGTCAGACATAAATATACTATCACGTAAAAACCCCCTTAATAAGCAATGCCTCTGAAAGTTTACAAATTGTGTTACTTTCAGTGTGAAACTTATACTTTTCAAAATAAGTTCTAACTTTTTCTCCAAGCGCAAAAAAAGTGTTGATATTTTCGAAATAAAAGAAAAATTCTTACAGTTTGCAATTTCAGCAATATATCATATATGTGACATAAAGAAATGACAATAAGTTTCATTTTTTTCTGTAAATTTAGAAATGAATAAAATGGAGGCAAAAAATGATAAATTTTCCCCGCAGTAAGTAATAATAGTTAATTTGTACCCCTGGTGTGTAAAGTGATCATTTTTGTCACTACGGATTAAACAAAATTTTTTTAAATTAGTAAAATAATTTATTCTTGAAAAAAACGGTTTTTTCCACTAGTGAACAAAATCACATTTTTATTAAGTAATAATAAATACTTTTTGACCTAGAGTGTAAAATCAACATTTTTGTCACCAGAATAAAAAATAATTAAAATAAAAAAATAATAAAAAAAAATATATTATTAAAATAAAAAAACAAAATTTATATTATTATTATTATTTTATTTTAGTGCCAAAATTGCTCACTTTGCTCTTCAGGGACACAAATTATTTATTATCACTTAGGGAAAATGTCATTTTGTGCACTAGTGACAAAAACCGATTTACTTTTTTGAATAAAAAACGTATTTTACTCCCTAGTGACAAAAATGTTAACTTTGCTCCTTAGGGACACAAATTATTCGTTATTACGTAGTTGAAAGATTATTTTTGTGCATTAGTGGAAAAAAAAACATTTTACATTTACGACTATCAAAAATAATATTTAAAAATTGTTAGAAAAATAGAAAAATTCACGATAAATAAAGAAAATATAAAAATAAATGAAAAATAAAGAAAATATAAAAACAAATGAAAAATAAAGAAAATATAAAGACAAATGAAAAATAAAGAAAATATCAAAATAAATGAAAAATAAAGAAAATATAAAAACAAATGAAAAATAAAGAAAATATAAAAACAAATGAAAAATAAAGAAAATATAAAAACAAATGAAAAATAAAGAAAATATAAAAATAAACGGAAAATAAAGAAAATACAAAAATAACTGAAAAGTAAACAAAATATAAAAATAAACAAAAAATGAAAAAATAGAAAAGCATAAAAAAGTAATTAAGATTAAAGGAAAATAAACTTTTTTTTATCTAATTATAGATTGGAAAAATGCTTAAACGCATATTGAGGTAAATTTTTTTATTTTTTCACCATTTCAGCGATATTTTTAAAAACACATGCAAACACAAACACTCACACACAGAAACACTCATAAAATCGTTCCTTTACAATATGATCTACTTTCCCTTGCGTTGTACAATTTTAACTGAGTCATAAAATCACTAAATCAGTGAAAAAAAAGATGAAGCTACAAAGTTGGATAATTTTCCTCTCGAAGAAACATTCCCGCATGAAAGCGTATTCCAATTACGTTTCTACTTTTGCACGAGTTAAATGGTGCGTCGCTCCGATGCGAAACGGAGATTTACAACTTTCTACTATCTCTACATTTTTGCCAATAATAATAAAAGGGCGGAAAAATTGTTTACTTCAAAATCTGATTTCATTAAAAAAAAAACAAAAAAACCAAATCAAATTTATTAATTAAAATTAATTAATTAATTAAAAAGCAAATTTATGAAAAATGCTTCTAAAGTTTCTATCGTTCAAATGAACGACATTTTTTTACTTTTTTTAATTTATATTTTTTTATAGAAAAAAAATTATTTTTTAAATTATTATTTTTTAATTTAAGATTTTTAATTAAATAAATGTTAAATAATTAAATAAATGTCTTTTTAATTATTACTATTTTTGTATCAGTAATTTTGAAAAATATTTAAATTGAAAAAAATTTTGTTCAAATGAACGTTCAAATTTAAAAAAAAAAAAAGAAAAACACATTTTTTTTGTCTCAATTTATCATTCTTAGAAAAATTGTAAAATAAAAATACAAAATAAACAAAAAAAAAAAATTCCCAAATATAAAAATATCGACTAATTTTTCACGTGAGAAATTCTCCTTAATTTCCCAAAAATTTTGAAAGACAACATAAATTTTGCAAAGTGTCAAAAATGTTTGACAGAAATTGAGAAATAGTGCGATCTATTTTCAACAAAATATCTCATCGTTTTATTCATATGCAAAGGGAGAGGGGAATTATGATTAATTTCTCATTTTGAGAAATCAATAAGTCTAGAAGTTCAAGTTAACAATTTAGGGCAACTATATAATGTCAAAAAAGACATTGGGTGAAATGATAAACGAGAAAGAATACATTACAAACGATTGCGTGCTCAAATTTATTCCCAATGTTTTTCCTTTCACCTGACCATGTTTTTCATAAATGGATTAATTCAAAATCACCTTTTTTTCATATCGTCAAAATTTTTCCCCTCCTTACAAAAATTTTCCATGAATAATTAAGATACATATTCGATAAAAAATTGAGTGATTATATTTTTTGGTTAATTTAAAATTCTATTTAAGAAGTGATCAAGACACACTAAATTTTTTGATAAATTATTTAGTTTTCAATAATTTAAATCGTAATTTATATTTTAATTCGACTCACTAGATTCGAATTAGAATATTTAGTTTAATTTTAATTTTTCATTTTATTTTAATTTACAATTTGGAATTATCAAAAATGAATTAAGAGTTAAAGTTTAATTCGTTTTCCAAAGACTAATAAACCTTTCTTTCTTTTTCTCTTTCTTTTTTCTTTTTTCTTGTAAAAGTCGATTTTTATTCCTTTTGGAAATAATGACAAACTTTGTCGAGGGAGAGACGACTATTTGAATATTTTATCAAACTTTTTTAAAAACAAAACCAAAAGAAAGGCAGAAAATTCCCACAAAAATTGTGTCACGTATAATCTTTTAAAAAATTCACTAGAAAGGGGGTCAAAAAGGAAAAATTTTCAAAAAAAAACTAAAAACTTCTTTTTAATATATAATTAAAGTAATAAAATTTAATAAAATTGAAACCAAACAAAATTTAATAAAATCAAAATCAAACAAAATTTAATAAAATTAAAATCAAACAAAATTATAATAATTATAATTAATATAATAATTATAATTAATATAATTAATCTAATTAGTATAATTAATGTAATTAATAGAATTAACATAATTAATAAAATTAATATAATTAATAGAATTAATATAATTAATAAAATTAATATAATTAGTCTAATTAATATAATTAACATAATTAATATAATTAAAACAAAGAAAGAGAAAAGAAACAAAAAATTATTTTTAACATGATTAAAGTAATAAAATTAAAATGAAACAAAATCACCAAAAAATAAATAATAGAAACATTGAATTAAATACAAATTTAATGAGATAATTTAAATATCCTTTTAAAATCAAGTAAAAAAGTCTGATAAGAGGGGTGTCAAAAAAATTTATGAATTTGATAATATTTCAAAGAATAAAAGCAACAGGTTAAGTCACTTTAGAGAGATTCTCAGGAATGATTAAAGTTTTTATGACCTAATTAATGGAAACAAATAAATAGTCATTTGTCGACAAATTTTTTTCTAATTTTTCGACTTCTGAGGGAAAATTAAAAATTTTGAAATTAAATAATAGTGAACAAAAAAAAAATCAGTAGATAAGGTGAGTAAAAATAATGAATAAAGAACAAAAAATGTCACAAACAAAAATTACTAAACATTTTAATTAATTCAAAGTTAGAGAGTAAAAAAAATAATGATAAATAAACATAATGGTAAAATTTAATAATCAATGTATTTAATTATTAACTTATATTGACAAATAATTTTATTATTTTCGCAAAATTATATTGACTCTATTCATTATTTATTATTATTTAGTCTTTTGTGTAAAGAAATAATTTGTTGCTTTTGAAATAGTAAATTTTGCTAATAGTAATTTTACTAAATTGTAATTTCCACTAATTTATTAGTAAATTTTACTAATTGTAATTTTACTAAATTGTAATTTCCACTAATTTATTTGTAAATTTTACTAATAGTAATTTTACTAATATTAATTTTACTAATAGTAGTTTTACTAATATTAATTTTACCAATAGTAATTTTACTAATAGTAATTTTACTAAAAGTAATTTTACTAAATAGTAATTTCCACTAATATATTAGTAAATTTTACTAAAAGTAATTTTATTAAATAATAATTTCCACTAATTTATTAGTAAATTTTACTAATAGTAATTTTATTAAATAATAATTTCCACTAATTTATTAGTAAATTTCACTAATAGTAATTTCCACTAATTTATTTTTTAAATTTTACTAATAGTAATTTTATAAAATAGTAATTTCCACTAATTTATTAGTAAATTTTACTAAAAGTAATTTTACTAAATAGTATTTTCCACTAATTTAATAGTAATTTTTACTAATTAAAAAACAAAAATTCAGTCACTAATAACAATTAGTAAATATTTTTACTGAATTTTTATGATTTCAAGTAACAATAAATAAATTGCAATAATATTATACACAAGAATCAATTACCGTCAAAGAGAAAATAAATAAATTACACTATACAATGAATAAATCAAAGTAAGCTTCAGCTTTGTAATTTTCTTGGAATAAATCTTGAAGTGTGTATCATTAATCTGGGTTAGATTGAGATATTTTATGGAATCATTGAAAATCAATATCACTTCCTACTTCAATTCGCAATCGTATCAAGTTATTTTATCACCTTCTATGTATATTCCTGAAATGACACTATAACGCACACGTGCATAAATACGCTCATAAATTTTAAAGGAAACTGCCCTCAACCACGACGTGACACATATTACTGAGTGTTGTCATTTATGTGGAAATATTCCTGAACTGTGAACCCTTACGTGCAACTGATATTTAATCAATATCATCTTTTCAATTCTAATATATAGAAAAAAAAACATATTTTTCAAAACAAAAAAATAGTAGAAAAAAACAAGAAATTTCCATTATTATTTGTTCACGAATATTCCTTTTTCGTAGAAAAAATTCTCGGAAATTGAAAAAAATTGTTGCAATAGAAAAAATATTTTCTAATTTGCTTTTTTTTACTATTTTATTATTTTTTAGACACAATTTTTTTTGTTATTGTTATTAATAATGTATCGAAATGTTGCTTTGCAACATTTTATAAATTTTGATAAATTTTTTGTCTCAATTTGATATCCTTAGAAAACTGTGAATAAACTAAAAAATAAATTAAGGAAAAATTGTAATAAAAATCCACGAACAAATTTAATAAATATTGATTAATTTTTATAATAAATAAATAAATAAATAAATAATTAAATTCAAAAAAAATGTAATAAAAAAATTAATGTAAACATGAATATTGTACCTTGTGTCTGTTGAGCGATATGTTACTTGGAATGATGAATACATTTCAGTCTTCTGTGTAAATGTAAAGACGCTGAACTTGGTTCCAATGCGTGTTTTCACAAAAAAAGAAAAAATCACCACTTCACGTAAATCATTGCAATTGACTTAATTAATAGGCAAATTTCTTCCAAATTTTTTTTTTACACAAATTTACAAATGTACAACGCTTTCGACTTTATATACTTGAATCGCGAACTTTCGTTGAATAATATAATAATAATAATAATTAGTGAACCGCACTTTTTTGCATTTGAAAAAGAAAAATTATTTACACGAATGTTATTTGATCTTTATTCCTTTTTGAAATCCACTTACTGCAACATCTGAAACAAATAAAAAGAGTGCATCGAAATTTTAATCAGTTTTGAAAATAAAATTAATAGGTTAATGACTAAAAAAATATGTTCATTAAGACTATTTATTAAGAGTACTATTTATTCAAAGTACTATTCATTCAGATTACTATTTATTGAGACTACTATTTATTCGGATACTATTTATTAAGAGAGTACTATTTATTGAGACTACTATTTATTCGAATTATTATTTATTGAGACAACTATTTATTGAGACTAATGTTTATTCGAATTACTATTTATTCAAATTATTATTTATTCGAATTACTATTTATTGAGACAACTATTTATTCGAATTACTATTTACTCAGACTACTATTCATTCGGATTACTATTTACTCAGACTACTATTTATTCGGATTACTATTTATTGAGACTATTATTTATTCATGTTACTATTAATTTAGATTACTATTTACTGAGACTACTATTTATTGAGACTACTATTAATTTATATTACTATTTACTGAGACTACTATTTACTCAGACTACTATTTATTCGGATTACTATTTATTGAGACTACTATTTATTGAGACTATTATTTATTCAGGTTACTATTAATTAAGACAACTATTTATTGTGATTACTATTTGTTAACACTACTATTTATTGAATTTACTATTTGCCACTTATTAAGATTACTATTTAATGAATTTACTATTTTTTAAGGTTACTATTTGTTGACTATTAGTTGAGACTACTATTCGTTGAAACTACTATTTGTGGAGTACTAGGGGAATGTAGTCAAGGTTGGTCTACTGTCTAGGTAGGCCATCGCGATTTTTTGGACAAGTTCACTAGCGCCACCTACGCGCATGCTTGTCGAAGCTTGTCTTAGTGTAACCTAACTTTTTGTTCAATTACATTTTCGGAAAATCGAAAATTGTGTTTTCTGTGACGTCGGTACAAAAAAAGCTCAAAAAAAGTTTTGTGCATAATGTGAAAAACAATTAATAAAAGATAAAAAACAAATTGAATCGTCAAGGCAAGTATGCAGAAAATTTGTGGGACTCATGGTTGAAAGAAAAACAAAGTAAAAAATCGAATCCCGAAACGTATTTCTTTATGGTTACAACAATTCGGTAATGTTACTTACTGTCAAGGTCGGCCACTATGTGTTTAAAATGCGCAAAGATGAGGACGAGCTACTTCATTTGCAAAAACTGCAATTCTGTATAACTCATAATATAATTAATCATCTTATTAATATTTTTATTTAATTTTATTAATAGTTTTGTGAAAAATTTTTTTTTATTTATATTTATTTTTTATATTGTTTATTTTTATTATTTTGTTATTTCATTAAGTTACAAACTGTAAACAATAAAGAATCAATTTTCCGTAACTCCAAACATGTTATTTTATTTTTTAACGATTAATGCCCTTTGAATTTTAAACATGGCCGACCTTGACTGTAATGGCCAACCTCGACTACAAATTTTTTTTTTTTTACTTCTTTATAACTTTTTCATTTTAAAACCAATCAATTTACTTTGTACAGAAAAGATGTTCCTATTAAACAGGACTTTCCAACCATATACTTCAATTGTCCAAATTCATTTTTAAAAAAAAGTTATAAACAAAAGTCAAAAAGGTGGCCGACCTAGACTATGTTCCCCTATTTTTTAAAACTACTATTTATTGAGACTACTATAAGTTTAACTTCTACTTTAGAAAATTTAAATTCGTTAATTTTGAATTTACATTAAATGTAAAAAAAACAGACACCAACAAAGATGTAATTCTAAAAGGATGAAAGTTTACTTTATCAAATAGTAAAAATTATTATTACTATTATCTTTTTGAGTAAAAAATAGTAGTCTTTTCGTGAAGACTATTAGTCGAAATCACTATTAATTAGAACAAATTCATTGCCTGTAATTATTCCACAAATGAAACATTAATTCATTAAGATAATGAATTGAGACAAATATAATTGCGGGATTAGTTTTGAAAATATTTTTAACTACTATTAAAACAACTATCACCTAACTCTGAAATAATACCACTAAATTTACCACACTACGAATAAGTATATATATCTGACCGCAGACATAAAAATAA
Source organism: Leptopilina heterotoma (assembly GCF_015476425.1). Classification (NCBI taxonomy): domain Eukaryota; kingdom Metazoa; phylum Arthropoda; class Insecta; order Hymenoptera; family Figitidae; genus Leptopilina; species Leptopilina heterotoma. The sequence continues at coordinate 276,890 of NW_025110937.1, read as the reverse complement.
TAGAGATACTATTTCTTCCTCTCTGTTGATTAGAATTCATCACCAAAGTTCAGAATTAGAATTTAGATAATTAGAGAGGAGAGAAAGTTACTTTGTTTTTCATGCTAGAATACCATGTTCAAATAGAATTGTATATAATTATAATTCACGACTTTTTTTTTGGGACAAAAAGTACGTAGTTTTTGGTTGCAAAAAAACAATGGTTTACACTATATGAAGTAATTCGAAATTTGTCAGTTTTAAACTACAGCTCGTTAAAAGATAAAAGTAATCGTACCCGAGGTTCAAATGTTGAAATAAAAGAGGATAATTTATTCCCACAATTGAGTTCATTTAAACTTTTCGTGCAATTCTGCTTTTTTAACTTTCGTGAAATAAAAAATAAAGTGCAAACGTTTTCTCTTTTTTTTCTTCTCTATACGGTTTAAAAAAAAAATGCTAATAAAAATTATATTTTTTTTATCTTCATTACTTTTATTCAATGGTGTAAGAAAGTCTTTAAAAAAATAGCACTCAATTTTTTTTACATTTGTTACAAATATTAATTTTCTTACTGAAAAAAAACTTTTAACTCTTTTCAATGATTTCTAAATTTAATTTTTCAAAACTTAAATAATTTTGTTAAATAAATAAATAATTATTATTTGTTTTTCCATGGGAAATAAAATTAGAAAAATTTAAAATTAAAACCTTCTGACATTGATAATTTCTTGGTCGCAATTTTTGAAAAATAAGTCAAAAAAATCCCATTTTTTTAAAATAGTCGAAAAAAATAAAAAAAAAGTCATAATATCCGAGGCCTGTGACTTTTATAAAATCCCGTTGGGAGTTAAATTTTTACTTCCTTTTTTAACAGTAGGTATATTTAATTAAATAGTAGAAAAAAAATGTAATAAAAACAAAAAAAACTTTACTACCAATATATTATGCTTGACAAGAAAATATAAAAAAAAGAGAGAAGAGATTTTATACTGACACGCTTGAAATTAAATTTCCTACTTGTCACTGATGTTGAAATATAGAGAAGGATCGAAATTGCGCGCAGCCTTTAATAGAAAGCCAATATTGAAGAAAAATTTATCTTTTGAATATCGCTTTAGTAATTTTGTTCAAATATACTGTGTTTTAAAGACTAGTTGATTTTAACGTTTCTATATATTTCAATGTTTATTTTTTTTCTACATCTACATAATGTAAATAGATATACTTTAATTTCTCCTTCAAAATTGTTATTTATTTAAAAAAAAAAGATAAGTTCCAAACTGCGGAATTTCCAAACTTCTTGCAAGTTTAATTAAATTCAATTAAAATAAAACTTTGAATTGAGTTTTGAATAACGTTCCTTAAGGTGAAATTGCACTTTAACGTTTTCGCTATACAACCAGCAACAGTCAAATGTTTTTCACGCTTCTACCGATTATACATACCAGTTTTTAAAACCACAATTAAATTGAAATTTTTTTATCTTTCCTAAATGAGTTCTTTTTCGAGGAAATGAATCGATTCTAAGAAACAATAAAAAAAATCTATAAAATTTAAAAGCCCTGCAAAGAAGCAATAAATACAATTTTAGAAAAATTTATTTAACTTGGTGTAAGGTTCAGTTAGTGTAAACTTTATTTCAATTGGAGTAAATTAAAATTTATTAACATAGAGTTTATTAAGATTTTAGCCCAATTACAATAATTAATTAATTATTATTAATTTAATTATTATTTTATTATTAATTTAAATTCTGGTTAGAATGTTCTATGAGAATTTAATTATTTACATATAAAAGATAAATAATTGATTGAATAATTGATTATTTCTGAAAATTAAATTTTTATAAATAATGTTATCAAACATTTGATAAATAATTGAAGAATTTTAATAACCTTTTTAAGAATAATTGGATTTTGTATCTATTAAAAATAATTGAAATCTCTCGAATTGAATATATATTTTAAATAATTGAATTGTTGCAACGAATAATGTTAGTTTTACAACAATTAAAAGTTTCAAAAACTACAATAAAAAAAAATCGTTTAAAAATGTATACTTTCTAAAAATTCATAATATAACTTTTCTAATATTAATTTATTATTAAAAATTTTAAATAAAATTCGTTTATAAATTAATTCTGATTAGAAGGTGCTACAAGAATTCAATTATTTAATTAAAAATAATAAATAATAATTTATTGAATATTTAATTGATTATTTCTTAAAATTGAATATTTATAAACAATTTTATGAAAAATTTGATAAATAATTGAATTCTTTCGAAGAATTTTAATAAAATTCTTAAGAATTATTGCATTTTTCAAGAAATTTATTTAAAATTGTATTAAAAATAAGTGAAATTCTGAGAAGATATCCTTCCTTAAATAAATCAAATGTTGAAAAGAATTTTATTAAAATTTTTTTTAAGAAATTTAATTACTTTTTTATTATAAATATATGAATTCTTATAAACAAATTTAACGAAATCAATTTTATCAGACATTAAAAATAATTGACATTCTTTGGAGACTTGCATAAAAAGTGTTTTAAATAATTGATTTCGTTCAAAAAACTTCATGAAAATTACAATTTAAATAATTGAATTTCTGTAAACATTGTATTATTTATGAAAATAATTCAATTCTTTTGTGAAATTTTATTAAAAGTAATTGACTATCATCCAAGAATTTCATTATTTATGAAAATAATTGAATTTTTGGGAAAAAATTCTCCTCAAATTTTAGAAAATAATTTAATTGTTTCAAACGAATTTTATTAAAATTTTTATTAAATAGTTGAATTCTTTTGTAAAATGTAATTGAAAATAATTGAATTTCAGCCAAGAGTTCCATTATTTATGAAAATAATTAAATTCTTGGGCAAAAAATTTTTTAAAATAATTGAATTGTTTCAAAAGAATTTTATTAAAACTTTTATTAAATAATTGAATTCTTTTGTGAAATTTTATTAAAAATAATTGAATTTCAGACAAAAATTTCAATATTTATGAAAAAAATTGAATTTCAGTCAAGAATTTAATTTTTTTTGAAAATAATTGAATTTTAGCCAAGAATTTCATTATTATTTATGAAAATAATTGAATTCTTGAGCAAAACTTTTCTTTAAATTGTTCAAAATAGTTCAATTATTTGAAAAGAATTTTTATTATAATTTTTTGAATTGTTTCTTAAAATTCTATTAAGATTTTTGGAATTGTTTCTAAGAATTTTATTAAAATTTTTGAGAATAATTTTTTTATTTCTACTATTTAGGGATTTAAAATAACTCTCTAAATTTAATTTGGTAAAAATATTTACTAATTTGAAATAGTGCCTGACTTTTTGCATTTGAATTAGTAAATTTTACCAATAAATAATAAATTCTACTAATTTATTAATAAAATTTACTATTAAATAATAACAGCGACTAATTTATTATAGTAAAATTTACTAATTCAAAAGCAAAAATTCAGTCACTAATTTAAATTAATAAACATTTTTACTAATTCAAATCTATAGAGAATGACAATTTTTTTTAAAAACGCAGCTTTTTAGTGTCACAAATCTAAAAAAAACAAGTATCCAAATAGTATCAAATCGTTATAAAAAATAGTAAATAGTGGATTTAATACTAGATGACCAAAAAAAAGCCTGTAATTATTTAAAAAATGAACTCCTGTTTAAAACAGAACGTCAAGACCGTCAAGACACGTTCTCTCACCTGCAAACTCTCAGACCACTTTTAATAGACATCGTACTGCATCCCCCCCACCATCAGATGTTGCTACACCTACTACGTGTCACGTGACAAACCTCTCGAACCCCTTTAGAAACATCATAATCTCCATCGTTCTATATTAAAACAACTATTATTCTCTTCAAAAAAACACCAAATATATAACACGAGAGATCACTCCAAAAAACAAAAATCTTCAAATCCCATTAGAGAATCATTAATCTACACTGTCATCACAGAGAGAGAGAGAGACGATCATTTCATTACACGTTTTTCTCACATCTTCAGTCAAAATTCTCTCTAATTGCCAACAATTTCAAATGTTTCTCGATGAAAGCTTCTCGCTTTCATCCCACAGACAAATCTCTGTTTACATTCAACAATGAGCGCCATGGTTAGGAAAAAAATTTATTTTTCTAATTATCCTTTTCCTTGCGAGTGACCTTTATAAAACATGTAAATCACCAGTGGAAAAATTGTTTTTCCAAAAAACCGCACAGAAACTGACTTGACAGAGGAGAAATCATTTTTAGTCAGACTCTTGGGAATAAGGCACTGGATAAAATTTGATGTGGTGGTCCATTCATGTCAATATCTTATTGTTTACCCTCTGGGTATGTATCATTTTTTCTCTAGAAATCTGCTGACTTAAGAATTCTTGAAAATTCTTGAAAATACTTGAAAATTCACCAAATTTTTGTTTTGTGATAAAACTAAGATATCATTTGAAAGTGTGATTGTGTGTTTTTGCAGAGAGAGAGAGTGAGAGAGGGGGGGGGGAGTGTAAGAGAGGGTTTTGGTGGGGGGATGAGAGAAATAGTCACGCGAGACCTATTCAAACTCTGTAGAAGCAGTGCTTTGTAGCTGAAGCTTCCCGGTCCGAAGCTTTCGTTCGACTAAGCTCAGTGGAGTTAGCGCCACGCCCTCCGAGCAGGTGGCAGCACACGATTTTAGCATCCCCTTTCACTTGAATAGCGCGACCCTTTATACTACTATTTCATCAGTACATGAGGGAATTCTTGACACAAACAAGGAATGTACGCGATAAAATTTATTGAGAATGGTAAGGGTTCAAAAATATATATAATCAAGGGAATGATATTTAGGTTATTTTCTTCTTTTTTTCGAGATAAATAAACAGATTGTTTGAGAATTTTTGCTCGGGATTTTTCTAGGAAATTTTCCAGTTTTCAACTCGATGCAGGTTATGCAGGTTAGGCAATTTTCAAGGTCGATCTCTCTCTCTCTCTTTACTCACTGTTGATTGCAACTTGTTTATATTGTTGATGACAAATTGGAGTACTATTGGTTGAGAGAAATATCAAATTTACAACTATTTACTATGTATTACTATCAAATTTACAACTATTTGCAGGGACTGCTATTTATTGCAACTATTTTTTTCTGGGAGTGCTGTTTATTGAAAATACTATTTAATACTTTAAAATACTATTTAATACTTCAAAATACTATTTAATACTTCCAAAAACTATTTAATACTTCAAAATACTATTCAATACTTCAAAATACTATTCAATACTTCAAAATACTATTCAATACTATTCAATACTTCAAAATACTATTTAATACTTCTAAAAACTATTTAATACTTCAAAATACTATTAAATACTTCAAAATACTATTTAATACTTCCAAAAACTATTTAATACTTCCAAAAACTATTTAATACTTCAAAATACTATTTAATACTTCAAAATACTATTCAATACTTCAAAATACTATTCAATACTATTCAATACTTCAAAATACTATTCAATACTTCAAAATACTATTCAATACTATTCAATACTTCAAAATACTATTTAATACTTCCAAAAACTATTTAATACTTCAAAATACTATTTAATACTTCAAAATACTATTTAATACTTCAAAATACTATTCAATACTTCAAAATACTATTTAATACTTCCAAAAACTATTTAATACTTCAAAATACTATTCAATACTTCAAAATACTATTTAATACTTCCAAAAACTATTTAATACTTCCAAAAACTATTTAATACTTCAAAATACTATTTAATACTTCAAAATACTATTCAATACTTCAAAATACTATTCAATACTTCAAAATACTATTCAATACTTCCAAAAACTATTTAATACTTCAAAATACTATTTATTAATTCAAAAAACTATTTAATACTTCAAAATACTATTTATTTGGGGCTACTATATCTATTAAAACAAACATTTATCGTGACTACTATTTATTGAAACTAATATTTATTCAGACTAAGAATTATTCAGAAAAATATTTATTGAAATAACTTTTAGTAAAAACTATTATTTATTTATTTGTTTATTTATTATAAATGAATTCATTTAAGTCTCAGCCCTCAATCACATGGATCATTAATGAGCAATACAAAAAAATAAACTATAATAATTATAAAATATAAACATAACATTGAAACAAATTTTAACAATTAATTAATTCATTAATAATTATTACAGTAACAATTGTTACTGTAAGTTCTACAAACTTATTTTCATCATTTCAATTCAATTATTATTTTCTAGAATTTAAAACTAAAATTCTTCTTCAAATCAATTATTTTTAAACAATTTTTAAAAAAGATCTTTGACAATTTTTAAACCCGTTTTGTTTGCAATTCAATTTTACGAAATTTCTATTATTCAGACATTCTTCAATTAAATAGATTAGAAAATAAAAACTTCATATAATTTTTAAAAAAATCCTCAATTAAACTTTCTTAAAAAAATAATTCTACAAATTACTTAGTTAAAAAGTATGAAAAATTCAGATTTTTCAAAATTTTAATTTAAAACCTTTTCAAAAATTCAATTATTTCTACAAATTCAAGCTATAATGCATTTAATATTCAATTATTAACTAAAATTTTAACTGAAATTCATTTTAAATAAATTTTTATTAGAAAATTCCACGAGAATTCAATTATTTAAATCTTAGATGTAAAAATAAATAATTTATCAAATAATTAAATGCTTCTTAAAATTAAATTCTCAAAGAATTTTGACAAAAATTTTTAAATAATTGAATTCTTTTGATGAATTTTAATAAAATTTTTAAGAATAATTTTATTGCAAACAATAAAGAATTGATTGAATATTTAATAAATTATTGCTTAAAATTGAATATTTATTAACAATTTTGTGAAAAATTTGATAAATAATTGAATTCTTTCCAAGAATTTTAAAAAAATTATTAAGAAAACATTTTTAAAAAATTGAAGTTATTAAAATAATTGAATTCTTGGGCAAATCTGTCATTACTTAGGAAAATAATTAAATTCTTGGGCAAATATTTTCTTCTAATTTTTGAAAATAATTGAATTTTTCCAGAAGAATTTTATTAAAACTTTTATTAAATAATTGAATACTTTTGTAAAATTTTATTGAAAATAATTGAATTTCAGTCAAGAATTTCATAATTTATGAAAATAAATGAATTCTTGGGCTAAAAATTTCTTCAAATTTTTGAAAATAATTAAATGTTTACGCTGAATTTTATTACAATTTTATTATTACCAAATAGTACCTAATTTTTTACTAGTTCATTCGTAAAATTTGCTAATTTAAAATACTAATTCAAATTTAGAGAGCAGTTTTCTTTAAGTTTTGTTTTTTACTTTTTTTTAAATTTTGTTTTTTATTTATTTTTTTTTTTTAGTTTCTTTAGTAAAAAAAGTTTATTAATAACAACTAAAATATATTATCTATAATATGTGTATTATGTATTATATAAATCCCGAAACATTTAATTTGTATTACACAGAAATTAATTTCGAGAATTATATACATATATATAAATTCGCCGGGCTATTAATTTAATAGTAATTTCCATTAAGTTATGACATTTTGAATGAATCAGGTTAAGTTACTAATACAGTTATGGAAATGGACAGTATTAACCCTCAAGGGTTTGATAGTCGCATATATATGTGTCAGTCCTCTGTAGTTATCTTGTGACACATTTATGCATCATTCCGTGCAGTATATAAATGGTCCGTGGACAATAATAAAGACACATATAAATTATGTTGCATAAAATTCAACCCAATGAATACCATGTAAACATTAAGTTTCCCGCCAACAAAAATATTACCCCCATCAAATCTAAAACAATAAAAAAAATACCTTTCAAAAACTTTTTTTTTCTTTTACCAAAAACAAAGGAAAAAAATTTAACGAGGGAGAAAAAATCTATTAAGAAATTTTTTTTAATACCAAAAAATCCTTTGAAAAAAATTTTTTTTTATTACCAAAAATAGAAAAAAAAAAAAAATTTCTATTACCAAAAATAGAAAAAAGGGAAAAGTTTCCTCCACTTTCGACTAAGTGAAACAACTTAATGTAAAATTAAGAAATTCCGTTATTTAAAAGCTTCTAATGTTTCTTTGCGTGACCAAAATTTTATCGTTCTCGTTTAAAAGTTCATCTCAAGTAAACGGCAGAGGTAAACAATTCTATATAAAGGTTGCACCGGATATTTATCTCTCCTGGATTCTTAATTCATTGCCTCCTATTACGAGGAAAAAGGGGAATAAAAAAAACTAATTTAGAATAAAAAGAAAAATTATTAAACGAACAATTGAGGATAAAACAAACGACTATAAACAAAAGAGTCGATATTAACAAGAATTATGACCAAGTCAACAAAAACGGATGAGGTGAAAAAAAATAAAGAGCTTTTATGACAAATTTTTTTTTCAAGGATATAACGAACAAGTAGAGAAATAATGATAATAATAATGAAGGTGGAAAACGAAACCGGAATTATTAAAAACCAATTTTTATTGGAATATAAAATTCACACAAGATATTGAGAAAATATTTCTACGGCAAATTAACTGTTATCGTGGCGTGTAATTTTATAACTCGCATTTTTTTTATAGACATTGTAACCTACTTCACTTTCTAAGATTGTTATTTTTAAATACAACAAGTTGCTTAAGTTTGATATTCTTTCTTTTTCTCCCCTTTTTTATGAGGACAATCAAGTTTCATTAAAAACTTTGTTTTTGTCAGTTTTTATATGAACTTTTTGTGTTTACAATTAATCAAAAATTATTTACCTATGCGGAAGAATGAAACTTAGAAGAGAAAAGTTTTCAACTTTTATTATTTGTAAGCGCAGAATTTTTTGTCTTAAAATATTTTTAAACAAATTTTCCTCTCTTCAAATATTTTTTAACAAATTTTTCTGTCAAACAATATTTGTCAACAATATTTTCTTTGCAAGTGACTTAAAATATTTTTTAACTAATTTTTTGTCTCAAAATATTTACTAGCAAAGCAAAATTGTTGGTCTTAAAATATTTTTTCTTAAAATATTTTTAAGCAAATTTTCTTGTCTGAAAATATTTGCTAGCAAAGCTTTTTTATCTTCAAAATTTGCCTGTAAGCAAAAGTTTCTGTATTAAAATATTTGCTAGCAAATATTTTAATACAGAAGCTTTTGGTTACAAGCAAAATTTTCTCTATTTGTTAAAAAATTTTGTGTGTTAAAATCAATTTTTCAATTTTTAACTGTAATTTAATTATAATTTTAATTTTTAATTTCCTTATGGAAAGTACCTACAATATTTTCATTGAAACATATTACATTAGACATAATTATACTCGAAATAAAGGAGTTTCTTTTTTAAATGATTGCGTGTTTTATTCAATTTTAATAACAGTGTTCGCACTACTAAGAAATGTTATTTTTTTAAATGGAAATAATGTAATTGGCACTCCCACGAAACATTAACTTAATGTGCAAACTCTTAAGAGTGAAAATGGCTTCTGTAAATTTAATGGATTTTCATCACTGTTTAATCGTTTGAACAAATTTCTCAACTCTTGAAATTTTTCTTAATAAATTTCACACACAGCGGTGAAATGAATTTCAATATTGAAAAATTAATATTTCCCTACAGAATAAACTAATATTAACTAATAGTAAAATAAAAATACCAAAAAGGAAAAATAGTAAAATAAAAATACCAAAAGGGAAAAATAGTAAAATAAAAATACCAAAAGGAAAAAATAGGAAAATGAAAATACCAAAAAGAAAATACGAAAATGAAAAGAATACAAAAAACGATTGAATAAAATTGCAATGATTTTTCATATTTCTTTATTGAAACTACACATTGTAAAAAGCTTATTATTTTCGCAATAATTTCAGTCCCCAACATTTTTCTTTTCTCTTCTCAATTTTATCATTTTTATTAAAATATCCTCCAGCAACTTTTGGTCGACAATTATCAACAAATTCCTGACTAAATCACCTCTTAATTTTTTCAACTTTGCATTTTTCTTTTTCTTTTTTTTTTGGTAACATTGTAACAATTTTTTCTTTCGAAAATTCAAAATTCAATCTTCATCGACAATTTCGCAGCTGTGATATTTACTCGAGGAATCTAACCAACTTTCAACGCCACTCGAAGCCAAATCATCAAACGAGGGTAATTCTGGCAGAGGTTCCATATTTGGAGCACCTAATTTCGACGTATTATTAATTGATCTTTCTTTTGGCTTTGCACCAGCTGGAAATTTTAGAAAAAGAAATTATTCTAACTTTCTAAGACTATTTTTTCCCAGCAAATATTTTTTTTATTTTATTCGCAGTAATGAACTTTTTAAAGAAAAATCTTCTAAGTTAGAAATTTCTAGAAAAAAAAAAAAAAAATTGTGGAAGAGAATAAAAAAATTCTGTACCATTATTGGATGCTAATTGTGATTCCCTTCGACGAATTAGAGCTTGTCTCGAAGTTTTTGGACTTCTGTATTCACCTGAAATACCTAAACCAGCGCTAATTGTTGGCAATCGAATATCTAAGTGTGAACCTTTGTCAGTGATTATCTAAAAATCAAGATCTGAATTACGAACCAATCAAGCTTCACACTCAATAATTTAAAATAATTAATAATTTTAAAACAGTATTAAAAAGTAGGTAGCTTTAATAATAAAAAAAGTAGTAAAAAAAACTAGCTATCGAAAATTAATTTTAACGAATAAAAAAAATTGTAACAAAATAGAGATTTATTTACTTTAAACACTTCAAACTTTAGTACTTTTGTCAATTTTCAATAAAATCTGTTTTTCTGAATTTCTCCTTAAATTTTGGGTCAAAACAAACAACTTTTCCTTTAGACACTTTTCTGTACAACAAAAATCCAAAAAGTTATCAACATTTTTCCAAAAAAGTACTAAAAATTGAGATTTATTCCCTTTGAAAATTTCAAACTTTAGTATTTTTGTCAATTTCGAGTAAAATCTGCTTTTCTGCTTTTTTCCCTAAATTTTAGGCAAAAAATTATAATAATTGAATACTCGTGAAAAATTTTATTATTTGTGAAAATAATTGAATAATTGTGAAGAATTATAAAGAAAAAATTCAAGAATTTATGAATTTTTCAAAAAATAATTGAATTTTGGAGAGGAATTTTATTATTTATGAAAATAATTGAATTTATGCGAAGAATTTTATTAAATTCTTTTTAAATAATTGAATTCTCGTGAAAAAATGTATTATTTGTGGAAAATAATTGAATTCTTGTGAATAATTTTATTATAATTCTTAAAAGTAGGTATTTGAATTCTTAAGAACCATTTTATTATTTTATGCGAAAATAATTGTTTTCTTGCCTGGAATTTTATTAAAATTTTTAACTTTTATAAATAATTGAATTTTTGCGAAAAATATTATTTGATGAAATGAAAATTTGCTCTTTTTTAAATTAAATTACATCAAAGTTTCAAACTAACAGATTAGATGAAAAAAAAGTAAAATTCCTGCAATAATTTACCTTGTTATTCATAGCATACAATTTTGTGGCAATATCTCTAGCAATTAATGTTGTCAATATTGTTGCCAAATAAGTTTCCTTAACAAGTAAATATTCCAAAGCCGTTCTTTGCCAATATAAATATCTACACGAACTTGCTGCCACAATAGACACCTAACAATTCGTATAATAACATTTTTTTATTGCAAATCAGAATAATTAAATTAATACTTAATGTCAATTAATAAATTTTTATTTATAAATCAATTGAATTAATAAAAATAAAAAATTCTAAATATAAAAAAATTTATTGTCTTTACCTTAAATTTATCATCGACAGACGCGCGAGAACTTTCAAATTCCGGCGAATCGAGAAATTCACAGGGTAAAATTGGATGCAAAAAATTCGATTCACTGAGAACGTTAATTTTTCCACTTAATAAAAGACCAAGTCTGTCTGTTTTTGTTAAATTTTGCATAGCATACGCTTCGCCTGCATGGAGAGACATTAATGTTGCAAATTCCGAAGAGACCAATCTTTTGAATTGCAAACGAGTCACCTAAAATTTATTTTAAATTATTGTAATTCCTCCCTGCGTAGAAACTGCACAATAATATGCAAAAAGAAAAAGGAAACGAAACAAGAAAATTTAGTCTAAACACTGAAAATATTCTCAAATCGAGAGAAACGAAAACAAACAAAAACAAGCAACAAAAAAACAATCAAACAAAATCAAAACAAGAGAAATAAAAAAACTACAAATTCTTCCTAAAACCAACCAGAATTTATATTTAAATTAAAACAAGGGGTGCAATTTTTTAATTGAGTTTTGATTCGATTTTAATCTTAACTTTTGACAGAAATAAATTTTTCTAGAATAGCAAAAGTATTAACTGAAACAACCAAAAATATCGCTAATACAATAAAATAATTTTTCTTTTCCATCAAATAAAATTTCTTTTCCGTGTTATTTTACAAAGAAAATAATTTCACACATTTTACCTTGAAAGGATAAAAAAGAGTGTGATAAACTTCCTCAAGTTCAGGATCAAATCTCACTGGTCGCATTTGATAAACAATGTAAACAAGTTGACAAATATTCAAAACAAGAAAACTAAAGTTCCAGGAAAAAATATCCGGAGCACAAATGACATGCCATGCCCATCCAGATAGTAGCATGAAACCTATAGAAAAATATAATAATCAAACACTTTGGGAAAAAAAATTTGGAAAAAAAAATATTTTAAAAATAATATTTTAAAAAAATATTTTAAAAAAAGTATTTGAAAAAAACAATTATTCCACTAATTGACATTCAATACTTGAAATGCGTACCAATTATAAGAATCGAGTGCATAAACAGTATGCCCTTCTTAGAAGATGGTGCCGAATATGATAGAACGAAACATAGATTTGCTAATTGAAATAGAAAATGTTGCGGTTGCTGCCAAAGACATAAGGCTGTATTTCCTGTAAATTATTTATAATCACGATTATTTGGAACGTGGAACATTTCAAAATTCTTTATATACTCTCTAAATTTGAGTCAGTTAAAAGTTAAAAATAACTAGAATTTTTGTAGTGATTAATTCAATTAATCAAATTTGACAATTTTCGTATTTATTTACAAAAAATTAGTTATATGAATTAGTTCTATTTACCAGTAATTAGTTATTTTCTACAAATAACTATTTTTTTCTACTGATTATTAAGTTGTTTTCTTCTAATAATTAGTTAATTTCTTATAATAATGATTTATTTTTTACTGATTGCTAAAGAAAAAAATTAGACAGGTTTTACTAAAATTTAGTTATTTTTTACTAATTCCAAATTAGAGAGTCCTTGAGAAGTATTTAGAAAATATGTTTAAATTACCCAAACGTTTAGAAAATATTTTTAAATAACTCATTTACTTTTTTAAACTTGAGAAATATTTTAACTAATTAATCGATTTATTTATTTACTTTTATTTACTCATTTTATTTACTCAAATTAGAAAATAATGTAATTTACTAGAAAAAAAATAAACAATTTTCTAGACAAGGAATAAAATTAATATTTATTACTCTCTCCACTACATACCCAATGTTGTGAAATTATACGAAGGAAGTGGATCGTGCCCAAATCCTGGAGTCATTTTTCTTTTTTTAATATTTAAAATAAATGTTTACAGAAAATACACAACTTTACATCATTGCTGTTAGCTGTCGCTTTATTTTCCTAATTGTGAAAGGACAGAACATTCATCCTTTTTCAGGAGCAGTCGCAGAACGAACATTTTTGTGCGCATGCTGCTCACTATTTGAAAAATCGATTCCCATGGTTCTAACCATACGAGAGATGAACGACTGTTGTCAAAACAGAATTTCCAAAAAATAATTTCAATACCCGGTAATCAAAAAATTTCAATTTTCATTAAAAATCCAATAATTTACATAAAGTATCATCAATAACCACTAATCAATAACTTATTCTGACGAAAAAATATTATTGTAATTCTAAAATTGATAAAAATAAAAAAAACGTTTCCTTATTTTCAATTATATTAACAGACAAAAGGAAAATTTTATTAAAACGAAAGCGGAAATTCCCAATAATGATAAATAATTACGTAACAAAAGAAAAAAACAAACAAAAAAAGGTAAATCCCATTCAAAATAAAGGAAAAAATATCTTTCAGAAAAAAAAAATTTTTTTCAAAAAAAAAGGGAAATATCTTCAAAAAAAGGAAAAATATTTTTTGAAAGAAGGCAAATTATTTTTTAAAAATAAGGGAAAATATCTTTGGAACGAAAAAGAAAAATATTCCAGAAAAAGGAAAAATAATCTTCAGAAGAAGAAAAAATATCTTTTCAAAAATGACAAAGAAAAAAATATGAAGCTGGCACCCAGTCGGTCATCAGCGACCAGTCAATTTTTAAAAATTTTGTGTTGGCAATGAAACACAAGAAAACCAACGTCAGACTCACAACAGGCTATAACAAAATGCAAGTAATTCAATACATATTAAATAAAAAAAATTATTGGAAAATAAAATTAATATATGATTACTGTTAATATAATGTTTGTCAATTCTTAATAATATATGTTTTTCTGCTTTTTTCCTTACTTTTTGTATAAAAATGAACAACTTTTTCTTAAAACACTTTTTTGTAAAACAAAATTTAAAAAACTTATCGCCATTTCCCCAAAAAAGTTCAAAAAACTGAGATTTATTCCCATTGAAAATTTCAAACTTTGGTATCTTTCTGAATTTCGTGTAAAATCTGCTTTTCTGTTTTTTTCCTATTATTTTAGGCTAAAACAAACAACTTTCCCTTTAGACACATTTTTGTATAACAAAATTCAAAAAAGTTATCGCCGTTTTCCCAAAAAAGTACAAAATATTGAGATTTATTCCCTTTGAAAATTTTAAACTCTCGAATTTTTTTTTAATTTTGAGTAAATTCTGTTTTTCTGCTTTTTTCGTTTTTTTCTGACAGCTTTATTTTTAGGAAAAAAAAATAATATTTTGTCGCAAAAAAATCTGTTTCCTTGTCATTTGTCAAAATCTAAATGATAAAGGATGAGAAAATTTAAAGACTGATTACAGTTCAATATTGACAAAGATAACTCTAATTTTTTTCCGTTTTACATTTTTTTTATTCCAGTCTTTTAAGGTTTCGTATATTTGATGACATATTTATCAACGAAAAATAACTTTTATGCGTATGCAATGACCGATTAGAGAGGAAAACATTTCTAATTAAAAGGGATTTTTGTCAGATAGTATTAAAAAGAAAAATATGAAAACTCATGGTATATAAGCCGAAAGATAATGAATAAAAAATGGTTTTTTAGAAATTAAACTTTTGAATACAGTGATAATGAATAGTATTTTTTATTTATTATTCCTGTATTTTGTTTTTAAAATAAATGCCGAACCATTAGTGAAAATATCTAAGGGCATTTTAGATGGCACTACAGAAATATCAAAAAATGGGAGAAAATATTCTGCTTTTCTTGGAATTCGGTACGCGAAAGCACCAGTGGGAAACCTCAGGTATAGTGTATGATTATTTAAAGATATTTTTTTAAAGCACGAAAAAAAATTACTTGTAACAAATACAAGTTTTACTATATTAGCGAAATTCTTAGTTGTTTCAATTAAGAAGTTTGTTTTTTTAGAGAAAATCATCGATGTTCTCGGTAAACTCTTCTTTCCGTGAGATCAGATTTCGCACTCGATAATTAATTTTAAAAAAGCATCAAATAGTAACTTTTAAACTAAAAAAGGAATTTTATTATTCATGAAGGAATTTAATTATTTATAGCAATTCTTGTTAAGTAATTTAATTCTTTTGTCAAATTTTAGAAAAATACTAGATATTGAAAATACAAACTGAAATCTGAATTTTTTTTTTTAAATAAATAATTTCAAAAAATTCTATTTTAATTTTTAAGACTTATATCAAATTAATACCTTCAAGAAAACTGTGTTGTTATTTTAATTAGCAATTAAAAAATTGCTAAAAAAACAAATTCCATCAATTTTTAGAAACAATCTTAGTTTATATTAAAGTGAAATTGAAAAATGAAAAATAGTTAAGAGCTAAAAACGAAAACTATTCTAGGTTTCAAAATCCTGAAGCTTCTGAAGCTTGGATAGGAATTCGACCTGCTAAAACTTTCGGTAATATTTGCCCTCAAAAAGATGGCAGAAGATCTGTTGTTGGTGACGAAGATTGCTTATTTTTGAACGTTTTTACACCTAAACTGGAATTCAATTCGCTACCCGTAAGTAATAATTATTCAATTATTTTACATCAAATATACAATAAGATAAAATAAATCTCTGTTCTAAACCAGACAGCACATAGTCTTGCAGATAGCTTACGGAGCAAGTTCTGCGAGCTTTCTGTTCCTTCAATGTTAGACTAAAAATCGTTCTCCAATTTTTATCCTAGTCTATACTTGTAACGAGATAGAAGTTAAAAAAAGAAATGGCCATAACTTTTCTTGTGTGCAAGATATCGAGTTCCGGTTGGTACCAAAATGAAGCTTGACTCTTTCCCTAACTTTCATCTCATTACGACTATAAGCTGGGATAAATATTTGACAAGGTTTTTTATGATTTTGAAATTTGATATTTTCAACATGTAAACTTGTTTTGATTCAAATGGCCATAACTTTTCTTGTGTGCAAGATATCAACTTCCGGTTGGTACCAAAATGAAGCTTGACTCTTTCTCTAACTTTCATCTCATTACGACTATAAGCTGGGATAAATATTTGACAAGGTTTTTTATGATTTTGAAATTTGATATTTTCAACATGTAAACTTGTTTTGATTCAAATGGCCATAACTTTTCTTGTGTGCAAGATATCAACTTCCGGTTGGTACCAAAATGAAGCTTGACTCTTTCCCTAACTTTCTTCTCATTACGACCATAAGCTAGGATAAATATTTAAGAACGATTTTTATGATTTTCGAAATTTGATATTTTCAACATGTAAACTTGTTTTGATTCAAATAGCCACAACTTTTCTTGTGTGCAAGATATCAACTTCCGGTTGGTACCAAAATGAAGCTTGAAACTTTGCCTAACTTTCATCTCATTGCGACTATAAGCTGGGATAAATATTTGACAATGTTTTTTATGATTTTCGAAATATGATATTTTCAACATGTAAACTTGTTTTGATTCAAATGGCCACAACTTTTCGTGTGTGCAAGATATTAAGCTTCAGTTGGTACCAAAATGAAGCTTGACTCTTTCCCTAACTTTCTTCTCATTACGACCATAAGCTAGGATAAATATTTAAGAACGATTTTTATGATTTTCGAAATTTGATATTATCAACATGTAAACTTGTTTTGATTCAAATGGCCATAACTTTTCTTGTGTGCAAGATATCAACTTTCGGTTGGTACCAAAATGAAGCTTGACTTTTTCCCTAACTTTCATCTCATTGCGACTATAAGCTTGGATAAATATTTGACAAGGTTTTTCATGATTTTCGAAATATGATATTTTCAACATGTAAACTTGTTTTGATTCAAATAGCCACAACTTTTCTTGTGTGCAAGATATCAACTTCCGGTTGGTACCAAAATGAAGCTTGAAACTTTGCCTAACTTTTATCTCTGTACAAGTATGGGCTAAGAAAAATATTTGAGTAGTTTTTTTATGATTTTAGAAATTTGATATTTTTAACATGTAAACTTGACAACTTAACTCATTCCCTAACTACTAATATAACTAGTAACTACTAGGAATTTAACAAAATTGTCTGTGAATCGGTTTTTCTGCAAGATTACCTACTATCTGAGAAATTGAAGAAAAAATAATAATTCCAAACTTTTCTTAATTGTAGAAAACCTTTTCATTAGTTCTCCAAAGAATAAAACTAATAATTCAATGGTTTCAGAGCGACACTAACGCACTGTTGCCAGTAATGTTTTTCATTCACGGTGGAGGATTTATATTGGGCAGCAGCAACATCTACGGTGCACAATATTTCTTGGACAAAAACGTCATCCTAGTAACAATAAATTACCGTCTAGGAATGTTGGGTTTTCTCACAACTGGCGATTTAGTAGCACCAGGAAATTTTGGATTAAAAGATCAAGTCCTAGCTTTGAAATGGGTTCAAGAAAATATCAAATCATTTGGTGGTGATCCAACCAAAGTAACTATTTTCGGTCAAAGTGCTGGTGGTGTTAGTGTCAACCTTCACGCCTTCTCTCCCGCAAGTACAGGTATAGAAAAATGCATCTTTATTTATCTTATTATATTAGAAGAAGACAAATTAAACATTAGAAAAATAGCTACAATTCCTTAAAAAATATTATTTTATGATCATTATTTTTCTAAGGATATCAAGTTGAGACAAAAAACGTATCATTGCAACATTTTTGATACGCTTTTTGTTTCAATTTAATATCTGCAGAGAAACGGTATGAAAAGAAATGACCCTAACATTTTTATTTTTTTATGAAAAAGGTCTATTTAGTGCCTACATAATTCACAGTGGTGTAGCACTAACTCCGCTGGGATTCCAAACAAGGGAAAAATCACTTTCTTATTTGAGACGAGTGTCTCCAAAAGTGCTCTGCATTTCAAGAAATACAAGAAATTTAGTCGCATGTCTGCGAAGAAAATCAGTAGCAAGTTTGGTGAACATAGATTCTGGTCCTAATCCACTAAATTGGTTGCCTACCGATGAAATGGATAATGATGATGCATTTTTGACTGACACTCCGAAAAATTTGATGAACAATAATGCAACGAAAGATTTGCCATTTATGAGTGGAGCTGTAGCTGACGAGGGTCTTCTAATTACTCAAGGTTGGCACTTTATTTTAATTTAAATAAAAAAAAATTAGGGCCAGTTTGATCAATACCGATTAAAAGTTAATCATTGATTAACTTTTAATTTAATCAGAGGGAAAATAAATGTTTCTCTGCTGACAAGATTATTAACATTTTTATCTATTTTAATTTTTTAAGTCAATTATCAACCGTTCTCATTTTTAGCTCTGTACTCAAACGATTTACTCTACAATTTATTTAAATTGAACACGAATCATTTGATTGACTACATGAACAGACGATATTATGAAACTGAAAGTTCCAGGAGGTTTAGAAACGAAGTTACTAGGTTCTATTTTAACGGATCAATTCTCACATCAACGAAAGCAGATGTAAATGATTTTATTTAATCTTTAACACTAATTATTATTACTACTGTTTACTATTTATTACTAATATTGTTACTTGTATTGCTACTGACCACACAGCACCGAAAGTTTTTCTAAAATTCGAAATCAACTTGACTACAACTTTTGGAAAAAAAGGATAACTACTAATTTTAGCTTCATCTTCAAGTATCATAAGCTTCGTAACAAATGATTCCAAAGTATGCATTCAAGTTAATTTCAACTTTTCGAAACTTTTCGGTGCTGTTTGATCATTTTCGAATGTATGACATCATTTTTGAAATTCTAACGAAATTTTCATTGGATTTTTCTAGTATTTAGACAGTCTAACAAGATTTATTGGTGATGGATTGTTCCTACATCCTCAAGTCCGAATGATTGAAAAAGTAACACCAGTAAATAGAAATCCTAATTATTTCTATAACTTTGCATATAGAGGATCTATGAGCATAACAATGATGGATGGAAATCAGGCAAATATAGGAGTAGATCACGGTGATGATGCCTTGTACCTTTTTCCCGTTACTATAAATAACTTCAGAATAACTCATTTGAATTTTACCACAAATGACGACTATGTTAGCAAATTAATGATCGACTTGTGGACATCGTTCGCCACAAACAGGTAAAAATGATTAATTATGGTACAAATAATTATTGTACAGATAATTATGGTACAGACAATTATGCTACAAGTAATTGTGGTACAGATAATTATGCTACAGATTTTTTATAATTTTAGGGTCCCAGTGTCGAGCGTTTTGACAAATTCGAATTTATGGAGTCCGTACACAATTCAAAATCCTGTTCACATTCAAATTGGCAATATTCGAAACAATAAAGACCCATCTGTGACACTCTCAAATAATTACTACACCCAAAGAATGAATTTTTGGCGAAATAATGCTCCGCTTTAAAAGTAGTCAAAGTAGTAAAACTCCAATTATTAAAATACTTAAAAAGAACTTGTACTTTTTCAAGTACTTTAATAATTGGAGTAAATTGAAGAACTTGAAAATCCCCTAAAAGTGAAATTTTAAACTTTAAAAATCAAAAAAGAACATTCCGAAAAAATGTATCTATTAAATACAATAAAGATATTTTAAAAATATGTTTATAAATCAATTTTTATTCACCAAAAAAACTCTTTCCTTATGAATTCGTCAAAATCAGTTTAAGAAAAAATTAAACAATATTTAACGAATGATGATGATTCAATATTGCCAAAGACAACAATGATTTTCTTTTTTTCCTTCCAACTGTTTCTCTCCCCCCCCCCGCTCTCTCTACCAAAAAATACAATTCTTTGTTTCGAGATTTATGTATTATTTGAATTTGATGAAATATTTATTATCAGAAAAGAAAAATATATATGCAGCACGGAAATAGACATTTTTTTTCTAGCTAAAAGGAAGTTTTGTAAAAAAAATATAACGAATAAGGAAAATACATGTATGACTGTTTGACAAACACGATATATAAACCCAAGAGAGATATGAAGAAAAAATTTGCTTCAGTTAAATATTGAAAACATTTTTCTTTTCTTTTTAGTTTGTTCAAAATTTTATCAATATAATGATGAATATTTTTTATTCTATTGCTTTTCTATATTTATTGTGTATTTTGAAAATAAATGCCGATCCATTAGTGAGAATTACGCAGGGTATTTTAGATGGAACAACGGAATTATCGAAAAATGGGAGGAGATATTCTGCATTTCTTGGCATACAGTACGCGAAAGCACCGGTGGGAAATCTCAGGTAAAGAATTTTTTATTTTATATACTAAATTTTATTCAATGTTTCTATTTCTAGAATTCAAAACTTTTTACTTTATCGCTGAGCTTCAAAAAGCTCAGATTATATCTGAATCTTTTCTGAAATTCTAAATGAAAAATAGAATTTTTAATCGTGGGTACACAATTATATTTTTTACAGATTTAGTAATCCTGAACCTACTGAAGGATGGGTGGGTGTAAAATCAGCGAAAACTTTTGGAAACATATGCCCGCAAAGGGACGCAGGCAGAGCCATGATGGGAAACGAAGATTGTCTATTTTTAAATGTTTATACACCAAAACTCGAATTTAATTCTATAACTGTAAGCAATTTGCAACTGTAAGCATTTGCAATTTTGTTTTTAAAACAAATATTTAATTAAGAATTTCTATAGCAAAGAAACAAGCAAAAAAAGATTTATCACTATAATGAACAGTTCAGAATTTTATCCATAAAAACTATTTTTAAAAAAGAAATTATTGCATTTAGGATGATACATTATTACCCGTAATGTTCTGGATACATGGTGGTGGATTTACATCAGGCACTGGCAACATGTATGGAGCTCAATTTTTCCTAGATAAAAACGTCATTCTAGTAACGATAAATTACCGTCTTGGAATGTTGGGTTTCACCACAACTGGCGATTTAGTCGCAACAGGAAACTACGGAATGAAGGATCAAGTCCTCGCTTTAAAATGGGTTCAACAAAATATCAGAGCATTTGGTGGTGATCCAAAAAAAGTGACAATTTTCGGTCAAAGTGCAGGAGGTGCAAGTGTCAGTTTTCACGCCCTCTCTCCGGCAAGTGAAGGTAGAGTAGAATAGCACACAAAAACTAATATTTATGCAAACAAGATAATATTTACAGCAGTTTTTTTCTGGGTCCTCTAAAGGTTTATTTAGCGCCTATATTATACAAAGTGGTGCCCCACTTTGTCCCTGGGCATTTCAAAGAAGAGAAACAATTGCCACATATTTACGACAAGTATCAGTGGGTGTTGCCTGTCTGTCAAGAAATTCAAAAAATCTCATTGAATGTCTGAGAACAAAATCGGCAGCAAGTTTGGTGAATTCAAATTTTGCCTTTGGTTCTATTGAACGTGCTAATCTACTAAATTGGACGCCGACTGATGAACCGGAAAATGACGATGCTTTTCTAAAAGATACACCGAAAAGATTACTGATGAATAATGGAATGAAGGATTTACCATTCATGAGTGGAACTGTATCTGACGAGGGACTTTTAATAACTCGAGGTAATACACTCACTATTAACTGAAAAGTATCAAATTGCAACAAATACCAGAAATGCGGATCAAATCAAAAATTGAACCAAATTTTTAGCATCAATTTGATTCACTTTAGTACCAATTTGATACTTTTAAGAAAACTGTGCTATATTACTATAATCTGTGCTATACTATAAACTGTGCTATGTTACTATAATCACCTTTGATTTTCAAGTAGAAAAATTCACAGAATATCTGCAAACTTTTTGCGGACTTCAGCGAACTCTTGTTTGTAGAATGTTTGGTGCTTCAAAAAGTATAAAAATACTGTTATTCCAGAATATTTGAATACTTTTAAATCACTAGACTTACTGAAGACTTTCTAAAAAAGCAGGAATCCGAAAGTTTGCAGGAAAGTTTGCAGATACTATGTAGAGTTTTCTACTTGGGTTGTAAATTTTATTTTCAGAATTTTATGCAAATGAATTACTCTATCAATGGTTTAAGTTAAATACGAATTCGATGATCAATACCTACAGTAGACGCTATCTTGAAGTTTCCGATAGCAGACGTTTTACTGCCGAAGTGACAAGATACTACTTCAATGGATCGATAATATTGTCGAGAAAAAGAGATGTAAATTTCTAAACTTTTCAATTTGCGAAATTTTAATTTAGTTTTAATTCAAAATTTAAATTTTTTAGCAGCTATATTTATAGTGCCATTCAAAGCAAATACCAAAATTTTAATAATTGCATCAACATACAATTATCAAAATTTTGGTATTTGCAGACATCAACATGTCTGAATATTTGAACATACAACCGATGCTAATTTTGATAAAAAATTTTAGTTCCTAGACAGTGCAACACGATTTATCACTGATGGATTTTTCCTTCATCCTCAATTGCGAACTTTAGAGAAAGTAACACCATCGATGAGAAATTCGAATTACTTTTATAACTTGGGTTATAGAGGGTCACTTAGTGCAACAATGATTGAAGGAGACCAACAAAATCTCGGAGTTTCCCATGCTGATGAACTTATCTATTTGTTTCCATTGACATTTGGAACTATTAGAACGTCACATTTGGATTTTAATAGAGATGATGATGTTATCAGTAGGATGTTGATCGACATGTGGACATCATTTGCCACAAACGGGTAAACATTATTAATAATAGTAAAAATTATTATCTATGGTACAAATAATAACCGTACAACTAATTCTGATGCAAATAATTATGGTACAACTAATCATGGTGCAAATAAATAAGCTACAACTAATTATGGTACAAAATTTAGACGAATCTCAGAACAAAAACCAGACTTTACTAAATTCTGAAAGTCAGATTTAGATTCACGACATCAAAAACCTTTGGAAAAAATATTATCCACTTCTTGGTTCTAAGATTCATCAAAATTTTTTTCGGCCTGTGCAATTATCGTGTAAATAAATATTTTATTTTGTAATTAATTCAACACATTTGTATAATTTTAGGAGGCCAGTGTCGAGCGTTTTGACAAATTCGAATTTATGGAGTCCGTACACAAATCAAAATCCAGTTCACCTTCAAATTGGCAATATTCGAAACAATAAAGATCCGTCTGTGACACTCTCAAATAATTACTACACCCAAAGAATGAATTTTTGGCGAAATAATGCCCCTCTTTAAATTTATAAATTTTACACCAATAAAATATTTCTTCAATAGTACAGAATTTGTTTTCAACAATACAAAAACAATACCAAAAAAAATTTTTCCTCTCAATCAAAAACTTTCGTCAGGAAAAATCGATAATTTTTTTTTTTTTCATGAAAATAATACGTAATTTACATTTTTAAGTTTAAGGTTACAGATGTTAGCAATTAGCTAATTTCTTGTTGATGAGAAACATAAAGAATAAAGAGGCAAAGAATAATGAAGCGATTCTGCTATTATAACTTGCAATCTATTAATTAACATCTCGAGTATTAAAAGGCTGTGTTTCAAAAAGACATTTGTCAATTTACATTTACTTTAAAATTTTTGTTTCAATTTTAATTTTTATTTAACAAAAACAAATAAAATAAAGTAAATAAATAGAGGAAGAAAGTAATTAAAAATTAATAAAATAAATAAAGGAAGAAAATAAAGAAAGAAAGAAAATAAGTGAATAAAGAGAATAAATAAAAAATGAGGAACAAAATAATTCTAATTTTCCTATATCATTTAAGTGGATTCTACGTAAAAATGGAACCAATTCTAACAATTTCCCAGGGCACGTTAAATGGAACTTGGGAACAATCGAGAAATGGAAGAACATATTCAGCATTTTTGGGCATACCATACGCAGAACCTCCAATTGGAATTTTGAGGTATTTACCACAGATGTTAGAAAAATTTTAAACAAAAATAATATTTAAAAAAAAATCTATTTTCTAAAATTTCGAGATTCGAAAGTCCTCTGCCGGCGAAAAATTGGACTGGAATTCGTCAAGCAAATAAATTCGGAAATCGTTGTCCACAAATCAGTGGTATGAAAATTGCAGGCGATGAAGATTGTTTATTTCTAAATATCTACACACCGATATTAAATTTCAATGAAACATTGGTAAATTATTTAAAATCAAATAACTTTTCATTTTTTATCAAATAACTTTTCATTTTTATCAAGTAACTTTTCATTTTTGTCAAGTAACTTTTCATTGTTATAAAATAGCTTTTCATTTTTATCAAATAACTTTTCATTTTTATCAAACACTGTTTTTATCAAAAACTTGAAAGTTTTTTGATAAACTATTAAAAGTCTACAGTTTTACAATGATTCTAGGAAAATAGTGACAAACAATTATTATCACTGCCAGTGATGGTCTACATTCACGGCGGGGCATTTATAATGGGCAGTAGTAATACTTTTCGAGCGAATTTTCTTTTGGACAAAAATATCGTTTTAGTAACGATTAACTATCGTGTGGGAATATTTGGATTTTTCACAACTGGCGACAAAGCAGCGCCAGGAAATTATGGCTTGAAAGATCAGGTTTTAGCTTTAAAATGGATTCAAGAAAATATCAAATCATTCGGTGGTGATCCAATGAATGTAACTATTTTTGGAGAAAGTGCAGGAGCAGCAAGTGTCAGTTTCCATGCAATCTCCCCACTGAGTGATGGTAAATATATTTTTTTATAAAGATACCACTGAAAAAATTGCTTTTCTCAATTGGAGTGAAAATCTGACTCAATTTTTGAAAAGCACCAAAAATTCTACGAACTCTTTTGAATATTTATGATTTTTTACAAAATTTTTGTTTTGGTTAGGTCTTTTTCAAAAATACATAATACAGAGTGGTAGTTTCCTTTGTCCTTGGGCCTATCAAAGCAAAGAAGAACTAAAATCCTACGTTAGAGGAATTGCTGCAGTACTTTTCTGTCCCCTTATATTCTCCGAAAGATTTCTTAATTGTATGAGAAGAAAAAGTGTCAGGCAATTAATGGCGACAAGTTCTTTGTTTCCTATAATTTCTTGGACGCCGACCGATGAACCAGATATTGAAGGAGCTTTTATAAACGACAATCCTGCGAATTTAATGAATCAAATGAAAGATTTGCCCTTCATTAGCGGAGTTACAGCCGATGAAGGACTCATTGTGTCTAGTTGTAAGGTTCTTACCATCTATTTTTCCAATTTAGAAAAAAAAATTCAGAACTAACTTTCTATTTCATTTTTCTATTTTTATTTCTATTTCAGTTTTGAGAATCCATAAATACGTGCCTAGCATCATGAGATACATTTTCAACCCTGTTCTCTCTTTCGTGAACCATTTCTATCTTAACGACGATAAAAATTCAAATCTTTCTCAAGGTATCAATGCTTTTTACTTCAATAAAGCTGCCATGACAGGAAGCACTGAAGTGGTAATTATTAATAAAAAAAAGTAGCAACATTATAACAAATATTTATTTCTTCTTCCCCTTTTAGTTTTTAGAAAGTGTCACGAAATTTTCAACAGATGCATTCTTCTTCTATCCGCAATTAACAATGTTAAAGACAGTAACGCCTTTGATGAAAAATAAAAATTACTTTTACAATTTTGGGTATCGAGGAACCTACAGTTTCACCAATTTGACTGTTGGTAATAATCATAATTTTGGAGTTTCACACACTGACGAACTTAATTATTTATTTCCGATAATACCCGAAGAATTTAATCTAAAAACAGAGAGTTATACGAAAAACGATGAATTTATGATCGATGTTATGGTTGATCTATGGACTTCGTTTGCAACAACTGGGTAAAAATAACAAAAAAAAATAATAAATAAAGTACTAAGATTAAAGAAAATAAAGAATAAAATTGTTTGGCCTAAACTATGGAACAATATTAAAGAAAATAGTGATAGGAAATATTTCCTACAAATGTAAAAATTGCAAATAATGACAAATAATTCTTTTAGAAAACCAACATCAAAACAAATGAATCCTCCCGATCTATGGGTACCATTTGATACTGAAAGAAAAACTCATCTTTTACTTGGAGATATTAATAACAACACAAAACTTGCGATAACAATTGCCGAATCTTTTTATCCTAAACGAATGAATTTTTGGAAGACGTTTGCTCCCATATGGCCTTAATTTCTTAATTATAAACTATATTTTTCGAAATAGAAACAAAAACTTGTTGCATTAAAAATTAAAGTTTAACTAAAAATTTAAAAAAAAAATTAAAATTAAAAAATTTTAACTAAAATGTAATATACCAATTTAATAATAATAACAACGAAAAATTCCGAAATGTATACAAAATTGTACCTATTAGTTTGTAGATTAAAAATTAGAATTCAATGAAAAAGAAATCTAACATATTAAATTACTCTAACGATGCCTAAACAAAACTACTTTTTGTTTCTGATAAGAAAATACTTTTCAATATTGAAAAACAATAAAATTCTATCATGACGAAAAATTAATAAATAAAAATAAGTCATCAAAAAACGGGTATGAAAACAAGTTCGAGATAAGTGTTGTTAATTTAGTAGCGATAATGTATTACGTAGTATTAAATATTTTTTAATAAATATTTTTTTTGGAATTATAATAATTTTTTCTAGTGCAATCAAACTTTAGTGAAGTGATGACCTAATCTGCAATTCTTTCAGTTTCGGTTTCGTAGATTTTTTTATCTCACTTTTATTTTCGCTTTGAAAGGATTTTACTTTTAATTTAATTTTTATTTTAATTTTTATTTTCAATTCCATTTTCATTTTGATAGATTTTTCTTCTCGTGTTTACTTGAATAGATTTTTATTTTCACTTTCCTAAATTTTTATAAAATGTATCAGAGTAAAAATAAAAATCAATCAAAGTGCAACATTTCTCCCATTCCTTTTACATTTTGACTTACTTACTTCCTCCACTGTTATAGTTTGTCAAATGACATTAATTTGTCAATAAATTCTCACTTAAAATCAATAAATGTCTATTAGAATATCAGAACTTTAATTTCAAGATAACATAGATTATCTAAAATGAATTTTAACAGCTGTTCCATTGTGAGGTTAAAATTACATTAGAATTTTTAAAATTAGACAAATAGGTATAGACAATAAATAATAGATACTATCGTTAATTGACCTTTCATTATACATATAGCGATCGATATAGAAATTTTAACTTTCTTTAATTTGACACTACATTAACAAAGTGCAAAGTAAAAATATGTATTAGACTGAAAATAAATATCTATCAAAGTGAAAATAAAAGTCTAAATGGAAATAAAATTGCATAATTAACCCCCAGGAAAAAAAACGAATCAAACTCAAAAAAGTAGTTACAATATTTTCATAAAGCAAAAAAATGAAACAAAAAATATCTTTATTGTTTTTGTACATTTTTGGTGGATCTTTTGTTAAAATGCAACCAACTGTAACCATTTCCCAAGGAAAATTAAATGGCACCTTACAACATAGTAGATATGGAAGAATTTATTCAGCATTCCTCGGAATACCATTTGCTGAACCACCAATTAACAATTTAAGGTTTTAACTTCTTTTTTGACTAATTTTAATTTTTTAATTTTCTTTTAATCACTAATTCCATTAAAATCACCTAATTTGATAATTTAACTGAAAAAAATGATGCCAAACAAAGAAACAAAATTATTTCTTTATTTATTTTTTAAGCTAGGTAATTTTGGAAATATTTAATGAAATGATTAATAATTTAGCAAATTATTCGATATAGATTCAGTAATCCACGACCAGGAAAAAATTGGAATGGAATAAGACAAGCAAATCGTTTCGGAAACATATGTCCACAATATAATGGACTTAAAATCTTAGGCAGTGAGGATTGTTTATTTTTAAACGTTTTCACACCAGTTGTAAATTTCACCTCATCTTCGGTAAATTATATTTTTAAGCATTATATTTATAGGATTTAAATATTATCAAATTAAAACAAGCTTCACAGCATAACTCATAAGAATATTATTATAAAACAAAAAAAAATGAAGAGCTCCATTTTTGTTTTTGTTTTATAATAATTAAAGATGACTCTAATTATTTAGAGGAACAATAATAGCGAGAAATAGTCGAAAAAGCTACAAAGTCTGTTAAAATTAAAAATTTGTAAAAAATAATAATTCTTTTTCTAGAAACAATATCCCGTAATGGTTTGGCTTCACGGTGGTGTTTTTTATTTTGGAAGTGGTAGTTTTTACGGAGCTCAAAATCTATTGGACAGGGATATTGTTTTGGTGACGATTAATTATCGATTGGGAATATTTGGATTTTTAACAACTGGCGACAAAGCATCGCCTGGAAATTATGGTCTGAAAGATCAATTGTTAGCATTAAAATGGATTCAAAGTGAGATTCATAATTTTGGAGGTGATCCAAAACAAGTTACATTATTCGGTGAAAGTGCTGGTGCTGCAAGTATTACTCTTCATGCCATTTCTGAACAGAGTAAAGGTGAATAATTTCGATAATTTTTGCAATAATTCTCAATGATTCTAATTTTTTATTTTTATTCAATGATTCTAATAAATAATGAAAGTCGTAGTCATTAGTCATTAAAGTTATAGTATAGTCATTAAAGTCATAGTATATTCATTAAAGTCATAGTATAGTCATTAAAGTCATAGTACAGTCATTAAAGTCTTAGTAATAGTGAATAATTTTAATAAATTTTGTAATAACTTTTAGATCTCTTTCAAAAATATATTTTACAAAGTGGAAACTTATTGAGTCCATGGGCTTATAGGGACAATAAAGCACAAAAATTACACTTAAGAGGAATTGCAGGTTTACTTTTTTGTCCCTATTTATTTTCGAAAAATCTAGTTAAATGCATGAGACGAAGAAGTATGAGAAGTATAATGTTGATCAATTCTCCGTTTCGATTTATTGCATGGACACCGACAAATGAACCAAATATCGAAGGAGCTTTTTTGACCGAAAATCCTGCGTTTTTAGTTGATCGAATAAGAGACATGCCTTTTATTGCTGGCATTAACAGAAATGAAGGACTAATAGTCACCAGTTGTGAGTCAACATTTCGAATTTTTTTTTTCTTTAAAAAGACCTATTTCCCAATTTATTTCTAATTTTCAGTTCTACAACGATTTAAATTTCTGACCACTATCGTCAAGTTATTCTCAAGACTAATCGTTTCCTTCATTACCAATTTTCTTCTCAGCAAAAATGAAAATCTGACTGAAGCCGTGAATAAATTTTACTTCAATTGGAAAGTTATAATTGGAAACAATAAATTGGTATATATTTTGAATTTCTAATTCTTCTTTCTTTACTTTACTAAAAAAAAAACAAAAATCTGCTTTTTCCGAAAATTGTTTCTTTTTATTACAGTTCATGACGAATGCCACAAGATTTTTATCAGACGCCTTCTTTTTCTATCCTCAAGTAAAAATGCTGGAAACTCTTGCACCAAGAATGAAAAATTCGGCTTATTTCTATAATTTTGCTTATCGGGGGAAATTTAGTTTTACAAATGTCACAACTGGTAGCAATGAGAATATTGGAGTTTCACACACAGACGAGCTTAATTATTTATTTCCAGCATCTCGAGTTGATTATAAACTAAAATCAGGGAATTATACAGAAAAAGATGATTTTATAGTCGATGCAATGATTGACCTTTGGACTTCTTTTGCAACAACTGGGTAATTACTAATTTGAAAGTATTTCAGAAAATTTCTATAAACTGAAACCTAAAAAACAAAATTTGAATAATTTTAGAAAACCGGTTTCAAAAAATTTGGAGACACCTGATCTTTGGAAGCCATTTGATAGTAAGAGAAGTAATCATTTAATGATTGGAGACTTTAACAACAACACGAAAAATTCGATAATCCTTGCTGATTCATTTTATTCCGAGAGGATGAATTTTTGGAAAAAGAATGCACCGAATTGATCTTAGTTTACCATTTCAAAAGTTTTTTTACATTTACAGGACAAGACAACAACAACTCAATAAATTTTAAAAGCAGAACAAGTTTTCTTTTTCTAAAATTCAAAAATAGTATAAAAATCTGTAAATAAATTATTTTTCTAATTCTCATTTCTTTCTCTCTTTCTTTGAAAAGCACAAAAAAAACAAAAATAATTACCGAAATATTTCCTCAAGTTTAAATTAATAAATTCGGCATGATGAAATAAATAAATATTGACAAAAACTCGATTCAAAAATATTCGCCTAATAGAATTCTTTTCCTCATAACTTCTGTCGATGAGCAGATAAAAGGAAATTGTCAGTATTCTTTATCTTTAGAGGAAACAAAGACGACAAAAGTATTAAATTTTATTTCACGCAAAAAAAAGAGAAATACGCGATGATATTTTTAATTTTACTTTGGGTTTTTTCTGTAAGTGCTGAACCTATAGTACAAATTTCCCAAGGACGATTAGAAGGTGTTGTCCAAACAGCAAGATATGGAAGACGATATTCGGCATTTTTGGGTATTCCTTATGCTAAACCACCGATTGAAGATCGACGGTAACAATTTTTTTTCTTACATTTTTCAACAAGTTTGCAATGCATATTGCAATTCAATTCATATTGCATATTCAAACTTAATTTTTAAAATTAATTACAAATATTTACAGATTCAAAAATCCAGAACCTGCTGATGGTTGGTCAGGTACACGTTCAGCACATTCACTTGGAAGTGAATGTCCTCAAAATGATAACGGAAAACTATTCGGAAATGATGATTGTCTGTTTCTAAATGTCTTTACACCGTTGTTAAATTTTGAAAAACCGGTGGTAAATATCTTTTAAATATTTCTAAAATTGGAATATTGGATGAAGTTCAAGTACCAAAATTTATGTTTTCAGAACAGTGATAAATTACTTCCGGTTATGGTTTACATTCACGGTGGTAGTTATCTAATAGGCTCGGGCAACATGTACGGAGCACAATATTTATTACAGAAGAACATCATTTTGGTTACTTTTAACTTTAGACTGGGAATTTTGGGATTTTTGACCACAGGTGATGAAGTTGCACCTGGTAATTTTGGTATGAAGGATCAAGTTGAAGCTTTGAAATGGGTGCAAAAGAATATCAAATCATTTGGAGGTGATCCGAAGAAAGTAACATTGTTCGGAGAAAGTGCCGGAGGTATTACTGTCAATCTGCACGCTATTTCCAAAAGCACTAATGGTAAGAGAGACAAACAAGCAAAAAACAAACAAATAAAGCCTAATAAAGAAACAAACTAACAGATGAAGAAACAGACTAGCAAATAAATAAAGTCTAACAAAGAAACAAACTAACAAATAAAGAAACAGACTAACAAACAAATAAAGTCTAACAAACCAAGAAACAAACTAACAAATAAGCAGACTAACAAAAACAAATAAAGTCTAACAAACAATGAAGCAAACTAACAAATAAGAAACAGACTAACAAACAAGTAAACAGATAAAAGAAGGACTAATTTTCAAACACGTTCAAATAGGTTTGTTCCAAAAATACATAATGCAAAGTGGAAACATACTGGGGCCGGGAGGTTATCAAGAACAAAAGGATTTCGAACCGCACGTTAAGGATTTGGCGAAAAAGTTCAATTGTCCCTTGGATTCATCTCAACTTATCGTCGACTGTTTGCGAAAGGTAAAATCAAACGATTTGGCGAAAGAAAGCAAAGGAATCGATACATTAATCAAACATGGTCATTTCGTGTGGGTACCAACAATTGAATCCGATAGTCCAGGGGCATTTTTGACAAACATTGACACTAATCAAATGAAAGATTTACCATTCATGAGTGGCACCTGTGCAGATGAAGGCCTAACATTTACTGCCCGTAAGTAATTTTTATTTTCTTTATCTGCAACTAAAATATTAGTTAACGAAAAGAATAAGGCAGTAGTACAACTAATTAATTTTTCTAATCACTATTGATTCCTTTCCAGCTGCCTATTCCAATTTCCTAGTCTATATAGCCTTTAGATACAACATCAGAACAATCATAAACTACATCGCTCACCACTATAATCAAAATTCTGAGAAATTCTTCTCGGAAATGAATAAATTCTACTTCGACAACCGATACCATATCACTCTCTTACCCAACCAGGTAATAGCAAAAAAGAAACTTAACCAACAGTAAAAACCCAGAAACAGCATTTGCCATAAGGTTGAAGTTCACTTAGGAACCACATTTTTCGTAAGGTTGTGATTTGGTTATAACCAAATTACAACCTTACGAAAAATTGTGATTCCTTGGTTTTTACTTCGGATTTTGTACAGATCAACTTATGTAAAATTTTTTTTGAAACAGTTCTTGAGCAGAATGACAAAATTCTTCAGCGATGGTGCATTCTTCTACCCACAAGTGAGATTACTGGAGAAAGTTACACCACGAATGAGAAATAAGAACTACTTTTATAATTTTGGCTACCGAGGTGCATTGAGTCTAACAGCCTTGAGTGGTGATAAAAAGAATTACGGCGTCTCTCATGGTGATGACATTCTCTATCTGTTTCCCATCACTTACTCCACGATTACAACCACAAACAAAAATTTCACTGGTAGCGATGAAAAAATCAGTAGACTAATGGTTGATTATTGGACCTCATTTGCTACAAGCGGGTAATTTTTTATTTTATAATCTTCATTTCATAAAAATCATAAATAGGCGTCATGATAAATATGCAAACAACATCCAAACTAAAGCTAAAAATAGCTAAAAAAAAAAAGCTAAAAATAGAAAAAATACTACAAGCAAAAGTTTAATTTTACTTAAATCCATCATTTTATCTTTTAGACGACCAACATCTAACGAAATACCAAATGCAAATCTCTGGCAACCGTATTCAGCGACTTCTGCCTCTCATATTCAGATTGGAAACATTAAAAACAATAAGAAACCAACGGTAGAAATGTCCAGCGACTACTATACAGAAAGAGTCAATTTTTGGAGAAAAAATGCTCCCATTTAGAGATGAAAAATTACATCCGAATAATTAAGACAATTTTTTATTACTCTCACTAGCAAAGTGTTAAAAAATATTTTTTTCCTGCTTCTCCTTTGTTTGAGATAAAATGAGGAATTGTCATTATTCCTTTTTTCGGTATAATTATGCAGAATGTACAAATACTTATCAGAATAAAAAAATATATGTATTTACTCACGAATATTGATAAAGCAAGCAGATAAAGAACTCTGTATTTATTTTATTAAGGAAACGAAATCCTCTACACGAAACGAATAAAGAGTTGAAAATTTTTTCTTTTCGAAAATTTTAAAAACAATCAAATATGAATATCAGGAGTTTACTAGTGATGAATTTACTGTGGTTTTTGTCGGTAAACACAGAAACTTTAGTGAAAATTTCTCAGGGTCAATTGGAAGGAAATGTGGAAACAGGAAGATACGGAAGACGCTATTCCGCATTTCTAGGTATTCCGTACGCTAAACCGCCAATTGGAGATAGAAGGTAACAAATTTATATCAATAAGATTTCCAAAATTCCCCATGTTTCAAAATCTGTTGCTGTTGTTAATGTTGCTGCAAAAGATGCTTGTAGAAATAGGGCGCATAACATTTGTATGAATAAAAATCATAATAAATTCTCTAACATTTGTGAATTAGACCACAAAAAGTTCTCTTTTTCTAAATTTAGATTCAGAAATCCAGAACCAGCTGATGGTTGGACAGGTATTCGTTCAGCACATTCACTTGGAAGCGAATGTCCTCAAAATGACGGTGGAAAAATATTTGGAAACGACGATTGTCTATTCCTAAATGTCTACACTCCGTTGTTAAATTTTGAAGAACCTAAGGTTATTATTTTTTAATATTTCTGAAATTGAACCAAACTCTAAAACTTATAGCTAAATCAAATTTCTTGAATAGCTAAATCATACTTCTTAATATCAAAATCGAGATTAAAATCAAATTTTTTTAATAGCCAGATCAAAAATTACTTCCGGTGATGGTCTTCATTCACGGAGGTAGCTTCCTAATAGGATCAGGCAACATGTACGGAGCACAATATTTATTGCAAAAGGACATTATTTTAGTTACATTTAACTACCGACTAGGAATTTTAGGATTTCTCACCACAGCCGATGAAGTTGCACCTGGAAATTTCGGTCTCAAAGATCAAGTTCTCGCTCTTAAGTGGATTCAAAAAAATATCAGATCATTTGGAGGCGATCCAAGGAAGGTGACATTGTTTGGACAAAGCGCTGGTGGCGCTTCAGTGAATTTGCATTTAATTTCAAGTGCCAGTGATGGTGAGAAACCAACAAAACTTTGCAAGGATTAAATAAAAAGGGGACAGAAAGGAAATTTTTAGCTCCGATTGTTTTTAGGTTTATTTTCGAAAATAATAATGCAAAGTGGTACAGCACTAGGACCTGGTGGCTATCAAGAACAAAAGGATTTCAAACAACATATCGAAAAACTAGCAAAAAAATTCAGATGTTCCACAAGTTCATCACAACTGATTATTAATTGTCTCCGTAAAGTGAATTCTAACGATTTGGTTAAAAGCAGTTCCTTGACAGAGACAATGGAATACGGTCATGCTATTTGGATACCGACAATAGAATCAAAAAGGGAAGGTGCATTTTTAACCGAAATACCACTCAGTAGTGTTAATAATAACAGAACAAAAGATTTGCCATTACTCAGTGGAAATTGTGCTGATGAAGGTTTATCAATCACTGATCGTAAGGATAGCATTTTTTGGAAAAGCAGAAAACATTTAAAACACTTTGAACAGAAAACACTTTTTAGTTTTTAATAATATCTAACAGCCTTTTTTCAAAATTTCAGCAAACTTTTCCCATATTGTCCTCTACCTGCTGTTCAGATTCAATTTCAGAACATCAATGAATTACATAGCTAAATATTATAATCAAGATGCTGATAAATTATTTCAGGCCATGAACAAGTTCTACTTCGACAACCGATTTTACCTAACTTTACAACCCAAAGAGGTAACATAATAAAAAAATTCAGAAATTCAATTTTCAGAAATAAAAATTAATTTGCAAAAATGATCAACAGTTCTTGAATAGAGTTTCAAAATTCTACAGTGATGGATCGTTTTTCTATCCACAAATAAGATTACTGGAAAAAATACAACCACGAATGAAAAGTAACATCTACTTTTATAATTTTGGTTATCGAGGTGCATTGAGCATGGCAGCAATTGGTGGAATTAAAGGAAATAGTGGCGTGACACATGGAGATGATATTCTCTATTTATTTCCCATAACTTCCACATTTACAACGACAAATTCCAATTTTACTGGTGGTGATGAGAAAATCAGTAGATTAATGGTTGATTTTTGGACATCATTTGCAACAAACGGGTATTTATTTGTTCTATGACTCCCAACTGTCCTAACAGCATCTTAAATATCACTCAATTTTAATTTAAGTTCATAATTTTTTTCAGACGACCAACATCTAACGAAATACCAAATGCAAATCTCTGGCAACCGTATTCAGCGACTTCTGCCTCTCATATTCAGATTGGAAACATTAAAAACAATAAGGAACCAACGGTAGAAATGTCCAGCGACTACTATACAGAAAGAATTAATTTTTGGAGGAAAAATGTTCCCATCTAGATGACAAATGTTAAAACTATTTTCCTAATTTTTTACCACACAGAAAAAACGATAATCTAATTTAAAGAAGAACCTAGAGCCAAGAATATTCCCCTTAATTAAGTGACCCCATTTAATTTAAGTAGGGCACTTAATTAAGGGGAATCTTCTTAACTCCTATTTAAGTAGGTTCTTCTTAAAATTAGATTATCGTTTTTTCTGTACAGTTGCTTGTCGAGAATAAAAAATCAGTACATAAAAGTTCTCCTCCTTTTATTCTAAATTCAACTAAAACCCAAAAATTTATTAAATTCGAAAAAAGTCCTAAAAATTTTGCAAAATTAATTACTTGTAATCTATGCAGATTCGTTTGTTTTTTATCTCCTTTATTCTTGCTTACTTTTCCTTATTCTTGACCTTGTTAGTATTTTTAAAAATGAAAAATCCTCGAGATAATTTTCAGTATCAAAAATTTTTTTTGTTAATTTCGTTCTCAGTATTCTTCTTGTAAGGAAGAGTTTTCTTCTAATATTTTCCTTTTGATTAATACTCGTTTTGATTCTCAGTACTTACATCGTCTTGTAAGGAAGCTTTTCCAAAATTCTTTACTTTTTGAACAATTCAAACGTTATGTTTATTAAATATTCTTTACTTTTAATACACCTACTATGGATTTTATCGATAAATGGAAAACCTCTAGTGACTACTTCTCTGGGAATATTAAACGGAACTGTACAAATAGCCAGATACGGAAAATATTTTTCTGCATTTTTAGGAATACCATATGCCAAACCACCAATAGGCGAACGTCGGTAAATAAAAAATTTAAATATCTAACAAACTTTTTCTATCATTTCGTTACTAATTCGTGGAGAATATTTTAGTTTCAAAATACCAGAATCGCCCACACCTTGGAAAGGAATACGTCCTGCTTATTCATTCAGAGACGCTTGTCCTCAAAATGACGATGGAGTAATATTTGGAAACGAGGACTGTCTATTTTTAAACATCTATACTCCTTTTTTGAATTTTCAAAAACCGGTGGTTAGAAAATTTGTTATTATTAAAATTATTCTTACTGGGAAATATTAGCCAAAAAGAAAATATGATTTTGGAAGGGTTTAGAAAAAATGTAATGAATTTATTAAAATATTTACAGTCCAAGAAGAAATTACTTCCAGTTATGGTTTGGATACACGGTGGTAGTTTTCTTATAGGAAGTGGTAATTCATACGGACCGGATTATTTAATGGAAAAGAATATTATTCTAGTAACTCTCAACTATCGTTTGGGAATTTTGGGTTTCCTAACCACTGGCAATGCAATAGCACCTGGAAATTTTGGTCTCAAAGATCAAGTTCTAGCTCTTAAGTGGATTAAAAAAAATATCAAATCATTCGGAGGAGATGCAAAACGAATAACATTGTTTGGAGAAAGTGCGGCCGGAATTGCGGTCAATCTACACGCTATTTCTTCAGCCAGTAGAGTTAAGTATTTACAAAAATCAGAAGAGAGATTCAAACACAGAAATATTTGTTTTAAAAATGTTAATTTCCAATCTCGAAATGTTTGCTTCAGAAATGTTAATTTCCAAATTTGAAATGTTAATTTTGAAATTTATTTGAAGTGTACACAATGTAATAATATTCCCTTTATTTTAGGTCTGTTTAGCAAATACATCATCCAAAGTGGAACCGTTGTAGGACCTGGTGCCTATCAGGACCCAAAAGACGCCATTCTTCATCTCAGAGACCTAGGAGAATTATTTAACTGTCCAATTGACGATTTACAGAAAATTGTAAATTGTCTAAGAAAAGTGAATTCAAATGATTTGGTAAAATTAACTGCAATAGGCGATACAATAATGAAATACGGTCATTTCATATGGAACCCAACTATTGAATCTAATTCCGCAGATGCATTTTTAACAGAAAATCCGTTAACCAGCGTGAATAATAATAAAATGCAAGATTTGAATTTCATGAGTGGGGCAGTTACGGAAGAAGGTCTAACTTTTACAAGCGGCAAGTAACAATAAACTTTAGGCCTCGCATTAGGCCGAATAAGCATATTTTCTCGAATCTAGTGAATTTGTAACAAATCCTTTTCTTAATCACAGGACCATATTCTAATCACAATGTCTATCAAACGTTCAGATCAAATATTTACAAATTATTTAATTATCTCGCTCAACATTATAAACAACAACCAGGAAAATTTTTCTCCGCCATAGATAATTTCTACTTTAACGGCAAATATAATACGAGCAGTAAAGATCAGGTTATAAAATTTTAATCATAAAAAATCTTATCAAAATTTTACACTCTACAATACTCGATTTTTTCCGAAATAAAATTCCATTTCTAAAAACTTAGTAACCGCATTTTCCGACAAATCATGATTTGTTTAACTTGAACCTTACGGAAAATGCAGTTACAGTTTTTTACTTCGGACATCAAATTTTTTAATTTTAACATTTCTAATAAATATTTATTTACAGTTCTTGAAGGGAATAACAAAATTTTTAAGCGATACAGTATTTTTATATCCACAATTGAGAATGCTGGAGAAGGTAACACCAAAGATGAATAATTCCAATTACTTTTACAACTTTGGCTATCGAGGTTCTGTGAGTCTGTCAACAAAATATGGAGATAGAAGAAATCTCGGTGTATCTCATCAAGATGAACTTTTATATCTATTTCCAATAAATTACGAATCGTTTAAAACAACAAATGGCAATTTCAGTCAAGTTGATGAAAAAATTAGCCGAATAATGGTTGATTTTTGGACATCGTTTGCAACAAATGGGTAAAATTTAAATTTTTCAAATATTTAAAAACGATTTGATATTTTCAAAATATTTATAAATATTTATTTTTTTTTGAATTTATTCTAAAAAAGGATAAACAATCTTAATTTTGTTCGATTTTGCAGAAAACCAACTTCTAACGAATTGTTGAATTCAAATTTGTGGCAAGCATATTCACCAAGTACAACGGCTCATATTCAAATCGGAAATGTTAGAAATAATCGAGATCCAACTGTATCAATGTCAAAGAATTATTTTACAGAAAGAATCAATTTTTGGAGGAAGAATGCTCCTGTATGATAAATAAAATTTAAAAATTATATTTTACTCCCTAAATTTGAATTAGTAAAAAAATTTATCAATTTGAATTAGTGACTGACTGTTTGCTTTTGAATTAGTAAATTTTATTAAAAAAATTAGTAGAAATTACTATTTATTAGTAAAATTTACAAATTCAAAAGCAAAAAGTCAGTCACTAATTTAAATTAGTAAACATTTTTACTAATTAAAGTTTAGAAAGTACAATTTTTTCTTTCATTAAAAAAATGGTTTTTGAAATGTTTTCCCCGAAACGTTAATAATAAAAAAGTCAAATTTAAGCAAACACAGTTTTTTTATATAAAATAATATTGCCATAATAATAATTCTAATAATAATAATAATAATACTGTCATAATAATGCCAGTTTGATCAAATAAATATTTTATCCACATCTATAAATAACCGAGTCTGACAGAATTTTAATTTAATTTAATTTCAAAACTGATCGAATCTTAAATTAAATTAGAATTTTATGTTCAATAAATTATAATTCGATTGGTAATTTTCTCACCATTATTAATAAACTATATTGTTTATTAGAATCTATAATTTAAAGCCAAAATTTATATACCAATTATATACTTAATAAATTATCGTAAAAGTAATAAATTAATCAGAAAATTGGATTTCGTTGACTAACAAAACGATTTATTAAAATATAAAAATGTCGAAAGCTGATTTACATATTTTTAAAATAAATACAGACATAAGTCAAGAAAATAAAATTGAAAAATGAGAAAAAACAATAGAAAAATTGATTTTTTAAAAATATTTCTCGAAGATCTAATTTTCAAAAGTAGATAAAATTTTAAAAAAATTATAATTATTTAATAATCAAACTAATATTTACTTTTTACAAATCATTAACCGCGTTGTACATTTTTACATATATTTACCGGCTATAAATTCTAAGACTTACTCACAGATGTTGATAAAAATGTTCGTTCGACATTAATGCTAATTAAAACTTTTTCCTCCTTTAGCGAGAAATATGTAAAATATTCAGAAAAAAAGTCCCTGTTTGTTATCTTTTTTTACAATTGGTTGCAATAAAATTACTCAATTAGTAAGCATAAGGAAAACTGGAAACAAGTCAAATTTTCAATAAATTTCGTTCACAGTAACTTTAGAATTTGGAAAAGAAGAATAAAAAATATGAGAAACACGATGATATTTAAATATTGTCTATTATTATTTTCATTGTGGATTTTTTCCATTAGTGCAGAACCTTTAGTGCAAATTACTCAAGGGACTTTAAATGGCACAGTTGAGATTGCAAGATATGGAAAAAAATATTCATCATTTCTTGGCATTCCCTATGCTAAACCTCCAATTGGAAGACGACGGTAAATTACAAATTATTTTTATTGCATCATATTTTTATCGAAAAAAAAACATTTCATTTGAAAAATAAAAAAACTTTTATTAAAAAGTTCTCCTTTCTAAACTTTTATAAAATTCAATTATTTTTATACAATTTTCTATCAATTTTCTTGAAAACTAACTAAAAATTTCGCTATAATATAGGGAAATTTTTAGCTGTTTCAGTTGAAGATTTTTTTCCATGAATTTTATTTTTAAAAAAAGGGGTATTTTATTTATTGCAGATTTAAAAATCCAGAACCAGCTGAAAAGTGGGGAGGAGTAAGATCTGCAAATTCATTTGGAAACATTTGTCCTCAAAATAATAATGGCGCCATATCAGGAGTAGATGACTGTTTATTTCTTAACGTCTACTCGCCATTTTTAGATTTTCAACAACCAGTGGTAAATACAAAAAAAGATTTATCACCATTTATTCCAAAAATCTCCTAAATCATCTTCTAATTTTTTTTTTAAAAAAGTCCCTTTTATTTTATGGGGCAATATTGGCAATATTTACGTGCAAAATTAAGCTCAAATTTTGCTAAAATATTTTGCTATCTGGCTATAAGAATTTACAAAAGAAAAAATTTCTACAGGCCAGTAATAAACTACTTCCGGTTATGGTATGGATTCATGGTGGCAGTTTCCTCACAGGAAGTGGAAATATTTACGGACCTGGCTATTTAATGGAGAAGGACATTATTCTAGTGACTCTCAACTATCGTTTGGGAATTTTGGGTTTTCTAACCACTGGCAATGCAATAGCACCTGGAAATTTCGGTCTCAAAGATCAAGTTCTAGCTCTGAAGTGGATTAAAAAAAATATCAAATCATTCGGAGGAGATCAAAATAAAGTGACACTATTTGGACAGAGTGCTGGAGGTGTTGCTGTGAATTTGCATGCAGTTTCAAGAGCTAGTAGAGGTATTTAGGAGAAATTATTTTGTACTTTTTTATTCTGTTCAATTATGAAGAATTATTTTGTAAT
Organism: Leptopilina heterotoma; assembly: GCF_015476425.1. Taxonomy (NCBI): domain Eukaryota; kingdom Metazoa; phylum Arthropoda; class Insecta; order Hymenoptera; family Figitidae; genus Leptopilina; species Leptopilina heterotoma. Next base: position 235,105 of record NW_025110937.1, on the reverse strand, counting down.
TTGACTTTGACTTTCGATTTAACTTTGAATTTTACTTTGACCTTCACTTTGACTTTCACTTTCACTGTGACCTTGACTATGACTTTCATTTTGACCTTCACCTTGACTTTGACTATCACTGCAACCCGACTATGACTTTCACTTTAACCTTCACTTTGACTTGAAGTTTTACTTTAACATAGATTTTCACCTTGATTTTGACTTTCACTTTGACTTGCATTTAGACTTAGACTTTCACTTTGACCTTTGCTTTCACTTTTACCACGACTTTCAATGTAAAAATGTATGTGAAAATAAAAGATAAAATCAATTTGAAAGTCAAAGTTAAGGTCAAAGTGAAAGTCAAAGTTAAGATTTTGGTTAAAGATAAAGTCAAAGTTACAGTTAAAGTAATGGTCAAAGTTAAAGTCAAAGTGAAGGTAAAAGTTAAAGTCAGAGTCCAAAGTTAAAGTCTAAGTCAAGATGAAGGTTAAAGATAAAGTCAAAGTAAAAGCCAAAGTAGTAGTCAAAGTTAAAGTCAAAGTAAAGGTCAAAGTGAAAGTCCGATCTAAAATCTAACTCAAAGTGAAAGTCAAGGTCAAATTAATGTCATTTAAAAGAATTAAAGTTATTAAGTGAAAGAAAAAGTTAGAGTTGAACTCCAACTTCAAGGTTAAATTCGGAGTTAAAGTCGAAGTACTGGTCAAAGTTTAAGTTAATGTAAAGGTCAAAGTTGGTAGCCAGAGTTAAAGTTAAACTCAAGGTGAAGTTCAAAGTTGAAAGTTAAAGGCGAAGTAAAAGTCAAAGTTAAAGTTAAATTCAAGGTCAAAGTGAGAGTAAAAATTTAATTAATAAATTTTCAATTAGATTTGTTCCAAAAGTACATCATCCAAAGTGGAACTGCAATCGGACCTGGTGCATATCAAAACAAGGAAACTTTTAAACCTCACGTTGATGATTTAGCAAAATTATTCAATTGTCCGACGAATAAATCAAGAGCGACCATTAATTGTCTGAGAAATGTCAGTTCAGATCAACTAGTCAAAACCAGTCCAACAGTGCAGACAATAATAAAATACGGTCATTTCATATGGACCCCAACAATTGAATCAAAATTACCAGGTTCATTTTTAACCGATAGTCCATTAAACAGTGTGAATAGGAATAAAATGAGGGATTTGCCTTTTATGAGCGGAACAGTCACCGATGAAGGTTTAGCGCTGACTAGCGGTATGGTTATTAACTTGATTAACTAACAAACTATGTTTGTAATAATTACAAAATTAATATAATATGGTAATATAATTACTTTTATAGGAGGCTACTCTAATGATGTGATTTATCAAATGGAAAGACAAAATATAAGAACGTTAATAAAAAACTTTGCAGAATCTTTTGAACAAGATTTGGAAACTTTATTTTCTAAAATTGATAATTTTTATTTTACCGACAAACTTAATAGTAGCAGTAAAATTCAGGTCTGTATAAAATTAATATTTGCTAATTAAGTAAAATCAATTAAGAATAATTAATTGAGTAAAATACTGCAATAAATTTTTGTTCAATTGAATAAGATATCACAATATTTGTTAAATTCGACAAAATATTAAAATCTCACCAATTAAAAGAAAACAGACATTTAAAATTTGATTTTTTCCACAGTTCTTGAAAGGAATGACAAAAGTTTTCAGTGACGCAAATTATTTCTATCCACAAGTGCGAATGTTGGAGAAAGTTACTTTGAAGATGAAGAATTCAAACTACTTTTATTCCTTTGGATATCGAGGAACTCTAAGTTTGACGTCAGTCACTGGCGATAATACGAATTATGGTGTCGCTCACGCTGATGAACTTTTATATCTATTTCCAGTTAATTACGGATCTTTCGTAACAACAAATGCAAATTTCACACGAACTGATGAAAATATTAGTCGAATCATGGTGGATCTTTGGACTTCATTTGCTACAAATGGGTAAAATTTTCAATCTTTAATCCCTAACATAACTTACTTTCTAACTGGGGTAATAAAGAACCCCAAACTTGTTTCCATTTTGGAAAAAAATTATCATCTTTTGAATTTTGACTAGGGTACCAAAAAACCCTGTTCGGTAAAAATCCCAGACTAAAATTAATTCAACTTTTTTGTCAATTCAGACGAAGAAATAGAAAACCTAATTCTAATTGTAATTAATTCGGTAATTCTAATTAGAAGAAAATTACTCTAATTAAAAGAAAAAGAAATTCTAATTCTGGTGAATAGAAAAAAATTCCTAACTTTCATCCTTTTTACAGAAAACCAACATCCAGTGAACTATCCAATTCCAATTTGTGGGAACAATTTTCACCAAATACAACAGCTCACATTCAAATCGGAAACATAAGAAACAATAGTGATCCAACTGTGACAATGTCGAATAATTATTTTAAAAAGAGAGTGAATTTTTGGCGACAAAATACTCCAATATAGAAATTGTATTCAAATTTATAAATTACTTATAAAAGTAAGGTCGACATTTTGACCTAATTATTAGTTAACAAGATCAACTTTTTTTTACTTTTATAGTTACTATTAAAGTAATTAAAATCGACTGGACGATTTTAGTAAAAAATTTTGTATAATTTAAATTTAAAACATTTGTGTATAAACAAATAGCACAACTTGTTTTTTGAATTAATTTTTCATTTTCAATTTCTTTTATACAAACTAAACTTTTTTTTGCAATAAATGTATAAAAATTTCAATATGTATTATCTATTACAATCTGACATTGATTAAGAACTATGCTAATTTTCTTCGTCATAATTTTATATCCTTGCACTTAAAAAAAAATCCCGTTCTTCCGTATACTTCTAATTAAAATTTACACATGTAAACAAAATATACTAACATTTTGAAAAACACTCGAAGCATCTTTGATCTTATATCAATTTATCTTATATCTTACATGAAATGATGTTATTAAAAATCTGCTACAGTTACAAAAAAAAAATTACCAATTCCTATACTGACATTCTTATACAAACGAACAGTATTAATGAATTTTATCTTTATCACCATTCCAGATGATTGTATATAATCATGAAATTTTAATTTATAACTTCATTGAAAAAGTAGGATATTATTAAGATACATTGTAGAGCAAAACTCAACTTTAGTTTTAAAAGAAAAGCAGAGATTGAAATGCCTGGTAGAATTATATTTTTTTGTTTAATAACCGCAACAGTGTCAAATTCGGAATTATTAGTGAAAACTAAAAATGGAATAGTTGATGGTACTTTTCAACAATCAAGAAATGGTAGAAATTATTCTGCTTTTCTCGGTATTCCCTATGGCAAAGCACCAGTTGGTGATTTAAGGTCTTTAAAATTATGATTAGTCTTTAATTAATAATTAAATATTTAATTAATAATTAATAATTAACTATTTAATTAATTACCTAATTAATTTAAAGAAATTTAATAACAAAGTTTATACAAATATTAAAATAAGGTTCAAAAATCCCCAACCGGCAGAAAAATGGAGTGGAATTCGACAGGCAAAATCATTTGGAAGCTCATGTTTGCATACATTGTTTGGGATTAAAACAATTGGAAAAGAAGATTGTTTATTCTTAAATGTTTATTCCCCGCTTCTTGAATTTCAAGAAAATATGGTAATCATTTTTTTTATGTAAATTCCATTTTTTTCTAGCTATTTATTTTCCGTGACGCATGAATATTCCCGAATTTTTATTTGACGTAAACAATTAAACAAGAAATTCCATTTGACATGAAATTCATTTGACATAAACTTCATTTGACATAAAATCCATTTGATATAAATTTCATTTGACATAAAAATTAATTAAACATAAATTTCATTTAACATACATTTCATTTGACATGAAATTAATTTGACATAAACGTCATTTAACATGAAATTAATTTGACATAAATTTCATTTGACATAAAATTCATTTGACATAAATTTCTTTTGATATAACATTCATTTAACATAAATTTTATTTGACATGAAATTAATTTGACATAAACGTCATTTGACATGAAATTAATTAATTTGACATTGATTTCATTTGACATAAATTTCATTTGACATAAAATTTATTTGACATAAAATTAATTTGACATAAATTTCATATGACATAAATTTTATTTGACATAAAATTAATTTGACATAAATTTCGTTTGACATAAAATTTATTTAACATTATTCTCATTTGACAAAAAAATTACATTGCATAAATATTATTTAACATATAAATCACATTATACAAATTCTATTAAATATAAAAATAACCTAACACTTAATAGACTTTAATTTAATTGGACATAAAATTTATTTGACATAAACTTCATTTAGTACATTATCCAAAAGTAATTTAACATAATTCCCATTTGACATAAAATTCTCTTACCATAAATTTCATTTGGCATAAAGATCATTTGACATAAAAATTTAGGTGCAAATTTCAAAATTGGCTAATTACAATTTTCTAGATAATGTCAAATGAGTTTTATGTCAAATTAATTGTATGCCAATTGTAATTTGTGTCAAGTAGATTTTATGTCAAATAAGAATTATATTACATAACTTTCATTTCAAATGAATTTTATATCAAATTAAACTTACGTCTAATGAATTTCGTGTCAAATGAAATTTACGTGAAGTGATTTTCATGTTAAATGAAATTTATGTCATGTGATTCCTATGCCAAATGGAAATTATGCAAATTGAGTTTTATGTCAAATTAAATTTATGTTGAAAGAGCATTTATGGCACATGAATTTTATGACAAATGGGAATTATGTCAAATGACTTTTATGTCAAATGAACTCATTGTAAAATGGATTTTATTTTTATGTCAAATAAAATGTATGTCAAATGAATATTAAGTTAAATTAATTTTATGTCAAATGAAAATGCCAAATAACATTTATTTCCAACTAGTTTTATGTAAAATAAAATGTATATATCTTAAATTTTATGTCAAATGCCATTAATGTTAAACAAATTCTATGTTAAATGAATTTTTGTATCAAATGAAAGTTATGTCAATTGAAATTTATGTCAAAATAAAATTTGAATCGCATGAATTTTATGTTAAATGCCATTTATGCCAAACAAATTTTACGGCAAATGAATTTTCGTGTCAAATTACCGTTTAATAAAGCAAAAACATTTCGTTTTAGAAAAATAATTCATTACCAGTAATGGTATATTTACACGGGGGAATATTTTTCTTCGGCGGAAGTGATAATTACGAAGCAACATATTTTTTGGACAAGAATGTAATTTTTGTGACACTCAACTATCGTCAAGGAATTTTAGGTTTCTTAACGACAGCCGATTCCGAAGCATCCGGAAATTTTGGACTAAAAGACCAGAGATTAGCTTTAAAATGGGTTCAAGAAAATATCGAATCTTTCGGTGGCGATAAAAATCGAGTGACACTTTTTGGCATAAGCTCCGGCAGTTCCTCTGTTCATTATCACACTCTTTCAAAAGCAAGTGATGGTAAAAGAAAACTTACTAATTAAAAAACCATTTTATATTTTCATTCGATCTTCAAATTAAGTAAATAAATATTTTGTAATAAATGATAAATTAATATTAATAATTTTAAAAATTGGCAATCTTTTTGGATAAATTAATGTATAATATAAAGAATAAATTAATGTACAATATAAAGAATAAGTTAATATATAATTTTAGGTCTTTTTCACCAATATATTTTGCAGAGTGGAACTGCATTAAGTAACTGGGCCTATCGAGACAGTAGTAAAATTTTTCAAACTGTTAAAAAAATAGCCAACTTTGTTTCGTGTCCAACGAAATCAACTAAAATCTTAATGAACTGTTTGCGAAAAACGGACGCAAATGATCTACTATTTTGGAGTAATATTGTTGGATTATTCGTTAGAAATGCAGAACTTGCTTGGGTGCCAACAAATGAATCGCCTGACAGCGAGGAAACATTCTTAACCGACAATCCAGAAAATTTAATGGAACAAATGAAAGATTTGCCCTTCATTAGTGGAGTTTCCAAAAATGAAGGACTCTTTTTCATAAGTGGTAAACCAGCAACAAATTTTAATCATAATTTAATATAAAAATATACACTAAAAAAGATTTATTTGATTCAAGTAACCGATTAATTGACTATTATCAATTAAATATTTAATTGAATCAAATAATAGAAATTAAAATTCAATTTTATTCCCCAGCTATTCACACACTCGATCTTGTTTACAATCTGATAAAGAAATTTTTAAAAAAGTTGATTATCGACGATGCTGTTTATCTCAGAAATAGTGAAAAAACTTTCTCAACTGATGTATATAAATTTTATTTCAATAATTCCCAGCCCTTGGATAAGAAAACGGTAATAAATTCTCAAAATAATAAATAAATAAATACTTCAAATGATCGCAATTATTCAATAATTAATTTAATTTTTTTCAAGCAATTATTGGACACCTATACGACTATACTTTCAGACGGAATGTTTATTTATCCCCAAATCAAAGTTTTGGATCAAATTACACCCAAAATGAAAAATCCTACCTATTTTTATAACTATGGATATCGTGGTGATGTTCCAAATTTGTCAAATTTCTTGAGTAACGACAACTTTGGCGTTGGTCATGGCAATGAAATAATATTTTTATTTCCCTTTGAATATTTTATAATAAAAAGAACAGACGCTGATTTTTCACCTACTGATAGAAAAATAAGTAAATTATTTGTCGATTTATGGACATCATTTGCAGCTAATGGGTAAAAGACTACTTTACATTAAATCTCAATTCAAACTAATTAATAAAACATTTAAAATATTCAATAAAAATTATTTTACAAAATAAAAAAAGATCCTTTTATTTAAGGTAAAAATAACAAACATAAACTATAAGTGACTCTTAGGTATCTTTTTTCGCGACATGTCACATATCATAATTAACACATTTTGAAATATAAATAATTTTTATTTTTAGAAAACCTACATCCGATTATCTAGAACCACCAAACATATGGAAACCGTACAACACCGAAAATAATTCCTACTTGCAAATTGGTGATGAAATTGACAACATGAAGCCATCAGTAAAATTATCAAGCAACTTTTCAACTGAAAGAATGAATTTCTGGAGAGAACATTTTCCGTCAAATAATTAATATTTTATACAAAACAAATTCTTGAAACTTCAAATACTTGAAACTTTAAATTCTTTAAACAAAAAAGTAAAATAACATAATGTATATATTTTAAACTAATTTTAATTCTAGTAAAATAAAAAATATAGTAAGAATACGATCAGTGAATATGCTAATTGTATTATTCATAATCTCCTCATAGTTGTAATTAGTAAATCTTCGTAACGATGCAAAAAAAGTATTAACATATTGGATCATCGATTAATTAAGTGACTTGTAAAATCGATCATGAATAATGAGGGAACAATAAATTCATACTGCCTTTCTAGTGAGTTGTAAGCAAGTTGTATTAAAGTTATATTGTTTCTTTAACTATTGTGTTTATTATTGTTATTTCTGTTATTATTTCAACTGTTATTGTTCTTTCTGTTATAATTTCAACTGTTATTGTTTTTTCTATTATTGTTGTACCAGTTATTGTTGTTACCGTTACAATTTTTTCTAATCTTATGCAATAACACAAAGTTAAAGTGCAACCTAAGAATTTTAAAGCAGTTCGAATCCTTAAGCATACCACAAAAGAGGATAAGTGTTCTAATTCATAAATGAATTCCTAACAAAATGGAAAATCAATTAATTATATTGTTGTTCTATTTAATATTTGCGCCAGTGTTAAATTCAAAACTACTAGTGGAAACATTACAGGGAAAACTTCTTGGCACTGTGGAAAAATCGAGAAGTGGTAGAAATTACTCCGCTTTTCTTGGTGTACCGTATGGACAACCACCGATTGGAATTTTAAGGTATTATTGAAAATGTACTAATTTCGAAAAATTCAACAAAGTATTTAAATATTTAAGAAAATTTTAATCAAATGATTTAAAACATATTAATGGAAAGGAGAAAATGTAACAAACATAACATATTAAAATGATACTATAATACATATTTAACATAAAACGTTAAAATAATTTCTGGAAACTAAAATCAAATTTTCCGTTTTTATTAATTTATACCCAAACAAATATTAAAATTAGGTTCAAAAATCCTGTACCAGCAAAAAAATGGAGTGGAATACGAACTGCAACATCCTTAGGTAATTCGTGTTTACACTCTCTTTTTGGATTGCCATTTGGCAACGAAGATTGTTTATTTTTAAACATATACTCTCCGTTTCTTGAGTTCCACCAAATGGTAAGAATTTTTCTTATCTAAATTTTAACCTATCTCCGTTACAATAAAAATGAAGTCCTTTAATGCAAAAAGAAAGTCTTAAATTAAGATTTTTTTTACTGTAAACAAATTCTAATTCTGTAATACGAATTCGAATTCTGTAATACGAATTAAAAATATATTTTTACTGTAGAATTTAAATACATCAAAGGAAAATCCACTACCAGTGATGGTTTTTATACACGGTGGAGCATTTTTCTTCGGAGCCGGAAATGACTATAAAGCAAACTACATTATGGACAAGAATGTCATTTTTGTGACGATAAATTATCGATTGGGGATATTTGGATTTTTGTCTACTGCGGATTTAACAGCTCCGGGAAATTTTGGAATGAAGGACCAAGTACTGGCCTTAAAATGGATTCAAAAGAATATCAAATTTTTTGGTGGTGATCCGAATAGAGTGACTATATTCGGACAGAGTGCTGGAAGTGCCAGTGTTCATTTACACACACTAAGCGAAGCTAGCAGTGGTAAAAGAAATAAAAAAATTTACTACAAAGTTACTACAATATAAATGTAGTAAAAAGACTAGAATCTTAAAAAATATAAATACTATAATACAAAAAAGTACAAATACTATAAAATAAAAAATATAAATTCTATAATACAAAAAAGTAGAAATACTATAAAATTAAAATACTGTAATATAAAAAGTATAAATACTAAAATATAAAAAGTATAAATACTAAAATATAAAAAGGATAAATACTAAAATATAAAAATCATAATAATCATCTTAATTATAAAAAAATATATTTTTTAGGTCTCTTTCATCAATTTATTCTGCAAAGTGGCACCGCCCTTACTGCCTACGCCTATAGAGACAGAAACGAAATTTTTGGAACAGTAAAAAAAATTGCAAACTTCGTCAATTGCAGTACAACATCAACAAAAGTATTATTAAACTGTTTGCAAAAGAAAAATGAATATTATTTACTATTTTGGAGCAATTTGGTTGGAATACTGATTCGAGTTGCCGAATTTTCTTTTGAACCAACAAACGAACCTATAAATAACGATGCATTTTTAATCGACAATCCGCAAAATTTAATGCATCTTATGAAAGACGTACCTTTCATTTGCGGCGTTACAGGAAACGAAGCAGTTGCTTTTACAAATTGTAAACAAATTACAACTCTCTACTATAAAAATACTAAAAATACTATAGAAATACTAAAAATACTATAAAAATACTAAAAATACTAAAAATACTAAAAATACTATAAAAATACTGAAAATACTAAAAACACTATAAAAATAAAAATTTAACATCCAAGTATCCACAATAATTAAAATTTCCATTTATCCATCAGTTTTTTACACCATCGATCTTCTTTACAATCTTCTAAGCAAATTCATGAAAAAAATATTCATCAACGATGCTGTTTATATCAGAAACGATAAAAAGAGTTTTCCGAGTGAAATAGATGAGTTTTACTTTAATAATAATTCGGATCATATGAGCAAAAAACAGGTAAATAGATAAAAGAAAAATTCATTCAAACTTTAGTCTCATAAAATAGATTTTCCTGAAAAAATATCCTTTTGAAGAATGTGGACATCTTTACGAACATACTTACAGACGGTCTTTACAATTATCCAGCAATGAGATTGTTGGATCAAATTGCACCAAGAATGAAAAGTTCCAACTATTTTTATCAATTTGTCTATCATGGGGACACTTCACTATTTTCTAATTTTTTATCTAATGAGAACTTTGGAGTTGGCCATGCTGATGAATTATTATTCTTATTTCCCTTTTCGTATTTCATTATTCATAAAACGGATGCTGATTTAAGTGACAATGATAGAATCATGAGTAAATTGACTGTCGACTTATGGACCTCATTTGCAATCAACGGGTAAAGTTTTTATTAAAATCTACTTCGTTTCAAATTCTAACAAAATTTTACAAATAATTTTCCGTAAGGTCAAAGTTCACTTCAGCTATTAACAAAAATCAAGACTTTACGGAAAATACAATTATTACATTTTTATAATCACAATTATTTTGTTTCGATTTAGAAAACCAACATCTGAATACCTAAATCCGCCAAATTTATGGAAACCGTTCAACACCGAGAAAAATCCCTTTCTTCAAATTGGAGACGAAAATGACACAATGAAACCTTCGGTAAAACTATCAAGCAACTTTTTAGCGGAGCGAATGAACTTTTGGAGAAAAAATTTCCCTCCAGTTAACTAATACCAATAGTTACTATACTGATTGATAGTAAATATAATAATCCCTTTTTCTCCGAATACTCAATACGAAACAAAATTATTATAAACATATACGATTACAAAATATGCTAATTTGTATTACTTGCAATTTCTTCAACTATGTATTTAAGTTATTACAAAGTAATATGAGAATCCACCAAGAAAAAAACACTGAAAAACACTAATCATATTTCATCTCAGAATATTTAATTGATCATAAAATCCTAGATACCACAGAGTTGCAAACGGACTTACAATGTTATTAGTTTAATCAAAAAATTATTTTTTCGAAGAGAGTAGTAGTCAAGAGGCAACCGAGTTGCAAATAGTTAAATTACAAATTAGTATAATCGGAAAATTATTTTTTCTAATCATTTAGTTTTATGTAAAAAGGACTGCTAATATTTTCTGAAAATTTGTTTAATAGAAATTTAAATAAATAGAGAATTAAAAATTTATTATAAAATGTATCCTCAACCAAAAATGACGAATCAATTAATTATATTTTTTCTTTTTTTGCTAAGTGCACCATTGTTAAATTCTAAACCTATAGTGAAAACTGAAAATGGAATACTTGTTGGTACAGTAGAAAAATCGAGAAGTGGAAGAAATTATTCCGCTTTTCTTGGCGTACGATATGGAAAACCACCAGTCGGAGATTTAAGGTAGATTTAAGGATTTATCGGAGATTTAAGGTAGTATCAAAATTGTGTAACTAATTTTTTAAAATTTCAACAAAGTATTTGTGAGTATTTAAAAGAATATAATTTTTAAAAAAATTTGCAGTTATCAAAACTATTTTTTGCGCATTTCTATTAACTTTTATTAAATTAACGTAGTAAATTTTACCAAGTTCCATAAAATTTACTAAACAGAAATAATAAAATTATCTCCAGAAATACAGTAATTTTTTGGTAAATTGAAAGAAAATGTTACTGAATAATATTCTTTGAAAATACGAAAATATACTTTGAAAATAATAAAATTTATTTCAAAAATAGTAAAAATTAGCAGAAATCTAACAAAAATTTCAGAAAGAAATATATTAAATAATTAAAATAAAAAAGTAAAACAGGGTTGCCACAAAAATTTAATTTGGTTTTTCCCTGACTTTTTCCTGACTGATTTTGACATTTTCCCTGACCCTGAAGAATATTTTAATTCACTCCAAATATTATTATATACTCAAAAGAAAATAATCAAAAATTTTAAGTAAAATTCATTTTTTAATCAAATTTTAATAGAAAATTTTTCGAGAATTTAATTATTTAAATAGAAAGATAAATAATTGAATATTCCTTAAAATTGAATGCAATTTTCTATCAGTTTATTTAAAATTGTATAAAAAATAATTTGAATTCTGCGATAAGTTTTGTTATTTATGAAAATAATTGAATTCTTGCAACGAATTTTATTAAAATTTTTTTTTTAAGAATTGAATTCCGGAGAAAAATAATTAAAATCTAACGAAGAATTTAATTAAATTTTTTTTTTAAATAATCGAATTCCTGTGAAAAATTTTATTTTTGAAAAGAATTGAATTCTTGGGAAGAATTTTATTAAGATTTCTTATATAATTGAATTGCTTCGAAGAATTTTATTTTTTACGAAAATAATTGAATTGTTTCAAAGATTTTTACAAACATTTTTGACAATAATTGTTATCCTAGGAAGAGTGTTATATATTTTACGAAAATAATTATATTCTATAATCAATTTTATTATAATTTTTCAAATTTATAAACATTTTAATAAAAATTTTTAAAATAATTGAATTCTTGAGAAAAATTTTATTATTTATGAAAATAATTGACTTCTTGCGAAGAATTTTATAAAAATTTTAAATTTTATAAAACTTTTTCGAATAATTGAATTCCTATAAAAAAATGTATTATTTGTGAAAATAATTGAATTCTTAAGAAGAATTGTATTGAAAATAATTGAATTGTATAGAAATATAATTAAATTTCGGAGAAGAATTTTATTATTTATAATGATAATTGAAATTTTGGCGAGAATTTAAAAAAATTTTTAACATAATTGAATTTAAGCGAAGAAGTTTATCACTTTTGAAAATAATTGAATTTCTGTAATCAGTTGTTCTTGAAATCCCTATTAAAAAAATTTAAATTCATTAAAAATTGATATTTTCTAAAATTTCAAATTGAAACCTTTGAAGTTCATCTATTTATGAAGATTGTAAACGCAATTCTTTTGAAATCCAATTAATTTTGAAATTTTTAAGTAAAATTATTCATTAAATAATTTATAGTTAATAATTTTATGACAATTCTTCAAGAATAAAGTTATTTAAAAGGAGATAATTGTCAGAAATAGAAAAAATGGAAGGTTTTGTATTAGAATTCTTGGCAATTTCATAGTTTATGATGCAAACGAAAAAGACACAAAAATTCAGAATTTTCTTATAAATTCTAAAAATTTAATATTTTCCAGTACTTTTAATAAAAATCCCTGACCAATTTTAATTTCCCTGACTTTTCCCTGACCTGTGGCAACCCTGTAATATTTTTTTTTTTAAGTGGGAAATATAAAAATTAGGTTCAAAAATCCTGTACCAGCAGAGAAATGGAATGGAATACGAAACGCAAAATCTTTCGGTAACTCATGTTTACACACATTGTTTGGAGTACCATTTGGCAAAGAAGATTGTCTATTTCTGAACATATATTCCCCGTTTCTTAATTTTCAACAAGTGGTGACAATTTTTCTTTTTTAAACAAAACTTTTTCATTGTATGCATGACAAGGCAAAAAAAAAACTTTTTTTATAGAATATAAGTTCATTAAACAAAACTTTATTGCCAGTAATGGTTTTTATACACGGTGGAGCATTCTTTTTTGGATCTGGCAATGATTATAAAGCAAACTACATTATGGACAAGAATGTCATTTTCGTGACTATAAATTATCGATTGGGAATTTTTGGTTTTTTAACCACTGCTGATACAATAGCTCCAGGTAATTTTGCACTGAAAGATCAGTTGCTTGCCTTAAAATGGATTCAAAGGAATATTGAATTTTTTGGTGGTGATCGCAATCGTGTTACACTTTCTGGACAAAGTGCTGGAAGTGTCAGCGTTCATTTACATGCAATTAACCAAAGGAGCAGTGGTAAAGAACCTTAATTAACAATATTAATTATTTATAAACAATATTGACTATCAATTTTGCAGAATATGCTAAAATTGATTATAATCACCTAATTTTGTTAGCAGTTTAATAAAAGGATAAATTATCATAAAATTTAAATTTTCCAGGTCTGTTTCATCAATATATTATGCAAAGTGGTACCGCCTTAAGTGCCTTCGCCTATAGAGACAGAAACGAAATATTTCAATCCGTTAAAAAAATGGCTCAATTTGCAATGTGCCCTACAACAAATACACAAATTCTAATGGACTGTTTACGAAAAGTTGATGGACATTATTTACTAATTTTGTCCAATTTGGTCGGACTGATGATTCGAATTGCCGAATTTCCCTGGCAACCAACAAACGAACCCATAAATGATGATGCATTTCTAACAGAAAATCCGCAAAATTTAATGCATCAAATGAAAGATGCACCTTTCATTTGTGGTGTTGTTGGCAATGAAGGAGCGATTATTACAAATTGTAAATAACTTATGAAAAAAAAGAAATGCAAACTAAAGAAAACTAAAGTCATTGCACATGTACCAGTACTTTTTTCTTCAAATGAAAAAACGATTTAAATGAATTTTTTTCCATGTGCAATGACAAGATTTTCTATCTCATTTAAAATTCATTTTATCCATCAGATTTCTACACTTTCGATTCTCTTTATAATCGTCTAAAAAAATATATGAAAAAACTGTTTATCGACGATGCTGTTTATATCAGAGACGCTAAGAAGAGTTTTCCGAACGAATTATATAAGTTCTATTTCAACAATTCGCAAGACCAAAACTTAACCAAAAAGCAGGTAAATAGATCAGTAAACAAATACAAAAATTCCTCATAATTGATTAGAGTGTAAAAACTTTTTTTTCCAAAAGTAAAATAAGAGATAATTTCTTTTCAAAAAATGTCTAATTTTCTAACAAAAGATTATTTTCAAAAGTTTTTAGACACCTATACGAACATAGCTTCAGACGGTATATTTAATTATCCAGCAATTAGAATGTTGGATCAAATTGAACCAAAAATGAAAAGTCCTAACTATTTCTATCGTTATATATATCGTGGAAAAAATTCACTCCTCACTAATATATTAAGTAATGAGAACTTCGGAGCAGGTCATGCTGGCGAAATAGTATATTTATTTCCGATTCAGTATTTCTTCATTAACCGAACAGATGCTTATTTCACTGATAATGATAGAATGATGAGTAAAATAACAGTCGACTTGTGGACCTCATTTGCAATCAACGGGTATGAAATGAAACTATTAAAAATAAAAATTCTGTTTGTTGCAAATTTTTAAACTTCTTAACAATTTTTCTTTTTTACCCAGTATCGTGCTATCTGACTATTATTATAATAATCTTAATAACAAAAAATTTTAATCTTTTTGTCAATCTAGAATACCGACATCAAAATATTTAGATCCACCAAATTTATGGAAGCCGTATAATACAAAATCCAATCCCTATCTGCAAATCGGTGACGAGGACGACAATTTGAAACCTTCAGTGAAATTATCAAGTAACTTTTTATCCAACAAAATGGATTTTTGGAAAAAAATACACTAAACTGATGTAATGATTGAAAAAAAAGTTGTCAATTTTATGATCATTTAGCTTCCTCAATATAACATACATATATGAATTCCCTTAATTTCTAATTATAGAAAAATTATTTTAGAGTATTAAGATAAAATTTCAAAAAAATCAAAATATTAATTTTTTGTTGAAAAAAAAATATTGTTTAATTTTATAAATATAAAAAAATATATACTTTAGATACATCATCGATTCGTTTCCATGCCAGAAATACAATTTTGACAAGAATTAATAAAAATTTGAATAAAAAAGAAAGTTATTTCTAAAAAACAAGAAGCAAAATTGAAAAAAAATTCCCTATTCTTCAAGAATGCCTAGGGCTTAGTCCCTACTAGAACTCAGGTGATTTTCAAATAATTAGAATTTTTAAATTTAAAAGAAAAAAATTTTTAATGTCTTTTTTACGAAATTTTGATTGTCTGATGGCGTACGGGTGGTGGTGCTACTACTTAAAAATTGAAATAAAATTCCCTATTCTTCAAGAATGCCTAGGGCTCAGTCCCTACTAGAACTCAGGTGATTTACAGATGATTAAAATTTTTAAATTTGAAAGAAAAAAGTTTTTAATATCTTTTTTATGAAATTTTGATTGTTTGATGGCGTACGGGTGGACGACCTGCTACTACTTAAAAATTGAATTTAATAGTGCAAAGGATATTAAACTAATCATTTTTTAAAAATTTTAAACGAAAATAATTGCAATTTTTATTATTCGAACCGAGTCACGCCTGAATTAATTCGAATAATCGAGGTTGCACTGTAAATGCAAATAATTCGACACTATTTTTAATGTTCGTTTGTTTGTTCAAATGTAATAGAATTTCGTGATTGAGTCAAATATGCGTAATTGTGAAAGCCCCTCTTTACGTGCTTATACGAGAGTGGAGAGAATATTCAAGAGTATTTGGAAACTAATCTGACCATGAAATTAAGAAAAACATCTGTAAAGATTGTCAAAATTTTTCTAAGATCAAGGTTTAAAGTTTCATAACCAGTTCAATGTCAGTCGACGTACATATTTAATAAAAAAATAAGAAAAAAATACAGTCTGTACGATAGTCTTCTAAAAGTAACATCTAAGAGAGAATAGTCTGCAAAAAAAATTGTTTCCTAAATTTTCATTGTTTTTCGCTAAGATTATTTGGAAATTATTGTTTTTCTAAAAAGACAGCCATTGTTGGTTGTTTAGCATATAGAGAAAAAAAATTTATTTATTAAAATTATTTTTTAAAATTTATTTAAGAATAATATTATTATTGAATAAATATTATTATATTATTTAAGAATAATATTCTCGATAAACGAAATGTTAAATCAAATCTTATTATTGCTCTGCTTATTAAGCCCGACGGTATTAAATTCACAACCACTAGTGCAAACATCTCAAGGAATTCTTCTTGGAACAACAGAAATATCCAGAAATGGTAGAGATTATTCCGCATTTCTTGGTGTTCCATACGGACAACCTCCGGTTGGAATTTTAAGGTAAGATTGGAAACTTACTAACAAATTTCGAAAAAATCAACAGTTTTGAAAATTTGTGAAAAAAGTTCTGCAATAATAAACGCAAACAAATGGAATTTGCATGAATCTGAACCAACATTTTTCTAATGGATATTATTTTACTAGTAAACAATTTTGAGTTAGTAAAAAGACTAGTAAAAATTCTGAATAAACACAAGAAAAGTTTCAGATTCTAATTTTTTCCCTCAAGTAACAAATTAATTGAACAAAGCTTTGCAGAACAAACTAGCAGAAAATTGTTGTGCTATCTGAGTACTGATAATCCTTAATTATAAAAATTAGGTTCCAAAATCCTTTACCAGCAGCAAAATGGAAAGGAATACGAAGAGCAAAATCATTTGGAAGTGCATGTGTACACAGAATATTTGGAAGAACATTTGGAAAGGAAGACTGTTTATTTCTAAACATTTACACCCCAATTACTGAATTTCAACAAATGGTAACATTTGATTTTTTGAAATGTATTTTGTTAGCTTTTCCTGAAGAGCATTTCGCAACAAGTTATCGTAATTTAAACTTTCCAAAAAATTTAGAGAACATTTTAACGAAAATACTTTTTCCAGTACTCAAACACATCTAACGAAAATTTATTACCAGTAATGGTATACATACATGGGGGATCATTCTTCTTTGGATCTGGCAATGATTACAAAGCCAATTACCTTTTGGACAAGAATATCGTTTTTGTAACGGTCAATTATAGATTGGGAATTTTTGGTTTCTTATCCACTGGCGATTCAGCAGCTTCAGGCAATTACGGAATGAAGGATCAAGTTCTGGCTTTAAAATGGATTCAAAAGAATATTAAATTTTTCGGTGGCGATCCAAATCGTGTTACAATTTTTGGTCTAAGCTCGGGAGCTTCATGTGTTCACCTTCTTGCTCTTAGCAAAGCAAGCAATGGTAAAAAAAATTAATTCTAATACGAGAAACATAAACTGCATAAAATTTAAACTCCGTACAATTAGGAGATCTTTTTAATTTTAGGTCTTTTTCAACAATATATTATGAAAAGTGGTACAGCACTACCAGCCTGGTCCTATCGAGACAGTAGAGAAATTTATCAAACTGTTAAAAAAGTTGCTAAATTTGTCGACTGTCCCACAACATCAACAAAAAATCTAATCAACTGTTTTCGAAATAAAGATCCAGAAACTCTACTATTTTGGTGCGATATAGTTGGAATATTTATTCATGTTGCCGAAATGGCATGGGTACCAACAAACGAACCAAAAAACGAGCCAAACGCATTTTTAACCGACACTCCACAAAATTTAATGAAAGAAATGAAAGATTTACCGTTCATTAGTGGCGTTGTTGGTAACGAAGCAGTTTTTATTACAAATGGTAAACAAGCCATTAAGATAAGAAAAAAAGCTGGTCATAATTTATTTATATATTTAACAAATAAAAAACATTCTGTCATCTTCTATTAAAAACAAAATAAATATAACTTTATATTGCTAACTTTAAAGATTTTAAAACATTTTCGATATTTTTTCGGTATTAAAAAAATGAATATAATTAAAATTTATTCCTTCAGTTTTCTACGCAATTGATCCTGCCTACAATATTATGAGCAAATTTATGAAAAAATTATTTATCGATGATGCCGTTTATATAAGAGGGGCAAACAAAAATTTTCCAGCTAATTTAGATAAGTTCTATTTTAATAGCTCACATCAATCTATCAAAAAGCGACAGGTAATTAGAGAAAGGGAAATTTTTTGATTCTTTAATTTTTAAATTCTGTTAATCAAAGACAATAAATTTTTTTTTTTTAAAATAGCAAAAGTCTTGATTGTACTTTACAAAAAAAATTTGTTTCAGGATTTGGACACTTACACAAACATAATTACAGACGGAATTTTCTTTTATCCAGAAATGAAAATGTTGGATCAAATAGCTCCTAGAATGAAAAATCCTACCTATTTTTATCATTTTATATATCGTGGTGAAACTTCAATTCTTTCTAATTTAATATCTAATGAAAACTTTGGCGCTGGTCATGGTGGTGACTTAATATTTTATTTCCCATTAACTTATTTGGTAGTTAATAGAACAGATATACATTTTACTGATGAAGAACGAATGATAAGTAAATTAATGGTTGACCTGTGGACATCATTTGCCACCAATGGGTAATATTTGCTAAGAATTATTTAACAAAATAGTAAAAATTTACTCAAGGAAAAAGTTTATTTCAAATTGATTATTTAATTAATTAAATTTTTAAATCGTTAAAATTTATTTTTAGACGAAGAAAAATTTTTATTTAAAGTTGTTTCTTGTATTTACTTGACGACCAAAAAAGAAGAATTTTATAAAAAATTTTTAAATAATTAATTTCTTTCAATTAATTTTATGCAAATTCTAATTTAAATAATTGAATTCCTAAGAAATTTGTATTATTCGTGAAAAGAATTGAATTCGTATGAAGATTTTTACAATAAATTTTTTAAATAATTGAATTTTTTTGCCAAATTTGATGAAAATAATTAAATTTGGAATATTTTTTATTGAAAATAATTGAATCGTTTTAAAGAATTTGATTATAATTTTTGAAAATAGTTTTTTTAATTCTAAATTTTTTCTGAAGTGAATTACAGAAATAATTTCTGTACAACAAAGAACCATTAACTAATAGTTATTTTTTTAACCTAGAAAACCAACATCAAAATATTTGAATCCACCAAATTTATGGAAACCCTACAACAGCAAAAAAAATCCCTATTTACAAATTGGCGAAGAAAGTGACAATAGGAAACCATCAGTAAAACTAACAAACAACTTTTTACCAGAAAGAATGAATTTTTGGAGAGAACATTTTTAAGATTATAAATGTTTTATCTCTACTGTAATATTAATAAATTATTGCTTTTCTCTAGAATCTAAAAATCCTAATGATAATAATAATAATAATCCTAATATTCTAGAATAAAAATCCTAATTTTTGTTAAAAGTTCGTTTCGCCTTATTTGAAAAACAACTTAATTCTCTGGAACTTTACATAAATTGTCTATCATTATATTGTAAATAGTTTTTATCGCAAGAATTGTAATTGTTGACACAAAACACATTTCTCTTTGTTTAAAAACAAAACTTGAATTTTTCATATTTGTCTAGTTTTTTTTAATCAGGCTTTGTAGATATTGTTAACTATCATTTCTCCAAGAGTGGGAAATTTTTTTAACTTTAATACTATAATATTACTTTTTTTACACTTCTACCTTTAGCAATTTCAAGTTTTTTTTCATTTTTCACGAACATAAGAATTTTTTATTTTAATTTTAACTAAATTTCAAATTTTTCACGTATTTTTAATTACATGATTTATTTATGTCCAATTTTTTGCATTTCTTTTGAATTTAGATATTAAATCAAAATTGCGATAATTTAATTTAAAAATATTAAATATGTATTTTTATATAAAATTATTCTTTCTATACATTTTGAGAATCTTACTTATAAATACAGAACCATTAGTGCAAATAAAACAAGGAGTATTGAATGGAATTTATAAACAATCAAGAAATGGGCAAAATTATTCAGCATTTATTGGAATACCTTATGCGCAACCGCCAATTAATGAACTAAGGTAATTTAGAATTCTTTCTTTTTTGTAAAATAAATGTAATAAAACATTCAAAAATAGTTTTAATTTTTAAATTACAACTCCTAGAGATAAAAAAAATTATTTAACTCAAATATAATGATTACTCGTTTGTTATCAAATAAATATTTATTCAAATCAAATAATTTTTATTTAAATATTAATGCAAATCAAATAACTTTTATTTAAATATTTTTTATTTAAATTTTTATTTAAAATTCAAATCAATAATTATTTGAACCAATAATTTCAGTATTTGAAGCAAAGACCGTTTGATTGACTTCAAAAAACATAATTTTAACCAAAAATATCAGTATTTTGAATCAAATAGATACCATTAAAACTTAAATAAAAATTATTTGATACAAATAAATATTTATTTGGATAATAGACAAGTTATCGTTTATTTAAATCAAATTTTTCTTATAAAAACTTTATGCTATCAATTATTTTAAAAATTTTTATTTTTCGACATTAAAATTGAAATAATGAAAAACTTTCAGATTTTCAGCACCAAAACCAGCAGAAAATTGGGATAGCATAAGATCTGCTAAAAAATTTGGAAATATTTGCCCTCAAATGGAAAATAAAACATTACTTGGAAATGAAGACTGCCTATTTTTAAATGTTTATACACCGTTTCTCAATTTTAAATCTCAATTTGTAAATAATATCAAAGAATTGCATTTAATCAAGAAATTATTTTAAATCTAATTTTTTTAATTCTTTATTTAAGCCAGTTTTTTCAAAATATAATTAAATGTTTTTAGTCAATATAAAATGATAATTAATTCAAATAGTGAAATGATTGTTTAAAATACAATTTATTTGGTTTAAGTAAAAATTATTTGATTCAAGTAAATATTTATTTGACAATAGACAAAATCTGAATTTGTTTATTTGCAAATAAAATTAATTTCTTTAGTAATTACTAAACTTATTGTTTCCAATATACAATTTATTTGATTTAAATAAAAATTGTCTGATTCAAGTATAAATATTTGACAATAGACAAAATCTGAAATTGATTATTTGCGAAAAAAATTAATTTCTCGCAGTGTTAATTTAAAAATCATAACTATTGTAATATTTTTTTGATTAAAAATTAAAAATCTTTTCTAATTTCCTCAAAATAATTTTTTAATAATATATATTAAATGTCAGACAAAAAATGATTTACTCCCAGTGATGTTTTGGATTCATGGAGGATATTTTACAAGAGGATCGAGTAACTCCTACACTGCAAGATATTTCTTGGATAAAAAAATTATTTTAGTAACAATTAACTATCGATTGGGCATTTTTGGATTTTTATCAACTGGCGATTTAACAGCACCAGGAAATTTTGGATTAAAAGATCAAGTCCTAGCTTTAAAATGGGTTCAAGAAAATATCAAATCATTCGGTGGCGATCCGAAGCGAGTGACAATTTTTGGTCAAAGTGCAGGTGGTGTGAGCGTTAATCTTCTCGCATTATCGAGAGTAACTCATGGTAAATTTAAAAAAATTTAATTTCATAAAAATTAATTGCAGTTTCATAAATTATAAAATATTCAATCTTTGATAATTTCAAAAAATCTAAATTCTCAATTCTCAAAAGAGAATTAAAATAACAAAATTTGTTCGGAAAGAAGAAAATAAAACTAAAACAATATTCGTTAAAATATTTATTTTAACAAATATTGTTTTTATTTATTTTTTTTTTTTTAATATTTATAAAAAAATATTCGTTAAAATTGTATTGAATTTAAAAAAAGAAGATAAGTAGAATCAAGAAATTTTAATTTTATAACAGGAAATATGTATAAAAACAGGTCTTTTTCATCAATACATAATCGAAAGTGGCAGTGCTCTATGCCCGTGGGCTTATCAGAAAAAGAATAGTATGGTCGAGCATTTAAGTGATATTAAAACACTTGTGAATTGTTCTTTTAACACGTCGGAAAAAATTATCGATTGTTTGCGAGAAAAAAATGTCAGTGAATTACTGAGTACAAAGACTATTTTCAATTATATGTCACGAATAGCAAAACTCACTTGGACACCTACTGAAGAAAATGATAATAATAAAGATGCCATTATAACAGACGATCCGAAAAATTTAATCCATGAAATGAAGGATTTACCATATATAGTTGGAGTTAATGTAAACGAGGGATTGCTTGTCACTGGCAGTAAGTACTCCAAATAAATAAATAAACAAGTAAAAACAAAAAATTAAATTTCCATATTTTAAAAAAAATTATATTTTCATTTCAGTGTTCTATTCCAATTATTTTCTATTTAATATTCTCAAATTATTGCACGCAAAACTGATTGGATTTGTAGCTAGTCATTATTTTGGTGCGAATGACAATAAAAAATTTATTGACTTAGTGAATCAATTTTATTTCAACAACACTTTCGATGATGAATTAAAGGTACCTTGGGATAAAATAAATGTCCGCAATTTTTTTTACCTCAAAGTAATAATTCTGAATTAAATTTTAAAGTCCTGTCACTTATTACCCCACTGCTACTATAATTGCCCCATTTGACGGTATATTTTTCTTTTTTAATTATGTTAATTATTATTAATTATTAAAAATAAATTTTTATTGAATATTTTTCAATGCAATGAAGAATTGAACATCAATAATTTGTAATTGCAATTATATTTCCACAGTATTTAAGAGCAATAACAAATTTCGTCACCGATGGATTTTTTATCTATCCAACATTAAAAATGTTACAAAAAGTATCGCCTCATATGAAGAATTTAAATTACGCCTACGTTTTTGGCTATCGAGGTGAATTTAGTACGACAATGTCAATTACTGATGACAATAGAAATATCGGCGTTAATCATATGGACGAACTCATATATTTATTTCCAATAAAATTTATTTCGCCCAAATTAAAGGACAAAATTTTAACTGGACCTGATTTTTTTATAAGTGAAGTAATGGTGAATCTTTGGACATCGTTTGCAATAACAGGGTGAGAATTAAATATAAAAAAAACAAAATTTACTTTTGAGGGTAATTAAATTTTTTTTTAAACATTAAATTTTAAATTTCGAATTTTTATCTATAAAAGTTCGAACTTCTCTTTTTAAAAAAACTTGTTACTATTTAACTATTCATTTCAATGTTTATATTTCGAATTTTTATTTTTATTATAGTATTTTATTTACCAAATAATTAAATAATTCATATTTATTAAAATATTTCAGAAAACCAAAGGCAGAAGAATTGAAAAATCCCGAAATTTGGAAGCCGTACACTACTCTAAATAATAGATATCTTCAAATTGGAAATATACGAAATAATACAGATCCTAGAATTATATTATCAACTTCAATACTTCCAAATCGTTTTAAATTTTGGACAAATCATTGCCCGATGTCATTAAAGGAAAACAAATACACTTAGAAATTATATTTCCTACTGCTGAACAATTTTTTATAATATAGTTCGTAATTTTATATTAATTAAATCTTCGAGATTTAATTTGATAAGATTTAAACATATCAAATATAAGAAAATAAAGTTCTTTTTTTCAATAATTATTCTCTTTAGAAAAATAATTAGAAATTAAAAACTTAATGTTTCATTGATTTAACGTTCAATTTAATATTTAGACATAGAATATCTAAGCTCACGTTTTTAGGTGAATAATAAGATACTAAAAATAAAAATAATAGTAATTAAATAAATTAGATAAAAAGAGTTTAAATACCTGAAAAAAACTAACCTTTTGTTTTGTTGAACCGCAGTTTTCTAATTGTCTTCAAACTTGCGCACTGACTCGAAAATTAAAAATTACACTTTAAAATAAACTTTTCTATAAAAAAATTCCAATAATCGCTTTTCACAATATTATTTAAAAAAAACCTCATCCGTTAGTCGAATATTTTATTTCTTGAAGTTATAAAACTCATCTGTAACATAAAATGAAAAACGAATATAAATTTTAAAAAACCTTTTTTATTAATTTGATTAAGAATAAAAATTCCGATATAGACAATCGGAACAAAAATTAGTCCAAAATGGCAATTTCTTATTTTAAAAAAAAATGTTGAAATTTAAATACATTTTAGTGAAAGAGTAGAGAATTTAATTTATAACATTTTTAACAATTTAAAGTTGCGAATAAAAATTACAATTTTTTGTCAATAAGAAACAATTTAGGTAACATAACCTAAAATTTATTAACATAAATAATTCGTATTGACGAGAAATTGCAATTTTTATTCAAAAGCAACTTTTAATTGTTTAACTTTAAATTTTGAAAATTAAATTAATTACCCTTTCACTAAACCTTCATTATGCAAACTTTTGTTTTGATTTTCCTTCAGATTCTTCCTTAAATTATTTATTTTGTATTTTAAATGTTTTTGATAATTATTTATTTTATTTTGATATTATTATTAAATTTCTTGTATTTTTTTTATACCAATTTAATTAAATACTTAATAATGTTGAATCTATTTTATTAATTCCCAATTCAGAATTTCAATTCACTGACTGCGTTTTATTATTATTATCATAACCTCAAAAAAAAAATTCTTTTCAATATTCTTTCGCACTTTTCGAAAATCTATAGAGAACAAATGCAAATATTTTTCTCACTCTGAGGCAACATAAAAATATTCACAAGAAATATTTAATGTTACCTTAAAGTACGAGCAAAATAATTATTAGAATTTGTCCCCTTCAACGCCTTCAACAAAGTTCTTGACAATTGCACAAAAATATTATCGACATGAACAAAAAAAAAATGTTTTTTGAGGTTATGATAATAATTGAAACTCTATGCAATAAGGGATTACGCATCGTGCATTTAACATAGCACATATCCACTTATTGTATACGTACGCCTTCAATAATTGATTACATTGATCGATCAGATCAATCCGATCAATCATTCACACACAAACCTATAATCTTCGCTTTAAAATATGTTGTCAATATTCTTTGCAAAATTACATGTTTTGGCGCCATTTTCTCCTCTTATCGTAGTTACCCGACCCCACCCACCCTCTCCAAATACTATACGTGGTTTAATAAACGGCCCCCAATAATCAATAATGTGAAAAAAACGAAAATTTCAATCGTATTTTGTTACAATAATATACAATATAGTGAAAAATTATAGAAATATAATCAGATCAGAGAAAACAAAAAAAAGTAAAGGAAAATTTTATACCTTTTCTTCTACTTCATATTTCAAACAAATACTGACTTTCTTCATTAAATTATTCATCAATTCGATGCATCGTCAATCAAATAAATGATTCATCACAGATTTTTCATAATTATGGAAAACTATATCGAAGATTAATACGAATACGGAGAGTAAAAGTTTTTCACTTGTGACGCCGTCAGACGCCATTACTCAATATGGCTGAAACCATGCTTGCCAACCTGAAATAAAAAAAAAACTCTGCGTTCGTAAAATGAACGCTACTGCGCATGGCGCGAAATTTGAAATTCATTAATACAAAATTATTGATTTAAATAATATAACTTTTCATAAAAATAACAAATAATAATAATTAATAAAATAATAATAGTAATAATATTGATTATAATAATAATAAACAATAATAAAATAAAACACTGCGCATGGCGCGAAATTTAAAATCAGTAAACAAGGAAACAAGGAAAACGGATTTAAATACAAACTAAAATAATAATAATAATAATAATAATAATAATAATAATAATAATAATAATAATAATAATAATAAGAAAAATAGAAAATAACAATAATTATAAAAAACTTTTGTTAATAATTAAACGTTTGAATACAATTTATACAATTTATTATTATTTATAATATTATTTATCATAATATTATAATTTAGTATATATAAATAATAATAAATTTATAATAATAAATTAATAATAATATTAAAAAATAATAAATTAAATAAATTTAAAAAAAATAAATAAATTTTATTTAAAGGTTTACCTTTAAATAAAATTTACAGAAGGAGAAATATGGATTAATTTTTCACACAAGATATTGAACAATTACACAAACTTCAGCATTTAAAGATTTTTATTAACAGTGTTTACTTATAGTATATTGGAAATAAATACTGATTTATTTATAAAACTAAATCGGAGTATATTGAAATAATTTCCAAGTATAGATTAAAAAATAATAGTCAGATGTATGGAATGTTAATAATACATTTGATATCATGATCAACATGTGAATATGAAAATATGGAATGAATAAGTTATTGCACAATATTTCATGCTGCATTTTTTCCAGCGCTTATATTAAATCCGTTTACCTTTTGAATTTTTTTTCTTTTTTTAAATAGACTACATCTCTTCATTTTTCAACACTTAATGTGATTAAAAGCCTACAAGTACTATAAGTATTTTGTACGTAATTGAGCTTAATTAAAATTTTAAAAAAGGAAGATCAAAATGTAACACTATTCAAAGATTCATTTCTTTTGTACATCCTTTTTTTTGGGGAATTTTTGATTTTATCATTATCAAGATATAAATTAAGTAATGTAATAAAAGTTAACTAAATTATTAAAAATTATTAAGAATTATTAATTATTAAGAATTATTAAAAACAAAAAGTAAAAACTACTTACGTATATGTGTATAATTAATTCAATTTTCATTTTTAAATCATAGTCAAGAAAATTAAATTCAAGAAATGAAAATCTTCGATTTTTTTAGTCGATGAAAGAGGGACTAGATCAGTTTTTTTTAAAATTGGTAAGGTTTTTGTACCAATTTGAAAAAATATTTAAGTGTATGCAAAATATAACACAATTGGACTCTGTTCCTGGCACATATTTTTGTTGCTATTGTTCTGTTCTATGTAGATAAAAATAATAAGGTTCTAATAGCCTGATATCTCTATAATCACAGAAGTCATTGGCTTTGCTTTGAAGAAAATATTGTTCATAGTTTTTTAGATGCTCTCACAGTTTGCACAGCAGACAAAACTCCACTTTCTCTGCATCATTCGTTTGTCATCTTCTCGTGAAGAATGTAATGATAAGAGCCCTGAAAACAATTTTCTTCTTAAATCACATATTTTTAACAAATTTTGAAAATTTGAACATAAATTGAATAAATTAAATAAAATAAATTAAAATTAAATTAATTAAATTTAAATTACAAATAAGGTGAATTTATTAATAATGTAAATTGAAAATTTGCAAATAAAGTAAATTTGAATAAAAATTAAATTATCTCGAAATTGAGTTATTTAATAATCTTTTTTAATTTACTATTTAATTTTACTATTTAATTTAGTATTTTAATTTTACTATTTTAATTTTACTATTTAATTTACTATTTTAATTTTACTATTTAATTTACTATTTTAATTTTACTCTTTAATTTACTATCTTAAGTTTACGTTGAAATGTAAATATTTTCTCTTTACCGTGAGAGTGGTGAATGCAAAATCAAATTTGCCATTCTCTAAACGTGAGTCTTGAATGAAATCGGTAATAAAATTAATCTCGCTTCCCAACTGAAGAACACTAGCTCTTACTACCACGTAAATAAAAGCAGGAAACAGATCGTCCATTATTAAATTATAGGAAGAACCCATTTTCGCTTTAGCCACCTGAAAAAAATTAAATTATACAATTTAAATACGAATGTAAATACTTTTCTAAAAATAATTAATAATAATTAATAATAATTAATAATTAATTAATTCGCATTAAGAAATTTTTACCTGCTCCACTTGCTTCACTGTATTATGAACTACTTTCAATTTCTCCAAGGGCGTAAATGTTGTCTTCAATTGTTGCAAAGTTTCAATTGCCTTACTAAATAGTGGTTCTTTAGAATCTTGTTCAACTGAGTTACTTTCGCCGAATATTCTGAAAAGTATTTAATAACGTTAGAAAATGTTCACAATTAGAATAAATATTAAATAAATAATTTTATTTATAAAGATAAAGAAAGACAAAGAAATAAATTTAGTTGTAGTTTGCTTTTTTGTTTCTTAACTTTTTTCATAATTTTTCTTTTCAAATATTTTCATGTTTAAAATTAATGTATTGAAAATCATCGAATTATTGCAAAGAATTTAATAAAAAAATATGATAATAATAGAATTCCTTCGAAGAATTTTATTATTTAGGAAAATAATTGAATTCTCGCGAGGAATTGTTCCTAAAATAAATAATAAAATTCTTTCGTATAATTTTATAGAAATTTAATTAAAAATAATTTAATTCCTGCAAAGAATTTTAGTATTTATAAAAATAGTTTAATTACTTCGAAGAATTTATTAAAATTTTATGAAATAACTGAATTTTATGGAAATATTTAAAAATATTCAGAATTCTTTCGAGGAATTCAATTAAAATTGTTTTGTAAATAATTAAATCCCTGCAAAGAAATTTTACTATTTATAAAAATAATATTGAATACTTGCAAAGAATTTTACTACTTATAAAAATAATTGAATTGTTTCGAAAGATTTATTAAAATATTAGAAAATAATTGAATTTATTCGAAATATATCAAAATTTTTTTTAAAAATTGAATTCTTCCGAGGAATTCAATTAAAATTGTTTTTGAAAATAATTGAAGTACTGCAAAGAGTTCTACTATTTATAAAAATCATTGAATTGTTTCGAAAGGATTTATTAAAGTTTTAGAAAGTAATTGAATTCTTTTGACAAATTTAA
The DNA here is from genome assembly GCF_015476425.1 of Leptopilina heterotoma. Classification (NCBI taxonomy): domain Eukaryota; kingdom Metazoa; phylum Arthropoda; class Insecta; order Hymenoptera; family Figitidae; genus Leptopilina; species Leptopilina heterotoma. The sequence continues at coordinate 205,938 of NW_025110937.1, read as the reverse complement.
TAACGAATTCTTTATAACGAAATTCTTCGCGTAATTTTATTTAAAATAATTAAATTTTTGCAAAGATTTTACTATTTAAAAAAATAATTTAATTCTTGCGAAGAATTATATTAAAATTTTTTAAAATATGAATAATAATACCTAATTATAATTAATTTTGTACTTAATAAGTTAATTTTCTAAATTTTGATTATGAACTTATTTAAAAATTTATATTTAAAAATAAAAAATGTTGTAATTTGCATAACAATAATAAATTGAATACCACGTTTCATTAACATTTGCTAGTTTAGAATAAAAATTAATAATAGTAATAAATAATTTCTTTTGAGTAAATTTGAAGTGAATTTATGTTTGAGAAAAAAACTTACTGATCAATGCCTAGAAAAGATGTTAAAGTACTATCGGGTTGCTTATTCCATTTAATTAGTCGCTTCCAATAAGCATCGTCGTCCTTTTTATTATCCAAAGCGTAGAGGAAAAATAGAGCTGAATGAACTCTTGGAAGCAAAACTGGATGCAAAATTGCTGCATCAATTCTCACTTTTCTAAAAACGGAAATAAATAAAAGAATTAAATGAAATAAATATAATAAATTTTCCATAATTAATTTTTTATCTATATTCTCACCGTTCCTCTAATTCCTGCGGTTTAGATAATTCTCCCTTATTCGTTTCATCAGACGACATTTCTTTGACATCCTCAAGTTTCTCAATTACCGATAGACATTCACCACCATTTTCTGGCATTGCCGGAAAGAATAGAGTAATAATTTCATAAATTCTTGTAGTGAGACTTCTTAATTCATTAACTGCATGAGTTTTTAATAACGGATGAACTCTCACTCCTCCATAAGTGGCAGTATAAACTGTTGTGAGTTCCGTTAATAATTTTCCCAATGGATGATGACTACTTTCAAATGCTATCGACAAATATTGATGAATTTCATCATAAATTGTTAAATTTAATTTATCTCTTCCAAAATCTGGTATTTTTGATAAAGTATCTATTGCCACTTCATTTTTCATTGAGTCTTTTGTTGTTTTACTAAATTTCAATTTCTTATGATATGAATTTGAAATAATAACCGCAACATTGTCCCATAATTTTTGTGTTTCATTGAATTTAACTGCACTTTTATTTCCAGGTTCAGGTACATCGAGCTGCTGATAACAGTGACGAAATATTGCTTTCCATTTTTGATCAGGAGGCACACAAAGTTTTCCAAATGATTTTGGTAATTCCGGTGGTGTGAATAATTTTCCAAAGCAACTGCGTTGAATAAAATTGATTATTAATTAAATTCAATTACTTAGATTAAATTAATGAAATTAAATAAATTACATATTAAATTAATGAAATTAATTTAATATATAAATTGAAATCTATTTTTTAAAAAATTATACAAAAAAATAAATAATTATTATCGGAAAGAAAATAGAAAATATTTTGGAAAAAAATCTTACGTTGGTTTAGGTGTATTATGCGAATTGTCATTAGCTTTTTTGATATGCAATGTCGCGTTAACTTTAATTCCCTCATTCCAAGCTCCACTTAAATTTCCCTCTAATTTATCGCCACTGAAAAATGTTAAAGTCCCTTTTCCACAAAAAATACCAGCCGATTTGAATTCTCCTTCGTAATGTGTGCCATCCTCGAAAACCATCACGCCATAACCCTTGAAAATTAAAATTCAGTCGATAGTTTTAATCAATTGGATTATTAAAAGTAATTGAATTAAATTTTTATATAAAAGATAGGTATTTTCGAAAAAAATTTAAATTACCGTTAAAACATCTTGAACGAAGACACCTTCGTAGTAAATTCCATCTAATGTCACAATTAATCCACAGCCATGTTTCATATTATTGCTCCAAGAGCCTATATATTTTTCACCTAAAAATAAAATAAGTGATGCTTATTTTAAATAAATTGATGAAAATTAAAATATTCCTCCTCCTATTAGAATTTATTTCTTGATGCTACAAATTTTGCTTTTCAATTTAAATATTCTTTTTAATTGAATTGAAACTGTTAAATAAATTAATTCGTTTCAGATTTTAATTTTAAAATGAAGTCATTTCATATTTTACTTTTTGAATTAATTCATTTCGTATTTTAATTTTTAAATGAATTCATTACATATTTCAATTTTTCAATTAATTCGTTTCATAATTTAATTTTTAAATTAACTGACTTCATTTTATAATTTTCATTAAAATTGAAATAGAAATAATAAGATTTGAAAAATTAGGCAAAATAAATATCGAAAAAAATATTATTACCCGTTATAATATCATCCATGATTCCGTAGCCTTGTTTTACTCCGGACACCCATTCTCCAATATAGACAGAGGCGGCAGAAGCCATAAAATGACCTTCTTTTTTCGTCCCATGACCATGCGGACTCCCATCTTTGAAATATCCTTCGTAAACATCTCCATTCATGTACCTTAAATTAAAAAGGAAAAGAGAATTAAATTAAATGAAGAAAACTTTGATTTAAAGCAATAAAATGATAAATTACTTCATAGTTCCATAACCATTTTGTTGTCCGTCCTTCCACTGGCCCTTATAAATTCCTTGCGTCAAATTGTGCATTGTTCCATAACCATTTATAACACCTTTGGAAAATTGTCCTTTATACATTCTACCATCGGGCCAATCCATTTGACCATAAGATTCATCTGTGTCTGGTTTCCCATTAAACCAGCGACCTAAAGAACATTAAATTTACAATTTCAAGTATAGTTTGTAGAACAATTTTTTTCAATTTCGGGGCTCGAAGTAGGTCCGTAAATTTGCTTCAAGTCCGTAAAAGTCAGTTTTTTTTAAAAAAGGACTGTAAAGTCCGTAATTTGATTAAGAAGAAAACAAGAAGTTCGTAAATTGTACGATTCAAATATTTTCAAAAGTAATAAAATTCTTCGCAAGAAATTTAATTATTTTCAAAAGTAATAAAATTCTTCGCAAAAATTCAATTATGTTCAAAAATCTTAAAAAATTCTCGTCAAAATTTCAATTATTTTTAAAAATAATTAAATACTTCTCTAAAATTCAATTATTTTCAAAAATTTTCCTCAATTTAATCACTTTTTATATCAATTATTTTAATAAAATTTTCCAAAAGAATTTCATCATTTAAAAAAAATTAATAAAATTCTACTCAAACCTTCAATTATTTTCATACAATAATAATATCACAGAAATTCAATTATTTAAAAATTTTTTACAAATTTATTCCCAATCATTCAATTATTTTTATAAATAATAAAACTAATAGCAGAAGATCAATTATTTTTACAGGATTCCTACAGAAATCCGCATTTAAAATTCCATACATTTTCCATGATTTCCAGGTCAAATTTTTACGAAATTCCAGTGGAATTTTAAATCTAATTTCATTATTTTTGGGCTCTTTAAAAACACTTTACTTTACTTTACTTTTTGGTAAAAATCTAAAATTATCGAAAATTATCAAAAATTCAAAAATCCGAATTTCTTAAAATTCAACATTTTCTCTTTTCTTTTATGGCATTTAGCTTCATTATTTTTGTGCTCTTAAAAAATACTTTACTTCTTTAATAGTCTCGACTCTTTGGTAAAAAATCTAAAATTATCGAAAAATATCAAAAATTCAAAAATCCGAATTTCTTAAAATTCAACATTTTTTCCTCTCTTTTATGGGATTCAGCTTCATTATTTTTGTGCTCTTGGGAAATACTTTACTTATTTAATAGACAGAACTCTTTGTTAAAAAATCTAAAATTATCGAAAATTATTAAAAATTCAAAAATCCGGATTTCTTAAAATTTAGCCTTTTTTTCTCTCTTTTATGGGATTTAGCTTCATTATTTTTGTGCTCTTGGAAAATACTTTACTTATTTAATAGTCTCGATTCTTTGGTAAAAAATCTAAAATTATCGAAAATTATCAAAAATTCAAAAATCCGAATTTCTTAAAATTCAACATTTTTTCTTCTCTTTTATGGGATTCAGCTTTATTATTTTTGTGCTCTTGGAAAATACTTTACTTATTTAATAGTCTCAACTCTTTGTTAAAAAATCTAAAGTTATCGAAAATTATCAAAAATTCAAAAATCCGAATTTCTTAAAATTCAACATTTTTTCTTCTCTTTTATAGCATTTAGCTTCATTATTTTTGTGCTTTTCAAAAATACTTTACCTAATTTTTTATCTCAGCCCTTTAGTTAAAAATTTAAAATTATCGAAAATTATCAAAAATTCAAAAATCCGAATTTCTTAAAATTCAACATTTTTTCTTCTCTTTTATAGCATTTAGCTTCATTATTTTTGTGCTTTTCAAAAATACTTTACCTAATTTTTTATCTCAGCCCTTTGGTTAAAAATTTAAAATTATCGAAAATTATTAAAAATTCAAAAATCCGGTTTTTTTAAAATTCAACATTTTTTCTTTTCTTTTATGGCATTTAGCTTCATTATTTTTGTGCTCTTAAAAAATACTTTACTTATTTAGTAGTCTCGAATCTTTGGTAAAAAATCTAAAATTATCGAAAATTATCAAAAATTCAAAAATCCGAATTTCTTAAAATTCAACATTTTTTCTTCTCTTTTATAGCATTTAGCTTCATTATTTTTGTGCTTTTCAAAAATACTTTACCTAATTTTTTATCTCAGCCCTTTGGTTAAAAATTTAAAATTATCGAAAATTATCAAAAATTCAAAAATCCGAATTTCTTAAAATTCAACATTTTTTCTTCTCTTTTATAGCATTTAGCTTCATTATTTTTGTGCTTTTCAAAAATACTTTACCTAATTTTTTATCTCAGCCCTTTAGTTAAAAATTTAAAATTATCGAAAATTATCAAAAATTCAAAAATCCGAATTTCTTAAAATTCAACATTTTTTCTTCTCTTTTATGGGATTCAGCTTTATTATTTTTGTGCTCTTGGAAAATACGCTACTTATTTAATAGTCTCAACTCTTTGTTAAAAAATCTAAAGTTATCGAAAATTATCAAAAATTCAAAAATCCGAATTTCTTAAAATTCAACATTTTTTCTTCTCTTTTATAGCATTTAGCTTCATTATTTTTGTGCTTTTCAAAAATACTTTACCTAATTTTTTATCTCAGCCCTTTAGTTAAAAATTTAAAATTATCGAAAATTATCAAAAATTCAAAAATCCGAATTTCTTAAAATTCAACATTTTTTCTTCTCTTTTATAGCATTTAGCTTCATTATTTTTGTGCTTTTCAAAAATACTTTACCTAATTTTTTATCTCAGCCCTTTGGTTAAAAATTTAAAATTATCGAAAATTATTAAAAATTCAAAAATCCGGTTTTTTTAAAATTCAACATTTTTTCTTTTCTTTTATGGCATTTAGCTTCATTATTTTTGTGCTCTTAAAAAATACTTTACTTATTTAGTAGTCTCGAATCTTTGGTAAAAAATCTAAAATTATCGAAAATTATCAAAAATTCAAAAATCCGAATTTCTTAAAATTCAACATTTTGTCTTCTCTTTTATAGCATTTAGCTTCATTATTTTTGTGCTTTTCAAAAATACTTTACCTAATTTTTTATCTCAGCCCTTTGGTTAAAAATTTAAAATTATCGAAAATTATCAAAAATTCAAAAATCCGAATTTCTTAAAATTCAACATTTTTTCTTCTCTTTTATAGCATTTAGCTTCATTATTTTTGTCCTTTTCAAAAATACTTTACCTAATTTTTTATCTCAGCCCTTTGGTTAAAAATTTAAAATTATCGAAAATTATCAAAAATTCAAAAATCCGAATTTCTTAAAATTCAACATTTTTTCTTCTCTTTTATAGCATTTAGCTTCATTATTTTTGTGCTTTTCAAAAATACTTTACCTAATTTTTTATCTCAGCCCTTTGGTTAAAAATTTAAAATTATCGAAAATTATTAAAAATTCAAAAATCCGGTTTTTTTAAAATTCAACATTTTCTCTTTTCTTTTATGGCATTTAGCTTCATTATTTTTGTGCTCTTAAAAAATACTTTACTTATTTAGTAGTCTCGAATCTTTGGTAAAAAAATCTAAAATTATCGAAAATTATCAAAAATCCGAATTTCTTAAAATTCAACATTTTGTCTTCTCTTTTATAGCATTTAGCTTCATTATTTTTGTGCTTTTCAAAAAAACTTTACCTAATTTTTTATCTCAGCCCTTTGGTTAAAAATTTAAAATTATTAAAAATTATCGAAATTTCGAAAAACCAATTTTTTTTAAAGTCAAAATTTTTTCTTCTCTTTTATAGCATTTAGCTTTATTATTTTTGTGCTCTTGGAAAATACTTTACTTATTTAATAGTCTCAACTCTTTGTTAAAAAATCTAAAGTTATCGAAAATTATCAAAAATTAAAAAATCCGAATTTCTTAAAATTCAACATTTTTTCCTCTCTTTTATGGGATTCAGCTTTATTATTTTTGTGCTCTTGGAAAATACTTTACTTATTTAATAGTCTCAACTCTTTGTTAAAAAATCTAAAGTTATCGAAAATTATCAAAAATTCAAAAATCCGAATTTCTTAAAATTTAACATTTTTTCCTCTCTTTTATGGGATTTAGCTTCATTATTTTTGTGCTCTTGGAAAATACTTTACTTATTTAATAGTCTCAACTGTTTGGTAAAAAATCTAAAATTATCGAAAAATTTACGAATAATTGAAATTTTGTAAACAAATAATTTTGAAAATTCTCAATGAACTTTTTCAAAAATTATTAAAAATAATGCATTTACAGAATAATTTTAGTTAAAAATACGAAAAAAAAATTTAATTTTGTAAAAGTTACAAATTATTGGAAAAATTCAATTATTCTCAAGAATAATAATATTCTTCGCAAAAATTGAATACTGTTTAATAATAATAAACTTCTTCTTAGGGATTCAATTATTTTCACAAATAATAAAACTCATCGCAGAATTTTAATTATTTTTAAGACAATTTTAATCAAATTTCTCGAAAAATGTAATTATTCTTAAAAATTTTATTAAAATTCGTCGAAAGAATTCAATTATTTAAAAATTTGTTGATAAAATTCTTTATGAGAATTTTTGTCAGTAATTGGTCCGTAATGGTCCGTAATGTTTCATTTTTAGTCCGTAAAGTCCGTATTTTTAAGTACTTTCACTGGTTCGAGCCTTGCAATTTTGAAAAATTAGCGTAATTTAAAATGTTTACGATTACAAATTTTATAAATTATTATTACCCGTATATTTAGCATCCTTATAAACTGGATGCTTTGTAAATGTGAAGGTACTATTTCGAGCCATTGGTGGCTTATGGCCAACGACTCTCGGTAAACTGCAATTTATCGCTGCATGAAGCGATTGCATCCATTCATTTTTCGCCACAGCCGTAGGAGCATAAAGTGTAATATTACTTTCCGGTGTTGTCACTGATAGTGCATTCTGAAAAAATAATCTAATTAGGATTTAATTTTTAAATTAAAAAAAAAATTTTTCATTCTAAAGTCAATTTTGAAGTATTTGTTATTTTTATGATTTATTTTTGTTTTTATTTTAATTTTAATTTTAATTTTAATGTTTATATTTTATTTTTAACTTTTAGTTTTTATTTACCTGTAGTGTATCTGAATCCTGAAGAGGTTCCACCCACAGTGTTGGCAGTGGATAAGAAACATGCGAACTTCCAGTGATATGAATAAAAATATCAGTCAATAAAACAAACCAATGAGTTGTAAATCTTCCCGAATTCAATACCGATATTGGATGAGTTCTCGACTCTCTAATTAATCTTCTCTCTGGCGATCTCAATAATTCAATCAACTTTCCCGATCCTTCCCAAAATTGTTTCGTAATCTCAGCTTCTCTCTGTCGTTTCTCTTGTTCATCAATAATCCTCTCCCATTTACTTAATGCCTCCTTGAGTCGTTCAATACCCATTTTTGAACCATTACACTTTATTAAATTATTTATCATCGTTTTATATCTATTGAGACCAAACAATGGATTTTGCAATGAAGTTGCAATAACATTTTCATTATTAATTTTCCTCGTTCCCAGTGCTTTTAAATCGTGTAATTTTTTTGGCATTGCCTGAGGTAGTTCAATTATTCTTGCAATATGCGTAAAACCACTGAGCGATATAACATCACAAATAGCATTTAAATAATATTTATAAATAGCGACACATTCATCGACATTTGCAATAATTGTAACTTCATAAGTTTTTCCCATATTATTATAATAATCGGATAAACTTTGAACATTTAATGCCGTGATATTCATTAATTCAGTGTAACATCGACAAAGTGTTTCATAAACATTCGATTCATTTGCCGCAGCGCCCTTTTTTTGAAATGGTCGAATTAAATGTTGATAAAATGATATTAATTCTTCGAGAAATATTTGTTCATTTATGAAATCCTCGGATATTTCGTTTGCCGATGGACTTGTTGTTGTACAACAGCTGAACGGTCCCGAGCATAGAATACGACTCAAACTATTCCATGAGAAATCCTCAACATTTGAAGCGTCATAAACTCCACATAATTCACTCGATGAATCAATTTTACTGTAAAAGAAAATAAAAAATTATTTTAAAGAAAAAATAAAATATATTTGAAAATTATCAACAACTTATAAGAATATTATTACAAAACACAAAGAAGGGGATCAAATCAAATCCCTGACTTTTCCCTGAATTCCCTGACCTGTGGCAACTTTGTAAATATCTACTCACTTGACACCATCGTAGGAATAATGAAATCTTCCGAGAAAAAGTAATAAGGCCGGTTGCATTAAAATAAAAGTGTGTTCAGTTCCAGCTGACATGTCCTTTGCTCTCTCATTACTGGGATAATTCGATAATTTTGAAACTCTTGACGTGGTGAACATTAGAGGAGCACTTTGACAGGAATTCCATTCATTTGCGGTTTGCTTGCAATTATTTCTACCCCAGGTGAATACTCGGCCGTCGAGTGTTATCGCAACTGTGTGAAACGAGCCGCAGGATATTTTTTTAACACCAGTTTGCGATAATTTTGTCACTAAAACTGGTCTCGGTCGTTTAACAGTGTCACCAGTTCCCAATTGACCGTGTTTCACATCACCCCAGGTCCAAAGTTCAGTTGACAGTAAATTATTACCCTCGCGAACAAGGAGATTAATCCTTTCATTTAAACCCTGTTGAGAGAGTTCATGCTCCGACGATCCAGCGCTCGATGACCAGGGAAATTCCTCACATCGCAAACTATGAATTAAACTACTCTGCGTTCGTTTATTCTCCTCAATTTTAGCCAAATCTTTCTCATTCTCTTGATCATTAACATCTGAACTTCCACTCACATGTCTAGATAATGTCGCAACTTTATCGCCCACCGTTTTCACACCCTCGTACACTAAATTTGCCATATTTGAAACATTTTGTTTTAGCAAATTTGTCGGATTATCGGCACCGTCAATATATATTTCGTCCTTTCCACTTCCATAGGATGAAACCCAGGACAATTGTCGTGTTAAAAATTGTTTCGCCGCCTCTGTATTGATGAACATGACATTCTTTTTCTCCGATTCGGAAATTCCATTGACAAGTGGCTCGTGATAATTGCTCAAATTCTCCGAGACACTACAAATTAGAACATCATCTTTACTTGCACTTGAAATTGCGCTCAATGAATTTGAAGAACGATCGCTGAAATTTTGAACGTGATGTCCCATGGGATAAGTGTCTGATGATGCCACACTCACTGGACTAATCATTGCATTATTCAAACATTGTGGACATGATTTTACAAATACTTGATCGTCGAGTTCATTTTCACTGTCCGTGTCTTCTTTTAGTGTACGATTAATTTTTCTAACAATAACGGCATGAAAATTAAAGCCACACGCCAAATCGAATACAACTCTTCCTTCGAAAAATATCACTTTTTTTGGTTCCACGGAATTTATTTCCAATTCCGGATGATTACCACTCGCCCAAAGTTGTCCATTCTCAGTTGCAAAGAGAGCTGAATCATCATTAACAGCTATTGTTTTTATTTTCGATATCTCATTATCCTGCTCGTAACTGTAAAATTAGGATTCGTTATAAAATAATCTATATTAATAATTGTTTGCTTTTTTGTTTCCTAACTTTTTAAATGTTTAAAATAATTGAATTTTATGAAGAATTCAATTACTTTCAATAATTGTAACAAAATTCTTTAATCAATTTATAAATAATAATAACTTCCTAAAAAATTCAATTATTTTTATATAAATAATAAAATTCTTATCAGGATTTAATTTATTATGAATACAACTTTAATTAATTTTTCAAAAATTTCAATTTATTTTAAAAATTTTGTAAAAATTCTCCGAGCAAATTTAATTATTTTTAAAAATAATTGAATTTTGCATAGGAGTTCAATTTAATAATTCAATTATGTATTTTTAAAAATAATTAAATTTTCGCTGCAATTCAATTATTTTAAATACAATTTTAATTGAATTCCAGGGAAAATTAAATTATTTTTAAAATTCTTCCAAAAAATTCAATAATTTCAATTTTATGTATATTCTTGAAAATATAAAAATTTGTTATTTACAAAATAATAAATGGAATTCTGTGTAATGAAAATAATAAAAACTTATTCTTTTATAAAAATAATAAGTAAGTAATAAAAATAAATAGTAAATAAATACATACCCATGGCAACAGAATTTAATGTCATCCTTAAGAATAATAGTCTGTACAATATTAAGATCCTGGGGATTTATTTTCAAGACATGGCCATCGGCATTAACTATAAATAAATATTCACTATTAGCATCTATATCAACAGCATAAAATTGAGCTCTTTTAAACGTAATCGAGAACAAAATAGTATCAGACGATGGATTTGTCTCGCATAAAACTGTTCCATGATACAAGTCGAATGTTGATGTCGCAAGAAAAATATGCTCCTTGACATTGCTCAATTTTTTAATACATCCATTTAATGGATCTTCAAATGTAAAAGAAACACGTTCATTTCCACGCCACAAGCACATGCATTTCTCGCCGTTTTGACACATATTTTGACAGCTCATCGACTCCGTCATAACCTTCAAAATTATTTCTCAAGGTTTCGTGAGTTTGAGCATTAATGTCACTATTATTCTTCGTCATTTTAATAATTCTACTAATTTCTTCAATTTCTCAGTGTAATTATACCTTTGACAAATGCACTCTAACATTGTCCTTCACCAAAAGTCTTTAATTTCACAAAAATCTATATAGAATTCTCGCACGTCAAAATTGTCAATTCATCAAATGATGTTGTTGTCATTTAAAAATTATTTTTAAGTAAATGTGTGTATCTAAAGAAAAAGTACAGTAAATTAATAATTCAAAACATTTTTTTTTTTAAATAAAAAATGGGAAAGTTTACCAGTGACAGACAGCAATCATCGCCAGCAACAATGAAACGAAGGTTAGATGTATTTTGTCACTTATTTTTTCACTTTTTTCAGCAAGTGAAATAAATTGTAGATTATTTTCAATTGTCGTTTTTTACGCACTTAACTTTCTTTGTTGTTTCACAACTTGATAAATAGTTATTGTTTTATTTTCTTTATTTAAAATAGAAAATTGTTTTCCATCTTACTGATCAGTAACGTACAGATTCATCGGACAATAACAAACAAAAATGAGAATGTAATAGTCTTTATTTATCGAAACTGACGAAAGATAAAATTCAACTAAAATTCATAGATTATTACTAATTCTTGAGAATAGTGTAGTCATTATTTATAATTCCGAATAATTATTATAAATAAATAATAATTATTATTCATCTTTCGACCCCACTATTGGTACACTCCTGAAGTTAACCGATATTAAACTTTTTCGACTCACCGACAGATGGCGATATTCAGGCGGTAAAATTAAGCGAATTCAAAATTTCAAAGAAAAAATTACATTCGAAATCTTTAATATTAGCAAGAAAAATATTGTAATGTGTAAATAATTTAAATACAAATAGAAATCATAATAAACTTAATTTTATTTTTTATACGAATTTCAAAACATTAATAATACGATTTATACCATTAATACTTTTGAGTATTTCAGACAAAAAAAAATGTTAATAAAATGTTATTTTCGTGTAGAATTATTACACTGTAATTAATAATAAATACCGCTTTAGATTTTTTTAATTATAAATGCTTTTTTAATTGGCAAAATTTGTAAAATTAAAAAATTCTCAACATGACAATCGTCTTGTTAAAAGTGCATTATAACCTAAATTGCATGAATTGCATGCACGTGTCGTTGTCATGGTAACGGAATAAATATACAAACATGTTACGTGCCGAGTTTCTAATATTGTTTTATCTCTAAATTAATTTATATTTTCCTACTTAAATTGTGAAAATAGACGTCAAAAACAATGAGAGCAATTGAAATTTTCTCAAGTTCTGTGAAATATAAATATAAGACAACTTTATGCTCCATAAGTACTTTTCTTGTCGCTTTCATTTGTTTGATTGTTATTGTCGCTCCAGTTTACATTATTTATCATGCAGGAGGTATTTCAATTTATATTTACTTATTTATTACAAGTACAAATTTAATTATTCATTTTTATAATATATTTATTACATTTCTTACATTTTGAAAACTAATTTTAAGGTTAGAAAATTTTCCCCTTATGGAATTTACGATTTAAATTATTTAAATGCACTTTTAATCCTTTTAATCTATTATCATAGTTGTTATTTATAAGAATAGTAATAAATGAAGTAAATTAATAATTTATTAAGCGATTGATAAATTATTCAATTAATTATTTATCCTATTAATAAATGAATAAAAAAAATTTTTCGCCCTATGTTAAATTTTTTTTTCAGGTTTTTGGCTAAAAAGTCGAACTTATCACGAAATTCCAAAAGTGAATTTTAAGCACAAATATTTACTGATCGCTGAAAAAGAGACTGACGCTAATCCCATTATTTGCTCTTCTTTTGTTAGCTACAAGGGCAATGAGCTTACGGATGATTGTCTTTTAATAAAGGTAATAAAAACATTGTTTTCTAAAAATATACGCGAAATTTTTTTCCGCCTATTACATAAAGAGAGACGATTTTTGTAATTTATAATTACCTAGAAATAATTTTGCGCATAATTACTAAATACATAATTATTTTCTTTTGCAGGCTAGAGAAATTGATTCACACAAAAATGGATTAAAGGATAAATTAAAATTTGAGGCACGTTTCTTTAGCGACAAACCGATTCGATCTATAAAGATCCTTTTATTTTTTAATCATCAGCTCAAGGTCAGATTTTCCTTTTTTATTTCTTTTTGACTTTAATTAAGTTATTTAAATTTTCTAAATTAATAGAAGTTATTGATTTAATTTTTATAAATTAATAGACGTTATGGATTTAATTGTTATTTAATAGAAGTTATTAATTTAATTTTTATTTAATAGAAGTTATCAATTTAATTTTTATTAAGTTACTTTCGTAACTATTTTTTCAATAATAAATATAACGAATGAATGAATTTATTTGAATTTCGTGGATTTTATTTCTTTATTTATATCTTTGATTTTTAGAAACACGTTCAAGTCACGATGGAGACAATGGGAGTTTTAGACATCTCATTAATTCACGACGTGCAAAAAATATATTTCCTCGGCGATTTAATTTTACGGCAAAAAGGACTTTTACGACACGATGGAGTTTATAATTTATATAATTCCAGTGTCGATGGAAATTTTCAATCTCTGCCGCAATTATTGTCGGAAAATTCAAACAGAATGTGTGAGTTTGCATATTAATTTATTTATCAGTTTTGAAAACAATTTTTCTAAATTAAGAATTATAAATAAAGAAATTTTTTTCTAATTGCAAAAAAATTAATATATATTTTTTTAGTTTCAGCGAGAATTGTAAATTCTCAAGTAACGTGGCAAAGCGGATTTTTGAGTAGTGAAGAAATTTTATTGGAAGGAGAGATTTTTTACACAGAACAATCGATTAGATATCAACCAGGAATTCTCGAGGAATTAAAGTGGGCCTGGATGCAGTATTTATCTTTACTATTGATACTGATTTTCCTAGGCAAACGCAGTCTGACTTATTTATTTTCGAGTCGACACTTGAGAAGTTATGTCTTAATTCCTTGGGAGAAGAAAAATAAATATTGAATAATAAGGTATTTATTTATTTTACAAATCAAATTTGTATTTATTTTTTTCTACTTTAGAATTTTTATCGAAAATCATAAAAAAATACCACGATTATTATTTTATTAATTATTGGAATTTGTTTTATAAAATTATAATTAAAATTTTTATATTCTAAAATAAAAAAGGAAAAAATTGGTAAAAAAAATTATCTTTTTTTTTTCTTTTCAGAAACGCCAATCGATGAATTTGATTTCCTTGGGAAGTTTTTTGTGAATTGGCTTTGGGATGTCAGCATCATTTGATATCAACAATACAGGTGAATCGATCGAAGAGTCTGGTTGCCATCCACCCTTCGCCCTACCATTTGGCTCTCGCGCTATCTCCACGTTATCCCTCTTGGTTGTTATTTCTCACAGCCAGTTTGTCCACTCAGTTCAATGAAGACGGAGACTGCGCTGTATCCTTCCATTTTTACTTAACTTATATTTATATTCTAATAACGTGTGCCATTCGGATTTTTAATAACAATTAATCATAATTACAACAATTTGGATTAGAAGTGCGTCTATATTTATACAAAGAAAAAATAAAAAATGGGTGAGTAAACATGCAAATTTTAACAACGAAAATTTTAAAAAAATTCGATTATTATACTTTATATTGAACAATGAATTATTCTCTGAGAGTTCAACAATTTATTAAGTTCTAGTCAATTTAGATTTTAATACTCAATTTTTAATACCAAAATTAATTAAAAACAATTACTAAATATTCACAAAAAGGGTTTATTATTTATTTCCGACAAATTATTATTCACACTTTTCTCAAAGCATTTTTTAATTATTATTTTTGCAAATAAGAATTTAATTGCTTTAAAATATTTATTAGACAAAATTTATATTTTCAAACTAAATTATATTTTCAGATTTTCAAATTAAATTAGAAATATTTGCGAATTTTATTTTCAAAAAAGATTTTCTTGTAGGTATTTATCCTAAATTTTAAATAATTTTTAAAAAGAATCTCTCTGTAAATAATTTTAATTCAAAGAATAAAAAAAAGGTTTAAAAAACCTTTTTTGAACCTTTTTTTATTCTTTGAATTAAAATTTTTAGTTTATCCTAAATTTTAATATTTGTAATTAATTTTCAAAAATCTCTCCGTAAATAAAAATTTTAATCCATAGAATAAAAATCTTAGTAAAAAAAAAATTTATTTCTTCTGTAAAATAATTATTCTTTGTTTATTTTTATTACAAGTCCTATTGTTAATAAATTAAAAGAATTTATTTTTTTTTATTTAAAAAAATTTAATAATTTTCTAAAAAAAATTACCAAAAAATAAAAGTAATAAAAAAATTCGAAAATTAACAATTACTTTTCAAATTATTGATTTTTGCAAAGCGCATTAAGGTTGACGACGAATCGTGCATGCGTGTATGTCGGAGTGCATAATATCAGGAGTGGCTTCCTAGCAACCAAGGATTTTTTTTTGTCATCATCACTTTTTCTTTTTTTCTTTATTATTATTAAAGCTTCGTCTGCTGCAGTGGCTCTTAGTTGTTTTTATATATCATTGTTCAAAATTCTTAATTTCAACAAAGAAGAAAAATGATTTTATTCGAATCAAAGAGAAAAGAAAAGTGTGCGAATATTCTCGTTTGTTGTCAATTCACACTTTGGTTATAAATTAACCTCAAAAAGAAACAAATTTTATTTTTATTTTGTGCGAATTCAAATGAAGAAAACAATTATATATGTGTGATAAATTTACACTTGAACAGTGAATCATAAAAGCGAGTGTTTACATTTTAAAAGCACACAAAGGATTTTTGCTGCTTTTGCAAGGTTATTTAATTAATAATTATTGGTTTGGTTTGTGGAGAAAAAACAAAGTATAACAAAACATTTATACTGTTTTAAAACAATGCACTACATAACAATGCAATTGTGTATATAGTGAAAATCAATGTCATTTGTCATTAGAATATTACTTGAGTAACCTTTGTCATTTCTCAAGACTTGCAACAACAATGAATTAATTGTCTTTTGTCATTTCTCTTTTATGTTATTTTGCAAATCATTTTCTTTTTTGTCAATTCTTTAATTTCAAAAATTAATTTTCCTTGTTATTAGAATATTTTTAATTTATTAAACTTGTTTTTATTAATTTAATTTTTTATTCATACATTTTTCCATAAAATATGACCTCATTCTCAGTTTTCTCTAATATTTAAACAAATTTATGATAATATATGTTAATTTGGCACAATGTAGAATTTTATTTATACCTTTTTTCGCTTATATTTATTTTGTTTCTATAAGTATATTGTTTATTAATTATTAATAACGTGAAGGTAAAATAATATTGACGCATGACGGAAATTTTATTTAAAATGATAGTTAAATGTTTGTATCAATTAATTGTTAAATTATGTTTAATTAATTATATAATTAATTGATTATTATTGTGAAATGAAATGTTATGAAATTGTGAATAAAAATTAATAAAACGAAATTAATTGCAGATTAGAGAAGCGAATGGATAATACAATAGCCATGTCGACGAGATCTAAGGAAAAAGTCGTTGCAGCTTTCAGAAAGTTATTTCGAACTTCGGAGAAAATTAACGATCAAGAAGGAGCTGGCGGAAGTTCAACGAATTCGCCCTCCCGACGTTTATTGAGTCGTCATCATCGTCCAGATGTCGTCACACCTGCCGAAGGTACTCTCTCCGAAAATCCTGGTGCTAGTCACACAAGCCACGCCAATTGTTTCTTCAAATCTAAAAAATCAACCGGACATTGTTCCCAGGTACATTTTATAATTATCTTTAAATTTCTTTGCTTAACAATTATTTAATGATAATTATAATTATTGTTATTGTCCATTAACTAATAACAGGGTTACCACAGGTCAAGGAAATCAGGGAAAAGTCAGGGATTTTTATTGAAAATACTGGAAAAATTAAATTTTTAGAATTCATAAGAAAATTCTGAATTTTTGGGGTCTTTTTTGTTTGCCACATAAACTATGAAACTACCACTAATTCTAATACAAAACCTTCAAAAATTTATTCTATTTCTAATCTAATAATTTTCAATATTTACTATTTTCATGAAATTTATCAAAACATTTAATTATTGAAAAAAAATTTTGATACAATTCTACGAAAACATTCAATTATTTTCATAAATAATAAAACTTTATTTAGAATTCAATTATTTTCATCGCAGAATTTCAAATATTTTTAATATAATAAAAAATCAAATTGTAATTAAATTCCTTAAAAGAAATTAAATATTTTCAAAAGTTGTTAATAAAATTCTTCGTAAAAATTTAATTTTAAGAAACATTCAATAATTGAATAAATTCTTTATTTTTTTATTTAAATAATTGAATGCTCGTAGAATTCAATTTTTAATTCTCGTACTTTTAACTAACAATTCTGTAAAATTAATGTTTTTGAAAAGAATTTAATTGAATAATAATTGAAGTAATTGCGATTTAAAGAAGAATTTTATTTGAAAATTGTAGAAAATAATAATTGAATTGAAATGATGAAAATAATTTTGAAGAAATTACAGTAACAATATTCTTATAATAATAAAATAATGATTTTGTCACTCGGTCAATCATAAATTTGTAAATTAAATTTAATAGAACATTTTTTTGAGTTTCTAATAATTTTACTCTTGAAGAAAATTGTAAATTAAATTTAATAGAACATTTTTTTGAGTATCTAATAATTTTTAAATATTATTAATAATAGTATTAATATTAGAGTGGATCAGAATATTTTTTGTCAAAGTTCTGTCTGGAAATCAGGGAAAAGTCAGGAGAAAATAAAGTTAAATTTTTGTGGCAACCCTGAGTAATGATAATAAAAACAATAATAATAATTTATTATATTTATTAAATATTTAATATTATTATTATTAATATAAAACGTGAAATGTTAAAAAGTAAAAAATTTGTTTAGTCCATCGCAGTACCTGAGAGAGGAGTTCGAATGCGTCGTTTAATGAAGGAACTGAGTGAAATTCAACGTACTCAACATCGTAAGGATTCAACATTTACCGCCGAACTTGTGAATGATAATCTATACGAATGGCATATCAGATTACATAAGATTGATCCAGAGAGTAAATTAGCTGCGGATATGAGAGAATTAAATATTCATAATATTCTTCTTCACGTTGTCTTCCCGGAAAATTTTCCTTTTGCACCTCCATTTATGAGAGTGATATCGCCCCGAATAGAAAAGGGTTTTGTTATGGAGGGAGGTGCAATTTGTATGGAACTGCTCACGCCCAGAGGATGGGCCAGTGCTTATACCGTTGAGGCTGTGATTATGCAATTTGCAGCTAGTATTGTTAAAGGCCAGGTGAATAAATTTAAAAAAAAAATTAAAATTAAGTTAAAATTAAATTAAAGTAACGCAAGCCAAGAATTGAAAAAATTGCTAAATCTATTTGAAAATATATTTGTGTAATTAATTCAAATATTTTTAATTTAATATTTCATTTAATTAATTTAATTGATAATTTTGCACTAAATGTAAATTCAAAGCTTTAGAGAGTAAATAGATTTAAAGAGTAGATTTAAGGAGAAATTTTCTAATATAAATTTTTCTCTGCTTTTATTTCAGGGTCGAATTGCAAGAAAACCAAAGACAAATAAAGAATTTAATCGACGTTCAGCTGAGGAGTCATTTAGAAGTCTAGTCAAAACGCATGAGAAATATGGTTGGGTCACACCGCCTTTGGCAGAAGGTTGAAAACATAAAAAAGAAAAATTCATTGCCACCTTTTTTTTTAATTTCCCAAAAAAAAGTGCCACATGAAAGGATAACATTTGCTTAAAATGTCATTCAAAATTTCCAACGATTGTAATTTGTTTTTATTTTCGAATCTCGTGCCACTTATTAAAGAAAAATAAGCTATAAGCCAAAAGTTTTAATTAGTACGGTTTATTGCAGTAGTAGAAAAAATGATCTCTTGTTATATAAATATATTATACGTCTTGAAGAGTTATTTGTTACACTACACATTTGTAACAACCAAAAAAAAAAAAGAAGAAAAAAACAGATCTTATAGCGTGTCGTTATTTTTTTATAACGAATTAATTCATTTACATGTTGAGACGTGCCATCCGTCAATAATTATTTAGAATAATTTAGTATGAAACCGTAATAACAATTAATAAATCGAATTTACGTGTAATTCTTGTGATCTAATTTTCCTCCTTTATTTATTTATATAAAAAAGGTTTTTTTTATTAAGATACTTTTGATTATATAATATAATTTTAATTTTATATAATTTATAGATTTATAATTTAATTAATAAATAATGCAAAATTAATTAATTTTGCATTATAATGATATTTATCACTTATTTTACATAAAACTAATAAAAATGTTTAATTATTTTATACCTCAATTTTATTTTGAAATATTAAATTAGTTAAACAGAATAAAAATAAGTATTAAAATAAATTTAAAATTATTATAATTAAATTATTTGTTATTATAAATTATTTATTGGAATTTTGTTGTTATTGTAATTAATAATTATTATTTATTATTATTAATTTTATTATACTTATGTAATAAAATAATTAAATTTATAATAAATTTTAAATAAATAATTTCTAACTATTAAAGTAAATTTAAATAAAATGAATAAATATTCGATGAATTAAAAACAAAAAATATTATAAGGATTTTTAATAAATTGGAAGCAATAATTTAAATTAAAAATTGCCGCCTATTTTCGGTCAACCAATCACAGAGCATCACGGGATCTCCGTCACCGGAAACGCGCAAGCCGCCATTTTGCACAGTAGACTGCAGCGCAGCGAGCGCAGCAAAGTACCGGCAACAACATTGCAAACATTGTAATTGTAAACAAATGTTAATTGTTAAAAATATATCACGAATTCAGTGCTAATTTCTTGTAAAGCAATTTAACAGAAAATGTACGCTTCCATATGCCTGTAACGCATGAATAGGAGAATTAATTTTTATTATAAATACGGAAACACAAGATCCTTAAGAGGTAAGACGCAAATGTTAATTTTATTTTTGAATGTTGTTAAGTAAACTCATAATAATTAACAATTATATCATTTGTTATTGTTTTTATTAATATTCATGTATTTGTAGTCCCTAACCTAATTTAACGCTAGATTTTACTAATATTCGTAAATAATTTCCATAATTGCTGTGTAACTTTTAACGGTTAAAAATTGTTGACCTTGAAAAAAGTTCAATATTTTCATGATTTTTATGTTACAAATTATTGATTATCCGGTATTTCTGAAAGATGAATGGTTTAAAATTCTTTGAACTTGTTTTAAGCAAAACATTCGTTATTTTAATGTTAATTATTTTACTTTATATTTGATATCTTTGGAAACTTTTTAGTTACGGTAAAAATCAAGCAAACATAACCTTAAAATGATTTGCTTCAAATACTTTTTTTCAGAGTGCGTCAAATATTTTATTATTCTTTTAATTTAATTTCGGATTCATTCTGAACATTTCTTTCATAATTCATTAATAATGATTAAATAATGATTTATTGATATTTTTGGTTAATATTTTTTAAAAAATATGATTAATTAAACAAAATTTAATAATTTTTTGATAAATCTATTAAATATTACATTTTTATTTCTTAAAATTAGTTGTATTATTAATTTTTTTATTACAATTATTATTACTATTAACTATTATTATTAATTTATTAAAAAATTTATTGATTTTATTTAAAAGAAGATTTAAATAATTTTTGATAATAAATTTAATTTGTATTTTAATAATTTGAATAGAAAAAGTATAATTAATTGTCCGTCCAAAGTTTTTACGTTCGAATTATTATTTTCCAATAATTATTTTACTGACAAAAATTTTTAAATAGTTTCTAAAATATTTGCTAATTTTAATAATAAATATAAAAATATTTAATTTGTTAAATTAAAATTTAGAATTATATTAATTTGATTGTAATTTTTAATCATTTTCAGGTTCTCACTGCCATGGAAATTTTTGGAACTTGGAAAAAATTATAATTTCGAAAACTTGTTCCCAACATCAAAGTGAGTTAAATTCTAATCTAAAAATGTACCAACAACGTACTGCTTTAAATATTTTTTAATAATTTTCATTTTAAATATTTTTTTCATATGCTTTTGAAAGTAGAAGAGTAAAATTCTTCGTTAAAAAATTGTCAGTAGATTAACAAATGTTTTTGTGAAAATTACTTTCCTTAAAATGTTTGTTAAGTTGTATAATAATTAATTTTTTTTATTAATTTAATTATTTAACGAGATTAAAATTATAAAAATCCATTTTAATCCTCTTTATTAATTTAAATAATTTATTAAATAATTTATTTAATTAATTAATATTAAAATTATTTTGAGTTAACTTATTTGAATTTGAAACGATTTGCCGCTTTTTTGAATTAACCAATGAGAGCGCTAGTGTTCATGTCACGTGATTCGTTCGCGAAACGCTCGCCGCCATTTTGTATTCAGTTGTTGAACAGAGTGCAGAGAGCGTAGTGTGTGATTCATGGCGGTAAGTTTTTACTAATTTTGCATAAAAATATCAATTATTTTGTAATTTTTGGTAAATTAAAGTTGTTTTACATCAGTTTGTGAATAAAGGGTGTTTACGAGATTCTCGCCCTAGGGCGCCCCAAGGCGACCAAAGGTTCTCAAAGTCACTTTTATTATTCTTTATTTATATGAAAACAAACGATAATAAAAGTGACTTTGAGAACCTTTGGTCGCCTCGGGGCGCCCTAGGGCGAGCATCTCGTAAACACCCAAAGGAGGAGGGTCTATAAGGCCTATTTTCGGCCCACTTCAAATTTTTATTTAAAAGCTTGAAATAAATTTTCCGCCAAAGAAAAATGATAATTATGATGATTGAAGGTTAAATGAGGGTGTTTGGAGAATATTAACCCCTAAATAATAAGGGTTTTCGAATAAAAAATGGGTATAAATAAGGGTAAAAAAATTTTCAATTATGAATTAATTGGCTCGAAACTTGTTACTCAGGGGTTTTTGGGGTCGCTGATTACGAATCTGGTGTTAGTTTTTCAAAATTTAAAATGGCGGATCCAATATGGCGGACGACTTTTTTAAAACATGAATTAATTCGCTTGAAAATCATTACTCGGGGGTTTTTAGGGTCGCTGATTACGAATATAATGTTAGTTTTTCAAAATTAACATCATATTCGTAATCAGCGACCCTAAAAACCCCCGAGTAATGATTTTCAAGCGAATTAATTCATAATTGAAAATTTTTTTACCCTTATTTATACCCATTTTATATTCGAAAACCCTTATTATTTAGGGGTTAATATTCTCCTAATACCCTCATTTAACCTTCAATCATCATAATTATCATTTTTCTTTGGCGGAAAATTTATTTCAAGCTTTTAAATAAAAATTTGAAGTGGGCCGAAAATAGGCCTTATAGACCCTCCTCCTTTTATGAGTGATTGCAAAAAATACCACATTTTCGTGAAAGTTTCGGTCTTGCGTTCTGTGGCGTTCGACATACAAAAAATGATTTCTTCAATGCGAATCCGTTTCGTTTTTATGGAATCGAGTGATTTAATTGTTAATTGCAAAGTGCAGTTTATAAAATATCAATTGATTTTCGAATATATGGGTATATTTTTTTCATCCGGCAAGTGATTGTTAGATATGGCATTGTTCAGACGCCATCTTGTTTTTTCTGTTAACAAAAGTTTAACAATCGCGACGTAATCCGCTAAAATCGTCTCAAATTTATTTACTTTTTTAGGGAAAATAAACGTTATTTGTGTCTTTTTTCCCGTTTTTATTGAAATTTTTCACTTTTCCACTAAATTAATGCGCGATTTGCAAAGTTATATTTCGTAAGTTTTTCTTGTATAAAAGTGTTAATTTTACAATTTCTGAAACGTTTTGATAAATTGGAGTAGTCTGTCATTATTTTGCGTGTAAATTGGAGAATATTAGTAAAAAAAATATAATATTTGAGTGAAAAAAATGCCAGGGCGTTCTGTCCTTTGATGATTGTCGTTTTTTCTTTTTTATTTGTCTTGTTTTTTAGAATTTAGTGAATTTGTTAATCGACAAGTGTTCGCGAAGTACAAAATTTATTTTTTGTTTAGTTAACTAACCGTAGTTGTGTTTTTTATTCAGTGAAATTTTATACAAAATATCTAAATAATAGGAAATAAACAAGCGACTTTATTTAACGTTTCATTATACGTAATATTTTCTATTTTATTCGTTTTGCTTTTTTAGAATCAAGTGAATTTTCTTTGTTAATATTGACAAGTGTTTGAGAAATACAAGATTTATTTTTTAGTTTGAACAAACGTTAGTTGTGTTTTTCCTGTAAATTTTTTTACAAAATTTCTATCAATAGGAAATTTACACGACTTTATTTAATTATTGACACTTTTAATTGCATAAAAATAAATAAATTTATAGCGAAGAAAACTTTAAAAAATATTCAAAGTAGTGTAAATATTTAAAATAATTGTATTTGAAGTGAAGAATTGTACTAATTTTATTATAATTTTTTCAGATATTTAGTATAATGATGGATGGATTATAAGAATTGAACTTATTTTGGATATTATCTATTTTCAATTTTATGGAAGTGAAGGAATTTTGCAGTATAATTACCAATTTTCAATTTCATGGATATGAAGGAGTTTTAATTATAATTATCAATATACGATTTCATGGATATAAAGGTACTGTGAATAACTTAATTATATTAGGGTTATTACTAGAAAAATTTACTAAAAGTTTAAGTTCTCAACAATATTAGTAATAATACAAAAATCGCGTAATATAAAATTAAATATGAGCCACAAAATCATTTCCAAACTCGAAAGAAAAATTTAACTGCAATAGAAATTTGTGCAAAATGTTTAAATAATTTTGCCAATTGAAGATCCGATTTTTGAGAATATTTTATAATATTTATTGTTTATTTAATATTAATATTGCAGGCAATAATAAAATTTTTCTAAAATACATTTTCTAATTTTTGTTTTATAATGAATAACTTTTTTTAATAAATTTTCTAAACTTATATTTTCTACAAAAAAAAATTAACTTCTAAAAAATATTTATCCAAACTTGACGATATTTTATTATTATAATAATTTACTGAAAATTGATGTTGTGAAAAATACTATGAAAATTATATTTTCAACATATTGTGAATATATTGAGAGAAAAATTTTGATTTTGAAAACAATAATAATATTAAAACATATTAATGAGGAATTTGATGCAAAGCAAAATTAAAAATTATTAGTCGAAATCCGTATTTTCAAATCAAAAGCTATTTACAATTGAAAAGCGTAAAATATTATTTAATTATAAACTGATGTTTGATTTATAATTATGAAAATTTTTGACTAATTTATTAATTTTATTTTTTGTACGATTCCTCTTTAAAAAGAGATGAATAAAATTAAATTCACGAGGCATTTGTAAAAATGATTTTGTAAATGAAATAAAAGACCAAAAAAATATACTCAGAAATTATTGTTTAGAAAAATATATTTTAGAAGGTGAATATTTTTCGAAAATAGATATTTTCATATTGGATTTTATTAAAAAAAATATATTCCAAAAATTCAAAATTATAAAATTATTTTATAATTATTTATAATATTTTTATAATTGCCTTACAATTTATTCATATTTACCACAACAATAATTTTGTCAATATTTCTAAAAATAAAAAAGTTTTGTTGAGAACATAAATCACTTCGTTAATTTAGTAATTTTTAAATCAAACAAATTTTAAGCAGACAATTAAACATTTATTTGATTTAATAACTAATTTTTGCCACAACTACTTTCCCGCCGTAATGTACAAGAAAAATTATGGGTCTTAAAATAATTCTCAGACACAAAAAAAAATTTTTTTATTACGACAGGTAGCTAAAGCAATGCTTGCGCCTTGCGGGGATGAGAAAAGGACCAATGAATCAAAACATTTTTATTTGAATCCTCTTCAATTATTATTATAATGTTGAAGAGAATTCGATAATTAATGAGTTTTATTGCGAGCCATACACCGTATTTCTTATAAATACAATAAATTAATTAGTTTTGTCTATACGCATTTGATACAACCCTCTTCTATAAATATTAGCGGATGTGAGTGTAATAAATTAAGCTTAACCAGAAATTCAGAATCCAATCAAATTCAGTAATCTGTAACGCAATTGATTCTAGAGTTCAAACACACATCTAAAACATAATAAGCGAATGTCAAAGCCGATGAGGATGACGTTGTTAGAGAGAGAGAAAGCATGCTCTCTCGTATATAGATGTATAGTGAATTTCGACGATAATGATTATAGTATCGCGTCTGACCCTTTCCTCATCCCCGATCATTGCTGTTGCTACCACCAGGATAGTTATCCTGTTAATGCGAGGATTTGGCTTTTCGTTATTTTCCGGTCGACTGGAAGGGTTCATCGGAACGGTAATTAACGTCACGTTTCAAAATCTCTTCATTTGTTTGCATATAGCGGTAAAGTTAGATAAAGATATATATTGAAAACAGTTGTGTAGTTGTGTCCTGTAATAATGTTTTCTTCTTTTCATTTTCAATCCGCAACAAATCGATAATCTATACTTACAGTAAAACGAAAATTTATTTCATTATAATAAACCAATTACTTGTGTATTATCAAATAAATATTTACTTGAATCAAAGTTTTATTAAAAAATATTTTAAATTATTATTAATTTTTATTTACATCAGTTAAATCGTATTTGTTTCAAATACTAAAATATTATTGGTTCGAATGCTGAAATTATTTGATCAAATACTGAAATTTTAATCAAATACTGAAATTACTGATTCAAACACAATTTATTTGATTCAAGTAAATATTTATTTGATAGACGAGTAATCGGTCATTTAAATCAATTAAATTTCTTCTAATGTACAATCTTTTAGCACAATTTGTCTTTTTATAATTTGGTTTCGCCTAATTATTGAATATTATTCAAATTAAACCTTTACACTGAAAAAAATTTATTTGATTCAAATAACTGAAAATCTTCTCATAAATTCAATTATTTTAAATATCTACTATTATTTACTCAAATTTCCGAAAAGAATTCAATTATTTAAAAGAATCTTAAGAAAATTCTTTGTAAACGTTCAATTATTTTCATAAATAATAAAATTTTTACAGGAATTCAATTATTTAAAAATTAAAATACAATTTTCATTGAAGTATTTCGACAAAAATCAATTATTTAAAAAAAGATTTTTATAAAATTCTTCTCGGGAATTCAATTATTATTTGAAAATTTTAAAGCTCTTCGCAGAAATTCAATTATTTTTAAAAATTATTCTAATAAAATTCTATATATAAGAATTGAGGGCCTGCATACAATAACAACCGCTGCGCTTGGTTGTAGGGGATAATACCAGCCAGACAGCAGTGAGAGTCTCTGGGCCGTTCACTGCTACCTGACTGGTACTATCCCCTACAACCAAGCGCAGCGGTTGTTATTGTATGCAGGCCCTCAATTGAATTTTTTTCAATAAGATTTTAATTAAATTCGTCAAAAAAATTTGTAAGAATTCAATTATTCAAGTAAATAATAAAATTCTTCGCTGGAATTCAATTATTTTTATGAATAATAAAATACTTTAGATAAATTCAATTATTTTGAATATAATTTTAATAAACTTCTTCGCAGCAGTTTAATTATTTTCATATAGATAATAAAATTTTTACACGAATTAAATGACTAAAAATAAAATTTTCATAAGATTTTTATAACAAAATCAACTATTTAAAAAATTTTATTCTTTACAATGACTTAAATTATTTTTATAAATAATGATACGTTTTACAGAATTTAAATCATGTTTTATACAATTTTTAAATAATGAATTCCTCGAAAAATGCAATTATTTTTTAAATTGTTATTAAAATTCTTCGAAAGAATTCAATTATTATTTTAAGAAATTTTGATAAAATTCTTCAGAATTCAATTCAATTTTAAGAATTTAATTTAATTTAATTTTAAGAAATATTCAATTATTCAATAAATTATTTATTTTTATATTTAAATAATTGGAGTTTTTTAGAACTTTCTAAGAAGAATTGATTTAAAATTGAATTTCAATTAAAAATTTAGTTCATTATTAAATATTAGAATTGTTATATTATGAATTTTTAGAAATAATTAAATTTCAAAAGATTTTTAAATTCTAATCTTTGAAGTAAATATTTGAATCAAATAAATTTTAGTGAATTTTATTTTATTTAATTTTGAGTAAATAATACTAATGTTTAACTTCATTGTGTTAAAATGTAAAAGAAATAAATTTTAAAATGTGAAACACATTTTGTAGAAGAAAACAATTGTAAAATTTTCGAAAGTTTTTCTTATTTTTCACACATGCAAAAAACGAGGGTGAAATAAAAAATATACATTACCTAAATAAATCCTTTCGTATCAAAGGAGAATCTTTCATAAAAGAAAATTTCTTTTTGATTTCGATTTTATTGTGTCAAGAAAAAAGTAACAAAAAATATACAAATTCTAGCTTTATATTTTATGAAATGATAAAATTATTCAAGGTTTTTCTTTACTGTAAGTTTTTTACGTTTAGATTTAAGACAGGGGAGTTACGCTTTTTATTCACCCATTTTTTTTCTTATTTTTTTTTGTGCAAGTTGACGAATTTAAGGAAATGTAAATTTATGTCTGGCATTTATCACATAACAAAACGAATGTACGTATTTGTGATAAGTTTTTATATGTCAGAGTCGTGTGAATATATTCAGAAAAATGAGGCTCATTCCTGACACCTGCGCAAAAATGGACTAATAAAATACATGAGTTGTAAAACGAGTAAATGAATACACTCGTGAGGAACGTGAAAAATTGCGAGTAATCATTTAAAAATTTTTAAATTATAAATAACCCCCGGAAATGAGTCATTAATTTGCGATATACCCTTTTTGGCCTCGTCTGCGGTTCTAACAATTTTGCCATCAACTGACCGTGTGGCCTAATGGATAAGGCGTCGGACTTCGGATCCGAAGATTGCAGGTTCGAGTCCTGTCACGGTCGAAATTTTTTTTATTTCCTCGCATTTATTTAATGAAGTGAAGTTTATTGCATTAAAATTGTTTAGTTGATAATTAATTCAAATTTTTGTCGACTAACAGGTTAATGTAATTAAATTTCAATGTTTATTATTTATTTGATATTTGATAATTGGGGAAATTTGAAAAAAAGTTTCGACCTTGAGGGAAAAGAATTGGATTTAGATTTCAACAGTAGAAACGTATTTTTTATTAATCTATTTATACAAAACTATAATACTGTTTAATTCGAAAACAGAGTGTGAATATTTTTCGTAGTAATGTATATTTTCGTGAAGGTGATTAAATACTTTCTGAATTCGTCTTATCGAATATTATTTTGACTAAAGAAAACTGAATTTGAAAGTATTTTTTACTACTGATAATTTTAATTGCTCAAATTAAAGTAATAATTTCCAAAAAGTAATATTTGCAAACAAAAAAGAAAATTTGATAATTTCGAGAAGTATTATCAATTGCTTAACAAAAAAATAGACAAAAACTTAAGTGAAAAAATTGACAGAAATTAATTGACAGAACTTAAGTGAAATTTTACTTATTGAAAATTAAAAGTTGTTTACTAATTATACAGTAATTGATAAATTATTTACTTGAAGTGAATACTGATTAATTAGAAAACTGAAAATTTTAAATAAGTAAAATTATTCATAGAAAAGAAAATAAATATTTTCAAGTTTTTGTTTGCGTCAAGTGAAATTTTTGCTCGAGTTTAGAAAATATTTAAATATCTTGACTTTGTCATTTCGAAAGGCGTTGTTTTTAACGAAAAATTGTTAATTTTAATTCGTTTGTGAGTCGGCGATTCTTCTTATTTCGCCAGCTAAGGCGTGTAATGCAGGATTGGCTCTGTCGGTTGGATAATGAATATCGAATATTGCTTTTTGGATAAAAAGCCAAATACTGTGACAGCTCTCGGGAAAATCACAGTGAGCTGTATAGTAAATTTTGAAAGCCAAATCAATAGCGCTTAATAGCGATGATACCTCGTATTTAACATCATCAACTGCCACAAAAGATTTAGTTACTCCCATTTTTGTCCCAACACCAACTAATGTTGGATGTAAAATTCGACCACAATTTCTTAGTTCCATTCGCTTTTGTTCTAATCTCACGTCTACTTCATCTTCATGCTGCAAATGATACAAAATTTGTTATAATTTTTTAATATTTAATTAATTTAATTTAATTCAATATTTAATTAATTTAATTTAATTAATTACTTAAAACTATACATTAAATTTTTTCATAACTATAAAACATGAAGATATCGATATCGAAATAATTGAATATTTGCGAAGAAATTTATAAAAAATTTGAAAATAATTGAATTCCTGTGAAATTTAAATTTTTTTATGAAAATAATTAAAGGTTTGCGTAGAATTTTATTAAATTTCTTTATAAATAATTTAATTCTTTTGGAAAATTTTATTTAAGTAGATATTAAAAATCATTGAATAATCGAATTTCTGCAATTATTTGTAATTTCTCTAAAATTCTCCGAAAAAATGACCGTTATCAAAATTTTAATTTAGAAAATTTTCTTTTTTTTGTTATTAATATTTTTTTGTTTTAATTCTTACTGCAACGTAAATGATGAAAGTGTCTCTTCTTTCGGTCGGGGACATTTTCCTTGATTCTTCATCGTCATTTCGTCTCTTTTTGCGCCCATTTGGCACCAAAAAGGGAAGCAAGAAAAGAATCACACCATCCTGTTGTTCTGAGAATTTAAAATACATTTTTATTATTAGAAAATGTTCTTAATTTCCATCTTGTTTTTAAGTGGAAAAAACTTGGAACTAAAAAGCACTCGGACTTTAACTTTACAACTAAAAAATATTGAGTTCCAATCTCGCAAAGTGTGAAAACGAGAGTTTTTTTAAAATTAGAATTTTTAATCAATCGAATGAAATAAAGGCATTTTCGGGATTGAAACTATAATAAGTTTTCGGTATAAAGTTAAAGTCCTATTTTTAAAATTGAATTTTATATATTATATTCACCCGAAGTTAAGGATGGTAACAAATGAACATATGCTTTGTCATCCAGAGTCTTGATTCCCTTGCATTGTTGCAATTTTAAAATCAAATGCCCCTTTATTTTACTCCATGTATCTCCAATGTTGAAAAGTTTTTTCTTGTACAATTTTTCGTAATCATTTTGAATCTGAAAAACGAACACAGAAAGCATAAATAAAAAAATATTGTAAAAGTACAAATAATAACAAGAATAAGAATTTGCTTATTTATTAAGAAGTCCTTTTTTAATAAGAAGTATTTTTTTATTAAGAAGTTTTAAAAAAAAAATAAATTACCAAAACAATTGCTTGATTATCTCGAAGACAAGGGTATTTTTGAAAATATTCAGATAGTTGTCTTGTTTCGAGCTCTGAATGACCTTTTGTTCTTGCTGAGAAAGTTTCAGTCCATTGTAGAAAAACTTCCGACCATGGTTCCGAATTGTTCTTCAACCAGTTTAATTTATTCTGTGTTTTTTCTAAAGAGGAGAAAAAAAAGGAATTTGATTTAATGTTTGAAAATAATTTACTATCATCTTGAGAGTGTTAAGACAAAAATACTCACCATCTATTTCGTACGTAATTTCGACTTTTTTTCTTTTCAATTTTCGCCCTTCAAGTAAACCCTGTTCTCTTAAAACTGATTTCATATAATTATAATGATCCCATAATTTTCCATTCGCCAAAATTCTCACTCCATTTACAGTTCTAAAACCGCCAAAATACGTTTCGGCCTTTTCACTCGGAAATATTCGGACGATATCATTCGCGTATGCTGACATTTGAGATGAAGTTATTCTGTGAAAAAAATAAGAAATTATTAATTGGTAATTTAATATTTTCAAATAATTTAATATTTTTTCAAAACAAAATGATTTTTTCTTACACGAATTCAGTTAATTTATCACAGCCATCGTCGGATAAAGTTGCCAAAGCTTTGTCCATTTCGTATTTAATGATAAGATGGACGAGAATTGATCGAACAGTGTCGGGTAGAAATCCCCCATTTGTTATGTAGGATCTTTTAACTATTTTCCCATCGCCACTTTTTTTTAGGGCTATTTCCAATTCCTGAAAAATTTTTTTTGTGTAATAAGAATAATTCTGATTGTTTAAAATTCAATTTTATTGCTAACAATGAGCTATTTAGTTAATAAATATTAATAGTTAACATTTTTTAAACAAAGATTTTATTACCGATTCTCTAATTGTACTGGACTCGGTAGTTGGACACCTGACAAAGAATGTCGATTGCCCCGAAGGCCTTTTGTTAGATTGCTTAGGTTTTGCAGGAGGAGTTGAAGTAGCTTGTGTAATAATCTGTAAATTCTGAAAAATGTTTACATTATTATTATTTATTTATTTAAGTTGTAAAAAATTTATTACTGCTATTAGGCACTATAATTATTATTATTACAATTATTATTAAAATTATAATATTATTGCGCGATAAAAAATGTAAACTCACAGAAGCATCGATGATTCTTATTCCATTTTTATTCGATGTCCCTTCATTGAAATTTGTTTCGCTTACAATGTCGCATAAGTTCAATTCATTTGATTCAAACGAATCATTTTCATCCTTTACTTCCGATTTTATACTCAACGGATCTATTATAGTAACGTCCGGAATTAACTGAAAAAACTTTGCATTTCAAAAAGAAAATTAATATTCTTATTTACCGAAAATTTTATTTACAAAAAACATATTTAATTTTAAAAGGATTAAAATTGTAAATGGAAAGTAAATTAAAAACGTTTACTCACATTAATCTCATCCATTTAGTTTTAATTCTATTTTCGAGGAATCTTTTTAAATGAAATCGTCTGCAAATCTGAAAGACAAAAAAATTTGTTTTAGATTAAATAGTTTGTATTTTGAAAAAACAGTAATTTAAAAATAATTTAATTTCAATTTGTAAAATCTTATAATTGAATTGCTATCTCACGGGAAGAAAATAAATAAAAAATTTTATAAAAGTATTTTACAATTTTGAGGGTGAAAAATGAGATAAAGCAAAATTTTTTGTACAAAAAATACGAAAAATTTAGATGAAATTATAAGAAATTTAGTAAATTTTTTTATAATTATTAAAAAATACAAATTTATTAAATATTACATTTATTTTTGGGGAGAAAATGAGACAAAGACAAATTTTTTATTGAAAAAAAAAGAAAATTTAGAAGAAATTTAATAAAGTTAGGTATATTAAAATTTGATTAATTTATTAAATAATTCTAAATAAATTAAAACGAAAAATATTATCAATTCCCTCAAATTCTAAAATACTTTTAGAAAATTTGATACTTATTTTCTTAAATAATGTATAACAATTAATACAAAAAAGTTTAATTTTAAAAGAATAATTCTAATACATTTGAAAATAATTAAGAAAGTACACTAAAAAAAATTTGATTCAAATAAATATTTAATTGATAATAGTCAATTAATCAGCTATTTGAATCAAATAAATTTTTTTTAGTGTAAGAATTTAAGAGAATAAATAAATAATAATTGTCTTGTTATCATTATTATGCAAGTACATTTTTTCTAACCTATGATTATAAAGTTTACTTACTTGTATTTTTTTCGCGTATAGTTAAAAGTGTCAACAAGAATGGCAATGGCCGCCCTGACCACGTTTTCTATTTATTCTAAATCGTTTTCTCTGAAAATCACCACTAAATTTACTGCTAAAAAATGATATCAATCTGTTTCTGCTGTATACGAGTATTTAACACACTTATCTGGTAATAATTACATGTACATTTGAGCAATGTGTACAATAATGTTTTGTATTAATTGTTATACATTATTGAATCTTTGTAAATTACTATACAATATGAGACATATTCGGTGGAAGAGCGTCGTATACGCTTTCACGACGACAAGGACACATTGTGGCGCATGCGTTATACAAAGTCTGCTCAGAATACACTTGCTGGCAGTGTTGCGCTGCTGCTTTTCTCCGATGCAAAATATATTCATGTGAGTGTCTTGTATATATGTTTGTGGCACTCATTCTCTGCATAGTATTTCACGTTTTCCCAGACTCTGTGTGGAGAATGGGTTATCGAACGCTAAATGTACTATACTATAATTATAATTCACATATTGTTTTCTTGTATAAATATACAGATGTTCAGATGATGAAAATTATCACAAGATGTAGATAATTTTAGGTGAGAGTATTTATGGGGGTACCTTGAGATTTTTTGTGGTTATTTTTAAAATATTAATGCAAATTTTTGTTTCTTTTTTATTGGTAACTAAAAATAAAATAACAATATTGTTATTTTATTCGAAGAAGTTACTTTCAAAAATATTCTGGTGCTTTAATTAATTTTCTGCGTTAAATACTTCAATTAATATAAAAATAAAGCGGTGGATATTATAATGACTTTTTAGAGTATATAATTTTGAATATTATTAAAAGTATAGTTTTTATTAAAACGTAAAATTAAAATATTATTTTATTAGGCAATATAAAAGAAGTTAATTTAAAAAATATTTCGGCTAAATATTGTTTTAAAAAATATTTCGTAAAATTAAAATTTTATTTTGTATATAGCTTGTCAATAACAAGAATAAGTATATTAGAATTTTTTAAATAATAAAAAAAGAATATGAAAATATTAATATCCTTTATTTACGTATAAACTCTAATAAAGTTGTAGTGAAACAAGTTTTAATTAAATCTGTCAAATTTAAGTAAATCGAATTAATTTGAAGTGTAGAAGTTAATAACCCTATTTTATTTTTTTTCAGACATGATTTTGGAACTTTCTGTGACAAGGATTTACTTAAAATAAATACAACATGTGGATATTATAAAAACATGGATGGAATGACAACAAAAATGAAGCTGCATAAAACAAAAGACAATATTTGGATTAAAATTTTATGGCAAGGATTAATTATTACAAGGATGTTGAAGGAAAAGCTTAAATCATCGCCCATCATCGAAATCATCTTTCGGTAAGTCTTTTCATTATTATACATAACTTTTAGAATATTTTTAGAGTTGCCAAAGATCAGGGAATTCAGGAAAAGCAGGGGAAATTAGAATTGGTCAGGAAAATCAGGAAAAAGTCAGGGATATTTATTAAAAGTACTAAAAAATATTAAATTTTTAGAATTTATAAGAAAAATCTGAATTTTGGTGTCTTTTGTTTGTTTCATAAACTATGAAATTTCCAATAATTCTAATACAAAACCTTCAATTTTTTCTATTTCTTAAAATAATTTCTTTTTAAATAATTTAACTCTTGAAGAATTATCATAAAATTATTACTTACAAATTATTTAATGAATAATTTTACTTAAAATAAATTACAAAATTAATTGAATTTCAAAAGAGTTGCATTTACAATCTTCATAAATAGATGAACTTCAAAGGTTTCAATTTGAAATTTTAGAAAATATCAATTTTTAATGAATTAAAAATTTTAAATAGAGATTTTAAGAACAACTGATTATAGAAATTCAATTATTTTTAATATCTATTTTAATAAAATTTTCCAAAAGAATAAAATTCAATTATTTAAACCAAATTTTAATAAATATTTCATAGGAATTCAATTATTAACCAATTTTTTATAAATTTCTTCGCACCAATTCAATTATTTCGAAAAATTTAAATACAAGACGTAGTTAATAAAATTGCAATTTTAATAGAATTTTCCTATACAATTCAATTATTTTTTATACAATTTTTTTTTAAGAATTCAATTATTTTCATAAATAACAAAATTTTTTTCAAAAACTTAATTATTTAAAAAAATTTTGTTAATATGCTTCATAAATTTGAATAATTATAATAAAATTGATCATAGACTACAATTATTTTCGTAAAATATGTAACACTTTTCCTCTAAGAATTCAATTATTGTCAAAAATTTTTGCAAAAATCTTTGAAACCATTCAATTATTTTCGTAAAATATGAAATTCTTCGTCAGATTTAAATTATTTTCAGTTTTTTAATTAAATTTCTTAAAAAAATTTATTATTTTAAAAAATTTGTTTAAAATTCTGAGAAATTCAATTATTTAAAAAAATTCTTTACAAGATGTAGTTAAAAAAATTGCAATTTTAATAAAATTTTCCTATACAATTCAATTATTTTCGTAAAAAAAATAAAATTCTTCGAAGCAATTCAATTACTTATGAAATTTTAATAAAATTCTTCCCAAGAATTCAATTCTTTTCAAAAATAAAATTTTTCACAGAAATTCAATTATTTAAAAAGAAATTTAATAAAATTCTTCGTTAGATTTAATTTATTTTCAATTTTTTATTGAAATAAATTGAAATTTCTCAATAAAATTTAATTATTTTCAAAAAGTTTAAAAAAATTCTGAGAAATTCAATTATTTAAAAAAATTTGAATAAAATTCTTCACAAGAAATTACTTAGTTTCATAAATAATAATATTTTTCTCTGGAATTCAATTCTTTAAAAAATTTTTTTAATAAAATTTGTTGCAAGAATTCAATTATTTTCATAAATAATAAAACTTATCGCAGAATTCAAATTATTTTTTATACAATTTTAAATAAACTGATAGAAAATTGCATTTATTCTTAAAATTACTTTTAAAATTCGCCGGAAAAATTCAATTATTTTTAAAAATTTTGATAAAATTCTTCATACAAATTCAATTTTAAGAAATATTCAATTATTTAATAAATGATTTATCTTTCTAATTAAATAATTGAATTTCAAAAAATTTTTCTTATAAAAATTGATTAAAAAAGAATTTTACTTAAAGTTTTCAATTATAATTGAATATTAAAAGCATTATAGCGTGAATTTTTAGAAATAATTGAATTTTCGAAAAGGGTTTAAATTAAAATCTTTGAAAATTTGAATTTATAGTTACAATATTCTTATGATATAAAATAATGATTTTATCTCTCTGTCATCTTAAATTTATTATTTTATTAATTTATTTTTTAATTTTTTAATTTTTATTTTTTTTATTATTATTAATTAATTATTATTATTTATTTATTATTAAACATGAAGAAATCGATCACTTCGAGTAGAAGACTCGGAGTTATCAATATCTTCATGTTTTATAATAATATTCTCATACGTTATTGAATTTCAGAAGGTTAGAATATTTTTCAGAGTCAGAGAAAAAGTAATAATTTTGTCTGGAAATCAGGGAAAAGTCAGGGAAAGTCAAAATTAAATTTTTGTGGCAATCCTGAGTTAACACAAGTATTTGCAAATATAAAAAAAGTTGCGTCATTTCTTGTTTGATCAGTACAATTAGTATTTGTAAATAGTACAAATTTGTATTTGTATATAGTACAAATTTGTATTTATAAATAGTACAAATTAGTATTTGTACTAATAAGTCAAGTAGAAAATGAAAATGAAAATCCCATTTCTCAAAATTTGAAAATATTTCTCAATTCCACAAATTTATGTTTCTGCCGCTCCATATAATGCGCTCCTATATTCTAACATTATCTACTCTAAGAGAATAGTCACGTGTTTTGTTAGTGGATAAAGATTAGCATCTTGCAAGAAGTTGAACTCGCGGCCTTATCACATCACTGAACAACGGTTTGCAATCCTCGCAAAGAGAATATTACAAGATCTAGGTATCGTATTTGCTATACTGTATTTGCTATTCAAAAAAAGTGAAACAATGTAAATTACTTTTTTTTCCCCTCCGCTTTCTGATGATGTGAAATAAGAGGGAATTTTTTTGCCGTTGAGTAATATTTATGTTTCGTTGTTCTTTAAGAAAAAAAAACAGATCCTTTTCTTTCTCTTTTTTTCGTTTGTTTGTTCTTACCCCTATTCTCAGTGTCTTAAGATAACAGTTACTCCCTTTTCTCGTAGAGGAGGATAAGGTTAAGCTGACATTACTGCTTTTATTACAGAGTCCCTAAGAAGTAACAGCCAAGAATTCACTGCAAGGTGAAAAGTGGTAGTCTCTCATGCGGTACTTTCTAGACTTCTCATTGGCAAATTACGACCCTTCTCGGTCTTTATTTTCCATTAAATTGTTTGGAAATTTTCATTAAATTATCTTTTTCGGCTACATTCTAAATAACAAGATTTTACATCACATTTAAATCTTCAAGTTTCTCTGCTATTCCCCTGATTTAAATCAAGTATTTTAGAATTAAATTTTAAGAGATTTATAGTGCTCTGAATTTGGAATATATTTTTTACATAAATATAAATAGAAAAACAATCAGTTTAGAAATAGCGAAAAAAAATAGTTTAACATTTAAACTGAACTTTTTCGAGAAAAAGCGTGAATTCGAGTTATTCTCTCTAAAGTCGTTTAGTGTTTCATAGTTGAAACTCTAAAGTGGTGGCTAACTCTTGGCATAACCATTATATAATATTGGTGCGCGAAGAGTTTTAGTACGAAAATGTATATGTTAAACGATGAGTTTAAACCTTTAGGCGATAAAATATAGTTTAATGCAAAATTAATGAAACTTTTGTTCACAAGAAAAGACGCGCAAGTCTCATGAAGTCGATGATATATAATGACAAAAAGGTGAGAAAAAAAATTTGCCCCTTATCGTCGAGCAAAAGAAACAGCAAACCTGGTTTTTTTTGCTTCTTTTACATTCAAAGTATTTAAATTTCAATGTATATATGTATATAGAATCTGCGAAGAGAATATATACGCTCTCCATAAGAAAAGGAACGGTATTATTTTTCAATTTGGATTAAGAGCATTTAGAAAGACTGTAGTTAAAGAGAAATTTTTCCTTATTTGGTAAAGCAAAAGCTTTCAGAGCTGACTTTTTTAACTTTCGAAGAAGACATTAAATATTCATTTATTCTTCATTATTTTTACACTTTTAAGAATTAACCATTTACCATCAACAACTCTTTAATTATTATACTATTATTCACTGTTGTGATAATAATTTTCGTTTTGAAAAATATATTTGCAAATACTTTAGGGTTGCCACTAAACCTGAAAACCTGGAAATATCAGGAAATTTTATAAATTTGGTTAAAACCTGGAAAAGTCAGGGAATTTTGATCTAAATCCTGGAAAATTGTTCTTTTCTAAAGTTATTGTGTTTATTCTTCAAATCTAATTTAACTTTATATTTCAAAAGTAATTCAATTTTAAAAAAGTTGCGTTTACAATTTTCATAAGTAGATGAACTTCAAAAGGTTTTAATTTAGAATTTTGTAAAAGTTCAATTTTGAATAAATTTCTTTAGAAATCTTAAAAGAACGTAGATTTTTGAAAAATTTTAATAATTCCAATTCTTTAAAAATTAATTAAATTTTTTTTATATTTATTTAATTGATTAAAATAATGGGTTTATAAAAGAATTTTAGTTCAAAACACTAAAAGAAATATTGAAATTTAGAGCAATTATAAATGATTGCAGAAATTCAATAAATTTCCAAAAATAGTAAAACTTTTCTCAGAAACTCAATTATTTTCAAAAATTTTAATAAAATTCTTGGCAAAATTTCAATTATTTTCAAAAAATATCCTCAATTCAATGATTTTTAATATCTGCTACTTTAATAAAATTTTCCAAAAGAATTCAATTACTTAAAAAAAATTTTAATAAAGTTCTACGCAAAAATTTAATTATTCTCACAAATAATAAAATTCGTTTTATTTTTATTTTTATTAAAATTCACCAAAAGAATTCAATTATTTAAAAAGAAATTTTAATAAAATTCGTCTCAAGAATTCAATTATTTTCAAAACTAATATAATTCTTCGCAGAAATTC
The DNA here is from genome assembly GCF_015476425.1 of Leptopilina heterotoma. Taxonomy (NCBI): domain Eukaryota; kingdom Metazoa; phylum Arthropoda; class Insecta; order Hymenoptera; family Figitidae; genus Leptopilina; species Leptopilina heterotoma. The sequence goes on along the minus strand of NW_025110937.1, from coordinate 166,853 downwards.
AATTATGTTCAAAAATTGACAAAAAATTCTCGTCAAAATTTCAATTATCTTTAAGAAAATAAAATTTTTATTCGAAATTCAATTATTTTCACACGGAGAAAACTGGAGTATTCAACTAACTATCTGGAGGGACTAACAGACTATATTTAAGGTTAAGTTTTTCGTAACAATCTCGGAGGGATAAATTGACACTCCGATGATTAATTTGACTCACTCGGAGGGAAAAGTTAACTATCCAGAGAATCAGGCTTTACACTCAAAACCTAACCCTCTAAGTTTGACTATCCAGTTTTCTCAGTGCAAAAATTTAAATAAAATTCTTTGCTAAATTTCAATTATTTTCAAAAATTTTCCTCAATTCAAGGATTTTTAATATATTTACTACTTTAATGAAATTTCCTAAAAAAATTCAATTATTTGAAAAAAATTTTAATAGAATTCAACGCAAACATTTAATTAATTCATAAATAATAAAAATTTCAGAGGCATTCAATTGTTTCAAAAACTCTTATTAAATTCTTTGGAGTAATTCAATTATTTTTAATTACAATTTTAATCAAATTTTCCCAAAAGAGAAATTATTTTTAAAAATTTTTATTAAAATATGTCAAAATACTTTTAATAAATAATTCTGTAGAATAACTTTTTTTAAAAAGTTTAATTGAATTTTTTGAAGTTTTTATCTTATCTAATACTAGTAAAAATACTCCATCCGCCAATTAGCAGACAATCGAATTTTTTAGTATTGCGAAGCTTAGAGCTTTAAAAAATTCAATTGTTAATAAACAATTGATTTTGTTGTTGCTTATTGTTCCTTAGATGTTTCTTAACAAGAATTTTTTTTAGTAAAATAATTGTGGCAAAAAAACTAGGAAAAATACTCCATCCGCCAATTAGCAGACAATCGAATTTTTTAGTATTGTGAAGTAAAGGGCTTTAAAAATTTTAATTGTTAATGAACAATTGATTTTGTTGTTGCTTATTGTTCCTTAGATGTTTCTTAACAAGAATTTTTTTTAGTAAAATAATTGTGGCAAAAAAACTAGTAAAAATACTCCATCCGCCAATTAGCAGACAATCGAAGTTTTTAGTATTGTGAAGTAAAGGGCTTTAAAAATTCAATTGTTAATAAACAATTGATTTTGTTGTTGCCTATTGTTCCTTAGATGTTTCTTAACAAGAATTTCTTTTAGTAAAATAATTTTGGCAAAAATACTTGTAAAAATACTCCATCCGCCAATTAGCAGACAATCGAATTTTTTAGTATTGTGAAGTTAAGGGCTTTAAAAATTTTAATTGTTAATAAACAATTAATTTTGTTGTTGCCTGTTGTTCCTTAGATGTTTCTTAACAAGAATTTCTTTTAGTAAAATAATTTTGGCAAAAAAACTAGTAAAAATACTCCATCCGCCAATTAGCAGACAATCGAATTTTTTAGTATTGTGAAGTAAAGGGCTTTAAAAATTTTAATTGTTAATAAACAATTGATTTTGTTGTTGCCTGTTGTTTCTTAGATGTTTCTTAACAAGAATTTCTTTTAGTAAAATAATTTTGGCAAAAAAACTAGTAAAAATACTCCATCCGCCAATTAGCAGACAATCGAATTTTTTAGTATTGTGAAGTAAAGAGCTTTAAAAAATTCAATTGTTAATAAACAATTGATTTTGTTGTTGCCTATTGTTCCTTATATGTTTCTTAACAAGAATTTCTTTTAGTAAAATAATTTTGGCAAAAAAACTAGTAAAAATACTCCATCCGCCAATTAGCAGACAATCGAATTTTTTAGTATTGTGAAGTAAAGAGCTTTAAAAAATTCAATTGTTAATAAACAATTGATTTTGTTGTTGCCTATTGTTCCTTACATGTCTTTTTAACAAGAATTTCTTTTAGTAAAATAATTTTGGCAAAAAAACTAGTAAAAATACTCCATCCGCCAATTAGCAGACAATCGAATTTTATAGTATTGTGAAGTAAAGGGCTTTAAAAATTCAATTGTTAATAAACAATTGATTTTGTTGTTGCCTATTGTTCCTTACATGTCTTTTTAACAAGAATTTCTTTTAGTAAAATAATTTTGGCAAAAAAACTAGTAAAAATACTCCATCCGCCAATTAGCAGACAATCGAATTTTTTAGTATTGTGAAGGAAAGAGCTTTAAAAAATTCAATTGTTAATAAACAATTGATTTTGTTGTTGCCTATTGTTCCTTATATGTTTCTTAACAAGAATTTCTTTTAGTAAAATAATTTTGGCAAAAAAACTAGTAAAAATACTCCATCCGCCAATTAGCAGACAATCGAATTTTTTAGTATTGTGAAGTAAAGGGCTTTAAAAATTTTAATTGCTAATAAACAATTGATTTTGTTGTTGCCTATTGTTCAATAGATGTTTCTTAACAAGAATTTCTTTTAGTAAAATAATTTTGGCAAAAAAACTAGTAAAAATACTCCATCCGCCAATTAGCAGACAATCGAATTTTTTAGTATTGTGAAGTAAAGAGCTTTAAAAAATTCAATTGTTAATAAACAATTGATTTTGTTGTTGTCTATTGTTCCTTACATGTCTTTTTAACAAGAATTTCTTTTAGTAAAATAATTTTGGCAAAAAAAATAGTAAAAATACTCCATCCGCCAATTAGCAGACAATAGGATTTTTTAGTATTGTGAAGTAAAGAGTTTTAAAAAATTCAATTGTTAATAAACAATTGATTTTGTTGTTGCCTATTGTTCCTTAGATGTTTCTTAACAAGAATTTCTTTTAGTAAAATAGTTTTGGCAAAAAAACTAGTAAAAATACTCCATCCGCCAATTAGCAGACTATCGAATTTTTTAGTATTGTGAAGTAAAGAGCTTTAAAAAATTCAATTGTTAATAAACAATTGATTTTGTTTTTGCCTATTGTTCCTTACATGTCTTTTTAACAAGAATTTCTTTTAGTAAAATAATTTTGGCAAAAAAACTAGTAAAAATACTTCATCCGCCAATTAGCAGACAATCGAATTTTTTAGTATTGTGAAGTAAAGAGCTTTAAAAAATTCAATTGTTAATAAACAATTGATTTTGTTGTTGCCTATTGTTCCTTAGATGTTTCTTAACAAGAATTTCTTTTAGTAAAATAGTTTTGGCAAAAAAACTAGTAAAAATACTCCATCCGCCAATTAGCAGACAATCGAATTTTTTAGTATTGTGAAGTAAAGAGCTTTAAAAAATTCAATTGTTAATAAACAATTGATTTTGTTGTTGCCTATTGTTCCTTACATGTCTTTTTAACAAGAATTTCTTTTAGTAAAATAATTTTGGCAAAAAAACTAGTAAAAATACTTCATCCGCCAATTAGCAGACAATCGAATTTTTTAGTATTGTGAAGTAAAGAGCTTTAAAAAATTCAATTGTTAATAAACAATTGATTTTGTTGTTGCCTATTGTTCCTTAGATGTTTCTTAACAAGAATTTGTTTTAGTAAAATAATTTTGGCAAAAAAACTAGTAAAAATACTCCATCCGCCAATTAGCAGACAATCGAATTTTTTAGTATTGTGAAGTAAAGAGCTTTAAAAAATTCAATTGTTAATAAACAATTGATTTTGTTGTTGTCTATTGTTCCTTAGATGTTTCTTAACAAGAATTTGTTTTAGTAAAATAATTTTGGCAAAAATACTTGTAAAAATACTCCATCCGCCAATTAGCAGACAATCGAAGTTTTTAGTATTGTGAAGTAAAGAGCTTTAAAAAATTCAATTGTTAATAAACAATTGATTTTGTTGCTGGCTATTGTTCCTTAGATGTTTCTTAACAAGAATTTGTTTTAGTAAAATAATTTTGGCAAAAAAACTAGTAAAAATACTCCATCCGCCAATTAGCAGACAATCGAATTTTTTAGTATTGTGAAGTAAAGGGCTTTAAAAATTTTAATTGTTAATAAACAATTAATTTTGTTGTTGCCTGTTGTTCCTTAGATGTTTCTTAACAAGAATTTCTTTTAGTAAAAGAATTTTGGCAAAAAAACTAGTAAAAATACTCCATCCGCCAATTAGCAGACAATCGAATTTTTTAGTATTGTGAAGTAAAGGGCTTTAAAAATTCAATTGTTAATAAACAATTGATTTTGTTGTTGCCTATTGTTCCTTAGATGTTTCTTAACAAGAATTTCTTTTAGTAAAATAATTTTGGCAAAAAAACTAGTAAAAATACTCCATCCGCCAATTAGCAGACAATCAAATTTTTTAGTATTGTGAAGTAAAGAGCTTTAAAAAATTCAATTGTTAATAAACAATTGATTTTGTTGTTGTCTATTGTTCCTTAGATGTTTCTTAACAAGAATTTGTTTTAGTAAAATAATTTTGGCAAAAATACTTGTAAAAATACTCCATCCGCCAATTAGCAGACAATCGAAGTTTTTAGTATTGTGAAGTAAAGGGCTTTAAAAATTCAATTGTTAATAAACAATTGATTTTGTTGTTGCCTATTGTTCCTTAGATGTTTCTTAACAAGAATTTCTTTTAGTAAAATAATTTTGGCAAAAAAACTAGTAAAAATACTCCATCCGCCAATTAGCAGACAATCGAATTTTATAGTATTGTGAAGTAAAGGGCTTTAAAAATTCAATTGTTAATAAACAATTGATTTTGTTGTTGCCTATTGTTCCTTTGATGTTTCTTAACAAGAATTTCTTTTAGTAAAATAATTTTGGCAAAAAAACTAGTAAAAATACTCCATCCGCCAATTAGCAGACAATCAAATTTTTTAGTATTGTGAAGTAAAGAGCTTTAAAAATTTTAATTGTTAATAAACAATTGATTTTGTTGTTGGCTATTGTCCCTTAGATGTTTCTTAACAAGAATTTCTTTTAGTAAAATAATTTTGGCAAAAATACTTGTAAAAATACTCCATCCGCCAATTAGCAGACAATCGAATTTTTTAGTATTGTGCAGTAAAGAGCTTTAAAAAATTCAATTGTTAATAAACAATTGATTTTGTTGTTGTCTATTGTTCCTTAGATGTTTCTTAACAAGAATTTCTTTTAGTAAAATAATTTTGGCAAAAATACTTGTAAAAATACTCCATCCGCCAATTAGCAGACAATCGAATTTTTGACTTTTGCGAAGCTTAGAGCTTTTAAAAATTCAATTGTTAATAAACAATTGATTTTGTTGTTGCCTATTGTTCCTTACATGTCTTTTTAACAAGAATTTCTTTTAGTAAAATAATTTTGGCAAAAAAACTAGTAAAAATACTCCATCCGCCAATTAGCAGACAATCGAATTTTTTAGTATTGTGAAGTAAAGGGCTTTAAAAATTCAATTGTTAATAAACAATTGATTTTGTTGTTGTCTATTGTTCCTTACATGTCTTTTTAACAAGAATTTCTTTTAGTAAAATAATTTTGGCAAAAAAAATAGTAAAAATACTCCATCCGCCAATTAGCAGACAATCGGATTTTTTAGTATTGTGAAGTAAAGAGCTTTAAAAAATTCAATTGTTAATAAAAAATTGATTTTGTTGTTGCCTATTGTTCCTTAGATGTTTCTTAACAAGAATTTCTTTTAGTAAAATAGTTTTGGCAAAAAAACTAGTAAAAATACTCCATCCGCCAATTAGCAGACTATCGAATTTTTTAGTATTGTGAAGTAAAGAGCTTTAAAAAATTCAATTGTTAATAAACAATTGATTTTGTTGTTGCCTATTGTTCCTTACATGTTTCTTAACAAAAAATTTCTTTTAGTAAAATATTTTTGGCAAAAAAACTAGTAAAAATACTCCATCCGCCAATTAGCAGACAATCGGATTTTTTAGTATTGTGAAGTAAAGGGCTTTAAAAATTTTAATTGTTTATAAACAATTGATTTTGTTGTTGGCTATAGTTCCTTAGATGTTTCTTAACAAGAATTTCTTTTAGGAAAATAATTTTGGCAAAAATACTTGTAAAAATACTCCATCCGCCAATTAGCAGACAATCGAATTTTTGACTTTTGCGAAGCTTAGAGCTTTTAAAAATTCAATTGTTAATAAACAATTGATTTTGTTGTTGCCTATTGTTCCTTATATGTTTCTTAACAAGAATTTCTTTTAGTAAAATAATTTTGGCAAAAAAACTAGTAAAAATACTCCATCCGCCAATTAGCAGACAATCGAATTTTTTAGTATTGTGAAGTAAAGGGCTTTAAAAATTTTAATTTTTAATAAACAATTGATTTTGTTGTTGTCTATTGTTCCTTAGATGTTTCTTAACAAGAATTTCTTTTAGTAAAATAATTTTGGCAAAAAAACTAGTAAAAATACTTCACCCGCCAATTAGCAGACAATCGAATTTTTTAGTATTGTGAAGTAAAGAGCTTTAAAAAATTCAATTGTTAATAAACAATTGATTTTGTTGTTGCCTATTGTTCCTTAGATGTTTCTTAACAAGAATTTCTTTTAGTAAAATAGTTTTGGCAAAAAAACTAGTAAAAATACTCCATCCGCCAATTAGCAGACAATCGAATTTTTTAGTATTGTGAAGTAAAGAGCTTTAAAAAATTCAATTGTTAATAAACAATTGATTTTGTTGTTGCCTATTGTTCCTTAGATGTTTCTTAACAAGAATTTCTTTTAGTAAAATAGTTTTGGCAAAAAAACTAGTAAAAATACTCCATCCGCCAATTAGCAGACAATCGAATTTTTTAGTATTGTGAAGTAAAGAGCTTTAAAAAATTCAATTGTTAATAAACAATTGATTTTGTTGTTGCCTATTGTTCCTTAGATGTTTCTTAACAAGAATTTCTTTTAGTAAAATAATTTTGGCAAAAATACTTGTAAAAATACTCCATCCGCCAATTAGCAGACAATCGAATTTTTTAGTATTGTGAAGTAAAGAGCTTTAAAAAATTCAATTGTTAATAAACAATTGATTTTGTTGCTGGCTATTGTTCCTTAGATGTTTCTTAACAAGAATTTCTTTTAGTAAAATAATTTTGGCAAAAATACTTGTAAAAATACTCCATCCGCCAATTAGCAGACAATAGAATTTTTTAGTATTGTGAAGTAAAAGGCTTTAAAAATTATAATTGTTAATAAACAATTGATTTTGTTGTTGGCTATTGTTCCTTAGATGTTTCTTAACAAGAATTTCTTTTAGTAAAATAATTTTGGCAAAAAAACTAGTAAAAATACTCCATCCGCCAATTAGCAGACAATCGAATTTTTTAGTATTGTGAAGTAAAGAGCTTTAAAAAATTCAATTGTTAATAAACAATTGATTTTGTTGTTGCCTATTGTTCCTTACATTTTTTTTTAACAAGAATTTCTTTTAGTAAAATAATTTTGGCAAAAAAACTAGTAAAAATACTCCATCCGCCAATTAGCAGACAATCGAATTTTTTAGTATTGTGAAGTAAAGAGCTTTAAAAAATTCAATTGTTAATAAACAATTGATTTTGTTGTTGCCGATTGTTCCTTACATGTCTTTTTAACAAGAATTTCTTTTAGTAAAATAATTTTGGCAAAAAAACTAGTAAAAATACTCCATCCGCCAATTAGCAGACAATCGAATTTTTTAGTATTGTGAAGTAAAGAGCTTTAAAAAATTCAATTGTTAATAAACAATTGATTTTGTTGTTGCCTATTGTTCCTTAGATGTTTCTTAACAAGAATTTCTTTTAGTAAAATAATTTTGGCAAAAATACTTGTAAAAATACTCCATCCGCCAATTAGCAGACAATAGAATTTTTTAGTATTGTGAAGTAAAAGGCTTTAAAAATTATAATTGTTAATAAACAATTGATTTTGTTGTTGGCTATTGTTCCTTAGATGTTTCTTAACAAGAATTTCTTTTAGTAAAATAATTTTGGCAAAAAAACTAGTAAAAATACTCCATCCGCCAATTAGCAGACAATCGAATTTTTTAGTATTGTGAAGTAAAGAGCTTTAAAAAATTCAATTGTTAATAAACAATTGATTTTGTTGTTGCCTATTGTTCCTTACATGTTTCTTAACAAGAATTTCTTTTAGTAAAATAATTTTGGCAAAAAAACTAGTAAAAATACTCCATCCGCCAATTAGCAGACAATCGAATTTTTTAGTATTGTGAAGTAAAGAGCTTTAAAAAATTCAATTGTTAATAAACAATTGATTTTGTTGTTGCCTATTGTTCCTTAGATGTTTCTTAACAAGAATTTCTTTTAGTAAAATAGTTTTGGCAAAAAAACTAGTAAAAATACTCCATCCGCCAATTAGCAGACAATCGAATTTTTTAGTATTGTGAAGTAAAGGGCTTTAAAAATTTTAATTGTTAATAAACAATTGATTTTGTTGTTGGCTATTGTCCCTTAGATGTTTCTTAACAAGAATTTCTTTTAGTAAAATAATTTTGGCAAAAATACTTGTAAAAATACTCCATCCGCCAATTAGCAGACAATAGAATTTTTTAGTATTGTGAAGTAAAAGGCTTTAAAAATTATAATTGTTAATAAACAATTGATTTTGTTGTTGGCTATTGTTCCTTAGATGTTTCTTAACAAGAATTTCTTTTAGTAAAATAATTTTGGCAAAAAAACTAGTAAAAATACTCCATCCGCCAATTAGCAGACAATCGAATTTTTTAGTATTGTGAAGTAAAGAGCTTTAAAAAATTCAATTGTTAATAAACAATTGATTTTGTTGTTGCCTATTGTTCCTTACATTTTTTTTTAACAAGAATTTCTTTTAGTAAAATAATTTTGGCAAAAAAACTAGTAAAAATACTCCATCCGCCAATTAGCAGACAATCGAATTTTTTAGTATTGTGAAGTAAAGAGCTTTAAAAAATTCAATTGTTAATAAACAATTGATTTTGTTGTTGGCTATTGTTCCTTAGATGTTTCTTAACAAGAATTTCTTTTAGTAAAATAATTTTGTCAAAAAAAATAGTAAAAATACTCCATCCGCCAATTAGCAGACAATCGAATTTTTTAGTATTGTGAAGTAAAGAGCTTTAAAAAATTCAATTGTTAATAAACAATTGATTTTGTTGTTGCCTATTGTTCCTTACATGTTTCTTAACAAGAATTTCTTTTAGTAAAATAATTTTGGCAAAAAAACTAGTAAAAATACTCCATCCGCCAATTAGCAGACAATCGAATTTTTTAGTATTGTGAAGTAAAGAGCTTTAAAAAATTCAATTGTTAATAAACAATTGATTTTGTTGTTGCCTATTGTTCCTTAGATGTTTCTTAACAAGAATTTCTTTTAGTAAAATAATTTTGGCAAAAAAAATAGTAAAAATACTCCATCCGCCAATTAGCAGACAATCGAATTTTTTAGTATTGTGAAGTAAAGAGCTTTAAATTAGAGCTTTTATATGTTAAATTATGTTTGTAGAATATTTTTATTTAACTCTATAGTGAAATAAATCATCGCGAAAAAGAAAGAATGAAGAATTGATCATTTCGAATTATTTTGTGGCGACGCCTATGGATTTGTGATACGTCGGGCGGTTGGCGGTTCGCTAGTTTCACGGCACCACATTTTTTGTGTATTTAATCATTTTGCGAGTGAATCAGAATATTTTTTAGGAAAAAGTCAAAAATTTTTTTGGTAATCAAGAGAAAGTCTTGAAATTAGGAAATTATTTAGTTTGGTAAATTTTAAATGTGTAAATGTAGTTTTAAAAACCTGGAAAAATCCCATTTTTTTGCTTGGGAAATTTGGAAAAGTCAGGGAATGTGTTATCAGCTATCATTAAAATATAAAATTTTTTTATTCTTCGCACTTTATTTATAAGTGAAAGTTGATTTTACAGCATTTGATTTATTTGAGATCAAGTTTTCATTTCATTTAAACAATATTTGTTCATTAGTAGAAATTTACCCCCCAGGGTTACATGAATGATTGGCATTCGTTTACCTTGAACCATCCCTTATTATTTATTACGGATTTGCACATGGGCTTATAATTACGATTAATGCTTCATTTTAATCCATCCGTCAATTAGTGAATGAATATTTATGTGTACATTATTACCTTTTTGTCAAATATTTTTTAATGTTTTCGCATTTCCATAATTTTTGAAATGTAATTTTTTTCCTGGATTTGTTTTATTTGATTAAATAAAAAAGAAAGAGGAAAAGATTTCAATGTATAACAAAAAAAAAAAGATCGGAAACCATCAAAAAGTAGATAGCAAAAAGGTACTGTAATTATCGGATTTTTCCCAACTATTTAAATCGTTCGACATCGGGCCGAACGTTCAATATATGCAGTTCAGTGGGCTTCTGCAGTTTTGTAATTTGCTCGAACTATGCTGAAAGTATTTTGAAAGCTTTGGTCGAAGTAATGTTGAAGCTATAACGAAACAATTTAGAATCACGGTTGAATCGAGGAATTATATGTATTATAGGAAACGACACATTTTAAAAAGGGTTCGAACTTTATTCTTTAGTTTGAAATAATTTTTTTATTTATAGTTTTTCAGAAGATAAATTTTGTGTATTGTGCTATAGTGAAGCTATTACATATAGATTTACAGTTAAATAATCTTATTATTATGGTTGCAAACTTGCTAAATGCGGCTCACCACTGAAACTCCATAGTTTCTAACGGTATTAGGCAAATGGCATCGTGGTAATTTGCCATGCGCATGATTCGAATCACAGTGATACTTACATTGAAATCCGAGAATTAGGGATGCTTATAAACTTCTCAATAGGGACGATTAAACAGCTTGAATATTATCTGTTTTTAATTTCACAATTAGCAGAATAATTCTTTTGTTGCAGTTTAGTTTTTCATGTTTAGTATTTGGTTTCTTTTTTCGGAGAATTTTTTATTATCCTTTTAAAGAAGTGATAAAATGCATTTTAAGGACATTTCAGTCTAAATGTCCAAACTCTTTGAATTTTACGAGCATTTTGTGAAATATAGAGCACAGCTGCATTCTTCTTTGGAGCTTCTCTTTCTGTTTTTCTTGGACAAGAGGCATTATTGCAACCCACTTGAGAATAATTTTCTACTGGTTGGCAATCTTATTGTCAGAATTCTTTTCTCTTCCCCTGAGTTTATAAGAAAGAAAGAAAGAAAGAAAGTTACACGTGTTGCATTTTGAGGTACTTTATATAGTAAATTCCTAAAGTACCTGCTAAAGGATTCTTGAATATGAAATGAATCTTTGACACTTGGTAGTTACTTCCCTCATACAAGAAAGTTAAATGCTTCTTTGATATCTCTTAGGTCTCTGATCTCGAATATTGGAGGCAAAAGTGTGATTAAGTGAAGCAACACATGTGCAATTTTAAACTTTGAACTGCCTCTCTCGCTTCACAAAGTATTCCCTTACACATGCCTTCATGATAATGAATTTTCACTTTTATATCTATATAAACATAATCACATTTTAAATTTTCCTTCTTTGGTTAAAAATTTTTAGAGAAGCATCTGTTATTCGATTTGCGTTTCTCTAGTGTCTTCTTTTGATGTATCAAAAGTAAAAGTTTTATTCATGATTCTGGTACTAATTCTATTTATTGTTATAGTATTCGTAGTGTTGTTCTGACAAATAGAAATTGCTGAAATTTATTATAAGATGGAGAAGAGACGATTGGTATGATTATTAAATTCGTTGAGTGTTATTTGCAGTCGAGATTGTTAGCGCTGCTCTGATTTCATTTTGCGGCCGTGTCTCAACGTCGTTTTTCCTTTTCTGAAACGAGATCCTCGACGGAAACTCCACCGAGTTTTGTGCGTCAAGTTTTGAGTGTAGTTTGTTGATTGAACTAAAAACCAACTGCTGCTCAACGGAGCAATTCAATTTGTTAAAATTACCTTTTATTCGAGCGCCATTTTTGTATAGTTGATAAAAAGCGTATTTTAATCCATTAATTTACAGGGTTGCCAAAGGTCGGGAAAATCAAGGAATTTAGGGAAACGACAGGGAAAGTAGAATTGGTCAGGAAAATCAGAAAAAGTTTGGGATTTTTATTAAAAGTACTGGGAAAAGTTAAAGTTTTAAAATTCATAAAAAAATTCTGAAGTTTTGGTGTCTTTTTTGTTTGACTCATAAATTACCACTAATTCTAATAAAAAACCTTCAAAAAAATTTTTTTATTTCTGCCAAGAATGTATTTTTTAATATTATTTAATTATTACAAAAGTTTTAACGCAATTATCTTAAATAACAAAATTCTTCACAGAAATTCAATTATTTTCAAAAATTTAAATAAAATTCTTTGCAAAGTTTCAATTATTTTTAAAAATAACAATATTCATCACAAAAATTCAATTATTTTCAAAAGTAATAAAATTCTTCGAAGAAATTCAATTATTTTCAAAAATTTTATCGAATATCTCGTCAAGAATTCAATTATCTTTACAAATAGCAAAAATCTTCACCAAAAATTCAATTATTTTCGCAAAAATTCAAATAAAATTCTTTGCAAAATTTCAATTATTTTCAAAAGTTTTTCGCAATTCAATAATTTTCAATATTTACTATTTTCATAAAAATTTATCGAAAGATTTAAATATTGAAAAAAAATTTGATACAATTTTACGAAAACATTCAATTATTTTCATAAATAATAAAATTTAATTTAGGAATTCAATTATTTTCATCGCAGAATTTCAAATATTTTAATACAATTTTGAATAAATTCCTTGAAAAATGCAATTCTTCTTAAACATTTTTTTTAAACTTGAGAAAAGAATTCAATTTTAAGAAACATTCAATTATTCTAATAAAATAATAAAATTCGTTGCAATAATTCGAATATTTTCAAATAACATTTAATTCATCAAAGAACATCAATTTTTTTTCAAAAATTTTTAAGTAATTTTGCAAAAGAATTCGATTAGCTTGATAAACAACAAAATTCTTCCCATAAAATCAATTATTCTAAGGAATTTTAATAAAATTGTTTTCCAAAATTCAATTATTTTGTTAAATATCAAAATTCATGACAAGAATTCAATTCTTTTGAAAATTAATAAAATACTTTGCAGAAATTAAATTATTTTCAAAATTTTTTAAAAATTCTCGTCAAGAATTAAATTATCTTTATAAACAGATAGCGAAATTCTTCACAAGAATTAAATTATTGTCAGAAATTTTAATAAAATTCTTGGCAAAATTTGAATTATTTAAACAAAATTTAATAAAATTCTTCGCATGAATTCAATTGTTTTCAAAAATTATTATTTAAATTCTTCTCAGGAATTTAATTTATTTTTAAAGATTTTAATAAAATTCTTCAAAATGATTTCAATTATTTAAAAAAATTCTTATAAAACTTATAAAATTCTTTAATATAATAAATTTCATTAAAATTTTAATTAAATTCCTTAAAAGAAATTAAATATTTTCAAAAGTTGTTGATACAATTCTTCGTAAAAATTAAAATTTTAAAAACATTCAATTATTGAATAAATTATTTATTTTTGTATTTATTTGAATTCTCGTAGAATTTAATTATTATTTTTCGTACTTTTAACTAACAATTCTGTAGAATTAATTTTTTTTTAAAAAGTTTAATTGAATAATAATTGAAGTAATTGATTTAAAGAAGAATTTTATTTGAAAATTGTAGAAAATAATAATTGCATTGAAATTATGAAAATAATTTTGAAGAAATTACAGCAACAATATTCTTATAATAATAAAAAAATTATTTTGTCACTCGGTCATCTTTAATTATTATAAAACATAAAGAAATGGAGCATTTCGAGTCGAAGACTCGGAGTGATCCATTTCTTTATGTTTCATAATAATATTCTTATGAGTTGTTCAATTTGAAAATGTTTGATTTTGAAATTTTTGAATATCTCAATTCCAATGAAAAAAATGATTAAATGTTTATTTTAAATAAAACTTGATGTTTTCGAATAATTTTATTTTTGAAGAAATTTGTAAATAAATGTAACAGAACATTTTTTCAAATATCTAATAATTTTTGGAGTGAATCAGAATATTCTTTAGGGTGAGGGAAAAAAAAAATTCTGTCTGGAAATCAGGGAAAAGTCATTGAAAAATAAAGTTAAATTTTTGTGGCAACTTTGAATTTAGATTTATCGAAAATTACTAATTTGTTTTTGTATCTATTTTATTAAATTATGTTTGGTATCTGTTTTATTAAATTATGTTTGAATTCTGAATGAATCCTGGTATATTTAAAAGAAAAAATAAATACCGATTATTCCTCTTCGTATGAATGTTTAAAATTGAAAGAAACTCGGGTTTATAAACTTTTTTTGTTTTTTGTTTTTTTTGTTTTAATGGAATGTTTTTCTGTCCTTCATTAAACTTTAAAACAAAAATAGTTGGTATATATGCTCGGCTTTCGTATTTTCGCATTCGATCAAACACGGATTGTGACAAAACTGAGTCGGGAAAATACCGATATCAATATCTGGCTGTGTATACAGTCTGTACAGTCTCTCTGGATATGTAAATTTTTCGTTTAACTTGGTTTGCTCGATTTTTCGTGAAACCTTATTCTCTTGTGTCCAGTTGTCGTTAAACAATGACATATATTCGTTGCCGCAATCGTTACACTACTCAGTGTCAAGCCTCGGGATAAAATTGACTTTTTTTTTTTTTTTTGGTGGCTTATTTGAAAAATTTATGAAAATAAAAAGAAAAAAAATTGTACATTTCCAAAAGGGTAGAATTATTTCTTTTTGGTTGAATAGAATAGACGTATTTATTATCAACATTTATACAGAGCTATAAATATTTTATTAATTTTGACGTGAATAACGTCTTGTATACACGTATATAGGGGAGAAAAAAGTATTTATGAGAGATAAAAATATTCTATTGGAAATTCCACTTTCTGTAAACAGAAATTCTTTATTGGAATTGAACTTTAAGTCAGCTTGGAGGATTTCTTAAATTGGATGTTTGGTTCGGCGAATTTGATTGAATTGTGTGTAAAGAAAGATTGAATTTACAATACAGAATCCATCTTTTCCATATTTTTCACTTTTTATAAATGGTAGTAAACAGTACTTGTAGCAAGCAACTATTCGCACAACTTCTCTTGCTCGGCTGAATACGCAAAGTTCTTTGAATTTCTTAGTAACCTTCTTTGAACGTTTTGCACCAACTTTAAGGCGTACTTGTTAAAAAAAAAAGTAGGTCACGTCTTTAATACTCCCACAAAAAAAAAAGAAAAATCTGTAGCTAAAATTCACAACGACGAAAAAAAAGAAGATTACGTTTTGAAACATACATTACTCACGATAGCGAAGAAATATTCTCGATATTGTACAAGTCAAAGTTAGATATCATTCATAAATAAATCCCTTTCTTGAAAATTTTCTTCCCTATGAGAAAAATGTTAAGCATTTTTCAGAGGAAAGAATATTTTCAAGTGTATTGGATTAATTTTTTTCTCTTTCAAGTAATAATTTAATATGGCAAGTTCTTTTTATCAAGAATAGTCAAATTTAAGTTAATTTAAAAAATTAAATAAAATTAAAAAACTATTCCTCGTTTCGTGTTTCGGCGTCTTCGACAAGGCCAATAAATCGGAAATAGATTCGCATTATCCATAGACAACCGGCTGCTAAATATTTATCTAATTTATCGGCGTAGTAATAGTGATAGTATCTGAATAAATAAAATCTATATTTTACAGTTCCCCATGTTGTGAAATCTTCTTGAAGTCGAAGTTTAGGTGGGTCAGTCACTTCCGCTACTACTTGAGTTTCTGATTTTTCGTCTTCTACTTTATTTTCCGAAGAATTAACATCAGAATCTTTATCCTCATCATCCTTTGTAGTTTTCTCTCTTTCAGCTGTAAAAGATTTATTTTTAGATAAATTCTCATTTCTGTCTTTTATTATTACAAACTTACTTTTCCGGTGTGTTAATGTTGAATCCATTCTTTCTTCAGTCTGCATTTCTTACAGCAAATTCTGTCCAAAGAGAAAAAAGTAATTGTAAAGAGGGAAATAATTATGATTTTAAATTCGATAAATGATAAAAAGAATTTCAGGGTTGCCACAAAAATTTAATTTTGTTTTTTCCTGACTTCTAAACAAAATTTTGAATTTTTTCCTGACCCTGAAGAATATTCAAACCTTCTGAAATTCAATAACGTTTGAGAATATTATTTTAAAACACGAATAAATAGATCACTTCGAGTCTTCGAAATTCAATTATTTCTAAAAATTCACGCTATAATACTTTTAATATTCAATTATAATTTAAAATTTTAAGTAAAATTCATTTTTTAATCAATTTTTATCACAACATTTTTCGAGAATTCAATTATTTAAATAGAAAGATAAACAATTTATTAAATAATTGAATATTTCTTAAAATTGGATTTTCATGAACAATTTTATAAAATTTTTATAAAATAATTGAATTCTTTCGGCGAATTTAAAAAGTAATTTTAAGAAAAAATTGCAATTTTCTATCAGTTTATTTAAAATTGTATGAAACATAATTTAAATTCTGCGATAAGTTTTGTTAGGTATTTATGAAAATAATTGAATTCTTGCAACGAAATTTATTAAAAATTTTTTTAAAGAATTGAATTCCGGAGAAGAAAATTATTATTTATAAAGCTAAGTAATTTCTTGTGAAGTATTTTATTCAAATTTTTTTAAATAATTGAATTTCTCAGAATTTTTTAAAACTTTTTGAAAATAATTAAATTTTATCGAGAAATTTCATTAAAAAATTGAAAATAATTGAAGTCTGACGAAGAATTTTATTAAATTTTTTTTTAAATTATTGAATTCCTGTGAAAAATTTTATTTTTGAAAAGAATTGAATTCTTGGGTGGAATTTTATTAAAATTTTTTAAATAATTGAATTGGTTTGAAGAATTTTATTTTTTACGAAAAAAATTGAATTGTTTCAAAGATTTGTTCAAACATTTTTGACGATAATTGTATTCGTAGGAAGAGTGTTATATATTTTACGAAAATAATTGTATTCTATGATCAATTTTATTATAATTTTTTAAATTTATAAGCATTTTAACAAAATTTTTTTAAAATAATTAAATTCTGGAGAAAAATTTTATTATTTATGAAAATAAATGAATTTTTAAGAAGAATTGTATTGAAAATAATTGAATTGTACAGGAAAATTTTATTAAAATTGCAATTTTATTAACTAAATGTTGTAAAAGAATTTTATTTAAATTTTTCGAAATGATTGAAATTTGTATTATTTATGAATTAATTAAATGTTTGCTTAGAATTTTATTACAATTTTTTTAAATAATTGAATTCTTTTGGAAAATTCCATTAAAGTAGTAGATATATATTAAAAATCATTGAATTGAGGAAAGTTTTGAAAAATAATTGAAATTTTGCCAAGAATTTTATTAAAATTTTTGGAAATAATTTAATTTCGGTGAAAAATTTTATTAGTTAAAAAGATAATTGAAACTTTGACAACAATTTTTGTAAATTTTTGAACATAATTGAATTTCTGCGAAATTTGATTTGATTCTACTTTTGAAAATAATTGATTTCTTGAGACGAATTTTCTTAAAATTTCTTTTGAAATAATTGAACTCTTTTGTGAAATTTCATTGAAACAGTAAACGTTGAAAATAAATCAATTTTGACAAATTTTTGAAATTAATTCATTTTCTATAAAGAATTGCTTTAAAATTATTTTCAAAAAAATTGAATTGTTACAAAGAATGTGATTAAAATTTTTGAAAACAATAATTTAATTTTTTGAAGAAATTCAATTAAAAAAATATTTTGAAAATAATTGAATTTCTTTGATGAATTTGAATAAAATTTTTAAGAATAGTTACATTTTTCGAGGAATTTTATTAAAATTGTATTAAAAATAATTGAAAGTCCGCGATGAGTTTTATTATTTATGAAAATAATTGAATTCTTGTAAAAAAATGTTATTATTTATGAAAATAATTTGTAAATAATTGAATTCCTGTGAAATTTTTATTATTTATGAAGACAATTAAATGTTTACGTAGAATTTTATTAAAAATTGTTTTAAATAATTAAATTCTTTTGGAAAATTTTATTAAAATAGTAGATATTAAAAATAATTGAATTGAGGAAAATTTTTGATAATAATTGAAATTTTGCCGAGAATTTTATTAAATTTTTTGAAAATAATTAAATTTCGAAGAAGAATTGTATTATTTATAAAGATACAAATTGAAATTTTGACAAGAATTTTTTAAAATTTTTTCAACATAATTGAATTTAAGCGAAGAAGTTTATCACTTTTGAAAATAATTGAATTTCTGTAATCAGTTGTTCTTAAAATTTCTATTTAAAATTTTAAATTCATTAAAAATTGTATTTTTCTAGAATTTCAAATTAAATCCTTTGAAGTTCATCTATTTATGAAGGTTGTAAACACAAGTCTTTTGAAATCCAATTAATTTTGAAATTTTAGGTAAAATTATTCATTAAATAATTTATAAGTAATAATTTTATGATAGTTCATCAAGAATTAAGTTATTTAAAAAGAAATTATTGTCAGAAATAGAAAAAATTGAAGGTTTTGTATTAGAATTCGTGGTAATTTCATAGTTTATGGGGCAAACAATAAAGACACAAAAATTCCGAATTTTCTTATAAATTCTAAAAATTTATTATTTTCCTGTACTTTTAATAAAAATCTCTGAGTTTTTCCTGAATTTCCTGACCTGTGGCAACCCTGAAATTGTGGACTAAATTGTAGAGAAACTTTTATTTAAGGTTTCAGTTTATTTTTATGTAGTTTTGAAGTACAAATACAGAAACAAATAAAATTTCAATGAAAGCGTGACTTGAGTGTAATGGTCAGGATTGTTTCTAACAACACCTCGTAACTAAATTTTCTTGTTTTATTTTATCGTTCTATTCCAACCTATCATTACCTTCAAACCACAACTATAATAATTTATCGTATAAGTATATTTTTACATCCAGTACAAATTTTACGTTCGGGAAAAATTTAATGTCAACAAGAGAACATGAAATATTTTCGTTTTCTTTTTCTTGATGAAATAGATTTTGATAACGAGTTCTGGCACGTGACTACAGTATTGATTTCGGATTAGATTTGAAATTTTTAAAGGAAACATTCAAGTGTCTTTGCTTACGTACTAATATTTAGGTCTAAATTATTTAAATTATCCTGAATTGTCGTAAGAAATAGAATTTATTTTCAAGGAAAATTGTAAATTATGCAGGCAGTTGCGTATTGAATAGCTTCAAGGAAAAAATATCGAATAATATTTTCCTCTAACATGTGGCAGTTTATCTTTAATCAAAAATCTGTAATCTGTAATCTGTAATACAAAATTGATAGGTACTACCTTCTGTTTAGTAATTTTAGGCCTTTTTTCTACAATTCAACTGAAGTTGAAAAATTTTTTTCTCTAAAGCGTAAAATTATTCCATATGTTTTTTCCTTATCAATGTTTTTCTTTTTACAAAGTTTGCTCATGCGTCAACTTTATAATTGTACGTACAAATATAGTAGATACACATATAGGTTTATTTATAGGTAGAATATTTATAGACACTCTTTTTTTTATAATCCTTTGTAATTATTGACACTTTGTTCATACCTTCGTTCACTGAAATAATAAACAAGTTCGAGTTGCAAATGAGTTGAAATTCGTTTGACAATCACTTGACACTACAGCTGTTAACACAATATATGCTTCGAGTTATTGAGACTAGAACTCTTTAGAATGTAGAAGCTCGCGTGGGAGGAAGGGGAAGACCCACGTAAGCATTGAATACTGGAAAAGTTGATTGTTGTTGCACATTAATTGCTCTATTCGAATGCGGATAGAGAATTGAACTCGTTAATTACTTTCTCTGGGATTCCCCGTCAGTCAGTGAGCAAAATACAGACAAACACACAATCACAGACAGACACAGGCACACAGGGGGAGAAACGACGAGTAGGGCAACTGATACTGTAAATCTTGATAATATCCTCGTTTGTTTTATTCGGCTTTACAAAATTCTCTGGGATAACAAAATTTAAATGCTTAAAATTGGAGAAAATATTTTTTCTCGAGATTTATGTGTAATTACTGATAAAAGTTGGGTTCAAATAAATAAATTGTTGGGGTGTAAAATGTATTTTTTTGTAATGAAAATAATATGAGAAATAATGTTAAATTTTCCTTTGGGTGTATTTTCGTTTCACATTGTCGGATTTTAATAATTCAAAATGGCGGATCTAATATGTCAACCAAAAATATTTAAATTTATCCAGATTTACTTAACATTAAATTTACTTTTGTTTAAACGTTTAAAACTTGTGGATAATCAGAAAATTTTGATTCACTGACTTTAAAAAAACTCCAGTAATTATGGTTAGACAAATTTGTTTATTTTAAAAATTTTTGATCGCCATATTAGATCCGCCATTTTGGATTTTTTAATCTTACATTAAATTTTGATACAGTGACACAAAAATCTTCTGACAATAATTTCTTTTCAAATAACTTAATTCTTGAAGAACTATCATAAAATTATTACTAAAAAATTATTTAATAAATAATTTGACTGAAATATTTTTAATAATAAAAGTTTTAATGAATTAAAAATTTTAAATAGAAATTTTAAGATAAAATTTAAAATTTAAAATAAAATTTTAATTTATAAAATTTAACTGATTACAGATATTCAATTATTTTCAAAAGTGATAAACTTCTTTGCTTAAATTCAATTATATTCAAAAATTCTTCTCCGAAATTTTATTATTTCAAAAGATTTAATAAAATTCTTGGCAAAATTTCAATTATTATCAAAAATTTTCCTCATTTCTATTATTTTTAATGTCTACTATTTTAATAAAATTTCCTAAAAGAATTCAATCATTTAAACCAAATTTTAATACAAATTTCACAGAAATTCAATTACTTACCAATTTTTTATAAATTTCTTTGCACCAATTCAATTATATTTTGAAAAATTTAAATAAAATTTTTTTAAAAATTCTATTATTTAAAAAACTTTTGACAAAATTCTTTATACGATTTAGTTAATAAAATTGTAATTTTAATAAAATTTTCCTATACAATTCAATTATTTTCAATACAATTCTTCTTAATAATTCAATTATTTTCATAAGTAATACAACTTTTCTCGAGAATTTAATTATTTTAAAAATTTTTGTTAAAATGCTTTATAAATTTGAAAAATTATAATAAAATTGATCATAGAATACAATTATTTCCGTAAAATATATAACATTCTTCCTAGGAATACAATTATTGTCAAAAATGTTTGTAAAAATCTTTAAAACAATTCAATTGTTTTCGTAAAAAATAAATTTAAGAATTTATTTAAGAAATTTTAATAATATTCTTCACAAGAATTCAATTCTTTTCAAAAATAAATTTTTTTACAGCAAATTAAAAAAAAATTTAATAAAATTCTTTGTCAGATTTCAATTATTTTCAACTTTTTAATGAAATTTCTCGATGGAATTTAATTGTTTTAATTATTAATTCTTTAATAAAATTCTTGTCAAAATTTCAATTATTATCAAAAATTTTCCTCATTTCAATTATTTTTAATATCTACTATTTTAATAAAATTTTTCAAAAGAATTCAATTATTAAAACCAAATTTTAATAAGAACTAAAATTGATCGTAGAATACAATTATTTTTGTAAAATATATAACACTCTTCCTAGGAATAAAATTATTGTGAAAAATGTTTGTAAAAATGTTTGAAACAATAAATTAAATTATTTTCGTAAAAAATAAAATTCTTCGAAGAAATTCAATTATTTAAGAAATTTTAATAAAATTCTTCACAAGAATTCAATTCTTTTCAAAAATAAATTTTTTTATATGAATTTAATTATTTAAAAAAAAATTTAACAAAATTCTTTGTTACATTTTAATTATTTTCAATTTTTTAAATTAAATTTCTCTATTAAATTTAATTATTTTCAAAAAGTTTTAAAAAATTCTGAGAAATTCAATTATTTAAAAAAATTTGAATAAAATTCTGCATATGAAATTACTTATTTTCATAAATAATATTTTTTTCCGGAATTCAATTCTTTAAAAAAATTTTTAATAAAATTCTTTGCAAGAATTCAATTATTTTCATAAATAACAAAACTTATCGCAGAATTCAAATTATTTTTTATACAATTTTAAATAAACTGATAGAAAATTGCATTTATTCTTAAAATTA
Organism: Leptopilina heterotoma; assembly: GCF_015476425.1. Classification (NCBI taxonomy): domain Eukaryota; kingdom Metazoa; phylum Arthropoda; class Insecta; order Hymenoptera; family Figitidae; genus Leptopilina; species Leptopilina heterotoma. The sequence goes on along the minus strand of NW_025110937.1, from coordinate 144,741 downwards.
CTTTTTAAATTCGCCGAAAGAATTCAATTATTTTTAAAAATTTTATAAAATTCTTCATAAAAATTAAATTTTAAGAAATATTCAATTATTTAATAAATTATTTACCATTCTATTTAAATAATTGAATTGTCGAAAAATTTTCTAATAAAAATTATTCTCAAAGAACTTTTTCAAAAATTATTAAAAATAATTGATTTCAAGAAGAGTTTTAGTTAAAAATTCTAGAAATTAATAATTGAATTGAAATGATGAAAATAATTTTGAAAAAGTTACAGTAATAATATTCTAATAATATAATGATTCTGTAATCTTTAATTATTATAAAAATGTTTTACAAAGGTTTAATTTAGAATATTTTGAAAATTTTAATTCCGTTGGAAAAATAACAATGATTATATATATATTTTAAAATGATTTTATTGATGTTTTCGAATAATTTTACAATTAAAAAAATTTGTAAATAAATGTAATAGAAAATTCTTTGACTAATATCTAATTATTTTTAGAGTGAATCAGAATATTCTTTAGAGTCAGGGAAAGAGTCAAAATTTTGTCCGAAATTTAGGGAAATGTTAGGGAAGAAGAAAATGAAATTTTTGTGTCAACCCTGATTGAGTAATAAATAAAATATTATAATAATGCAGAATACAATTTTTTAATAGCTTATTAATAAATTTCCTTTGACGTTGAATCCAAATGCGCTATTTGAAAACAGTTCTTTTTTTATTAAACACATTTATATTTATTTTCGGTCGATTAGAAATCAATGTAATTATCGTCAGAAATGGCTCGATGTTCCTTATAATTTTCTCGCCTTGATTTTTTTTTTTGCATAAGTTTGAAAAACAGCGTCAGAGATATTTCTTTTTCATTGGTTAGTAGATTTTTTCTTTACTCTTTTGAGTTGTACTCGCATTTCCATGTGAAAGTTCCCGACTGAATAAATTTTTCCGCTGGAAAAAATTTAAAAATTAAGCCAAGGAATTTTCTCCCTTGAGGAATTTTTTTTTAAGAAAAAGAAAGAATTTTTTTTTTAAGTTCAAAAGAAAATACATTTACCACACACACACTCACACAGATTTAAAATAAATTGCTGATGTTTTATATATATTTTCGAAGGAAAAAATATATTGCTTTCTGATTTAGATGAAATGAGATTATATGTGTTTTGTTGAAAATGAGAAATATAAAATTTTGTTGTAATTTGAAATTGTATATGTTGTATACATTCGTTAATTGCTTGTCAGTTTTCAAGTTTTGGCGTTTATCTCGATCGTTTTTAGCTATCTCTCACCATAAACAGAATGATATTGTTCGAACCACGTTCTGTTGAACGAAGAATTTTATAGCAGACGTAAATGTGCTCTAGTACAGCAGGCACGTTATTTTTTTTTTTTAGTGGTTTTGTTCGCATAAACTTTAGAAAAAAAAAAAAATGGGGGATGAGCTTTACTCGGAGAAAAGAAACATTTTTATGAAGGCCGATGGAAAGGAATAGAAGTGATTTAACTGCTGTCATTTTTTTATTTCATTCTCATAAAGTTGGTTTGTTTTTTATTCTTCTTCTTTTTTTTTGTTGGATGTACATAACTTTTTAGGCGCAGTAATTGTCATTTAATGGTAGATGAATATTAAGGTGAATTAAAGAGAGAAATTAATAGTTAAAATTTGTCTTAATATTTCTTGTGAGAGACAAAAATGGAAACGTGAAATATTGATTATTCTTTCTGAAACTTTTAGAAAGATAAGAAATGAATAAGGAGGAAATTTAGAAAGACAAAACAGGGTTGTAAAGAAAATCTCAGTTTAAAATATTTACGCTAAGAGATCCTATTTTATCCCATAGTTCTTTAAGGATGTAATAAATAAATGATTAAGATAGCTGGAGACGAAAATAAAAGTTGTCGTTTCTTCTCTTGGGATTTTCTGTTAAGAACCTAATTTTTGCCGAAGTAGGAAAATAAATAATTTGTGTACGAAGAAATTCTCAGTGAGTGCGAGATCCACCTTTCTCTGATAGATTTAACCTCGCAGTGTTTATTTTTTTTTCCCCTTCTTTTTCTTATTTCGTTTATTTGGAACTCAGCATCCTATTCGTTGAGAATAGATGCCGTTATCATCAGTTGATTTACATCAGCAGTTGTTTCCGCGGCGACGCCCTTTTTTCCTCATTCCCTGCTGCTGCTGGTTCTTCCTTTCTCTCCTTCTGATTGCTCCCGTCTTAATTTCCTCCTTCCTACTGATCAGAACTTATTTTCCTTTCTTTTCACCTTCACTTTTCAAGAGAGAAATGGCTTGCGTTAATGTCTTCGCAGGAAACATTCGAGAAAGAAATTCTAATAACAGAAACTTCAAGAAGTGATTTATTTTTGTATAAGAGAAAATTATTTCTTTTAATGAATTTGCTGTTAATCATATATTTAAAATCTTGATGCAAAAACTATTTCAGATATAGATATTTTTAACAGATGACAATTTGTTGGAGCTTTTCTTATTCGGATTAGGTAATTCCTTCATTAAATTAATTTACCATTGTAAATTAATTTAATGAAGGAATTTATTATTGAAGAAATTCATTAACGATAAAATTCATTAATGAAGAAATTCATTAATGAAGAAATTCATTAATGAAGGTAAAGATTTTTCTTGAGGTCACATTCTTTTGACGATGTAGGAAAAAAATTTCAGTGCTTCTTTCTAATTGATTTGATTATATCAGCGATGGGGAAAATTTTTATTTTACAATTTTTATTGCATTAGCGAATCACAGTTTATACACTTGGTGGAAGTATAAGGTGTCATTAGTGGCACACCACTGCAAATTTAATAGAGTTTACTTTTAGTCTTCATTCACTTTAATCGCTTACTTAAACAGGAGTAGAGTTTCTATTGAATGAGTGTAGTTAGAAGGCGCTTTCCTGGATAACATTTTAAAGTTACGTATCTTCTTGAATTTTAATATCATGCTTTACTGCAATACTTTATTTTCTATAGTCATGTACCTTGCACTAATAGATTGTAGTCTTGTTATAAAGATAACTTCGTATTTTGCGAGAAAATGTTGGTAATTATTCGCTTCATATTTCTTAACATCGAATTTGCTGCTTCAAGTTAATTGTGTTGCTGATAAAAAATGTTTTGCTATAGTTAAAAATGCATTGATAGTAAAAAAATGCTTTGCTGGTAGAAAATGTTTTGGTACTATGCAGATTCAGAATTGCCACGCTTTGGCTCATATCAAATTCCCTGACTTTTCTAGGCTCCCCGGGTTGAAAAACGGAATTTTTCCAGGTTTTTAAAACTACATTTATATTTTACAACATTAAATAACTCCCCATAGAATACCTGGAAACAGTATGGAATTTAAAACTTTTTCTGGAATTTTGCCTGTTTTTTAAGATTTTTGAAAAAATTTTGTTCTAGCCATTGTTTAGGAACAGTAAATAATATTTACAGGGTTGTCACGCAACCTGGAAACCTGAAAAACCTGGAAAAGTCAGGGAATTTTGATTGGAATCCTGGAAAAATATTGGTTTTTAAAGTTATTGTGCTTATTCTTAAAATCTAATTTTTCTTTAATTCAATTTTCATAATTGAAATTTCTTAATTCAATTTTAAAAGAGTTGCTTTTACAATATTTCTTTGCAATAATTCAATTATTTTCATAAATAATCAAAAAATTTATAGATTTACAATTATTTTCATAAATAATAAAACTCATCGCAAAATTTCAATTATTTTTAATACAATTTTAATCGAATTTCTCGAAAAATGTAATAATTATTCTTAAAAATTTTATTCAAATTCATCAAAGAAATTCAATTATGGTCAAAAGTTTTAAAAAATTTATCGTCAGAATTTCAATTATCTTTATAAATATTAAAATTTTTGTCCAAAATTCAATTATTTTCAAAAATTTTAATGAAATTCTTTTTAACAAATTAATTTTTTTTTCGAAAATTCTCCTCCAGTCAATGATTTTAAATATCTACTATTTTAATAAAATTTTTCAAAAGAAATGAATTATTTCAAAATTTTTTTATAAATTTCTTCGCAATAAATTTATTATTTTCAAAAATATTCAATTTATGTTTACAGAGATTCAATTATTTTTATAATTTATGTAATACAATTTTTTACAGGGATTCAATTATTATTTTCATAGATAGTAAAATTCATTGCATAATTTCAATTATTTTTGATACAATTTTAATCAAATTCCTCGAAAAATGCGATTATTCTTAAAATTTTATTAAAATTCGTCAAAATAATGCAATTATTTAAAAATTTGTTAATAAAATTCTTTATGAGAATTGAATTTTGAGAAACATTCAATTATTCAATAAATCATTTATTTTTGTATTAAAAATAATTAGGTATTTAAAAAGAAATATTATTAAAAAATTCGTCTCCAGAATTCAATTATTTTCAAAAAAAAAAAATAAAATTTTTAAGCAGAAATTCAATTATGGTCAAAAGTTTTAAAAAAAGTTATAGTCGAAATTTCAATTATTTTTATAATATTAAAATTTTTCTCTAAAATTCAATTATTTTCAAAAATTTTAATAAAATTCTTGGCAAAATTTCAATTATTTAAACAAAATTTAATAAAATTCTTGACAAAATTTCAATTATTTTCAAAAACTTTTCTCAATTCAATGAAATTTTTTTATACAGAGATTCAATATTTTTAATACCTTTTTAATCGAATTTCTCGAAAAATGAAATTATTCTTAAAAATTTTATTGAAATTCGTCAAAAGAATTTTAATCACCTATTTAAAAATTTCTTGATCAAATTCTTTAAATGAGAGTTGAATTTTAAAAAACATTTGATTCTTCAATAAATTATTTTTTTTGTATTTAAATAATTGAATTGTCGTAGAATTTTCTAATAATAATTGATTGAAATATGAATTTCAGTTAAAAATTTAGATAATAATTGAGTTTTGAAAAGCAGGTCTCAAATTATAATCTTTGAATGTTTGAATTTTTCATTTTTTTTTTAACTTAAAATTGTGTACCTAGATTTAATTTTTTTGTAAAAGTTGAATTGAATTTTTTTGAAATTATTTGAATTTTTTATTTTCTAATATATATTTGATTGAAGAATTTGCGAGTACCTGAATAATCGATGAAATTTCGTAAAATTGAATTGTAAATAAAAGGATTTGAAAATGTTGAAAGAAATTTTTCGGAAATTATTAATAATAATTAATTTACACTTTATAAAGAAGAATTTTAGTTAAAAATTGTGGAAAACAATAATTGAATTAAAATAATGAAAGTAATTTTGAATAAGTTACAGTAACAATATTTTTATAATAGGTATAAAATAGTGATTTTATTTTTCTATTAATTTTGATGACTCAGATATTAATTGGCATTGTTCTAGGAGTAGTTTAGGACCTGTAAAAAATTTGTAGACTAAGAATTGTTACTCAACAGAAGATAAAGATTGATGAAAAATAATTTTTTATCTTCTGCTGATTATCGGCTGTGGTTACTTTTTATGAATAGTGAATTAAATTAATTTTGATGACCCAGATGTGACTTCCAGGTTTTTTCAAGGTTTATAAAATTCCTTGATATTTCCAGGTTTTTAGGTTGTTTGGCAACCCTGAGATTTTTTTTTATTAATACTAGAAAAGATGCTATGGTGGTAAATTCTACTTCTTTATTTCGTAAGACTAATTACTCTCCTCGTATTTGTTTGGAGGGGAATTTATTTTCAATTACAGTAAAAGGGGATGATATAACAATTTCATTTAATTTAGAAAGTTAATTTAATTTGTCGATTTTGAAGTTTATGACATGAAGCTAATGTATTGTCGCGATTTAGGAGGTTCACATTTGTGTTTGAGAAAATGCAATTTAATCTTTTCCACTTGCTGCTAGTCTACATTGACTGTATGCCGTAATTGAAAAGCTCTCCGGCACTCATCGCCGATGAAAACTCGTGAGAAATGAGTTTCGTCATCGATGGCTATATCAATATCAATATCAATAGAGGCTGTTTCAACTGCTTTTCCTATAGCTATACTCTAGCTGCATTCAATGCTTTTTTTTTTGTTATAATACAATAGTAAAATGTGCTTACAATTGTAACAAGGTAGTTATTAATTCTATTTTTGTTGCGAATTTTCATATATAGATTTGTTTTCTAGAATTAAAATAATGGAATTTGGGAATGAGAGAATGTTTAGAAATGAAAAGGTCAATTTATAACTTTTTGCTGATAAAGTAGCTTTTCATTTCTATTTACATTTTACTGAAGCTTTTATGAAGGTAAAAGAGGTAAGAAAGCATAGTGAGTTGAAAAGGGATTTTCAATCGAAGGCGTCTCGAAGAAAGTTATAAAGTGTACCTATATCTGTAAGTCTGTAGCCGAAGGCATCGAGTTAGATGCTTGATTGAATATGTAAATTCTCACTACTTACTCGTTTCTAGTAACATAACAGAAGTAGGAGGATAGGGACATGTCGCATAAAATATTTATTAGTTTTGACTGCTGCATTACTGTTGACAGTCAGTTGGAACTTTTTAAAAACTTGTTCTTTTCACCACGCGAATATTCTATCGACACTTTATCGAGTTTGTTTTGTATTTTTTTTTTCGTTCTTCTCACACTTTAGTTTCTTGCACTGATCTCCATTTCTGTGCTTCGCCTCCTCTACTGCTTCAGCCAATGGTTTATGCATTCGCATTTGGTAATCTGTTACTGTCTCTGTAATTCCTTGATTGCAAGACTTTGCCGGAATATTTTAAGACCGCGCGTGTGTGTGTATAGCCAGGACTGAATATTGAATTACAACTAGATTATTCCTATGGTGAGAAAATTGGATATCCGAAACTTCAATTTAGTTTGTGGTAACTAAATATTATTGCTCGGCAATACCAAAAACTTGTACAATTACGAAAAATTCTTGTTCCCGAAAGTTGATGTAAGTTTTAGATAAATGCTACAATAAAAAGCTCCACTATCCAATTGAGTTAATAATTTTATTTTATTCCTTTTTTGATGCTGTAGAAAAAGAAAACCCTTTTTAATTGAGTATATTTTTATTTGCTGGATTTTAAATTATACTTTGATTGTGAGAATTGTACGATTGTACAATTGTACGATCATAATTACCGTGCTCGTTTTTTTTTTGCGAAAATATTTTGTTGTTTCGAATATGATGTAAATTGAGATAGTGCTAGTGATTCAAATATCTTTGACGTGCGGGACAGAATGAAATAGAAATCGTTTATCGAACCATTGCGTGATCAATTTACATATTCAATTGAACGATGCATTGGATGGTTGTAACGCTGCTTCTGTCATGGGGTGTAACTTTACTCTTCTGTTGGTTGAATATTATCTTCTCGTCCGTGAGAAGAGGCATTGAGAGCACCAATAGGCAACTCTCTGTTGAACAGAGATTTCCAAGAGAATATATACGTGGAAGTATGTGTATACATATCGCACTTTTGGTACTAACTCCCCTATATTACCCGATTAGTCGGCGAACATCTTTGGCTGCCTCAAAGACCATACTATCGTCAAATAATTTCTCTAATTTCGCACCAACTTTGAAATGTTATATATCAAAGGATTTGAAATTCCTCGCGTGAATTAATGCGTTTGCGAAAGACTTGAATTAGAATCTCGTTTAAGTTTGATAGCAGAATCTAAATTCAAAGTTTCGTTTGGAATTTAATTACGATTATTTCATCTTTATGTTTATTGGCCAAATTTCAAAGTGATGAGAAAGAAGTTGAGGAATATTGGTTCGATTAGCTGAAACGTACTTGTCTTTGGTTCTTTCATGTTTGATAGCAATCTACTCATGATTTCTTTTACACCTCATTTAAATTTGATGCTTCGAATCTTGGAAAATTGTTGTTTTCTAAAGTTACACCGAAAAAAAAAATTGTTTTCCATTTTAAACGATTCCTCTTCATTTGCAGCATTTTTTCCTCTTAAATAAATTTTTCCTTTCTACTTGAGAGAATTTTCCTCTTTTACATTTTCTATTAAATGTCACTTCCTAAACAATTTGAAGCTGCGTTCAGAAAAACAAATTTTGAATGAATATTTTTTAGAAATCTTAAAGAACGTAGATTTTTGAAAAATTTTAATAATTCAAATCCTTCTGAAATTGGTTACATTTTTTTTTATATAAATATTTAGCTGATTAAAATAATGGATTTATAAAAGAATTTTAGTTAAAAACACCAAAAGGAATATTGAATTTTAGAGTAATTACAAATTCAATTATTTTCAAAAGTAGTAAAATTCTTCTCAGAAATCCAATTATTTTCAAAAATTTTAATAAAATTCTTGGCAAAATTTCAATTATTTTCCAAAACTTTCCTCAATTCAATAATTTTTGATATCTATACTACTACAATAAAATTTTACAAAAGAATTCAGTTATTTAAAACAAATTTTAATAAAACTCTACGCAACATTTAATTGTTTTCCATAAATAATAAAAATTTCACAGGAATTCAATTATTTTAAAATTATTGTCATAAATAACATTTTTTACAAGAATTCAATTATTTTCATAAATAATAAAACTCATCGTGGACTTTCAATTATTATTTTAAATACAATTTTAATAAAATTCCTCGAAAAATGTAATTATTCTTAAAAATTTTATTCAAATTCATCAAAAAAATTCAATTATTTTAAAAACCTTTGCTATATTTTATTTATTAGAATTTGAGGGTAATATTTAAAACATTTTTTATTGAATTACTTTAAAGAATTAAATTATTGTTTTTAAAATTTCTAATGAAATTCTTTCTAAAAATTCAATTTTTTTCAAAATAATTTTAATGAAATTCTTCGTAGAAATTGAATTAATTTCAAAAGTTTGTCAAAATTTATTTATTTTTAATGTCTTCCATTTCAATAAAATTTCACAAAAGAATTTAATTATTTAAAAAGAAATTTTTAAAAAAATTTACAAACATGTTTTTCAAAGTTTCAATTATCTTTATAAATAATAAAATTTTTCTCCGAAATTAAATTATTTTCAAAAATTTTAATAAAATTCGTGGCAAAATTTTAATTATTTTCAAAAACTTTCCAAAAGAATTTAATTATTTAAAAAAGATTTTATTGAAATTCTACCCGAACATTTAATTAATTTATAAATAATAAAAAAAAGTGCGACGCTGCAAAATTTTGATATAAAAAATACTAAATTTTAAAAAAAACTTCCATCAAATTTAGTAAAGTTTTATTAGAATTTAATAAATATTCTTGATATTTAATATAATTATACTAAATTTCATATAATTCTTTTTAAAGTTTAGTATTTTTTATATAAAAATTTCGCTTTGTTGCACTTTTTCCCCAATTTGTAAAACACTTTTACAAAATTTAATTTTATATTCTCTCTCCGTGTGGTATAATTTTCAAGTAAAAATTCATTTAAAAATGGATTACAGTTAAAATTTTAGATTATAATTGAATATTAAAAGTATTAGAGAGTCAATTTTTAGAAATAATTGAATTTTGAAAAGATTTCAAATTAAACTCTGAAATTCTGAATTTTCATACATTTTTAATTAACAATTCCGTGGAAATAATTTTTTTTGAGAAAGTTTCATTGCGGATTTTCTTTTGGAAATTATTTCAAGTTTTTATTTTCTATATATTTAATTGAAGAATTTACGAATAATCGAAATTTTCGTAAAATTAAACTGTAAACAAATGGATTTGAAAATTCCCAAGGAACTTTGTCAGAAATCAGAAATTATTAAAAATAGTTGATTTAGAGAAGAATTTTAGTTAAAAATTCTAGAAATCAATAATTGAATCGAAATGATGAAAATATTTTTAAAGAAGTTGCAGTAATAATATTCTTATAAAATAAAATAATGATTTTAGCAATTTTCTTTTCTAATAATATTCTTATATTTTATTTAATTTAAATCTTCTGAAAATCTTAATTCCTATGTAAAAATAATAATTATTAAATATTTATTTAAAAAAAAAAGTTTTAAAAGCCTGGAAAAATTCCGTTATTTAACCTAGAAAATCTGGAACAGTAAAGGAATTTGAAATTAATTTATTAAATTGTATTTAATGAATATATTAATTGTCTGCATTTTTTGTTTACAGAAATCTTGGTGTTTGGAAGTGTTCGGAAACGATTATGTGCTTAAAGAATTTAAAAAGTGTTAGCTTCGGGAGTGTTCGACATTTTAAAACCGCGATCGAGTGTTTAGGGTGTTTAAAGTTAAAATTTTATTTAAAAATAATTAGTTTCGGGAGTGTTCGATATTTTAAAACCACGATCAAGTGTTTTTGTTTCCTAATATCTTCACTTGGATGGATATTTATTTTTCTCGATACATCATTCTACCAAGTGAAAAATTCGTCATGCAACATCACTGGTAAGTCCTTTGCTTAACTTAATAGTGGTAAAACATTGGTAAACATTATTTTATTATTTAAAAACTTTTATTAATTAAAGTGCGCATTAAAATGATAAATGAAATATTTTGGAGTAATTCCTCCAGCGTTTTTAATTGAATACTTGAATACTGCTAGAATTGTTTCTGATTAAATTATTCTGCGCACAATTTTTTGTACGTAAAATAATTTAAAAGGCAAAAGCTTTAATGCTTTATAACAAACTCTATAATTTGGAAAGTTTTTTTATCAAAGTCTCTAAAAAAATTTAAGCAACTAATTTTTTCCCCGCAACTCGTGAAAAATGCAACAGTCTCGCATTTTTATGACATAAAAATTTCACTCAAGCATGAATCTCTTTTCTGCAGTCGATGTTGGGTCCAATTTTTTAAAAAATGTATACTGAATTTCTTTTCTATTGCTTAATGAATGAAATGAAAACGAAAATAATTTTGGTGCTTGAATGTATATTAAAACTCATTAAAATGATTAGTGGCGATAAAGCAAAATATTAAAAATTACTACCAACCATCGGTCAGTAATTATTTTATTTCAGTAAATTTTACAAGCTAAAGCAATAACGATTAAAAGTATTTTTTTTTTATACTCGCAATTTCGAATTTGTTTTTCGTAATTTTAATAAAAATGTTCAGTGATTTTCTGCAGCGTTCAACGCTGTGTTATTTTCATTTCAGCACACGCTAATGCATGAGTCATGTTAACTGATGCTATCGCAAGTGTTATAAAATTTACGAGCAGTTTGTGGATCCAAGCTTAAAATTGCATTCTATCTTCTTTTTGTAATGATATATCATGCGGGAATAATATAGGTTGATATGCAAATGTATTGTACTTGCTTGCTGACTTTGATAATTTAGATTAAAAATTTTAGGTTCAATGCTTTTGTGATTCATTGAAAATTTTCTAATGATCAACTTTCGTTATTTCGATTTTATTCCATAAATTCGAGAATTGTTTTATCATTATAAATATACAATTCAAATTTTATGTTAAAATATACGTTAAAAGATAAATATTTCGATAATAAGTGGTTTGAAAATTGGAAATTATATACTCGGTATTTTAATGATGATATTTTTTCTATATGAAAAAAAAAAATATATTTTTAATGGGAAAGAAATGGAAAAATTTTATTGGAAAATGATAAAGAGGAACTAGAAAATTGACAAAGGGAAAAATATTGAGGCTCACCCTAAAATCACATTTCTAGCTCTTTCTGGACGATCCATGGTCGATCCATTATTCAGCAGCGTATATGTCGATTTTCAGATTTTTATAGAGGAAGCACATTCGTATTTGGAAAAGGAAAAATTTTTGAGATCGGCTTATTGAATCCACTATATAGAAGTTTTAAAAATATTTTTTGATTACAATTATTTAATTATACATTCGTGATTCGTGAATTAAATTACTAGAGTAATTTTATATTCTTCAAAGTAAAAATTTAAATACGCTTTTTAAAATAATACATGAAAGTTGGTATTAGTTTTCTTCACAAAAGAAAATCGTGGAATAATTAAATATATTTTTATCTTCCTTTACATGCTTTTCTGTTGATATAATTTTAATCAGATGAAAAAGAAATAATTTTTAGCTCTGTTTTTTTTCCACATTTATTTTTATTTCAGCTTGAAAAATTGTTGTTTGAAATTAAACAAACCTTCACTACATACAAATGAAACTCATGCATATCAAGCAGTCTTGTCGTTGTTTTGAAAATATCGTTTGTCACTTTGATAAAAAGTTGTAAAAAGCATATGAATGTTGAGTAAGTTTAGTTTATTTTTTAATTCTTTTTTTTAAACTCTGTTAAAAGTTTTGTCATGTATAGAAAAAAAAATAGTTTTTTCTTCAATGGTTCGCCATACTTTTCCCATAGTTTGAAAATATAAAAAAAAAGTAATTTTTTTCCATTCCTTGCCCATAGTTTGAAAATATTAAAAAAATTTTTTGGATTTTTATTTATTATGGACGGATTTTAGTAAATTTATGTAAAAATAAATGTGCAATAAAGATTGGATTAATGGTTGGAATTTGAAAGTGGAGGATGAAGGGAAGGGCATTAAATGATACCGCATTGTAACGGAATGCAATTCTTTTCTCGCAAAAGATTCAGTGTTCATCAACCCCTCAACAAGACTAGACCGAAGAAACTTCGCTACAACGAATTTCCATTTAGAGAGTCTTCTTGGGCTCTCGCAAGCCGATATGCGACCTCAAAGATCGGTGACAGGGGAAAACTCACTTAGGAAAGGATTTCTCTCTGATTTTCAAAAGAAATATGTCATTTTTATTGTTTCTTCAGTTTATTTTTCTATTTGAATGCAAATTAATAATAATATTCTCCAAGTGATTGTGAAACATTCTCAAATATTGTCTATATTATAGGCAGGGTTGCCACTGGTCAGGAAAATCAGGGAAAAGTCAGGGATTTTTATTGAAAGTAGGTACTGGAAAAAATTTAATTTGCAGGATTTATAATTAGTTTTATTTACATTTTTTTATATATATTTAATTAATTATTAAAAATCATGGATTTATAGAGGAATATTTGTTACAAAAACAAACATTTTCTTTACATCATTTTCACTACAAATAATTATGGTCAACAACTAAAATACATTTTTTAACACTAAAAAATAAAATTGAATAAAATAAAATAAAAAAAAATAAATAAATAAAAAAAATAAAATTAAATAAAAAAATAAAATTGAAAATAAAATTGAAATTAAATTGTTAATAAAATTGAATTTTAGAGAAGTTACAAATTCAATTTTGTTCAAAAATTTAAAAAAAATTCTAGTCTAAATTTAAATTATCTTCAAAAGTAGTAAAATTCTTCTCAAAAATTCAATTATTTTCAAAAATTTTAATAAAATTCTTGGTAAAATTTCAATTATTTTCAAAAATTATCCTCAATTCAATGATTTTAAATATCTACTATTTTAATAAAATTTTCCAAAAGAATTCAAATATTAAAAAAAAAATTTAATAAAATTCTACTCAAACCTTTAATTATTTTCGTAAAATTATAAACATTTCACAGGGATTCAATTATTTACCAATTTTCTATAAATTTCTTTGCAATCATTCAATTATTTTCATAAATAATAATGCTCTTGACAGGATTTTACTTATTTAAAAAAAATCTAATAGAAATTCGTTTCAAAAATTCAATTATTTTCATAAATAATAATATTCTTGACAAGATATTAATTATTTAAAAAAAAAATCTAATAAAAATTCGTTGGAAGACTTCAATTATTTTCCTAAATAATAAAATTCTAGTCAAAATTTCAATTATCTTTAAAAATAGTAAAATTCTTCTCCAAAATTCAATTATTATTTTCATAAATAATAAAAATCTCACAGAAATTGAATTATTTACAAATTATTTTTTATGCAATAATTCAATTATTTTCATAAATAATAATTTTTTACAGAGATTCAATTATTTTCATGAATAATAAAAGTCATAGAATTTCAATTATTTTTAATACAATTTTAACCAAATTCCTCGAAAAATGTAATTCTATTAAAAATTTTATTAAAATTAATTGAAAAAAATTCAATTATTCAAAAATTTTTTGATAAAATAGTTTAGGAAAATTATTTAAATAATTGAATTCTCGTAGAATTTTCTAATAAAAATTGTAAACAAATGGATTTGAAAACTTTCTAGGAACTTTTGCAAAAATTATTAAAAATAATTGATAATTGTTCATTTTTTTCTTTCGAAGAATTTTTATAGTATTTTTGAAATTAATTACGTTTTTCAAAGAATTTACTTAAAGTTGTGTTAAAAAGTAATTAAAATCCTGTGAAGAATTTTATTATTTAGGAAAATAATTGAAGTCTTGCAACGAGTTTTTATTAGATTTTTTTAAATAATTGAAATTCTGTGAAGAATATTATTATTTATGAAAATAATTGAATTCTTGAAACGAATTTTATTACATTTCTTTCAAATAATTGAAATCCTGTGAAAAATGTTATTATTTATGAAAATAATTGAATTCTTTTGAGAAATTTTTTTCAAATAGTAAATTTTGAAAATATTTGAATTTCAGCAAAGAATTTCATTATTTGTAAAATGTAATTGAAATCAAGCAAAAAATGTTTGAAAATAATTCAATTTTTCGAGGAATTAATTTAAAATTGCAGTAAAAATAATTTAAATCCTAGGAAAAATTGTATTATTTATGATAATAATTGCATTCGTACAACGAATTTTATTACATTTTTTAAAATAATTTTTAAATAATTTTAAATAATTGAATGTGAAAAAAATTGTATTACTTATAAAAATAATTGAATTGTTGCGAAGGATTTTATTAAAATTTTTGTAAATTAAATTTTTTTTTTTTTTGAAAAATTTTATAGAAATTTAAATTCGACTCGGAATGCTCGATAATTTTTGGAGTGAATCAGAATAGTTTTTAAAATCAGGAAAGAAAGTCAAAATCAGTCAGGAAAAAGTCTGGGAGAAAGAAAATTTAATTTTTGTCGCAACCCTGATTGGTGAATATTGCTTTAAATTTATTTACTTGTTTTCCTAATATCTAGATTACCTTTTGGTTTATTCTTTAGTGTTAACAATTCTCTTAGTTTGTGCTTTAATTAATCGACATCTAATTTTCTAAATGAGCCATAAGTTCCAAAAAGATCATCAGGATTTATCATTGGTTCAGCTCTGAGGGCCTCATCTGTGAGAACTTGTTCTTCCTTTATAAACCAGTCTCGCAAATCCACTAATTTGTCTTGCCACATTTCTGAAGAATAATTAAATTTAATATTCCATAAATAAAAATTTATACCCATGATATGAATGAAAAATAATTAAATTTAATATGAATGAAAAATAATTAAATGTAATTATATAATAAGGGGCCAGTTTCGCCAACACCGATTAAAAGTTAATCAATAATTAAATCCTTAACCGACCAATCATCATGAGCGGTTAAATTGATTTTAATCATTGATTAACTTTTAATCGGAGTTGGTGAAACTGACCCTAAGTAATGAAAATAATTATGTGAATAATATTTTTGTTATTGTTCTTCAACTCACTTGCAAGATCATCTACTTGCATTTCCTCGCCACCATAATCAGCAGGCAAAATAGATTTTGGTATGAATTCGTAAAGAGATTCGTAAGTCGAATGTACATGGACCTATATAGTGCGGTAGAAATGAAAATTTAGAAAATGAAAAATTTATTTTTTAGATTTTCATAAATATCTAATGGGGGAGGATATATATGTCTCTCTCTACTGTTAAAGTTTTGAAAATGTAATTTTCGTCTAGGCCATTAACCAAGCCATCGATACCGGCAAAATCAGCCGAGCTATTAAATTTAACCAGGCGAGCCACGAGCGGTTCGAAGCCATCAGATGGGGTCACCCTAACGTATACATATAAATGAAGCGCGAAATCGGGATTTTCAAGCATGATAACCATACAACGTGAATAAAGAATGTACAAATTATTATTATCATCAATTTCAAATTCACCTTTATGCATTTTCTAGAAATACTTTAGATTAAAATATTTATAGCGAAAATTATACCGGGGGGGGGGGGCAATCGAAAAGACGAAAAGAAAAAAAAACTTGGGCTTGTTTTTTAATATTTACCCTTTCTGCTAGTTTTGGTTTTATGGACGACTTTACTAGATTCACCAAACGATCGACAAAATTTGGCGCATTAATAAAGTGGATCCCAACAATTTTCGCTGCGTAGGCTTTCTGTAAAAAATAAAAGTTTGATAAATTAATTTTCTCGATTTTTGGAAGACGTATAAAAGGTAAAAAGTAAAAGAGTGTTTTATACGTCTTCCAGAAATCGAAAAAATTAATTAATTAACTATATTAATCTTTAGAGGGCCAGGGTGGTCACTATAGTGGTCACCATTTAAATTGAGGAATCTTTTTATCGAATTGACTTCTTATTTATTAATTTTACTAAATTCCCTAGATGTCAATTAATATTTTTATTTTTATAAAAAAAAAAATTTGAATAACAAATTTTTACGTTCTATTATTTTTAAAATTGCTAATTTTATTTGAAAAAGTGAGTACGAGAAGTCAGCCGAGCGCGTAAGCGCGCAAATTGTTGAATTTATTAATTAATTGCGAAAGTATTTACTAAATATTGAATTAAATAAAAGTTTGGTTTTCTATTTTGATATTTTGAACTTTGAGGGAATTGTTTTCTAAAATCTAAACCTTTAATAGGTTTCCTTAATCTAAGTGGAGCTTTTGAATATTCTAGTTGAACGATAAAATGAATATTGATGAGAACATAGTCACAAGAGATAAGTTGGATGAAATATGAGATGTTGCTCTAGAAAGTGAATACTGGCTTCAATATGTGCGCGCATGTATATATTTTACAATAGATGAGAGAGAGAGAGAGAGGTGTTTTAGATTTTTCATTGAGAGTTGATAGCACTGATCATTATAAATTGAAAATCGGTTGCAATAAATTTAGAATCTCTAGTAAATTCAAAGTCTTGTATGGATTCAAAATCTATGCAGTTTTTTTTTCTTTTTTTTTGCTTAGGGGAAATGGGCGTGGTAAAAAGTAAAAACTCACTCTGGCAGTTACTTCACACTTTTTTAGTATTGTTGGCGTAAGTTTGGCGAGGCGACCCAGTCGCACTCCTGATAGGTCGTAAATGTAGATGTCTCCCAGGCTGCGACACTCCGAAATGCGTACGTCGCCAACCATAAAAGAATACCTGAAACGAAAAACGAGATTTATGTAGAGTAAAATTGGTTCTGATTCATAAACCTTAATCGCGATTTTCTATTCGATGCGTTTATTTTCTTAGGTTGGAAAGTAGATCAAAAGAATATTTTTTTTTTGGGAAAAACTCACTTAAACATCTCCCAAGGGTTGTATATTACATCATCAGAGTCCATAGTTTTCAGAATGCTGACTCTGTATTTTTCGAGTGTTAACTTTGGTAGTGCGACCCATTTTCTGTAAATTGTATAATCAATAAGTGATTGATGGTCGAATTTTTAAACGTTCTTTTCGTTGTTGTACAAAAAAGGATTTTTATATGTCCTTTTAGTTGTTATACAAAAAAAGGATCTTTAAATATCTTTTTTGTTATTAAACGAAAAGGATTTTTAAACATCATTTTAGTTATTAAAAGAAAAGGATTTTTAAACATCCTTTTAGTTATTGCTATGGGAAAAAGAACTTTAGTAAATTTTGGATTGAGTAAAAGGAAAGATCATCTATTGTAGAGTTTTCCTATATGCAAAGTCAATATTATTAAATATTGACAGTGGAAGAAGATATTGTTCGATTTGTATGCATCAAACACGTACACAATTTGGAGGACATCAGATATGCCAGATCCCACGGGGTCTCTATTTGTGAAAAGTTCAGGCACCAAACGTCTGATAGAATAGTACATGTCTAGTTTTTGTTTTGCTTGCTCCAGGCTCATTTTTGTATTCAGTAAAAAGCACTCTAGGGTTGTATCTGGAATCTCTATAAAATATTAACAGTGTTTAGTATAATTATTAGCAACTGTCAGGATCTGATAGCAATTATTAGCAACTGTTACAAGTAATAGTTACAAAAAATACAACAGAAAAAGATAAAAGTATTTAAAAGAAAAGTTTTCGAAAAATCCCCACCTTGAGGAAGATGTAAATGTGCTTTGACCCAGTCCTTTAATTTTTCTCTCAGTTCCTCTAATTCCTCATATTTTCTCCCTAGAAACGAACACTTTTCTTCCAAAGTACACGATTCTAAAGTTAGAGCCATGATATAAAACTAAAATGATGGTACAATTATTTGTTATTGGTATATCGCTGTCTTGAGTTGTTATTTTTGATCTATTGTATATGATGAAATATATCTCTCGTGTTGCACAAAGGGAAAAAAGTTTTTCTACAAATTTCTTTTGGCGTATACCGCGAAAAGTCAATTTTTCATTCGAATAGTCATTGAAAACTATAAGTTCACTTACACACCGTTCGTTCTTTTTTTTTTTTGTTTTGAAACACGATGCACAATTGAGTATCAAAGTTTCTGTACAAGTATCATTGAGATAGCTTCTTTGTCGAGTTTTCAACAAGACTGTCAGTTCTATGCCCAAGTTTCTTCTTTGTATTAAGCGAAAGTATTGCACATTGCACACAACACTAACTTAAACGAGTATACGAATTCAATTCACGATCAAAAGATACTTGTGCGTGATCGCGATTTCAATTGTAGAGTTAATTACATTTATACAAGGTAAAGAATTTTAGTAAATTATTATACACAAAAACTTTCCTTCCATTCGTCAGGGTTTATGATTCTTGTCTTTATACGGATTTTTAATTTTCTAATTTTACTATTTCACGGTTGCCACAAAAAATTTAATTTTGTTTTTCCCTGATTTCCAGAATGTTTCCTGACTGATTTTGACTTTTTCCTTGACCCTAAAGAATATTTTGATTCATTCTAAAAATTTTTAGATACTACAAAAAAGTGTTATAATACTTTTACTTGCAAATTTCTCTAAAAGTAAAATTATTCGAAAACATCAAAAACTTCTTTTTTTAATAAATATTTAATCATTATTATTTTTCCATTGGAATTAAGATTTTAAAAAAAATAAAAATTTAAACCTCTTGAAATTCAATAACTTTTAAAAATATTCGGAGATTTCGCTGTCTTCATGTTTTATAATAAATTTAAGATGACAGAGTGATAAAATTATTATTTTATATCATAAAAATATTGTAACTATAAATTCAAATTTTCAAAGATTTTAATTTATAAACCCTTTTCGAAATTCAATTATTTTTAAAAAATCACGTTATACTACTTTTAATATTCAATTATAATTGAAAATTTTTAGTAAAATTAATTTTTTAATCAATTTTTATCAGAAAATTTTTCGAGAATTCAATTATTTAAATAGAAAGATAAATAATTTATTAAATAATTGAATATTTCTTAAAATTGAAATTTTATGAAGAATTTTATCAAAATTTTTAAAAATAATTGAATTCTTTCGGCGAATTTAAAAAATAATTTTAAGAATAAATGCAATTTTCTATCAGTTTATTTAAAATTGTATAAAAAATAATTTGAATTCTGCGATAAGTTTTGTTATTTATGAAAATAATTGAATTCTTGCAATGAATTTTATTAAAAAGTTTTTTAAAGAATTGAATTCTGGATAAAAATATTATTATTTATGAAACTACGTAATTTCTTGTGAAGATTTTTATTCAAATTTTTTTAAATAATTGAATTTTTCAGAATTTTTTTAAACTTTTTGAAAATAATTAAATCTTATTGAGAAATTTCAATTTATTTCAATAAAAAATTGAAAATAATTGAAATCTAACGAAGAAATTTATTAAATTTGTTTTTAAATAATTGAATTTCTGTGAAAAATTTTATTTTTGAAAAGAATTTTATTAAAATGTCTTAAATAACTGAATTGCTTCAAAGAATTTTGTTTTTTAGGAAATAAAATTTTTTTTTTAATTTATAAAGAATTTTAACAAAAAAATTTAAAATAGTTAAATATTCTTGAAAAAAATTTTATTATTTATGAAAATAATTGAATTCTTGTAAATAATTAAATTCCTGTGAAATTTGTATATTTATGAAGTTAAGTAAATGTTTACCTAAAATTTTATTAAAATTTGTCTAATATTATTGAATTCTTTTAAAAAATTTTATTAAAGTAGCAGATATTAAAAATCATTGAACTGAGGAAAATTTTTGAAAATAATAGATATTTTGCCAGGAATTTTATTAAAAATTTTGAAAATAATTGAATTGTTACAAAGAATTGCATTAAAATTTTTGAAAATAATAGGTATAATTCTTTTAAGAAATTCAATTAAAAATGTTTTGAAAATAATATATAAATTCTAATAAATAAATTGTAGGAAAGGTTTTTAAAATGATTGAATTTCTTTGATTACTTTTAATAAAATTTTTAAGGATAATTACATTTTTCGAGGAATTTTATTAAAGTTGTATTAAAAATAGTTGAGAATCCACGATGAGTTTTATTATTTATGGATATAAATCTTTTATAAATTTTATTAAAGTAGAAGTTATTAAAAATCATTAAATTGCGAAAAGGTTTTGAAAATAATTGAAATTTTGCCAAGAAATTTATTAAAATTTTTTTAAATAATAGAATCTTTAAAAGAATTTTATTTAAATTTTTCGAAATAATTGAATTGGTGCAATATAATTTATAAAAAAAATTGGTAATTGAATTCCCGTGAAATTGTTATTAAAATTTGGTTTAAATAATTGAATTCTTTTGGAAAATTTTATTAAAATAAGATATTAAAAATAATTGAAATGAGGAAAATTTTCGATAATAATTGAAATTTTGACAAAAATTTTATCAAATTTTTTGAAAATAATTAAATTTCGGAGAAGAATTTTATTATTTATAAAGATAATTGAAATTTTGACGAGAATGTTTAAAAATTTTTGAACATAATTGAATTTAAGCGAAGAAGTTTATCACTTTTAAAAATAATTGAATTTCTGTAAGCAGTGGTTCCTGAAATTCCTATTTAAAATTTTAAATTCATTAAAAATTGATATTTTCTAAAATTTTAAATTGAAACCTTTGAAGTTATTTTTAGTTATTTTTATTTTTTTTATTGTAAATGTAACTCTTTTGAAATCATAGTTTATGAGGCAGAGAAAAAAGACAACAAAATTCAGAATTTTCTTATAAATTCTAAAAATGTAATACTTTCCAGTACTTTTAATAAAAATTTCTGACTTCCTTGACCTGTGGCAACCCTGTATTTGAATTTTTAAAAGTATGAATTTTTAAAGTAAATTGTTATCATTTTGCAAAATTAGAATGGTGGGAAATTGTTAAAATACAAGCTTAAAGGGTGGTTAATATAAAAGGAAGGAGATTATTGTAAAGGGTATATTGTAATTCTGGTGTTATCCGATGTACTTTCAGCGTTTTACTGTGGGGTGTGTTGGAAATTTATTTTCTTAGAAAATAGTCGGGTGTTCGACTCTAGACTTGTATGTAATTATGTAAAAAATATGCAAATAGAAATTGTTAGAAAAATCCATTTATGAGCCAGGGATAGACGGGCAGGGGTGAAAGAGTGAGAGAGAGAGAGGAGAGGGAACTTCGCGTACGGGATTCCGGTGTAATGAAAAAAGTGCGGAAATTATGCTAATGCAATAATGCATGCAAAACGAGTCGAGCACCGGTTAACTTTCTGAAATCGATATGCTCCTCTTGCATCTTTTGTTTTCAGTTACGACCAACCACTACTCTCCGGTGTCAAGATTTTAATTAGCCATTGTTTTCTCCTGTTTAAAGTTTCATCCTTGTGCAGTATTTTTCAAACAAATGGCTTGACACTCGGTTCCTGGCACATCTAAGATGAAAAATAGTTTATATATTTCTCCTCGGAAAAGTGTACGTTAAATATTAATTATATCGTATGCGGCGAGGAAATAAATTTCGAAAAATTATTTATATCTAATTAGAGAAGGAAAATTGCCATTCGGTACTGTAAAATTTATATACCTACTATGTCGCATTTTTTTTATTTTTTGTTTCTAAATAGAAGAGAGTTAATTAGTCTTTGGAATTAATTTAAAAAGAAATCTTGCATTTTTTATGTTGAAGATTTGAAAATCTCTTTTTTGTGAGTTCTTTTAATGTGTATTATTAGTTTCGTCCAGTGCACTTGACCTAGTCTCCGAGCGAAGTAATTTCTCTGAATCCATTTCACTTCTAAAGCCAATGATCATGAAATGTGTTTGTATAGCTTGAGTCGTGTGAAAGCGTATCTAGAATAAAATTTTTTCCAGAGAGCATTAATTAATTGTGTGTTTTATCATTTTATTCACTTAGAAAATTTTTCGAGTGTCTGGTTTTTATAAATGAAAGTAGAAATATTTTTTTAAAATGTGAATTTTCACGTGAGTAAAATATTCCAAGTGAATATGAATTCTACCTGAACTACTTAGTTGGATTTTTTTTCATTAATTAACGGAATAAATTTTCACAAATCGAGTAAAATATTCTAGTAGAACCTTTTTCTTTTCATAGAAAGTCATTATTTAAAAGTTTATAAAAGTCCAAAGTCGAGGAAAATCCGAATCAACTTAGCTAATTTGAAACTTCGATTTCTAAATTGCATTGCAATTTGGTTCCTTTTTTTTTGTTGTTCGAATTTTCTCCTTTGTCGGGTTAATTAAATTTCACGAAGTAATGATCATTTCGAGAATTGAAACATAAACATTTAAGTCCTTAACATTTTTTTAATAATAAAATCTTTTGTAGACATTGAGGCAAAATTAAAAAAATTTAAAGGATTTTTTATCAATGTTATTAAAAAATTTAGGTATATTTGAGAAAATAAAACCTGAACCTTTATGTTAAGTGTTACAACGACTTAAGAAGTAGAAGCACCTAGTACAGAAATCATGAAGACATTGTACCCTTTTACGCATCCTTAATTGCAGTTGTCATTAAATTTATGTAAAATTAAGTTGCAAGTTGTGAAGCGCTAATTATTAAAGTTTATACACCTGTGCTTATTAAAGTTTTGAAAGTTAGTTAACAACCTTGCATTAGAACGAATCTCGTGAAAAATTCACTTTCAAAATCGTAACTTAATACTCGTTTAGAGTGATCTTAATATAGATTTAATTTCACTTTACATTTCCGACTATGTATATCTGATAATTTTGTTTCTTTAACACATGAATGATTTTTTTAACTGCTCCTATTAATTTTGATTCTCCTCTCATTTGTTGTACTTTTTCTGCATTAATAAATAGTCCTCTAAGCTTATCACGTACTTTAATTAATTAGAGAACTTAATGAAGCATTCTTTTGTGAAATTTGTATAATTTGTGCCCATTGGGTTATTGTTGATGAAAGCGAAGTTTGTCGTAGTCTGTAAATATTTTTTTTTTATTTTCGATCTAATCGTCTCGTATATATTTTCACATTTTTAGAAAGTATAAAAATGTTTGGAAATTGAATTTTTAAACTAGTTCTTGACAGAGATCGAAGGGTGTTTGGCCTCGGAGGTTAATAGATGAGGGATGGACCTTCTTATATGAGGTCAGCACTGCATCACTTATTCCACGTTCCATGTTGGAAATGTAGACAAGAGCCTCCATTATCTAATGGTTTAACTCGAAAATTCACATGGAAATTGTTTATTTTCCAAGTCATTTTACTCCCTTGAAAAAGTATTTCAGTTCGATGAATCAAAGTTTATTTTCACACATTATACTCCAAATCCCATAGGACTCTTATTCCGCTTTCAAAGTTAGGGGACGAAAAAAACTCCAATTGGAATTTCTAGTGAGTTTGCCATAGCGTCACAGTTCATTGACCACCTTTAGTGCGGTTCTGAATTTTTTTAAAACCACGTTTCTTCGTTTGTTAACTATTAGGTATTTAATGCTATTCTCTAAAAATGTTTTTCAGTATGTTGGCAAACTTTTTGAATAATTTATTAATTTTTATAATAAATTTTTTTAAATTTCTTTTAATATATAATTAATCAGGGTTGCCACAGTTTAGAGAAGTTGGGGAAATTATAATTGGTCAGGGAAATCAGGGAAAAGCAAAATTAAATTTTTGTGGCAACCCTGATAATGAAAATACTGTACAATGTTAAAATTGAAACATTCCAAAAACTTAATATAAAAAAAAGAAAGGTTTGCATGGAATTTTTCAATTTTGATAATGCGCTTGTATTTCATAGTGGAACGAATAAATTATTATATGTATAAAAAAATGTAAATTTTTTTTTACCCAGAGACCTTTTTTGTTATGTATAAAAAAAGTTTCCTCTGGAAAGTATCAACTGCAATGTGTTCCCTGAGAACCAAAATTTCATCAAAGTTAACACTAAAGGGATATGGAGGTCGCTTTTTTTTCTCTAAATAAAAAAACTTTTCCTTCATCTCGGTCGCATAAAAGTAATTAAGGTTGAACTCGGTGAGCACAAAACCGCACATACCATCCTGACTTTGATGTAAAAGCATAATCTATGACAGGGGCACTTTAGAGCAGCGTTATCACTACCTGCAATCGCTATAGATGTTCGGATAATTTAATTATAAGTTATAGATTTTATTTTAATATCGGAAAAAGAAAAGTGCACAATATTCTTGGTCTTTTGACGTGATAACGTCTTCTTCCTCTGTGTATGGAAAAGAGAAGTTAGAAAAGTTAGAAGTTTTTTATAAATTTTAATTAGTTTTGCAATATTCAGTATTTGCAATTCCGGAAAATAGGTTTGAGATATAATAATTTTCTTGAATTATTTAAAATTAGTAAAAGAAAACAAAGTGTACAAGTAACTTTGGGATTTGTAGGAAAATTGCTATGCAAGCTTGCTGCAAGTAGCAAACTGTCCTCAAAATTTTTAAGCTTGCTGCAAGTTTGGAACAAACTTAACTTTTGTTTTTTAATTTTGAGTCAGAGAGTGCAGTTTTTTAAAAATCAATTTGTCTGTATCTAGAAAGTGAAAAGCGTTATTCTGACAGTAGAGATCATTCTATATGAAACATTTTGTTCCATTTTGTGTTATTTGATTTTTGTTTGAAATTGAAATTCCCAACTAGTTTTTGGCGTGTAAAATTTTGTTTCGGGGAATTTTGCCTACGTTTAGAGTGAGCGTCCGTGTATATTTAATGAAAATCGCGGTCGTATAAAACGTGCATTTGTGGAATGCCAGTAATTTAAACGTGTTAATGAGTTAGGAGGGGAAAAAAAAAAGTTTGAAAATGTAGGTTTTCGTTTCGTAAAATGCCGCAGTCCACGCAGTGATACGAATAAACGATGGAAAAGTCAACGGGGCAACGTACCGCACCGCGAGTGCGGGTAATGATGGTCGTGAAATTTCATAGCTAATAGAGTGGAATTAGTTTCGTTTCCAACCGAGGCTTACCATAATCCCATCTAGCTCGTTATGTTTAATTTCCTAAACGGGATTCGTCGGGAGCAAATCTCCCCTTCTCTCTTCTCACTCACTCACTCTATCTCTCTCTCTCTCTCTTCCTCTCAAAACACTAGATTCAATTAATTATGTCAAGTCTACGAATTTGTTGCATGCGAAACAATTCTCTTCTTCCTATTTCGTGTGTTTCATTGTTATACTGGAATCAGAAATTCAACACACGAGTCATTCTCCTCGTAAAAAGGATTTTTACTCCCTACAAAATGTTAATTATTTTCATGTCCTTGATAAAAAAAAGAGATATTGCGATTTATATTGGTTCTAATGGATTATCAAAGATCTTTATACACTGAGAGAAATAGATAGTAAAAATTTGATGGTAAAATAAATATTAAATATTGTACAATCTTACTGCAAATAGAAAAATATCTTAATTGCTCTGCTGAAAACTTACAAGTTACTTGAGATGAGGACAATGATTCATATTATTGACATGGCATCTCTTTCTTATTATTATAATATTTATAATCATCATGACTTGGTAAAATTTACTAATTCAGTAGGGAAATGTATTGAGTTTGTGTTATACTTTTGATAGTGTATCTTTCGTTATGTGCGGCTTTCAGCTTAATTAATGAATGTTAATATTTGATATTATGGATTTAGAAATAGTTTTTGGGGGGAATGTAGACCTTTTTTTTAATAAAGAAGCTTTTAATATGCACTTTGCAAAGAAAGTTTTACACATAATTGATGAATGGGATGATAATGTGTGTCTGAAATATAATGGAAACTATAATTTTAGTATGTGAAATATATATATACATAGTGAGTGAGCGGAATCCTGTGGGAGATGGTTCCACAATCATCAGTGTGGGCCGTTTGGCTCGATTCCATGGGTCATTTACTTTAACTTACTGCCTTCCTATCCTATGTAAGAATATTAGAAACCTGGTCTTCATGAAGTTTCTTGTCTTTGAAGTTCGTCGAAAATAACCAATTTCACAATTTGGAACTTTTTTTTTGGAAAAGAGGAAGATTTTTAGGCTGATGTAAAGATTCTAATAATTTTTTTTCTATTCTGCATTTTTTTTAATTTTTTACATTTATTTTTTGTTGCATGTTTTTTCATTCATTGAACGTTCAGATCTCGAAGCACATAATTGAAAGTATGGTGAAGTGATGTAAGAGTCACGTGAAGTGTAGTGAAATTACAGTACAACACCCCTGATTGTAAATTAAAAAAAAATTACCTCTATTTAAATTCTAATTGTAATTAATAGTTGCAGTAATGAAAAAATTGATGATACCAAAAACCGGTTGACTTAAAAAATGCCCTAAACATCAATAAACAACTAAACTAGTGTAGAATTTTTTGAATGAACTCCTCCAGGTCGCTGGAAAATGTATAATGCACTTATATTATCTAGCGAATTCTCGTGACCTAGGTCGTAAATATTTGACGAGTAGCTTCTGGTGTCGAGGCAACACTGCCTCTGATGAAACACACGTGAGAATGCTCTCAAAATTTATGCTCCTGCGAGTAAACATTTAGAGACAATATTCAAATTCCTGCTTCATAAAGTACATTTAGAAAATATGATCGGAAGATCAAGAGCAAGATATATATGTACCGTTAACATTTCCAACCACTATTTATTAACGAAAATTAATTATAAATTCACCATTTATTTGTCACATTGTCAACAGTATTGTTTCACGACTTGCAAACGATATTAAAACAAACTTATTAGTAAATTATTCACTGTAATAAAAAGGTTCTAAATTAGAGCTGATTTCGGTATTAAAATAGAACCAACTTTCGACTTAGTACCAAAATTGGTACTGAATTATTATACCTTTCCAGGCTTCACAGTCCGTCCCCTATTTCCCTAAAAGTCCCCTTTTCTTAATTTTAGCCCCTAAACGTAACCTATTTTGAAAATTTTTAAGTAATTCTGCAAAAAAATTCAATTATCTTGATAACCAACAAAATTCTCCCCATAAAATCAATTATTTTAAGGATTTTTAATGAAATTCTTTTACAAAATTCAATTAAATTTTCCAAAATTCTCCTCATAAAATCAATTATTTTAAGGATTTTTAATGAAATTCTTTTCCAAAATTCAATTATTTTGATAAATATAAAAATTCTTTTCAAGAATTCAATTATTGTCAAAAATTTTAATTAAATTCTTGGCAAAATTTCAATTATTTATACAAAATTTAATAAAATACTTTGCACGAATTCAATTATTTTTATAAATTTTAATGAATATCTCGTCAAGAATTCAATTATTTTTATAAATAGTAAAATTTTTAGCCAAAAAGTCAATTATTTTCAAAAATTTAAATAAAATTCTTTGCAACGTTTCTATTATTTTAAAAAGTTTTTCGCAATTCAATGTTTTTAAATATTTACTATTTTCATAAAATTTATCAACAGATTTAATTATATAGAAAAAACTTTTTGGTTCAATTCTACGAAAACGTTCAATTATTTTCATAAACAATAACATTTCATTTAGGAACTCAATTATTTTCATCACAGAATTTCAAATATTTTTAATACAATTTTAAATAAATTCCTTGAAAAATGCAATTATTATTAAAAATTTTATTAAAACTTGAGGAAAGAATAATTAAATTTTAAGAAACATTTAATTATTCAATAAAATAATAAAATTTGTTGCAATAATTCAAATATTTTCATAAATAACATTTAATTCATCGCAGAAAATCAATTAATTTTAAAAATTTTTAAGTAATTTTGCAAAAGAATTAAATTAGCTTGATAAACAACAAAATCGTATAAATTCGCATAAATTCTTCCCATAAAATCAATTACTCTAAGGAATTTTAATAAAATTCTTTTCCAAATTTCAATTATTTTGATAAATATCAATATTCATCGCAAGAATTCAATTCTTTTGAAAAGTAATAAAATACTTTGCAGAAATTAAATTATTTTCAAAATTTTTTATTAATTCTTGTCAAGAATTAAATTATCTTTATAAATAGACACTGACAAAACGAATTAATTTGATTCAAACATATTTTGTTTAAATCAAATTAAAAATATCTTTGCTATACAGTCAAACATATTTAAGTTTAATTGAAACATATTTTCTGGTTCATTTAAAGAAATAATATATTTAATTTAAACATAAGTTATGGTTGATTTTAAATGATTTATAATCAATTTTTAAGTTTGAATTAAAGATAAAATTTTTAAACATAATTTTTGTTTAAATGAAAATAGAAAGTATATTTAAATTAAACACAATTATTCAAACAAATAACAATTTTTTTGAATCAAAACAGTAGAAATTTTTATTATATTGGGATTAAGCTTACAAACTAATTTCAATTAAACAAAATTACTTAAAATTATTTTTCTATTTGAATAAAGTATAATGTTTTCTCAGTGAATAGGGAAATTCTTCTCAAGAATCAAATTATTGTCAAAAATTTTTTTTAAAATTTTTCTCAAGAAGTCAATTATTTTTAAAAATTTTAATAAAATTTTTCTCATGAATTCATCTGTTTTCAAAAATTATTATTTCAATTATTCTCAGGAATTCAATTATTTTTAAAAAATTTAATAAAAAAAGTTAAAGTCATTCTTCAAAAAGTTTTCAATTATTTTCAAAAAATTTTATAAAATTCTTTAATATAATAAATTTTATTAAAATTTTAATTAAATTCCTTAAAGGAAATTAAATATTTTCAAAACTTGTTAATACAATTCTTCGTAAGAATTAAATTTTAAGAAACATTCAATATTATTTATTTTTGTATTTAAATAATTGATTTCTCGTAGAATTAAATTATTGTTTCTCTTACTTTTAACTAACAATTCTGTAGAATTAATTTTTTTTTGAAAAAGTTTAATTGAATAATAATTGATATTATTGATTTCAAGTAGAATTTTAGTTAAAAATTCTAGAAAATTTTAATTGAATTAAAATGATACAAATAATTTTAAAGAAATTACAGTAACAATATTCTTATAATAATAAAAAAAATTATTTTTTCACTCGGTCATCTTTAATTATTATAAATCATAAAGAAATGGAGCACTTCGAGTCGAAGACTCGGAGTGATCCATTTCTTTATGTTTTATAATAATATTCTTATATGAGTTGTTTAATTTGAAAAGGTTTGAATTTGAATCTTTTGAAGAATTTTAATTCCTATTGGAAAATAATGATTAAATGTTTATTTGAAATAAAGTTATTGATGTTTTCGAATAATTTTACTTTTGAAGAAATTTGTAAATTTTAATAGAACACTTTTTTTTGAGTATTTAATAATTTTTAGAGTAAATCAGAATATTCTTGTGGGTCAGGGAAAAAGTCAAAGTTGTATTTGAAAATGAGGGAAAAGTCAGGGAAAAATAAAGTTAAATTTTTTTGGCAATCCTGTATAAATAAATTATATTTTTATCTTTATTTAACCAAATTTGGTCACCTAAAAGTCCCCTATTTTTTAATTTTCTTTCCCCTAAAATACTTTTTAGGGGCACTGTGAAGCCTGCCTTTCTTTTAGTGTTCATTTTCTTTCAGTGTTCATTTAGTAATACAAAATAGGAAAGTAATAGTATAATTTTTCGGAATTGTCCACAAATTTAATCTTTTCCCCAAAATGTGTCCGAAAGTATGAAAAACGCTTTTTTTTGACAAACTTCATAGCCAAAAAACTTCATGAAGACAAAGTAAAATAATGTGAAGTGAAGAGAAAGTAAAGTGAAGTGAAATTACAGAATAGCACCCTTGTTTTTTCTGTAAGGACATTTCTTATAGTAGGTTTAACGGAAAAGTTGATTAAAAAGGTTTTTTTTTATTTTCGAACGGAAAGAAAGAGGCGTATTTTATTATCCAAAGAAAAGTAGCTCCTGATTGTTTCAACTTATGAAAAAAAAGGTTTATTTTCTTGGTAAATTTTTTTTCTATCGTCACTGCTATAGATATACATGTGTTACCTAAAATAGGTCTGTGGTAATTATTCATCAGGTGTGAGTAATTACGGAAGTGTGGGCAAATTGAGAGAATCTAGTGTCACTCAATCGGGACATGAGCTTTGATCATTTTGATTTGCTGCGTCAATGTGACCCTGTAGAGTAGTCTGACCGTATACTACACCCACCAATAAGTGTATCGAACATTATTCTTTCTCTGATAAATTTGAATTTAGCCTTTTTTCTTCAATTACCAAAAACAATTTTTGTTTGTACCAAAAAAAAAGTTGTAATTGAGTCAAACTTCAAAACTAAGATACAGTTTTTAATAAAATTATTGTAATAAATAATTGATGGATTGAGAAGATTAAAGAAGATTAAGAATAGAAATGACCTTGATGCAGATTTCGTTAAAGAAATTCATTGATGTAACGAAGGGTTGTGACCACTCTCTTCATTTATCTGCATCATCCCTTTCTTTTTCTCCGTTCGGGTTGATTCGTTGATTTTCGGTTAACCTCGCACTTGTTCAGGGGGGTGGAGACTGAGAGCTTTGGACCGAGCTTTCGTTATTCGACGAAAGGCGCCCGTCGAAAGCGCATGACCTCGCGTTGTCCTTTGGGACAAAGTGCTGCCGTGAGATTCTCGTCGCCGGTCAATTAAACCCGGTCAAAGACTTCACATTATGCTTTCTAATTTCGTCCCTAAAATTGTTTTCTTTTCACTTTGAAATTCCTCAATTAAGTTAA
Organism: Leptopilina heterotoma; assembly: GCF_015476425.1. Lineage (NCBI taxonomy): Eukaryota > Metazoa > Arthropoda > Insecta > Hymenoptera > Figitidae > Leptopilina > Leptopilina heterotoma. Next base: position 113,634 of record NW_025110937.1, on the reverse strand, counting down.
AAGCATCTTTTTCTCTTTTATTCTCATTTGATAAAGAAAAATAAAATTTGCAGTGTGTGATCTTATGTAAATCTGTTCAGAAAATCTTCATATTAGTGTTTGTTGTGTTTGTTTAGAAGTTGCAGGGAAAGTTAGTAACTTAATTGTTACGAGTGCTGCTTTTTTCATCAAGTGGAATTTTAAATTTAGCTTTCTTTTTTTAAACTGACTAGTTGAGGGAAATTGAACAAAGTTTTTGTCATTGTTTGTGTAAACAGAAATTACTTTTGTGCGGAATATTGAGAGCACCTTGGTTATTGCTCCTGGCGATCGATTGTCGATGGGATACCGGTATAGAATTTCGAACGCGTAATTAAACCTGTCCAACGTTGACACCATTGCGTGTAGGTGTGTTGATCACGTTTCAGAGAGTATAACAAATAAATTGTCATTGGACACTTCCGGGACCAGGGAAATTTTTCATTAATAAATTACTAGTGCGAAAGGATGTGAAGCATGAAAAAGAGTTTTTCTCTACAAGGTTTTTTTTTCTAAATAATAAAACTTTCAAAGGGGGAAGTATTTGGAGAACATTTGAAAGTTGATAAAAAGTGATTCTTGATTTAGAAAACGTACTTCAATTTTCTGGAAAAGTAAAGTGTTTCAGAAAACTCATCAAATTTTGGGTTTCTTTGAAAAATAAATAAAAGGGAGAATTCTTTTGTGTAAAATTGTGATGTGAGAAGGTGAATCAGTGAACTTGAAACAACTGGAGCTTAAAGAAAGGAAGCAAGAAAGAGTTAAAGCTGACTTTTGCGGAGTGCATTGCTTTGACGAGTTAAAACAAAGGCTGAATAGAGGAAAGCTTGATTTTTACTGAATCGATTGAGGTGAGATGATTGCATTTTTTTTTACTTCAATTTTTGGTGTTTAGTAAATGTGCTTTTGATTGCCACTTTCAAAAAAAAAAAATTCAGAATATCAAACTATTACGTCTGGATATATATAGGATGCATTCGTGCTCGATTTCACATTGATTGGAATGTGACTTCAGGCAAATGAAATGACTAACTGAAAATTCATATCGTTAGATAGTACACAAAAAATTCGTTAAAAATCAAGAATTTAGCCATAAAAATGGTACTCGGGCTGAAAAAAGTGAAATTAATCTATTTTTAATAATTCTGAAGTTATATTAAATGTTCGGATATCTTTTCAAATCTTTTAACTTTAAGAAGAACGAAGAATTTGTTTTATCTTCAGTAAAATTGAAAAGTCTTTTTCAATTTTAGTATGCACTGCATTTTTTGGACTAGATGCACAAATATTATGTCCCTAAAGTTTTAAACGTTTAAGTGAACGAAACTTTTTTTTAAATATTAAATATGTAATTAATAATTATAATTATGTTTATAATTAAAATATTTTAAAGAAATATTGTGTGTTATTTAACGTGTTAAAAAATAGTTTATAGTTCCAAAATGTTTAACTTACGCTTTTCTTTTTTATTGCACTCAATAATTTTGAAAATTACTTGTATGACAAAAAATATTTAAAAAAAAAAAAAAAAATAAAAAAAAATAAAAAAAAAAATAAAAAAATAAAAAAAATAAAATAAAAAAAAAATATTTAGTTGATTCAAGTAAACAATTGCTAATCTATTATAAAATAAATTTTAAATCAGTTAAAATTAATTGCTTGAAGTACTCAAATTGTTGGTTCGAATACTAAAATTGATGGTTAAAATACTAAAATTATTGCTTTAAATACTAAAATTCTAAAAATACTAAATTATTAGTTCAAATACTAAAATTATTGGTTCAAATACTAAAATTATTGCTTCAAATACAAAAATTTTAAAAATATTAAAATTATTTAGTTTAAATACTAAAATTATTGGTTCAAATACTAAAATTATTAGTATAAATACTAAAATTATTGGTTCAAATACTAAAATTATTGCTTCAAATACTAAAATTCTAAAAATACCAAAATTATTGATTCAAATACAGTTTATTTGACTTAGAAGTTCACAAAGTTTTAGCCATAAAAGATTAAAAATAAAAATATTTTTTACTCCAAAACAAATTTTTTTTGTACAAATTTTTCGTTTTTATGTTGATGATCAAATAATATTTAAAATTTTTTTTTTAAACAGAAACTTGAATAGAAAACTATTTTTTCCCTTGAATCGATTGTAATAAACGCTTTGAACTACATCAACGTTTATTTTATTTAGGATTTACTTTATTTATTTATTTTAAGTAAAATTTGTTTACTTTAAGTAAATATTCGTTTGATAATAAAGCGAACTTGTCGGTTATTTGAATAAATAAAAATTTTTTCAATGTAATAAAAATTGAAATATTTCTCGTTTATTTTATTCAATTTTTTTTCTCTATTTTATCGAAAAATGCCTGAAATATTCCTCATTGTGCTCTTCATGTTATTGCTTTATTGTTCCATGCTGTAAAATGAAAAGTGTGTTTGAATACCCATTATTTAACAAAATGCTTAATTTAAGTTATCAATAAATTCCAAACTTTTTTTTTGTGCATTTAAAAGTTCAAAACTTCAAAGTAAACAATGAAACTAAATTGAAAGGTAATCGATGAAATATTTAATATTATAATTTATAAACTTGTAATAAGATTGTAATTTTTATTACGAATTTATTGTTTCGAGTTTTTTTCGCAATTTATTGAAAAGATGAAATGTCTAATTTTGCATATATTTGCGCGTTAATGGAAATTTTAAATAATATTTAAAAAGTTTTAATGAAAATGAAATTCACATTATTTATTCAGTTAATTGGAAAGTTAATAAGTTAAAATTATAATTATGCATTTAATTACTAATTTTCCTCATGCAACTTTGGTCCAATGGTAATAATAAATTATGTGTGTATACTTATTTTTTTGAGAGTGAGATAAATTATGTTATATCTCATGTTTGGTGAACCCAAATTAATAAAGTTTTCATCGTTTGTGAATAAATTAAATATCGGAATTTTCCATTTACGGATAGTTGTTTTAATTTATTTTTTTGCTGCATTATAGCTGGAAAAGTTTATTTGATCCAAATAAACGATTACTTGGCTATTATCAAATATTTACTTGAATCAAATAATTTTTTATTTATTTTTTTTTAACTGAAATACATTGTATTTGCTTCAAATAGTAAAATTATTGGTTTAATATAGTAACGAACGAATGCCACGCTAAATTTACTTTCGCCACGCTTAATTTACTTTCAAGTAAATATTTGATAATCGGTTGAGTAAAATAAATTTTTCCGAGATGGATCGTTGGATATTTAAAAGGAAAGAATTGATTTTTGTTGAAGCAGTGAAGAATTGGACATTAGGGGAGAAAAATTATTAGCGAAAATGAGGTTGAATTTGAAATGTAGAAAAAGGATTGAAAGGAGGGGTGGGGGGGGTTTGAAATTCATTGTTTGGGATCAGTGTGTTGTCAAAGAATGGCAGGTACGAAAGCAGGAGGATTTGAAGGAGGGATTTCAGAAAGACTGAAAATAGCCGGGTGTGCCAAGACCATTTCGAAAGAGTTACTGGCGACGCTAATATCAGTAATAGCAAACTCGACTAGGTTTGCCATTTTAACCTCCAGTAGCCATGCTTCGGCACTGGATCCTGTCCAAGAGATATACCGTATTCCGTATATCTCAGTGCAATGTTAAAGAGGCCTAGATCCTCTGGATTTACTGGCAACTGTAAACTTTCTAAGCTTGTCGAAAGAAAAAAAAAAATAAATAAAGAATCCAGGGGAAAGGGAGTGGATAGAGATTTATTGTATTGCTTTGGAGAATTTCCTATTTTTGCCCATTTTTTTTTGCTCCTTTTTGTATCTTTTTCTGTATCTCTTTTTGTACTTCTTTTTGTACCTTTTTTGTACCTCTTTTTGTACTTCTTTTTGTACCTCATTTTGTACCTTTTTAGTACCTTTTTTTGTACTTCTTTTTGTACCTTTTTCGGTACTTCTTTTTGTACCTTTTTATACCTCTTTTTGTACCTTTTTCGGTACCTCTTTTTGCACCTCGTTTTTCATCTCTTTTTGTACCTTTTTTAGTACCTTTTTTGTACTTCTTTTTGTACCTTTTTCGGTACCTCTTTTTGTACCTTTTTTAGTACCTTTTTTGTACCTTTTTTAGTACCTTTTTTGTACCTCTTTTTGTACCTTTTTCGGTACCTCTTTTTGCACCTCGTTTTTCATCTCTTTTTGTACCTTTTTTAGTACCTTTTTTGTACTTCTTTTTGTACCTTTTTCGGTACCTCTTTTTGTACCTTTTTTAGTACCTTTTTGTACCTTTTTTAGTACCTTTTTTGTACCTCTTTTTGTACCTTTTTCGGTACCTCTGTTTGTACCTTTTTTAGTACCTTTTTTGTACCTTTTTTTGCACCTCGTTTTGTATCTCTTTTTGTACCTTTTTTAGTACCTTTTTTGTACCTCCTTTTTTCCTGCAAATTTTGATAGAAAATTTACAAAGACAATTTTTTCAATTTCACATGAGGAAGAGGATTTAAAAAATTTTCTTATTGAAATAATTTAATTTCCCCCATAATATGATTAAAGTAGTTTAACGAGAAAGTAAAAGGATACAAGGAAAACAGAAAATGTATTCTGTTATTCCTTCGTCGCCCTTTTATATGCAAATTAAACAGAATTAAAGAAAACTTAATTTTGGTAATTTTGTCGTTTTAATTTGCCTGCGTGTATATTTTCGTATGCAAAAAAGATAAAAGAGGAAGAGAATTTTGTTAACGTAACTTCTTATTCTTCTTTTAGTGGTTCTCGCACATAATGCTATTTTGAATTCTCTTGTTTTAAAAATTGTCCCATTTTCTCTATTAACCGGTTTAAGTGGTGGTTTTTTTTTTTCAAGAAAAAAATAGAATCTAGAATTTGAAGGTTCAATTTTTAGAAAATATTCAACACTAAGGGATGAATAAATAAGAAAAAAAAATTTTCCATTAAAATTCTTTATTGAATTTTATTTCCATATTGTATCAAACATTTATTTATTTATTTATTTAAGTAGTAAACGGGACTATATTAATAATAAAGGTTTTTTGTAAAGTAAATTTTTTATTATTTTTTAAAGTATGTATGCGAAAAATTATTTATTCATAAAAATGCATTTGTACTAAAGGTATAAACATAAATTTTGCAAGTTCGTGAAACAAATTTTTATTAAACTAAAATAATTCACATTGATGTGAGTTATATTTATTTTACGAAAGTTAAAAAATTGTGAATTTAATATTTCCATGACTGTTTTTTTGATAAAGTTGCTTTTGATGGATTTTTATGTATTTTATGTAAGTGAACTATAAAGTAGAATTTTATTCACTGTATTCCGTCTGCGATATCGAGGAAATGATTGTCTCTTGGGGAAAAGATCGATGCACTTTTTAATGGTGTATTAGTTTCTCGTGACCAAGAAGAAATGGCCTCAAGAGAACTATAGCTTATGTTAAAAGTTTTTCTGTCTTTTCTTCAAACATCGTAAGAGCAAAGATTTTTTTCTGCTTCTTCCTTTCCTTCATTCGATGCTCCATGATAGGGAACAGACCATTTTGAATAAGAGTAGTTTAGGAGTATCGGACTTTTTAGCTTTAGGTGAATTTTCATCTTGATTCTTCGTACTGAAAATAAAAATTTAGTTGATTTAGAAAGACGATTACTTGTCTTTTATGCAAATAGATATTTGTCAAATAATTTTGATGTCCGTTAAATAGTATTTGATACAAATACTAAAACTGTTGGTTCAAATACTGATCCAGAGTTGCCACAAAAATTTAATTTTTTTTCCCCTGACTTTTTCCTGACTGATTTTGACTTTTCCCTGACCCTGAAGAATATTCAAACCTTTTAAAATTCAATAACGTATGAGAAAACATAAATTCATGTTTTATAATAAATTTAAGATGACAAAGTGATAAAATCATTATTTTATATCTTAAGAATATTTAATTTCTCAGAATTTTGTAAAACTTTTCGAAAATACTTAAATTACATCCAGAAATTTCATTAAAAAATTGAAAATAATTTAAATCTAACGAAGAATTTTATAAATTTTTTTTTTTAATAATTGAATTCTAGTGAAAAATTTTACAACAAACATTTTTGACAATAATTGTATTCCTAGGAAGAGTGTAATATATTTTACGAAAATAATTGTATTCTATGATCAATTCTATTATAATTTTTCAAATTCATAAAGCATTTTAACAAAAATTTTAGCAAAGAATTTTATTCAAGTTTATAAAAATTATTGAATTTTGGGTGAAGAATTTTATTATTATTAAAAATAAATAAATTCTTGAAAAGAACTTACTTAAATTTTTTGAAATAATTGAATTTTTGTGACGAATTTTATTAAAATCTTTTTAAATACCTAATTGATATTTTTCGAAAAATTTTATGAAATTTTGTATTTTAAATAATTGAATACCTGTGAAAATTTTATTACTTATGAAAATAATTGAATTCCTGTGAAGTTTTGCCAAGAATTTTATGAAATGTTTTTTAAATAATTGAATTTCGATGAAGAATTTTTATATTTATAAAAATAATTGAAAATTTGACAAAAATTTTTTTTAATTTTTGAACATATAATTGAATTACTGCGAAGAATTTTATTACTTTTAAAAATAATTTAATTCTTCCAACGATGTTTATTCAAGTTTATAAAAATACCTGAACTTTTGTGAAGAATTTTATTATTTATATAAATAATTGAATTCTTGCAACGAACTTTATTCAATTGAAAGAAATGAATTTTAAGAATTTTATTCAAGTTTATGAAAATAATTGAATTTTGGATAAGAATTTTATTATTTATAAAGGTAATTGAAATTTTGACGAGAATTTTAAAAAATTTTTAAACATATTTAAATTTCTGCGAAGAATTTTACTAATTTTGAAAATAATTGAAATTGTGCCAAGAATTTCATTAAAATTTTTAAAAATAATTGGATCTTGTCAAAGAATTTTGCTATTTATAAAGATAATTGAAATTTTGATGAGAATTTAAAAAATTTTTTGAAAATAATTGAATTTCGGAGAAGAATTTTCTTATATGAAAAAAATAATTGAATTTTTCTGAAGAATTTTATTCAAATTGTTAAAAATAATTTTATTCTATCGTAGAATAGAGAAAAAGTATTTAATAATTGAATTTCTGCAAAGAATTTGATCATTTATGAAAATAATTGAATTCTTGAGATGAATATTGTTATTTATGCAAATAATTGAATTTTGAAAAGAATTTTATTAAAAATTTTTAAAAATAATTGAATTATGGAGAAGAATTTTATTATTTATATAGAGATAATTGAAATTTTGACGAGAACTTTTAAAAACTTTTCAACATAATTGAATTTCTGGGAAAAATTTTATTACTTTTGAAAATAATTGAATTTCTGCAATAATTTGTAACTTCTCCAGAATTCAATTATTTTTAGTGTTTTTAACTAAAATTCTTCTATAAGTCCATTATTTTTAATAATTAATTGAATATATATTAAAAAATTTAAACTATTTACATTCTTTTTATACATTTCACCAACAACATTTAATTTTATCTAATTTTTTTATTTTAACATATATTTACTTGTTTTCGTAAATTGTCCTTTCCACCACAGCACGCAATTTGAAAATTTCTCTTGAATAGATATCTGACTGGAATTCGAACATAATTTACATAACATTCCAGTCAAGAGAAATGCATTCGATCTGACAATGATGTTGTTCGTTTTTTTGATAACAACGATAGTGCGGTGTATGGATGTGAATAAACTCATGCAGAATGCAACGGACTATCACCTAAAATTCCTGATCCTGTTTCTATTAAATATATAAATACTACCCGCAAAAGAAAATTAAGCTACTTGTTCTAAAATATTTTTTCTCCCCCCAAGAACATGAATGAAGAAAAATTCTATACTAATTTTTATCTATTTATATCAGATAATTACATTTGATAATAATTTTGCATGAACCCGCAACAGTGACGGAGGAATTATGCTCGCATCACTTACTCACAGGCAATAGAATTGCGGAGAAGAAAAGGGGGATGAAAGAGAATGTCTATATATACTACAACCCTCGTGTGGAATATTAGTATGTGGAACGACGGAAGTTTCGCATGCGTCAGACCGTTTCCTCCTGTCAGGTTCGGATTGGTCTGAAAACCGAGAACTAGGAATGCACGGAATTTTATATTAAAATCCTTTCACCATTCCCAACTTCGACGCTAACGGGCACCACGTTTCATTTCACGTTATTCTGGCGTTGTTTTACATTTACCATATACAGATTCACATCCCAGTTGTGTTACACGAAAAAAAAAGAAATTTCCACTCTAATTCCTGCCTATTCTATTGCTGCAAAAAAAAAGAGCAAACTTTTTTCACAGCTTATTAATTTCTTCAATGTTTTCCTCATTCTTTTAAAGCTCAAAGATATTTTCTTGTGGTATAAGAAGAACAAACCAGTTGTTTGTTTTTTTTAAAAAGCAGAAAATAAATTTCCTTTAAAAGCACCGGAGATTATGCGCAATATTAGCATAAAGTTTAAGTTAATTACTGAAAACTTTTTACATCCCAGACCATCCACTTTAAGATTGCACAACACATAGAAACCGTAATTTTTCATTGAACATAAACGAATGTTGCAAAAAGTACGTATTTTTACATTACTCTACTTTTTGCTACTTAAAACAACATTGAGCATTCAACGAAGAGGGGAATTATTTGCCTCTTCTCAATATGCTACTTTATGAACAATGGATTTTTAATGCTTTCCGTCCTGCACAGTCCAAAGAAATAAATCGTAATGCCTTCAGTCTTAAAGTATGCAAAAGAAATCGAACATAAAAAAAAGAAGTAATGCAAAAGATATATAAAACTTAAGCTTCTTCTTCTACTTGAACAAAAAGTTTTGTATATTCTTCATTTATAAGAAATAGAAAATCCTATTTTATGCGCAAAATCCCTTTTCAGAATAAATAAAAAATTCTTAAAAAAAGTCAGAATTTAATAATTTAAAGTCAGAATCGCATAAAATTAATTGGTAAACATTCTCACAGAGGATGGAAACATCTTTAGTTATTTATGGGATTTAAAAGATACTGTAAAATACTCCAAAAGCAAAGCTAAGCTAAATCTTCAAGAAATCCTCTTTTAGTCCTTTAAAGTAGAAACTTTCACATGAAATATTCACTGAAAATCCAATGATCCGGACATCAGAAAATTTCCACGCATCCTGAAGAGTAACTTTTTTTTCTTCTCCAAGAAAATACACTACTAAATATTTTCCTTTATTCCAGCAATCGATTATTTATCTTTATCAAGTAACTTTTTATCAAATAAGGATTTGCTTGAATCAAATAATTTTTATTTAAATCGAAAACCTTGTATTTGAACCAAATTTTAGTATTTGATTTGGGACAATATTTTCTGTATTTGAACCAATAGTTTCGGTTTTCTATTTGAACCAATTGTTTTAATATTTGATTTGAAAATAGTTTCAGTATTTACACTAATAATTTCTGTATTTACACCAATAAATTCAGTGCTTATGCCAATAATTAGCCCTAACAACATTCGGATGTTTAGGATACAATACAAACTTCCTAAGTATATCCGGAAATTATACTGTCTGTTGCTGTTAAGATCACAGGGTTGCCACAGGTCAGGGAAATCAGGGAAAAGTCAGGGATTTTTGTTAAAAGTACTGGAAAATATTAAATTTTTAGAATTTATAAGAAATTTCTGAATTTTTGTGTCTTTTTTGTTTGCCCCATAAACTATGAAATTACCACGAATTCTAATACAAAACCTTCAATTATTTCTCCTTCTGCCAATAATTTCTTGTTAAATAACTTAATTCTTGAAGAACTATAATAAAATTATTACTTATAAATTATTTAATGACTAATTTTACTTAAAAATTTCAAAATTAATTGGATTTCAAAACAGTAGCGTTTACAATTTTTTAAATAGATGAACTTTTCAAAAGGTTTCAATTTCAAATTTTATAAAGTTTCAATTTCCAATGAATTTAATTAGAAATTTTAAAGAACATAGATTTTTGAAAAATTTAAAAAATTCACATTGTTCTGAAATTAGTTCAATTTTTTAATATATATTCAATTAATTATTAAAAATAACGGACTTATAGAAGAATTTTATTTAAAAACACTAATAAATAATAATTGAATTCTTGAGAAGTTATAAAATATTACAGAAATTCTATTACTTTCAAAAGTAATTAAAATCTTCGCAAAAATTCAATTATGTTCAAATTTTTTTTTAAAATCTCGTTAAAATTTTAATTATCTCTTTACAAATAATAAAATTCTTCTCCAGAATTCAATTATTTCCGAAAATCTTAATAAAATTCTATGCAAAATTCAATAATTTTCATAAACAACAATATTCATCACAAAAATTTAATTATTTTCATAAATGACAAAATTCTTTGCAGAAATTCAATTATTAAAATTTTTTCTCTATTCTAAGATACAATTAAATTATATTCAACAATTTAAATAAAACTCTTTGACAAAATTCAATTATTTTTCTTAAGTATAAAAATTCTTCGCGGAAATTCAATTATGTTCCAAAAATTTTTTAAAAATCATCATCAAGATTCAATTATTTTCAAAAATTCTGATGAAATTCTTGGAACAATTTCAATTATTTTCAAAATTAGTAAAATTCTTCGCATAAATTCAATTATGTTCAGTAATTTTAAAAAATTCTCGTCAAAATTTCAATTGTCTTTACAAATAATAATACTCTTCTCCGAAATTCAATTATTTTCAAAAATGTTAATAAAATTTTTTTCAAAATTTCAATTACTTTCAAAATTAATAAAATTCTTTTCAGAAATTTATTTATGTTCAAAAATTTGTAAAAAATCTCGTTAAAATTTCAATTATTTTCTAAAATTTTAATAAAATTCTTTGCAAAATTGCAATTATATTAATCAAAATTTTTTTTAAATTCTTGTCGAAATTTCAATTATCTTTATAAATAATAAAATTTTTCTTCGAAATTCAATTATTTAAAAAAATGTTGGTAAAATTTACAAATTTTTTATAAATTTCTTCGCAATAATTCAATTATTGTCATAAACAACAAAATTTTAAACAGAGATGCAATTATTTCTATAAATAATCAATTTCATAGCAGAATTTCAATTATTTTTTATACAATTTTAATCAAATTCCTAAAATTTTTTATTCATTAAAATTTCATTAAACTTTGTCAAAAGAATTCAATTATTTAAAAATTTGTTAATAATTTTTTTTATGAGAATTCAATTTCAAGAAATATTTAATCATTCAATAAATTATTTATTTTTGTTCTATTTATTTTAAATAATTAAATTCTCTTTAGAATTTTTTAAATTGATTTTGAAAATGAATTTTTGTTAAAATTTTAGATATTAATTGAATGTTAAAAGTATTATAGCTTGAATTTTTAGAAATAATTGAATTTCGAGAAGGTTTCAAATTAAAATTTTTGAAAATTTCAATTTTTTTATACATTTAACTTATAATTCTGTAGAATTAATTTTTTTGAAAAAGTTTAATTGAATTTTTTTTAAATCATTTGAAGTTTATATTTTCTAGTAAATGTTCAATTGAAGAATTTACAAATAATTGAAATTTCACATATAATTTAATTTTAAACAAATGGATTTGAAAATTCTCAAGAAGAACTTTTTCAAAAAATTATTAAAAATAATTGATTATAGAAGAATTTAAGTTAATTATTATTATAAAAGATGAAGAAATCGATCACTCCGATTCGAAGACTCGGAGTTATCGATATCTTCATGTTTTATAACAAAAATACTTTTATAAGTTGTTTAATTGGAAAAAGGTTTGAATTTGAATATTTTGAAGAATTTTAATTTCTATGGAAAAATAATAATAAAAATTTTTTTTAAATAAATAAATTAAATATGTATTTAAAAAAGAAGTTATTGATTTTTTTTCGATTTTGCACGTTAGTTTCATTAAACCATTAGAGTAATTTTGTATGAATGTATATTTAATATTTCTTTTTGTTCAACATTATTTATTAAAAGTTATTGATATTTTCGAATAATTTTACAATCAAAATCAGTCAGGATTTCCTGGAAATCAGGGAAAAGTGAGGGAAAAAGAAAATTAAATTTTCGTTGCAACCCAGAATATGAAACTATATGTGGTTTTGATACTAATAGTGAATGGCTTCTTCAATTAATAATAGGTGTCAAAAGTGTCTAATTCATGTGTCACGAACCCCCCTTTCTCGTTAACAGGTGGTTTCAATATCCTTTCCCTTGAATGCTGTTACATAAGGTCGATGATCATTTAAAAAAAAGGTTTCCCTTTTGTGAGAGGAAATTGAAAAAAGATTTCTTTTTGCATTGACATATTGTCAACCATCTATTTTATGATAAATGTTTACATCAATTTTATTCTATTAGAATTATTATTTTTATTAAATTAATTTTATTTAATAAAATTAATTTATTGATCTCTTAATTTTAATCAGTTAAAAATCATGGTTTTAACTGACAATCAGTTAATGACTTTTTGCTTTTGAATCAGTTAAAAATAACTGAAAAATTAGTTAAATTTTACAAATTGAATCAGTCAAAAAAAAAAATTCACTGAAACATAATTTATTTTTAACTAATTGTCAGTAGAACTATTACTATTTTAATTAGTGACTGACCTTTTGCTTCTAAATTAGTTATTTTTAACTGATTCAAATTTAGAGAGTAAATAATTGTAGAAGAATATACTAAATATTGAATATTATTATTATTATTATTCTTATTAATGTTATTATTATTGTTATTATTTATTACACTACTACATTTTATCTTTCTCGATAATATTCCCAACCACAGCCACTTCTTTTCTAAGTGGATTTTCCCACATATAAAATGATGCACTTATTTTGTGAAAAATCTGTACTGTTCTTTTCTCTTAACGCCATCAGTAGAGGCGAGAGAGGATAACGAGTTCTCTTTTTTTCTCCACTCTTCTTTGTCTTTCCAAAGAACATCGTCACACTGTGTTCTGTCTAGAAACACGCAAAGACGGGAGCCTATTTTTCAGCAATAAAAATCAATGGCATCTTTTACTCTCGCTAGCACGCGAGGCACGTCGGGAAAAAGGCTTTTCGCTCTTGGGCAAAAAGAGAGAGAATCCTCGCGTAGAATACCATAAGGCGCTTTACCCTTTTGACTTTCATCCCACAGCCAGTACTGAGGGCAAAACTGCAGCTCAACAATTTCAATCCACCTTCGAATTCACTTTCAAGATAAGAGCACACCTTTATCTCTCTCTCTCTCACTTTAAGTCTCTATTTTTCTGCTTTGCTTTTTAGGGCTTCTCGATTATGTGGAAATTAAAATAAAAAATTTCAATTCATACTGTTTCAGGCTTGCCACAGGTCAGGGAAAAGTCAGAAAAAAGTCAGAGATTTTTATTAATATTACTGGAAAAAATTTAATTTTTAGAATTAATAAGAAAATTCTAAATTTTTGTGTCTTTTTTTAAAAAACTTTAATTTCAAATTTCAATTTTTAAACTTTAACGCAATTATTTAAAAGAATTCAATTGTCTTAATAAATATTAAACTTCTTTCCAGAAATTCAATTATATTCAAAAATGTTTAGAAAATTCTCGTCAACATTTTAATTATCTTTATAAATAGCAAAATTCATTGTAAAATTCAATTATTTTCATAAATAACAATGTTCATCACAAGAATTCAATTATTTTCAAAAATTAATAAAATTCTTCTCAGAAATTCAATTATTTTCAAAGAGTCCAACAAAAATTGTCAACATTTAAATTACTTATTCTTGTAAATGAATAGCAAAATTCTTCGACGAAATTCAATTATTTTCAGGAATTTTGATAAAATTCATTGCAAAATTCAATTACTTTCATAAATAATAATAGTATTTGTCACAAGAATTCAATTATTTTTAAAAGTAATAAAATTCAATTATTCTTAAAAATTTTTAAAAAAATTCATGGCAAAATATCAATTGTTAAAAAAAATTTTTATTAATTCAATGATTTTTCAATTTTCTATTATTTTAATAAAATTTTCCAAAAGAATTCAATTATTAAACAACAGTTTTGACAATATTTAACAGGAACATTCAATGATTTTTCAAGCAAATAAAAATTTCACAGGACTTGAATTATTAAAAATAGAATTTGCATACATTTTTCTGAAAAAACTAATTGCTTAAAACTTTTTTTTATAAAATTCGTCGCAATAATTTCATTATTTTCATAAATAATAAAATTCATTGGAAAAAAACTCTAATTATTTTTAAATTGTTATTAAAATTCGTCGAAAGAATTCAATTATTTAAAAATTTGTTGATAAAATTATGTATAAGAATTCAATTTTAAGAAACATTTAATTATGCAATAAATTATTTATTTTTGTATTTAAATAATTAAACTCTGATAGAATGTTTTAATAAAAAATAAAAATTGATTCAAAAATGACTTTTAGTTCAGATTTTACATAATAATTGAATATTTAGAGGCATTTAAATCTGAATTTTTAAAAATAATTAAATTTTAAAAAGGTTTTATTTTCAAAATTGTCAAAATTTTAATTTCTTTCAAAAATGTTCTCCAATTCAATGATTTTCAATGTCTACTATTTTAATGAAATTTTCTAAAAAAATACAATTATTTACAATAAATTTTAATAAAATAAATTCAATTATTATTTACAATTTTTTTTTAAATTTCTTCGAAATAATTTAATTATTTTCATAAATAATACAATTTTTACAAGGATTCAATTATTGTATTAAATAAGAAAATTCTTTTTAGAAATTGAATTATTTTCATAAATAATAGTGCTAATTGGAGAATTTTAATTATTAATAAAATTTTAATCAAATTCCTTGATAGCAGTAATTATTCTTAAAAATGTTATTAAAATTTGTCGAAAGAATTGAATTATTTAAAAATTTGTTGATAGAATTATGTATGAGAATTCAATTTTAAGAAACATTTAATTATTCTCTAAATTATCTATGTTTGTTTTTAAATAATTGTATTCCCATAGAATTTTCTAATAATAATTGATTTATAAATTAATTTCAGTTAAAGTTTTAGATAATAATTGAATTTTGGAGGAGTTACTGATAATTGCAATTTTTTTTAGAAATAATTGAATTTTGTTCAAGTTTTAAATTAAAATCTTTGAAAATTTGAATTTTTCATACGTTTAATTAAAAATTCTATGGAACTAATTTTATTTTCAAAAAGCTTAATTGCAATTTTTGAAAATTATTTCGTGTTTTTATTTTCTAGTGTATATTTTATTGAGGAATTTCTGAATAATTAAAATTTCACGAATAATAGAATTGTAAACAAATGGATTTAAAAATTCTCAAAGAAGAAGTTTTTCAAAAATTATTAAAACTTGATTTAAATTTAAAGTAGAAATTTATTTTAAATTTTTAGTAATTGAATTGAATTGAATTAAAACGATGAAAATAATTTTAAAGAAGTTACAGTAACAATATTCTTATATTATAATATAAAATAATGATTTTATTACTCGGTCATCTTTAATTACTAAAAAACTATGAAAAAATAACAATGATTAAAAAAGAAATCAAGTTATTGATATTTTCGACCAATTTTACAATTAAAGAAATTCGTAAATAAATGTACCTAGTAGATCATTTTTTTTGAGTATTTAATAATTTTTAGAGTGAATCAGAATATTCTTTAGGGTCAGGGAAAAAGACAAAATCAGTCAGGAAAAAGTCTGGAAATTAGGGAAAAAGAAAATTAAATTTTTGTACCCTGTGTTTTTTTTTGGAACAAAACGAAAATCTATTTGATGTAATTTATTCTATATCACGTTTGATCTGAAATCAAAAACTGGCTCACATATCGTGTATATAATCAAATCAGCGGGGAAATTTTAAATTCTCATTTAGGAAAGTGTTTAACGCTACTCTCATTTGCTAATTACCTTCTGCTGAGTACGTTTAACCTCCGTCCAATTACAGTTGAAACAAAATTGGAAAATTTGCATGTTGTCCTTGTTATAATCGATATTTCAAGCAGTTGGTCCATTTACAGTTTTCGAATTGCAAAATTTTGATAATAGATGGTAATTAGATATGAAGATTTTATTAGTGCTGCGCGTGTATAAAAGCCCCGTTTTATGAAAGTCAATTTTTATGAAAATCCAGTCAGGAAAAAGAATAGAAATTATGGAAATAAATGTTTTTTGACAACACTGAATTAAATAAACGACTTTTTCGATTTTTTTTTATTTTTTATCGACTAAAGCGACTTTTTTGTACCTTAAAGTGAATCCAAGGCCTGCTGTCTAAATTTGAATTAGTTAAAAATAACTGATTTAGAAGCAAAAAGTCAGTCAGTGATTGTCAGTTAAAAACATATTAACTGATTCAAATTAAGAGAAATGTGAATTCTCTCAGCTCAAAGTAAATTATTTATATGCATGTAAATTTTCTTTCTAAATTGTATAACGATTCTGAAAAGAAATTACTTTTGAATTTTTATAGTGCACGTACTTAAACATTTTCAAAAGCATAGAGAGTTATTATATATTTTTATAGCATCACTTTTTGTGATATCATAGAATTTGTAATCCTTGGTTCAAAACCAATTAAATCGACTATTTTATAAAATTACATATTTTTGTATTTAAATTCGTCCGCTATAGATACGCAAGTGTACATATTTTCCTCAGTGTTTTTTAATTCACCAATGTTGATGAGTTTAGATATGGTAGAATAAATTCTTGATCCTCTGATGTGGAAGTGACACTTTTTTACGCATGAAAAAAAGTGTTCGTGCTTTGAATGACATAAGTCGTTTTACTGAATAAATACTCCTATATTGCCCACGAAACGAATTCCAATTTTTTTTTCTTTTTTTCATTTTTTTTTTTGATTCTGTACGTGTTGTTTGTTAGATTTGAGAAGTGCAATGGATATGTTTTTTAATGATGTTTCACTGTGAACAAGTTTTATGATTCGTCCAATATATTGGATATTTACGATTCAACGAGGTTCACATGGAACTTTTTCTTTTTAATTAATATATAAAAATAAAAAATTCTTTCAAATTAAAAGTTCGTGAAATGATCAATTTAACTAATTTTGATTTGCGTTTAACTTTTTACTACTTACTGGTTTTAGTTTTTATATTTTTATCTCACAGCAATTTTTTTTTGTAGAAGCTTTTACCGTATTCGGAAAGCAAAGTATGGATTTATGTTTTTAAACTGTAGCAAAAAATACGGGGGAGAAATTTTAAATGTGTAACAAGTAAATATGTGAAAATAACTTTTGACATTAAATAAATATTTTTGCCATGAACATATTAGTAAAAAAATGCATTAAATGTTTTTTATATGGAAAATTTAATATCATCAGGGTTGCCACAGCATGGAAGTCAGGAAAATTAGAATTAGTCAGGGAAATCAGGGAAAAGTCAGGGATTTTTATTAAAAGTACTGGAAAATATTAAATTTTTAGAATTTTAAGAAAATTCGGAATTTTTAGTGTCTTTTTTGTTTGCCCCATGAACTACGATATTGCCAAGAATTCTGAAACAAAACCTTCAATTTTTTCTATTTTTGACAATAATTTCTTTTTAAATAATATAATTCTTGAAGAACCATAATAAAATTATTACTTATAAATTATTTAATGAAAAAGATTAAAATTGTATTAAAAATAATTGTATGCCTTCGAAATTTTTATTATTTATGAATTAATTAAATGTTTGCGTAGAATTAGAAAATCATTTTTTTAAATAATTGAATTCTTTTGGAAAATTTTACTAAAGTAGTATAAATATATTAAAAATTATTGAATTGCGGAAATTTTTTGAAAATAATTGAAATTTTAACAAGAATTTTATTAAAGTTTTTGAAAACAATTGAATTTCCAAGTAAAATTTTTACATTTATAAAAATAATTAAAACTTTGACGAGAATTTTTGTAAATTTTTTAACATAATTGAATTTCTGCGAAGAATTATATTACTTTTGAAAATAATTGAATTCTTTAGACGAATTTTATTAAAATTTCTTTTTAAATAATTTAATTTATTTGTGAAATTTTATTGATGTAGTAGATATTGAAAATAAATAAATTTTGACAAATTTTTTAAGTTAATTCAAATTCTACGAACAATTTTATTAAATTTTTTTGAAAAAAATTAAATTGTTACAAAGAATTTCATTAAAATTAATGAAAATAATTTAATTTTTTAAAGAAATTCAATTAAAAATGTTTCGAATATAAAACTTGAATTTTCTAATAAATAAATTGTAGCAAATGTTTTTAAAATAATTGAATTTCTTTGATGAATTTAAAAAAAAATGTAAGAATAATTACATTTTTCGAGGAATTTCATTAAAATTGTATTAAAAATAATTAAAAGTCTGCTATGAGTTTTATTATTTATGAAAATAATTTATAAATAATTGAATTCCTGTGAAATTTTTATTATTTAACTGATAAATTTAAATGTTAAATTATTTAAATGTTTTCGTCGAATTTTATTAATTTTTTTTTAAATAATTGAATTCTCTTGTAAAATTTTATTTAAATTTTAGAGAGAAGAAGCATTAAGGAGAAGAATTTTATTATTCATAAAAATAATTGAAATTTTAACAAGATTTTTTACAAATTTTTAACACAATTAAATTGAAATTCTGTGAAGAATTTTATTAATTTTGAAAATAATTGAAGTTTTGCCAAGAATTTTATGAAATTTTTTGAAAATAATTGAATTTTGAAGAAGAATTTTATTATTTATAAAGATACTTGAAATTTTTGCAAGATTATTTTTTTAATTTTTAAACATAATTGAATTTCTGTGAAGAATTTTATTAATTTTGAAAATAATTGTAATTTTGCAGAATTTTATTAAAATTTTGAAAAATAATTGAATTTTGATGAAGAATTTTATTATTTATAAAGGTAGTTTAAATTTTGACGAGAATTTCTTTAAATTTTTTAATATAATTGAAATTTTGCAAAGAATTTTATTAATTTTGAAAATAATTGTAATTTTGCAAAGAATTTTATTAAAATTTTAAAAAATAATTGAATTTTGATGAAGAATTTTATTATTTATAAAGGTATTTTAAATTTTGACGAGAATTTCTTTAAATTTTTGAATATAATTGAAAGTTTGCGAAGAATTTTATTAATTTTGAAAATAATTGAAATTTTGCAGTCTTTTATTAAAATTTTGGAAAATAATTGAATTTTGGAGAAGAATTTTTTTTGTAATGATAATTGAAATTTTGATAAGAATTTAAAAAAATTTTTGAAAATAATTGAATTTCGGAGAAGAATTTTACTACTTTTGAAAATATTTGCATTTCTGCAATCATTTGTAATTGCTTCAAAATTGAATATTTCTTTTAGTGTTTTAACTAAAATTCTTTTATAAATCCATTATTTTAATGAATTAAATATATATCTAAAAAAATTTAACTAATTTCAGAAGAATTTGAATTATTAAAATTTATCAAAAATCTACGTTCTTTAAGATTTCTAATTAAATTCATTCAAAATTGAAATTTCACAAAATTACAAATTAAAACCTTTTGAAGTTCATCTACTTATGAAATTTTGTAAACGCAACTCTTTTAAGATTGAATTAATTTCGAAATATTTAAGTAAAATTAGATTTTAAAAAAAAGAAACTTTAGAAAACAACAATTTTCCAGGATTTTGATCAAAATCCCCTGACTTTTCCAGGTTTTTTTTAAGGTTTATAAAATTTCCTAACTTTTCCTTTTCAAGGTTGCGTGGCAACCCTTTTAATTTATCACCAAGAAACATTCAATTCTCCCAAAAATTCGCCTTCTTCACATTCGACTAAACTAAATGAAAAATCATTTCTTTTGTCTCCCACCAAAGAGATAGGAATACAAAAGGAATTTGTAACTTTTGTAACCTGAACTAATTTTAGAAGCATTGAAACCTATTCGAAAGGGGTTGAAATAGATTCGCTTTGATTAGCATAGTCTCTTTGAATTGAAAAGGACCCCCAATATATAGACATGTGTTTGGGAAAATGTTACTCCAGTCAAATTTGAAGTATACACATATGTTACATTCCAATCAGAATTTAGGAAATGTGATCTTTAAATATAAATTGTTGTGTTTAAAACACCAAAATAACCAATTAATTATATTATTTGAAAAGAGAGAAATGTGTGCTTCAATTCCGATAAAGTGGTTACTGGTTATAGAATGTGCCGCACGTTGATTCCCACACAGTCTCAAGTTTCGTTGAATACAGTTTGAGAACTGAGAGTTGACAAATGAAGTTGTAATTAAAACTATAAACTATTTTCGCAATCCTAGACTATTCATTTACAAATTGATGCATTGTATTTAACTAGACAAAGTTTATTTCTATACGAGATGCGCTATCCAATGAGTGCAAAACAAACTACAGATTGACAACTGGGTTAGATATACTCTGAAAAGTAACGAGTTATTTACTCTCCAGCTTATTTCATAGATAAACATTCTGCAATGCATCGGATGAATATTTGTATTTACAAACAGAATTATCCTATTTTTCCTGATCCTAAAGAATATTTTGACATGAGTCAATTTTTAGGGTGGATCCTAAAAATTGAATAACTTCTTTTTCTCTTCTAATAAATAAATCAAATGAAAAATGAAGATCTAGTCGTAATCAAAAACTCTTCAAAAACATAAAACTCAAGTTGAAAATGAAAAGAAAAGATTTCACGTTCTATATGAATGTAAAGAAAATAATGACATCTTTAAACAAGAACATCTATTATTAATAACTATCTGACGGAATTCAATAACTGAGCTTTAGTTTCTTATTGTAGAATTGAAAGTTACGGAGGACTTTAGCTGCTCTCTTGTTCATGGTGGATAATAACATTTTATGACAGAATTCCTATAAAGACGATTCGTGTATTTCACTTTGGGAATAAAAGGGACGTGCACGAGCAAACTTCACGATCGAGATCCCTTTATCTATTGGGAGTTTCCGAATATAGAAACCATAACGTCTGCACGAACGATTGTCTGTAGACAATCGCCGGAGTAGTTGCATATACAACAAAGCGGTCAAAACCCGTTGACACCATTTGTGTGGCATTTCT
This sequence comes from Leptopilina heterotoma, assembly GCF_015476425.1. Classification (NCBI taxonomy): domain Eukaryota; kingdom Metazoa; phylum Arthropoda; class Insecta; order Hymenoptera; family Figitidae; genus Leptopilina; species Leptopilina heterotoma. Next base: position 92,417 of record NW_025110937.1, on the reverse strand, counting down.
CTTTTCTGCATAGTCGGCAATTTTTTTTTTTCTCTTTAGATTTAAAATGTCAGTCTCTAATTTGTGGTGTGTGCGTGTAGTGTGTAGAGTACTTTGAATGACAGATAAAATGAAATAAAAGAGAGCGTACGAAACAACTGTGATTTAAATTTTCAACCGCTAATTAAACACCTTTAATTCATTTATTTGATTATTTCATTGCTGAATTTTTATTTAACGCATCGTTTTTAGAAGTTATCTTGATCATAAAGCATCAAATTATATCAAAATATATATGCAACATTGCAGAGAACATTAAAACAAATTATAATCAGGGTTGCCATAAAAATTTAATTTTCTTTCTCTCTGACTTTTCTCTGATTTACAGACTTTTTCCTGACTGATTTTGACTTTTTTCCTGACCCTCAAGAATATTTTGATTTACTCCAAAAATTATTAGATTCGCAAAAAAAAATGTTCTATTACATTTATTTACAAATTTCTTCAAAAGTAACATTATTCGTAAACATCAATAACTTCTTCTTTAAATAAATATTTAATCATTATTATTTTTCTATAGAAATTAAAATTATGATATTCAAACCTTCTGAAATTCAATAACGTATGAGAATATTTATATAAAACACGAAGAAATCGATCACTCCGAATCTTCGACTCAGATTGATCGATTTGTTAATGTTTTATAATAAATTTAAGTTGACAGAGTGATAAAATTATTATTTTATATCATAAGAATATTGTAACTATAAATTCAAATTTTCAAAGATTTTAATTTAAATCCTTTTCAAAATTCAATTATTTTGTAATTAAGTAATTTCTTGTAATGAATTTTATTCAAATTTTTATAAATAATTGAATTTCTCCGAATTTTTAAAAACTTTTTGAAAATAATTAAATTTAATCAACAAATTTCATTAAAAAATTGAAAAGTAATTTAAATCTAACGAAGAATTTTATTATATTTTTTTTAAATAATTGAATTTCAGTGAAAAATTTTATTTTTGAAAAGAATTAAATTCTTGTAAAGAATTTTATTGAAATTTATTAAATAATTGAATTTCTTCGAAGAATTTTATTTTTTACGAAAATAATTGAATTTTGAAGAACAATTTTATTAATTATAAAGATAATTGAAATTTTGACGAGAATTTTTAAAAATTTTTGAACATAATTGAAATTTTGCGAAAAATTTTATTAAAATTTCAGAAAATAATTGAATTTTAGAGAAGAATTTTATGTATTTATAAAGGTAATTTAAATTTTTGGGGAGAATTTAAAAAAATTTTTGAATATAATTGAAATTTTGCGAAGAATTTTTAAAAATTTTTAAACATAATTGAATTTAAGCGAAGAAGTTTATCACTTTAGAAAATAATTAAATTTCTGTAATCAGTTATTCTTAAAATTCCTATTTAAAATTTTAAATTCATTAAAAATTGATAGTTTCTAAAATTTCAAATTAAAATTCACAAATTTTATGAAAACAGTAAATATTGAAAATTATTGAATTGCGAAAAATTTTGAAAATAATTGAAATCTTGCAAAGATTTTCATTTAAATTTTTGAAAATAATTCAATTATTTCTAAAAATGCACGCTATAAATTTTGAAAAATAATTGAATTCTTTCGGCGAATTTAAAAAGTAATTTTAAGAATAAATGCAATTTTCTATCAGTTTATTTAAAATTGTATAAAAAATAATTTCAATTTTGCGATAAGTTTTATTATTTATAAAAATAATTGAATTTCTGCGAAGCATTTTATTAAAAATTTTTTAAAGAATTGAATTCCGGAGAAAAATATTATTATTTACGAAAAAAAATAATTTACAGTAGAGAATTTTATTCAAATTTTTTTTAATAATTGCATTTCTCAGAATTTTTAAACATTAACGAAGAATTTTATTAAATTTGTATTTAAATAACTGAATTCCTATGAAAAATTTTATTTTTAAAAAGAATTGAATTTTTGTGAAGAATTAAATCAAAATTTCTTAAACAATTAAATTTCTCAGAATTTTTAAAACTTTTTGAAAATAATTAAATTACATTGAGAAATTTTATTAAAAAAATTGAAAAGTAATTGAAATCTAACGAAGAATTTTATTACATTTTTTTAAATAATTGAATTCCTGTGAAAAATTTTATTTTTCAAAAGACTTGAATTCCTGTGAAATTTTTATTAAAATTTGGTTTAAATAATAATTGAATTCTTTTGGAAAATTTTATGAAAATAATTAAATTACGAAGAAGAATTTTATTAAAGTGTTTGAAAATAATTGAATTTTGGAGAAGAATTTTATTATTTATAAAGAGAATTGAAATTTTGACGAGATATTCGATAAATTTTTTTAAAATAATTGAATTTTTTGGAAGAATTTTATAACTTTTGAAAATAATTGAATTCTTCTGATGAACATTTTTATTTATGAAAATATTTGAATTTTTGGCTAAAAATTTTGCTATTTGTAATATAAAGATAATTGAATTCTTGGCGAGACGTTTGTTAAAATTTTTGAAATAAATTGAAATGCTTCGAAGAATTTTATTATTTTTGAAAATAATTGAATTCTTGTCATGCATTATATGAAAATAATTGAATTTTGTAAAGAATTTTATTAAAATTCCTAAAAATAATTGAATTCAGAATTTTTTTTTATAAATTCTAAAAATTTAATATTTTCCAGTACTTTTAATAAAAATCCCTGACTTTTCCATGATTTTCCTGACCAAATTCTAATTTCCCTGACTTCCCGGACCTGTGGCAACCTTAAACAGTTCACGAGTTAATTTTCCTAAAAGCTTGAATTCCAATTATAATTTCCTTCTCTTTCTCTTTTATCCAAATTTATTCATGTGTTAAAATAAATATTGACATTGTACTGTCCTGATAAGAAGTTTTCAGAAAATATTCTCTAAAAAATTATCGCCGAGGACATAACGTTCACACTTCAGAAAAGTGCGGAGTGCAAATCGTGAAATTGACACAATTGATAAAAGTGTCAATACCATCGCAACTACTTGACATATTTTAAATTTCAAGAGCTCATTTTCAGAGCTCTCCAGTTTATTCTCCATCTCACGCTTGTCTTCTCAAATCCAACTTTCAACAAACGGTTGATCAACGAAGCAGGTCAATTTGCAGAAACAATTCGCTTGTTATTTATTTCCATTAAGCACACGAATAAAATATCTAATTGGATAAAAGTAGTGGGGAAAAAATAACTAACGTCATAATTAAAAAAAAAACTGTCGCACAAATATCTGATTGAATTCATCAAAAGCCCTTGGAAACTTGACTCTATCCATATAGAACAATCTATATCATCATTACTCGAGTGGATAAAGTGTGGGATGATTTGAAGCTCAAGAGTGCAATTGCTACATTCGTTGTTTCCTGGTGGTCCCTAGTGGTACCTAGTGGTACCTAGTGGGCAGGTAATTTATTGGGGTAATAACAATTTTTCAATTTTAACAGTATACGCGAGAGGCAAGTCCGCGCGTGGAGAATCACTTGCAAGTGCGGTGGCTGAAAACGGATATCGCTGAGGTTCTGCTGCTGCAAATTCACTACCATCGAAATGCTGGAAAATGTATATGCCATATGTAAATGTTATCCGAGGTATACCGTAATCTGGAATTTGCTGAGACGTGTACATTTTGCAATAAAGGGATGGCGAACAAAGATAGAGAGTGGCTAAGTGTAGAGGCTGGAGCACTGTACGGTTCATCCCTATCCTGTTTCCATCGTCAAATTCTACGTGTGTATATTGCAATTTAATAGCTATTCAATGTCAAACAAATTTTGCTAAAACTAATTTACAGGATTGCCACGCTTTTCCACATTTCAAATTCCCTTGACTTTTCCAGGTTTTACAGGTTAAAAAACGAAAATTAAAGTTTTTAATTTAATTGAATTGAAAACTGTCAATTACTATATCGATTCTAAAATTGCTATTATTTCGAACATGATTCGTCTGACTGTCTTTTATTACTATAATCCTAAAAAAACACAAAAAATTTCTTAGAAATATTTTAGATGTTTTGGAACTTAATGCTCGAAAATCTAAATCTGCAAAAGTCAGTTGTCAGTGACAACATTTGGAATCGAGCATTTTTTCTTTTAGTATTCAAACGATGCTTACACAGTCCCTCAGTCAGCAATGACTATTCAGATAGAGGCAACTAGCTGCCGCAAATGGGGTGCGAAAATCGTTGGTGCAAGCCTTTCGTATTTGCATTTGAAATTGGGATGAACCCTCAGGATAAAAGACCAACTTGTCGTTCCTTCAGTTTCTAGAAAACACGCTCTACTATATATATATGTATATGTTGTCTCTCGACCATGTTTTCGAGGACTGCGGAAGTCGATACGAAACGTCAACACAAAAGAAAACATTTAGTTGATTCGATTAAATTTACTTCCTTCAATTTCAATTTATTGGAAAGTTGTATTGTTGTTTTTATCTGAAATTCAAGGAAAGCTGAGATTCTTCAGTCAAGGGGAAATTTTTCCGTTATGGAATTTTTAATAGAAATTAATTTACTTTTTCCAAAGAAAAGAATTGGTACTTCTTTTTTTTATTGTTATTCGTACTTTTGTAGTTTGTAATGCTGTACTTTGAAAACTTTGACGAAATCTAATCTTAGTATCCAGTTTAAGATGACTTAGTTATTTTGTCCCGGGGAAATAATTTCCTTCAAATTCCGAAATAAGGAACTTGAATTTTGAGAAATGAGAATCAAGTGAAAGGTGGAATTGTCAACGTGAAATCGATATCGAGGTGACTCTTCTTTGAAGTTGAAAACCGGCAATATAATGACTGGAACTTCCTGTGTTCTTGGTCTGATAAGTTTTATCGTTAGAAAAGTTTTATCTGCAATTTTTGAACTCGCGTTTGTCCAATGAGACTTCCTTTGCTTCTCTTCTTCTTCTTCTTCTTCTAATTTTGCTCCCATTACTTTTAAGTAAAAAAAGTACGGAGACTTCTTTTCCTTTCATGTGTTGTATTGCAGTAGACATTTCATCGAAATTAAAAAGTAAAGATGTAATTTTGGGAAAGGTGTGTGTGTGTTTATTTTTTTGGTGAATGCTATATTTGGTTCGATATTCGATATTGCCGGCGTGTACATTCGAAAACGTGTAATTTATTTGCGGCTAGAACAAACGAGGGGGATGAGCTCAATTTCATCGTATGTGTATGGTATTCCTGTTCGACAGATGGAGGTTATTTTGGTCGAGTCTTTGGTCAGGTTTGTGGTTGCATTTATCATCTATTAGTTTTATTGGCTGTAATGTATATCGATGATTTTAAGAATACTCTCGTATTACTTGAATTTGATACAGTGTCGTCGAATTGAATGTCGTCGAAACATTTGATGCTTAATAAAGTTTACATTGTTCCCGTTCTTTTTAAAGTGATTTGATGAAGTGCTGATGCTCTAAAACAATTGAAATACAATACTTGTTTTTAAAAAACATGGAATAATGGATTTTTAGTTGTAGGAAAGGTAGATGTACATATTCCGAATCGTTTTTAAAAGCTTTAACTTAAAAATTTGGGTTAAAAATGATCCTTAGGTGAATCAAAATTCTAATTACTTTCGGTTTAAGATTCATTAAGATTCATTAAGATTAATTCTTTGACGAATTTTCTTAACTTACGAAAATCTATCAAAATACTGACAACGATCAGTAATTTGATGGAGAAATAATTATTCGACGTCATTTCAGTTACCGTAAAGAGATTTTAGTCTGGCTGCAACGGCTGAGATGTGTTTAAGGGTTTTAATGCAGCATTATTCAGGATAGGAAATGTAATTATGCATCCGGCGAAACTATTACTGTTAGACGAGGCCGAGGAAGTTTCCAGGTCCACAGGTCCTTACGAACACAACTTCACTGGAAATACTCTGCAGACATGAAAACCCGAATCTAGACATTGTTCCACGACAAATGGTTATTATATTCTTATTTGCCCCTCAATTCTTTGTTCGGGAATTTTGAAACAATTATATTTATACTCAAAATTACCGTTTCGAGAATATTTTACAATTTTCCCCCCTGAAAAAATGCATGAAAGAACAAAGAACATCTCAACAAAAAACAAACAGCAATCAAAAACAGATATTAATAAGTAAAAGGAAAAAATAGTTTTCAAAGGGTAGAAGCAGAATAGAAAATACGAAACAACTTTAGAATTACTGAAAGTAGTTCAGTACAAAGGGACAGGTGAAAAGATCTTTTTTTGCTTGCTTGAAAAATAATTAAATGAAAGGTGGTTGAAAGTAGACTCTTCAATTCTGTAAATATTTGTCGGTGAACTCAATTTCCTCTTTGAACGAACAAAAATCTATTTGTTCCTTCAATCGCCTTCTTTTTCAATGGCTTGCATTTTATAGTTGCATAAAGCTGTCCTTTACATAGAGTGCTTTAGTGATGCAAAAAGAAAAAAAAGAAGAAAGATATTACTTGAATGAAAATAAAGAAGCATACCCGGAAAAAGGTCATAATCATATTTCTGACTAGAGTACGATTTTCAGCAAAAGCAGCTGTAGAGGATTGAGTTTATTCATTTTATTCCTTCACTGCAGCATAGAATAAATTATTCAACTCGTTTGTATCTCAAATTCTGGCCAACATTAATGTTCTTTGAACACGTACATACTTATAACAATAACAGAAATCTGATTCATTGCATCTGCATTTTTCAAAAATCCCGCATCATTTATTTAATTTCTCGGGTAAAATAACAAATTCCTTAGCAAAAGGAGCTTAATAAATGATGCGGAGTTCCTACAATGGTTTGTAGAGAGAAAACATACCAACAATATTTTACTTTAAGGAAACCTTTTAAAAGGAAAAAAATGTAATTCTATGGGGTTAATGTTCATAGCGTTTTTCTGTTCGATCAAACTTTTTAAGAGTTTTTTCCTGTTTTATATCCAGATTGAAAACTTTACTTTCAAGAATCTCAATATTTTCAGATCAAGAGCTTTTTTCTCTAATGGAAACTTTCAAGTCGTTTATGAATTTTTATCTAAAATAATGGACCTGAAGAAAGTCAAATACAAAATTACGAATAACTCCCAAAGGTGGTCAAAAATTTTTTTATCAGCAAAAGATTTTTTATACTTTCTTTTTTGGATAAGTTTTTTTCTCGGTCCAAGAGGGAAAATCGTGTTGAAACGTGTAAATGAATAAGTGGCGGAAAAGACAAGTTGAACTGAAAATTTTCTGATCCTGTTTAACCGGACGTGTAATGGGGAGGCTTTTCCTTTCGGCGACGACGACGATGAAAATTCGCGTCAATTCCCAACGGTGAACTCATGTATAAGGTCATGGAACAACTTTCTTGCAGATTGTACTCGCAAAATTGACGCAAGCGCGTACATAGAGCGAGAGAGCTTCAACCTCACTGTACTATATGGAGTATACACAGTTATAATGTGCGATACGTTCCAGCACCTAAGGTTGATTAAGCAGCAAACACAGTGGTGCGCGCCACCAGAGCCGCTGTTAAATGTCCCACATATGTCACTGGGAGCTTTTCCGTCGCAGCCAGAGTCGTGTCTCCAGCCAAGAGCGTTTTTCAAGGAAAAACATATAAAGAAAAGCACGAACTCACAAACCACTATACACCAACGTCTCTCCATGTTTCTCTACTAAATTCTTGACCATTTTCCTTTTACCTCTTAACGTTGTCCCGAATTTCACAATGAAAAGACATTTGGAAGCATTTCCACTCAAACCACGTGCTAACTTTTTTATGTATTTTTATGTACATTTCATTATCCACTAATCGAACCTGGTGGAAAGTTAAGATATTTGGGTTATAACCCAGAGATGTGTTTACCAAACCAGATATTTCAAATTGAGTAGAAAAAAATCGTTGGGTTCTGTTCCCAACATTCAAGAATTGCTTTTTTTAATTCCCTGACGTGTGGCAACCCTGTAATCGTTCCCAAAAAATACATTATCAGTGCAGACGGGAAAGTTTTTGAAACAAATTTTAATCCCTTTTACGACTCAGTTGAATTTTCTTTTGCCGCGTTAAAATGGAGTTTCGAGCAGGGAGGGACAGAATCCAATCAATTTCACACTAAACAGAAGGTAGCTTTCTCTCTCTCTCTCTTTTTCGAAACTTTGTTGCCAAGTTCGACCTAAAAGCGAAGGTTCATCAGAAATCCAACAAAGTTCAAATGTCACAGTCATTACCAATCCACAGATCTCTTCAAAAAAAGGTACATTAAATTAACCCTTTTTTTTTGTTGAAACCAGCATTAATGTAAAAGTTGGATGCTTTTACGATGTTTTGTCTTTTGCGGACGCTACTAAAGGTTAACTTCGACACAGGCTAACTTTAAGATACATTCTAGAACCGATAAACTACATCTGCCGAGCTTTTAGTGTTAGAAACAAGTTTATATATCGGACCCTAATTGACCGCGTAACATCAGGTGCTAACCGACGCTGCTTCCATCTTGTTATTTAGTTTCGCAAGTAAATATTTACAACAAACTAATAGAACTGATTGAAAGAATAGAATTAATTTTTTTTTCCTCAAGATTCCTCTACTCTTAAAAGAGAGAGGAGATCATGCTTTGTTTTTTCATCCTTTATTTTTCAAGAAAAGACTGTTGATGAAAAGTTTGTATAAATTGGAAAAGAGCCAATATTTATTTAGGTTCAAGAGTTTCAAAGTCGATTGAAGGATAAGAGAAATGTAATTTAGGTCTTGAAATTTTCTTCTACCGCTAGAAACAATTTTTGATTGACTTAGAGTGAATTTTGAAACAAAATGAAATTTGTTTTTATTGTTGTAAATCATTTAAAATTGATTTTTAAATGATCTGAATAAATCTGGTCTCTAGTGAGTCCTTATTATTTAGGTCAGGGGAGAAGCACACGAAAAGCTCGAGATTAGGGAAAAGGGTCGTATCTTTTGACGAGGGTGCCTTTTCTTTACTTAGAACGACCGCTTCACAAAATAACTGTCTGTTAGACGTCACAAAGTACCATTATTTACTTTCTTGACACAACAAAGTTTTCTGTGTATTTTCTTTTGCAGAATACAGATTTATTTATATCACTAACCTAGTTTTCTCTCTTGTTATACAAAAATAATTTCAAATTATTTTTGAAATTAAAAAAGCATTTGTTTGCACACATATAAGTTGACGATATTCACTAAATTTCCCAGCACAGTTTATTTAAAATAGACGATAATTTTCAAAAGGGCGATTTTCGTCTTAAGATGCTTTTTCTCACTCGCTTGAGAGGTAAAGTTTTTTAATTAAATCTGAGCTTCCGATTTCAATTTATCTTTGCGCCACTCGTTGTGAATCCACTTTTCTCATCCTAGACTCGACCAACTGCCTTTTTCCTCTCATTTTCGTGGGCCATGGCCACCAGAGCCGATTCATTATCGTCTAGTGCTTACTAAGATGACATCTCCTCGTATTTGGTTATTGCTTTGGGACTATAATTAATGTCTCAAGAAAATCGGCTAGACTACCCAAGACTCTTTGACGTCCTTCATCAAATCTCATTTCTTATCTTCTCCAACGCTTCTAACTTTGCAAATAATAAAAGCAGGCCTCGAATATTAACACTTTTTCTCCTTTTTTCGGATATTTTTACAAAAAAATTCGATTTTTCAACTTTTTTTTCAAAAATTGTGACTTTTTTGACTTTTACAAGTTTTGCCACAAAAAACAACCCATTTCTGGTATGAATTGCAACTTATTTCAATTTTTATAGTGTAAAAAGTGTAAAAGGTTTGAATTTGAAATTTATGAACATTTTTGAACATTTTTGAACAATGAAAAAAAAAATAATGATTAAATATTTATTTAAAAATGAAGTTATTAATGTTTTGGAATAATTTTACTTTTGAAGAAATTTGTAAATAAATTTAATATAACATTTTTTTGAGTATCTATAATAATTTTGAGATTAAATCAATCCGAATATTCTTTAGGATCAGGGAAAAAGTTAAAGTTCTGTCTGACAATCAGGAAAAAGGAAAAAAAGGGAAAAATAAAGTTAAATTTTTGTAGCAACTCTATTGTCTTGGATAAGAAATAATTTTCATTGAAAGTTTATCATTGAAAAATTGTAGATAATTTACAGAATGACTCATGTGGTACAATTTAATTTTACAGATTTTTAATTTTCGTTATACATATCGAAATATGAATATTTAAAATTTAACATTCGATGAGTGCCGTCGCTTCATAAATTCGAAGGAAAAAAGGTTTCCAATAAATATCGTAAAGCGGTTTTAGCGCTTGCACTAAATTGTGAAAGCGTTGAACGTTGGTCCTGAAATATACTCATTTATGCGCGACAAAAAAAAAAAAAAAAACGATTGGGTTCTGTCGTCGGGCACTACCAACAATTCTCTTTCCGGTTGCCTCGCGACCTACAGTTTTGTGAGCTGTTTTATCCAGAAGCTTCAAATCAATAAACAGGCCTTGTTCATTTTCATCTTCTATTTCGTTTGCTGCGTTTTTCACATCTCTCTCTCTCTCTCTCTCTTTCTCTCGCAGCCTCTATAACCAAAAAAAAGCTATTTTATTTCCATTTCCCTCTTAACTAACATTCAGGCTTTGTGAAACTGCTGATCACATTGGAAAAGTAACGAGAGAAATTTTCTGACACAAACTAGAGTAAGGATATTTTTTTTTTCGTTGAATGACGTGAATTCTATGCCAATGTGAAAAGTGAAAGAGAGAGAGAGAGAGAGACACTATAAACTAAAAATTCCAAAAGAATGATGACAGATGGTATCGCGTATTTTTAGTTTTACTGAAACGTTTTTACAGTCGACGATTGAAACTATTGAATAGATGGAGAGTTGGAAGTATTTTATCTGGCAGTTGAAAATTGTCGTGTAAATTGGGGTCGAATGTGTAGTGAGAGCTTAGTAATCGAGACTGCGAAACTGAGTTGAAACTCCGGAGCCTGTTCTCTGTTGAACTCTGTTGAGAATGTAAAGTGTAGATGCCACGGTATGGCAGTCGACGCCTCAAACCCAAACCCAAACCACCCTCAACATCTCCTAGCCACCGCCCCTAATTTTTCGCCAAACTAACTTTCCATCCAGTTCCATGCGGGCGCATCCAGGAATTACGTGCCAGGAGCTTCGTTTTCCTCATTGTCTCCTCGACGCGACGAAATGTCGCCTATTATGTTCCTCAACAACACGAAGTATCCTTTGAAATATGTTATTTTCACCGCTGACCTTTTTAGGATAGATAAAATGTTTCGCTCCTGTTATTCATATAAATGTCCCCTAGTGTCTAATGCTTATTATGTTCCCAAGTGGAAATGAAGGTATCAGGGCTAGAAATGGGTCCGTAAATCCAGTAAAGGTCCGTAAATGTGCTTAAAGTCCGTAAAAGTCCGTTTTTTTGAAAAAAAGATCCATAATTTAATTGAGAAAAGACGAAAAGTTCGTAAATTGTACGATATAATTTTGAGAATTTTAGAGAAATTACAAATGATTGCAGAATTTTCAAACTTTACTATTTTAATAAAATTGTCCAAAAAAAGCAATTATTTAAAAAATATTTAATAAAATTTTCCAAAAAGAATTCAATTATTTAAAAAAAATTTAATAAAATTTTCCAAAAGAACTCAATTATTTAAAAAAAATTTAAGAAAATTTTACGCAAACCTTTAATTATTTTCATAAAATAATACAAATTTCATAGGAATTCAATTATTTACAAATTTTTCATAAATTTATTTGCAATCATTCAATTATTTTCATAAAATAATGAAATTTTTACAGAAATTCAATTATTTGCAAATTTTTTTATTAATTTCTTCGCAATCATTCAATTATTTTCATAAATAATAAAATTTTTACAGGAATTCAATTATTTTCGTAAATAATAAAATTCTTTGTAGGAATTCAATTATTTTCATAATTAATAAAACTCATTGCAGAATTTCAATTATTTTTAATTCAATTTTAATCGAATTCCTCGAAAAATGTAATTATTCTTAAAAATTTTATTAAAATTAGCGTCAAAATTACAATTAGGTATCTTTAGAAATAATAAAATTCTTCCCCGAAATTCAATTATTTTTCAAAATTTTTAATAAAATTCTTGGCAAAATTTCAATTATTTTCAAAAATTTTCCTCAATTCAATGATTTTTCATATCTACTATTTTAATAAAACTTTCCAGAAGAATTCAATTATTTAAAAAAAATTTAATAACATTCTACGCAAACCTTCAATAATTTTCATAAAATAATACCAATTTGACAGGAATTCAATTATTTACAAATTATTTTCATACATAACATTTTTTACAAGAATTCAATTATTTCCATAAATAATAAATTTTTTATAGGGATTCAATTATTTTCGTAAATAATAAAATTTTTATAGGGATTTAATTATATTTTCGTAAATAATAAAATTTTTACAGGGATTCAATTATTTTCGTAAATAATAAAATTCATTGCAGAATTTCATTTATTTTTAATACAATTTTTATAGAATTCATCGAAAAACATAATTATTTTTCAAAATTTTATCAAAATTCGTCAAAAGACTTCAATTATTTAAAAACTTGTTAATAAAATTCTTTGTGAGAATTTAATTCCAAGAAAAATGCAATAATTGAATTCTAGTAGAATTTTCTAATAAAAATTTATTTGAAAATGTATTGCAGTTAAAATTTTAGATAATAATTAAATATTAAAAGCATTTGAGCATGAACTTTTAGAAATAATTGAATTTTGAAAAGGTTTCAAATTAAAATCTTTGAAGATCTGAATTTTTTATATTTTTAACTAACAATTCTGAGGAAATAATATCTTTTGAGAAAGTTTATTTTTTTTAAAAATTATTTCAAAATTTTATTTTCTAATATATATTTAATTGAAGAATTTACGAATAATTGAAATTTTGTAAAATTGAATGGTAAACAAATGAATTTTAACATTCTCAAAGAAATTTTTCAAAAATTATTAAAAAATAATGGATTTACAGAATTATTTCGAAAAGTAATACAATTTTTTGTAGAAATTCAATTGTTTTCAGGAATTTCAAAAAAATCCAATACAAAATTAAATTATTTTCAAAAGTAATAAAATTCTTCCCTGAAATTCAATTATTTTTTTAGGAATTTTAATAAAAATCATTTCAAAATTCAATTATTTCCAAAGTAAGAAAATTCTTCTTAGGAATTCAATTATTTTTAGGAATTTTAATAAAATTCATTGCAAAATTCAATTATTTCCAAAGTAAGAAAATTTTTCGTAGAAATTCAATTATATTTACAAAAATTTGAAAAAAAATCTCGTCAACATTTCAATTATCTCTATAAATCGCATAATTTTTCCCCAAAAAATTCAATTACTTTTAGTACAATTTTAATTGAATTCCTGAAAAGAATTTAATTATTCTTAAAAATTCTATTATAATTCATCAAAAGAATTTTATTATTCTTAAAAATTCTATTATAATTCGTCGAAAGAATTTAATTATTCTTAAAAATCATATTAAAATTCGTGTAAAGAATTCAATTATTCTTAAAAATTTTTTATAAAATACTTTATGGGAATTGAATTTTAAGAAACATTCAATTGTTCAAAAAATTATTTATGTTTGTATTCAAATAATAACCTAGAAATATTAAAATTTTTTAAAAATAATTGAATTCCTCAGTAGTATTTTATTATTTATGAAAATAATTGAATTATGGCGAAAAATAATTAAATTCCTAAATTAAATTTTATTATTTATGAAAATAATTGAATGTTTTCGTAGAATTGTATCAAAAATTTTTTTCAATAATTAAATTTTTTGATAAATTTTGTGAAAATAGTAAATATTGAAAATTATTAAATTTTCGAAAAACTTTTGAAAATAATTGAATTTTTGATGAAAAATTTTGCTATTTGTGAAGATAATTGAATTCTGTACGAGATATTCGCTAAAATTTTTTAAAATAATTGAATTCCTGAGTAAAATTTTATTATTTATGAAAATAATTGAATTCTTGCAAAGAATTTTATCAAAAATTTTGTTAAAAAATTGAGTTTTCATGAAAAAAGTTATTATCAGTGAAAGTAATTGAATTATTGTGAAGTATATTATATAAAAATTTTGTTAAATAATTGATCTTTTCGATTTTCTTTTGAATATAATTGAATTTTGGATGAATGTTATGAATTTTTTGATTTAAATAATTGAATTCTTTTGCGAAATTTCATGAAAATATTAGACATTGAAAATAATTGAAATTCAAATATTTTTAAAAATAATTGAATCGTTTTGAAGAATTTAATTATAATTTTTGAGAATAGTTTTTTGATTCCTAGTATTAGCGAATTTAAAGTAGTGTAAATTCTCAAAAAAGAAAACAAAAATAGTAGCTTTTAGTGGCTGAAATCTAAAAAAATCCCAAATAAGAGAGAGGATTATACAAAATCAAAAATTGGCTGAAAATTTCAAAACAACAGGAGACAAAATTTTAGAATAAAAGCGATGATTAACGATAATTTTGGACAGATTGTGGGGCACTTTTGACCTCAGATTTAGGGTAGTGCCGGGGAGGCACGTCACGAATGGAACGTGTTTCAACCGCTGCCGGCTGATACGGAGAATTTACCGCCGGAATCACGGGGCTTGTTATCCGTTGCCGGAGACAGGATGGGGTTGAGGGTTAAGACCGGAGGCATGGTTCATGGGGAATGACCAACTCGATGGGACGGATGTGTGCGGATCGTCCTTCTCTCGTTGCAGCAGTGCCACTTGCAAGAGCGTCACACCCCATAAACGTCAGCGCCACACGTTACCCCCTTGGTCTCGGATACAAGTTTCGAAACACACATATATGTAAACACCTTGCTTGGGTATTACTTGATGTTCAAAATTAATCCTAGACCTCATTTAAGCGTTGATTACGAATCAAGAGACAGAATAGCTACCAATTAAGTCCTTATTAAACCCTATCAACTCCATCAATGGTTAAAGCTAATGTTACTGCGTCTAGGATAATGACGAGTGTAATCCAATCAAAGTAATCAGTTGTTAGAACCAAATATCACCGAATATTCTCTAAAATTAAAGGAAGCAAATTTATCACTGAACGGAAATTTTACAGTAGGGGAGTGTAAGGTATGGTTGCAGCAATTGAATTTATTATCAGGATAAGAAAGAAGTAAATATTTTTTATGAAAATTAGGAAAAAGTCAGGAAAATAAAATTTAGAATCGAATTTTCGTCAGTTTTGTAAAGTGTCTAAAACGAGTTTTTTTGGTCCTCGAGTTTAATTTTTCGATAGCCACTTTTTTACTACTTTTTTTTAGTTTGTAAAGCTTCTTTTTAAAATCTAATTATCGAGTGCAAAGTCTGTAATTGGGTATTTTCGTATGAAATTTATGAAATTTTTTGAAAATCTTCAAAGGAAGGAGAGTCTAAATATAATTAAAGAGCTGCAGTATTGTCTAGACAAACGCCTGAAAAAAAAATAATACTGCTAAAGGAAGTGCAAATAATAATGTGAACGTAATTAAGAGAAGAGACTACAAAGTGTGAGAAATGGTCGTTGGTATAATTATAATTAAAAAGAAGAAAAAAATTGTTTGAACAGAAGCTGCGATTGAAACCATTGTTATGGGGGAAGGGGGGGGGGAAGTATCTCGATTACCATACAGTGAAAACCATTTGCGTGCGTCTTCATTTTTCCCTTTTCCTGCCTTCCTAGACAGCTTCAATATCGCTGACTTCTTCATGCGAGCTTAAGTGAGGCGAATAAAAAAAATGTCACGTTCTGCGTTTGGAAGGGCTTGGAGACAATATGAATATCTCCACGAGGCAGACAGTCGCGTTGAGTGTTGACGAGGACTTTTATTTATGAGCATGAAACGAACAAGCATCTTTTTAAAAAAGTACTTAAGGAAAAGGGTTCTCATAAATATTTATTGTACATTAAATAATAATAATAGTAGATAAATAAATAATAGATAATAAATTTTTTTATAATTTGCCTAAAAATTCTTTAAATTAATAATAATAGATGTTTAATAATAAATTCGAAGTAGAATTTAAAAAAAAATTAAAAGTAAATTTGGAACAGTGGCTTTTCTTTTTGTAATATGAGTCAATATTTTATAGAGACAATTTCTCTCTGTAAGAGGAAATTTGTTTGATAGCTGCGCATGGAAAGTTGGTTCCCAGTTTAGATTTACTTAAATGAAAGTTTGTCCTTTAACTCAGACGACCGTTGAAGGCTATAACCATGGTTGTAACTTAATTAGGTACAGCACCTGATTACAGGTGTTTCAAGGCACTTTGAAAAGAAAAGAAAAGAAAAATATCAAGTCAACTCTACAAGTTCTATTCACAGTGACCCAGATATTCTCGTTAGTAAATTAAATTTTTCCCCAGAATATTTAACTTTAATGTAAAGTTTGAATTTTAACGTATTCAGATTGTTAACATTCGAAAGAAGGAACGAAAGAACAACATTCTTTTGTGAATCATTTAAATTTTTGCACTATGCGGTATTTCGCGAGACTGTATCAGTAATTTTCTATTGATGATGAAACCGATAAATCTATTTTTTATATTTTTAAACTATGGGCAAAGTATGGCAAACTAGGAGAAGAAAACTATTTTTTCAGGGTTGCCACGCAACCTGGAAACCAGGAAAACCTGGAAATGTCAGGGAATTTGAAATGAGGAAAAGCGTGGCAACCCTGATTTTTGTTTGTTTTTAAACTCTGGGCAAGAAATGGTGAAGGAAAAAAAAAGTTTTTCTTTCCGCACGGTTCCCCAGGTGGAAAACTTAACGTTAGCTAATGATTCTAACGTTAGGATAACGTTAATCTAACGACATTTTTTGGTCACTAACGTTAGATTAATGATAACCAAACCTTAGTCTAACGTTAGTCTAACGTTAGCCTAAGGTTAAACTAAGATAACGTTAGTCTAACATTAGCCTAACGTTAAACTAAGATAACGTTAGTCTAACGTTAGTTAACGTTGACTAACGTTAGACTAAGGTTTGGTTAACATTAATCTAACGTTATTGCCAAAAAATGTCGTTAGATTAACGTTAGTATCATTAGTTAACGTTAACTAACGTTAACTTTTCCACCTGGGTCGTCATCTTTTACCCATAGTTCCATTTTTCACGCGGACAGTACTTTGACACCTGGATCCAAGTTCAGAGCAAATGAAAGGTTCGCAGATAAGTGATTTTGAGCTATTATGTTATAATGGATTCGGGTTATCTCCAGAGCTGAGATTTTTGATTTATGAATAATTCAGACGAACAACTGTAGGAGTAAAATATTCAGTAACGAAACGATTTGAATGGGCGGTGGAGAATCGTGTATGGCAAACATCTTGCGAGCGAACCGCCCAAACACATTCGTTACGGTACTGAGCTTTAAGTGCAAGTTGTGCATATGCGCCGGGCGGAATTGCTGTGCTCAACATCCCTCTGAACAAGCTCTCTCTACTCGATGTCACTAGAGGGTCATACCTCGTCTTGACTGCCATCGTCGACGTGGAGACCAAGCTGCCTTGCAACGTTTGTTTAATTAATACAACCAGCCACCTCTGCTCTCGGAACGAAATTAAACCAGGATTAAAATTGTCCTAGTCGTACCTAGTCGTACCGACCGAGGCGACACTAACTCGAGACTATTATTAAAGGCAATTCACGTACGTTCGCGTAACGTCGACAACGAAAACTCGGAACAATGAAGCCTCTGTAAGGAAGTGGTCCCCCCCTCTCTCTCTCTCTTTATTTTCCTCATCTGCTCCTTCTCCAAACGTACCAAGTGGAAGGACAAAGGTTCGAATTACTGCAAATTCTTGGATCAAAAGAACTACACTCGGGCAAATTTTCTCCTTTTTTTTTTCTTCGTTACTCGTCTCAACTAGGATTACTTTGTTTGTTATAAAATACCAAAAGGAATTTCCTCCTCATTTTCTAATTTTAATCAGGAAAAAAAGAAACTTTT
Source organism: Leptopilina heterotoma (assembly GCF_015476425.1). Lineage (NCBI taxonomy): Eukaryota > Metazoa > Arthropoda > Insecta > Hymenoptera > Figitidae > Leptopilina > Leptopilina heterotoma. The sequence goes on along the minus strand of NW_025110937.1, from coordinate 74,411 downwards.
ATAATGTTCTTATTTCTTAATTTTTTTGCAAATTGAAAAATTCTTTTACTGCGGCAATTAAATGTAATCCAGAAACTTTTTTTTTTTTTTTTTTGTGGTGAATTCACTCAAGTTATATAAGAAGTATGAGATTGAGAGATGAGTGGATTTAAAGATCATTAATAAGAGCGACTGCAGCATCGTCGGTCGATGAGCATGCTGATTAGATTTATCGGATCACTAGATTGCCACCGAGACCCCTGAGGCACAGGTTCATTTCCCACTACTTCTTTTTCCTCGCTTTTTCTTCCACCACGCTTTTCTTTCTATAAAAGTTCAATAATCCCAGAAAGTCAATGTAATCCCGCGTCGGCCGTAATTCTACTTCTGGACCATCCTTAATTTGTAATTCACAGAAACTTCCACTCATTTCTCATTGACGATTCTGTACTGTTCGGGATTTTTATCTTCTTCCATCTATGCAATAAAAATATTAGGAATTTTTTTTTATTTTAAATCTATAGAAATTCTTTTTTCAAGTAAATAAAACTCACTCAGAGAGAGAGAAAGAGAGAGAGAGAAAGCGAGTTCAATAAAAGTAGAAAAAAAATCTATTTCAATAGAATTTAATTTCACTGCAGTAGAATGAACTTTTAGTTCAACTCTAGTGAAATTTACTCAAGGCGTAAATTTAAATCAAGTACGAAAATTTCACTGCAAGAATTGAACTGAAAATTTATTTGGGGACATATTTTTTTTCTTGGTGGGGAGAGGGGGAATTGATAATTTAAATTTTATTTGTTTTGTTTTGTGACATGTGAAAATTAATTGATGTAATTTAGTGTTAAAAGTCCACGTGACCTAAGATTGTATACGCGATAGGCGACGCTTTGCTTTTAATAAGCTCCAGCCAGAGGGCGAGACGTAAAAAGTTTTTAATTGCCAGGACCTTAATTCCCACTTTAATCTTTCCTGGCTGCGACTCCACTAAGTTGTTTATATAATGCAGCTTAGTCAGTTGCCAATCTTGTGGACCGCATTACTCCCACGAATATAATCTTCTTTCAACTTGAGAGAAAACATTCATTTAGATTTTTATTTATATGCCGTGCACCTAAAAGCTTTCGAGTCTCTCATAATCTCGTTAAGTTATCTTGTGGGTAATCTATATACTGTAATATGTTATTAAAAAGTTTAGTGCGAGAAAAGAGGCTCTCTGGAAATTGAGAATAAATAAAAATAAACATGTTCTTTGCGAAATATTATTTAAAATCTTTAACTAATGATTATCTAAGCTAATGATAAGCCGAGTTCAAGTGATGGGAAAGTCAGAATTGTCACAGGTCAGGAAAATCAGGGAATTCAGGAAAAAGTCGGGGATTATTATTAAAAGTACTGGAAAAATTTAAATTTTTAGAATTCATAAGAAAATTATGAATTTATGGTGTCTTTTTTTTGCCTCATAAATTACCACTAATTCTAAGACAAAATCTTCAAAAAATTTTTCTACTTCTGACAAAAATGAATTTTTTAATATTACTTAATTATTTTAAAAGTTTTAACGCAATCATCTTGATAAATAACAAAATTCTTCACAAAAATTCAATTATTTTAAGGAATTTTAATAAAATTCTTTACAAAATTCAATTATTTTCAAAAGTAATAAAATTCTTCGAAGAAATTCAATTATTTTAATTATTATTATTATTATTATTATTATTATTTATTTTTTTTTATTTTTTTTTTATATATTTTTTTTATTTTCAAGAATTCAATTATCTTTACAAACAGCAAAATTTTTTGGTAAAAATTCAATTATGTTCGCAAAAATTTAAATAAAATTTTGTGCAAAATTTCAATTATTTTCAAAAGTTTTTTGCAATTTAATAATTTTCAATATTTACTATTTTCATATAAAATTTATCAAAAGATTTAATTATTGAAAATAATTTTTGGTACAATTCTACGAAAACATTCAATTATTTTCATAAATAATAAAATTTCATTTAGTAATTCAATTATTTTTATGGCAGAATTTCAAATATTTTTAATATAATTTTAAATAATTTCCTTGAAAAATGCAATTATTCTTAAAACTTTTATTAAAACTTGACGAAATAATTCAATTTTAAGAAACATTCAATTATTCATTAAAATAATCAAATTCGTTGCAATAATTCAAATATTTTCATAAATATCATTTAATTCGTCGCAGAAAATCAATTATTTTCAAAAAATGTTAAGTTATTGTGCAAAAGAATTTGATTAGCTTGATAAACAACAAAATTCTTTACAGAAATTCAATTATTATTAGGAATTTTAATAAAATTCTTTGCAAAATTCAATTACTTCCGCATAAATAACAATATTTATCACAAAAATTCAATTATTTTCAAAAGTAATAAAATTCTTTGAAGAAATTCAATTATTTAAAAAAATTTTCTCGAATATCGCGTCAAAAATTCAATTATCTTTACAAACAGCAAAATTTTTTGCCAAAAATTCAATTATTTTCGAAAATTCAAATAAAATTCTTTGCAAAATTTCAATTATTTTCAAAAAATTTTCTTAATTCAATAATTTGTATATATCTATTATTTTAATAAAATTTCCCAAAAGAATTCAATTATTTAAAAACAATTTTGACATGAAATTCTACCCGAATAATCAATTATTTAAAAAAAAAGTAAAAATTACACAAGAATTCAATAATTACAAATAGAATTCGCATAAATTTTTTCGAATAAAGTCAATTGTTTGCAATTTTTTATAAAATTCTTCGCAATAATTCAATTATTTTCATAAATAATAAAACTGATTGAAAAATTTCAATTATTTTTAATACAATATTAATTGAATTTCTCGAAAAATGTAATTATTACAAAGAATTTTATAAAAACTTGACGAAAGAATTCAATTTTAAGAAACATTGAATTATTAAATAAAATAATAAAATTCGTTCCATTATTTCAAATATTTTCATAAATAACATTTAATTCGTCTCAGAAAATCAATTATTTTCTAAAACTTTTAAGTAATTCTGCAAAAGAATTAAATTATCTTCATAAACAACAAAATTCTTTTAATAAAATCAATTATTCTAAAGAATTTTAATAAATTCCAAAATTCAATTATTTTAATAAATATCAAAATTCATTACAAGAATTTAATTCTTTTGAAAAGTAATAAAATACTTTGCAGAAATTAAATTATTTTTTATAAATAGATAGCGACATTCTTCTCAAGAATTAAATTATTGTCAAAAATTTTAATAAAATTTCTTGGCAAATTTTGATTATTTGAACAAAATTTAATAAAATTCTTCACATGAATTCAATTATTTTCATAATTTATTATTTAAATTCTTCTCAATGAGTTCAATTATTTTTAAAAATTTTAATAAAATTCTTCATAAAGGTTACAATTAATTTGAAAAATTGTTATAAAATTCGTTAATATAATAAATTTCATTAAAATTTTAATTAAATTACTTAAAAGAAATTAAATATTTTTAAAAGCTGTTAATACAACTTGTTCGTAAAAATTAAATTTTAAGAAATATTCAATTACTGAATAAATAATTTATTTTTGTATTTAAATAATTGAATTCTCATAGAATTCAATTATTGTTTTTCTTACTTTTAACTGACAATTCTATAAAATTAATTTTTTTGAAAAAGTTTAATTGAATAATAATTGAAGAAATTGATTTAAAGTAGAATTTTATTTGAAAATTGTAGAAAATAATAATTGAATTGAAATTAAAATAATTTTGAAGAAATTACAGTAACAATATTCTTATAATAATAAGATAATGATGTTATCACTCGGTCGTCTTTAATTTATTATTAAATTATTATTATATTATGTTTTATAATAATATTCTTTAGGATCAGGGAAAAAGGTCAAAGTTCTGTCTGGAAATCAGGGAAAAGTCAGGGGAGAAATAAAGTTAAATTTTTGTGGCAACCCTGAAATTATAAGACAATATAGATTAAAAATTTCGAGAGGGATTATTTGGCCGTTGGTATATGGGCACATTTTCTCGAAAGTTTCGTTATTCGAGACGATCTTTCTTTCATTTTTTTTTTTTTTTTTTTTTTTTTTTTTTTTATTTTTCCTGGCATCGTCGGCTTTGCGACTTATGGCGTGCTTGCACGCGAATTTCCAATCGTGCGAGCGACTTTTACGGTCGCGCGCCATACTGGACGACCAATTACAGTTTTTCAGTCTGAGCTGAAACGAAAGATTACTTCTGGTAACAATTGCTTTATTCTGAACGATTTTTCCTCACACACAAAATCATCTAAAGTGGCATAAAAACCCACACATATAGCTAGTTGAACGAAATATATTATTCATTTGAAAAAAGATACTTTCACCCTCGTGGGAAATGTTGGAGAGCTTTTCATTTTATGAATAATCAAACATTTATGATCCTACCTCTGGAGTTTTGAGTTAAATTTTCTTTTTTTTTTCTTTAAAGGCTGATGTTTTTTTTCATATGTTGATATTTATTTTTTGATAAAATTTAATATTGTACTATATTGCTATGGGATTTTTTTTTCTGTGAGACATTTAAAATTTAATGAATTTTGTGTGTTTTATAAATTACTTTTTAATTGAATTAAATGAAAATGAAATATATTTAATTGCCTTTAGCGTTTAAGCGATAGTCGCTCGTGTTTTCTGTCAGGTTCACTCTCGTAATTTGGAAAACACGTTGAAAACAATTTCCCTTTCTCTATGTAATTAACGCATCGACGAATGCAATGCAAATAGAGATTTCTCGTGTGAGAAATTTTTTATTATGTCGTTTAGTTGCATCTCGTTAGGTTTCGCGATTACAAATATTTAAGTGTCAATTTTATCACTCATGTGCCACTTTTTTCCAAAACTAAGTTTAGTTAAAAAATAAAAATAATCTCAATTGAATTTTTTTAGTTTCTAACTTTTTTTTTGTTAGATTAACTGGCCCCTCAATTTGGTATATCAATCGACTGTTTTTGTTTAACGGAATCCCCAAGAAAGTTTTGAATCCCTCTTTTGGCCCTTGGTGACCTAATGCTTTAATTTTTTTTCTTTCTAATTCTTTGGGTAGTGAGAAATTTTCTTTGATTCAATTTGTAATTGTCAAGTAAAATAGTTCTCTCAACTATTTTTCTTGCGAGAAGTAGAGAGTGAGAGAAGAAAAATTTTTTTTCTTGGAAGATTAAAGTTTGAAACCTATTAATTGCCCGTGTATAAAGTTCAATTGTTTGTACTTCTAAGCACTGTTGAATTGTACGCGAGTTGTACCGAGCTTTCCTAGGCTTTACTTGACCACCCTGTCGAGAAAATCCTGTGGATTTGTCGCAAAACTTTTAACCCCGGTTTATCGTTTACGTACTTGAAATACAAAAAGGAAAGTGCTATATAAATGTAAGAATAAGAGACCATTAGAAAAGTCGACTTGCACTTATCAAAGTTTCAGATCCTATGAAGGAACGTGTCCAATTCAAAGTTAGCAGCATTCGTTTGTTAATTAAACTTATTTGTATTAAAAAAAATTTTACTATTTACAAATACGACAAAGACGTAATTTTTTTAGAAATTGCTTTTTATTTTTTTTTTATTCTTTTTGTTCCTTTTTTTCATTTCTCTTTTTTTACATACTGGAAATTTTACAAATATTGTATTTTTATTTATTTTTTTGATAAAAAAGAAATCTTTCATCGGTTAAGTTTATTGTTTCCCAGTTTGCAGTTGTGTGTATATCCACAAACAGATTTATGTCCTTTTTATAGTTGGCTTGGTTATTCCGTTTTAAAGCTGTAATAAATTTCAGAAAACAGTAAATTTATTCTGTTTACTGTTTTGTGTAAGAATATAACACCTTGTTAATGAATGTACTATAAATGTCTTTAGGAAAATACACATGTCCTTTAATTACAAGTAAGGAGCAACAGTATTCAAGTTTACTTAATGTTTGATGAGTTAGTTTACTCCTCCCTTTATAATATAGTTGATAAGACGCCCTCAGTAGAATACCTTGTGTGGCAGTGAAGATCTTATATCAAATTAGTTTACGTTGTTCTTAAGGTCCACTTTGACAAATTTAATTATGAAGAATTTTCATTTTAAATAAATGTAAATTTAGGTGGTAAATTTAATTTGCAGAATTTTATATCAGAAGTTAATTTTTGATCTGATTATGTTTTTTTACAACTTTAAGCAGTTTAACTACTAGTAATAATTACAATAATTCATTTAAAATTTTGAATTTGCCGCCTTTTTGCCCCCTGGAGGGACGCCAAGGAAGCTTTGACAAAAGATGTTACTGAATGATTTAAATTCACTTAAAATTCTAATAAGTATTAGAAATTGCACTAAAATTGATCTTTTCAGGAAGAATTTTGGTTAAAAAAACAAATGTGCCCAGCAGATTTCACAGTTAAAATTCAAAGTTAAAAAACTTTTTTCCCCCATTATTCCATTTTTTTTCGGTAAATTTCTAACTGTACGAGTCTTCAGCTTTAATTTGAATCCAGCAACTGGGGCAGGAATATGTTCCACTAGTGGGTCGATTTTGTCTCGCGAGCACTTTTTTTTGCCATTTTGCGGAGAAGTGACTTCCGACTAAGGACATTATGACCGGCAGTTAAATATCTCTCAAGAGACATTGTTAAATTTGTGAGGCAGAGTTCATTCCACCACTTTCTGGACCTTCTCGCCACTGAAGAAAATGCTCTCTCATCTATGGAGGACTAAGGGCCGAGTTAAAGGCGAGTAGTAAAATTCGCCAGTTATCTCTTGCTCGTGCCTCAGGCATGGCAAGGTGAGGCGAGGCGAAGGAGAGTTTATAAGGTTCTCTACATATAGCGTCATGGTAGTGGTTCTTCTGGCACGTCGTGTCTCATTGCTGGGGTTAAAAAAAAGAGAGGCTGAATAGGGACTTGAAACGAGTCCCTGGGGATTTGGTGAGTGGCTTTCGTAAATCGAGAATATTTTTCTTCATGACGGCAGAAAAACTTGGCACACGCTCATTCTTGTGTTGAACAACGTTTGTGTATTACTATATAAATGTCCAGTCTCTCAAAATTCCACAACAAATATGGTCGTTGGGAAAAAATCTCTTGATGCCCGGAATAACTCTGGCCATAAAAAAGGAAAATTGTCTTCAAGATATGGAAATTTAGAATTGAATTTGGGTACTGGTATAAACTACTTGGTTCGGAAAATTTCTTCGGACTCAATTATCAGGTTTTGCGAAAACTTCAAAGACCATTTAAAGTCACTTATTGACATGTGTCAAAAGTAAAAATAATTTATCAAATTGTTACTGTTTAAAAAAAAGGAAAAATTCAATATTCAACAACCTTTGTTTAAAGTGAAAATACAGTGAAGGTATTGACCCGAATTTTTAGCAGTCAAGTACATAAATGTTCAGTGCACGTTTTCAGTATAAAGTAAACTGTTTAGAAGGTGGTGAGAAGAGAAGCGCCAATATTAGATATGTGCGCAGAGTGCAATAGAAAATACAAAATTCGATCCTTCGGGATCGAACGATTTGGTCAGTATGTGGAGTGAAATAGTTCAAGTGCCTCGCGCGAATAACTAGCATTCCAATGCATCATCGACGGATTGCGCAGTTTCCGTTCCGTTCGTGTTCAGAACCGTATATACCACCGCATTCAAATCCCATTGACCCCAAAGCGACGGCGCCTACATAACAATACTAATACTTCTCGCGCGTCTCCGTTATGTGCCCTTCGCATTATTTACGTCGACAAGCCACTGCCTATCGCATAAATCGTCTCCATTTGAACAGATTTATTGTCAGGTTCGAACTGCACTTTTTGTGCCAAAATCCCATATAAAAACTATTCTTTACCCGAAAAGATTTCAAGTATCCGACGCGACCTCCTTCACAAGATACTGCATTCAGGGTATGTTTAATTTTATGCTTCTTTCAGAAAAGGGTTCTCTAGACAGAATTATAATTAACTTTATATGCAGATATTCTAATTTATAGTGTTCTAATCCGAAGTGAAGTTAGGGATTAGAGATGTTGCTTTCAATCAGAATTTGGTGCCTATTAATCTTTCAACTATAGGATGATCCAAGTTCGAGATCGTTCTCAGTGATAACTTAGCACTAGAGGAATTTAATGCTCGATCGATCGAGCAGTGTGAACGTGGCTTTAGCCTTCGCATCGTCGCCAAAAGCCTGGACCCCATACGTCACAGGATCGATTCGACGTTATCAATTCCAGATGCAGATAAGTTAGAGGCGTCTATTTACTGCGATCAGGGTCGTCAACCCGCACACATATCTTTAAAGAGTCCGAGAGGAAAAAAATCATTCAAGTGATACCTACAAAACTGAAATCTGAATCTTTATACCCCCATATACCGTCGTTGCATAAAAAAAGATAGAATTCAAATCATTTTCTCATATATCACATTTTATTAACCACTTGCGCGGTAAGCGAATTCCGATATCATCTTTGACTTAGAATATCATTATAGGTTCAAAAATTGTATTAAGATCAAGTTTTATGTTAATCTTCAAACAAATTGACTAAATAAGTGTTAAAATACTTTTCCACAAGCAATTAGTCATGGTTTACTCTGTTAGCAAGGAAACTATATTCTTTATATAGTTCTTGAAACAAGAATTCCGTGACAAAGTAGATCCTTTGTTTCTGAAACGGGCTCGTTGCCAGATCGAAAGCGCGAAAACCTCTTAACCATCTCAACTAGTACATTGGGAAGTCCTCAACATTCCTGTGACCCCCCCTTTTAACCCTAAGAGTCCATTCTGTTTGAACGTATGCCAAAATAACAAGAGAATTTTCCCTCTATTGTCACTCTTACCTGACTCCCACTTTGCTATCTATGCTATTCCGTTGGCTTATCTGCGATGCTTCAATTTCACGAAACAAGATGAATATAAACAAGAATGGAAACTGGAGTTCTACATTGCCGCGGGTGCTCTCCTAGACATCTATATCCATTAATGCATGCCTCCTGTAGGATTCCAAATGCATTTGCAAGTGTAAGCTGGGCTAAGCGACAGCCTGACTAAACACCTCGGTCAGTCATCTGCTCTTCTCACTCAAGTGAAAAGCCAAACTCGAACCAACAACTTGAAACTAAACATTGTATTGCAAACTAAACTCTACTGCAACTGCGAAGGAAAAAGAGACTATACTAGACTAAGGATTGTATTGATCTCCACAGAATTATATTGAAACATAAATTTTCTTTCATTTATGATTTTAATGAGTTGAAGCAATTGGAAAATTTCTTTCCCTCACGAAGCTTAAAAAAACTGCGAAGCTTCTGTTTTTTAATATTACTTCCAATTACATTTTATCACGAGCGCCAGGCGAGAGAATTTATATTTCAATAAAATTTAATGTGATTAGAAAAAGTAGAGCACGAACTTACACAGTGGCCAATTGACCACTTTTTATAATTAAGAAAATATCACCTCTCGTTGATTTTGAATACTTGTCTCAAAGAAATCCGTGAGAATAAATTTAATTCTGAAAATCAGGGAACAAAATTAATTTTTTTATGGCCACCCTATATCAATTATATAAAATCAGAAACGAATTCGAATATTAAGCATTAAGAATGACAAGATTCCTCCTTAATGCGAAAATCCACAATGTGTATATTCAAAAGCCAAATGATCAATTTCTCGAAAGTTTGTAATTTCAGCACACATATCAGATTAAACTGAAGTTATTTATGTTGTCAGAAAGTAGAGATTTTAGTACTTGCAAACAGAAAAGCGAGCACAACAATAATAATCTACGCACACAAAAACCAGTATTGAAACTGATTCCAAAGTTTCTGCCATACCTCTCTCTCTCTCTGGCCCTGTTTATTTCGGTAAAATTGAGTTTAGTGCTGATCCAACGTGATCATAATCCTTGTGTTACTTCTTCTCCTCTCTTGATACTCGACGAGAACAGCGTACACTTAATTCAGGTACTCACTAGCGAACTCGAGTTATCTGAAACTTTCCACTTTACCTAACAACAATTCGTAGGCAAACAATTAAGCCTCGGCTGGCTACACTTCTCCATTGCGCATCGCGGCTCGCTGCATGTTCCAACACGCCATGTTAGTTAGGCAGAAAGGATAACTAAAGTTACCCTACTGAGAGAATTAAAGAACCATCTCTTGGGAACTACTTTTTTACCACTCTCACATTTTTTTATTCTCAAGATAATTTGAACTTTATGTTTCTAATCGAATTCCTTTTTTTCCAATATAGTAGTAGAGAAAGAGTTGATGGGAATTTTGTGGCTAGCCTCAGGCTTGAAAAATCGTAATTTAACCACAGTAAAAAATAAAGGTTGAAATTGAGAAAAGAGAGGATTTGGTACTAAAACATCCTTTTCATAAAACATTGCAACAATTCTATGAGTAACATTAACAATTATTAATTAATTAAAGAGAGAGTTATAACTTGACGTCTGTAAATATTAATAACAAAAAGTCATTGACTCAAGAGTACCAATAACGTTGACACTATCATTTATTAACCTCTCCACATAATGTAAAAATTCAACTTAAATCCAATTACTTCGAAGACAAAAGTCAATGTTAAATGACTTAATCGCGTTACGGACAATTAGTGCATTCAATTTTCACTCCAACTAAATGTTCTTTACAGACTAAATGGAATTTTGGACAAAGGAAAAGTCCTTTATGTCAAACATAGCTCAACCACGTTCCTACCAGTTCCTACAAATACCTAATTAAATAACCTCATTTACTTTATTAAAATAATTTTGAATCAATTTTCAAGACAATAAACCCCTCGAAATAAAAACTGCAATTATCATCAATTATCATCAATTATCATAAATTATCATAAAGTCGAAAAAAAATGAATTAAAATTTGTCAAGAACTTCACTAGCAATAATTTTTTCTCATAACAGCCTGAGTTGCTACATCTGCCAAGAGACACAGAGATAACCACGCGAATACTGGAAAAGTTTCCTCATTTACTATATAGACCCAAGAACGTATACGTATATATATATAAGTGGGATAAAATTCTGAAACACATTTTTGCGAACAATACCTCGTAAGGCCTCAAGTTTAGTTTGTAATAAAATAAGTAAAAAATATACTTGTACAAGACATTGGGATGCTGCAAACCGGAAACTATGAACACTTTTTCTTCCTGAAAAACTCGACCTTTCTTAACCCACATAACCTCACGAACTTGAATGGTCTCGATAATAAAAGAAATTCCAGGAAAAGCTCGCTGAATTTCTCATGTTTCTCCGTCTTTTCCGAAAGCCTTTATTCCTATAAATGTGCTTATAATTCTTTTTTTTCCTCCTTACCTAAAAATAAATTCATTCTTTATTGTACTTTATGCATCTTTTACCAGATCTTAATTGAAAAAATGTTTTTTTTAAATAATAATCTTGAGGTAAATTCCTTAGAAGTAGAAAAAAAAATTCAATATCAGGAATAAGAAGCTTCAATAGTAAAAAGAACTTGCTGAAGATGAAGTAGAAGAAGAAAAAAAGCATTTTTTGAAAAGCTTAACTCTATAGAATTTGAACGTAAAGAATCACTCAGAGTTAGAACTGAAAGTATATATAAAAAGTGTAAAGGAATGAAATGCTTTTGATCTTAGAATCATTCGACCTTTTCCAATTTATTAGGGACTAAAGTGGCGGAAAGCATTCGTTCCTTAAGACTTAAGCACCGTGAGACTCAGAATCGCCAGATTCGTTGAAGAATACTAAAGTATTCAAGAAAACTGGGATTGATTGGAAGAAAATGGGTCACCAAGCTGAGAAAATTAAATCCACTTTTTCTCTTCTCTATATAAGCCAAAAAGACAAGATCCCTTTTTGTTTCATAAAAATTTGAATCATTTTTTTAAAAATTTACGCTGCATTTCAAATTTTCTTTTGTACACTTTCTGAGCGATTTCACACTCGAATGCATCACTGTTGATATTTCTCATTTCATATCCCTTCTTCTGAAAATTATCAAGAAAAAAACTGAACTGTTTAAGTATTAAATATTTAACCCGACTTTTCCTAAATGATAGTTTGAATTGCTTGAATTTCTATACGGAAAAGTAGACAAGATTTGAAATGCAAATACTTATAATTTTCATTTGAGAGAATTTGCCAAAAGGAGAGGTGTTTAAAGATGGTAGAAAAAAAATTAGAAAATTAAAATTTACTCTATTCAAAGTATTGAAAATTTTCACCATATACTCCTTTTTTTTCACAAGCCCCATGTGTTCTATTTTAGCAGGACCATAAATCAGGTGACTTCTCAAAATAATAGAATGTAAACCCAGCAATTTCCGACAGTCTAGAGCTCTTGTACAAGTGGGTAAACAAACTCGAGCCATCGTGTTGCACACCCGATTAGGTTTATTTGCGGAAAGACAGTAAGTGCATGTTGGACACAGAAAATCGATGGACGTTCTCATACCATCTCACACACAAGGTTTTGAAAAAGCGAGGGCTAGAAGACAGGCAAAAACAACTACACATCGAATCACATTCCCCCCTATTGTTCGAGAAACTTTAAAAATAAAAGCAAAAAAAAAACTTATTAAAAGAACTCTCGACTTGTGTTCAAAGTTCAAATTTCAATCACGATCCAGACAGTGATGATTTTCCACAGAGCTTGTAAAACGAGTCCAATTAGCTTTATTTGTAGACTGGCGAGTCGAAAGACAGGGAAGGAATGTCGAACATTCGTGAAATCAATGGCCTTCTTGGATTTGAAAGGAAGCATCGAAGACAAGAAGACTGATCATCAGGACCTTAAAAAAACCAATGAAGCGTTTATTTTAAGTTTTAAGATGATAAACAGGGTTGCCACAAAAATTTAACTTTTCCGCTGATTTCCAGACAGAACATTGACTTTATTCCTGGTACTAAAAAATATTCTGATTCTAAAAATTATTAGATACTTAAAAAAATGTTCTTATTTAAAAATTTCTTCAAAAGTAAAATTATTTGAAAATATCGATAATTATATTCAAAATAAATATTTAATCATTATTTTTCCGATGGAATTAAAATTCTTCAAAAGATTAAAAAATATTCAATTTCTTTTAAGAAATTTCGTTAAAATTTTAATGAAATTTATTATATTAAAGAATTTTATAACAATTTTTGAAAATAATTAAAAACTTCTTGAAGGATCTTATTAAAATTTTTAAAAATATTTGAATTCCTGAGAAGAATTTAAACAATTTATGAAAGTAATTGAATTTCTGAGAGGAATTTAAATTATAATTTATAAAAATAATTGAATTCCTGAGAGGAATTTAAATAATAATTTATAAAAATAATTGAATTCTGGAAAGAATTTTGTTGTTTATCAAGATAATTGAATTCTTTTGCAAAATTACTTGGAAATTTTTGAAAATACTTGAATTAAAAATTGTAATTATTCTTAAAAATGTAATTTCAATTTCTTGAAAAAATCAATTATTTAAAAAATTGTTTTTTTTAAATTCTTTGTAAAATAATTTAATCATTATTTTAGATTTTAATAAGATTTAAATAAAATTGAATTCTCGTTGAATATTCCAATAAAAATTGATTTAAAAATTAATTATCAGTTAAAATTTTAGATAATAATTAAATATTTTATATTAAAAGCATTACTCTAGCGTGAATTTTTAAAAATAATTGAATTTTCAAAATGTATGAAATTAGAATCTTTGAAAATTTGAATTTTTCATACTTTTAATTGACAATTTTTTTTTAGAATTAATTTCTTTTATTTAAATTATTTCAAGTTTTTATTTTTTAAATAATTAATTGTAAAATATCCGAATAATCGGAATTTCGTAAAATTTAATTCTTAACAAATTGATTTTGAAAATTTTCAATGATGAACTCTTGAAAAAATAATTAAAAATAATTGATAATAATTGAATTCTTTCGAAGAATTTTAATAAAATTTTTGAAAATAATTACATTTAAAATTTTTTTAAATTAATAATTAAGTTTCTACAAAGAATTTTTATAATTTTATAAAAAATTTCTTGAAAATAATAATTGAACTTTTTTGAAGAAGTTTAATAAAAATTTTAAAGAATAGTAGCATTTTTCGAGAAATTCATCTAAAATTTGTATTAAAAGTCATTGAAATTCTGCGATGAGTTTTATTATTTAAAATTAAAAATAATTGAATTCTTACGAAAGATTTTATGAAAATTCTTTTGTATATAATTTTTTATTTTCTTTTTTATTTTCTTTTTAATTAATTAATTTATTTTTTTTTTTATTAGTGTTCCATTTTTTATACTTACTAGAATTTCTTTTGTTTCAGGTAAGTGCGGCATTGTCGACAAAATTTCATCTTTGACTTTACGATAATGAGACACGTGACGGTAAATAAAATTTTATTATTAATTAATTTTGATTAATTATTTTATATATTTAGTAGGAAAATAGTAATAATTTTAGTACGTTTACGTTTATTTACGTCCTCTCTTTTAAGAAAATAATAATTAAATTTTTGCGCCATAAAAACGTGCAGTGATAGTGCACTCTAGTGGTCAAATTTGGATGTGAGGATTCGATTCCCCATTCGATATTAGCGTCACAGTTGTCAACACCTTTGAAGCTGTTGAACCTGTTGAAGCACGATTTACCAAATCTCGCCGGTCGGCGCCGGATCGTATTCAGATCATTCTCATTTCTCGCCCGGGCCTCCCGTCATCAGTCTTCAAAGGAAGGAACATAATGAAGAAGATAGTGTTTTTTTAATACATTAGTGAACAGTGATTTAAATCCTTTTTTTTTCATTTGTTATAATAATTGGAGTTCAACTTCTGAAGCTGTCCAATCGAGAGGAAAGCCGGAAAATAGAATATTTTGTATTAACAGGTAAGTCGTGTTTTTATATTTCTTTTTTTTTTATTATTTTGGAGCGTTTACAATTGACGTCATGCAATTTTTTAGTTTTCCAATTCCCCCCCCCCTTCCCCTGTCACACAGTTTTATTTAATTTCACGTGTGAAAAATACATTGTGTCAAGTTCAGTAAAGACCACCCCCCTCTTGCTCAAAAACGTGACTTCATTTGTGAAAATTCCCTTTTCACTTTTTTAATTTCATTTTTTCAACTATATAAAAATAGTATTTTTTTCCAATTTTAAATATAAAATTTCAGAAAAGAGAAAAGTTTTTAATTACACATATATTTTTCTTCAAAAAATTATTTTCAATATCTTTAAAATTTGCTTCTTTCTTTTGTGTAGCATTCTCTTTGGTATACACGATAACGTGTTTGTAAACACAACAACATAGCTATCGATTTTCAAAAAGTCTTCTAAACTCTATTTTATGTCGTAATAAGAAATGCAGTAAAAATAGATAATTACATTGAAGGTCATTTTTGTTTTTACACAAAATAAAATTTCAGAAATTGAGATAATTCTTCTTTTATCAAAGATAGTGTTAATATTTTTTTTAATGTACGATTTATTGATGTATTTTTATCTGATTTTTTTTCTTTTTTTTATATATATATATATATATTTGCTTACTGAGTGACAAAAGAAATGTTTTTTCAATTTATTTTCTTTGTAGAAAATTGAGGGGCAGGGAGAAGTGTGAAATGAAATTTATGCGGTCAATTGTGAAAAATAAATTTTTCATTAAGTTCATTACAAACACAAAGTTTCCATCTTTAAATTATATGACGCTTAAATTTCTATGAATTCATGATTTTTATATATTTGTTTCTTGTATGTTTCATATTCTAATTTTCGATATTCTCGTCACACTTGGCAACACTGTTGAAGCACGATTTACCAAATCTCGCCGGCCGGCGCCGAATCGTATTTAAATCCTTTTTCTTATTTGTTATAATAATTGGAGTCCAACTTCTGAAGCTGTACAATCGAGGAGAAAGCCGGGGAATAGAATATTTTGTAGGGGAATGTAGTCAAGGTTGGTCTACTGTCTAGGTAGGCCATCGCGATTTTTTGGACAAGTTCACTAGCGCCACCTACGCGCATGCTTGTCGAAGCTTGTCTTAGAGTAACCTAACTTTTTGTTCAATTACATTCTCGGAAAATCGAAAATTGTGTTTTCTGTGACGTCGGTACAAAAAAAGCTGAAAAAAAGTTTTGTGCATAATGTGAAAAACCATTAATAAAAGATAAAAAACAAATTTAATCGTCAAGGCAAGTATGCAGAAAATTTGTGGGACTCATGGTTGAAAGAAAAACAAAGTAAAAAATCGAATCCCGAAACGTATTTCTTTATGGTTACAACAATTCGGTAATGTTACTTACTGTCAAGGTCGGCCACTATGTGTTTAAAATGCGCAAAGATGAGGACGAGCTACTTCATTTGCAAAAACTGCAATTCCGTATAACTCATAATATAATTGATCATCTTATTAATATTTTTATTTAATTTTATTAATATTTTAGTGCAAAATTTTTTTTTATTTATATTTATTTTTTTATATTGTTTATTGTTATTATTTTGTTATTTCATTAAGTTACAAACTGTAAACAATAAAGAATCAATTTTCCGTAACTCCAAACATGTTATTTTATTTTTTAACGATTAATGCCCTTTGAATTTTAAACATGGCCGACCTTGACTGTAATGGCCAACCTGGACTACAAATTTTTTTTTTTTTAAATCTTTATAACTTTTTCATTTTTAAACCTGACAATTTACTTTGTACAGAAAAAATGTTCCTATTAAACAGGACTTTCCAACCATATACTTCAATTGTCCAAATTCATTTTTAAAAAAAAGTTATAAACAAAAGTCAAAAAGGTGGCCGACCTAGACTATGTTCCCCTACTAATAGGTGAGTCGTGTTTTTATTATTGATAAAAACTTAAAATAATATTAGACTTCGCACTTGATAATTAATTTAAAAAATAAGTAGAATTTTTTTACATTAATATTGAATTTCCAAGAAGAAATTTATTATTTTATTAAAATACCCCAAAATAATTGAATATTCGATAATAATTTTGTTATTTATCAACGACATAATTGAATTCTTTCAAAGAATTATTATTTATGCAAATAATTGAAATCTTGGGCAAAGAATTTTATTATAATCTAAAAGAATAATTGAATTGTTTCAAAAAATTTAATTAAATTGCATTTAAAATAATTGTTTTCTTTAGAACAATTTTGTTAAAATATTTGATAAAAATGCATTCCTGTGAAAAATTCAAATATTTTTGTAAATAATTGAATTCCTCCAAAATATGAAAAAACCATTTTTTTTAATTAGATAATAGATTTTTTTGAGGAATTAAAATGAAAAAATTGGTGCTTACCTTGTGATGAGGACGATCAAGGCTGCAAGGAATTGAGAGCTCTGAAGACATTGGGTTGTGAAAAATAAGTAGTTTTATCAATTATTCCCAATAATGCCAGTCCCAAGTGTAGGGTATTTCTTCCTGCATTAACGTCTCTGTTCCATGAAATTTTGCATTCATTGCAGCGGGCGGTCCTATTACGATATATTTTCAACTGCATATTTTCGTTGTATTATATTCATCGACAAAGATCACTTGCACCTTTTTCCGCCCAAGAATCTTTGCTTTTTGACAAATACGACAAACCACGCGTGACAATGAAATACGTACGTATGGAGATTTTTTTGGTTGTCCAAACACAGTAAGATTAGGAGATTCTTCAGAGACTCTACCAACGATGTGATTCGCGAGCAGAACTGTTTCTCGTTGAACATTTTGATATTTATCCCATTTGAGACGAGCAATTTGTTTTTTTTTCGTGAAATTGTTGATTTCTTTGAAATGCTTCCAGACGATAATTAGTATATTGAATTATTTGTGAGGGATCTTTTCCACCGGCTAATTATTTCTTTGCAAGATTTTGATAATATTTTTGAGGATTACCTCCTTTGTCATGTAACACCATGTTTCTTTTATGTTGACAAGTTTGCCACCGAAAAGTTTTTGTTGATATTTCTAGAGGTTCATCGAAAGAATCAATTTTTAAATTTGATCCACTTTTAATTGCACCGTCGAATGCGAGTTTAAGTCCAGGGTCAATTCCAGTAATTTTTGTAAAATTTGTTGTTACTTCAGTTTTTGGTTCATTTGTTTTTCTAATATAGTTGATCTTATTTCAGCATATATGATTGAATTTCCTTTTAGTTCTTTCTTTTTTAATTTTCGTTCTAATTCTTGTAATTCTTTCTTAAGCCTATTACAAAACTTCGATTCTCCTATCTTTTACCTTTTTAAGTCTTTTTTTTTCATCCCACAATTCTTTTTTCAATTTTTTACTAGTTTTAATTTCCTGCAGTGAATAATTTTCATCGTTTTTGTTGTTTTCTGGATGAATTTTCTGGATGTTCGTTTTTTAACTTTCGAATTGTCTCCTCGAATGTCCTGTTTGTATATGTAAGATGTTTTACTCCAACTTTAAGAACGGGAACTAAATTACAGCTTTTGAGTTTATTTGATGCCATGTATTGCTGCAAACGATAAAAAAATTTATGACATTTTGAGAAAGATTTTAGTTCTTTAAAATTCAAACTTTCACTATTTAAATTTTGAAGAATTTCGTTGTTGCAAATATTATTATTTAACAAATTATATAACATTTTTTTAATTTGCTCTTCCTTTTCTTTCTCATTCGGTGCTACTGCATTTTCCAGTTTACCTAATATTTCTTCGGTTGTCTTCTTTTCCTTTTGTTCAGTCGGTTCCACTGCATTTTCCATGTTTTGTTGTTGCCACTGCCCTTGATTTCCTATCCCGCTTTTTCTTACTTTTGTAAACTATTTCTCTTCTTTCCATCATTTTAGAAATCTCCAATTTCCTTTTATTATTATTCTTTTGTTCATTATTAAATGCCTCCTCTCGTGTTTCACGTCTCGCCTTCTTTTTTTCCTCTTTGAAATGTATAGATTTTTGTTGACATTTAATTCTTTTTTTTCATTTCTTTTCCTCTTCTTATCATTTTTGAACCTCTTCTCAATTTCTTTTTCGTTTATTTCTTCTTCGTTTTCCTTTTTTTCCCTCTTTATGGTTTTATCTTTTAATTTAAGAAAAATGCTTTTATTCGTTTTGGACCGTGTTCGTGAATATTAGTTTTGAAATTTGTATCCATATGTTTGCACATTTCTTTTAAATCATCAGCAGGTCTTATTTAGTACCATCATATAATTTATGGTTATATTCTGGTAAATCTTTAAAATCTTGGAAAATATTATATAATTCGGGATATTCTTTTTCCATATTTGTTTGTGAATTATTTTTAAAGAAATGTTGGAGATGTGAATAATTTGGTCCCTCTTTTGTTCATTTATCTCTAAGATAAGAAATTATCTTACTATCTTAGGTTGGATGACGCAAAGCATAATCGGCAAAAATTGACATTATTATTAAAAGAGGTGAGAGTTCCTTGGAATAAGAATACAACAAATGTGAGGATGGTTTAAAATGAAGGATATAAATTTTTGAGTATAAAATTATTTTCACAGTTTATTTTAAATTTGCTCAATTACAGGTTTACTTCCGAAAGTTCGCTACAGACTGACTCTATTTCCGTGTGTTGTCAATGCCAAGGGCACTCATGTCATCTTCAGAAATGACGTATATTTTGTACACAATAAATTTAAATTTCTTACACAAATTTTTTAAATTTTCGTCACTGCATATTGAATTTAATCCAACTTTAATAGTACGCTTGAATGTTTTTTTATTTTTATTCACGTCGTAAAATTTTTTTTCTCTTGACACTAAATTTGGAGGATTTTCAGGATTATGTTCATGTTCGTCGCACTCGAATGTCACTAAATAAGAGTATACATGAACAATCTGGATCACAGGAAAAAAAATCAGGACACTTATCAACGCTAGCAGATGTACTTGCAGTAGCAGCAACAACTTTACGGACAGCATTGCTTTCAGTTTTCAGTCAGTTTTCACTTTTCCGTTTTTCGTAGATTTCTTTGTATATTTCTTTTTCTTCGCAGCAACAATATCTCGTTTATGTTTAAATTCAATTTTTTCGAAGTCACTTGAGAATGAAAAATATGAGCACTGTGATTCGTCGCAATTTGAATCAGGACAATTTTTTTTTAAGCCAGCGGGAGCAGCAGCACTAGTACTGGGAATGTTGATATTTTTGTTAGATTTAATTGTGTACTTCAATTTTTTCAAATATTTTTACAAAATTGTTCCAAGGAAAACAATTATTTTAAATGCAATTTAATTAAATTTTTTGAAACAATTCAATTATTCTTTAAGATTATAATAAAATTCTTTGCCCAAGATTTCAATTATTTGCATAAATAATAATTCTTTGAGAGAATTCAATTATGTCGTTGATAAATAACAAAATTATTACCGAACATTCAATTATTTTGGGGTATTTTAATAAGATAATAAATTTCTACTTGGAAATTCAATATTATTGTAAAAAAATTCCAGTAAATTTTTTTTTGTTTGAAAGCTACTTTTTGCTACTTATTTTTAAAATTAATTATCAAGTGCGAAGTCTGATTCTTTTAAGTTTTTATTAATAATAAAAATATTTTTTTCAGCATCAAGAATCAACAGTTCTATAGTCGTTCGCGACTTCATCCAACGGATATGCTGCAAAGCGTACAAGTGTACCGACGTAGAGCCCAGGTCAGTTAGTCGATTTGCGTGTGGTTCTCGAACTCGAGAGAAAAGGATGGAAAATATGAGGGGAAGAAGACCTAGATGTGCTAATAAATTTCTATGCAAAACACTGTAAGTAATTCGCAGTCGGGCTTTTCGCACTTAAAGTATATGTGGGGATAATAATTCTAGCGTTTATGGCAAGGGAAAAACAACACCCCCTTGTCCGCAATGCACATTGTAATTTATAAAGGTTTCTTTTAAGCCGGGTTATTTTTTGTTTATTTCTTTGGCACTCATAATACATCGTCGTATAATTTCATTTTAAAACTCTAGAAATAGGATTTTAGTTACTTTTCTTTTCTAGTCTATTCAATTTTACTTTTCTATTGGAAAGTAATGATGGAAAGTCATTTTAATATAGCAAAGACAACAGAGAAATAAAATTGAAAGTAGAAATAGAAAAATTGATATTCATGTTTATCATCAGATATAGAAGAGCGCTCATATTTTTTAGAAGATAATAGTATTGAGTTTAACTTTCTTCTTGACGGGTGTTATTTTCACTCTTCCATTCTGACAATAGCGGTCGTCTGTTCTCGGAACTTTCGAGACAAATGGGAAAAGTAAAACAAGCAAATAAAATAAGACCATGAGAAAATTGTGGAATATATATAAAAGGTTGTAAAGTAGTATTTGTTGATGATGTACCTGTTATTTTGACATTGTTACCTCATAGTTTTCAAGATCCAATTACAAAGTTTCGATATTAGTTTCGAAACAATTATGCCTTTTCTTTCTATTATGGGTAATAATAATTCATTGTGGAAAAAAATGTCTCTTAATTATAGAATTTATTGTGGAAAAAAATGTCGCTTGATTATCAGGGTTGCAACAGGTCAGGGAAAAATCAGAGAAATCAGGGAAAAGTTAGGGATTTTTATTAAAAGTACTGGAAAATATTATATTTTTAGAATTTATAAGAAAGTCTCATAGGAATTCAACTATATATTAATAAATATTAAAATTATTTACAAAAATTCAATTATTTTCAAAAGTTTGAAAAAAAAATTCTCGTCAACGTTTCAATTATCTTTATACATAGCAAAATTCTTCACCGAAATTAAATTATTTTAAAGAAATTTAATAAAATTCATTGCAAAATTCAATTATTCTCGTAAATAAGAATATTCATCACAAGAATTCAATTATTTTCAAAAGTAATTAAATTCTTCGAAGAAATTTAAATGTTTCAAAAATTTTAACCACTTTCTCGTCAAGAATTCAATTCTCTTTACAAATAGTAAAATTCTTCGACAAAATTCAATTATTTTCAAAAATTTAAATGAAATGCTAAGCAAAATTTAATTAATTTCGTAAATAACAATATTCATCACAAGAATTCAATTATTATCGAAATTAAAGAAATTCTTAGCAGAAATTCAATTATATTTGTAAATAACAATATTTATCACAAGAATTCAATTATTTTTAAAATCTATGAAATTCTTCGCTGAAATTCAATTCTTTTCGTAAATAACAATATTTATCACAAGAATTCAATTATTTTCAAAATTCAAGAAATTCTTCGGAGAAATTCAATTCTTTTCAAATAATAAAAACATTTTGTTCTTCAACATCTCAATTATATATTTATAAATGAATAGCAAAATTCTTCTACAAAATTAAATTATTTTCAGAAATTTTAGTAAAAAATAAAAAATTTTTCACAGGAATTCAATTATTTAATAAAAATTTAATAAAATTCTTCGTTAGATTTCAATTATTTTCAATTTTTTGATGAAATTTCTCGATGTAATTTAATTATTTTCAAAAAATAATAATATTTTTATTCGGAATTTAATTCTTTAAATAACTTTTTAATAAAATTCCTTGCAAAAATTTAATTTAATTATTAAATAACAAAACTTATCGCAGAATTCAAATTATTTTTTATACAATCATAAAGAAACTGATAGAAAATTGTATTTATTCTTAAAATTACTTTTTAAATTCGCCGAAAGAATTCAATTATTTTTGAAAATTTTGATGAAGTTCTTCATAAAAATTCAATTTAAAGAAATATTCAATTATTTATTAAATTATTTATAAATTATTATAAAAAGTTATGGAAATCAGGGAAAATTTATTGTTTGAAAAAAATGCCGCAATTATAGAATTCATTGTTGGAAAAAATATCGCTTAATTTTTGAAAGTAGACGTCGAGTTGTGAAGGATTATTTCATAACACTGATTAAGATTATTTTGGAATGACAAATGTATTCAAGTTTCTTGGAGCCATTTTTCATGAGCGACTGACTAATTTTTCAACGATATCTTTAAAAAAAAAACCAAACAGTTTGCGTGTAAACGGGAGATATGAATTTTATTTGCGTGTCATGGATAAGAAAAGTATCTCAATCAGCGAATTTCCACCGTACTTTGTAGCTGTATCGTATTTCGGAATATAAATAAAAAAAAATACCGAGAAAATTTATTTGGTTAAATTACATAATTAAATTCTAATAATTACTTTAACCAAATAAATTTTCTCGATTTTTTTTTGGTTTATATTCCGAAATACGATACAGCGAATCAAGAAAATGATTATTTTTACGTAAAATTACGTATTAAAGAAATTAATAACAGATGTAGTAGAGTGAAGTTAGTGAAGGTTAAAAACAAAAAATTCGTTGTATTTTTTTTTTTTTTTGACAAAAGGATAACCAAAACAAACTTGATAATTCAAAATTTAAAACTGTATAAATTGTGAATGAATAATTGTGAAAAATTACCAGTAAAATAGAAAATAACCTCATCACCACCAACTAATTTTTTTTTTTTCTTGTTCGTGATCGACATTGAAAAATGGCAAAAAGAATTCTTAAAAGTAAGAAAAATATTCGTCAGCCAAAACCTTTGAAACTTGCAACTCTTGTTGTTTCTGCTCTTGAAGAGCTTAAAGAATCCAAAGGTGCTACGCCACGGAAAATTGTTGGATATCTTACCTATGCAACACAACTTCCAGTAGCAAGAATTAAACGACAAGTAAATTATCATATTTTCAGGCTTTGTACTCGGTTTTAGTTAAATTTTTATTATAATTATTCAAAACTAATCATTTTATTGTAAATTAAAATTTTATGAAAATTTGTGAAGTAATTCAATTTCTGTGAAGAATTTTCTTATTTATTAAAATAATTGTATTCTTGTGAAGAATTTGATAAAAATCAATTTAAATAATTAGTTTTTTCGAAAAATTTTATGAAAATAGTATTTTAAATAATTTAATTCCTCTGAATATTTTATTATTTATGAAAATAACTAAATGTTTGCAAAGAATTTTAAATAATTTTTTTCAAATTGAATTCTTTTGGGAAATTGTTTATTAAAATAGTAGATATTAAAACTAATAGAACTCCGAAAAATTTTTAAAAATAATTTAATCGTTTGAAAGAATTTTATTAAAATATTGTGAAATGTTTCAAAGAATTTAAAGAATTCTAAGAATTTTATTAAAATTTTTAAGAATAATTTTTTTAATTTATTGCCCGTATATTTCTGAATAAATAAATAAATAAATTTAAACTATTATCGAAGTTAAAGTAGTGAAAATTCTTTTGGTAGAAAAAATCTTAAAAAAAGTAGTAAATAGTAGTTTTTAGTAAATGAGCAAGAAGGCAAAACCTTTTTATTTTCCTAGTCTGAATATTTTTTCTTTCTCTTTCTTTTTGTTTGCTTTTAGTTTTTGCATCTAGTGAAATAATTATTTTTGCTCCTCCCCCCCAATCTCGTTCGTTAAATAATTAAAAATTAACTAAAAATTATTTGAAAATAGGTGAATTCAGTTTTGAAGAAAGGAGTACAATACGGAATTTTACGGAGATATCGAGGCCACTATTTTTTACCAAAAGGTGATCCATTGGAACGAGCAAATAAAATTGCTGAAAGGTTTGCACAGTTACCAAGTGTAGATTCCGTTGAGCTGCTTTCGGATTTTCTCTACCCTTTATCTGAAAATGAAGAAGATTTAAAATCCGCTATGAAAAGTTTGAAAGAACCTTCAGATAGTAAGAAAAGTGAAAGCGTTCGATTTAATTTCGATAATAATAATAATAATTTACATCAGCATTCACAAAATTGTAATTGTATTAATAAGGAAAATTTTGATGATATAACATCTTTTATGAGTATGGACGATTAAAGTATAAATTCCACATACTCTCTAAATTTTAATTAGTAAAAATGTTTAATAATTCGAATTAGTAACTGACTTTTTGCTTTCGAATTAGTAAATTTTACTAAATATTTAAAATTATTATTTATTAGTAAAATTTACTAATTAAAAAGCAAAGTCAGCCACTAATTCAAATTAGTAAACATTTTTACTAATTCAAGTTTAGAGAGTAAATAAAAATACCAATTTTGAATAAAATGTGAAAGAGAAAATAGAAAATATTCTAAATTTTTGTAAGGTATTTGAGATTTTTTATTTTTATAAATTGTAAATTTGCAAATTTTGTACTGTGATAGTTCTTCAAAATGTGATTAAATTTTTCAAAACTGTAAAATTGATTTTTCCTTGGAAATTAATTTCTAAATGTAGATTATTTTCAGCAGAAATTCTAGCGCAAAAATGTATGACTTAAAAATGATTGCAACGCAACGATATTAAAAGATTAAGATTCAATTAAATTTTCAATGTTTAATTATAACTTTCGTAATGAAATAATATTTCGCGACGTAAAAATACTGTCACAGTGAAATCAAGATCTTTGGAGATGAAGACAAAAATTAAGAGAGTTTGAATTGCATTTAAAGATAGAAATTCAAGGATTTGAGAGCGAGACGAAGAAATGAATGAAGTTGATCGTTTTCAATTACATAATACAGGGGTTTTTGAATCAAGAAGTTGAGAGAGACCTTTCTCTCTCTTTTTCTCTCTTTTGTTTCACACCACGTGGGTTTTTCGAGTCTATAGAGTATAAAATGAGAAACGAGCTTTTTTTGTAAATTGCGCCACACCGTGGAAGGCCTGTGTAGCTATATATTGTAGAGTGGAGCGCCATTTATAAAAAGTTAGGATCTTCTTACTACGGCCGATAAAGTTAATAGCCTCAAAAAATTTACTGGTTAGGTCGAAGGTGAATTTCGGTCGATGGTTTGCAGCAGTTCCGACATAACGATTGACGATCTCTTCTCTCTGTACTTCTGGAACTGAATTTGTTAACGGATTACATTGAAAAACTGTTATTGACTTTATTTCCTACACTCGTAAAAAAAAGTGCTCTATATCTGCTCGTTCATTTGGGCAAAATTTATTTATTTATTTATTTTTATCATGTCCACTGTGTGAGAGAATATTTCTGCAAAAAAAGGGAACACAAATCTCTTGGCTAAAATGTTTATAGTTCTGCCGGCGTTGTTAGAGTAACAGGGTTGCTACAAAAATTTAATTTTGTTTTTCCCTAATTTCCAGACTTTTTTCTGACTGATTTTGATTTTTTTTCCTGACCCTAAAAAATATTCTGATTTACTCTCTAATTTTTAATTAGTAAAAATGTTTATACTAATTTAAATAAGTGACTGACTTTTTGCTTTTGAATTAGTAATTTCAACTAATAAATAGTAAATGTTACTAATTTATTAGTAACATTTACTAATTCAAAAGCAAAATTTTACTAATAAATAGAAATTACTACTAAATTTATTAGTAAAATTTACTAATTTGAAAGCAAAAAGTCAGTCTCTAATTAAAATTCTTCAAAAGACTGAAATTCAACAACTTATAAGAATATTATTATAAAACAAGAAGAAATATATCACTCCGAGTCTTCGACTCGGAGTGATAGATTTCTTCATGTTGTCTAATAATTAGAAATGATCGAGTGATAAAATAATTATTTTATATTTTAAGAATATTGAAATCGAAAACATATTGAAAATAATAATTGAATTGAAATGATGAAAATAAATATTTTCATCATTTAGATTCAATTATTATTTTCTAGAATTAATTTCAATGAAATTAATTTTTAAAACAATTTTTATTAGAAAATTCTAGAATTCAACTATTTAAATACAAACAAAGATAATTTATTGAATAATTAACTGTTTCTTGAAATTGAATTCTTATAAAGAATTTTATCATCAAATTTTTAAATAATTGAATTCATTCGGCGAATTTTAATAAAATTTTTTAAAATAATTACATTTTTCGAGAAATTTGATTAAAATTGTATAAAAAAAAATTGAAATTCTGCAATGACTTTTATTATTTATAAAAATAATTGACTTATTACGAAAAGTTTTATGAAAAAGTTTCAAACATAATTGACTTTCTTCGAAAAAATTTATGCAAATTCTATTTTTAATAATTGAATTTCTGTGAAAATTTCATTATTTTAGAAAATAGTTGAATATTAGTGTAGAATTTTGTCAAAATTGTTTTTAAATAATTGAATTCTTGTAGAAAATTTTATTAAAAAAATAGATATGCAAATTATTAAATTAAAAAAATTTTTTGAAAATAATTGAAATTTTGCCATAAATTTTATTACCATTTTTGAGAATAATTAAATTTTATTACTTTTGAAAATAATTGAATTCTTGTGATGAATATTGTTATTTACGAAAACAATTAACTTCCTCCGAATGATTTTATTATATTTATAAAAATAATTAAATCCCTGAAAGGAATTTTAAAATTTATAAAAATAATTGAATTTCTGCGAAGAATTTAATGCAAAATTTTGAAATATTTGAGATTTTTAAAAACATTTGTGCAATTTCCATTTTAAATAATTAAATTAATGAAATTTTTGGAAATAATTGAAATTTTACCATTAATTTTATTAAAATTTTCGAAAATAGTTGAATTCTTGTGATGAATATTATTATTTATGAAAATAATTTAATTTTGCAATGTATTTAATTATATTTCCTGTAAGTATTTGAATTTTGTCGACGAATTTTTGGAAAATTATTGAATTTATGCGAAGAACTTTTTAAAATTTTGAAAATATTTATATTCTAGTAATACATATTGTTATTTACTAAAATAATTGAATTTTGAAATTAATTTTATTATATTTCCTGGAAGTAATTGAATTCTGTCGAAGAATTTTTTAAAAATAATTGAATTTCTACGAAGAATTTTTTTAAATTTTGAAAATAATTGAATTCTTGTAAAAAATATTGTTATTTACCAAAAAAAATCGAATTTTGTAATGAATGTTATTAAAATTCCTTAAAATAATTTAATTTCGACAAATAATTTTGCTATGTATAAAAATAATTGAAACGTTGACGAGAATTTTTTTTCAAATTTTCGAAAATAATTGAATTTCTGGAAAGAATTTAAATATTTATTAAGAGGTAATGATTTATAAGTAATATCTTTATGGCAGTTCTTCAATAAAATTGAGTTATTCAAAATAAATTATTTTCAGAAATAGATAAAATTTAATGGTTTTTTTTTTTGGAATTCGTGGTAATTTTACAGTTTATGAGACAAACAAATAGACATAAAAATTGATAACTTTCTTATAGATTATAAAGATTTAATTTTTTTCCAGTACTTTTAATAAAAATCACGGACTTTTCCTTGATTTCCCTGACCAATTCTACATTCTCTGTCTTTTTCCTGACTTCCCTGATCTGTGGCAATCCTGAGTAACTTTGAAACAAATTTTTATTAAAACAACTACTGTATTCAATTTGTGATTTTTGTTTGCTTTTTTTTGTTTTCAATGTATTCAATGTTTGCTTCAACGGATGTTAAACTAAATTATTTGATTCATTCGAATTGAATTGCAATTTAGATTTTTGATGTTCACCTTTTTTTTTGTTTCAAACTTAGCTCGATTTAGTCATATCATTTAAATGGAGCACCGTTTATAATGAATTTTAATTTCTCCCTTATGGTTTATTTAAACTTTTTTTTCCCGTCAAAGAGTAAATGAACGACTGACTATAAGCTCCGAAGGAAAATTTCTGGAATTGCAAAGGAGTTATAAAAAAAATGCGCGTCGCTTGCTGAAGGTAAACGAAATTGTGATTCACGTATTCGAATGCTCTTTGGCTTCTTAAAGTTTCAACAGTCGCGAGGTTCTTCTGTGGAAGAGGAATACCTAATTACTAAATGAGTCCGCGAGTTTCGCCTTTTAATGTTAATGAAGTTTCTAAAATGCACGGCAATTCCACCGAGCTCGTTTGCGTTCCTCTGCGTTATTTGAGGAAATTCCTTTTGCAGTGTGCAAACAGTATTCGGCCGATCTGGTGAAATTAATGATAATGCTTGTTTCGTGAGAACACGAAAGAGTTTCCGGCAACTGTGAAAATAAACCGAAGTTATTAGGGGGTAAATATTCACTTTTCAGTTTCATATAAGCAACTAGATTATAAACTCGGACATAAAAAGAAAAAAAAAAGAAAGAAACTAACCGCTGTGTTATTCCATCAAGCATTCCATTTATCAACATCCACGAGCAATAATTGAAATTTTAATGTTCCTTTTTAAAAAAAATTTCAGCAAGCTGAAAAATATTGTGCACCACTTTTTTTTTTTTATTTCAGTGAATTAATTGTTTTGTACCAGTATCAGTTAACGCCAAAATTCAAATTCACTGAAATGCTTTGTATTTTATATGTTCCACTTTCGTATATATAGCTGTACAGGATAAAAATATAATCCTCTATAAACACACGCATCCGAACATTTCAGATCCAATATTAATTTTAAAAGTTGCTATTATTTCGAGTTTATAAAGCAATCGCACTGTCAACTTCACGTACATTTCTGTTTTATTAAATGAAAAAATCGAAACAATTTTTGATTTTTGCATAAAAGAAAAACGGAACTCGAGAGAATTTTCATTTAATTCGTCGATGAATTGTAGGATCCTAAATTGGGAGGATTGGCGCAAAATTATCCTGTATTAGTGTAAATTGATTATCTTCTAAACAATGAGCCATTACTCTCAAGTTCATTTGCGTTCGTTACTATATATATGCGAATACCTGTAAATTACGATCACTTTCCTATTTTCGTTTTAGATGAAATGTATTATTTATCGAGAGTGTGGATTTCCATAAACGGTTTTCTTCACATCTCGAGATGCATTATCGATGTCATCAAATCTCTCTCTATCTCTCTTTCTCAACCTAGAAGCATTTACATTTGATTTCACTTTGGGTGAAATAATTTCATTAATTTCCATCTGAATTTTCCAAAGTATAAACTAGGGTTGCCATAGGTCAGGGAAATCAGGGGAAAAATAAAGTAAAATTTTTGTGGCAATCCTTATAAACTCGTAAGCATTTTCATTTTAAATTGTAATTTTGCACATCCCAAATTCATTTCATTTTATTAAAATGCAATTAATGATAAAAGCATTTATTTTCCAAAAGCGTAAATATAATAATTACGACAGAAAAGAGAGAGAGAGAGAGAGAGAGTATAATAATTTTACAACACATTTTGCTCTTTCATGTAACAATGATAATAATAAACGGTGCAGATTATATTTCCTTTAGAAAGATGAATCAACAATAAACTTTGTAATAAACTGTACTGGTTTTTTACAACCGGTTTCATTTTAAAATAATGCCACATCACAAATCAACGCGGGAAAAATGACGAACGATTTATCCGCCAGTGGATTTTTCTGCGCTTTACTTTTGAATTTACGTTTGAAAAATAAATTCACCACGATCAAAAATCTATTTATGGGAAAAGGGTGTGTATAGATATAGAAGATATATAAATATATATTTTTTCAAAACTTAATTAAATATTTTCACGCATACATAGCATGCAAAATATTTTGAATGCAAATTTATTCTACGTGATATTTTTCCACCAAAGTTTATGTTAAGCGCTCAAGTTTTCGGATTCTAGTAAAAATAAATTTTTTATTACTTAGAGGGTCATAGAATTTTATGCGTCTTAAAAATGGTTAGTAGTAAAATGAAATGCTGAGAGAGAGGGAGAGAAAGGAGAGAGTGAAAGGGGGTTGAAGGTTGGTAAATGTTTCTGTCAAATGATATTACTTTCTAAAGGTAGAGTTAAATTTGTAAAATTTAATTTTCATTAACTTCAAAATATCTCATTGTTACGAAATCAGACTCTCGCAATTTATTCCGAGTTTATTTTAGAAATTTCATTTCCCGAGAGTTTGACGAGTTTGGACATTAGCATTCTGGGAAATTTCATTCACCTAGTAATTTCAAGTTTCAGTGGGTTGATTACACTATCTATTTCTCTCTCTCTCTCTTTTCAACCCGAGTCAAGTCATTCAATTTAAGAGGACTTGTCTAAATCTACTGCAAGTCAATTTACAAATAGAAGATTTAAGATGGGACTCTATGTGTATGAAGTGGGTGAAATTAGAATAATATTCCTATTGCAATGTTTATTGATGGACACCATAATAGCAAAGGATATTTCAGAATGTCAGACGGACGATCTGGACATAGTCGAAAATTTTAATGATCTTCTGCTAGTCTCCGGCTAATCGTTTAAAAAGTTCAATAAAATTTTTTAACTTCCAGGATGCTGTTCAGCAACAACTCAGCAACAATCTAGATTGTTAACAGTCCATAAAAATTATTAAAATTGAAAAGAATTTAATTTAAACTTATTTTTATAACAGTTTTGATCTTCTGCTAGTTGGCGGCTGTGGTTACTTTTATTCAAAAATGCTTAAAAGTAACAACAAAATTTCTTATCATTAAGGCTGTTGTTCAGCAACATTCCAGCAAAAATCTAGAATGTTTCCAGTGTATAAAAATTATTAAAATTAAACAGAATTCAACTTAAACTTCTTTTTTGACAATTTTGATCTTCTGCTAGTTGGCGGCTGTGGTTACTTTTATTTAAAAGTGCTTAAAAGTAACAACAAAATTTTTTATCATTAAGGCTGTTGTTCGGCAACATCCCAGCAACAATCTAGAAAGTTTCCAGTCAATAAAAATTATTAAAATTGAACAGAGTTCAATTTAAACTTATCTTTGACAATTTTGATCTTCTGCTAGTTGGCGGCTGTGGTTACTTTTATTTAAAAGTGCTTAAAAGTCACAACAAAATTTTTTATGTTTCAGTCTGTTGTTCAGCAACATCCCAACAACAATCTAGGTTGTTATTAATCTATAAAAAATAATAAAATGAAAATAAATTAAATTGAATCGTATTTGAAAACAATTATGTGGTTAGCAGTTTATAAGAAATAATTTAATTGATAAGAATTTAAATCGTATATTTTTATTTTTCTTGAAGTGAAGGCAACAACAAACATTTTTTCTATTTTGTGATATGAAATTTTTTTTCTATGAATATAAGATAAAAATTATCCGCCTAGATAATTCATCTAATAGTCGTGATCTATCATAGATCGTCTATTTACTCAAGTATTCATTTGTTTGTCGAACAATCGCTCGAACAACTGGGAAGTTTAGATGCTTTCCGTAGGGTTATTGGAATAGCGGTGTGTGTGGTTAAAGTGTAAGTGAGGCAGATAGATGAAAGTTTTA
Organism: Leptopilina heterotoma; assembly: GCF_015476425.1. Lineage (NCBI taxonomy): Eukaryota > Metazoa > Arthropoda > Insecta > Hymenoptera > Figitidae > Leptopilina > Leptopilina heterotoma. The sequence goes on along the minus strand of NW_025110937.1, from coordinate 42,269 downwards.
GGTGGACACAACGGGGTGAACTCCGGAGACGGAAATTTACGGATGGTAGAGAGGTGACGAAGACGGCAGGGTAAATGGTATTAGTAAATGGTATTCGAGGTTGCCAAAGGTTTAAGTTTCTAGACTAGGAACGAAATTCTCCATTCTGTATAACGTTAGTATAAAACCCTTATGTATCGAAATCCATTGTTCTTGTTCCTACAAATTATTGGCCACTGACAAACTCTAATTTGTCGGTGGATCACTTTGGAAACTTTCTTGTCTTCCTGTGTAATCTCAATTTGAACCACTTAACCTTTAGAGGGCCGGTAAATTTGCACAAATTTTAGTAGTTTTTTATTTTAAAAAATTAAATAAGGAGTCAATTTAATAAAAATATTTGTGAAAATAAATGCTGGACACTATAGTGACCACCCCGGCTCTCTAAAGGTTAAAGTGGTTCAAGTGGTTCTCAAAAGTATTCCCTATCTTCTCTAAAGTCACTACTTTAGAAAAAAAGAGAGAGAGAGAGAGAGAGAGAGAGAATTTTCCAAATGCTAGAATTAAAATGACAAATGAAAAAATGTTTGCCGTTTGTGATAACGTCGAGATTTATAATTTTAATACATTCTTGTGGAGATTGAAGTTGGAGATGATTAAAAGAATCGTCAACAACGGTAAAAGGTAACCATTGTTAAAATTATAAGACACTGACGAGAGTTAATGTACCCCCTGGGGATGAGTTTTTTTTTCCTAGAGGGTGGTAACACCCATAACTTTCCAAGAGAACCACCACGTCGCTCGTCGCGACGGATCTCATTTTTCAGTCGAAGAAATTCTTCCATTCGGTGGTCGTCTTCCATTTTGCCGGTTTCTCTCTCTCTCTCTCTCTCTTTTCTTCATAGCTTGCAACTACCATAATTTTATATTTTCAAAGCAAGGATGCAACTATAAATCTAAAGAAATGAAATGACTGAGATTTAATAGAGAAGTGTCGGAGAAAATTTCTTTTCAGAAGACTGATGGAAAAATATATTCTTAACTTGATATTTAAATGGAACAATTTAGAGTATTTTTTTAAGTATATAAAGTAAATTTTCATGAGGTGGAAAAATTATACCTGTGTGTGTAGAAAAAGGAATGTGGTTTGAGACATGAGGTGAGAGATTATCCTGAAAATAGTTGGCATATTAAAAGTGAAGGAAGTGAGTTTGGTGTCCTTTGGAAACGAGAAAATTTTCGGAATTCCCTTCGTTCTTTTCAAGAGCCATCTCGCGATTTGTTATTCTTAGCGTGCGGCGCATTCTCTCTCGAAAAATACGAGAGACGCACGTAACGTTATATAGAGAATGGTTGAAAACTTAGGAGTAAAAGGGGTCGTCTCGCGGATTCAGCAATGTCAGCCCCACGGACAGGACGAAATTCCTTTGGGGACTCTCCTTGGCTATAGAATATTTTTGGATAAAATATTCTCAAGCGTGCCACCTAGTCGGTTGACGTGTGTTTGTCGAGTCACGACGTGACACGTTGCGTCACACAACTCAAAACCGATTTTCCCATTGCGTTCGTCAAAGCGTCTTTTCTCCGGTTATCGATTTCCTTCGACATTGCAAATATAAAAGAAATTTTCACTTCCACATTTTGCTATTGGCATTTTCTCAAATGTTTTCTTTTCTTTTTCTGTTTCAGGTGAGTCTTCTTGTGTTTTCATGGATGTTTGAATACTGTAAATATGTAAGTTTTTAATTTATATTTATTGTGTTATTTATTTGAGCTGTTATGTCTTGAAATATAATTGCAAATCTTTTGCAAACGATTAAAAAAAATTATTAATTCACAAGCTTCCACAGGAAATCTACACAGTGTTGCCACAAAAATTTAACTTTGTTTTTCTCTGACTTTTCCCTGATTTCCAGAAAAAAATTTTGACTTTTTCCTCGACACTAAAGAATATTCTGATTCACTCTAAAAATTATTAGATACTCAAAAAAAAATAATGTTCTATTACATTTATTTACAAATTTCTTCAAAAGTAAAATTATTCAAAAACATCAATAATTTTATTTAAAATAAGTACTTAATTATTATTTTTTTTTTCAAAAGGATCTCTCCGAGTTCTAAAAATTCACTCTTTAATGCTTTAAATATTCAATTATTATCTAAAATTTTAACCAAAATTCATTTTTAAATCAATTTTCATTAAAAAATTCTAAGAGAATTCAATTATTTAATTAAAAAATAAGTAATTTATTTAAGAATAGAATGTTTCTTAATTAAAGAATTAATTAATTTAATTAATTAAAGAATTTTATTAAAATTTTTGAAAATAATTGAATTCTTGAGAAGAATTTTATTAAATTTTCTTTAAATAATTGAAATTTTGCCAAGAATTTTATTTAAATTTTCTTTAAATAATTGAAATTTTGAGAAGAATTTTGCTATCTATTTATAAAGAAATCCTAATTTATTCTTGACGAGAATTTTTAAAAAATTTGAAAAATAATTTAATTTCTGATAAGTATTTTATTACTTTTTAAAAGAATTGAATTCTTGTGATGAATTTTAATATTTATCAAAATAATTGATTTTTTGGGAATTATTTTGATGTTTATTCAGATAATTAAATTCTTTTGCAAAATTACTTAAAAATTTTTTTAAATAATTGATTTTCTGTGACAAATTAAAAGTTATTTATAAAAATATTTGAATTTTTGCAAAGAATTTTATTATTTTATTACATAATTGAATATTTCTTAATATTTAATTTTTACGAAAAATTCTATTAACAACTTTTGAAAATATTTAATTTTTTTTATGGGATTTAATTAAAATTTTACTGAAATTTATTTTATTAAAGAATTTTATGACAAGTATTGAAAATAATTGAAAACTTTTTGAAGAATTTTATTTAAATTTTTTAATAACAATTGAATTCCTGAGAAGAATTTCAATATTAATTTATGAAAATAATTGAATTCATGCGAAGAATTTTATTAAATTTTGTTTAAATAATTATATTTTTGCCAAGAATTGTATTAAAATTTTAGACAATAATTTCATTCTCAAGAAGAATTTCGCTATCAATTTATAAAGATAATTTAATTATTGACGAGAATTTTTCAAAATGTTTTAAAATAATTTAATTTCTTCAAAGTATTTTATTACTTTTCAAAAGAATTGTATTCTTGTGATGAATTTTGATATTTATGAAAATAATTGAATTATATGAAAAAACAATTTTTTTAAATTCCTTAAAATAATTAATTTTATGGGAAGAATTTTCTTGTTTGTCAAGATAATTAAATTCTTTTGCAAAATTAATTTAAAAATGTTGAAATTAATTGATTTTCTGCGACGAATTAAATGTTATTTATGAAAATATTTGAATTATTGCAACGAATTTGATTATTTTAATGAATAATTGAATGTTTCTTAAAATTGAATTCTTTCCTTAGGTTTTAATAAAATTTTTAAGGATAATTGCATTTTTCGAGGAATTTATTTAAAATTGTATTAAAAATATTTGAAATACTGCGATAAAAATAATTGAATTCCTAAATTAAATTGTATTATTTATGAAAATAATTGAATGTTTTCGTAGAATTGTATCCAAAATTTTTTTCAATAATTAAATCTTTTGATAAATTTTATGAAGGTAGTAAATATTGAAAATTATTGAATTGCAAAAAACTTTTGAAAACTATTGAAATTTTTCAAAGAGTTCTATTTAAATTATTGCGAAAATAATTGAATTTTTGGCGAAAAATTTGCTACTTGTAAAGATAATTGAATTCTTGAAAAATTCTTGACAATTCTTCGTTAACATTTTTTCAAAATAATTGAATTTCTCTGAAGAATTTTATTACTTTTGAAAATAATTGAATTCTTGTGATGAATTTGTGATTTTTGTTTTTTTACCCTATTAATTAATTTGTAGAGTGAAAATTTATGAAAATAATTGAATTCTTGACAAGATATTCGTTAAAATTTTTAAAAATAATTGAATTTGTTCGAAGAATTTTATTTTTTTTTTGAAAATAATTGAATTTCTTCGAAGAATTTTATTACTTTTGAAAATAATTGAATTTTGTAAAGAATTTTATTAAAATTCCTAAAAATAATTGAATTTCTGTGAAGGATTTTTTTATTTTTCAAGATAATTGCGTTAAAATTTTTGAAATACTTAAATAATATTAAAAAAATCATTCTTGTCAGAAATATAAATTTTTTTTTAAGGTTTTATATTAGAATTAGTAGTATTTTCATAGTTTATGAGGCAAACAAGAAAGACTCAAAAAATGCAGAATTTTCTTATGAATTCTAAAAATTTAATGTTTTCCAGTACTTTTAATAAAAATCCCTGACTTTTTCCTGATTTCTCTGAACTGTGGCAAACCTGCTACAGCAAATTTTCTATCCTGCTGCCAGTTTCCTGCCATTTGAAAGCCATTCTCGACACTAATTGTCGCATTGATGACTTGTTGCATCGTCCATAACTCGAAAGCCATTTCTTTGCTCCAGTCATTAAAAGTTTTGCCCTAAATTCACCAATTTCCATTTCATAAAATGATATAGGACTTGTTGTTGTGTTAAATTTTGCCGTTACAGCAAAATTTAAATTAGAAATGATCGCATACGTACACCTGAACAGTGTAACCTGCGCTTTACGAAAAGTACACTTTCCTGATATTAAATTACCATTCCCTGAGCTCACTTATTTTGAAATCTGTAAGCGAAGCACTTTCGTCCTTCACTGAATTTCTCGTAAAACAAAACAGGTTCTTTTATACTGTTCTGGAAACTGCGTATTTTGATTGTTATAGTGAACACTCGTAAATTTTCATGAGTCTGAAATACAGCGAATGCGTCGTAATTTTAGTTAGAATATTGCGGATAGAAAAAGTCATTTATGAGGAAAGAATGTTTTTTTAGCTTTTTAAGGGCACGTAATTATTTTACGTATATTAGTTTTTATATAAATGGGATTTTTTTTTCGTTTCGAATTTCATGCTTTTGTTATTCGAAATTGGAAAGCTTTTTAAAGCTCATTAAACGTTTTGTCTTTTATTATTATTAGAATTTTTTATTATATTGGGGTTTCAATTTTATTTTTGGTTTTATAAAAAGGGAATTGGAAATCGATTTTTAGATTTTTCCAGTAATGTTGTAATTATATTTTTTCTTCAAGAACTATTAAGTGGGGGGTGATGAAAATTCTTGGACACGATTCTTTTTTTGCTTTTGGGATAAAAACAGTCATATTTCAGTCTTGAGGCTTTGTTCTTCGGATATCCGTTGTCTTCGCGTAAAAATGCATCATAGCGTGAGTTTCCCCTTCCAGGCTTTTATGCCAACCGGTATTCCCTTGAGTAAAATACTGAAATACATTTGCCTGAAAAAGGAGATACAAAATTGAAAATAGAAGGTAGGAAGGCTCCAAAACCATTTTTGAATAAATATAGTGCCTTTAATACTTACAGATGATGTGAAAATGCAGTACTTTATTTTCTGATTGTGAAAGTAAAATATTTCTTGCCTTGAAATGAGATTAGGTGAAATGATAACAATATCAAAATATAGAATTTATGATTTGAAAATAAAAATGTACTTTATGGGTACATTAATCCTTAATTTCAGTGTTCAGAGTGCACTGAATTTTATAGAGATTTTTTTTTGTATCAGGGTTTACAGCCTTTGCTGGGAGAGAAAAAAAGGCACAGCTCCAACTTGCCATAATGGTGAAAGCTTTACGATAGAGAACTTTGAGGGTAAAAGAATAAGGTTGAAAACGAGTTGCTGTGTGAAATAACAGTGTAAAGCGAATAGCTCGAGGTGGACTGAGACTTGACCCATGTTTTTAGTTCTCGATGAGCCTGTGAATATGCCTCGGAAATGCGGGAATGGTGTCTTGTTTAAGCCCCTGGCAAAATTATAAGAGGGAGATGAATAAGTAGACTTTATAGTCTCTCCGCTTTAAATGCAGACATTTACAGTTTTGGGTTTACTCATTTGATGATAAATTCGTAACGTGTAGCGATTCCATTTTTAAAATCCCACCACCGCCACTTTAACGAATGAAATTTAATTAAATTGAAAATTCAGTTTATGTAAAAAATTTTCATCGGCATGGGTATAATTTTGTTTATTAATGCATTTATATATGGTTAATATGGGTATATGAAGAGAGCGGTAACTTTTTAGCCGAAGATAAATGTTTGCATTGATCCATGAATAAAACATTGCATGTAGTTGAATTCATGACACGGACAATCCATAATCAATTATAAGCACCAATCAGAGCACGATTATGTGACCTAGCAGAATCGAAATCCTTCCTATATAAATCACCTGATAGCTTCACAAACCCTCTCGAGGGTCAAATCCTGGATTAGTAAAGCTTCGTATGTATGTTTGATGTTTCTGTTGATAGTTTTCTGTATTTCGCTGTTCTCCTGCTATAGTGGGAACAGAAAAATCTGGAAAACTATTTCTATAGTCAAAATATATATTAATTTTCAGGTTTTAAACTATTTTTGTCGTTGGCCATAGTTTGCTAGATTTTGGCCATGGTTAATAATATAGAAATGTTGAGGGTTTTAAATATTTTTAACGTAGATTTTTGAAAAATTTTAATAATTTAAATTCTTTTGAAAGTAGTTAATTTTTTTATACATATTTAATTCATTAAAATAATGGATTTAAAAAAGAATTTTAGTTAAAAACACTCAAAGAAATATTAAATTTTGGAGCAATTATAAATAATTGCAGAAATCCAATTATTTTCAAAACTAGTAAAATTCTTCGCCAAAATTCAATTATTTGCAAAAATTTTAATAAAATTTTTGTTAAAATTTCAATTATTTAAAAAAAATTTTAATAGAATTCTACGCAAACATTTAATTGTTTTCATAAATAATAAAAATTTCACAGGAATTCAATTATTTACAAATTATTTTCATACATAACATTTTTTACAAGAATTCAATCATTTTCATAAATAATAAAATTCTTTTTTGGAATTCAATTATTTTTATAAATAATAACATTTTTTACACGAATTCAATTATTTTTTATACATAATAACATTTTTTACATGAATTCAATTATTTTCATTAATAATAAAACTTATCGAGGACTTTCAATTATTTTTAATACAATGTTAATAAAATTCCTCGAAAAATGTAATTATTTAAAAAAATTTTATTACAATTTATCAGAGAAATTCAATTATTTTAAAAACATTTTTAATTGAATTTCTTCAAAGAATTCAATTATTTTAAAAAAATTTAATAAAATTCTTTGTAACACTTTAATTTTTTTCAAAATAAGTTTAATGAAATTCTTCGTAGAAATTGAATTAATTTCAAAAATATGTCAAAATTTATTTATTTTCAATGTTCTACTATTTCAATAAAATTTCACAACAGAATTCAATTATTTAAAAACAAATTTGTATTAAATTCTTCACGAAAATTCAATTATTTTCCAAGAAAATAAAAATTTTACATGAATTCAATTATTTAAAATAGAATTTGCATAAATTTTTTTTTTAAATATAATTCTTCGCAGGAATTTAATTATTTTTGAAAATTTTAATAAAATTCTTTGCAAATTCAATTATTTTCATAAATAATAAAATTCATGGCAGGATTTCAATTATTTTTCATACAATTTTACAGGAATTGATCAAGAAATTTAATTATTTTTAAAAATTTAATTTCAATTCCTCGAAAAAATCAATGCTTGTTAAAAAAATATTTTTTTTTAATTCTTTGGATGGATTTAATTATTTACAAAAATATTAGAATTTTCCGTAAGAATTCAATTAATTTCAAATATTTTTTAAAAATTGTTCGGAAAAAATCAATTATTTTAAATACAATATTAATTAAATTTTTTTGAAATAATTCAATTATTCTTTTAGATTTTAATAAAATTCACGCCAAGAATTTTAGCTATTTACATAAATAATTTTTCGGATGAATTTAATTATTTTGTTGAATAGCAAAAATTATTCCCGAAAATTCAATTATTTTGTGGCATTTTAATAAAATTCTTGCGGCAAAATTTCAATTATTTTCGAAAACTTTCCTCTATTTAATGATTTTTAGTTTCTCTACTACTTTCATAAAATTTCCCAAAAGAATTCAATTATTAAAAAAAAAATTTAATAAAATCCTATGCAAACATTTAATTAATTCATAAATAATAAAAATTTCACAGACATTCAATTATTTCAAAAACTCTTATAAAATTCTTTGGAGGAATTTAATTATTTTTTATACAATTTTAATCAAATTTCTCGAAAAAAAAATTATTTTTTAGAATTTTATTAAAATTTGTCAAGATACTTTTAATGAATAATTCTTTTGAAGAAAAACTGTGTTATTATTTTTATGTTCAAAATGAAAACATACATTTTTCGGGGTAAATTCGAATAGTGGAAAATTTAAAACTTTTTTTATTTCAGTAGTAAGAGTTTGTTTCAGTCAGACTAAAGTGGTAAAAGTCGTTTTTTGTCAAACATCATATTTAGTTTTTTAAATTAGTAGTTACAGTCAGTTTGAGTCAGACGGTTTTTTGATATTGCATTTTTAGCAATGATTTTAGTGTTCTGAATTAAGTAGGATAATAATTTAGTCAGAAAAATTGTCTTTAAATTCTATTAATTTCAGCACAAGTAGTAAAATAAAGTTTTAGTCAGACATTTCTAATTTTCTAATTTTCATTCAAAGTAGTAAAGATTTGCTTCAGTCAGACAAAATTTTGGTTTTAGTTTTTTGTGTTTTCAATTCAATTCAATTGAAATTTAAAAATCCATTTTTTAAACCTGTAAAACCTGGAAAAGAATATTTTTGTCATTGGCGATAATTTACTAGATTCTGACCATGCTCAATAACATAGAAAATATTTCTGTCGTTGGCAATGGTCTGAATATGGATATTTTGGGTGTTAAAAATTTTCTTGTCGTTTACCAGGTCAAAATATGGATATTTTTAAGGGTTAAAAATATTCTTGTCGTTGACCATGGTCAAAATATGGGTATTTTTGGGGTTAAAAGTATTCTTGTCGTTGGCCATGGTCAAAATATAGATATTTTGGGGGTTAAAAATATTTCTGTTGTTACCCATGGTCAAAATATGGGTATTTTGGGGTTAAAAGTATTCTTGTCGTTGACCATGGTCAAAATATGGATATTTTGAGGGTTAAAAATATTTGTTGTTGTCGATGGTCAAAATATGGATATTTTGGGGGTTAAAAATATTTATGTTGTTGCCCATGGTCAAAATATGGGTATTTTTGGGGTTAAAAGTATTCTTGTCGTTGGCCATGGTCAAAATATGGATATTTTGGGGGTTTAAAATATTTTTGTCGTTGATTGTTCACTAGCTTACGACAGGTCAGGGAAATCAGGAGAAAATCAAATTTTCGTGGCAAGTATGCTTTAAGTGTTGCCTCCTCAACCTCTGAGGGCGTACTTGTTAGACTTGTTACACTTGACACCACAAAGACTCGAAAACAATAGGCGGCTTTACATTTGTACTTTGAGAGAGTCTTTATCACACTTTTTAACTTCTCGATTTTTCTATATAGTTCAAAAGGACGTTTAAGAATTAAGATTGAATTTTGCCTGTGGGCAGAGAAAATTGTGCATTTACTTTGAAAAAAAAAGCTGGAAAGTAGATTGAATGGAATGATGAGAGAAGACTAAACGGAAATGCCTTGGACAGTAGTGTTGCTTGACAATCGAAAACGCGAATAATGGCAGCAGCAACTCGTTTTTGTTCTCTCGTTTCGACGATCGATTAGCCTCGATGTCGTCTCGTTGTCGCCCTGTCGCTGGTTGCTAAAGGCGGGTTGCACCATAAATTTCAACTGGAGGCTTCGACAGAAAATTCAATTTTCATCGTGACGAACGGCCGACCCGTTTTCGCATCGCGCACACGAGATATAGTTCTTGAACGATGTTGGCGCTTTTTTATCTTCTCAAATCCAAAAAGATCGCTATTAACAATGAATTCATGTCAGCCGGTCAATCGGGGAAAATAATTCGGTTCTTTTTCTCCTCACAAAGAGTAGCTTCTCGACTTACTCCCTTTAAATTGAGTTCAGTCGACCGTTTCAGATACACTTTATTTGTTTTTCCCGTTAGTAAAACAGATTTTCGAGTAGATAAATGTTTCCCAGGGAAGTATTTGTCAACGCGGGGATATTTTTTCTGTTTGTTTAAATAGATTTTCAAACCAAGAGGAAAATATTCTCGCTAAACTTTTCACGAAATAGTAAACAATTGTTATTAACGCTAAATAGATTAAACAATAAAAATTTTGAGTATTTTATTTATTTTTTATACAAAAAGTTTTGTAATGTTTAGCTTTGTTTGTTTATTTATCACATTTTCAGTTTGTGATTTAATTGATCTCGAGGCAATTTACAAAAATAGAATATTGTTTATTCAGTTTTGGATTTTATCTTACATTTGAATTTTATTATATCTCGTATGGTAAATTATTAAAAATTCTTTCTGTGCGAGAAGTTTTGTAAAAACATAAATTGATTTTGATAAAGAATACAGCAGAGCAAAGTTAAATTCGAAAACTATTCATCATGCAAAACAGAATTCGCATATTCTCATAGAATAACATTCGTGGTTTGCTTGAGACGTGATTAAAATAACTACAACTTGCCGCTGATTCAAATTTAACTTGATTTTAAATTGAAAATATTGAAATTGCTCCGAAAGTCAATTAAAGGCATCCAAAAAGTTTAGAAATCCAATCTTTGTATCTATATTCAATAACTTAATTTTTAAATAAGTATTTAATTATTATTTTTCTGAATTAAAAATTTAAAATTCTTCAAAACATTCAAATTCAAACATTTTTAAAATTCAACTTATACGAATATTATTATAAAACATGAAGATATCAATCACTCCGAGTCTTCGACTCGGAGTAATTGATATCTTTGTTTTATACAAATTAAAATTTACATAAAATATTTCAAAAAAAAAATTTAATTATTTACGAAAATTATAATAAAATTCATTGCAAGAATTCAATTACTTTCATTAATTAACAAAATTCTTCGCAGGGTTTCAATTATTTTCAATAGAATTTTAAATAAATTTCTCGACAAATGAAATTATCTTCAAAAATTTTTTGCAGGAATTTTACATTTCACAAAATAATGAAATTCTTCGCTGAAATTTAAAAACTTTCAAAATTTACTATTTTAATAAAAGTTCTAAAAAAATTTAATTATTTAAATAAAACAAAATAAAATACGTTGCGAATTTAATTATTTTTACAAGTAATAAAAGTTTTCACATGAATTTAATTATTTAAAAAAATTGATAAAATTCGTTGTAAGAATTACATTATTTTCATAAATTGTAAAATTTTTATAAGGTTTTAAATTATTTTTAATACAATTTTAAATTATATTCGTCGAAAAATTTAATTACTTTCCAAAATTTTTGCAAGAATTTAACTACATTTCACGAATAAAATAAAATTCTTCGTTGAAATTCAAATATTTTCAAAATCTACTATTTTAATAAAAGTTCTCAAAAGAATTTAATTAAAAAAAAATTGTAATAAAATTCATTGCAGGAATTCAATTATTTTCATAAAAAATATTATTTTTTACATTATTTCAATTATTTAAAAAAATAATTTTGAAAAAATTCATTGCAAGAATTCAATTACTTTCATAAATTAATAAAATTCTTCACAGGATTTCAATTATTTTTAATACAATTTTAAGTAAATTCTTCGAAAAATGTAATTATTTTCAAAAATTTTATTAAAATTCTTTGAAAGAATTTTAATTTTTTATTTTAATTTTAACTGAAATTCAATTTTAAATCAATTTTTATTGGAAAATTCTACGAGAATTCAATTATTTAAATACAAAAATAAATAATTTATTGAATAAATTATTGTTTCTCGACATTGAATTATCATAAAGAATTTTATCAACAAAATTAAATTTTTTCGAGGAATTTTAATAAAATTTTCAAGAATAATTACATTTTTCGAAGAATTCAATTAAAATTGTATTAAAAATAATTAAAATTTTATGATGAGTTTTATTATTCATAAAAATAATTGAATTTTTGTAAAAAAAAAAATATTATTTATAAAAATGAACGAATTATTGCGAAGAAATTTATAAAAAATTTGTAAATAGTTGAATTCCTGTGAAATTTTTATTATTTATGAGAATAATTTAATGTTTGCTTAGAATTTTATTAACATTTTTTTTTAGATAATTGAATTCTTTTGAAAAAATTTATGAAAATAGTAGATATTGAAATTAGAACTAATTAGAATTCAATTATTTTAGAAAAATGTAATAAAATTCGTTGCAGGAATTCAATTATTTTCATAAATAATAAAATTCTTTACATTATTTCAATTATTTAAAAAAAACTTTTGAAAAATTTTATTGCAAGAATTTTTTGAGGAATTCAATTAAAATTGTATTAAAAATAATTGAAATTCTATGACGAGTTTTATTATTCATGAAAATAATTGAATTTTTTGTTAAAAATGTGATTATTTATGAAAATAATTGAATTATTGCGAAGAAATTAAAAAAAATTTTTGAATTCCTGTGAAATTTTTATTATTTATGAAAATAATTGAAATTTTCCAAAGAATTTTATTAAAATTTTTGAAAATAATTTAAATTCGGAGAAGAATTTCATTATTTTTAAAGATAATTGAATTTTGACGAGATTTTTTTTTTAATTTTTGAATATAATTGAATTTTATTACTTTTGAAAATAATTGAATTTCTGCAATGGTTTGTAACTTTTCCAAAATTCAATTTTTTCCAGTACTTTAATAAAATTCCCTGACTTTTCCCTGAATAACCTGATTTTCCTGATCTGTGACAATCCTGATATTGAAAATAATTTATAAAATTTCTTATTTGAAAATAATACCTCGCACAGTTTTACTATATGATGAGATATAGTATTTCTGTATTTGAGATATATTTCAATTCATTCTTGAGAGAAATTTATGACTTAATAAAAATATAGAAGTGAATTTTTTTTCCCAATATTCTTGTTTAATATATTCAATATTCATCAATTTTATTCAGTCTTTTCACTTGATTCGATGTTGATAGTTGGTGAGTGTGCGGTGAAGGAAAATAGTTATTTTATTCACAAGTTTTTTTTTTTTATCAAAAAAGTGTAAAATATTCACTAGAGCAATAAGGAAAAATGGTTTTACACCTTAATAAAATTGTGGTCGTGAGCATTCAACGTCAATCATTTTGCTGCTGCTTATTCTGAATTTATGCTGGCCAGGCTTCTGAGGTACATGGATGAATAAGGAAACGCTTGCCTGCATCGCGCATACAAAGTTTCACTCAGCTTATCTAGTTTGTGCAAAAACATGGTGCTCTGATAACGTTAACAGTGACCTCATCCAAACCGGTCCCATACATTCCTTATTTATTATGTCAAACAAATTTTTCACTACTTAAAATAAAGTTATTTTACATTCTCATTTTTGTTTAAAGTCTTCTAAAGTTACTTTTTGTTATCTTTTTATTTTTTCCAGTTTATTTTAATTTTGATGATTTAGGTAAATTTTGGTATATTTTCTGCAGAGAACTCCTTAAATATACTGCAGGACTAGAATGTTTGCGTCTTGTTTATTTAGGACTTTAACTCAGCTTACAAATTAAACTGCTATTCTGGATGGTTCGAGTACAGATAATACCCTAATACCATGTTTGACAATTTTCGTTTATATTATCTTATTTTTTATTCTTGTTTCTTTCTTCTTCTTCTTCTTCCCATTTCTTTCTTTTAGCTTCTGTTTTGTTTGAGAAGAAAAATGTTACCGAGGTAATACCGTAATTGCATTACTCTACTAATATCAAATTTTTAACAATCCAAGAACATTTAAACTGACTTTTACTACTGATACTAAAAATCCCACGGAATGTGTATGTTGTTCTGAAACTGATTTTTACAACCGTTATTAAAGTTACAAGACCTTAAAAATACATTTTCTGAATAAAAAAAAAAGTAAATTTACAGGTGGTGGTAAAATTTCAGAGAAATTAAAAGTTCTCACTAAATTCAACTTTCAACCGCTTTTTACTTATGTATACATGGTATGTCAAAAGTTTTTAAAATTTTGCTTGCGTATTATTTGAACTATCCCTAATAAGAGTTAAGGTATTTGCAAATATTTGCTGATACAAGAGTTAAATATCGTTATGAATATCGTGCAGTTGTAGTTATGCTAAAGTTCTATTAGTTCGATATCAGCACAAACTCGAGGAATGGAGAATATACAATAGACTACCGGTACTCCCCTAGATACAGCCTAATAGAGCATAACTATTATAATGAGACGTCTTGCTATGGGTAGTAGTTTCGCGGACAGAACCTGTCCCATTGACCCCAAGGTAAATTTCTCCCATTGGGAATTTATTCTCCACTTCTAATCTCCTAGTAGTTTGCATAATTATTAGAAGTTATTACAGTCGAGAATAATATTCTATTTCGGCTAGCTATACCAAATCGTAGCTGTAATTATATTCCCCACTGTATTTCCTCATATATAAATATTATGTTTTAGAATCTTGTTCTGTTATAATACTACAAACGTACTTTGAATTACTTACGAGGGGTACATGAGATTTTAAACTAAATTAAATATTATAAATATTTACACAGTTGCTTTTTGTTTTCATAAAAATTTGTACAACTATGCATCATCTCAGAGAATTATTGCTTCAAGATTTTTATGTTCTATTTGGAATTTTAATAATAATTTTAATACTTTTTATTCATCTCTTCTCTTCCTAAATTATTTATAGTTGCAAAATTTTTCAAAAGAGGAATAGTCATTTTTGAATATTGAAACAGAATAATTTTCCTGTTACAATATATACAATGGAATATTAATTTCAATAGTTATAATTTTAATATGATTCAAGTGAGAGTTAATAATTTTATTATTGTGAGATGGAATTTGGGAATGGAATTTTCTTCAAGGTACTTTCATTCTATGAAGAAAGATTGACTTTCAGACAAAAATGCAGACTCTTAAATATTTGGAAAAGGTTAAGTATGGAGAATCAAGTGAATAAATTAATGAGGCGTCCTCGTTTTAAGCTAAAGTACTCTTAATTCACCGTAATCTACTAGCAAATTAGTGCGCACTTACATCCACTCTTCGTCTGTGGAATTTCATTATGTTTCTACATAAACGTAAAAATGATTCAAGTAACATCCTCATATTAACTCCACTAGGACAATAGATTAGACGAAAATGTTTCATTTCTTCTCTAACTGTTTATAACCAAAAAATATGGATTAGATTTTTTATTATCACATCGATATTTGTTGGGAATTTTAATTTTTAGGTAAATATTAAAATATGAGCCTGTTAGTCAGAGAAAAAAATCTGCCAACTAGAGAAATTATTCTGACAACTAGGGAAAATTATCTACAAATAGACTTTGGGTATTATGATTTTTTCGACTTTTTACTACTATTTTCAATAAATGCGAATTTTTTCGACTTATTTTTCAAAAATTGCGACTTTTTTTCCAAGTTTTGCCACAAAAACAACACATTTTTGGTATAAAATGCAATTTATTTCGAATTTTGTAGTGTAAAAACTAAAAAGTATAACTATAGACAAATCTTGAAAAAATTATTTTTGAATGATTTTTTAAATTAAATTTATGAAATATTAATATACAATTGAAAAAATTTTTCAATAATTAAGATTTTGTGAAATTTAACTGAAAATAATTGAATTTTTCAAGTATTTTATTACAATTTTTAAAAATTAACTTTTGAAGAGTTTTTACTGCAAATTTTGAAAATAATTCAATTCTCAAAAATTTCAATGAAAAGTCTTCAAGTGTAAATTTATAAATAAAAAAATTAATGAAAATTAGCTTCTAAAAATTATATTAAAATATTTTTGAAAAAAATAATACTTATAGAATTTTTTCCTTGTAATTTTAAACACTAATAAATAAATAAATAAATAAAATTTTTTAAAATTCAATTATTTTCAATAATTTCAAATACACATTTCCGAAAATTCAAATACGTAGAAAAAATAACATTAAAATTTTTTAAAATTTACTTTTTTATACTTATTAAAATTTTTAATAAATCATGTTCATTTTTAAAATTAAAATTCTCCATAAAAATTTGATTATTTCTTTTTATATTTTTTTCAAAAAATTCAATTACTTTTAAAAGATTTTACCAAATTTCAATTATTTGAAAATTTTTCAATTGTGTAGATTAAATACCTATAAACTTTAAAAAATTATTTAAAAAATTAATTTTAAAAATTTCTTTATTATAATTTTTTAAAAATTAGTTACTTTCAACATTTTTGGGTAAATATTTTTAGTAATTTATCCTTATGATTGTCATAAAAAAGAACCATAAACTACAGTTACAATTCTTGTGGAAAATTGAATTTTTGTATTTAAATAATTGGAAGAAAAATTAAAAATATTTGATTTGGAAATGAAGTTCAGTTAAAAATTGTAGAAAATAATTTAATTTTGAAAGGGTTAAAATTTATAATTTTAAGAAATTATTCAATTTCAGAAGGTTTTAATTTTAAATTTTTCTAATTTTATTTCCCATGGAAAAACAAATAATAATTATTTAATTATTTATTTAACCAAATTCTGTAGAAATTCATGGTCCTAATAAATAAATTACTAAATAAACAATTTTCGCTGCTAATTTGCTAATTAAAACGTAATTTCAATTTCCTATGCAATGAAAACGTTATTTCCCTCAAAATAATGTTAAATATTCAAAAAAAAATTTGTTTCAAATTACGCAAAAATTACATACATATAACTAATCTGAAACTGATAATTCTGAAAATATGAAAATATGTCAAATCTAGTTATTTATCGTGAAGCAGTTATTACAAAACTCAATTAAGCCAGCAAATCATTTTATCGTTATCGACTCAATTATGGTTAAATTAATTAGCAATGAACTACACAGCAGGAAATGAAAATATTATTGTAATAGGACATTCTCCATTATGTTTTGATTTTGCAATTTAATCCAAACTTTGTTCAATATTTTGCAATTAACAGTAAATAATTTTATTGTATTCATACATATATATGTTTTTTTATTTTAACAAAAATGGAAAATATTGTCAATTTCTCTTTATATTTTTCAACACTGACTAAATACTTTTGCATATTTATTTTTTCATTATATTGAGGAAAATTTTTTTTTTTGTTTTATTATTATGTTTTTCGCATTTCATTCGCTTTTAAAAGAAGAATGAAAATTGTAGAAACAAAATCAGTTTGCTCGTTACTGGGAGGAAATCGCATTAAAGTCGAGTATACAAAATTCAAATTATTAATCGTTTCTCTGACGTATGTACAGTTTTCCATTGTTCGTTTAAATCAAGCCGGTTGAAAGTAACAAATGTATAAATTCGCTCTAGGTAACTTCGTAAAGCATGGCCTTAATTGAAAAATACGATGTAGTTTTAATTCTATAGTAGAATGAATTTTTAAAGCTTTATTCTTATAAATATAATTCTACTTTTTTAATTTAAATTTAGAATCAATCGGAATAATGTTTGAAAAACAAAGAATTCACTTTCTTTTTGAAAAATACAAATTTTATAATTTTTTGAAACTTTCGTAGTTTGGTTGTAACATTCGTCTGAAGGTTTCCGACAAGTTTTACTATCGAAAAAATTTTTTTGTCGTAGCTATTAAAACTTAATTTTTGTTTTATAGTTTTTCCATTGTTGGGGTAACTTTGAATCAATATTTTAAATTTTTAACTATAAAAACTAGGACGATTGTATTTCTTCCATGTCTGTAAGAATTATTATTTGTATAGACGCGGAAGGCATTAATCGATAGTAGTACGGAAGTAACAGTTAGTATAATGACATTTGATTGTAAAATTAATAAAATTCTATTGACAGGAATTTTTCATAAAATTCATAAAATTCATGTCCCTAATCAAAAATCATAACACACAATGTGGGTCGGAATAAATTCTGTCTACAGTCAGGTTTTAAATAACAAATCAGCGGTTTGGCACATACGTGACCCTCGAGGTTATAAAAGTTTTATTGAACTCCATTTGAAGTTGCTTTAATATGGCATACGCATTGCAGATACTGATAGAAATGGTATGTGAAACACATATTTTCATCGCATAGAAAAAGCGAAACATGGGACAAATAAAGATTTTTATTTATATTGATGTAAATTCACCTATACATAACCATCAATTTTTTATTTCCATTTACTTTTATTTAGTTCCCCCCCCCTTTTTATTGGTTTTGGTAAATTAGATTTATTTCCTTCGGTATTAAAATCTAGAAATTATTAAATTCTTTTAATATTTCGTATTTTTTGTAATTCTTCTGAAATTAGTTAAATTTTTTAATATATATTTTTAATTGATTATTAAAAATAATGGATTTATAGAAGAATTTTAATTAAAAACACTAAAAGAAATTGAATTTTGAAGCAATTACAAATGATTGCAGAAATTCAATTATTTTCCAAATTAGTAAAATTCTTCTTAGAAATTCAATTATTTCCAACAATTTTAATAAAATTCATGGCAAAATTCCAATTATTTTCAAAAAATTTTCTCAATTCAATGATTTTTAATAAATCTATTACTTTAATACAATTTTTCAAAAGCATTCAATTATATAAAAAAAAAATTTTAAATTCTACGCAAACATTTAATTATTTTCATAAATAATAAAACTCATCTCAGACTTTCAATTATTTTTAATACAATTTTAATGAAATTCCTCTAAAAATGAAATTATTCTTAAAAATTTTATTAAAATTCATCAAAGAAATTTAATTATTTAAAAAGACATTTTAATAAAATTCGTCTCAAGAATTCAATTATTTTCAAAAGTAATATAATTCTTCGCAGAAATTTAATTGTGTTCAACAATTTACAAAAATTCTCGTCAAAATTTCAATAATCTTTATAAATTTTTCTCCGAAATTCAAATATTTTCAAAAACTTTAATAAAATTCTTGGCAAAATTTCAATTATTTTCAAAAACTCTTATAAAAAAAAAGTTTCAAAAACTATTTTCTCTTTGGAGAAATTCAATTATTTTTAATAAAATTTTAATTAAATTTCCGAAAAATAAACTTATTCTTAAAAATTTTATTAAAATTTGTCAAGAGAATTCAATTATTTAAAAATTTGTTGATAGAAGTCTAAAATATAAAAATTGAATTTTAAGAAACATTTAATTATTTAATAAAATATTTATTTGCATTTTATTTGTATTTAAATAATTGAATTCTCATGGATTTTTCTAGTAAATATTGATTTAAAAATGAATTTCAGTTAAAATTTTAGATTATTATTGAATATTGAAAGCAATATAGCGTAAATTTTTAGAAATAATTGAATTTTGAAAATGTTTCAAATTAAAATCTTTTAGAAAATTTAAACTTTTCATACTTTTAATTAACAATTCTGTAGAATTTATTTTTTAAAAAAGTTTAATTAAATTTTTCTTTAATTCTTAAAGTTTTTATTTTCTAATTTATGTTTAATTGAAGAATGTCAGAATAATCAAAATTACGTAAAAATTAATATTGAAAATAATTGAATATTTACGAAGAATTTTAACATTTTTGGAAAATAATTGAATTCTTTTGGAGAATTTTATCAATTTAAAAAATAATTGAATTATTTCGAAGAATTTCATTCAAATTATTTGAGAATAATTGAATTATTTTGAAATATTTTATTTAAATTTTTTGAGAATAATTGAATTCCTGGGAATAATTTTATTATCTATAAAAATAATTAAATTCTTGACAAGATTTTTAAGGAAATTTAGAATTAATTTTTCTCAAAAAGTGTTTAATGGAATTTTTTTTAAAATTATTTAAAGATTTTAATTTCTAATTAATTTAATTGAAGAATGTCAGAATAATCGAAAGTTTAGGTAAAATTGAATTGTAAACAAATGGATTTAAAAATTTTCAAAGGAGAACTTTTTCAGAAATTATTTAAAAAAATTGTTTTAAAAAAGAATTTTAGTTTAAAATTCTATAAATGAAGAATTTAATAGAAATGAAAATAATTTTGAAGAAATTACAGTAATAATATTTTTATAATATAAAATAATGATAGTATCAAGTTTTAATTATTATAAAACATGAAGAAAGCGATCAGTCCGATTCGAAGATCGAATATCTTTTTGTTTTATAATATAATATATTCTTATATGTAAATGAATTTAAAATTTTTGAAAATTGGGGCCCCTTACCCTAATAAAAAGAAAAAATTATATTAAAATATTGAATGGCAAATGTAGATTAATAATTGATGAATTGAATGAAAGTCTTGAAATGTTTAGAAAAAGAAAAGTTAAAGAGAAAAAAGTTTATACAAGCGCATTGGTGTTCAATTTTTCAAGTTGATAATTTATCAATCTCTTCTCCACCTCTGGCATGTCGCATTCATGCTCGCACAACTAGAAGGTTCCAGGTCGTTTATATAGAGGGAAAACTAATGAGCCTATTTGAAGACTGAATATTTTCATTTGAGGAAAATCGATTTTCCAATTTTATATTATATATCTCGTTTACGGAATATTCAAGAAGGGCGCGTCAAAATTTATTCAATCTCCTTAGAACCACTGCGCGTGTTTCAAGAATATCAGGTCTCGTATATACTTCATCGCATATTCAATCGTATATAATGAAAGTAGTGAACATTGAAATAATAATGTCATATATTTTAAACTTTTCTGATTATGAAAACTTCAGAGTATGCTAGTAAAGTTTCTAGAATGGAAGTTTCCTTTTTTCTGGAATGAATGGTCATTTACCTCATTCTTTAGTTACCGTTATAACTGAAAATTAAATTGTATTATTGCAATATACAATTATTTATACTACTATCAAATTATTCTATGGACATTTTGAAACTTCTGTTTTTTGTATAATATAAGATTTGTATAAACAGTTCAGGTTCTTTTAAAGATTTGTCAAAAAATGTAATATTTTCAACTTATGAAGCAGAACAATTTTTTGAATTTAAATTTCAAATTTCTTCTCAAAATTAAATCAATTAAATTAAAAGATCCTATTCTCTTACATGAAGAAGTTAATATTTCGAGGGAATATACTATATACTCTTTGACGTTAATATCCCTTCATGAAAGTCAAGTATTTCCTTTGTGTCGGTATGTTAACCAGGAAGCTTTCATCACAAAGGAAATTTTTCTAGGAAGATTTTTTGCTCTAATTGTACAATATACTCTATATCTCCGTTATTGTGTGAACTTGGATTTGCTTCACTTGCTATGAGATTGAAAAAATTGTTTATAAATTAAAGAATAAAGCTAATCCGTTGATAAATAATTTTTATTCTTCAAATAAATATAATAATTTCCGTTTGGAAAAATTTTGAAAGGACGCTTACAGCATTGAGTGTAATTTAGGGAAAAGTCAGGGAAATCAGGGAAAAGTCAGGGGGAAATAAAGTTAAATTTTTGTGGCAACCCTGGCAGGATATTATCGTAATTCCTTTAGAACTTTTAAAAAATTGCTACAAATTTGTATGACGAGCTTGAAAATACTTTCTTATACAGTGGATATTTTGCCATTCCAGATTTTTTCTCTTGAACATCAAAGGAACGTTTTGGAGATATTCCGAAATATTCATTGCTGTTAGAGATGAGAAAGATTGTGTACGAATCAATAATCCTAATATTAAGTACTTCTGGAAAATTTATACCATTAAATTACATTCACTATACATCACTGATATCGTTTAATCCTTACATAAGTTTCCTAGGGGTTCAGAGAAATTATAGAATTTTCGTGAATAGCTTCTTGCGAGCCATTAGCAAGATTAATTATTGCGAGCCATTAGTGCTCATTGTTCTTATCTTTCATACATAAACTTGCGTACCTCTTTCTTATTTTTTCCATTCATCTATTCGATGATGACAATCCATTTTTCAAAATTTCCCTCTGTTATACTAATATATAAAGTTTCTAAGAGAGTGTAAAAACAATAATCACTTATATCATAAATTCCATATAATGATTTTTAAAAAAAATTCACAACTAGTGATAAAAAATAGTCTGTTGTTACTTTTCGTTTTTCTTTGTAAGAAAAAATATGAGATACGCATATTCCCATCGCGCCATTTTTCTCCGATCACAACTTCATTTTCAGCCTTGTATCAATTCCCTAGCCACATAATCCTATTGAAGTTTTATCTGACTCGAAAAATTTGCAAGTCGACACTCGCGCAATATTTCTTCAGATTTATCTCTTTATATTCAAACACGCTTTCAAAATGAAAATGATGATTCCAAACTCAAAATCAATTTCACCATTGAAAGCTTTATTATCAATTTTTCTTTTTATCTTCCGACATAGAAAAAAAATTGCTTTAAATATTTTGTTTAAATTTTTGCTAATCAGAAATAAAAAAAAGAATTTCAAGGATGAGATTTATTCTACGAAAAGAGTAAAAATATTTCTTTTATTGTGAAAGGAAGAGAGAAATGTGTTAGTTGGAAAGAATTTTTCTGAATTTGAAAAGCACCCGATCAGAATAAGTATGCCGAAGAATACCAACAGATTTATGTTAAACTGGCATAATCCTGTGGCAAACGACATTTACAAGCGTGCAAAATGGTGACTGCTACAAACACTATTCTGTCCGCATATAGCCGCTGGTTCAACGCGCACTAGCGTAGTAGGAAAACCAAAAATTGATGCAAATCCGACATGAATATTCAATTACTGTAATCCGACAGTAGAACGGTCCAGGTCGACGGAAACTGCCACCGAGATGTCGAGAAAGAGAGCTCGATTCCATCCAAAAAAAAGAGAGAGGGGGGAGGGGTTGGATGCATTGAAAACGAACTTTCTATGCAGACTATTTGTTGCAATTTTATGATATGAGAAATCATTTCACATCTTTTCTTATTGAATTCACGAAAGTTGAAAATTCTCCTCACCTTTTTTATATTATATCTTTACTTTCGAGAGGAGAAATTGCTTCATCATAGGTGTACTATTGCAAATGGTCATGAGGTGAAACTAATAAAGTCGAATATTCAAATATTTTTCAATTTAAGGAGTTCTTTTACAAAAAAAAGTTGTCGCCCTCCCTTTAAATTGAATTTTTACTTCTGGAAATTTTCTTTTTTATAATTGAACACCTTGAATTTTTTTAGCCTGGATAAAATTGCAGCAAGTTTGCTACAAGCTTGCAACAACTTTGACGAATTTTATATTATCAGCAATCCTTCTCTCTAAATCTGAATTAGTAGTTTTCTACTAATGAATTAGTGCGGATTCGTTTACCAATTTAATTAGTAACTGTTTTTACTAATTTTTAGTAATTTTTTACTAATTATTAGTAGAAAATTTACTAATTTGAAATAGTAAAAAATACGTTCTACTAATTGAATTAGTAATTTTCTACTAGCAATTAGTAAAAAACTACTAAAAATTAGTAAAAAATGTTACTAATTCAAATTGGTAAACGAATCCGCACTAATTCAGATTTAGAGAGTTCCTTTCATCACACAGAAAAAAAGATAATTTAATTTTAAGAAGCACCTACTTAAATAGGAGCCAAGAATATTCCCTACTTAAATTAAGTGGCCCCACTTAAACTAAGTGAGAATTCTTATTGTAAGAATATTTCCCACTAAAGTTTATATTGAAATTTATAAATAAAATTATTCAAAATTTTAATCATTTTATTTTCATAAATTCTAAATCAATTCTTATTAGAAAGTTTTCTGAGAATGAAATTATTTAAATAAAACAAAAAAATTTATTGAATAATTGCGAATTTTTTTAAAATTTGAATTCTTATAAAAAACTTTATCAAACATTTTTTAAAATAATTGAATTTTTACGAAGAATAACATTAAAATTTTTGATAATAATTAAATTCATTCAAGAAATGTAATTAAAAAAGAATTGAAAATAATTGAAAATCAGCAATGAATTTTATTATTTATGAAAATAATTGAATTTTTGCTAAGAATTTTATTAAAATTTTCAAAAATAATTGTATTTCTGAGAAGAATTTTATTATTTATGGAAATAATTGAATTATTGCGAAAAATTTTATTACAATGTTTAAAAAGAATTTAATTTCTCTAAAAAATTTTGTTATTGTTAATTATGAAAATAATTGAATTTTGCAAAGAATTTTATTAAAATGCCTCAAAATAATTGAATTTCCGGGAATAATTTTGTTATTTATGGACATAATTAAATTCTTGAATAGAATTTTTAAACAATTATTTTTTTTCAAATTTTATGAAAATTGTGTTTTAAATAATTGAATTTCTTTGAAAATTGTATATTATTTATGAAAATAATTGAATTCTTTAAAAAAATTTTTTTTTAATTATATTGAAAACAATTCAATTATTACAAAGAATTTCATTAAAATTTTTTTAAAAAATTGAATTTTTTCAATGAAGTTTATTAAAATTATATTAATATAACAATTCAATTATTATAAAGAATTTCATTTATATTTTTTAAAATAATTCAATTTTTTCAAAGAATTTTATAAAAACTTTTAAGAATAGTTGCATTTTTTGTGAAATTTATTTAAAATTGTATTAAAAATAATCGAAATCTTGCGATGAGTTTTATTATTTATAAAAATAATTGAATTTTTGCAACGATTATTAGTAAAATTTTTAAAAATAATTGAATTTCAGAGAAGAATTTTATTATTTATAAAAAAATTATTGAATTCTTACGCAGAATTTTATAAAAATCTATTTAAATAATTGATTTATTTCGAAAAATATTTGTAAAATTCTGTTTTAAACCATTGAATTCCTGTCAAAAATTTTTAATTTATGAAAATAATTTAATGTTTATGTAGAATTTTATAAGCAATTTTTAAAAAAAAAATTTAATTTTTTAAAATTATTTGATTAGCTTTTAGTGTAAAAAATAAAAGAAGTATCCAAATAGTAGTAAATCGTAAAAAAAAGTAGTAAATAGTAGGCTTTAGTAGATGAGTGCGAGGGCTGGGGTTGAGATTTTTTGGAACTGCAAAACAGTGCAATATTAAATCTCGGATTTATAGGCCTAAACAATTAGGAATCAATAAAATGGAATAAATTTCGCACAGGCTTAAAAACCAAACAAAATTATTCTGAAATTGGAAGAATTGACAGTAATGTTTTAGAAAGAATTAGCAATTTAGAATTGATTTAAAAAAAAGAAAATGGTCAGAAAACTCATTCACTATAAAAGGAGCGAATTCTAATTGGTGAATTTTGGGTCTGTCCCATTTTTAATAATAATTAATTCATTTGATATTTTGAATATTGTATAAGCTGAACGTCCACTACAGCTTAATGGGGTTTTTTTTTAGATTTTGATTTTACTATAATCTTATTTAAGTTAGCTGTTTTCTGCATGTTTTTACTGCAACTTTACTGGACAACCTTTCTGCAAGTTTTCCTACTGTGAATTTTGAAGAAGGTAGCAGGACACTTTAAGCAGACTTTAAAGTCTGCAAGCTTTCTTAAAGTTTGCTTAAAGTTTCCTGCAAGCTAACACAAGTTATACTTGAGTTTCCTTACCAGTAAATCTATATTCAAGGCAATTCAGGGTTAGTGGTGCTTGGCCTATCTTAGAAGATTAGAGATGTTAATTTATAGGTGTAATGTATTTAGCTAGTTGACCTGAACTCTTGTATACAAGCCCTCTCATGTCAAATCAAATCCAAGGATTGGACACTGTGCTTAATCCCCCTGCATGGTCTACATTTGTGTATACAATACAGATGTCCCTCTTGTAAGAACAAACACCATGTGTCATCGAGAGTTCCTCGTCGACGGTTCGTTACCCAAAGATGTTTAGTTTCAATTCAATGCCTTCGATTGTCTTTCTCGTCGATTTTTTACACTCTACAATTCCAGATAATTTAATTACCTTTTAAATAATTTAAAACCCCCGGGCCGATAGGTCATTTCTCGTTTTTCACTAAAAATTAACATCATAATCGCTGGGCATCAATTTTGTTTGTAAATTCTGTTTGTAGATTCATGTTTTTCGGTAAAAAGATGCGAATTAAAAAATTTTAATATAAAAGTGAAATGTAAAGTAAAAATGTACGAAAGGAAAAGAAATGAAGGACCTTTGCATTTTCGGATCGGCAACCATAAATAGGTTTCGTATATAAACGATAAAACGTTGAGGTATTCTCTGAGATAGAGCGTCGAGCTGGAAGGAACTGATTTAAAGTTTCGAGGCCGAAGTTTCAGAAGTTTGAAGAGTTACACGTCGCCGTTTCCTACACTACTGTTGAATCCAAGGGATCCGAGGTGTCTTGCCAATTATAAGATCTTAATTATATGAATTCAGCGAATAATCTCTATTCCACTGCTGTCTTTTTTTTCCTTTTTATTTTTCCATCCACTCTCGCTTTAATTTGAAGGTTTTCTTTAAGTGGTCTTTTCGTTTGAGTCCCAAGTTCATCTTTGAGTGTCGGGCGAAAAGGAAGTGCTCGTTGCACTGAGAGAAAAAAAAGATAGTAAATCTCAAGTTTGCGCAATAAACAGAATATGAGGGAAGCAGGGGGGAGGGTGATGATGTAAAAGGGTGAAAAGTCGAGAGCTGCTTTCAGAGCTTTGAGAAATGCTGGATGTGAAATTCGTCACGTGCAAATAAGATATAATATATGACGAAGAGTGTGTGGAAGCTGGGATTAGCATGTACTGTGTAAGTCGGTAAATAGAATGCAAAGTACATTCGGACGTATATCATCCGAGACAACCGTAATCCATTCCTGGTGTCACACAAATCGTGAAGATTGTGAAGATTATTCAACAATGGGTTTATCACAATTAACTTGTTTCTGTAAGATAATTATGCTTCAGGGTTTGGAATAAAAATTACTTCTTTCAGCATAAGGTAGTATTTACTAAAACATTCTTTTCAGAATTTTAAATAAATGTATATTTAACATTTGATGTAGTTTTAACATCTTTGTACTCTTTCTCCATTAAAAAAGAATAATCCATTAGAAACCAATCACGATGGAAAATTGATGGAAAATTTTATTAATAGACATTGTATCCTTGGAAGGAATAGGCTATTAACGCTTAAGACGCGCTAAAATCCAATATTACTGGATGTACGTGTCACATGGCATGGCGTCGATCCAGAAACAGTGTTTCTGCGTTAAACATGAATACAACGTTGTTGCTCGTTGTATATCCCACGTGACAGATTTTAATATTGAATAAGTTAAAGGCGATACGAGAACAGGGTTGTTGACATAATGTTAGTGAGGAGGTCGATTCCCGCCATCTTGCCCCACCCATGAGCCGTTAGCACATCGACACCGGAAGTACAACTGTACGTTTGACCTAGATTTTACAACAATAGCTTTTCTCATTTCACTGCATCCCCATGCACAATTCTTCTTTTTTTTTATCTATATGCTTTTACTCACGCTTTCTCTCTAGCAAAACTTTTGCCAACACGCATTCATTGTAATTTCCAACACCAAACTATCTGAACTTGTCCAGAATTGCCATGGAGGTTTTTTATTTTGCTTTTCATTGACTTTTACCCTAATTTTAACTTTCTGATTCCTATTTTAAAAAATTAAGTGTTTTTCCCTTTAACCTGAGCACTATATTAGCGTAATTTTTTAAAAATAATTGAACTTCGAAAAGGGTTAAAATTAAAATTAAAATCTTTGAAAGTCTGAAATTATAGGTACAATATTTTTTAAAATAAAATAATGACATTATCACTCTGTCATTTTAAATTTATTATAAAACGAAGAAATCGATCACTCCGAGTCGAATGCATTTAATTTTTTTATATTCTATTTTGTAATACAAGTTGAAATTTCCTGTCAAATAATTAATGCTGAACTGTTAAATACTCTCATTATTATCATCGATAATTATTAGGAAAATCATTTTACAATGTTCAGCAAAATTTCGATGATATTGCACCTATCTAAAATAGGCATTATTCCAATGAACTGTGATATACCTTGAACGTTCGATTTTCGATTACCCAACACCAGTAACTGTTCACTTATTGATGAATCCTTTTAGTGAAGCTTTGCACCTAAATGCAGCATAACTATACTGACTCGGTTCACTTTAAGGCTTAAATGAATTACATGGTTTAAAAACACATGTTTTTTTTAAACTAATTGCTTCTCCATAGAGGAAGGATTATATTTCTAATATTAATTTATTTAATTTTCAAAAGGAAAAAAAAATGCTGAAATAATCCATCATTAGAATTTTTATATTTCCTATTTACTAAAGTGGAGAGAGAGGCGAAGGAAAAAAAAGGAAAGAAAATAGTGTTTTATTAACGTAAAGACCGTCGAGTACATGGGGACGAGAGGACTATGGTATGAAAAGACTCTCTCGACCTTAGCTAAGGGTAAGCCACTCTGGAAAAATCGCTAAATTATTTGCTGTGGGGCGAGGTACTAGTAGTAATAACTCTCGTCGCTAACGTAAATTGTAAGGCGAGGGTGCGATAAAATAAAACATGAGACGCGTGTGAATTCACTTCACCGATTGTGTTCCTTTCGACAATTTAATACAATAACTCTCGGTGAAAGTATCATTTCAATTTTATAGCCAATAAACCTTTCTGGTTAAAAACTAATTTTATCAATTTCCATTTTAATTAAAGAATAATTTTATTTTTTTATAAATTTTGAAAGCACACATTATTACATATAAATATCTTGTAAACGAAATATTCATCCATTTCTTTTCATCACAGCAATATAATCGGAATGTTAAAAAAGCATTAATTTCGGGCTTATTCCAATTTTACCATTTTTTCCATTTGCCTGAGTGGTACAGAATATTGGCTAGATTTCTGAACCGTTAAAAGGAGATTTTTTAATAGGCAGTCCGAAGCCTGAAGGGATTTACGATAATCCGTAGTGGTTTTTAATCGAAATGTCGACGGTATGGTTGTGGTTTTGCGGCTTTGAGTATGTATGTTCAGATTTTACTGACATATACATACGGAGAAGGTGGTGGTATTTTTTTCATGTTAAAAAAAAGGATAATATTTTATCGTATTTCTCTATTTTTTTTTGTGTGTCTGTAACAGGTGATCAGACTCTACAGATAAATACTGTTAAGTATTCCCATGGTTTCAATTTCACCTAGTAACGACATTTTAATTCTCAACGGACGGTTCTCGCACTGCTTTCTCATCCTACTCCTTTTTTTTGTACTCTTCCTCATTCTAGCACCGAAAGCTTTAACGAGAGCATTAAAGTGTTTCTGACGTCACTTGCTTACAGGGATTACGAGCATTAGTGAGACTTCCTACTACCCTTAATAAGGAACTAGAAAATAGAACCAAAAACTTTTCTTCCTTTGCATCGATGGATACATTGAGCTATTTTTTTATTATTGAGCTTTTTTTTTGACTTACTACAAAATAGTTCATATGTTGAATTCACGATAATTTTTCCGAAAAGTTGTTGGCTAGAATTTATTCAAAACAGGTTTTTCTGAGTAAATATTTTTGATGAAAATTCTAAAAAAGTCAGGAAAATAAATAGAATGGAATTTTTGTCAGTTTTGTGAAGTGTCTAAAACGATTATTTTGTTCTTCAAGTTTAATTTTTCGATAGTCACTTTTTTACTACTTTTTTTTAGTTTGAAAGCTACTTTTTGTTACTTTTTTTTAAAATTAATTATCGAGTGCCAAGTCTAAATAAATTTATATGAAAAAATCTTTTTGCTGTTTTTGGAAAACTCAATTTTTTTGATACCAACATTATTTGTATATTCAGTTTTCTGTAACAATTCGATTGTTATGCTCGCTCTCAATTAGGACACACAAAGTCTAATCCTGCGGTCAATGTAACAAGGAGCATTTATTAGTAGATTTCATGACGCACTGTAAATAGTTAGTAGGGCATTTTGCTACACACGTGATGTATATATCATTTTGAACATAAAGTAATTCAACCACAATGTGGTTAGTTGACGTTTACATATGGTGCTTTTGAAAGAGACCTACAAACTGACGTAATTTACTGTTGTAACCTGAAAATAGAAATTTTGAATTAAAGTTGTATCTATTTTTACTAAAATTCACCTTTAGAGCTTTAGAAAATTTATAGTGTTTAAAAATTTATTTTTTTAAATCATCAAAATTAAATTATTAATTAATTTAAATCATCAAAATTAAATTATTAATTAAACTAAATCATCGAAATTAAATTATTAATTAAATTAAATCATCAAAATTAAATTATTAATTAAATTAAATCATCAAAAAAATTGACAATTTCATGTCGCGAACTTTGCTTATAAAGAAGGATAAATTTTTGTTTATCTTCATCGGCATTTCATAAATATTTAATAGCGTAAACAAAATTAGCATTTCTGCTCATCGAAACGTATTGTAAAGGTATTGTTAAACGTTTTATAAACAGCATAATATTGAAATAAATAGCATATTTGAAAATTTGAAATTCAGAATATATAAAATAATTATGAATATGAGATAAAATTATTTATATATTACATAAACCTAACAGATACTAAATAAGTTGATATTAAAACTATACGTGTATAGTTTTGAAGCAACCTCCATATTGTGCTTTATATATTTACCAATAACATGGCTTTTAAATATCGTAACGACTTTGTTCAAGTACCTCATTTTCATAGTCGTTAAACTTCTGAAAATGTCCCGTTTTCAAGCGATTACTGCTTTCATCCAAATAGACCGGGAGCACTGTTTATTTCAACAGATGTTTCGGATTAATATTAATTTAATTATTTTACAAAGTTTCGCCCTTTTTCATAAAATAATATTTAGTTAACTATATTTACATTTAATAATGTTTTCGCGTTCATCACATGAACACAGTATAATTTCAATGTTGATTTTAAACTCTTAATTGACATTCAATGGATGGTAAATTGGAATATGAAAAGTTAAAGTGAATTTAAAAAATTTTCA
Organism: Leptopilina heterotoma; assembly: GCF_015476425.1. Classification (NCBI taxonomy): domain Eukaryota; kingdom Metazoa; phylum Arthropoda; class Insecta; order Hymenoptera; family Figitidae; genus Leptopilina; species Leptopilina heterotoma. Next base: position 11,227 of record NW_025110937.1, on the reverse strand, counting down.
GTGCATAACTTTTCATGAAAAATGTTTTCACTTTTTTTATTCTTTTTTGCAAAAAAAATTGGCATGAATAAACAAAAAATTTCTCGTTATTCAAGTTGAAATTTTTACAATTAATAACAATTCATCATTCTCAGTGAAAAATAGCAGAATTCGAATTTCGTTATTTCTCTTGTTCAATAGCAACGATCGAACAGTTTCCGATTCAAAAACGCTTACACGTGACTTGAAGAGTGAAATAAAAGTAGGCTATATTCCCAACGTTTTTTTTTCCTATCTCCACTTCCCCCCTCTTTTATTGTGGATATTTATAACAGAAAAAACTACGCATCGTTTTTTTTAAAAAACATTTTTTTTATATCCATAAATTATGGATATAAAAAAACGAATACTTTAAAAAAAAATTATGCGTAGTTTTTTCTATAAAATATTGTTTAAATCATATCTTTTTTTGCTTGTATAATTGAAAGCAAATTTATTTTTTTATATTTTTCTGGTAAATATTGGTTATTAAATATTTTGTTAAATTTACTCAAATAACGGATGCATTTATTTTACACTCTTTTGCACTTTTAAAACAGTCGGAGGCATTTTCTTTTACTGGATTTACAGTGTGATCTCTCTCAGAAACGGGCTTTTATAACATTTTATCGGGGAAATGAGGAGCGAATGAGGAAATAGAGAAGGCAGGACGAAATTACAGGGACTTGGCGTCGAACATCTCTAATAACGACTGACTGCTGCTGATAAAAAAAATTGAAAAAAGATTGAATAAAAGTGAAAAAGACATTCGTGAGGTGAGACTAATTGCGAGCAGTTCCACATTATACACCGCAGTTTATCGAGAATCGGGCGTTGAAAATTAAAATTCTTTGAATAAATTTCTAAATTTTGTTCTGTATTTTCAGGCTTTGCACTCATCTACTAAGACCTAATATTTATCACATTTTTACGATTTCCTTTTATTTAAATACTTTTTTTATATTTGTGACACTAAAAGCTACTTTTCTCTATTTAATGAGAAATTTTTCCTACTTTGAATCCGCACATAGTTCAAATTAACAAATTATTTTTAAAAATTGTAATAAAAAATTCTTCGCAAGAATTCAATTATTTTCGAAAATTTTTTAAAACTTCTTCACAGAAATTTAATTATTTTTTTAAATAATAAAATTATTCACAGAAACTCAAATATTTTTATAAATAATAAAAATCTCCACAAAAATTCAATTATTTTCATAAATATTAAAATTATCCACAGAAAATCAATTATTTAAAAAAATTTAATTGAACTATCCTGCACAAGAATTCAATTATTTCCACAAATAATGAAATTCCTTGCTGAAATTCAAATATTTTTAGTAAAGAATATTTAAATAAAATATTACAGAAGAATTCAATAATTTTAAAAAAGTTTTAATAACTTTCTTCTCAAAAATTTTTGAGTCACAAACTCATAAATACTTACACAGATAAAATTTTGGTAAAGCAGAAGTTCCTATAAGCGATTTACGCTTGCCCCAGCCATTAATAGACAATCAAAATTTTGAAAATAATAATTTAAAAAATGTATTTCTTCCAAATATAACAATTCTAATCATCTGAAAATCACCTGAGTTCTAGTAGGGACTGAGCCCTACGCAAACCTGAAGAATAGAGAATTTTATTTCAATTTTTAAGTAGTAGCAGGTCCACCCGTATGCTATCAGACAATTGAAATTTGTTTAAAATGAAAATAAAAATTTATTTCTTCCAAAAATAAAAATTCTAATCATCTGAAAATCACCTGAGTTCTAGTAGGGACTGAGCCCTAGGCAATCTTGAAGAATAGGGAATTTTATTTCAATTTTTAAGTAGTAGCACCACCACCCGAATGCTATCAGACAATTGAAATTTGTTTAAAATGAAAATAAAAATTTATTTCTTCCAAAAATAAAAATTCTAATCATCTGAAAATCACCTGAGTTCTAGTAGGGACTGAGCCCTATGCAAACCTGAAGAATAGAGAATTTTATTTCAGTTTTTAAGTAGTAGCACCACCACCCGTATGCTATCAGACAATTGAAATTTGTTTAAAATGAAAATAAAAATTTATTTCTTCCAAAAACAAAAATTCTAATCGTCTGAAAATCACCTGAGTTCTAGTAGGGACTGAGCCCTAGGCAATCTTGAAGAATAGGGAATTTTATTTCAATTTTTAAGTAGTAGCACCACCACCCGTATGCTATCAGACAATTGAAATTTGTTTAAAATGAAAATAAAAATTTATTTCTTCCAAAAACAAAAATTCTAATCGTCTGAAAATCACCTGAGTTCTAGTAGGGACTGAGCCCTAGGCAATCTTGAAGAATAGGGAATTTTATTTCAATTTTTAAGTAGTAGCAGGTCCACCCGAATGCTATCAGACAATTGAAATTTGTTTAAAATGAAAATGAAAATTTATTTCTTCCAAAAATAAAAATTCTAATCATCTGAAAATCACCTGAGTTTTAGTAGGGACTGAGCCCTACCTAATCCTGAAAAATAGAGAATTTTATTTCAGTTTTTAAGTAGTAGCACCACCACCCGAATGCTATCAGACAATTGAAATTTGTTTAAAATGAAAATAAAAATTTATTTCTTCCAAAAATAAAAATTCTAATCATCTGAAAATCACCTGAGTTCTAGTAGGGACTGAGCCCTAGGCAATCTTGAAGAATAGGGAATTTTATTTCAATTTTTAAGTAGTAGCAGGTCCACCCGAATGCTATCAGACAATTGAAATTTGTTTAAAATGAAAATAAAAATTTATTTCTTCCAAAAATAAAAATTCTAATCATCTGAAAATCACCTGAGTTCTAGTAGGGACTGAGCCCTATGCAAACCTGAAGAATAGAGAATTTTATTTCAGTTTTTAAGTAGTAGCACCACCACCCGAATGCTATCAGACAATTGAAATTTGTTTAAAATGAAAATAAAAATGTATTTCTTCCAAAAATAAAAATTCTAATCATCTGAAAATCACCTGAGTTCTAGTAGGGACTGAGCCCTATGCAAACCTGAAGAATAGAGAATTTTATTTCAGTTTTTAAGTAGTAGCACCACCACCCGAATGCTATCAGACAATTAAAATTTGTTTAAAATGAAAATAAAAATTTATTTCTTCCAAAAATAAAAATTCTAATCATCTGAAAATCACCTGAGTTCTAGTAGGGACTGAGCCCTAGGCAATCTTGAAGAATAGGGCATTTTATTTCAATTTTTAAGTAGTAGCAGGTCCACCCGAATGCTATCAGACAATTGAAATTTGTTTAAAATGAAAATGAAAATTTATTTCTTCCAAAAATAAAAATTCTAATCATCTGAAAATCACCTGAGTTCTAGTAGGGACTGAGCCCTATGCAAACCTGAAGAATAGAGAATTTTATTTTAGTTTTTAAGTAGTAGCACCACCACCCGTATGCTATCAGACAATTAAAATTTGTTTAAAATGAAAATAAAAATTTATTTCTTCAAAAACAAAAATTCTAATCATCTGAAAATCACCTGAGTTCTAGTAGGGACTGAGCCCTACGCAAACCTGAAGAATAGAGAATTTTATTTCAATTTTTAAGTAGTAGCAGGTCCACCCGTATGCTATCAGACAATTGAAATTTGTTTAAAATGAAAATAAAAATTTATTTCTTCCAAAAATAAAAATTCTAATCATCTGAAAATCACCTGAGTTCTAGTAGGGACTGAGCCCTAGGCAATCTTGAAGAATAGGGAATTTTATTTCAATTTTTAAGTAGTAGCACCACCACCCGTATGCTATCAGACAATTGAAATTTGTTTAAAATGAAAATAAAAATTTATTTCTTCCAAAAATAAAAATTCTAATCATCTGAAAATCACCTGAGTTCTAGTAGGGACTGAGCCCTAGGCAATCTTGAAGAATAGAGAATTTTATTTCAATTTTTATGTAGTAGCAGGTCCACCCGTATGCTATCAGACAATTGAAAGTTGTTTAAAATGAAAATAAAAATTTATTTCTTCCAAAAATAAAAATTCTAATCATCTGAAAATCACCTGAGTTCTAGTAGGGACTGAGCCCTACCCAATCCTGAAGAATAGAGAATTTTATTTCAGTTTTTAAGTAGTAGCACCACCACCCGAATGCTATCAGACAATTGAAATTTGTTTAAAATGAAAATAAAAATTTATTTCTTCCAAAAATAAAAATTCTAATCATCTGAAAATCACCTGAGTTCTAGTAGGGACTGAGCCCTAGTCAATGCTTAAGAATAGAGAATTTTATTTCAGTTTTTAAGTAGTAGCACCACCACCCGAATGCTATCAGACAATTGAAATTTGTTTAAAATGAAAATAAAAATTTATTTCTTCCAAAAACAAAAATTCTAATCATCTGAAAATCACCTGAGTTCTAGTAGGGACTGAGCCCTACCCAATCCTGAAGAATAGAGAATTTTATTTCAGTTTTTCAGTAGTAGCAGGTCCACCCGTATGCTATCAGACAATTGAAATTTGTTTAAAATGAAAATAAAAATTTATTTCTTCCAAAAATAAAAATTCTAATCATCTGCAAATCACCTGAGTTCTAGTAGGGACTGAGCCCTACCCAATCCTGAAGAATAGAGAATTTTATTTCAGTTTTTAAGTAGTAGCACCACCACCCGAATGCTATCAGACAATTGAAATTTGTTTAAAATGAAAATAAAAATTTATTTCTTCCAAAAATAAAAATTCTAATCATCTGAAAATCACCTGAGTTGGAGGGACTGAGCCCTACCCATCCGGAAGAATAGAGAATTTTATTTCAGTTTTAAGTAGTAGCACCACCACCCGAAGGCTACAGACAATTGAAATTTGTTTAAAAATGAAAATAAAAATTTATTTCTTCCAAAAATTAAAAATCTAATTGCATCTGAAAATCAGCACGCTGAGTTCTAGTAGGGACTGAGCCCTATGCAATCTTGAAGAATAGAGGAATTTATTTAAATTTTTAAGTAGTTAGCACCACCACCCGGAATGCTATCAGACAATTGAAAATGTGTTAAAAAATGAAAATAAAAATTTATTCTTCTTCAAAACAAAAATTCTAATCGTCTGAAAATTCACCGGAGTTCTAGTAGGGACTGAGCCCTAGGCAATCTTGAAGAAAATATGAATTTTAATTTCAATTTTTAAGTATGCAAGGTCCACCCGATTTTAGAGGGGATCTTGAGAACTTCTAGGGACTGACTGACCCCCATCAGGGAGTAACCAGTTTTTTGAAGCACCACCACCCGAATGTCCACCCGAATGCTATCCTGGTTTAAAAGAAAATAAAAAATTATTTCTTCAAAAATAAAAATCTATCATCTGAAAATCTGAAAATACCTGAGGTTCTAGTAGGGACTGAGCCCTAGCAAACTTGAAATGAATAGGGAATTTTATTTAAATTTTTAAGTAAAAAAAAAAGTAGCACCACCCCCGTTGCTATCAGACAGATCAGTGAAATTTGTTTTAAAATGAAAATAAAAATTTATTCTTCCAAAACAAAATTCTAATCGTCTTGAAAATCACCTGAGTTCTAATCGTAGGGACTGATCACCTAGAGCCCTAGTAGGGACTGAGCCCTAGCAACCTTGAAGAGGCTATCAGACAATTGAATGCTATCAACAATTGAATTGTTTGTTTAAAATGAAAATAAAATGAAAATAAAAATTATTTCTTCCAAAATAAAAATTCTAATCATCTGAAAATCACCTGAGTTCTAGTAGGGACTGAGCCCTAGCAATCTTGAAGAATAGAGGAATTTTATTTCAATTTTTAAGTAGTAGCAGGTCCACCCGAATGCTATCAGACAATTGAAATTTGTTTAAAATGAAAATAAAAATTTATTTCTTCCAAAAATAAAAATTCTAATCATCTGAAAATCACCTGAGTTCTAGTAGGGACTGAGCCCTACCCAATCCTGAAGAATAGAGAATTTTATTTCAATTTTTAAGTAGTAGCACCACCACCCGAATGCTATCAGACAATTGAAATTTGTTTAAAATGAAAATAAAAATTTATTTCTTCCAAAAATAAAAATTCTAATCATCTGAAAATCACCTGAGTTCTAGTAGGGACTGAGCCCTAGTCAATGCTTAAGAATAGAGAATTTTATTTCATTTTTAAGTAGTAGCAGGTCCACCCGAATGCTATCGGACAATTGAAATTTGTTTAAAATGAAAATAAAAATTATTTCTTCCAAAAATAAAAATTCTAATCATCTGAAATTCACCTGAGTTCTAGTAGGGACTGAGCCCTACCAATCCTGAAGAATAGAGAATTTTATTTCAGTTTTAAGTAGTAGCAGTCCACCACCCGAATGCTATCAGACAATTGAAATTTGTTTAAAATGAAAATAAAAATTTATTTCTTCCAAAAATAAAAATTCTAATCATCTGAAATCACCTGAGTTCTAGTAGGGACTGAGCCCTATGCCAATCTTGAAGAATAGAGAATTTTATTTCAGTTTTAAGTAGTAGCACCACCCGAATGCTATCAGACAATTGAAATTTGTTTAAAATGAAATGAAAATTTATTTCTTCCAAAAATAAAATTCTAATCATCTGAAAATCACCTTAGTTCTAGTAGGGACTGAGCCCTACCCAATCCTGAAGAATAGGGAATTTTATTTCAATTTTTAAGTAGTAGCACCACCACCCAAATGCTATCAGACAATTGAAATTTGTTTAAAATGAAAATAAAATTTATTTCTTCCAAAAATAAAAATTCTAATCATCTGAAAATCACCTGAGTTCTAGTAGGGACTGAGCCCTATGCAAACCTGAAGAATAGAGAATTTTATTTCAGTTTTTAAGTAGTAGCACCACCACCCGAATGCTATCAGACAATTGAAATTTGTTTAAAATGAAAATAAAAATTTATTTCTTCCAAAAATAAAAATTCTAATCATCTGAAAATCACCTGAGTTCTAGTAGGGACTGAGCCCTAGCAAACCTGAAGAATAGAGAATTTTATTTCAGTTTTTAAGTAGTAGCACCACCACCCCGAATGCTATCAGACAATTGAAATTTGTTTAAAATGAAAATAAAAATTTATTTCTTCCAAAAATAAAATTCTAATCATCTGAAAATCACCTGAGTTCTAGTAGGGACTGAGCCCTACGCAATCCTGAAGAATAGAGGAATTTTATTTCAATTTTTAAGTAGTAGCAGTCCACCACCCGTATGCTATCAGACAATTGAAAGTTGTTTAAAATGAAAATAAAAATTTATTTCTTCCAAAAATAAAAATTCTAATCATCTGAAAATCACCTGAGTTCTAGTAGGGACTGAGCCTTAGGCAATCCTGAAGAATAGAGAATTTTATTTCAATTTTTAAGTAGTAGCACCACCACCCGAATGCTATCAGACAATTGAAATTTGTTTAAAATGAAAATAAAAATTTATTTCTTCCAAAAATAAAAATTCTAATCATCTGAAAATCACCTGAGTTCTAGTAGGGACTGAGCCCTAGTCAATGCTAAAGAATAGAGAATTTTATTTCAATTTTTAAGTAGTAGCAGGTCCACCCGAATGCTATCAGACAATTGAAATTTGTTTAAAATGAAAATAAAAATTTATTTCTTCCAAAAATAAAAATTCTAATCATCTGAAAATCACCTGAGTTCTAGTAGGGACTGAGCCCTACCCAATCCTGAAGAATAGAGAATTTTATTTCAGTTTTTAAAGTAGTAGCTAGCACCACCACCCGAATGCTATCAGACAATTGAAATTTGTTTTAAAATGAAAATAAAAATTTATTTCTTCCAAAAATAAAAATTCTAATCATCTGAAAATCACCTGAGTTCTAGTAGGGACTGAGCCCTAGGCAATCTGAAGAATAGAGAATTTTATTTCAAGTTTTTAAGTAGTAGCAGGTCCACCCGAATGCTATCAGACAATTGAAATTTGTTTAAATGAAAATGAAAATTATTTCTTCCAAAAAGTAAAAATTCTAATCATCTGAAAATCACCTGAGTTCTAGTAGGGACTGAGCCCTAGGCAATCTTGAAGAATAGAGAATTTTATTTCAATTTTTAAGTAGTAGCAGGTCCACCACCGTATGCTATCAGACAATTGAAATTTGTTTTAAATGAAAATAAAATTTATTTCTTCCAAAAATAAAAATTCTAATCATCTGAAAATCACCTGAGTTCTAGTAGGGACTGAGCCCTATGCACAATCCTGAAGAATAGAGAATTTTATTTCAGTTTTTAAGTAGTAGCACCACCACCCGAATGCTATCAGACAATTGAAATTTGTTTAAAATGAAAATAAAAATTTATTTCTTCCAAAAATAAAAATTCTAATCATCTGAAAATCACCTGAGTTCTAGTAGGGACTGAGCCCTATGCAAACCTGAAGAATAAGAGAATTTTATTTCAGTGTTTAAGTAGTAGCAGGTCCACACCCGAATGCTATCAGACAATTGAAATTTGTTTAAAATGAAAATGAAAATTTATTTCTTCCAAAAAAAAATTATAATCATCTGAAAATCACCTGAGTTCTAGTAGGGACTGAGCCCTAGTCAATGCTGAAGATAGAGAATTTTATTTCAATTTTTAAGTAGTAGCAGGTCCACCCGAATGCTATCAGACAATTGAAATTTGTTTAAAATGAAAATAAAAATTTATTTCTTCCAAAAATAAAAATTCTAATCATCTGAAAATCACCGGAGTTCTAGTAGGGACTGAGCCCTACCCAATGCCTGAAGAATAGGAATTTTATTATCAATTTTTAAGTAGTAGCACCACCACCCCGAATGCTATCAGACAATTGAAATTTGTTTAAAATGAAATAAAAATTTATTTCTTCCAAAAATAAAAATTCTAATCATCTGAAAATCACCTGAGTTCTAGTAGGGACTGAGCCCTATGCAATCCTGAAGAATAGAGAATTTTATTTCAAGTTTTTAAGTAGTAGCAGTCCACCACCGTAATGCTATCAGACAATTGAAATTTGTTTAAAATGAAAATGAAAAATTTATTTCTTCCAAAAATAAAAATTCTAATCATCTGAAAATCACCTGAGTTCTAGTAGGGACTGAGCCCTAGGTCAATACTTGAAATAGGGAAATTTTATATTCAATTTTTAAGTAGTAGCAGGTCCAACCGATGCTATCAGACAATTGAAATTTGTTTAAAATGAAAGTAAATAATTTATTTCTTCCAAAAAATAAAAATTCTAATCATCTGAAAATCACCTGATTTTCTAGTAGGGACTGAGCCTACGCAATCCTGAAGAATAGAGAATTTTATTTCAATTTTTAAGTAGTAGCACCACCACCCAGAATGCTATCAGACAATTGAAATTTGTTTAAAAATGAAAATAAAAAGTTTATTTCTTCCAAAAATAAAAATTCTAATCATCTGAAATCACCTGAGTTCTAGTAGAGGGACTGAGCCTATGCAACCTGAATAATAGAGAATTTTATTTCAGTTTTTATAGTAGTAGCACCAGGTCCACCCGTAATGCTATCAGGACAATTGAAAGTTGTTTAAAATGAAAAATAAAAATTTATTTCTTCCCAAAATCAAATTCTAATCATACTGAAATCAACCTGAGTCCCTCTAGGAGGGAACTGAAGCTCTAGGCAATCCTTGAAGAATATTTGGAATTTTATTTCAATTTTTAAGTAGTGAGTCTAGGGCACCATCTCTGGGGCCGAATGCTAGGGTCAGACAATTGAAATTTTGTTAAAATGAAAATAGACAAAATCCAAAATAAAAATTCTAATCATCTGAAAATCACCTGAGTAGTAGCACCTGAGCCAATGCTGAAGAAATGCATTTTTAAGTAGTAGCAGGTCCACCCGAATGCTATCAGACAGACAATTGAAGTAGGGACTGATACCCAATCCTGAAGAATAGAGAAGTTTTTATTTCAGTAAGTAGTAAATGATTGAAATGATGAATAAAAATTTATTTCTTCCAAAAAAATAAAAATTCTAATCATCTATCATGAAAACAAACCAAGTTTTAAGTAGTAGCACCACACCCGAATGCTATCAGACAATTGAAATTTGTTTAAAATGAAAATGTAGGAGTTCTAGTAGGGAGTAGGGACTGAGCCCTAGGCAATCTTGAAGAATAGAGAATTTATTTCAATTTTTCATTGTAGTAGCAGGTCCACCCGTATGCTATCAGACAATTGAAATTTGTTTAAAATGAAAATAAAAATTTATTTCTTCCAAAAATAAAAATTCTAATCATCTGAAAATCACCTGAGTTCTAGTAGGGACTGAGCCCTACGCAACCTGAAGAATGAGAATTTTATTTCAGTTTTTAAGTAGTAGCACCACCACCCGAATGCTATCAGACAATTGAAATTGTTTAAAATGAAAATAAAAAATTTATTTCTTCCAAAAATAAAATTCAATCATCTGAAAATCACCTGAGTTCTAGTAGGGACTGAGCCTATGCAAACTCCTGAAGAATAGAGAATTTTATTTCCAGTTTTTAAGTAGTTAGCAGGCCACCCGTAATGCTATCAGACAATTGAAATTTGTTTTATAATGAAACTGAAATTTATTTCTATCCAAAAACTAAAAAATAATTCATCTGAAATCACACTGATTTCTAGTAGGGAACTGCGTCCTAGTCAATGCCTTAGAATAGGAGAATTTTTATTTCCAAGTTTTAAGTAGTAGCAGGTCCACCCGCCCGAATGCTATCAGGACCCACATTGAAATTTGTTTAAAACTGAAATAACAAATTTATTTCTTCCAAAAATAAAAATTCTAATCATCTGAAAATCACCTGAGTTCTAGTAGGGACTGAGCCCTACGCAATCCTGAAGAATAGAGAAATTATTTCATTTTTAAGTAGTATCACCACCACCCGTATGATCAGACAATTGAAATTTGTTTAAAATGAAAATAAAATTTATTTCTTCCAAAATAAAAATTCTAATCATCTGAAAATCACTGAGTTCTAGTAGGGACTGAGCCCTAGGCAATCTTGAAGAATAGGAATTTTATTTCAATTTTTATGTAGTAGCAGCACCACCCTTAGTGCTATCAGACAATTGAAGTTGTTTAAAATGAAAATAAAAATTTATTTTCTTCAACAATAAAATCTAATCATCTGAAAATACTGGAGTTTAGTAGGATGAGTCGCGGCCATCTGTATATGCTAGTGAATTTTATTTCACTTTTAACGTAGTAGCATTTCCAACCGAGGAGAAGGGGCCAGTGAGCTCCAGAACAATTGAAACAT